>NW_023425377.1:67962641-69380141 GCF_014108415.1 Molossus molossus | reverse complement strand
CAAAAATCTACTAGAGTTAATAAATAAATTTGGCAAAATAGCAGGATACAAAACTAATGTCAAAAATTTGATGGCATTCTTATACAACAATGATAAAATCACAGAACGATAAACTGAAAAGACAATTCCATTTACCATTGTGGCAAAAAAAAATTAAGATAAATAGGAATAAACTTAACCAAAGAAGTAAAGGACCTCTTCACAGAAAACTACAGGTCATTGAATAAAGAAATAGAGGAAGATATAAAAAAAGTGGAAGCATATATCTTGTTCATAGATTGGAAGAATTAATATCGTTAAAATGTCCATACTACCCAAAGTAATCTATAGATTCAATGAAATCTCCACCAAAATACCAACGACATACTTTACAGAACTAGAACAAACACTCCAAAAGTTTATGTAGAACCAAAAAAGTTCACGAATAGCCACAGCAATCTTGAAAAAGAAGAACAAAGTTGGAGGGATCACATTACCAGATTTCAGGTTATACTACAAAGCCACTGTAATCAAAACAGCCAGGTACTGGCACAAGAACAGGCAGATAAATCAATGGAACAGAACAGAGAACCCAGAAATAAACCCAAGACAATATGCTCAATTAATATTTGACAAAGGTGGCAAGAGCATACAGTGGAGTCAAGACAGTCTCTTCAATAAATGGTGTTGGGAAAATTGGACAGCTACTCGCAAAAAAAGGAAGCTAGAACACCAACTTGCACCATACACGAGATCAAACTCAAAATGGATAAAAAACTTAAATGTAACTTGTGAATACATAAAAATCCTAGAAGAAACTGTAGGCAACAAAATTTCAGACATCATATGCAGCAGAATTTTCACTGATACACCCCCCTAAGGCAAGAGAAACAAAGAAGAAAATGAACACATGGGACTACATCAAACTCAAAAGCTTTTGCACAGCAAAAGAAACAACCATCAAAACGGAATGGGATTCCACTATATGGGAGACCATAATCGCCAATGATGCATCAGATAAAGGGTTAATTTCCAAAATATATAAAGTGCTCATACAACTCAACAAAAGGAAGACAAAGAACCCAATTAAAAAATGGGCAGAGGACCTAAATAGACACCTCTCCAAAAAGATCTCTTATCCTTTGAGATGGCATGGAAGGACCTGGAGAGTATTATGCTAAGCAAAACGTCACTTATTTGTGGAATATAACGAACTAAAGAAACTGTTGAACAAAATTAACTCAGAGACATGGAGGTGAGGTACAGGCTTACAAGCCTCAGAGGAGAGGGGATTGTGGGGGAAGAGATAAACCACAGAACCTACCTGCATGTATGTATGACCAATGAACATACACAACAAAGCTGGGGATGGTGTGGGGGATACTGGGGGAGGATGTCAATGGGGGAAAAATGAGAAACATCTGTAACAAAAACAAATTAATAAATAAAAAATTTTTTAAAAAAGATATTACTGGGTGAAGATGAACAAAAATAAAAAAATTAAGAAACAAACTTTTTTTATTGTTGAAAGTTTTACAGATGTCCTCCTTACCCCTCCATTGGCCCCCTCTTTTCTGCTTCCATCCAGCTCCTGCCTTTCCCAGCCTAGTGTCTCTGTCCATTGGTTGTGCATATATGCATATAAGTTTTTTGATTTATCTTCTCCCACTCTTCCAACCCCCATCACTCTGAGGTTTGTCAGTCTGTTCCCTACTTTCATGATTCTGGATCTTTTTTGGTCAACAGCTTATTTTATTCATATGTTCTGCAAATAAAAAAGCATGTAGTACTTGTCTTTCTCTGACTGGCTCATTTCCCTTAGCATAATACTCTCCAGGTCCCTCCATGTCATCTCAAAGGGTAAGAGATCTCCCTTTCTTACATCTGCATAGTATTCCATTGTGTTAATGTACCACAGCTTTTTTATCCACTCATCTACTGATGGGCACTTAGGCTGTTTCCAGATCTTAGCTATTCTAAACAGTGCTGCTATGAACATAAGAGTGCATATATTCTTTCTGATTGGTGTTCTAGGCTTCTTAGGATATATTTCTAGAAGAGGGATCACTGGGTCAAGTGATAGTTCCATTTTTAATATTTTGAGGAAACACCATATTGTTTTTCATAATGGCTGCACTAGTCTGCATTCCCACCAGCAGTGTGCCAGAGTACCCTTTTCTCCACATCCTCACCAGCATTTGTTGTTTTAGAATTCAGTGATGGCCATCATTCTGGCAGGTGTGGGGTGATACCTTGTAGTTTTCATTTGAATCTCTCTGATGATTACAGATGTTGAACATTTTTTCTTATGTCTCCTGACCATTAGTATGTCCTGTTTGGAAAGTGTCTATTCAGGTCCTCTGCTCATTTTTTAAATTGGATTGTTTGTCTTCCTTTTGTTGAGTAGTATGAGTACTGTATATATTTTGGATATTAACCCCTTATCTGATGTATCATTGGAAAAATATATTTTCCCAGAGAGTGGGTTCCCTTTTGATTTTGATGCTGGTTTCTTTTGCCATGCAGTAGCTTTTAAGTTTGATGTAGTCTCATGTATTTTTTTCTCTGTATCTTTTTTTAAAAAATTATTTTTATTAATTTGTTTTGGTTACAGATGTTTCTCCTTTTTCATCCATTCACACTCTCCTCCCCATCCCCCACACTCCATCCCCAGCTTTGTTGTCTATGTCCATTGGTTATGCATACATGCATATAAGTTTTGTGGTTTATCTCTTCTTCTTCAACACCCTACCTCTATGTCTCTGGGTCAATTTTGTTCATCAGTTTGTTTAGTTCATTATATTCTAAAAATAAGTGAGATCATGTGATATTTGTCTTTTCTTGCTTGGCTTGTTTCACTTAGCACAATACTCTCCAGGATTCTCCATGTTATCTAAAAGGATAAGAGATCTTTCTTTCTTACAGCTGCATAGGAGTTGTATCAGTGAAAATGTCATTACGTTTGATGACTGAGAGTTTTCTGCCTACATTTTTCGTCTAGAATTTTTATGGTTTCATGGGTTACATTTAAGTCTTTTATCCATTTTGAGTTTATTCTTGTGTATGGTATAAGTTGGTGGTCTAGTTTCATTATTTTGCACACATCTGTCCAATTTCCCCAACACCATTTTCTCCATTGTATGCTCTTGCCTTCTTTGTTGAATATTAATTGTGCATACTGTCTTGGGTCAATATCTGGGTTTTCTGTTTTGTTCCATTGATCTATATGCCTGTTCTTCTTCCAGTACTAGGCTGTTTTGATTATGATCGCTTTGTTGTATAACTTGATATCTAGTATTGTGATCCCTCCCACTTTGTTTTTTTTTTTTTTTTTCCAAGATTGCTGTGGCTATTTGAGGTCTTTTATGGTTCCATACAAACTTTTGGAGCATTTGTTCTAGACCAGTGATATATGCTGTTGGTACTTTAATAGAGGTTGCATCAAATCTATAGATTGCTTTGGGTAGTATGGACATTTTAATAATGTTGATTTTTCCAATCCATAAACATGGTATATGTTTCCACTTTTTTATACCTTTCTCTATTTCATTTTTTGAATCCTCACCCAAGGATATTTTTCTTTTATTATCAGATAGAGTGGGAGGGAAGGAGAGAGAGGGAGAAAAAGAGTGAGAGAGAGAAACATCAATGTGAGAGAGACATATCAACGGTTTGCTTCCCACATGACCCCAACCAGGGCTGGGGACTGAACCACAATCAAGGTACATGCCCTCGACCAGAATCAAACCCATGACTCATTGGTCCATGGGCTGACGCTCTAACCACTGAGCCAAACCAGCCAGGGCTACCTTCCTCTATTTCTTTTTCAATGTCCTGTAGTATTCTAAGAACAGATCTTTTACCTCCTTGGTTAAATTTATTTCTAGGTATTATTTTTTATTGGTGTTGCAGTGATAAAAGGATTTTCTTGGATGGTTTGTTTCCCTTGCTGAGTGTTCATTATTGGTGTTAAAGACTGCCATCGATTTCTGGATGTCAAATTTGTATCCTGCTACTTTGCCAAAGTCATTTGTTAGACCCAGTAGGTTTTTTGATGGAGTATTTAGGGTTTTCTATGTACGATATTATGTTATCTGTGAATAATGACAGTTTTAGTTCTTCCTTTCCAGTTTGGATCCCTTTTATTTTTTCTTCTTTTCTAATTCCTGTGGCAAAGACTACCAATACTATGTTGAATAACAGTGGTAAAAGTGGGCATTCTTATCTTGCTCCTATTAAGAGAAATGCTTTACTTTTAGCCCATTGAGTATGATATTGGCTGTACGTTTTTCACATATGGCTTTTATTATGTTGAGATTTGACCCCTCTGTTCTACTTTGCTGAGTGTTTTTATCAGAAATGGTACTGAATTTGGCAAATACTTTTTCAGCATCTATTGATGTGATCCTATGATTTTATTCCTTCATTTTTTAAATGTGGTGTATCATATTTGTTGTTTTGTGAATATTGTACCAGCCTTGCATCCTTGGGATGAATCCCACTTGGTCATGGTAAATAATTTTTTTAATGTATTGCTGGTTTTGATTTGGTAATATTTTTTTGAGGATTTTGGCATCTATCTTCATAAAGGCTATTGGCCTGTAGTTTTCTTTCTTTGTAGTGTCCTTATCTGGTTTGAGAACCTAAATTATGCTGGCCTCATAGAAAGATCTTGAAAGTCTTCCTTCTTCTTGAAATGTTTTGGAATAATTTGAGGAGAATGGGTGTTAGTTCTTATTTGAATGTTAAGTGAAACTCTCCTGTGAAGCTGTGCAGACCGTGGCTTTTGTTTGCTGGGAGTTTATTGATTACAGCTTCAATTTTCTAAGTTGTTATTGGTGTGTTCATGTTTTCTTTTTCTGTTGTGTCCACATATTTTAATATATATTTTTATTATCTTTTGTTTTTCTGTTGTGTCCATTGTTACTTCTCCATTTTCATTTCTGATTTTGCTTATTTGAGTCCTCTCTGTTTCTTGGTGAGTCAGGCTAAATGTTCATCAATCTTGTTTATCTTTTCAAAGAACCAGCTCTTTGTTTCAATGATCTTTTCAATTGTTTTTTTTTTTTGTTTGTTTCTATGTCATTTATTTCTGCTCTGGCATTTATTATTTCTTTCCTTCTACTTGCTCTGGGTATTTATTTTTGTTTACTTTCTATTTATTTAAGTTGTAGGGTTAGAAAGTCAATTAGGCATTTTTCTTGTTTCTTAAAATAGGCTTGTAGTGCTATGAACTTCCCTCTCAGGACTGCTTTTGTTGTGTCCTGCTTTTGTTGCCATAGATTTTTTTTGTTATATGTTCATTTTCATTGGTTTCCAGGAAGGTTTTAATTTCTTCTTTGATCTCCTTGCTAATCCATTCATTGTTTAATAACATGCTATTTAGCCTCCATGTGTTTGACTGTTTTAATTGTAATTAATTTCTAGTTTTATGCCATTGTGATCTGAGAAGATGTTTGATGGGAATTCAATCTTTTTGAACTTGAAGGGACTTAGTTTGTGTCTTAATATGTGGTCTACATCCCATGTGCACTAGAAGAATGTGTACTTGTCAGTTTTGGGGTGTAATGTTCTTTAAATATGTATTAAATCCATCTGATCTAGAGATTTAAAATGGCACTGGAGTGAATGGAAGCTACACAGACTGTCTCCTAGGACCAAACTGGAATTACAACTAAATAAGGACAAGTCATCAGAAAAAAACAACTGAAGAGCCTCTGAAGAGAACCCTTATAACTAATGATGGAAAAAGGACCCAAAATTGAGCCTGCTATGAACTGTGGAGGCATAAGAGGGTTAACTGGGTGCCTTGGGAAACAGCTGAGCACTCTTAGCCGTGAGCAGTTTTATCTGACATGTTGAAATTAAAACTCCATGCTGGCTCCCCAGCACAGAGTGGCAGAGCACGGAAAGGGGCCCACATAACAACTGGCTGAGAAAATCACCAGAGCACAGAATTTTTCCAGAAGGGAGAGGTGCTGGGAACACCAGCACTTCCCTGAAGGGCAAGTGCTCTAAATCAGCAACAGCCACTGACCTTGGGCTCTGGTAGAAGGAGGGCAGACTGGACCAGACCTGCATGAGGTGAGTTAAAACTGCATGGCACTGACGGAGAGCTGGGAAGGAGGCCATCAGGAATTTTATGCTGAACCACTCCCTACTAGGACAGTGGCCATCTAATTCAAAGAGCTCCTTCCCAGAGCCCAGGGAAGAACAATGGTCCCTCCCTTAAGAATTTAACACCCTCTGGTAAGAGAAATGCAAACGGAGGCTCATTAACAGCTAGAGATTACCAGCAAGCAGGAATTGAGGAAAAAAGCCCAGAAAGATTTAAAATTTGGACCGGGCTCTGTGTTGGAAGTCCTGGCTCTGAGGACTAAGCCATGAAGGCAGAGGACTGGACCCGTGCAATTAGTTAATAACCCATGCCACAGAAATTGCTTTTTTAAAAGCAACTTTAAGCCAGTGGGAAGGCAATTGCCCCTCCCACTGGAAATCTTCTTACCCTGTCCACCTGAGGGACTTTTCACTCAGCAGAGGGCTACAACTTGAGTCTCATTAAGTAACTGAGACCAATAGTCATCCTGCAGGCAAAACCTCTAGAATAACTGAAACTCTGCTTGGCTAGAAAATCTACCCAGGAAAGAAAAAATAGACATTGGTGTTTATTGTGGGCCCTCCCACACTCATTCAAACCCAGTAGAGAGAGCCACAGTCAGGTGAACACCAAAGCCCAAACGGGAAATTTGACAGGCTCCAAAACCCACTGACAGCCAAAGTGATGAAACAAAGAAACAAATCCCAAATGAATGAACAAGATAATTCGACAGAAGAAGAAATAAATGAAATGAAATTAAGCAAGTTATCAGAAGTCAAATTCAGAATAATGGTTATGAGGAAGCTAACAAACATAAGTAAAATAATGTATAAAAATAATGAAAATCAACCAATTGGAAATGGAAAAACAAAACAAGCATAAATGAAGAATGACATAGCAGAAATAAAGAACACATTAGCAGGAATAACCAGCAGATTAGAAGAAGCTGAGTATCAGGTCAGTGAATTAGAAGACAGGGTAGGAAAAAATCACCCAAAGACAAAAAACTATTAAAAAACAGGGGGAAATTTAAAAAGAACAGTGAGATAATGTGAAACATAACAACATCTGCATCATAGGAGCACAACAAGAAGAAAATGAGCAAGGGTTAGAGAATATATTTGAAAAAATAGTGACAGAAAACTCCCCTGACCTGGTGAAGAAAAAAGGCATGCAAGTTCAAGAAGCACAGAGAGCCCCAAGTAAGAAGTACCCAAAGAGGTCCACACCAAGACACATAATAATTAAAATGACAAAAACTAAAGACCAACAGAGAATCTTAAAAGTATCAAGAGCTAAGCAACAGTTTACCTACAAAGGGGCCCCCATAAAACTATCAGCTGATTTCTTGACAGGAAAACTACAGGCCAGAAGGGAATGGCATGAAGTAATCAAGGTCATGAAAAACAATAACTTGAAATCAAGACTACTCTATCCAGCAAGGTTGTCACTCAAAATAGAAGGTGAAATAAAGAGCTTCCCAGACCAAAAAAAAAAAAGGCTGAGAGAAAATATTAGCACCAAACCAGCACTGCAAGAAATGTTGAAAGAACTGCTGTAATAAGCAGAATAAATAGGAAGAGAAATATAACCATAATAATTAAAAATGGTAATAAATAAGTACATATCAATAATAACCTTAAATGTAAATGCATTAAATGCTCCAATCAAAAGACACAGAGTAGCTGAATGGATAAGAAAGCATGACTGAGATATATGTTGTTTACAAGAGACCCACCTCAAAACAAAAGACTCACATAGGTTGAAAGTGAAGGGATGGAAAAAAATCTTCCAGGCAAACGTAAAGGAAAAAAAAAAAGCTGAGGTAGCAATACTCATATCTGATAAAATATACTTCAAAATGAAGGCCATAACTAGAGAAAAAGATGATCGTTACATAATATTGATAGGGTCTCTCCAACAGGTTGGATATAACTTAGGTAAACATATGTATTCAGTCAATATAGGAGCACCAAAATATATTTTAAAACTTCTGGAGGACTTCAAAAAAGAAATCGACAACAATATAATCATAGCAAGGGACTTCAACACCCTGCTGACAGCACTGGATGGGTCCTATAGACAAAATTAACAAGAAAATAGATCTAAATGATGCACTAAATCAATTGATTCAATAGATATTCACAGAGAATTAAACCCCAAAACTGCAGAATTTACATTTTTTTCAAGGGCACATTGGACATTCTCAAAGACAGACCACATTGAAGAATACAAACTAAGTCCTACAGGTTCAAGAAGATTGAAATAATATCAACATCTTCTCAGATCACAATGGCATCAAACACATGGAGGCTAAATAGTATGTTATTAAACAATGAATGGGTTACCAAAAAGATCAAGAAATAAAATTTAAAAATCCCTGGACATCAATGAAAATGAACACACACCAACACAAAATCTATGGGATGCAGTGAAAGCAGTCCTGAGAGGAAAATTCATAGTATTACAGGCCTACTTCAAGAAAAAAGAAAAATTTCTATAGAACTTGTAACCCTATAAATTAAAGAAGTAGTAGGTAAACAAAAAGAAAAAGCCAGAGCAAATAGAAGGAAAGAAATAGTAAAAGTCAGAGCAGAAATAAATAACTTAGACAAAAAAAAACAAAAAAACAATTCAAAATAAGGAGCAACCGAAAGGCAGCCTGGAAGACCACATAACCAGGGACACCCACTCATTCCTGGTAGGCTTGCGAGGACGCGAGAGGAGGCTGGGAGCCCACGGTCCGCAGCGGCCTGGGCTGGGACCAACGAACTTGGCTGGGACCAGGGGACTTGGCTGGAAGCTGCTGCCACCTGGGCTGCGTGCTAAGCCCTTGGCTGGTGCCGCATGAACTCGGCTGGAACCAGGGGACTCGGAGGGAAGCTGTTGCCGCCTCAGCGGCAACCGCGGCTAAGTCCTGCCAACTCAGCTGAGTGCTATGCCCTCGACTGGTGCCGCAGACTTGGCAGCCCTTAACTACAAGCAGCGCCATCGGGTTAAAAGCCTCAGGCGACTCCATGATACAGAGTCCGGACAGAGGCTAAATTGGCAGCAGCCACTCACCTTGGGCTCAGGCAGAGGGAAGGCAGACTGGACTGGAAATGTGTGGGGACACTCAAGATTTGGAGGGAGCTCAGAGCTTTTGCTGAGTGCAGCCACGCAGGACTGTGGTCATTTTACTCCTTCCCAGGGCCCTGAGGAGAGGCAGAGACCCCTCCCTCAGAGATTCAACCCCACCTGGCAGCTACTTAAATGCTTATTGAGACCCATTAACAACCAGCATCTGCCCCACCCTCAGGAAATCCTCTTACACTGAGCACCTGAGGGAGTTTTACAGGCAACTCAGAAACCAAGGTTCTTCAGGTGACCTCTACTAATAGCCTCCAGGCAAAAAACAACAACAACAAAAAAAACCCCAAAAAAACCTAGAGAAAAGTTAAGACTTGACAGTGGTGGTTAAAGTGGGTCCTCCCTGCCTCATCCAAACCCAGGAGAGGGAGCGACAAACAACAGAACACCAATACCCACCGGGAAAATTTGACAGACTCCAAAGACCACTGTGATAGCCAAAATGGTGAAAAACAGAAACAAAAGCCAAATGAAAGAACAAGAGACCTCTACCGAAGATGAGATAAATGAGGTGCAGTTAAGCAAGTTAACAGAACTAGAATTCAGAGCCATGATCTTGAGGAAGCTCAACAGCATGTGTAAGGACATGAGCACCATGAGTAAAGAAATACAAATGTTGAAAATCAACCAGTTGGACATTAAAAAAGATATATCAGAAATAAAAAACACATTGGAAGGTCAAAAAGCAGAGTAAAGGAAGCTGAGGACCGGATCAGTGAATTAGAAGACAAGGTAGAAAAAATCAACCAATCAGAAAACCAAAATGAAAAAATGATTAAAAAACAGGAAGACACCTTAAGAGAACTGTGGGACATCTGGAAACAATAATAATATTCGCATCATAGGAGACCTCGAAGAAGAAGAAAATGAGCAAAGGTTAGAGAATATATTCAAAGAAATAGTGACAGAAAACTTTCCTAATTTGGTGAGGGAAGAAGACATTCAAGTTCAAGAAGCACAGAGAGCCCCAAGTAAGAAGAACACAAACAGGCCCACATCAAGACACATAGTAATCAAACTGCCAAAAAGTAAAGACAAAGAGAGAATCCTAAAAGCAGCAAGAGATAAGCAACAGGTTACCTGCAAAGAAAACCCAAAGGCTCTTAGCTGACTTCTCACAAGAAACACTACAGGCCAGAAGGGAATGGCATGAAGTAATCAAGGTCATGAAAAACAAGGATCTGAATCCAAGACTACTGTACCCAGCAAGGCTATCATTCAAAATGGAAGGTCAAATAAAGAGCTTCCCAGACAAGAAAAGGCTAAGGGAATACATTAGCACCAAACCAGCACTGCAATAAATGTTAAAAGGACTGCTGTAATTAGCAGGAGAAATGGGGAGAAAAATAGAATAACACTAAACAAAAATGGCAATAAATAAGTATATATCAATAATCACCTTAAATGTAAATGGATTGAATGCTCCCATAAAAAGACACAAAGTAGCTGATTGGATAAGAAAGCATGACTCATCTATATGTTGTTTACAAGAGACCCACCTCACAACAAAAGGGTCACATAGATTGAAAGTGAAGGGATAGGAAAAAATCTTCCAGGCAAATGGAAAGAAAAGAAAACCTGTGGTAGCAATACTCATATCTGATAAAATAGATTTCAAAATGAAGGCCAAAACTAGTGACAAAGAAGGCCAATACATAATATTGAAAGGATCTATCCAACAGAAAGATATAACCTGGATAAACATATATGCACCCAATATAGGACCACCAAAATTTACTAAAAATATTCTGGAGGACTTCAAAGGAAAAATTGATAGCAATACAATCATAGCAGGGGACTTCAACACCCCACTGACAACGCTGGATAGACCCTCTAGACAAAAAATTAGCAAGGAAACAGAGACTCTAAATAGACCAAATGAATTTAATAGATATCTACAGAGAATTACACCCCAAAACTACAGAATTCACATTCTTCTCATGTGCACATGGGACATTCTCAAAGATAGACCACATGTCAGGACACAAACTAAGTCTCTACAAGTTCAAGAACACTGAAGAATCTTCTCAGATCACAATGGCATGAAACTAGAATTCAATTGCAAGAACATACAAAGTCATTTGAACACATGGAAGCTAAATAGCATGTTACTAATCAATGAATGGGTCACCGAGGAGATCAAGGAAGAAATCAAAAACTTCATGGAAACCAATGAAAATGAACACAAAACAACACAAAATCTATGGGATGCAGTGAAAGCAGTTCTGAGAGGGAAGTTCATAGCACTACAGGCCTACCTCAAAAAACAAGAGAAATCTCTAATAGACTATCTAACTTCACAACTTAAAGAACTAGAAAGCAAACAAAAAGCAACCCCAGAACAAGTAGAAGGAAGGAAATAGTAAAGATCAGAGCAGAAATGAACGACATAGAGACAAAAAAAAAAAAAAAAAACTATTCAAAGGATCAATGAAACAAAGACTGGTTTTTCGAAAAGATAAACAAGATTGATGGACCCTTAGCAAGATTCACCAAGAAACAGAGAGAGAACCCAAATACACAAAATCAGAAATGAAAGAGGAGAAGTAACAACTGACACCACAGAAATACAAAAGATTGTTAACAACTACTATGAACAATTATATGGCAACAAATTCGACAATCTAAGCGAAATGGACAAATTTCTAGAAACAAGTAGTCTCCCAACACTGAACCAGGAAGAGATAGAAAACTGGAACAGTCCAATATAAACAGAAGAAATTAAAGACGTAATCAAGACTCTCCCAGAAAACAAAAGCGCAGGCCCAGATGGCTTAATGGGGGAGTTTTACCAAACATTCAAAGAAGAACTAACACACATTCTCCTCAGACTATTTCAAAAAATTCAAGAAGAAAAAAGACTTCCAAACACGTTTTATGAAGCCATCCTAATTCAATTCCAAAACCAGAAAAAGACACTACAAAGAAAGAAAACTACAGGCCAATATCCCTGATGAACATAGACGCCAAAATCTGAACAAAATACTAGATATCCGATCCAGCAATACAGCAAAATAATTATCCACCATGACCAAGTGGGATTCCCCCCAAGGATGCAAGGCTGGTACAATATTCGTAAATCAATAAATGTGATACACCACATAAATAAAATGAAGAATAAAAACCAAATGATCATATCAATAGATGCTGAAAAAGCCTTCGACAAAATCCATCATCCATTTCTGATAAAAACACTCAGCAATGTGTGAATAGAGGGATCATATCTAGACATAATAAAGGCCATATATAAAATACCTACAGCCAACATCATACTCAATGGGCAAACACTAAAAGCATTTCCCTTAAGAACAGGAACAAGGCAAGAATGCCCACTTTCACCACTCTTATTTAACATAGTACTGGAAGTCTCAGTCACAGCAATCAGACAGGAAGAAAAAATAAATGGGCTCCAAATTGGAAAGGAGGAAGTGAAAATGTCATTATTTGCAGATGACATGATACTATACGTAGAAAACCTCAACGACTCCATCAAATATTTACTAGACTTAATAAATGAATTTGGCAAAGTAGAAGGATACAAAATTAACCTCAAGAAATCGATGGCATTCTTATACACCAATGATGAACTCACAGAAAGAGAAACGAAGCAAAAAATCCCATTTACCATTGCGGCAAAAAAATTAAGATACCTAGGAATAAACTTAACCAAAGAAATAAAAGACCTATTCGCAGAAAACTACATGTCATTGAAAAAAGAAATGGAGGAAGATATAAAAAAGTGGAAGCACATGCCCTGTTCATGGAGTGGGAGAATTAACATCATTAAACTGTCAATATTACCCAAAGCAATCTATAGATTCAATGCAATCCGCATCAAAATACCAACGGCATACTTCACTGAATTAGAACAAGTACCTCAAAAGTTCATATGGAACCAAAAAAGACCTTGAATAGCCACAGCAATCTTGAAAAGGAAAAACAAAGTTGGAGGGATCACAATACCAGATTTCAGGTTATACTACAAAGCCACCATAATCAAAACAGCCTGGTACTGGCACAAGAACAGGCATATAAACCAGTGGAACAGAACAGAGAACACAGAAATGGACCCAAGGCAATATGCTCAATTCATATTTGGCAAGAGCATGCAGTGGAGTAAGGACAGCCTCTTTAATAAATGGTGCTGGGAAAATTGGACAGCTACATGTAGGAAAATGAAAGTAGACCATCAACTTACACCCTACACAAGAATAAACTCAAAAGGGATAAAAGACTTAAATGTGACTCATGAATCCATAAAAATCCTAGAAGAAACTGTAGGCAACAAAATTTCAGACACCATATGCAGCAGAATTTTCACTGATACATCACCTAAGGCAATAGAAACAAAGGAGAAAATGAACACATGGGACTACATTAAACTCAAAAGCTTCTGCACAGAGAAAGATACAATCATCAAAATGGAAAGGCTACCCACTGTATGGGAGAGCATAATTACCAATGATATATCAGATAAGGGGTTAATTTCCAATATATATAGAGTGCTCATACAACTCCAGAAAAGGAAGTCAAACAACCCAATTAACAAATGGGCAGAGGAACTAAATAAACACCTCTCCAAACAGGACATGCAGATGGCTAAGAGACATATGAAAAAATGCTCAACATCACTAATCATCAGAGAAATGCAAATTAAAACAACAATGAGGTATCACCTCACACCTGGAAGAATGGCCGCCATCAACAAATCATCAAAGAACAAGTGTTGGCGAGGTTGTGGAGAAAAGGGGACTCTAGTACACTGCTGGTGGGAATGCAGACTGGTGCAGCCACTATGGAAAACAGTATGGTGTTATCTCAAAAAATTAAAAATCGGCCCTGTCCGGTTTGGCTCAGCGGTTAGAGCGTCGGCCTACGGTCCTGGGAGACCCGGGTTCGGTTCCCGCTAAGGGCGCGTACCTCGGTTGCAGTTTGTCCCCGGCCCTGGTTGGTTGTGCGGGTGGCAGCCACTCGATGTGTTCCTTTCACATCGATGTTTCTCTCTCTCTCTCTGTTCCTCTCTCTCCCTCCCACTCTACCTGAACAAAAAATGGAAAAATGTCCTCGGGTGAGGATTAAAAAAAAAATTTAAAAGTCGAACTTCCATTTGACCCAGTGATCCCATTTCTAGGAATATACCCTAAGAAGCCTGAAACACCAATCAGAAAGAATATATGTACCACTATGTTCATAGAAGCACTATTTACAATCGCTAAGATCTGGAAACAGCCCATGTGTCCATCAGTAGACGAATAGATAAAAAAGCTGTGGTACATATACACAATGGAGTACTACGCAGCTGTAAGAAAGAAATATCTCTTGTCCTTTGAGACTACATGGAGGGACCTGGAGAGTATCATCCTGAGTGAGGCAAGCCAAACAGAGAAGGACAAGTATCATATGATCTCACTTTTTTGTGGAATATAATGAACATTACAGTCTGAGGAATGGGGTAGTCCCAGAGAAGTGGAAGTGGTGTACAGACTGACAATCTCCAGAAGAGGAGGTGGTGGGGGAGAGATAAACCACAGAACTTACATGCATGTATGCATGAACAGTGGACATGGACAACAAACTGGGGACAGGGTAGGGAGGTTGGGGGAGGGAGGAATCAGTGGGGGAAAAAGGAGAAAAAAAATATAAATAAAACAAAGATCTGGTTCTTTGAAAAGATAAACAAGATTAATGAACCGTTAGCCACACTCACCAAGAAACAGAGAGGACTCATATAAACAAAATGTGAAATGAAAGGGGAAATGTAACAACTGAAACCACAGAAATACAAAAGATTGTTTAAAAAAAATACTATGGGCCATTATATGCCAACAAATTGGACAACCTAGGTAAAATGGATGAATTTCTAAAATCACATAGTCTCCTGAAACTGAACCGGGAAAAGATAGAAAACTTGAACAGACCAATAACAACAAGAAAATTGAAGATGAAATCAAGACTCTTCCAGCAAACAAAAGCCCAGGCCTGGACGGCTTCACGGGGGAATTTTACCGAACATTCAAAGAAGAACTAATACCCATTCTCCTTAAACTATTTTTATTTCTTTTTTTTTTATTAATTAATTTTTGTTAGAGATGTTTCTCCTATTCCCCCCCTGCTACTCCCTCCCCCATCCCTCCCTGCCCTTTCCCCAGTTTGTTGTCCATGTCCACTCTTCATGCATACATGCATATAAGTTCTGTGGTTTATCTCTTCACCACCACCACCCTCTTTAGGGAATTGTCAGTCTCTACCCCACTTCCACATCTCTGGGACTACCCCATTCCTCAGACTGTTATGTTCATTATATTCCACAAATAAGTGAGATCATATGAAACTTGTCTTTCTCTGTTGGGCTTGTTTCACTTAGGACAATACTTTCAAGGTCCCTCCATATAGTCTCAAAGGATAAGAGATATTTCTTTCTTACAGCTGCATAGTACTCCATTGTGCATATGTACCACAGCTTTTTTATCCATTCATCTACTGATGGACACTTGGGCTGTTTCCAGATCTTAGTGACTGTAAATAGTGCTGCTACAAACATGGGGGTACATATATTCTTTCTGATTGGTGTTTTAGGCTTCTTAGGGTATATTCCTAGAAGTGGGATCACTGGGTCAAATGGCAGTTTAATTTTTAATTTTTTGAGGTAATACATCAAAAAAATTATTCACCATGACCAAGTGGGATTCATTCCAGGGATGCAAGGCTGGTACAATATTCACAAATCAATAAATGTGATACACCACATAAACAAAATGAAGAATAAAAACCACATGATCATATCAATAGATGCTGAAAAAGCCTTCGACAAAATCCAGCATCCATTTCTGATAAAAACGCTCAGCAATGTGGGAATAGAGGGATCATATCTCGACATAATAAAGGCCATATATGAAAGACCTACAGCCAACATCATACTCAATGGACAGAAACTAAAAACATTTCCATTAAGAACAGGAACAAGACAGGGATGTTCACTTTCACCACTCTTATTTAACATTGTACTGGAAATCTTAGCAACAGCAATCAGATATGAAGAAAAAATAAAAGGGATCCAAATTGGAAAGGAGGAACTGAAACTGTCATTATTTGCAGATGACATGATATTATACATAGAAAACCCTAAAGACTCCATCAAAAATCTACTAGACTTAATAAAGGAATTTGGCAACATAGCAGGATACAAAATTAAAGTCAAGAAATCGACGGCATTCTTGTACACTAATGATGAACTCACAGAAAGAGAAGCTGAAAAAACAATCCCATTTACCATCGCGCCAAATAAATTAAGATACCTAAGAATAAACTTAACCAAAGAAGTAAAGGACCTATTTGCAGAAAACTACAGGTCATTGAAAAAAGAGTTAGAGGAAGATATAAAAAAGTGGAAGCACATACCCTGTTCATGGATTGGAAGAATTAACATCATTAAAATGTCCATACTACCCAAAGCAATCTATAGATTCAATGCAATCCCCATCAAAATACCAACGACATATTTCATAGAACTAGAACAAATACTTCAAAAGTTCATATGGAGCCAAAAAAGACCTCGAATAGCCACAGCAATCTTGAAAAAGAGGAATAAAGTAGGTGGGATCACAATACCAGATATCAGGTTATACTACAAAGCGACTGTAACCAAAACAGCCTGGTACTGGCACAAGAACAGGCCTATAGACCAGTGGAACAGAACTGAAAACCCAGAAATGGACCCAAAGCAATACGCTCAATTAATATTTGACAAAGGTGGCAAGAGCATACAGTGGAGTAAAGACAGCCTCTTTAATAAATGGTGTTGGGAAAATTGGACAGCTACATGCAAAAGCATAAAACTAGACCATCAACTTACACCATACACAAAAATAAACTCAAAATGGATAAAAGACTTAAATGTGACCCGTGAATACATAAAAATTCTAGAAGAAAATGTAGGCAACAAAATTTCAGACATCATACGGAGCAGAATTTTCACTGATACATCACCTAAGGCAATAGAAACAAAGGAGAAAATGAACACATAGGACTACATCAAACTAAAAAGCTTCTACACAGCAAAAGAAACAATCATCAAAATGGAAAGGCAACCCACTGTATGGGAGAACATCATTGCCAATGATGTATCAGATAAGGGGTTAATTTCCAATATATATAGAGTGTTCATACAACTCAACAAAAGGAAGACAAAGAACCCAATTAAAAAATGGGCAGAAGAGCTGAATAGACACCTCTCAAAACAAGATTTACAAATGGCCAAGAGACATATGAAGAAATGCTCAACATCACTAATCATCAGAGAGATGCAAATTAAAACAACAATGAGGTATCACCTCACACCTGTCAGAATGGCCGCCATCAACAAATCATCAAACAACATGTGTTGGTGAGGGTGTGGAGAAAAGGGGACTCTAATACACTGCTGGTGGGAATGCAGACTGGTGCAGCCGCTATGGAAAACAATATGGTGTTACCTCAAAAAATTAAAAATTGAACTGCCATTTGACCCATTGATCCCACTTCTAGGAATATACCCTAAGAAGCCTGAAACACCAATCAGGAAGAATATATGTACCCCCATGTTCATAGCAGTACTATTTACAATAGGTAAGATCTGGAAACAGCCCAAGTGTCCATCAGTAGATGAATGGATAAAAAAGCTGTGGTACATATACACAATGGAGTACTATGCAGCAGTAAGGAAGAAATATCTCTTATCTTTTTAGATGACATGGAGGGACCTGGAAAGTATTATCCTAAGTGAAATAAGCCAAGCAGAAAAAGACAAATACCACATGATCTCACTTATATACGGAATATAATGAACATAACAGTCTGAGGAATACAGTCGACCCAGAAACATGGAAGTAGGGCGCAGACTGACATCCCTCAGAAGAGGGGGTGTGGGGGGGAAGAGATAAACCACAGACCTTATATGCATGTATGCATGACCAATGGACATGGACAACTAAGCCGGGGATGGAGCAGGGGTGGGGAGGGGGTGGTGCCAATGGGGTAAAAAAGGTAAAATATCTGTAACAAAAAAATTAAAAAACAAAAACAAAAAAACAAAACTGTGGTACATATACACAATGGAGTACTACGCAGTTGTAAGAAAGAAAGACCTCTTATCCTTTGAGACTACATGGAGGAACCTGGAAAGTATCATCCTAAGTGAAACAAGCCAAACAGAGAAAGACAAGTTTCATATGATCTCACTTATTTGTGGAATATAATGAACATAACAGTCTCAGGAAGGGGGTAGTCCCAGAGACGCGGAAGTGGGATACAGACTGACAATCCCCTAAATAGGGCGGTGGTGGGGAAGAGATGAACCACAGAACTTATATGCATGTATGCATGAACAGTGGACATAGACAACAAACTGGGGAAAGGGCAGGGAGGGGGGGAATCAGTGGGGGAAAAGGGAGAAACATCTGTAACAAAAATTAATTAATAAAAAAATAAATAAATAAAATAGATAATTGGAAAAAAAACAAACTAGCAAATTGGATCCAGCAATACATAAAAAAATTATTCAACATGCCCAAGTGGGATTCATTCCAGGGATGCAAGGATGCTATAATATTCACAAATCAATAAATGTGATACACCACATAAATAAAAGATAAAAACCATATGATTATATCAATAGATACTGAAAAAGCATTTGACAAAATCCATCACCCATTTCTGATTAAGATGCTCAGCAATGTGACCTTAATCTTGATGAATTACTTTTTCTATCTTAATGCTTCAAAGGCCGTGAGATCAGAACCACATTTACATTTATGTGATGGCAAATTCTTTGTACCATCTATGGGGCCAAATAGCTCTAAATCAGCTTTAATTTTTTCCATTTAATGTGGGATTTCAACACAAAATACCTTTGCTTAAGAGAAGTCAACTGAATGATTTGTGAGGCTTAAACTCAGTTCCCTCAAATAATATTATTATTGGACAAATGTCTGTGTCAGTTTCCCATTACTGTTGTTATAAATTATCACACTACTGGTTTAAAGCAAACAACTTTCTATTTTAAAGTTCTAGAGGTTTGACACCTGAAATGGGTTTTATAGGGCTTTGATAAAAATGTCTGCAGAGCTTGGATTTTTCTGGAGATCCATGGGAGAATGCAATCCCTCTGTAATTCCTTTTTCATTCTCAATTTCTATTCCAATTTCTAGAGGCCACCTGCATTCCTTGGCCCATATCCCTTCTTCCATCTTCAATGCCAGCAACATAGTATCTTTAAATGTCTCTCTGACTCCAATTCTTCTTCTGCTCTCCTCCACCTTTAAAGGACCATCGTGATGAATTAGTCCAATCTGGATAATCTGAACTAATATCCTTAGCTAATTACTTTCTTTTATCTATTTTAGTTATCCTGCTCTGTGAGCTAACATATCCCAAAATTCTCTGAATAAAGACATGGACATCTTTTGAGGCCCTCATTCTGCCTACTACAAATACTTTTTCAGATATAAATTATTTGATGTCACTCTGAAGCCCTAATATAAAAGAATCAAACACAGAATTTATTCTTCCCTGTAGAATGAAAGAAAAACTTGTCTTTCAAAGTTACACACACAGAAGATTCCTGGTGGAGAAGACCTCAAATTACCTACACCTGACTCTGACATAGAGCCACAGCCAAGCTTCTCAAATTGCTGTCCACAGACCAGGAGGACCTGTAGCATCAACACCACCTGGGTGCTTGTCAGAAATGCAGTCTCTGGGCCCACTGGAGACCTGATCAATAAGATTTTCATGTGAACTATAAACTTGGGTAATGAAGTGGAGAAGTGCTGGGTTAGAATAGGTGTTCTCATCTTGTCACTGCTGACACTTGGGGCTGGATAATTGTCTGCATTGGGTGCTGTTCTGTGCATTATAGGTGTTTAGCAGCCTCTCTTCAGACATTATAATATCCCCAGGTGCAAAGTCATCTCTGTTTGAGAACCACTGCCCCAGAATCTCAGAACTGGAAGTGTCCTAGTGATTCCAATCAAAATGTCATCCCTTTTTTGGCTTATACTTTTGAGCACATTATCTTCCTTTGTTTCCCCATTTCTGTATTGGAGAAGGTAGTTTATAAATGTACTACCTCATAAAATGCATTTTTGTAAAATATAAATTTGACAATTGTTATAATGTGCTAAACTGGGTTATAGTGCATATCTAAATATATTTCTTATATTTAATAAAGATTTTATAATAAGGGACTAAATGGCAGCTCTTAACATGTGATATAACTATGAAATTCCTGACTGTTTTGGTTAAGCAATCATAAAGCCAGTAAATATGGTACCCAAGATTTTATACTAAAGAAATAAGTATCTCCCCTTTCTTAAAGAGGAAAGTGGTAATTTTCTGGAGATTGTGTCCCTACCATAAATCAATGCTTTGAGGACCCAAAGACCAAACAAATTTCTCATATTTTTTTTTCAAATACAGGGTTTTTTCTATTTTATTTTTGTTACAGATGTTTCTCCTTTCTTACCCCACTGACACCCTCCTCCCCATATCCTCCCACCCTGTCCCCGACTTTGTTGTCCATGTCCATTGGTTATGCGTACATGCATATAATTTCTGTGGTTTATCTCTTCCCTCCCACCACCACTCTCTCTTCTGAGGGTTGTCAGTCTGTACCCTACTTCCACATCTCTGGGTCTACCCTATTCCTCAGCCTGTTATGTTCATTATATTCCACAAATAAGTGAGATCATGTGGTATTTGTCTTTTTCTATTTACAATAGCTAAGATCTGGAAATACAGTTTACTTTCAATATTATTTTGTTTAGCTTTCAGGTGTACAGCATAGTGGTTAGACAATCGTATACTTTACATAACGTTCCTCACCTGATATTTCCAGTACCCAACTGGCCTCATACATAGTTACTCCAATATAATTGACTATATTCTCTATGCTATACTTTACATCCCTGTAACTGTTTTGTAACTACCAATCTGTGTTGCTTAATCTCTTCACCTTTTTCTCCCAGTCCTCTAGTCCTTTTCTCCTCTGGCAACAACCAGTCCACTCTCTTTGCCTATGAGTCTGTTTCAATTCTGTTATTTCATTTATTTTGCTCATCAGATTCCACATATAAGTGAAATCATATGGTATTTGTATTTCTCTGACTGACTTATTTCACTGAGCATAATACCCTCTAGGTCCATCCATTCAGAAACTTTAACTCAGAGTTGGGATGGGGAGCTTGGAGGTGTAGATGTCAGGAAGCAGGATATTTAATGAAAGACTAATCAAAGCTGTACTCACCCATCTGGCTTATTACATAGTCTCCGAGGAACAGAGGCTCAGCAAAAAACGTTTCCATTCTGTCCAGACCAGTGTCCCTAAGGAGAATCGCGTGCTTAGAGGTTAAAGTAAGAAGTAAATGTGCCTAATGAGCAGATGTAGAAAGCTGTAAGTAACAACTCTACTGCAGACCCTCAGTATGTGCAACCTTTGGTTGGATGAAATGTGATCATTGTTTTTAAAGTCTTAAATCTGTCTGGGAGACCAATGCTTGATCACTCCTTATTGTCTTGTCTGAGACAGAGCTCTTGTCCCCCTCATCATCCATCCAGGCAAGAATTTGGACTTCCACAGGGAACCTTTCCTCTCAGAGTTCACATGCAGGTGAGTCCAATAACACAACAGACATAACAGAAGAGAATTAGAGAGACTGGAAGCCAAGAACTTGTACCTGAAGCCACCTGAAGACCATTCCAACATAGCCTAGATACGAATGATCACTGTGGTTGTTGGCTGTCTTTACCAATAAATTAATGTGTTAATTCATGACGATAAGAGTAAAGTGAACATTGCACTCAGAAATGCAAGTGTCAATGTTAACAATTAGATGGTATTAATAGAAGACACATTAAGAAAGGGAATAAGAAGTGTAAAGTTCTTTCAGTAGAAATAGAACATAAGTTCAAGGACCTCATCAATCAACAGAAATAGACAAATAGGTTATTATCTGTGAAGAAATATACAGTGATGTGAGGGTGTTTTTTAAATTTTATGATGGGCATTTTAGACTGTTTCCATAGGGATGAGGAAGATTCAGACCAAGGAAGGCTTGCAAATACACATGCAATAGCAGTGCATGAGACATACATCTCACAGTATCTTCTCTCACTTTGGTTATTCACATAAAAAAATTATGTGGTAGGTGAAAATGAGTATGCAAATGAGATTCACTTTGTAATTATTTCATTACCTGTGAGGCTGAGTAATGAAATTTGTATTTGTAAGCTAATTAGAATCTCTATTAAAATTTGTCTGCATAAGTTTTTTGCTTTACTTGTTTATTAATTTATTTATTTTAAAGTATAGTAGGCATACAATATAACTTTCACTGTATTGTACAACTGAAAGTGCTTTGCTTTGGATAGTGTTATCAAAGTATTTTTATTCCTTTTTTGTTTACGTATAGTTTGTATACAATATTATATTAGTTTCAGGTGTACATCATAATGATTCCATATTTGCCTATATTGTGATATGACCTCCAGCATAAGCCTAGTTAACATCCATCATCACACATATTTACAAGTTTTTTCTTGTGATAAGGAGTTTTAAAATCTACTCTCTAGAAACTTTCCAATATACAACACAGTGTTATTAACTAGATTCACCCTCCTGTGCTTTACATCCCATCCTTGGCTTTTTTATTTTTATTTTTTATATTGAAATAATTGACTAAGAAACAAGAATTCTTCATTTATCTTTACATGGAAAAGAAAATTCTAATGAGAAATGGCACTAGAAATGACCTCAAGAAGACCAGACCATACAACAGATACAGAAATTAATTTCTTTTTTTTAAAATATGTTTTACTGATTATTTTTTAGAGACAGAGAGGAAGGGAGAGAGAGATAAAAACATCAGTGTGAGAGAAAAACATTAATCAGCTGCCTCCTGCATGCCCCTACTAGGGACTGAGCCTGTAACCCAGGCATGTGTCCTGACCAGGAATCAACCAGAACTTCTCAGTCCATGGGACAATGCTTAATCCACTGAGCCACACCAGCCAGGTGGAAATTAATTTCTAGACTCTAAAATTTATATGGTAGCATTTATGCTAGGTTACTAAAGCTTGAGTGTGGGAAAATTAGTCATGTTATTTTTCCTTTGTCCTGATAGTCACCTCCATCAAATGGAACTAAGGAACCTTACAGTAGTTTCAGAATTTCTTCTTCTGGGTTTATCAGAGAAACCAGAATTGCAGCCCCTCATATTTGGACTTTTCCTCTCCATGTACCTGATCACGGTGTTGGGAAACCTGCTCATCATCCTGGCCATCAGCTCAGACTCCCACCTCCACACACCCATGTACTTCTTTCTCTCCAACCTGTCCATGGTAGACATCTGTTTCACCTCTACAACCGTCCCAAAGATGCTGGTGAACATCCAGACACAGAGCAAAGTCATCACCTATGAAGGCTGCATCACCCAGATATATTTTTTCCTATTATTTGCAGGATTAGACAACTTCCTTCTGACCGTGATGGCCTATGACCGATTTTTGGCCATCTGTCACCCCCTGAACTACATGGTCATCATGAGCCCCCGGTTCTGTGGACTGCTGGTTCTGGTGTCCTGGATCATGAGTGTACTGCATTCCTTGTTACAATGCTTAGTGGTATTGAGACTGTCTTTCTGTCCTGACCTGGAAATTCCCCACTTTTTCTGTGAAATCAAACAGATGGTTCAACTCGCTTGTTCTGACATCTTTCTTAATAACATGGTGATGTATTTTGGAGCTGGGCTCCTGGGTGGTGGTCCCCTTATTGGTATCATTTACTCTTATTCTAAGATAGTGTTCTCTATATGGGGAATCTCGTTAGCTCAGAGGAAATATAAAGCATTTTCTACCTGTGCATCTCACCTCTCAGTTGTCTCCTTATTTTATGGTACAAGCCTAGGAGTGTACCTCAGCTCTGCTGCTACTAATAGCTCTTACTCAAATGCAACAGCCTCAGTGATGTACACGGTGGTCACACCCATGCTGAACCCATTCATCTACAGTCTCAGGAACAAAGACATAAAGAGGGCTCTGAAAAGATTTGTTGGGATGGTAGCTACAAAAGGTCCAATTGTCCTAGGGCTGAAGAAATGTACATAATAGCTGGACTCAAAGCCTGGGAGCTAGATATTATGATTCTTTGGTCATGGTGTGAAAGTAGAATTTAGTCTCTGTTTATTTTCTGGATTTTCTGCTTCTATGATTTGAACTTTTCTATACAATTAAAGTGAATCACTTTAATTTTTTTAATTTGTAATATCTAACAGTGTTTTCTTTGTCATTTTTCTCTTCTCCCAAATTGATTCTCAACCTTGGGTGAAATATTTGGAAATTCCCATTTATCTCATGAAACTTCATAAATTTCTTAAGAACAATTTCTTTTAAAATGAAATCTATCATGGTAATTTTTTTCATTTTACTAAAAAAAACATCATGAGTTATACTACTCTAAAACTAAACTGCACTTGGGAAACAAAGCCATTTATGTCATTTCATTGGAGAGGATTTTAAGAGCACAGTTTAACACTTTTTGTACATTGTTTCTCTATATATCACTACCATAACTGATCTTTCTAAAAATGCAAAGGGATTTATCATTGGGGTAACATTTTGCTTGGTATAACTATGTTTTCTATTGAATTATCTCCCTGCTTCCACTTGAAAACTTTCATTGCTGCCTACAAATACGATTCCCTCCTTTATTCTAAATAAAGCATCTCCCCTGCTTTAAGTATTCTTATTACCACTAAAGGGGTAGGGAATGAACCATATCATCAGATATATAGATATGTGATATATAGATATGTCATATATATGTATATAAATGACCAAAGTATGACTCACTAGACAGATTGAATTCCTGTCCAGCTCTGCCATTCAGAGTCATAATTTTGTATGAACATGCATGTTCTCTCAACCTCTTCTAGTTACCTACAAGGGAATCTCAATGGAGTCACTTTTTAATGCAGTTATCTGAAATAAACTTCAATACCAGTAATCATGAATGCTATTTTCAAATATCAGGAGAAAGCCCTACCATGACAAGCAACAGATTATGATAATTTCCTTTACCTCTTTTCCCTTTGATTATTGTATCAGTTAGCTGTTGCTATATAACAAGTCCTCCTAGAAGCAGATGATTTAATATAATGAATTTATTATCAGATGGGATTATATGGGGGGAAGTTGTTCTGAGTACTGATTGTCTCCTCATGGGTCTGTAGTCAGCTGTCAGTCTCTATATTGTGTTTCTAAGGCTCATCCATGATGTTGTATGTGGCTGTAGTGCTCTTCTGTCTTGAACCAATTTATGTCTGTTTATTCCCTTTATATATGAAGGTGAGTCTTTAATTTATGGGAAGTGGACTTATTAAATGATAATTGCTTTAATTTAATTCCCATATCCATGTACAACATTTGCTTTCTTCTTGGTTGGAAGATATTCTCCCAGCACTTCTAGGTGTGAGTCAGCTACCTACACTCTAGATCTGACCCTGAGCCATGCACTACTAGAATTTTTAAATTTCTAACTAATGCTTTGGGGGCATAATTACATCCAATATCCTGCATATACAACATGCTGAATTAAATGAGCCATACAAAAATTAAAAATTTACTACACACTTGTATTTGTATATATTTGAAAAGGTGTACAACTCGTTTGTTATGTTATTGGTTTTTTTAAAATTTTATTTTTGTTACAGATGTTTCTCCTTTTTTACCCCATTGACACCCTTCTTCCCATCCCCTGCCCCGCCCTGTCCCTGGCTTTGTTGTCCATGTCAATTGGTTATGCATACATGCTAATAAGTTCTGTGTTATGTTATTGTTAGAAATGTAATCGCCCTGAGCCTGTTTCCTCGTTTATAAAGGTAATGTGAGATAATAAATTCTAATTTCAGACAAATGTGTAGAATAGTGAAATGTGTTGAAATATTCTGCTGAGTCCAAAAACAACATTCAAGGTTAGGGGTGTTTGTGTATGTGCATTTGTATACGTCTTTCTCCCAAATAAGCACACTCACACACATGTATGTATATGCACACAGACTCACAAATATTTCCACCTATCAGGCTAATAGAAATCTTGAGAGAGAGTTGGAGGGAATAGAAGTGAAAAGAATGAATGTTTGAATTAACACAAAGGGAAAGGATGTAGAAATTTTGACACAAAGCCTTAGAATGGGTGACTTTAATTTTAATAATAAATTATTTTTTCTATCTTAAATTGTCAAAGATTTCAAGGTCAGAAAATTTACACTAATGCAATGGTGAATTCTCTGTGCCACCTAATGGGGCAGAATATCTCCAAAGGACTCTAATTTGCATCTTCTATTTTAAGGTGGGATTTCAACACAAAATGGCTTTACCTAAGGGATGCTCACTGAATGAATTGAGAGGATTAATAGTCATGTAAAATACAGCATAGGAAATATAGTCAATAATATTGTGATAACTATCTATGGTGTCTGATGGTACTAGATTTATCAGGGTGATCACTTTGTAAGTTACATAAATGTCTAATCACTATGTTGTACACCTGAAACTAATATATTGTATGTCAACTGTAACTGAAAAATTTAAAAAATTAAAAATTAATAAACAAACCAAAAAAATGAGAGGCTTAAACTCAGTTCCTGCAAGCAATTATTGTTTTGTTTTGTTTTATTTCATTTTTAAATTACAGTTGATATTCAAGTTTTAAATTTTTATTTTTATTAAATTTATTGGAGTGACATTGGTTAATAAAATTATATAGGTTTCAAGTGTACAATTCTATGATATATCATCTATATATTGCATTGTGTGTCCACCACCCAAATCAAATTAATTTCAGGTGTATAGCATAGTGGTTAAACAATCATATACTTTGCAAAGTGATCCCCTTGATATTTCAAGTACCCACCTGACACAATATGATATGAAAGCAATTTTGCAAATAATTCTTAAAAATATTTCTTAAAAGTTTTTAATTACAGTTAACATTCATTATTATCGTGGTTAGACATTTATATAACTTAACAAAGTGATTTCCTGATAAGCCTACTACCCATCCAACATCACACATAGTTATTAGAATATTATTGACTATATTCCCCATGCTGTACTTTACATCCCCATCACTATTTTGTAACTGCCAACTTGTACTTCTTAATCCCTTCACCTTTTTCAGTCAGCCCCACAACCACTTTGCCACTTGACAACCATAAGTTCCCGCAAATTGTAATTTATTGGATAAATATCTCTATTAAATGTTTATTCTTGCTGAAACAAATTGCCACACTACTGGTATAAAACAAACAAATATCCATCTTAAAATTCTAGAAAATTAGAGGACTGAAATTAGTCTCATTGGGCTAAAATTTAGATGTCTTCAGGACTGGGATCCTTCAGGAGGCTCCAGGAAAGAATACATTTTCTTTCTATTATACTTTCTGGGGGCCACCTGCATTCCTTGGTTTTTGGCTCTTCCTCCATCTTCAAAATCAGCAGCAGAGCATCCTCGAATGTCTCTCTGATTCCGATGCTTCTTCATCTTTCTTCCACATTTAAATGACCATTGTGATAACATTAGTCCAACCTGGATACTCCAGGTGAATCTTCTTATATAAAGATCAATGATTAGCAACCTTATTCCATCTGCTAGCTTAACTCCCTTTGCTCTATAAGATAACATTCAAAAGTTCTTGGGATTAGGATGTGCACATATTTTGAGGCCCTTACTCTTCCAACCACAAACTATTTTTCAGGTATAAATTATTTTATGTCAATCCAGAGGCTTAATATAAAAGAATCAAACTAGGGACTTCCAGTCAAGATGGCGGCATAGGTAAAAGCAGTATCGCGTCCTCCCACAACCACATCAAAGTTACAACTAAACTATAGAACAACCATCATTCAAAACCGCCTGAAATCAAGCTGAGTGGAAGTCCTACAACTACGGAATTAAAGAAGCAGCCATATCCACACTGGTAGGAGGGGCAGAGGCGGATGGGCTGGTCCCACACCCACGTGTTGCAGATAAAAATCAGGAGGACACCTCACCTGGGAAGATCCTCCCTGAGGACTGGGGGGGTCCCCCTCCCACACCCGGTGCCCTGCTCAGGGTTGCAGTGCCAGGAAGGGAATGCCCATAACTTCTGGCTGGAAAAACCAGTGGGAACTGAGGCTCAGGGAGGAGGCTGAGGTGGCTGGAGCCCCAGACAGCTCCTCTTAAAGGGCCCGTGCACGGACTTATTGGACTCACTCCCTCTAAGCTTGGAGGGGAGGCAGCTCGAGGTGTGCCAGACACATACAGGCAAGAACTGAGCTGTTTGGCATTGGAGCGAGGGCTGGAGAGGGGGCTTTTGCTGGGACAAACATGCTGTCAAAGACCGTTGTTCCTCTGGTGAGCTCTTCCCTGAGGCGGCAGACAGCCGCCATACCTGGGACTCCAGCAACCTGGCTCATACTGGTTTCCCTGCCCTGGTGATTCCCTGAGGCCCCGCCCCACCCAACTTTCAGGCCCACCCAAGCTGTTGCCAGCTGCTTAACCATAGGATTGGCCTGTCTTGGATCATGCTTCAGGTTTTCCTAAATTCTTTCAAACAAGCAGCATCTGGTCTCAGATAGCCCCGTACCTCTCGTTAAGTAATACACAGAAACAAATACAGGGAGGCAGCCAAAATGAGGAGACAAAGAAACAGGTCCCAAATGAAAGAACAGAACAAAATCCCAAGAATAGAACTAAGTGAAATAAAGATCAGCAACCTAACAGATGCTGAGTTAAAAATACTGCTTATAAAGATGCTCAATGAACTTAGTGAGAACCTCAGCAAACTAAGTGAGGGCCTCAACGGCATAAAAAAGGACCAGTCAGAAATGAAGGAGGCACTAACTGAAATAAAGAATAATTGACACAGATTCAATAGTAGAGTAGGTAAAGCCAAGAAGCAAACCATCAATTTGGAATATAAGGAAGCAAAAAACACCCAATCAGAACAGCAAAAAGAAAAAAGAATCCAAAGAAATGAGGAGAGTGTAAGGAGCCTCTGGGACAACTTCAACCATGGCAACATTTGCATCTTGGGGGTGCCAGAAAGAGAAGAGAGAGAACAAGAAATAAAAAACCTGTTTGAAACAATAATGGCAGAAAACTTTCCTTACTTGGTGAAGGAAACAGACATACAAGTCCAGGAAGCACAGAGAGTCCCAAACAAGATGAACCCCAAGAGGCCCACACCAAGACACGTCATCATCAAAATGCAAAAGGTTCAAGACAAGGACAGAATCTTAAAAGCCTCAAGAGAAAGGCAGTTACTTACCTACAAGGGAGTTGCCATAAGACTGTCAGCTGATTTCTCAAAAGAAACTTTGCAGGCCAGAAGGGAGTGGCAAGAAATATTCAGAGTGATGAAAACCAAGAACCTACAACCAAGATTACTCTATCCTGCAAAGCTGTCGTTTAGAATCTATGGCCATATAAAGACTTTCCCAGACAAGAACAAGTTAAAGGAGTTCATCACCACCAAACACTTATTATATGAAATGTTGAAGGGTCTTTTTGAAGAAAAATATAAAATATATGAACAAACTAAATGGCAATGAATACATATTTACCAACAATGGAATCTACAAACAAAATGAACAGGCAGAACAGAAACATTCTCATAGATACAGAGAACATTTTGTTGGTTGCCAGATGGAAGGGGGAGTTGGAGTAATGGATGAAAAAGGTGAAGGGATTAAGAAGAACAAATTGGTTGCTATACTGACAAATCTCAAAGGGAAGGGGGGTTTGGGGGGTAGGAGGAGTTGAACCAAAGAGCTCTTTGGTTTTTATTCTTTATTTTATTTATGTGGTGCATCACATTTATTGATTTAAAAATATTGTACCAGCCTTGCATCCCTGGGAGGAATCCCACTTGGTTATGGTGAATTTTTTTTTTTAGCGTATTGCTGATTGGATTTGCTAGTGTTTTGTTCAAGATTTTGGCGTCTATGTTCATCAGGAATATTTGCCTGTAGTTTCCTTTCTCTGTAGTGTTTTTTTCTGGTTTTGGAATTAGAATTATGCTGGCCTCATAAGACGAGTTTAGAAGTCTTCCTTCTTCTTGAATTTTTTGAAATAGTTTGGCAAGAATGGGTGTTAGTTCTTCTTTGAATGTTCAGTAAAACTCCCCTGTGAAGCCTTTGGGCCTGGGCTTTTGTTTACTGGGAGAGTCTTGATTACATCTTCAATTTCTTCTGGTGATATTGGTCGGTTCAAGTTTTCTATCTCTTCCTGGGCCACTTTTGGGAGATTATGTCTTTTAGAAATTTGTCCATTTCGCTTAGATTGTCGAATTTGTTGCCATATAATTGTTCATAGTAGTTGTTAACAATCTTTTGTATTTCTGTGGTGTCACTTGTTACTTCTCCTCTTTCATTTCTGATTTTGTGTATTTGGGTTCTCTCTCTTTGTTTCTTGGTGAGTCTTGTAAGGGTCCCTCAATTTTGTTTATTTTTTTTTTTGAAAAACCAGCTCTTTGTTTCATTGATCCTTTGAATTGATTTTTTGCTCTCTATGTCATTTATTTCTGCTCTGATCTTTACTATTTCCTTCCTTCTACTTGCTCTGGGGTTTTCTTTTTGTTTAACTTTCTAGTTCTTTAAGTTGTGAGGTTAGATAGTCTATTAGAGATTTTTCTTGTTTTTTGAGGTAGGCCTGTAGTGCTATGAACTTCTCTCTCAGAACTGCTTTCGCTGCATCCCATAGATTTTGCATTGTTGTGTGTTCATTTTCATTGGTTTCCAGGAAGTTTTTAATTTCTTTCTTCATCTCCTTGGTAACCCATTCATTGTTTATCAACATGCTATTTAGCCTCCATGTGTTCAAATGTCTTTGCAAGTTCTTGTTGCAGTTGATTTCTAGTTTCATGGCATTGTGATCTGAGAAGATGCTTGAAATGATTTCAATCTTCTTGAACTTTTAGAGACTTAGTTTGTGTCCTGACATGTGGTCTATCTTTGAGAATGTCCCATGTGCACTTGAGAAGAATGTGAATTCTGTAGTTTGGGGGTGTAATTCTCTGTAGATATCTATTAAATCCATTTGGTCTAGTGCTTCATTTAGAGTCTCTGTTTCCTTGCTAATTTTTTGTCTAGAGGATCTATCCAGTGATGTCAGTGGGGTATTGAAGTCCCCTGCTATGATTGTATTGCTATTGATTTCTCCTTTGAAGTCCTCCAGAAGATTTTTAATATATTTTTGTGCTCTCATATTGGTTGCATATATATTTATCAAGGTTACATCTTCCTTTTGGATAGATCCTTTCAATATTATGTAGTGGCCTTCTTTGTCTCTAGTTATGGCCTTAATTTTGAAATCTATTTTATCAGATATAAGTATTGCTACCCCAGCTTTTTTTTTTTTTTTTTCTATTTGCTTGGACGATTTTTTTTCATCCCTTCACTTTCAACCTATGTGAGTCTTTTGTTGTGAGGTAAGTCTTTTGTAAACAACATATATATGAATAATGCTTTCTTATCCAATAAGGTACTCTGTGTCTTTTTATAGGAGCGTTCAATCCATTAACATTTAAGGTGATTATTGATATGTACTTATTTATTGCCATTTTTGTTTAGTGTGGTTATAGTTTTCTTCCTATTTCTCCTGCTTATTACAGCAGTTCTTTTAACATTTCTTGCAGTGCTTGTTTGTTGCTAATGTATTCCCTTGGCCTGTTTTTGTCTGGGAAGCTCTTTATTTGACCTTCTATTTTGAATGATAGCCTTGCTGGGTAGAATAGTCTTGGATTCAGATTCTTGTTTTTCATAACCTTGATTACTTCATGCCATTCCCTTCCGGCATGTAGTGTTTCTGTTGAGAAGTCAGTTGAGAGCCTAATGAGGGTTCCTTTATATGTAACCTGTTGCTTAACTCTTGCTGCTTTTAAGATTCTCTCTTTGTCTTTAATTTTTGGCATTTTAATTACTGTGTATCTTGGTGTGGGCCTGTTTCAGTTCTTACATGGGGCTCTCTGTGCTTTCTGAACTTGAATGCCTTCTTTTTTCACCAAATTAGGGAAGTTTTCTGTCACTATTTCTTCAAATATGTTCTATAACACTTGCTCATTTTCTTTTTCTTCATGGACTCCTGATGCGAATATTATTATGTTTGCAGTTGCTCCACAGTTCTCCTAAGCTATCTACCTGTTTTTTAATTGTTTTGTTTGTTTGTTTGTTTTGTTTTCTGATTGGTTTATTTTTTCTACCCTATCTTCTAATTCACTGATCCAGTCCTCAGCTTCCTCTTCTCTGCTGTTTAAAGCTTCCAATGTGTTTTTTTATTTCTGATATGTCATTTTTCATTTCTTCTTAGTGTTTTTTAATTTTCAACTGGTTGATTTTCAACATTTCTATGTCTTTACTCATGGTGCTCATGTCGTTACAAATGCTGTTGAGCTTCCTCAAGATTTTGGCTCTGATTCTAGTTCTGTTAACTTGCTTAACTGCACCTCATTTATCTTATCTTCAGTAGAGGTCTCCTGTTCTTTAATTTGGCATTTGTTTCCTTGTTTCACCAATTTCTCTATCTCAGTGGACTTTGGAGCCTGCCACATTTTCCCTGTGGGTGTTGGTGTTCTGCTGTTTGTGGCACCCTCTACTGTGTTTGAATGAGTGTGGGAGGACCAAAGTTAAACACCACTGTCAAGTCTTACTGTCCTGAGCAGAGTTGCAAGCCCAGGAATGGTTCAGATATTCTCTAGCTTTTTGCCTGGAGGCTATTAATCCCAGTTACTTGAAGGGCCTTGGCTTCTCAGTTGAACAAAAAACTTCCTCAGGTTCTCAGCATAAGGGGATTTCTTGACCGTGGGGCTAATGCTGGTTGTTGATGAGCCGCAGTTTGCATTTCAGTGGCCCCAGGTGGGGTTGAATCTCCAAGGGAGGGGCCACTGCCTCTCCCCAGAGGGCTGGGAAGGAGTAAGATGACCACTATCCTGCGTGTCCTCAACTCAGCAAAAGCTCTGAGCGCCCTCCTAATCCCCAGTGTCCCCACACAGTTCCAGTCCAGTCTGCCCTTCCTCTGTCGGAACACAAGGTGAGTGGCTCTGGCTCTTTTAGCATCTGTCCCAGCTCTGCGATGTAGAGCCGCTTGTGAGTGTAACCCGAGGGTGCTGTTCACAGCTAAGACCGCTGCTGTCTGTGGGGTCCCATCCCCCATTTGTGCCTCTGTAATCCTACCAGGATCAAGTCCATGTCCCTGGTTGTATGGTCCTCCAAGCTGCTCTTCTGTTGCTTTATCCCGTCAATTTATCTTTATTATTGTTGTAATTCCAGTTGGGTTCTAAAAGATGGTCTGTGTAGCTTCCATTTATTCTGCTGCCATTTTGGAATCCTTGCAGAAGCTTTTGAGTTTGATGTAGTCTCATGTGTTCATTTTCTCCTTTGTTTCTGTTGCCTGAGGTGATGTGAAAATTCTGCTGAGTATGATGTCTGAAATTTTGTTGTCTACATTTTCTTCTAGAATTTTTATGGATTTTTGAGTCTCATTTAAGTCTTTTATCCATTTTGAGTCTATTCATGAGTATGGTGTAAGTTGATGGTCTAGTTTCATTTTTTTGCATGTAGCTGTCCAATTTTCTCAACACTATTTATAAAAGAGGCTGTCTTTACTCCACTGTATGCTCTTGCCACCTTTGTCAAATATTAATTGGGCATATTGTCTTGGATCCATTTCTGGGTTCTCTATTCTGTTCCATTGATCTATCTGCGAGTTCTTGTGCCACTACCAGACTGTTTTTTTTTTTTTTTTTTTACTTTTCCTTTTTTCTCTTAATTTATTTATTTTTGTTACGGATGTTTCTCATCCACTCCCCCCCCCCCCCCACACACACACAGATTCCCCTCTACCTCTCTTTTTCCGCCCTCTCCCCAGCTTTGTTGTCCCTGTCCATTGTTCATGGATACATGTATATAGTTCTGTGGTTTATCTCTCCCCCAACCCCTCTTCTGGGGATAGTCAGTCAGTACCCCACTTCCACGTCTCTGGGACTATCCCATTCCTCAGACTGTTATGTTCATTATATTCCACAAATAAGTGAGATCATATGATATTGGTCTTTCTCTGTTTGGCTTGTTTTGCTTAGGATGACACTTTCCAGGTCCCACTATAACCTCTCAAAGGATAAGAGAATTTTCTTTTTTACAGCTGTATAGTAATCCATTGTGAATAGATACCACACCTTTTTTTATCCATTTGTCTACTGATGGGCATTTGGGCTGTTTCCAGACCTTAGCTATTGTAAATGGGGCTGCTACAAACATGGGGGTACATATATTCTTTCTGATTGGTGTTTCAGGCTTTTTATAGTATATTCCTAGAAGTGGAATCACTGGGTCAAATGGAAGTTCAATTTTTAATTTTTTGAGGTAACACCATATTGTTTTCCATAGTGGCTGCACCAGACTGCATTCCCACCAGCAGTGCACTAGAGTCCCCTTTTCTCCACACCCTCACCAAGACTTGTTGTTTGATGATTTGTTGATGGCGGCCATTCTGACAGGTGTGAGGTGATACCTCATTGTTGTTTTAATTTGCATTTCTCTGATGATTAGTGATATTGAGCATTTCTTCATATGTCTCTTAGCCATTTGTATGTCCTGTTTGGAGAGGTGTTTATTTAGTTCCTCTGCCCATTTGTTAATTGGGTTCTTTGTCTCCCTTTTGTTGAGTTGTATGAGCACTCTATATATACTGAAAATTAACCCTGTATCTGATATATCATTAGCAATTATGCTCTCCCATAGTGTGGGTAGACTTTCTGTTTTGAAGATTGTATCAAACAGAAGGTTTTGAGTTTGATGTAGTCCCATGTGTTCATTTTCTCCTTTGTTTCTGTTGCCTTAGGTGATGTATCAGTGAAAATTCTGCTGCGTATGATGTCTGAAATTTTGTTGCCTACTGTTTCTTCTAGGATTTGTATGGATTCATGAGTCACATTTAAGTCTTTTATCCATTTTGAGTTTATTCTTGTGTAGGGTGTAAGTTGATGGTCTAGTTTCATTGTTTTTGCATGTAGCTATCCAATTTTTCCAACACCATTTTTAAAAGAGGCTGTCCTTAATCAAATGTATGCTCTTGCCACCTTTGTTAATTGAGCATATTGCCTTGGGTCCATTTCTGGGTTCTCTGTTCTGTTCCACTATGTGCCTATTCTTGTGCTAGTACTAGGCTGTTTTGGTTACAGTGGCTTTGTAGTATAACCTGAAATCTAGTAATGTGATCCCTCCAACTTTATTCTTCTTTTTCAAGATTGCTGTGGCTATTGGAGGTCTTTTTTGGTTCCATATGAACTTTTGAAGTATTTGTTCTAGGTCTGTGAAGTATGCCATTGGTATTTTGATGGGGATTGCGTTGAATCTATAGATTGCTTTGGGTAATATGGATATTTTAATGATGTTAATTCTCCCAATCCATGGACAGGGTATGTGCTTCCACTTTTTTATATCTTCCTCTATTTCTTTTTTCAATGACTTGTAGTTTTCTGCGAATAGGTGCTTTATTTCTTTGGTTAAGTTTATTCCTAGGTATCTTAATTTTTTTGCCGCAGTGGTAAATGAGATTTTTTGCTTAGTTTCTCTTTCTGTGAGTTCATCATTGGTGTATAAGAATGCCATCGATTTCTTGACATTAATTTTGTATCCTGCTACTTTGCCAAATTCATTTACAAAGTCTAGTAAATTTTTGATGGAGTCTTTGGTGTTAACTACGTATAGTATCATTTCATGTTCAAATAATGACAGTTTCACTTCCTCTGATCCAATTTCGATCCCTTTTAGTTTTTCTTTCTGTCTGATTGCTATGGCTAAGACTTCCAGTACTATGTTAAATAAGAGTGGCGAAAGTGGGCATCCTTGCCTTGTTCCTGTTCTTAAGGGAAATGCTTTAATTTTTGCTTATTGAGAATGATGTTGGCTGTAGGTATTTCATATGTGTCGTTTTTTTATGTCTATATATGATCTTTCTATTCCCACATTGCTGAGTGTTTTTATCAGAAATGGATGCTGAATTTGTCGAAGGCTTTTTCAGCATTTATGGATATGATCATGTGGTTTTTATTCTTCATTTTATTTATGTGGTGTATCACGTTTATTGATTTGCAAATATTGTACCATCCTTGCATTCCTGGGATGAATCCCACTTGGTCATGGTGAATAATTTTTTTTGGTGTACTGCTGGATCGGATTTGCTAGTATTTTGTTCAGGATTTTGGCATCTATGTTCATCAGAAATATTGGCCTGTAGTTTTCTTTTATGTAGTGTCTTTTTCTGGTTTTGGACTTAGAATTATGCTGGCTTCATAAAACAAGTTTGAAAGTCTTCCTTCTTCTTGAATTTTTTGAAATAGTTTAACAAGAATGGGTGTTAGTTCTTTGAAAGTTCAGTAAAACTTTCCCGTGAAGCCATCTGGGTCTGGGCTTTTGTTTTCTGGGAGAGTCTTGATTACATCTTCAATTTCTTCTTTTGTTAGTGGTTTGTTCATGTTTTCTATCTCTTCCTGGTCCAATTTTGGGAGACTATGTGTTTCTAGAAATTCGTCCATTATGCTTAGATTGTAGAATTTGTTGCCATATAATTGTTCATAGTAGTTGTTAACAAACTTTTGCATTTCTGTTGTTTCAGTTGTTACTTCTCTTTCATTTCTGATGTTGTGTATTTGGGTTCTCTCTCTTTGTTTTTTGGTGGGTCTAGCTAAGGGACCCTCAATTTTGTTTATCTTTTCGAAAAAGCAGCTCTTTGTTTCATTGATCTTTTGAATTGTTTTTTTGGACTCTATGTTGTTTATTTCTGCTCTGATCTTAACTGTTTCCTTCCTTCTACTTCCTCTGGGGTTTTCTTTTTTTTTTTCTCTCTGTTTCTTTAAGTTGTGGTGTTAGGTAGTCTATTAGAAATTTTTCTTGTTTTTTGAGGTAGGCCTGTAGTGCTATCAATTTGCCTCTCAGAACTGCTTTTGCTGCCTCCCATAGATTTTGTGTTGTTGTGTGTTCATTTTCATTGGTGTCCAGGAAGTTTTTAATTTCTTCCTTCATCTCCTTGGTAACACATTCATTGTTTAATAACATGCTATTTAGGTTCCATGTGTTCCAATGTCTTTGCATGTTCTTGTTGCAATTGATATCTATGCCATTGTGATCTGAGAAGATGCTTGATATTATTTCAATCTTCTTGAACTTGTAGAGACTTAGTTTGTGTCCTATCATGTGGTTCATCTTTGAGAATGACCCATGTGCACTTGAGAAGAATGTGAATTCTGTAGTTTTGGGGTGTAATTCTCTGTAGATATCTATTAAATTCATTTGCTCTAGTGTTTCATTTAGAGTCTCTGTTTCCTTGCTAATTTTTCGTCTAGAGGATCTATCCAGTGATGTCAGTGGGGTATTGAAGTCCCCAGTTATGATTGTATTGCTATTGATTTCTCCTTTGAAGTTTTCCAGAAGATTTTTAATATATTTTGGTGCTCCTATATTAGTTGCATCTATGTTTATCGAGGTTACATCTTCCTGGTGGATAGATCCTTTCAATATTATGTAGTGGCCTTCTTTGTCTATAATTATGGCCTTCATTTTGAAATGTATTTTATTAGATATAAGTATTGCCACCCCAGCTTTTTTTTCCTTTCCATTTTCTTGGAATATTTTTTCCATCCCTTCATTTTCAACCTATGTGAGTATTTTGTTGTGAGGTGGGTCTCTTGTAAACAACATATAAATGAGTCCTGTTTTTTTATCCAATAAGGTACTCTGTGTCTTTTTATAGGAGCGTTCAATCCATTAACATTTAAGGTGATTATTGATATGTACTTATTTATTGCTATTTTTGTTTACTGTGTTTCTATTTTTCTTCCTATTTCTCCTGCTAATTACCGCTATTCTTTTAACATTTCTTTCAGTGCTGGTTTTGTGCTAATGTATTCCCTTAGACTTTTTTTTTGTCTGGGAAGCTCTTTATTTGAACTTCAATTTTGAATAAGAGCCTTGCTGGATAGAGTTGTCTTGGATTCAGATCCTTGTTTTTCATGACCTTGATCACTTCATGCCGTTCCCTTTTGACCTGTAGTGTTTCTGTTGAGAAGTCAGCTGAAAGCCTTATGGGAGTTCCATTCTAGGTAACCTTTTGTTTCTCTCTTGCTGCTTTTAGGATTCTCTCTTTGTCTTTAATTTTTGGCACTTTGATTACTATGTGTCTTGGTGTGGACCTGTTTATGTTCTTTTTACTTGGGGCTCTCTGGGCTTCTTGAACTTGCATGCCTTCTTTTTTCACCAAATTAGGGAAGTTTTCTGTCACTATTTCTTTAAATATATTCTCTAACCCTTGCTCATTTTCTTCCTCTTTGGGGACTCCTATGATGCAAATGTTATTACATTCTTAGTTGTCCCACAGTTCTCTTAAGCTGTCTTCCTGGTTTTTAATTGCTTTTTCCTTTTGGTTTTCTGATTGGTTTATTTTTCTACCCTATCTTCTAATTCACTGATCCAGTCCTCAGCTTTCTCTTCTCTGCTATTTCGACTTTCCAATGTGTTTTTTATTTTTGATATGTCATTCTTCATTTCTTCCTGTTGGTTTTTAATTTCCAACTTGTTGATTTTCAACATTTCTATGTCTTTACTCATATTACTCATGTTCTTACACATGCTATTGAGCTCCTCAAGATCATGACTCTGAATTCTAGTTCTGTTAACTTGCTTAACTGCACCTCATTTATCTCATCTTTGGTAGAGATCTCTTGTTCTTTCATTTGGCTTTTGCTGTGTTTCACCATTTTGGCTACCACGGTGGGCTTTGGAGCCTGCCAAATTTTCACTATGGGTGTTGGTGTTCTACTGTTTGTGGTTCCCTCTCCTGGGTTTGGATGAGGCAGGGAGGACGCTCTTTAAACACCACTGTCAATTCTTACTTTCCTGGTTAGAGTTGCGAGCCCAGGGAATGGTAGTTATTCTCTTGCTTTTTTGCCTTGAGGCTATTAGTACCTTGGTTTCTGAGTTGAATGAAAGACTTCCTCAGGTGCTCAGTGTAAGAGGATTTCCTGAGCGTGGGGCAGATGCTGATTGTTAATGGGTCTCAATTAGCATTTCAATGGCCACCAGGTGGGGTTGAATCTTTGAGGGAGTGGCCACTGCCTCTCCCCAGGGCCCTGGGAGGGAGTAAGATCACCCCAGTCCTGTGTGGCTGCAACTCAGCAAAATCTCTGAGCGCCCTCCAAATCCCAAATGTCTCCACACAGTTCCAGTCCAGTCTGTCCTCCCTCTGCTGGAGCCCAAGGTGAGTGGCTGCTGCTAATTTATCCTCTGGCCTGGCTCTGTGCTGTGGAGCTGCTTGGGAGTTTAACCCAAGGGCGGTGCTCACAGCTAAGGCCGCTGCTGTCTGTGGGCTTTCATCCCCCCTCTCACGCCTCTGCAAGCCTACCAAAATCCAGTCAGTGTCCCTGGTTATATGGTCCTCTAAGCTGCTTTTCTGTAGCTTTTTCCTGACGATTTGTCTTTATTTTCATTGTAATTCCTGTTTGGTCCTGGGAGATGGTCTGTGTAGCTTCCATTCACTCTGCCGCCATTTTTTCCCCTCTTACCACAGTCTTACCAAAAAAAGTTGGAGGTTTTATTTTTTTACAAAATGGCTGTTGGTAATTTAGTTCTTTTGTATATGTACTGCTATACTGTGGGAATGTATGAGACTTTACAAATGTTGTGTGGTTGATCCTATTAGAAATTATATCTATTAGGAATTCTATTATCGAGATTACCAAAGGTAATTGCTGGTAAGGATGTAGAGAAAAGGAAGCACTTGTGTATTGTTGGTACAAATATAAACTGAAATAGAGATACATATGATTCCGTAATCTCAATTCTGGGTATATAATCTAAAGAAATGAAGTCACTATTATAAAAATATATCTGCACCCATTCCATGTTTGTTGCAGCATTATTTACAATAGCCAAGACAATAAAATAACCTAATGCAAGGGGGAAGAAAAATGGCGACGGAGTGAATGGAGCTACATAGACCATCTCCCAGGACCAAACTGGATTCACAACGAAAATAAAGGCAAATCTTCAGTAAGGGGCAACCAAAAGACACCTTGGAGGACCACATAACCAGGGACACCGACTCAATCCTGGTAGGCTTGCGAGAACGCAAAAGGGGGTCAGGAGCCCATGGTCCGCAGCGGCCTGAGCGGGGACCGGGGAACTCGGCGGCGGGAAGTTGCTCCTACCGCTTCTGCTGAGACCCCGCCTGCGTCCTGTGAACTCTGTTGCCTCCCAAGCACTCGGCTGGTGCCACACGGACTCGCTGGGGCCAGGGAACTCAGATGTGGGAAGTGGCTGCTAAAGCCTCCGCTGCGACCCTGCCTGGGTCCTGTGAACTCTGTTGCCTCCCAAGCCCTCCGCTGATACCGCACGGACTCGCTGGAGTCAGGGAACTCGGCAGCGGCAGGAAGTTGCTGCTAACACCTCCGCTGCAACCCCGCCTGAGTCCTGCAAACTCTGCTGCCTGCTAAAACCTCGGCTGGTGCTGCACAGGCTGGCACAGACTGGCTCCGACCAGGGGACTCAGAGGGATGCTGCTACCCAGGCTAACTCCTGTGAAGTATGCATGCTAAGCCCTCAGCTGGTGCCGCACAGACTCGCAGGGTCCAGGGGACTCTGCTGGAAGGTGCTGCCACCCCGGCACTGTCCCACTACCATGGCTCAGTCCTGGGGCTTCTGCTGAGTGCAAAACCCTCTGCTGGTGCAACAGCTGTGGCCGCCCTTGGCTGGAAGCAGCGCTCTCGGGTTAAAAGTCCCAAGCGACTCCACGACACAGAGTCTAGACAGAGGCTAAATTGGCAGCAGCCACTCACCTTGGGCTTCAGCAGAGGGAGGGCAGACTGGACTGGACTGTGTGGGAACACTCGGGTTTTGGAGGGTGCTAAGAGCTTTCACCGAGTACAGCCACGCAGAACTGTGGTCATTTTGCTCTTTCCCAGGGCCCTGGGGAGAGGTGAGGCGGAGGCGCCACCCCTCAGAGATTCAATCCCACCGGGTGGCCAATGAAATGCTAACTGAGGCCCGTTAACAACCAGCAGCTGCCCCAACCTTGGGAAATCCTCTTACACTGAGCACCTGAGGGAGTTTATCAGGCAACTCAGAAACCAAGGTTCTTCAGGTGACCTCTACTAATAGCCTCAAAACAAAAGAGCTAGAGGATAACTACCATTCCCGGAACTAGAAATACTAACCAGAAAAGTTAAGACTTGACAGTGGTGTTTAAAGTGGGTCCTCCCTGGCTCATCCAAACCCAGGAAAGGGAACCACAAACAGCAGAACACCAACACCCACTGGGAAAATTTGTCAGACTCCAAAGCCCACTGTGATCACCAAAATGGTGAAAAACAGAAACAAAAGCCAAATGAAAGAACATGAGACCTCTATGGAAGATGAGATAAATGAGGTGCAGTTAAGCAAGTTACCAGAACTAGAATTTAGAGCCATGATATTGAGGAGGCTCAACAGCATGTGTAAGGATATGAGCACCATGAGTAAAGACATAGAAATGTTGAAAATCAACGAGTTGGAAATTAAAAACCAACAGGAAGAAATGAAGAATGACATATCAGAAATGAAAAACCCATTGGAAGGTCTAAAAAGCAGAGTAGGGGAAGCGGAGGACCGGATCAGTGAATTAGAAAACAGGCTAGAAAAAATCAACAAATCAGAAAACCAAAAGGAAAAAACGATTAAAAAACAGGAAGAAAGCTTAAGAGAACTGTGGGACAACTGGAAACGGAATAATATTTGCATCATAGGAGTCCCTGAAGAAGAAGAAAAAAAGCAAGGGTTAGAGAATGTATTCAAAGAAATGATGACAGAAAACTTCCCTAATTTGGTGAAGGAAGTAGGCATTCAAATTCAAGAAGCACAGAGAGCCCCAAGTAAGAAGAACCCAAACAGGCCCACACCAAGATACATAGTAATCAAAGTACCAAAAATTAAAGACAAAGAGAGAATCCTAAAAGCAGCAAGAGATAAGCAACAGGTTACCTACAAAGGAAACCCCATAAGGCTCTCAGCTGACTTCTCACAAGAAACACTACAGGCCAGAAGGGAATGGCATGAAGTAATCAAGGTCATGAAAAACAAGGATCTGAATCCAAGACTACTCTACACAGCAAGGTTATCATTCAAAATGGAAGGTCAAATAAAGAGCTTCCCAGACAAAAAAGAAAAAGAAAAAAGGCTCAGGGAATACATTAGCATCAAACCAGCACTGCAATAAATGTTAAAAGGACTGCTGTAATTACCAGGAGAAATAGGAAGAAAAATAGAACCACACTAAACAAAAATGGCAATAAGTACATATCAATAATCACCTTAAACGTAAATGGATTGAATGCTCCCATAAAGAGACACAGAGTAGCTGATTGGATAAGAAAGCATGACTCATCTATATGTTGTTTACAAGAGACCCATCTCTCAACAAAAGACTCACATAGGTTGAAAGTGAAGGGATGGAAAAAAATTTTCCAAGCAAATGGAAAGCAAAAAAAAGCTGGGGTAGCAATTCTCATATCTGATAAAATAGATTTCAAAATGAAGACCATAACTAGAGACAAAGACGGCCACTACATAATATTGAAAGGGTCTATCCAACAGGAAGATATAGCCTTGATAAACATATATGCACCGAATATAGAGCACCAAAATATATTAAAAATCTTCTGGAGGACTTCCAAGGAGAAATCGACAACAATACAATCATAGCAGGGGACTTCAACACCCCATTGACAGCACTGGATAGATCCTCTAGGCAAAAAATTAGCAAGGAAACAGAGACTCTAAATGAAGCACTAGACCAAATGGATTTAATAGATATCTACAGAGAATTACCACCCAAAACTACAGAATACACATTATTCTCAAGTGCACATGGGACATTCTCAAAGATAGACCACATGATAGGACACAAACTAAATCTCTACAGGTTCAAGAAGATTGAAATAATATCAAGCATCTTCTCAGATCACAATGGCATGAAACTAGAAATCAATTGCAACAAGAAGATGCAAAGACATTTCAACACATGGAGGCTAAATAGCATGTTATTAAACAATGACTGGGTCACCGAGGAGATCAAGGAAGAAATTAAAAACTTCCTGGAAACCAATGAAAATGAACACACAATAACACAAAATTTATGGGATGCAGCAAAAGCAGTTGTGAGAGGGAAGTTCATAGCACTACAGGCCTACCTCAAAAAACAAGAAAAATTTCTAATTGACTGTCTAACCTCACAACTTAAAGAATTAGAAAGCAAACAAAAAGAAAACCCCAGAGCAAGTAGAAGGAAGGAAATAGTAAAGATCAGAGCAGAAATAAATGACATAGAGACCAAAAAAACAATTCAAAGGATCAATGAAACAAAGAGCTGGTTTTTCGAAAAGATAAACAAGATTGATGGACCCTTAGCTAGACACACCAAGAAACAAAGAGAGAGAACCCAAATACACAAAATCAGAAATGAAAGAGGAGAAGTAACAACCAACACCACGGAAATACAAAAGATCATTAACAACTACTATGAACAACTATATGGCAACAAATTCGACAATCTAAGCAAAATGGACAAATTTCTAGAAACACACAGTCTCCCAAAACTATTCCCGGAAGAGACAGAAAACTTGAACAGACCAATAACAACTAAGGAAATTGAAGAGGTAATCAAGACTCTCCCAGCAAACAAAAGCCCAGGCCCAGATGGTTTCACAGGGGAGTTTTACCGAACATTCAAAAAAGAACTAACACCCATTCTCCTCAAACTATTTCAAAAAATTCAAGAAGAAGGAAGACTTCCAAACACGTTCTACGAGGCCAGCATAATTCTAATTCCAAAACCAGAAAAAGACACTACGAAGAAAGAAAACTACAGGCCAATATCCCTGATGAACATAGACACCAAAGTCCTGAACAAAATATTAGCAAATCGGATCCAGAAATACATCAAAAAAATTATTCACCATGACCAAGTGGGATTCATTTCAGGGATGCAAGGCTGGTACAATATTCGCAAATCAATAAACGTGATACACCACATAAACAAAATGAAGAATAAAAACCACATGATCATATCAATAGATGCTGTAAAAGCATTCGACAAAATCCAGCATCCATTTCTGATAAAAACGCTCAGCAATGTAGGAATAGAGGGATCATATCTCGACATAATAAAGGCCATATATGAAAGACCTACAGCCAACATCATACTCAATGGACAGAAACTAAAAACATTTCCATTAAGAACAGGAACAAGACAGGGATGTCCACTTTCGCCACTCTTATTTAACATTGTACTGGAAGTCTTAGCCACAGCAATCAGACATGAAGAAAAAATAAAAGGGATCCAAATTGGAAAGGGGAAAGTGAGACTGTCCTTATTTGCAAATGACATGATATTGTACATAGAAAACCCTAAAGACTCCATCAAAAATCTATTAGACTTAATAAATGAATTTGGCAAAGTAGCAGGATACAAAATTAACGTAAGAAATCGACGGCATTCTTGTACATCAATGATGAACTCACAGAAAGAGAAACTGAAAAAACAATCCCACTTACCATCGCACCAAATAAATTACGATACCTAGGAATAAACTTAACCAAAGAAGTAAAAGACCTATTTGCAGAAAACTACAGGTCATTGAAAAAAGAAATAGAGGAAGATATAAAAAAGTGGAAGCACATACCCTGTTCATGGATTGGAAGAATTAACATAATTAAAATGTCCATACTACCCAAAGTAATCTATAGATTCAATGCAATCCCCATCAAAATACCAACGACATATTTCATAGAACTAGAACAAATACTTCAAAAGTTCATATGGAACCAAAAAAGACCCCGAATAGCCACAGCAATCTTGAAAAAGAAGAACAAAGTAGGTGGGATCACAATACCAGATATCAGGTTATACTACAAAGCGACTGTAACCAAAACAGCCTGGTACTGGCACAAGAACAGGCATATAGACCAGTGGAACAGAACTGAAAACCCAGAAATGGACCCAAGGCAATACGCTCAATTAATATTTGATAAAGGTGGCAAGAGCATACAGTGGAGTAAAGACAGCCTCTTTAATAAATGGTGTTGGGAAAATTGGAAAGCTACATGCAAAAAAATTCAAACTAGACCATCAACTTACACCATACACAAAAATAAACTCAAAATGGATAAAAGACTTAAATGTGACCCGTGAATCCATAAAAATTCTAGAAGAAAATGTAGGCAACAAAATTTCGGACATCATACGGAGCAGAATTTTCACTGATACATCACCTAAGGCAACAGAAATAAAGGAGAAAATGAACACATGGGACTACATCAAACTAAAAAGCTTCTGCACAGCAAAAGAAACAATCATCAAAATGGAAAGGCAACCCACTGTATGGGAGAACATCATTGCCAATGATGTATCAGATAAGGGGTTAATTTCCAATATATATAGAGTGCTCATGCAGCTCAACAAAAGGGAGACAAACAACCCAATTAAAAAATGGGCAGAGGAGCTGAATAGACACCTCTCCAAACAGGACATACAAATGGCCAAGAGACATATGAAGAAATGCTCAACATCACTAATCATCAGAGAGATGCAAATTAAAACAACAATGAGGTATCACCTCACACCTGTCAGAAGGGCCGCCATCAACAAATCATCAAACAACCAGTGTTGAGGAGGGTGTGGAGAAAAGGGGACTCTAATACACTGCTGGTGGGAATGCAGACTGGTGCAGCCGCTATGGAAAACAATATGGTGCTACCTCATAAAATTAAAAATTGAACTTCCATTTGACCCAGTGATCCCACTGCTGGGAATATACCCTAAGAAGTCTGAAACACCAATCAGGAAGAATATATGTACCCCCATCTTCATAGCAGCACTATTTACAATAGCTAAGATCTGGAAACAGCCCAAGTGTCCACCAGTAGACGAATGGATAAAAAAGCTGTGGTACATATACACAATGAAGTACTATGCAGCGGTAAGAAAGAAAGATCTCTTATCCTTTGAGACGACATGGAGGGACCTGGAGAGTATTAACCTAAGTGAAAGAAGGCAAGCAGAAAAAGACAAATACCACATGATCTCACTTATATACGGAATATAATGAACATAACAGCCTGAGGAATACAGTAGACCCAGACACATGGAAGTAGGGCAAAGACTGACATCCCTCAGAAGAGGGGATGGGGGGTGGGGGTGTGGGAAGAGATAAACCACAGAACTTATATGCATGTATGCATGACTAATGAACATGGACAACTAAGCCGGGGACGGGGCGGAGGTGGGGTGGGGTGGAGGGTGCCAATGGGGTAAAAAGGTAAAATATCTGTAACAAAAAAAAAATTAATGAAACCAATCATGACTACTTATGGTCACAAAAGATGTTACTTTGAGTGGTAAACACACTATGTAATATACAGGTGATATATCATAGAAATGTAAAACCTACATAATTTTATCAACAAATGTCACCCCCAATATACTTAATTAAAAATCAATCAATGAAATAAAACTTAAAAAAATATATATATATTAAAAATCTTCTGGAGAACTTCAAAGGAGAAATCGATAGCAATATAATCATAGCAGGGGACTTCAACACCCCGCTGTCATTGCTGGATAGATCCTCTTGACAAAAAATTAGCAAGGACACAGAGATTCTAAATGAAGCACTAGGCCAAATGGATTTAATAGATATCTGTAAAGAATTACACCCCAAAACTACAAAATTCACATTCTTCTCAAGTGCACATGGGACATTCTCAAAGAGAGACCACATGTTAGGGCACAAACTCAGTCTCTACAAGTTCAAGAAGACTGAAATCATTTCAAGCATCTTCTCAGATCACAATGCCATGAAACTAGAAATCAACGGCAACAAGAACTTGCAAAGACATTTGAACACATGGAAGCTAAATAGCATGTTATTGAACAATGAATGGGTCACTGAGGAGATCAAGGAAGAAAAAAAAACTTCCTGGAAACCAATGAAAATGAAGACACAACAATACAAAATCTATGGGATGCAGAGAAAGCAGTTCTGAGAGGGAAGTTCATAGCACTACAGGCCTACCTCAAAAAAGAAGAAAAATCTTTAATAGACTATCTAACCTCACAACTTCAAGAACTAGAGAGCAAACAAAAAGAAAACCCCAGAGCAAGTAGAAGGAAGAACATAGTAAAGGTCAGAGCAGAAATAAATGACGTAGAGACCAAAAAAAGCAATTCAAAGAATCAATAAGGCAAAGAGCTGGTTTTTCGAAAAGATAAACAAGATTGATGGACCCTTAGCTAGACTCACCAGGAAACAAAGAGACAGAACCCAAATACACAGAATCAGAAATGAAATAGGAGAGATAACAACTGACATCACAGAAATACAAAAGATTGTTAACAAATACTATGAACAACTATATGGCAACAAATTCGACAATCTAAGCAAAATGGACAAATTTCTAGAAACACATAGTCTTCCAAAACAAGATCAGGAAGAGATAGAAAACTTGAACAGACCAATAACAACAGAAGAAATTGAAGATGTAATCAAGACTCTCCCAGCAAATAAAAGCCCAGGACCGGATGGCTTCATGGGGGAGTTTTACCGAACATTCAAAGAAGAACTAACACCCATTCTCCTCAAGCTATTTCAAAAAATTCAAGAAGAAGGAAGACTTCCAAAATCGTTTTATGAAGCCAGCATAATTCTAAGTCCAAAACCAGAAAAAGACACTACAGAGAAAGAAAACTACAGGCCAATATCCCTGATGAACATAGATGCCAAAATCCTGAACAAAATACTAGCAAATTGGATCCGGCAAGACACCAAAAAAATTATCCACCATGACCAAGTGGGATTCATCCCAGGGATGCAAGGCTGGTACAATATTTGCAAATCCATAAATGTGATACACCACATAAATAAAATGAAGAATAAAACCACATGATCATATCAATAGATGCTGAAAAAGCCTTAGACAAAATCCAGCATCCATTTCTATTAAAAACGCTCAGCAGTGTGGGAATAGAGGGATCATATCTAGACATAATAAAGGCCATATATGAAAGACCTACAGCCAACATCATACTCAATGGGCAAAAACTAAAAGCATTTCCCTTAAGAACAGGAACAAGGCAAAGATGCCCACTTTCGCCACTCCTATTTAACATAGTACTGGAAGTCTTAGCCACAGCAATCAGACAGGAAGAAAAACTAAAAGAGATCCAAATTGGAAAGGAGGAAGTGAAATTGTCATTATTTGCAGATGACATGATTCTATACATAGAAACCCAAAAAACTCCATCAAAAGTTTACTAGACTTAATAAATGAATTTGGCAAAGTAGCAGGATACAAAATTAATGTCAAGAAATCGATGGCATTCTTATACACCAATGATGAACTCACAGAAAGAGAAACTAAGCAAAAAATCCCATTTACCATTGCGGCAAAAAAATTAAGATACCTAGGAATAAACTTAACCAAAGAAATAAAGCACCTATTCACAGAAAACTACAGGTCATTGAAAAAAAGAAATAGAGGAAGATATAAAAAAGTGGAAGCACATACCCTGTCCATGGATTGGGAGAATTAACATCATTAAAATGTCCATATTACCCAAAGCAATCTATAGATTCAACACAATCCCCATCAAGATACCAATGGCATACTTCACAGAACTAGAACAAATACTTCAAAAGTTCATGTGGAACCAAAAAAGACCTCCAGTAGCCACCGCAATCTTGAAAAAGAACAAAGTTGGAGGGATCACATTACCATATTTCAGTTTATACTACAAAGTCACTGTAATCAAAACAGCCTGGTACTGTCACACGAACAGGCATATAGACCAGTGGAACAGAACAGAGAACCCTGAAATGGACCCAAGGCAATATGCTCAATTAATATTTGACAAAGGCGGTAAGAGCATACAGTGGAGTAAAGACAGCCTCTTTAATAAATGGTGTTGGGAAAAATGGACAGCTACATGCAAAAAAAAAAAAAAAAAAAATGAAACTAGACCATCAACTTACACCATACACAAGAATAGACTCAAAATGGATGAAAGACTTAAGTGTGACTCATGAATCCATAAATACCTAGAAGAAACTATAGGCAACAAAATTTCAGACATCATATGAAGCAGAATTTTCACTGATATCACCTAAGGCAACAGAAACAAAGGAGAAAATGAACACATGGGACTACATCAAACTCAAAAGCTTCTGCACAGTAAAAGATACAATCATCAAAATGGAAAGGCAACCCCTGTATGGGAGAGCTTAATTCCAAATGATATATCGGATAAGGGGTTAATTTCCAGTATATATAGAGTGCTCGTACAACTCAACAAAAGGGAGACAAAGAACCCAATTAAATAATGGGCATTGGAACTAAATAGACACCTTTCCAAAGAGGACATACAAATGGCTAAGAGACATATGAAGAAATTTGCTCAACATCACTAATCATCAGAGAGATGCAAATTAAAACAACAATAAGGGTTCACTTCACACCTGTGAGAATGGCCGCCATCAACAAATCATCAAACAACAAGTGTTGGCGAGGGTGTGGAGAAAAGGGGACTCTAATACACTGCTGGTGGGAATGCTGACTGGTGCAGTCACTATGGAAAACAGTATGGTGTTACCTCAGAAATTTAAAAATTGAACTTTTATTTGACCCAGTGATCTCACTTCTAGGAATATACCCTAAGAAGACTGAAACACCAATCAGAAAGAATATATGTACCCCCATGTTCGTAGGAGCTCTATTTACAATAGCTAAGATTTGGAAACAGCCCAAATGTCCATCAGTGGATAAAAAAGCAGTGGTACATATACACAATGGAGTACTATACAGCATAAAAAAAAAAAAAAAAAAAAAAAAGATCTCTTATCCTTTGAGATGACATGGAAGGACCTGGAAAGTATTATCCTAAGCACAACAATCCAAGCAGAGAAAGACAAATATCATATGATCTCACTTATTTGTGGAATATAATGAACATAGTAGTCTGAGTAACAGGATAGTCCCAGAGACGTGGAAGTGGGGTATAGACTGACAATCCTCAGAAGATGGGTTGGGTGTAAAGATAAACCACATAACTTATATGCATTTATGTATGTACAATGAACATGGACAACAAAGGCAGGGATAGGGTAGGGAGTGAGGGGAATGGGGGAATCAGTGGGGGGAAAAGGAGAAACATCTTTAATAAAAATAAAGTAATTAAGTTTAAAAAAAGAGTAAACAAAATAAAGCAAGAGAGTCCAAATAATTAATGAATTAATTAAAAAAAATAAATATAATTTCTATTAAAAATAAATAATTAAATAAAAATCTTAAAAACCATTAAAATTTTTTTAGAGAAATCTGGAGAAGATAGAAATGAAAATAATAACAGGTTGAATTAACATTGAAATAAAAGAATGCAAAAAGTTAGATACAAAGATTTAAAGGAGAATGGTTTTCCTTAATTGTAATAATAAATTATTTTCCTATTATAATGTGCAAAGGCCTTAAAGTCAGAACCACATTTTCTTTTATACAATGGGGTATTCTCTGCACCAGTTAATGGAGCAGACTCTCCAAACTGACTTCAGATTTTTTTCTTCAAGTTATTTGGGATTTCAACAAAAAATGTCCTTACCTAAGGGACGCAAATAAATGAATTGAGGAGCTTAAAGCCATTTTTCTTTAAAAGAAATTAGATAAATGTCTGTATAACATTGCTATTGCTGCTGTAAAAAAAATCACCACCCTAAGGGGTTAGTAGAAACAAATTTATTCTCCTCTAGTTCTGGAGGTCAGAAGCCTGATGAGTCATTTGGCTGAAATCAAGATGTCTGTAGGAGCATGTCACTTCTGAAGGCTCCAGGGGAGAACCCACTTCCTCTCCTGTTCCACTTTCTCATGCTACATGGCCCTTTCTCAATCTTTAAAGCCAACAGTGTAGCATCTTTCTATCTCTCTCTGATTCCAAAAATCCTTCCTTCCTCTTCTAAATGTTAGGACTACAGTGATTACATTAGTTTCACCTACATGAGCATGGCCAATCTTATCTTAAAGCCAGCTGATTAGCTAAACTATTCAATCTGCTACTATAATACTTTCTTGCAATAAAAAGTAACATATTACAAGTTTCTGGGGACTATGATGTGGCTATCTTTGGAAGCTCTCATTCTCCCTACTCTAAAAATATTTGCCATGGTGTCACACAAGGACCCTTATATAAAAGAATAAAATAAGGTTTTTTCAGAGGTATATCATGTAATTTATAAATTCCTATAAAAATAATTGAACAATAAATTTATAACAGTTTCTGGAATGAGTTGAATATACTAAACATTCGAAATTACATGCAAAATGATTTTTGGTTCTGAAGACTCACCTGCCTCTAACACAGCCACACCATTAGTATTCAAAGTGTGGTCCATAGACCAGCACCTGCAGCATCAACACCACCTGGGAACTTCTTTGATTCAAAGAATCTTTGGCCCACAAGAACCTGAATTTGAACTATAATCCTGGGTGATGTAAATGCACATTGAACTAGAAGAAGTGCTGGTCTAGATTTTCTCACTTTCTCATATTGCCAATAGGGCAGGATAATTATTTGTGTTGGGTGTTACAGTGTTTAGCAGCCTCCCTCCAGACGTTGCCAAATATCTCCAGGTGCAAAATCATCTCAAGTAAAGAACTACTGACCCAGAGTTTGAAAACTGAAAGCAACTTGACACAGTCCAATCAAGGTCCATCCATTGCTCATCTTGTACTTAAGCAGATCACTAAACCCCTTCAAGCCCATTTCTGCAAAGGGGAGTGGAGGTCATAATAGTACTACCTCAGAGAATAGACTTTAAAAAATTAAGCCAGATGATGCTTATAATATGCTAAGTTCAGTTATGTAGTATAAGAATACCTAAGTGTATCTCTTATAATGTATCTTACTTATAAGGGACTAAATGAGAGCTCTTAATTTGTGAAATAAGTACAAAATCCCTTATCATTTTGACAAAGGTCAGGAAGCTAAACTTATTTGTGGAATATAATGAACATAACAATCTGAGGAATGGGGTAGTCCCAGAGATGTGGAAGTGGGGTACAGACTGACAATCCCCAGAAGAGGGGGTGGTGGGTGAGAGATAAACCACAAAACTTATATGCATGTATGCATGAACAATGAACATGGACAACATAGCTGGGGACAGGGTGGGGAGGAAGTGGGGAGGAATCAGTGGAGAAAAAGGAGAAACATCTGTAACATAAATAAATAAATAAATAAATAAATAAATAAATAAATAAATAAATAAATTTTTTTTAAAAAAGAGTGTGGTGACCAGGATTGCAATTGCATATCAACAAACACAGCTCTCCCCTTGTTGGAGAGGAGAATAGCAATTCTCTGGAGACATCAGGGCTGTGCCCCCACTGCAATCAGTGCTTGAGGGTGAAAGGGACCTGGCCCTGACAGGTTTCTTAGTCTCAGACATTGGAGAAAATGTTAACTCAGGGTTGGGATAAGGTGGTAGGAGGTCAGACCTCTGGAAAGCAAAAAGATTAAGGAGAAATAAAAGCTATATTTATTTGACTTCCAACCTGGTCTCTTGGGATCAGGGAATCATTAGGAAGCCTTTCCATTCTGTTTATTCCAGAAGCCCAGAGGGAAATCACATACTCAGATGTTGGAATAACATTAAGGAAATGTGCCTGATGAGCAGATAGAGAGCTGTAAATATGTCTGTCTCCTGTGCAGTCCCTCGGCTTGTATATCATTGGTGGACAGCACATGGTTGTTGCTTTGGATTCATAAGCTGTCTCAGAAACTGATGCTTCACTCCTTCCTGCTGTCTTTGTGGGGAACGAGCTTCAGTCTCCATCATCAACCATCCAGGGATCAATTAGACTTCCACACAGAGACCTTCCTCTCAGAGACCCCATTCAGGTGAGTCTGAGAGCCCAGTAGGTTCATCAGGAAAAAATCAGAGAGGATAGAACCTGAAAACTTTTACTTGAGTCCTGTGACCCTAGTAAACCTAGCCCTGAAGCCAGATGTCTCTGTATTCTTGGTTAAGTAACTAATTTATACTTAATTTGCTTAATATGTTAATAAGGATGTGTCTCTTTGAATCTGCAATACAGGGCCCTCAGTTGACAAGTAAGTGATGGGAATGGGAGTCCAGATGGAGGACACTGTAGAATGAGCGTGATGCATAAAATGGTTGCAGTAACATGAAAACATATTCAGTAGTTTTGCTCTTCAGAGAGAAGGAGACAGAGTATTAGTTGTGAAGGACAATGCAGTGAAGTGAGAGTGTATTAACGTAGATACTAGTATTTAGCAATGCAGTTAGTGAGACATACATTTCAGTATCTTCTCTCATGTTGGGTATTCCCATGAAAAAAGTATTCAATAAGCCTAAAGGGAAATACTAAATAGTTTTACTTCATTACTGGCGAGGCTGCATAAATTTTGGGGTTTTGTAAACTTTTACTTTCTCCATTGGAACAGTTAATATAAATTCCTATCCCACGCTCAGCCTTTTCCTGCAGTGGTCATTTTTCTATACTTTGAATGAGAAATTCTTTTATGCACTTGGGGAATTTAAATTGAGAACCAACTGACTTCTAGCCAAAGAGTATAGTGTGCTGAGAAACTATCGTTTTTAAAATTCAGTGATGGAGAAATTAAGGTCACCCATTGTGTTTTAAATCTTAATGCTACAGAGTCAGCATGCATCAGTTTACAATAATGCAGTGAGGATTTCACTGTACCAGCTAATGGAATGGAATACCCCCAAACAGTTTTAACATTTTTACTGCATGTGGGTTCTCAAATATGCCCTTACCCAAGAAAGCTAATGAATAAAGAGACTTAAAGTCTGTTCCCTCAAACAAATTTTACTGAATAAATGTTTCTATTAGATTGCTATTGCTGTTGTAAAATATTCCTACAGCAAAAAAGGTAGTTGTTTAAAGTGAACACATACAGACTCTTACAGATTTAGATGCCAGAAGCCTGAAATGAGTCTCACTGGGCTAATATGAGGATGTGTGCAGGGCTGGGTTCCTACTAGAGGCTCAGGGGAGGATCTCTTTTCTTTCCAACTCCAGTTTGTGTTGCTGGCCACCTACATTTCTTGACTCAGGGCACTTCCTCCTTCATGAAAGCCAGCTGTGTACACTTTCTTCTTGTCTCCCTCTTCTGCATCTAGGAGACCATTTTGGTTACTTTAGTCCCACCCAGATGATCCAGGCTCTTCTTCTATTTTGAATTCTGCTGATTAGCAACTTGTTTCATTCTGTTACTCTAATCCTCTCTTGCTATATAAAATAAATAAATAACATATTCAGCCCTGGCTGGTTTGGCTCAGCTGTTAGAGCGTCAGCCTGCCAAACAAAGGGTTGCAGTCCAGTTCTGGTCAAGGGCATGTACCTCAGTTGCCGTTGGTTCCCAGCCCTGGTCAGGGTCGTGCAGGAGGCAACCAGTCGATGTGTCTCTCTCACATCGATATTTCTCTCTCTCTCTCTCTCTCTCTCCCTCTCTCTCTTTCTCCCTCCCGCCCTCCCTCCCTCCCTTTCCTCCCACTCTATCTGAAGATAAATGGATGGTAAATAAATGTCCTCTGGTGAGGATTTTAAAAAAATAAAAATAACATATTCAAAGGTACTGAGGATTAGGGTGTGGACTTTTTAGAGGTTCTCATGCTATCTGCTACAAATTGTTTTTTTAGAACTATATTATTTTTGTATCATTCAAGAGCCCTTATATATAGAAACAGATTTAATCACAGCCTCTAGAATAAGTGAAGAAATACATGAATACAAATATTCCTTCAAAACTCTATGCAAAGACAATGTTTGGATCATAAGACCTAAAACTACTTGCAACTAACTTTAACACAGAACTGTAGCCTTCCTACTCAGGGAGTGGTCTACAGACCAGGACCTGCAGTATCAATAGCACCGGGGAGCTGCAGACCCTTTGAGCTCTGAAACTGATGGATTGGATTCTACATTTGAACTAGATTCCTGAGGACTTTATATGAACATTGAAATTGAAAGTGGTGATCTAAACTAGGTTTTCTCATCTTTTACCATTGACATTTGGGGAGGGATAATAATTTGGGAGGTACTCTTTTGTGAAGTGTAGTGGTATCTCTTCAGACATTGCAAGATACTCTAAGGGCAAAATCATTTCTCGTTGAGACCCACTGACTAAAAGCAACCTGAAAAAATTATAATCAAAGCCCATCACATACTCTGATAGTACCTATGAGAAGATCACTAAACCCCTTCAGCTCCTCCCTAGGGCCTGTGCACTGGCCATTTCTTCTGCCAGCTATGCACTTGCCCACATAACCTTGATGTCCCTCCTTTATTCCTTGAATTCTGTGTTCAAATGCCATCTTGTTTGCAGGTCTTGTGTAAATACCCATAAAACATAAAACACCCTAGTCACTTTCTCCTTTAGTTCTGCTTTCATTTTCTTCACATAATCTGTCACCATCTATAATGTTATATTTATATATTTCTATTATTTGCTTCTATATTCTTTCTCCAAGATTGACTTGGAGGGATTTTTGTTCTTCAGCACCCTCTACTCACAATCCAGACAGTGCCAGAAAAATGCATGAAAAGTTTCTTAAAACTGTAGTATACCTGACACTTTAAGAAAAAAGCAGATTGGGACAAAAATTTATACTGTAAGATGACAGGAAACTCTTAGAGGGGAACAAATCCATACCAAAATTAATTTTGTGACTGCAAAATATAAACTGTAGCATTAGAGCTATGCTAGTAATACCAGTTTGCATGAAAATTACTCATGTTCTTTTCCTTTTTCTTGTAAGTTGCCTCTACCTCATGGAACCAGGGAATCTTACAAGAGCATCAGAATTTCTTCTTCTGGGATTTTCAGAGGAACCAGAACTGCAGCCCCTCATATTTGGGCTTTTCCTCTCCATGTACCTGATCACTGTGTTGGGAAACCTGCTCATCATCCTGGCTGTCAGCTCAGACTCCCACCTCCACACACCCATGTACTTCTTTCTCTCCAACCTGTCCTTGGTAGACATCTGTTTCACCTCCACCACCGTCCCAAAGATGCTGTGGAACATCCAGACACAGAGCAAACTTATAACCTATGAAGGCTGCATTGCACAGATTTATTTTTTCATACTCTTTGCAGTGTTGGATGACTTCCTTTTGACTGTAATGGCCTATGACCGCTTCATGGCCATCTGTCACCCTCTGCACTACACAGTCGTCATGAACCCCAGGCTCTGTGGACTGATGGTTCTGGTGTGCTGGATCATTAGTACCCTAAATTCCTTGTTAGAAAGTTTAATGGTGTTGCAGCTGTCCTTCTGTAGAGTCTTAGAGATTCCCCACTTTTTTTGTGAACTGAATCAGATGACCCAACTTGCCTGTTCCAACAACTTTCTTAATAACATTGTGATATATTTTACAACTGCCCTAGTGGGTGGTGGTCCCTTTGTTGGTATCATTTACTCATACTCTAAGATAGTATTCTCCATACATACAATCCCATCAGCTCAAGGGAAGTTTAAAGCATTTTCTACCTGTGCATCTCACCTCTCAGTTGTCTCCTTATTTTATGGAACAAGCCTAGGAGTGTACCTCAGCTCTGCTGCTACCAATAGCTCATACTCAAGTACAATAGCCTCAGTGATATACGCCGTGGTCACACCCATGCTGAACCCCTTCATTTACAGTCTAAGGAACAAAGACATAAAAAGGGCCATGAAAAGATTCTTTGTGATGGTAGCTATAAAAAAAACCACTTGTAGTGAGTCTGAAAAAATACACTTGAGTTTATGGCTTCAAGCCTGAAAACCTGCAATTGAGATTCTTTCCTCAGATTGTTTTTGTAGAACTTGCTCCTTTTATTTATCTCCTGGAATTTTTGTTTGTTTGAGTTCAACTTCTCTATACAATTTAAGTAACCATTGTATTAAGCTTTCTACTTTGTCTATTCTATAGACAGTTTTTGCCTTCCTCCCTTTTTCCAACCTCACATAGCTTTTTCCAAACTGATAAAAAATATTTATAAATTCCAGTTTATTTTGGGGCAACATGGATTTCTTAAGATTAATTTCTTCTCGAATGACATAAATCATTGTAAGTTATTCCTTTTTTATAGATAGATAGTCTAAGTTGTATTACTCATGTGGAAAAAGCTTCACTTGATTACTCACTTCATGTATATAATTTCATTTCAGGAAAATCTGAAACCTCAATTTAACTTTGTGTTTCTCATTCTTTATACATTAGTACCTTAACTGTTCTTCCTGATAATGTAGACTTTATCATTGCTCCTTATAAGTCTCAGTCAATGTTGTGCCTGGATGGGCCCTTGTGGTCCTTAAGTGCAACAATCATCAGGAATTTATGAAATCACGAGGTTTATTACTCACAGATCCTGGAGGATACACAACATCCTACGGGCCACACCAGAAGGTTTCAGGATGGGGGCAGAGGGAAGAGGGAGAAAGAGATAAAGAAAGATTGAGTTGGGAGGGGAGACTTGGATGCTTCTCTAGTAACCTTCTCTAGTAGCTAGCAATAGGGTTATTTGGGATGGATGTCTTTGAAACAGATGCTTCATACATCAAAAGTTTAATGTCAGGCATTTACACTAGTAACATGCTACTGGAATTTATAACTAACCTCCTAGTTTTTTGTTTTTTGTTTTTATCCTTACCCGAGGACATTTTTTTCCATTTTTTATTCAGGTTGAGTGGGAGGGAGAGAGAAGAAGAAGAGAGAGAGAGAGAGAGAAACATCGACGTGAAAGGGACACATCGAGTGGCTGCCACCCTCACAACCAACCAGGGCCAGGGACAAACTGCAACCAAGGTATGTGCCCTTAGCAGGAACCGAACCCGGGTCTCTCTGGACCGCAGATCGACACTCTTACCGCAGAGCCAAACCTCCTAGATTTATTGTTTTATTCAGCCCAATGTTCAGAATACCTACAATATTACATGGAAAAATTGATTATCAAATATTTATCTCCCAGTGACTTCTACATGGATATGAGGCAAGATAGAAAGAAACCAGAACCCCCCACATCTGGGCATAATAACAGAGAAAACAATTAATGGCAGGAAACCCCCTGCAGTGGTTAGAGGTCAACAACAACAAGGACTGGCTAGAACCAGATCATTTCAAGATGGAAGAAAATTGACCAGAAACCAATACTGACCCCAAAGCTCATTATACCATCATTATAACGAAAACTGACACCACAGTAGAAAGAGGAGCTAAGGGGGACAAATGCCATGACACTTCCAGAACAACCACGTTAGGAACCAGCCCCCTTCCAACCAGCAGGCAGAGTCAGAATTTGGCTTCACAAAGCTTGGAGATAACCCTCACTTCCATCCTGGACACACATAAAATCCCCAGAACTAACTCACCACATACACAACTCACTCTTGAGTTAGCCCTTGTCCACTCAGACATGTACTTTTCTTTTACAATGGCACCCATGCCCGAGCCTCTTTCTTTTTCTCTACCTGAATAAAACTAGCTTTATTCTCACTTTGAGTCATCCTTGAAATCTTTCCTGGGTGAGTCAATGGCCTAGAGGTCCCCTGACACGTGAAAGTTCCCAGACCGTGCTGGGGCAGGGCCAGCCCCTGGCACGGAAGCAGTACCGTAACAGATACATATACAAGAGGTGCAGAGACAAAGGGAAATGAGGTATATATGACATTCTGAGCTAAAGAAGAGGTAAGGCACCTGGAGCTTCAGAGGTGAGACAGATCTTTAGCAGGACAGTAGGAACAGCAGATATTCAGTAATTAGAAGTTTGTCCTGACCTATACTTTGGTCATAAATAGTTAACTCTGATGATAGCTCTTATTATGGGCAAGGCACCAAATTTAAAATCTTTAAGAGAGAGATAAAAGTTTCTATTTGGTTCCCACAGTCTCCATTGCCTTCAACTCAAAATAATCCACATCTACATCTTGTGGTTACTCATTCTGAACCCCTACATTAGTGGCCCAGTTTCATTCTTTTGCATGCATCTGTTGAATTTTTCTTTTTTAAATATGTTTTTATTGATTTTAGAGAGAGAGGAAGGGAGAAGGAAGGAGAGAAAGAGAAACATCCATGTGAGAAAGAAACACCAGTGGGCTGCCTCCTCACACTCCCTACTGGGGATCAAGCTTGCAACCTGGGCATGTTCCCTGACCCGGATGGGATGGGTAATCTTTTGGTGCATGGGATAATGTTCAATCAACTGAGCCACACCAGCCAGGGCTGTCTAATTTCTCAATCATCATTTATTGGAGACACTATCCTTTTTCCATTGTCTATTCTTGGCTCCTTCTTCCTAAATTAATAACCTTATGTTCCTGGGTTTATTTCTGGGCTCACTATTCTGTTTCATTGATCTATGAATCTGTTTTTTTATTAATCTTTATTGTTGAAAATATTACAGATGTCCCCCCTTTTCTTTCCCATTGATCCCTTCCTCCCTGCTAATATAATTCTCTTGCTTTTCCCAAACTGTGAGTCTGTTTTTATGCCAATACTGTACTGCCTTAAATACTATAGCTTGAAATCCATGAGCATGATGCTTCTAGCTGCATTTTGCTTTCTCAAGATTGCTTTGGCTGTTCGGGGTCTTCTGTGGTTCCCTGCAAATTTAAGGGTTGTTTGTTCTGTTTCAGTAAAAAATGACAATAAAATTAAAACAAATTTTTTTTCCTTTATTGATTTTAGAGAGAGAAGAAGTATGAGGGAGAGAGAGATAGAAACATCAGTGAGAGAAAACATCAATTGGCTGCCTCCTGCATGCCCCCCACTAGGGATCAGGCCCATAACCTGGGCATGTGTCCTGACCGGGAATTGAACCGATGACCTTTTGGTGCATGGCTCAATGCTCAACCACTGAGCCACAGTGGCTGGACAGACAATGGAATTTTGATAGAGACTGAATTGAATCTGTAGATTGCTTTAAGTATGTTTTTAAAAATTCAACCTAGTAAATTTGAAAATGTAATTGGCTTTATTAAGTGATCCATGAACCAGACAGCATCCCATCTTACAACTAAGATAAATTTCTGAAGGGTTGTACAAAATTGAAGGTTTTTATAGAAAAGGAGTGGGTCAAGGGAGCTATTAATAACAGAAAAGAAAGAATTTGGGGGTGGAGCTTAACATCTTTTCTTTGGGGAAAGAGAACAAGAAGGGTTTTTATCATGCAGATACCTTCTTTTCATGGGGGATGGAGAGGACCCACAAGGCAGATTACCTTACTGCTGCTTGACCAGAAAATTCCAACCTGGTTTATTAAAATTGTGATCTAACTTCTATTAGATCCAGTATTAAATCTAGGTTTGGTATTATGAACTTTTAGCACAAGTGGTGCCATTTGAGCCTGTGGTATGGGCATTTTAACAATATTAATTCTTCCAATCAGTAAGCAGAGTATATCTTTCCATTTATTTGTGTCTTCTTCAATAACATTCAACAATATCTCATAGTTTTCAATGTACAGGTCTTTCACTTCCTAGGTTATGTTTACTCCCAGTACTTTATTTTTTATGATGCAATTGTAAATGGAATTATCTTCTCAATTTCTCTCTCAGACTATTTGTTATTAAACACTAAAATTTCTGTAAATTGATTTTGTATCCCACAATGTTGCTGAATTTATTAGTTCTGAAAAATTATTTTATTTTAAACAATTTTTTATAGTTCATGAATGAAATAAACTGAATATATTTAAAACACAAAATTTTCTGAATTAAAGGAGCCATAGAGAAATTCAGAGTACATGTAATTACCCTAATCCTTTGTTTCCTTTTTTCTGGTGGTGATGTGAGATGATTAACCTAATTCAGTAAATGTTAACAAATAAAATATTTGGTGAGTCTAAAATATTTTTCCCAGGTAAAGAAGTATATGTATGTATACATATGTGTACATTTTTACATGATTTTCTTTCTAATAAACAACACAGAACTATTAATATTTTCACCATTAATATTAAAAGAAAATTTGAAAAAATTGGAGAGAATAGAAATTAAAAGAAAGAATGGTTAAACTGAAGTGAAACTAAAAGAAAATAGAAATTCAGACACAAAGGATTAAAGTAGAAGTGTTGAGATGGGAGCAGAGCTGGTGGAAGATGCTCTCTCCTCCTCCCAGCCCTGAATTGGAATTATAACTAAATTTATACAACAACCTAAATAACCAATGGAAGACAGCTGAACAAAAGTCTTACAACCAAATATTTACAAAAGAAGCCACATTGAAACTGACGCCCCTTTTCCTGGGGTGAAGACTCTCCTTCAATCTGCATCAATCTAGGAGGCTGCATAAGCCCCACTCCCCTGACCACCCTGTCATCCTGTTCAAGCTCACACTCATCTGAGCCTATGGTATAGGCTCTCTAAAAAAAGTCTTAGTCCTGGCTAGTTTTCTCAGTGGTTACAGCAAATTGAACCCAAAGAGTCATGGGTTCAGTTCCGGTAAATGATGTGGTTCGTTCCCAGCCCTGGTTGGGGTCGTGCCGGAGGCAACCAGTCGATGTGTCTCTCTCACATCAATGCTTCTCTCTCTCTCTCTCTCTCTCTCTCTCTCGCTCCCTTCCACTCTATCTAAAGATAAATAGAAAAATATCCTTGGCTGAGGATTCAAAAAAGAGAGAGAGAGAAGATGGCAATGGGCGAGACCAGAGGGAGGGTGAATGTGTAAGAGAGTGAACTAGTGTGTGAGACAGTGTGAGAGTGTTGTGGTGTGACAGAGTCAAAGAAAGTCCATTAGAGAATTGAAGTCCAAATAAGAGCCGTTTATTAGCCAGCCAGCATCTGATTCTGAACACCCCTGAGATTAGCCAGCCGGCATCTGATTTCAAAAACCCCTATGACAGAAACTTTGGAGATCAGCCTCGATATACTTTATTACGTGCCTTTTATACCTTACAGCAAAAGTTTAATGATATAAGAAAATAGAATCTTCTTTATATAATGCCCAGGGCTACAACAATGCTGCATAGAATTAGTTTGCCTTGCAGATAACAGGAACATCCAGACACACCCAGGCCCATCCAGGAACACTCAGACACACCCAAAAACACCCAGGCACACCCAAGTATTTTAAGGTACATTGGGTCACACTTAGCACCAAGCTGCACAATCACAATGCAAGCCTAATTCCTTGAGATTGTGGGGGAGGTTGAGTCTCTGACTCAAGACCTCCAGGCTCCGTGGACTGTCAGACATGTAGTCGGCTCCCAACAATTTTTTGGTTCAGAGAGTATTCTAATTTACTGAGGTTATTTTGATCTCTATCCTGTTGATGAAATTCTGTACAAAACAGGTTTAGCTAGAGGGCACACAGTGACTTTCCCAATCATCAATTATGGAGTTATAAACAAGTCAGCACAATAATTTACCGATCATCAATTATGGCGTTATAAACATGTCAGAACAAATGGACATGAAGGTGGCCGACCAAACTCATGCAGTGCAGAGATGCGGAGCAGAAGTTTCCTGTGCTGTGAGCAGGGAGCAGCCAGCTACCGCGGTAAGCGACTCTTCAGGGCACTTCTCCCTGTACCACGTGGAGGTCCCCCATTTTTGAAGATCCCGGGTCTTCCATGGGAGAAGTCAGTGGGAGCAGCTAGGGCCCAGGAATCTGCAAGGCTGGTACACTAGGCGTGAGCTCACCAGTGCACCTGGCACCATCAGACCAGTGGACACCCTGTGTCAACACAGACCAGTGCACAGTAGTGGAGCTGCCAAGGTGCTGGTTGCTGAAGCTACAAATGGCTGGGAGCCCAGCACCATCCCCCACAGTAGCAGCCTGATGAGAGTTGAGATATAATTCCAGCAACAGAGGCTGGGGAGCAGAAATCCATCCCCAGGCAACAGAAGCACAGACCAGTAGCTGAGACCCATCCCCAAAAACTACAGCAAAGGCTAAGCAGGAGGTGAGCCCCACAGGGCAGCTGCACTCCCCAGCTACCAGCGACAGGACCTGGGTATCCACAGAGGCCTGTGTGACCCAGCAGTCCACAAGAGCGGTGGGAAGCCGGGGCTCGAGAGGGACCAGTGAGATCCAGCTGCACATAGAACATGCGGGGTGCTGAGGCACCAGAGAGGCCTGTGTGACCCAGCTTCCCAGGGCTCCAGTGAGGCCTGTGCAACACAGCTACCCATGGTACGGGCAGGGAGCATGGCTCCAACAGGGCCTGAGCTATACAGTGACAGGTGGCACCAGCAACCAGCTGGGAACACAGTTCCAGAGGGGCCCAGGTGATCCATCACCAGCACCTACCAGGACACACCAATACCAGCCCCCAGTAGTTAATCCTCCAGGATCCACAGCAGGCAAGAGGCGAGACACAACAAAACAGTCTGGGAGGCACAGTAGCCTTATTTGATATACAGTGAGCTACCTACACATCCAAACATTCCTCAGCAGGTCTAGAGCTAACAGATGGCTAAAATGGGGAAACAAAGAAACAACACCCAAAGGAAAGAAAAAGAAAAATCACCAGAAAAAGAACTATAGGAAATGGAAGACAGCAACTTGTCAGATAAAAAATTCAAAGCAATGATTTTAAGGGTGCTCAAACAATTTGGTAAGAACTACAAGCAACTTAATAAGAATTATGAAGAGCTCACTAGGAATGACTTCAGCTTAATAAAAAAGGTAAAAGCTACACATAAAAATCAAGAGGATAAAAAGAATGACATAGCAGCTATGAAAAATACCTTAGAAGGGTTCAATAGTAGATTAGAAGAAGCTGAAGACCAAATCAGTGACTTAGAAGACAAGGTAGAAAAAAACACCTAAATAGAACAGCAAATAGAAAAAAATTAAAAAGCAGGAGAAAAGTTTAAGAGAGCTTTGGGACAATACAAACATAACAACATTCGCATTATAGGGATACTGGAAGGAGAAAAATCAGAGAAAGGAATAGAGAACCTATTTGAAGAAATAATGACAGAAAACTTCCCTAATCTGGTGACAGAAAAAGTCACACAAGTCCAGGAAACACTAAGAGTCCCAAGCAAGATAAACCCCAGAAGACCCACACCTAAACACATCATAATACAAATGGCAAACATTAAAGACAAAGAAAGAATCTTAAACAAAGCAAGCGAGAGACAGAAAGTTACCTACAAGGGAGCTCCCTTTAAACTGTCAGTCAGTTTCTCAATAGAAACGATGTAGGCCAAAAGGGTGGGCATAAAGTGTACAAAGTAATGCAAGGCAAGGGTTTGAATCCAGACTACTCTATCCAGCAAGGCTATCATTCCAAATTGAAGGAGAAACGGTGAGCTTCACGGATTTAAAAAAAAAAAAAAAACTAAAGGAATTTACCACCACCAAACCAGCACTGCAAGGAATGCTGAAGGGACTGTTGGAAGAAGAAGAAAAAAAAGCAGAGAGAGAGAGAGAGAGAGAGAGAGGGAACATAGGCATAAAATTAAAATGGCAACTAATAACTACCTATCAATAATTACCTTAAATGTAAATGGCTTAAATGCTCCAATCAAAAGACACAGGGTAGCTGATTGGATAAGAAAACAAGACCCATATATATGCTGTCTACAAGAGACCCACCTCACAACAAAAAACTCACACAGCATGAAAGCGAAGAGATGGAAAAATTTTTTCCAAGCAAATGGAAATGAAACAAAAAACTGGTATAGCAATACTCATATCTGACAAGATAGACTTTAAAACAAGGGTCATAATAAAAGACAGAGAAGGTCACTACATAATAATAAATAGATCAATCCAACAAGAGGATATAACACTGGTAAACAAATGTGCACCAAATATGAGAGCACCAAAATATATTTAAAAACTTCTAGAAGACTTCAAGGGAGAGATCAATAGCAACACGATTATAGTGGGTGACTTTAATATGCCACTGATGCCACTGGATAGATCTTCTAGACAAAAAAATTAACAAGGACATAGAGTCCTTACAAAGCAAACTAGATCAGTTGAACTCCATTGATATTTACAGGCCATTTCACCCCAAAGCTGCAGAATATATATTCTTCTCAAGTGCACATGGGTTGTTCTCAAAGATAGACCGCATGTTAGGACACAAAGTAAGTCTCTACAAATTCAAGAAGATTAAAATCATATCAAGCATCTTCTCAAATCACAGTGGCATGAAACTAGAACTCAATTACAATAAAAACACACAAGAACATTCAAACATTGGAGGCTAAACTGCATGTTATTAAACAACAAATGGGTTACTAACGAGATCAAGGAAGAAATTAAAAACTTCCTGGAAACCAATGATAACGAACACACAACAACACAAAATCTCTGGGACACAGAAAAAGCAGTCCTGAGAGGAAATTTCATAGCACTACAGGCCTACCTCAAGAAAAAAGAATTTTCTAATTGACTTTCACACCCTACACATTAAAGAACTAAAAAGTAAACAAAAAGAAAACCCAAAGCTAGTGAAGGAAGAAAATAGTAAAAGTCAGAGCAAAATAAATGACATAGAGACTAAAAAAAATTTCAAAAGATCAAAGAAACAAAAAGCTGGTTTTATGAAAAGATAAACAAGAGCAATGAACCTATAGCCAGACTCACCAAGAAATGAAAAGAGAGAAGCCAAATAAACAAAATCAGAAATGAAAGAGGAGAAGTAACTGACACCACAGAAATACACAGGATCATGAAAACATACTATGAACAATTATACGTCAACAAATTGGACAATCTAGAAGAAATGGACATATTTCTAGAAACATACAGCCTCCCAAAACTGAACCAGGAAGAGATAGAAAACATGAACAGACCAATAACAATGAAGGAAATTGAAGATGTAATCAAGAAACTCCCAGCAAACAAAAGCCCAAGCCAGGACGGCTTCACCAGGGAGTTTTACCTAACATTCAAAAAAGATCTAATACCCATTCTCCTAAAACTATTCCAAAAAATCCAAGAAGACGGAACAGTTTCAAATTCATTTTATGAGACCAGCATAATCCTAATTCCAAAACTGAATAAAGACACTAAAAACAAAGAAAACTGCAGGCCAATATGCCTGGTGAACGTAGATGTCAAAATCCTGAACAAAATACTAGCAAATTGGATCCACCAATACATCAAAAAAATTATTCACCATGACCAAGTGAGATTCATCCCAGGGATCCAAGGCTGGTACAATAGTCACAAATGAATAAATGTGATACACCACATACGCAAAGTGAAAGATAAAACCACAGAATTATATCAATAAATGCTGAAAAAGCATTTGACAAAATCCAGCACCCATTTTTGATAAAAATGCTCAGCAATGTGGGAATAGAAGGATTATATCTCGACATAATAAAGTCCATATATGAAAGACCTACAGCCAACATCACACTCAATGGGCAAAAACTAAAAGCATTTCTCTTAAGAACAGGAACAAGACAGGGATGCCCATTTTCACCACTCTGATCTTACATAGTACAGGAAGTCTTAGCCACAGCAATCAGACATGAAGAAAAAAATCAAAGAAATCCAAATTGGAAAGGAGAAAGTGAAACTGTCATTATTCCCAGAGATCATGATATTATACATAGAAAGCTCTAAAGACTCCATCAAAAATCACTAGACTTAATAAATGAATTTGGCAAAGTAGCAGGATACAAAATTAACATCAAGAAATCGATGGCATTTCTATACACCAATGATGAACTCACAGAAAAAGAAACTAAAAAAAAAAAATCCCATTTACCATTGTGGCAAAAAAAATTAAGATCCTTAGGAATAAACTTAACCAAAGAAGTAAAAGACCTATTTGCAGAATACTACAGGTCATTGAAAATATATATATAGAGAGAGAAAGATATAAAAAAGAGGAGCTAAATAAACACTTTTCCAAATAGGACATACAAATGGCCAAGAGACATATGAAGAAATGCTCAACATCACTAATTGTTAAAGAGATGAAAATTAAAACAACAATGAGGTATTACCTCATGCCTGTCAGAATGGCCAACATCAACAAATTATCAAATAACAAATGTTGGCAAGGGTGTGAAGAAAAGGGGACTCTAGTACATGGCTGGTGGGAATGCAGATTGGTGCAGCCACTGTGGAAAACACTATGGTGTTACCTCAAAAAGTTAAAAATTGAATTGCTATTTGAGTCAGTGATCCCACTTCTAGGAATATACCCTAATAAGCCTGAAACACCAGTTAGAAATAATATATGTACCCCCATGTTCAAAGCAGCACTATTTACCAGAGTTAAGATCTGGAAACAGCCCAAGTGTCCATCAGTAGACGAATGGATTAAAAAGTTATTGTACATATACACAATGGAGTACTATGCAACTGTAAGAAAGAAAGATCTCTTATCCTTTGAGACACCATGGAGGGTTCTGGAGAGTATTATCCTAAGAGAAACAAGCCAAACAGAGAAAGACAAACATCACATGATCTCACTTATTTGTGGAATATAATGAACATAACAGTCTAAGGAACAGGGTAGACCCAGAGGCGTGGAAGTAGGGTACAGACTGACAATCCTCAGAAGAGGGGGTGAGGGGAAGGGAAGAGATAAACCACGGAACTTATATGCATGTACACATAACCAATGGACATGGACAACAAACCTGGGGGAATAGGGAGGAAGGTGTCAATGGGGAAAAAAGGAGAAACATCTGTAGCAAAAATAAATTAATAAGAAAAAAGAAAAGAAAGAAAGAAAAAATCAACCGCAAGTTAGATGAAGTAAAGGACCAAAACAGTGATTTGGAAAATAAGGAAATAGAAAACTCAGAAGCAGAGCAGCAAAATGAAAAAATAACAGTCATTTGGGAAATAAAACCCACAAAATTGTTTGGTCTGGCCCTGCCAAAGCAACCACAGGTAGGACTCAGAATTTAATAAATCTAGGAGCTTTTCATAGCAATATAAATTTAAGTAAAGTATAATAACAATGTAAATTTTGAGGGACAAGCAAGGAATGTCCATTCTGGGATAGACAGGACACATACGAGTACATGATGGGACAGACACATATGTTTCTTGTCAGATGCCCTTGGCCCGTCTGCCTGTATTGCAATGACTCAGTGGACAGTCAGTGCCAGGCAGGCCGGGAGTGTACACGCTGTGAAAGTGTTAACACACTGTGGTGAAACCAGCAATCCAGCAATGATGAGATGAGATGCAATGAGATGATTCCTTACGATGCCGATGACCTTGCCTCCAATGATTGACAACGATCTTGTCAACTTCTTTGTCAACACAGATGACAACTCCAATTCAACCTTTATCTACACATCCACAATCAACAATCCTCGCAAAAACGGAATCTCAGATGAGGATTAAGGAAATTACAGTACACAGAAAAGATTTCAAGAGTCGATGATACAAATGTTAGATATGTTCCAAATCTAAGATGCAGGATTAGAACAGCAATCAAAGCAAAATAATCGCATTGCTGGTGACACAGACACTGAATAGTTATTAAAACTTAAATGGTGTGACATCCTACAAATGGTGACTACAAAGAAAGAAAAGTTGATGCAGAGTGTTTATCTTTCCAAGAGAAATGGACAAATGATTATTTGTTTGTTGAAGCCAAAGGCAAACCTATGTTCCTAGTTTGTGGCAATGCATTCGCAGTAATAATAATTTTTTTAAAAAGCCAACGTGGAGTGTTGTTATAGCTCAAAACATGCTAAACTCAACAAACTGAGAGCCAAATAAGTCTGGATAAAATCAGTGCTCTTTAGTGGAGTTTGGAATCACAAGCCGCTTTCACTAGGCCTTATTGTGACGGAGATGTTATTCAGATAAGTTATGTAGTGAGCTAGCTAATCGCAAAGACGCTGAGGCCTTATGTAGAGGGAGAGTGTGAATGAGTATATGGTGGCTGCTGCAAAGTTGTAAGCAACAGACAAGGTAAAATTGTTTCAGAGTGTGAATTTGTCTTGGAGAACTGTCTCAGATTGGATTACTGACTTAGTACAAGTATTGAGAAAACACTGAAGGATTCTGCAGGAGATTTCCAATTTTTCTCTCTGGCCTGTGATGAGACAACGAACATAACAAATACTGCCCAACTGGCCATTTTTGTTCATGGGATAACTGCCGAGTTTGACACGCGAGAAGAATTGCTGTCACTGGAAGCCAATCATGGCACTGCAGGAGGTGAGGACTTGTTTGAGAGACTTGCTTTATCCATGAAAAACCTTGAGCTAACATTTGAAAAGTAGCCTTACTACAGATGAAGCTCCAGCCATGGTTGGCTTGCAAAAAGGGTTAATTGCATTTGTCAAGAAAGGACTGAATCACCTCAGTCTTGATCCAAGTTATCTAATTAAATGTCACTGCATCATACACCAAGAAAGTCTCTATGCACAGTCGTTGTGGCTCAACAATGTGATATCAACAGTAGTGTCATGCATAAATTTTGTCAAAAGCAGAGGGTTTAACAGATGTCAGTTTCAGGAGTTACTGAATGATCTTGACTCTGAGTACAGTGATCTTGTTTATCACTGTGAAGTGCAGTGGCTGTCTCGGGAACATGCTCATGAGGTTTTACAAACTGCAAGATGAAATCAAGCAGTTCATGGAGATGAAGGGAAAACCTATCAGGGAACTCAATGATAGCAAGTGGCTGTGTGATTTAGCATTCATGGTGGACATTACCTAGTACCTCTCAGAGCTAAATGTGAAGCTGCAGGGCCCAAACCAGCTTCTCAGCACCCTGCTTTCAAACATGAAGTCATTGCCCTGCCGGTTTGGCTCAGGGGTTGGAGCATCGGCCTGCGAACCAGAGAGTCCCGGGTTCGGTTCCCACTAGAGGCATGTACCAAAAAACAAAAACAAAAAACAAAACATGAAATAATTTGAAGCTAAATTAAGGCTGTAGAAAGTGCAACTTGAAAGCAATAACAGTGTATTTTCCCACTCTGGAAGGACAAAAGCCTTCTACAACCCTTGAATATGTTGGTGAATGTGTGAAACTAATCGAGGCATTTAATGGAAGATTCAAAGACATGAAAAGTAAACAAATGGAATGAAACATCTTTGCTACACTATTCAATGTGGAACCAGCTGATGTGCCTGATAAGCTACAACACGAAATTATTCAGCTGCAAATCGAATCATTTCAGCTGAAAGCCAGGTACAGCAACCTCACACTGCTTGAGTTCTATAAACATTCCATAAGCAATGATGAATTTCCCACTATGAGGAGACACACATTGAAATACACATCTGTGTTCAGAACAACTTACTGCTGCAAGCAGTTCTTTTTAAAATTTATCATAGCAAAGAGTCACCTGTGCCCCAGACTGACGGACGCAAACCTGGAAAAGCAGTTTCAAGTACCAACATCATCAATACCAGCTAACATCACACACATCACCAGAGAAGCAGTTCCAGCCATCACATTAGGGATGAGTTAATTAAACATTTGACCAAATATAGCAGGCTAATTTTTAGGTTGATAATTTTGTATGGCCCGCAAATGATGTTATAAATATCCAAATGGCCCTTGGCAGAAAAAAACTTTCCCACCCCTGTTCTAGAACCACAGTAATTACATTATTCTCACCAGCATAATTATGGTCAGTCTTCTAATCTTATAGTCAGCTGATTAGCAAAGGGCTGCCTTAATTCCTTTTCTATAAAAACTAACATATTCAAAGCTTTCAAAAATGTATTATTTGGTTTCATCGAAACCCTTATGAAAAGAACTAACAGAATTTACCACATCCTCTGGAGGAGAGAACACAGTCATGTGCTGTATAACAACACTTTGGTCAATGAGGCACCACATATAAATGGATGCTCCATATAGTTATAATGTTGCTGAAAATGTCTTGTTATCTACTGATGTCACAGGCATGGTAACAGGTTAGTGCCACACATTGCACACATACTGACTATCAGGTTACAGTTGCCTATTCAGTACAGTTACATGCTCAACAGGTTTGTAACCTAGGAGCTATAGGGGAACAGAATTTGTCACCCTAAAACATCTCTTTGTCCTAATAATTATTATAAGCTGGTTAATTTTAAGAAACTACAGACATGGGAGAAACTCTAAAAACCAAGTACAAATTACCCTTTATAAGGGACACTTACATTTGTAAGGAAAGTCTGAATTTGCAGGGGTGTCTCCCTTACTGTACCAGGAATGAGGAGGTGTTGACCTTATCTCTACAAACTCTTATCAGTGCAAAAGACAATTATTTAAAACTGCATAACGACCTTACCCTGTTTCCTGTGCTTTTTCTATCTGACTCTCCACTCCCCCAATAATTTTTAATGTTCTCAGCTAAGGATGATAGTTAAAGTGGTATTTCCAGGAATGACTTAGTTTTCCTAGGTCTCTCCCATGTATAGAGGAGGTATATATGCTATTAAGCTTTTGTTTGTTTTTCTCTTATCAATCTGTCTGTTATTACAAAATGTGTCAGTCAAAAACTGACACAGCTTAAGTTATAGGTTAAATTAGTTTTCCTCCCCTAGAGAACAACAGGCTATACCATACAGCCTAGGTGAGTAGTTGGCCATACATCTGAGTTTTCATAAGTGCACTCTCTGATGTTCCCTCAACTACAAAATGGCCTATGGATGCATTTCTCAGAACATATCCCTGTTGCTAAGCTGTGCCTGACTATATACTTTTCACTGAAAATCTTAAGCAAATACAATCTTAGGTGACAATGACCTACAACTGTGTGCCCCTTGCTTTGTAACAGGAGCAAAGCTTACAACTCAGAGTGGTCCTCAGACCAGGACCTGCAAAATCAGCATTTTCCTGAAACTTATGAGAAAAGCAGATGCTCTGAGCCCACCAGGACCTGCTGAATCAGTATCTGCACTTGAACAAGAATCTTGGGTGATTCATAGTGATGAAAACTAACTGGAATTTAAGCAAACATAACCACTCATAAGGGTCTATGGGAGGAGGTCGGACTAAAAGAAGTTTCTTCACTGTATGTAATCATGAGAACCCTACAGGAAGAATTTTATGTTGATAAAACTCCATGGCTCTAACTTCCCTTTCACTTCTTCCTTTCCCGTCTATAAACAGCCCCCTTCTTGGCACACAGGCCAGAGTGTGCATGTGGCTTGTCATGTCTGCATGCCTGGATTGAAACACTTTTTTTTCCTGAACAAAACCTTTTTGGTGATGAAACACTGAGTCAATATTACATTTGAGTCAAAAATACGCACTTTGAAGTTGGAGAAGGGCTAGTTAGACAAGGATTTTCTTAACTTCTAAATTTGACATAATAATTTGTGTTGGGTCTTTGTATCCCTGGCTGAGAATCACTGCAGTTTGAGGTCTGAAAGCATCATGACAGATTCCAATCAACACCTATTTCTTACTCTGGTTATAACTTTGGGCAGATGACGCCACTTCTTCAAACCCCATTTCTGCAATAGAGAATGAAGGTCATACTTGTACCACCTCAGAGAAAGGACATTTATAGAACTTAAATCAAGCAATACTTATCAGATACAAAACTCAGATTGTATAGTGTAAAATTCTATGTCTCATAATTAACAAAGGTTTTATCACATGTCAACTTTTATCTTCTGATATAAGTATGAAATTCCTCATTGATGTGGCAAATGTGTCATGAAGACAAGGAGTGTACTGCACAAAGCTTTTCATCAAAGTCACACAGTTCTCTCTCTGGTTGAGCAGAGAAATAGCAATTTTCTGAGGCATCACAGTTTGTGCCCCACTCATCAGTGCTCTAAGATCCAAGCGTCCTGGCCAAGTCCATTTCCTCAGTCTCAGACTTTTAAGAAACTTTAACTCACAGTTGGGTAAGGTGCTGGTGGATGAGACCTCTGGCAGTCAGGAGAGTATGGAGAAGGAATAACAAAAACAGGATTCACTTAACTTCTAACCTGGTCCCTTAGAAACAAAATCAGCAGGGAAATTTTCCATTCAGTCCAGACCAGTGTCCCAGAGGGAAATCAGGTGCTCAGAGGTGGGAGTAACAGTAAAAACAGTATCTAATGAGCAGATAAAGGAAGACGTAAACATCTCGTCTGCTGCAGACTCAACATGTGCAACCTTAGGCTGAACAGAACATATTTGTTTCTTTGGAGTCTTCAAAGTGGCTCAGAGACTACTGCTTGACTCCCTCCTGCTCTTTTATCTGAGAACAGAGCTTCAGTCTCCAACAGTAACCATCCAGGGAGCAGCTCCGACTTCTACAAGGATCCCCTCCTTTCAGAGACCCCATCCAGGTGAGTCTGAGAGTGCAGCAGACGCTGTGGGAAAGATTCGGAGGAATGGATCCTAGAATTTCTACCTGAGGTAACCTGAGAGCCTGACCAGGCTTGCTCCGAGCTGAGAGATTACCTATCTGTTTGCTAGGTAGACTAATATATAATGAATTTATTTAGTATGTTAAATTAGATTTTTTTTTTCTAAAAACAGTGCTATTTAGCATAGAATTCCTTTATATGTGTGTAGATGTATTAAGGGAAAATTTATTGGTTTTGTGTGATCAATTCTATCAGTCTTTCATATTGTACCTAAGAGATAAACCAAAGAACTTATATACATACATGCAAAACCAGGGACACAGACATTAGGTTGGGGAAAGCGGGAGGGGGATGGGAGCAAAGAGGAGGGCATCATTGGGGGAAATAAAGGGGACATCTGTAACACTTTCAACAAGAAATATATATATAAATTAATTAAAATATAAATAAATATATGTAAAAAGTTTTACATCTTTCTGACAAAGACATTCTTTTACATTCCATTAATAAACTCTATCCTTTCTCTAAGCATAATCTATTTATGTTTATATAGGTAGAAATTATAACGGTAGATACTGCTTTCTCCACTGCCTTTATTTATTTTAACTTATCTTTATTGTTGAATGTATTACAGATGTTCCTCATCCCCCCCCCCACTTGACAACCTCCTCCCCATTCCTGCCCCCCTCCTGCCTTTCCCCACACTGTTGTCTGTGTCCATTGGTTATGCATATATGCATATAAGTTCTTTGGTTTCTTTCTTCCCACCCCCCAAACCCCCTTCCCTTTGAGGTTTGTCAAACAACCAATTGGTACTTATTAATCCCTTCATCTTTTTCACCCATTCTGCCAACCCTCCTCCTGTCTGACAACCAACAAAAGTTCTCTGTATCTATGGGAATGTTTCTGTTCTGCGTGTTCATTTTGTTTGTAGATTCAGTTGTTGATAGATATGTATTTACTGCCATTTTGTTTATTCAATTTTTAAAATTTAATTTATTTATTTTTGTTACAGATGTTTCTCTTTTTCTCCTACTGACACCCCCTCCCCGCCCTGTCCCCAGCTTTGTTGTCCAGTCCATGGTTCATGCATACATGCATATAAGTACAGTGGTTTATCTCCACCCCGCACCCCTCCTCTAGAGATTCTCAGTCTGTACCCCACTTCCACCTCTCTGGGACTACCTCATTCCTCAGACTGTAATGTTCATTATATTCTACAAATAAGTGAGATCATGTGATATTTGTCTTTCTCTGCTTGGCTTGTTTGGCTTAGGATAATACTCCCCAAGTCCCTCCATGTCGTCTCAAAGAATAAGAGAACTTTCTTTCTTACAGCTGCATAGTACTCATTGTGTATATGTACCACATTTTTAATCCATTTCTCTACTGATGTACATATGGTCTGTTTCCAGATATTAGCTATATAAATAGTGCTGCTATGAACATGGGAGTACATATATTCTTTCTGATGGGTGTTTCAGGCTTCTTAGGGTATATTCCTAAAAGTGGGATCACTGGGTCAAATGGAAGTTCAATTTTTCATTTTTTGAGGTAACACCATAGTGTTTTCCATAGTAGCTGCACCAGTCTGCATTCCCACCAGCAGTGTACTAGAGTCCCCTTTACTCCACAACCTCACCAACACTTGTTGTTTGATGATTTGTTGATGGCGGCCATTCTGACAGGTGTGAGGTGATACCTCATTGTTGTTTTAATTTGCATCTCTCTGATGATTAGTGATGTTGAGCATTTCTTCATATGTCTCTTAGCCATTTGTATGTCCTGTTTGGAGAGGTGTCTATTTGATTCCTCTGCCCATTTTTTAATTGGGTTCTTTGTCTCCCTTTTGTTGAGCTGCATGAGCACTCTATATATATTGGAAATTAACTCCTTATCTAATATATCATTGGCAATTATGCTCTCCCATAGTGTGGTTTGCCCTTCCATTTAGGTGGTTGTTTCTTTTGCTGTGCAGAAGCTTTTGAGTTTAATGTAGTCCCATGTGTTCATTTTCTCCTTTGTTTCTGTTGCCTTAGGTGATGTATCAGTGAAAATTCTGCTGCATATGATGTCTGAAATTTTGTTGCCTACATTTTCTTCTAGGACTTTTATGGATTCATGAGTCACATTTAAGTCTTTTATCTATTTTGAGTTTATTCTTGTGTATAATGTAAGTTGAAGGTCTAGTTTCATTTTTTCTCATGTAGCAGTCCAATTTTCCCAACACCATTTATTAAATAGAATGTCTTTACTCCACTGTATGCTCTTGCCACCTTTGTCAAATATTAATTGAGCATATTGTCTTGAGTCAGTTTCTGGGTTCTCTATTCTGTTCCATTGATCTATCTGCCTGCTCTTGTGTCAGTACCACGCTGTTTTGATTACAGTGGCTTTGTAGTATAAACTGAAATCCGGTAATGTGATTCTTCCAACTTTGTTCTTCTTTTTCAAGATTGCTGTGGCTATTTGAGGTCTTTTTTTGTTCCATGTGAACTTTTGAAGTATTTGTTCTAGTTCTGTGAAGTATGTCGGTGGTATTTTGATGGGGATTGCATTGAATCTATAGATTGCTTTGGGTAGTGTGGACATTTTAATGATGTTAATTCTTCCAATCTATGAACAAGGTATGTGCTTCCACTTTTTTATATCTTCCTCTATTTCTTTTTTCAATGACCTGTAGTTTTCTGTGAATAGGTTCTTTATTTCTTTCGTTAAGTTTATTCCTAGGTATCCTAATTGATTTGCTGTGATAGTAAATGGGATTTTTTTTAGTTTCTCTTTCTTTAACCATCATTGTTGTATAAGAATGCCATCAATTTCTTGACATTACTTTTGTATCCTGCTACTTTGCCAAATTTATTTATTAAGTCTAGTAAATTTTTGATGGAGTCTTTGGGGTTTTCTACATGTAGTATCATGTCATCTGCGAATAATGACAGTTTTACTTTCTCCTTTCCAATTTGGATCCCTTTTATTTTTTCTTAGCTGTGGCTAAGACTTCCAGTACTGTGTTAAATAAGAGTGGTGAAAGTAGGCATCCTTGCCTTGTTCCTGTTCTTAAGGGAAATGCTTTTCATTTTTGTCCATTGAGTATGATGTTGGCTGTAGATCTATCATATATGGCCTTTATTATGTCGAGATATGATCCCTCTATTCCCAGATTGCTGAGCTTTTTTATCAGAAATGGGTGATGGATTTTGTCAAATGCTTCTTCAGCGTCTTGATATGATCATATAATTTTTATCTTTCATTTTGTTTATGTGGTGTATCACATTTATTGATTGGAAATATTGTACCAGCCTTACATCCCTAGGATGAATCCCACTTGGTCATGGTGAACATTTTTGTCATGTATTGTGGGATTCCATTTGCTAGTATTTTGTTCACGATTTTGGTATCTATGTGTCAAATATCCCATCAGGGATATTGGCCTATAGTTTTCTTTCTTTGTAGTGTCTTTTTTTGGTTTTGCAAATAGAATTATGCTGGCCTCATAAAACGAGTTTGGAAGTCTTCCTTCTTCTTGAATTTTTTTGAAATAGCTTGAGGAGAATGGGTATTAGTTCTTCTTTGAATGTTTAGTAAAATTACCCCGTGAAGCCGTCCAGGCCTGGGCTTTTGTTTGCTGGGAGAGTCTTGACTACGTCTTTAATTTCTTCTGTTGTTATTGGTCTGTTCAAGTTTTCTATCTCTTCCCGGTTCAGTTTTGGGAGACTATGTGTTTCTAGAAATTTGTCCATTTCACTTAGATGTCGAATTTGTTGCCGTATAATTGTTCATAATATTTGTTAACAATCCTTTGTATTTTTGTGGTGTCAGTTATTATATCTTCTCTTTCATTTCTGATTTTGTGTATTTATGTTCTCTCTCTTTGTTTCTTGGTGAGTCTACCTAAGGGTCCATCAATCTTGTTTATGTTTTCAAAGAACCAGCAGTTTGTTTCATTGATGCTTTGAATTGTTTTTTTGGTCTCTATGTCATTTATTTCTGCTTTGATCTTTACTATTTCCTTCCTTCTACTTGCTCTGGGGTTTTCTTTTTGTTTGGTTTCTAGTTCTTTAAGTTGTGAGGTTATTAGAAATTTTCTTGTTTCTTGAGGTAGGCCTGTAGTGCTATGAACTTTCCTATCAAAACTCCTTTTGCTGCATCCCATAGATTTTGTCTAACCCATTCATTGTTCAATAACATGCTATTTAGCCTCCATGTTTTCAAATGTCTTTGCATGTTCTTGTTGCAATTGATTTCTAGTTGCATGCCATTGTGATCTGAGAAGATGCTTGATATGATTTCAATCTTCTTGAACTTGTAGAGACTTAGTTTGTGCCCTAACATGTGGTCTATCTTTGAGAATGTCCCATGTGCACTTGAGAAGAATGTGAATTCTTCAGTTTTGGGGTGTAATTCTCTGTAGATATCTATTACATTCATTTAATCTAGCATATCATTTAGAGTCTGTGTTTACTCGTTAATTTTTTTTCTAGAGGATCTATCTAGTGATGTCAGTGGGATGTTGAAGTCCTTTGTTATGATTGTATTGCTGTTGATTTCTCCTTTGAAGTCCTCCAGAAGATTTTTAATATATTTTAGTGCTCCTATATTGGTTGCATGTATGTTTACCAAGGTTATATCTTCCTGTTGGATAGAAAATCCCAATGGCGCTGCTCACAACTAAGACTGCTGCTGTCCCTGGGCTCCCAGCCTGCCACCCTCTCGCACCTCTGCAGATCCTACCAGTGTCCCTGATTATATGGTCCTGTCCTGCTGCTTTTCTGTTGCTTTTTTCTGAGAATTTGTTTTTATTTCAGTTGTAATTCTCGTTTGCTCCAGGGAGATCGTTTGTGTGGCTTCCATTCACTCTGCCTCCATTTTTAAATCCTCTAAGCCTATCTTTTGCATAGCTGGGTTGCCCAGGTGTCTCTGGTGGCCCCGCACCCTGCAGGTCCCACGGGTAACTGGATTTCACAGTCCCTTTGGGACCTGGTTTTATGACTGCCTTATGGGCTGCTGGGTTGCACAGGCCTCTCTGGTTCTTCAGCATCCAGCAGGTCCCGAGGGTAACTGGATGGCACAGTCCCTACTGGGTGGCACAGGCATCTCTGGTGCTTCAGCACCCCACAGAACCCGTGGATAACTGGTTCACATAGTCCCTGCTGGGTGGCACAGGCCTCTCTGGTGCCCCTGCATTCTGCAGGTCCCATGGGCAGGCAGCTGGATCGCACCAGTCCCTCTTGGGCTCCGGCTTACCACTGCTCTTGTCAGCTGCTGGGTCGCATAGGCCTCTGTGCAGCCCCAGGTCCTGCCTCTGGTGGCAAGGGAGTGCTGCTGCCCTGTGGGGCTCAACTCCTGCTCAGCTTTTTTTTTTTAATCCTCATCCGAAGACATTTTTCCATTTTTTGTACAGACAGAGTGGGAGGGAGAGAGAGAAAGAAAGAGAGAGGGAAACATCGATGTGAAAGAGACACATCGAGTGGCTGCCACCCGCATGACCAACCAGGGCCGGGGACAAACTGCAACCGAGGTACATGCCCTTAGCGGGAACCGAACCCGGGTCTCTCTGGACCGCAGGCGGATGCTCTAACCGCTGAGCCAAACCAGCCAGGGCTCCTGCTCAGCTTTTGCTGCAGTTTTTGGGGATGGGTCTCAGCTGCTTGTCTGTGCTTCTGATGCCTGGAGATGGATGTCTGCTCCCCAGCCTCTGTTGCTGGGCATATATCTAGACTCTGATCAGGCTGCTACTATGGGGTATGGTGCTGGGCTCCTGGCTGTCCGTGGCTTCCAGGACCGGCATGTTGGGAGCTCCACTACTGTACACTGGTCTGTGTTGACACAGAGTGTCCACTGGTCCAATGGTGACAGGTGTGCTGGTTGGCTCAGGTTACTGTGCCCTATCCGCTCCCACTGTTCCTCCCAGGGAAGACCCGGGATCTTCCAAAATGGTGAGACCTCCCCACGGCGCAGGGAGAAGCGCCCTGAATAGCCACATACCGCAGTAGCCGGCTGCTCCTGTCCACAGCACAGGAACCTTCTGCTCCACGTCTGTGCACTGTAGGAGTTTGGTCATCCACCTTTAAGTCCACTCACACTCTCTCACACACTAGCTCACTCTCTCACACACTCACCCTTCCTCTGATCCTGCCCCCCGCCATCTTCCAGAATCTTTTTCTGTTTCTTAACCAATTTTTAAAGTTTCTTTAAATAGGGGACACAAAATAGTTATATGAATATAGAGTCCCATGTTTACATGTTGGTGGGAAGTTTAACAACTAAAATTTGATACTATTCCTATGTTCTTCAGGGTAAAGATTATCTGATGTAGACATCATGCCATGCCTTCTATCATTCTTTTTCTAATTATTAAGATGGAGTGATAAAAGCCTGGTGATAACATGGCCCCAGGAAGTCATAGTGCACTCTGGTGTGTGTGTGTGTGTGTGTGTGTGTGTGTGTGTGTGTTGTGTGTTATGGGGCAGTTTGACTGGGACCATATACTCCAAAATGTGTCCCTTAAAATACAGATGCCAAAATATTAATCAATACATGAAGAAAAAAAGATATCCATTACTATATACAATATTTTTTGGAAACAATATTAACCAAGTGCATAGAATGACATGTGAACAAGAGATTCTTTGTGTCTTCAAGTTTCTGTAGCAGCCAGGAGGCCACCTCATTCCTCCACATTCTCTGACACCATCTGTTATTGCTCCCCTCTTGCTGATTTTCCTCACCATGATGAATCCTTTTGAGTCTTGAATATCTAAAACAAATGTCATCTCAGGACCTTTCCAGTGATGTTCTGCACACCTCCAAGTCTCCCACTCTGTCTTCCTTGAGGTCTCTGTTAAATGTCACCCTGTTTTCAGGACTTCCTGAACTACCAGGATGGTAGTTTACTCTCTTTTATATATTTTCTAAACAAAAAACATTTTGTCTTTATTGTTTAAAATATTATAGATATCTCTCCTAAAGTCCCCCATTGATTCCCTCCTCTCCATTCCTACTCCCCTCCTGCTTTCCCCAAAGTATTGTCTGTGTCTATTGGTTGTGCATTTTGCATATAACTTCTTTAGTTTATCTCTTTTCTTCACCTTAAAACTTCTGACATGGTATATATAATACATATTTTGTGTATATGCTTTCGTCATCATTATATTTTAAGGATTTTGTTTCTCAGCATCCTATACCCTTTCTCTAGAGAAGGACAGGACTCAACATATATCCCTAAAGGGCATGAAAACATTACTCACTAAAACTGTGTAATTTGTGACCACCATGGAGAAAAGATCTGAGGTGAACAGAGATATCATGGGGAGGAGGTGTGTATAAGGGGATGTTATGTACAAAAAGTAGATATTGATTACTGTAAAATATAATTGTAGCATTTCAACTACATAAGTAATGGCTATTTGTGTAAAACTAATCATGCTATTTTTTTCTTTTCTACTAGTTACCTCCACCACATGGGACCAAGCAATGATACCCCAATTTCAGAATTTCTTCTTCAGGGACTTTCAGAGGAACCAGAACTGCAGTCCCTCATATTTGGGCTTTTCCTCTCCATATACCTGATCACAGTGTTGGGAAACCTGCTCATCATCTTGGCTGTCATCTCTGACTCCCACCTCCACACACCCATGTACTTCTTCCTCTCCAACCTGTCCTTGATAGACATCTGTTTCACCTCCACCACTGTCCCAAAAATGCTGTGGAACATCCAGACACAGAGCAAAGTTATCACATATGCAGGCTGCATCACCCAGATGTATTTTTTTGTATTGTTTACAGGACTGGACAATTTCCTCCTGACCGTGATGGCCTATGACCGATTTGTGGCCATCTGTCATCCCCTGCACTACACGGTCATCATGAACCCTTGGCTCTGTGCACTGCTGGTTCTGGTGTGCTGGATCATGAGTGTCCTGAATTCCTTGTTACAAAGCTTAATGGTATTGCTGCTGTCCTTCTGTTCAGAGTTGGAAATCCCCCACTTTTTTTGTGAATTGAAACAGGTGGTCCAACTTGCCTGTTCTGACACCTTTCTTAATAACGTTGTGATATATTTAGTAACTGTGCTACTGGGTGGTGGTCCCCTCTCTGGTATCTTTTACTCATACTCTAAAATAGTGTCCTGCATACATGGAATGTCGTCAGCTCAAGGAAAGTATAAAGCATTTTCTACATGTGTGTCTCACCTTTTAGTTGTGTCCTTATTTTATGGCACAATCATAGGTGAGTACCTCAGCTCTGCTGTTACCCACAGTTCACATTCAAGTGGAACGGCCTCAGTGATGTACACGGTGATTACACCCATGCTGAACCCTTTCATCTACAGTCTGAGGAGCAAAGACATAAAGAGAGCTCTGAAAAGATTCTTTGAGAATGCAGATACGAAAGGGATAATTATCCTGAGAAAGAAATAAAAGTACCCTTGATTTCAGGGCTTCAAGATGCAAAATTCAACATTGTGATTCTTTAATCAGACTGTGATTTTCAAACTTGTTCCTTTTATTTCTGCCCTTGAATTCCTTTGTTTGTGTCAACTTCTCTATACAATTTAAGTAACCATTTTATTAAGCTTTCTGCTTTTTCTATTGTATAGACAGTTATTCCCTTCATCCTTTCTCCTACCTTCACAAGGTTTTTTCCAACCTTGATCAGAAATATTTGGAAGTTTTCATTTACTTCACTGGCAACACTTATGTCTTAAGAATAATTTCTTCTCAAATAATGTATATCATTGTAAGTAATTTGTTCATGTTTTGTAGGTAGACTAGAATAAGTGGTATTGCTCACGTGGAAAAAACTTCACTTGGCTACTTAATCCATTACCTAATGTCATTCCATAAAAATCTGAAACCTCAGTTTTCACCTTGTGTCTCATTGTTTGCACATCAGTAACTTAACTGCTCTTCCTCATAATGTAGTCTTTATGATTGTTTCCTATAAGTCTCAGTCTATTGATAGTGATGCAACAGGGTAGAAATGCCTGGGCACAGGCATGGGTTCTACTATTTTTTCTTCAGACTGGAGTCAATGTTGTGGCTGGATGTGCCCTGTGGTCCTTATTATAATTACAACCACCATGATGGAAATATGAGAATGTAAGGTTTATTACTCATAGGTGCAACATGCCCAAAAGCTGCACAGGAATGTGTGTGTGTGTGTGTGTGTGTGTGTGTGTGTGTGTGAGTGAGAGAGAGAGAGAGAGAGAGAGAGAGAGAGAGAGAGAGAAAACAAACTTAAGAGTGAAGGCTATGGTTGTATTGGGGTTCAAGGGATGGATGACTAGAGTTTTGTGGGTTTGCTTTTTACTAAAACGTAAGAGTAGGAAGTAGGGCAAGGAGAGAAAATGCAGCATCACCTATGTGGTCCATTATCTAATCTAGGTTGCTCAAGGTTGTCTGAAAGGGGAATGTTAGGAGATGAAAGATGGTGGCAGAGTAGGTGAAAGCAACACAACCATTCTCCTGGCACATAGCCAGAGTTACAGCTAAAATTAAGAGCAGTTAACCTGAATTAATAGCAGAAGGATACTTGAACTGAAGTATCATAACCAAGAATTGAAAAATAAGAACCTACACAGAGACTGGTAAGAAGAGAAAGATGCCAAAAGGGCTGGTCCCTGCAGCCAGATGCAGTGGCTATGAAGCTGAAGAAATAGTGCAGTTACGAAACCACCCCAGAGGAAAGTTAGGTCTCCATCCCACACCAGGAGTCCCAACCCAGAGCACCAGGGCCAGGGAGAAGAGCCTGCATAACATTTGGTGACAAAATTTAATAGGGACTTTGTTCACCGGAAAAAAAGGAGCAAGTCTGCTTGAATCTCTGGGAATCTCCTTAAAGGCTAACACAAAGTCTCACTCTCAGGCACTCAACAGGGGCTCTGGTAGAGGGAAGGAGACTCAGGGTGTACAGAAGCCATAAGGAGAAGATCTGGGTGGCATACTACTAGAGATCAGAAAGGTAGGCTTCTGAGGTCACAGTCCTGAGCCAACGTCCCACACCACCCTCACATGACATCTCTCAGGGTCTAGCACTTCTGTTTTCACAGCACAAGCTAGATAAATTGCACTAACCCTGTCCTCTAAATACTGGTGACTCCATCCTGCCAAGCTTGAATCCGGCATAAAAGATATTTGGCTATACCCATAAGTGATCTAAGATGAGCTTTTTTACTGGAGAAACTATAGACAGTGTCAGACATACACTGACCTGAGTGGCTTGGGAACAGAAGTCAAGCTTCTTAGCCTCACTGGCTAGGCAGGTTCCATTCCCAATGGCAAACACTCTTCAGGGAGCTCAGGCAGCAAGCAGCTGTGAGGTGTGCACTTGCAAGCCTCCCTTCAGGGTCCCTGGCAGGGTGCCTCCAAGCTAGAAAGCAAGATAGAGACCGTAAGTTACCTACAAGGGAGTTCCCATTAGACTGTCAGCTAATTTTCAATAGAAACACTGCAGGCAAGAAGGAAGTAGCATGAAGTATACAAAGTAATGAAAAGCAAAGGTCCAAATACAAGACTATTCTATCCAGCAAGACTACCATTCAAAATTGAAGGTGAAATAGAGCTTTACAAACAGAAAGGGGCTAAGAAAATTTACAAACACGATTCAAGCACTGCAAGAAATGTTAAAGGAACTGTTTTGTTTTGTTTTTAAATAAATTTATTTAGTTTTGTTACAGATGTTTCTCCTTTTTCCACCACTAATTTCCCCTCCTCCACCCTCCCTGCCCTGTCCCCAGCTTTGTTGTCCATGTCCATTATTCATGCATACATCCATATAAGTTCTGTGGTTTATCTGGTTTATCTCTCCCCCACCACCCCTCTTCTGGGGATTGTCAGTCTGTACCCCACTTCCACGTCTCTGGGACTACCCCATTCCTCAGACTGTTATGTTCATTATATTCCACAAATAAGTGAGATCATATGATACTTGTCTTTCTCTGTTTGGCTTGTTTCACTTAGGATAATGCTTTCCAGTTCCCTCCATTTCGTCTCAAAAGATAAGAGATCTTTCTTACAGCTGTATAGAACTCCATTGTGTATATGTACCATTGGTTTTTTTTTAAATTTATTCATTTTGTTATAAATGTTTCTCCTTTTCCCTCCACTGAACCCCCTCCCCCACCCTCCCCACCCAGTCCCACCTTTGTTGTCCATGTCCATTGTTCATGTATACATGCATATAAGTTCTGTGGTTTATCTCTCTGCCACCACTCCCTCTTCTGGGGATTGTCAATCTATACCCCCTTCCCACGACTCTGGAACTACCCCATTCCTCAGACTGTTCTGTTCATTATATTTCACAAATAAGTGAGATCATATGATAATTCTCTTTCTCTGTTTGGCTTCTTTTGCTTACGATAATAATTTCCTTTTTATTAATTTATTTATTAATTTTTGTTACAGATGTTTCTCCTTTTCCCCACTGATTCCCCCCTCCCCTTCCCTCTCCACCATGTCCTCAGCTTTGTTGTCCATGTCCATTGTTCATGCATACATGCATATAATTTCTCTGGTTTATCTCTCCCCCATCACCCCCTCTCCGGGGATTGTCAGTCTGTACCCCACTTCCACCTCTCTGGGACTACCCCATTCCTCAGACTATTATGTTCATTATATTACACAAAGAGTGAGATCATATGATACTTGTCATTCTCTGTTTGGCTTGTTTCGCTTAGGATAATACTTTCCGAGTCCCTCCATGTTGTCTCAGGATAAGAGATCTTTCTTACAGGTGCATAGTACTCCATTGTGTATATGTACCACAGCTTTTCTATCCATTCATCTACTGATGGACATTTGGGCTGTTTCCAGATATTAGCTATTGTAAATAGTGCTGCTACAAACATGGGGGTACATATATTCTTTTTGATTGGTGTTTCAGGCTTCTTAGGGTACATTCCTAGAAGTGAAATCACTGGGTCAAATGGCAGTTCAATTTTTAATTTTTTGAGGTAACACCATATTGTTTTCCATAGTGGCTGCACCAGTCTGCATTCCCACCAGCAGTTTACTAGAGTCCCCTTTTCTTCACAACCTCGCCAACACTTGTTTGATGATTTGCCGATGGCGGCCATTCTGACAGGTGTGAGGTGATACCTCATTGTTGTTTTAATTTGCATCTCTGTGATTGTTAGTGATGTTGAGCATTTCTTCATATGTCTCTTAGCCATTTGTATGTCCTGTTTGGAGAGGTGTCTATTCAGCTCCTCTGCCCATTTTTTTAATTGGGTTCTTTGTCTTCCTTTTGTTGAGTTGTATGAGCACTCTATATATTTTGGAAATTAACTCCTTATCTGATGTATCATTGGCAATGATGTTCTCCCATACAGTGGGTTGCCTTTCCATTTTGATGGTTGTTTCTTTTGCTGTGCAGGAGCTTTTGAGTTTGATGTAGTCCCACGTGTTCATTTTTTCCGTTGTTTCTGTTGCCTTAGGTGATGTATCAGTGAAAATTCTGCTGCGTATGATGTCTGAGATTTTGTTGCCTACATTTTCTTCTAGGATTTTTATGGATTCATGAGTCACATTTAAGTGTTTTATCCATATTGGGTCTATTCCTGTGTATGGTGTAAGTTGATGGTCTAGTTTCATTTTTTTGCATGTAGCTGTCCACTTTTCCCAACAGCATTTATTGAATAGAATGTCTTTACTCCACTGTATGCTCTTGCCACCTTTGTCAAATATTAATTGAGCATATTACCTTGGGTCCATTTCAGTGATCTCCGTTCTGTTTTACTGGTCTATATGCCTGTTCTTGTGCCAGTACCAGGCTGTTTTGATTACAGTGGCTTTTTAGTATAACCTGAAATCTGGTAATGTGATCCTTCCTACTATGTTCTTCTTTTTCAAGATTGCTGTGGCTATTCAGGGTCTTTGTTGGTTCCATATGAACTTTTGAAGTACTTGTTCTAGTTCTGTGAAGTATGTCATTGGTATTTTGATGGGGATTGCATTGAATCTATAAATTGCTTTGGGTACTATGGACATTATAACGATGTTAATTCTTCCGATCCATGAACAAGGTATGTGGTTCCACTTTTTTATATCTTCCTCTATTTCTTTTTTCAACGACCTGTAGTTTTCTGCGAATAGGTCCTTTATTTCTTTGGTTAAGTTTATTCCTAAGTATCTTAATTTTCTTGGCGTAATGGTAAATGGTATTGTATTTTTAGTTTCTCTTTCTGTGAGTTCATCATTGGTGTATAAGAATGTCGACTTTTTGACGTTAATTTTGTAACCTGCTACTTTGCCAAATTCATTTATTAAGTCTAGGAAATTTTTGATGGAGTCTTTGGGGTTTTCTAGGTATAGTATCATGTCACCTGCAAATAATGTCATTTCACTTCCTCCTTTCCAATTTGGATCCCTTTTATTTTTTCCTCCTGTGTGATTGCTGTGGTTAAGACTTCCAGTACTCTGTTAAATAAGAGTGGCGAAAGTGGGCATCCCTGTCTTGTTCTTATTCTTAAGGGAAATGCTGTTAGTTTCTGCCCATTGAGTATGATGTTGGCTGTAGGTCTTTCATATATGGCCTTTATTATGTGGATATATGATCCCTTTATTCCCAGATTGTGGAGCGTTTTTATCAGAAATGGATGATGGATTTTGTTGAATGCTTTTTCAGCATCTATTGATATGATCATATGATTTTTATCTTTCATTTTCCTTATGTGGTGTATCACATTTACTGTTTTGTGAATATTGTACCAGCCTTGCATCCCTGGGATTAATCCCAATTGGTCATGGTGAATAATTATTTTGATGTATTGCTGGATAAGATTTGCTAGTATTTTGTTCAGGATTTTGTATCTATGTTCATTGGGGATATTGACCTGTAGTTTTAATTCTTTGTAGTGTATTTTTCTGGTTTTGCAATTAGAATTATGCTGGCCTCATAAAACAAGTTTGGAAGTCTTCCTTCTTCTTGAATTTTTTAAAATAGTTTGAGGAGAATGGATGTTAGTTCTTCTTTGAGTGTTTGGCATAATTCCCCCACGAAGCCATCCGGGTCTAGGCTTTTGTTTGCTGGGAGAATCTGATTACATCTTCTATTTCTTTTGTAGTTATTGGTCTGTTCAAGTTTTCTATCTCTTCCCAGAGTTTTGAGGGACTATGTGTTTCTAGAATTTTGTCCATTTCACTTAGATTGTCGAATTTGTTGCTGTATAATTGTCCATAATATTTGGTAACAATCCTTTGTATTTCTGTGGTGTCAGTTATTATTTTTCCTCTTTCATTTCTGATTTTGTGTATGTGGGTTCTCTCTCTTTGTTTCTTGCTGAGTCTAGTAAGGGTTCATCAATCTTGTTATCTTTTCAAAGAACCAGCTCTTTCTTTCATTGATCCTTTTAATTGTTTTTTTTTTATCTCCTTGTCATGTATTTCTGCTGTGATCTTTACTATTTCCTTCCTTCTACTTCCTCTGGAGTTTTCTTTTTGTTTGCCTTCTAGTTCTTTAAGTTGTGAGGTTAGATGGTCTATTAGAAAGTTCTTCCTTCTTGAGGCAGGCCGGTTGTGCTATGAACTTTCCTCTCAGAACTGCTTTTGCTGCATCCCATAGATTTTGTGTTGTTGTGTATTCATTTTCACTGGTTTCCAGGAAGTTTTTAATTTCTTCCATGATATCCATGGTAATCCATTCAATGTTCAATAACATGCTATTTAGCCTCCATATTTTCAAATGTCTTTGCATGTTCTTGTTGCAATTGATTTTTAGTTTCATGCCATTGTGGTCTGAGAAGATGCTTGGTATGATTTCAATATTCTTGAACTTGTAGAGACTTAGTGTCCTAACATGTGGTCTATCTTTGAGAATGTCCCGTGTGCACTTGAGAACAATGTGCATTCTGCTTTATTGGGGTATAATTCTCTGTAGACATCTGTTAAATCCATTTGCTCTAGCACTTCATTTAGAGTTTGTGTTTTCCTGTTAATTTCTTGTCAAGAGGATCTATCCAGTGATGTCAGCGGGGTGTTGAAGTCCCCTGCTATGATTGTATTGCTGTTGATTTCTCCTTGAAGTCCTCTAGAAATTTTTAATATATGTTGGTGGTCCTATATTGGGTGCATATATGTTTACCAAGGTTCTGCCTGTTGGATAGATCCTTTTAATATTATGTTGTGGACATCTTTGTCCCTAGTTATGGCCTTCATTTTGAAATCTACTTTATCAGATATGAGTTTTGCTACCCCAGCTTTTTTTTCCCTTACTATTTGCTTGTAAATTTTTTTTCCATCCCTTCACTTTCAACCTATGTAAGTCTTTTTTTGTGAGGTGGGTCTCTTGTAAACAACATATATGTGAGTCATACTTTCTTTTCCAGTCAACTACTCTGTGTCTTTTTATTGGAGCATTCACACCATTCACATTTAAGGTGATAATTGAGATGTACTTATTTATTGCCATTTTGTTTAGTGTGTTTCTATTTTTCATCCTATTTCTTCTACTAATTCCAGTAGTCCTTTTAGCATATCTTGCAGTGCTGGTTTGGTATTAATATATTTCTTTGCCTTTTTTTTTTTTTTTTTTTGTCTGGAAAGCTCTTTATTTGACTTTCTATTTTGAATGATAGCCTTGCTGGATAGAGTAGTCTTGGATTCAGATCCTTGTTTTTCATGACCTTGATTACTTCATGCCACTCCCTTCTGGCCTATAGTGTTTCTGCTGAGAAGTCAGATGAGAGCCTGATGGGGTTTCCTTTGTAGATAACCTGTTGCTTATCTCTTGCTTCCTTTAGGATTCTCTCTTTGTCTTTAATTTTTGGCATTTAATTACTATGTGTGTTGGTGTGGGCCTGTTTGGGTTCTTTTTTCTTGGGGCTCTCAGTGCTTCTTGAGCTTGAATGCCTTCTTCCTTTACCAAATTCGGAAAGTGTTCTGTCACTATTTCTTCAAATATATTCTCTAACCCTTGCCCATTTTCTTCCTCTTGCGTACTCCTATGATGCGAATGTTATTACATTTCCAGTTGTCCCACATTTCTCTTAAGCTATCTTCCTGTTTTTTAATTGTTTTTTCCTTTTGTTTTTCAGATTGGTTGATTTTTTTAAAATCTGTCTTCTAATTCACTGATCTGGCCCTCAGCTTCCTCTACTCTGCTGGTTAGTCCTTCCAATGTGTTCTTTATTTCTGCTATGCCATTGTTCATTTCCACTTGGTTAGTTTTCATTGTTTCTATATCTTCACTCATGCTGTTGATGTCCTTACTCAAGTTGTTGAGCTTCCTCAAGATCATGGCTCTGAACTCTACCTCTGATAATTTGCCAACTGCATATCATTGATCTCATTGATTTCATTTGGGATTTGTTTTTATCTCAGTGGGTTTTGGAGCCTGCCAAATTTTCCCTGTGGGTGTTGGTGTCCTGCTGTTTGTGGCTCCCTCTACTGGGTTTGGATGCCTGGATGGGTCCATGTTAAACACCACTGTCAAGTCTTACTTTCCTGGGTAGAGTTGCAAGCCCAGGAAAGGTTCAATTATCCTCTAGCTTTTTTCTGGTGGCTAGCAGTCTCAGTTACTCAGTGCCTTGGAATGTAAATCTGGTTTTCTACATAAGAGGATTTCCAGAGGGTGGGATAGACGCTGGTTATTAATGAACCTCAATTCGCATTTCTTTGCCTCACCTGGGAAAGGCTGAATCTCAGGGCGGTGGGGCGGGGGGGGGGGGGGGGAGCTGATGCTTTTTTTTCACAGCTCTGGGAAGGAGCATACTGGCCACTGTCCTTTTTTGCCACAACTCAACAAAATCTCTGAGTGCCTTTTAAATGTCAAGGAATCTTCTTAAAGGCTAACACAACGAATCTCACTCTCAGGCACTCACCTGTGGCTCTGGTAGAGGAACGGAGACTCAGGGCATATAGAAGCCATAAATAGAAGATCTGGGTGGCATAGCACTGGTGATCAGGAATGTAGGGTTCTGCAGTCTCAGTTCTGAGCCAACATCCCACACCACCCTCACATGACATCTTCCAGGGTCCAGCTCTTCTGTTTTTATAGCACCAGCTAGATAAATTGTACTAACCCTGTCCTCCAAATACTGGTGACTTTACTCTGCCAAGCTCGAGTTCGGCATAGGAGACATTTGGCAGTACCCAAAAGGGATCTAAGGTGAACTTTTATCTGGATAAACTATAGACAGTCTTAGACAAACACTGAACCGAGTGGCTTGGGAACAGAAGACGAACTTCCCAGTCTTGCATGTTTGGCAGTTTCCATCCCTAGTGAACGGTACCCAGGGTGGGATGGTGGGTCACTCAGACAGCAAGCTGCTGTGAAGTTAGGAGGAGGTATGCACTTGCAAGCCTCCCTCCAGGATCCCTTTCAGGCTGATGCCAAGGGAGAAAGCAAGAGAGAGACATAAAATTACCTTCAAGGGAGTTTCCATTAGGCTGTCAGCTAATTTCTCAATAGAAACTCTACAGGCAAGAAAGGAGTAGCATGAAGTATACAAAGTAATGAAAAGCAAAGCTCCAAATACAAGACTACTCTATCTAGCAAGGCTATCATTCAAAAAGGAAGGTGAAATAAAGAGCTTTGCAGACAGAAAATGCTAAAGAAATTTGCAACCACCAAACAAGTATTGCAAGAAATGCCAAAGAAACTGTTTTAAGAAGAAAAAGAAATAGAGAAAGACAGAGAGGAACACAGGCATAAAAGGGAAAAATCGCAATTCTTAAAGATGTGAGATGAGGACGATGTCAGCAGGCAGGACCAGAGCAGGATGAGTGTGTGAGAATGTGAGCAAGTGTGAGAGAGAGTGTGAGTGAATGAGTATGGATGACCAACCTGGAGCTATTCAGAAATGCAGGATGGAAGGTTTCTGTGCTGTGGGTGGAAAACAGCTGGCTATCATGGTAAGCAGCTCATCAGCGAGCTTCTCTCTGCATGGCTTGGAGGCCCCATCATTTTGGGAAGCAGCTAGGGCAGAGCAACCTGAATCCACAAGAGCACATTGCACCATCGGACCAGTGGACCCCACCATGTCAACATGGACCAGCACACAGTAGCAGCACTATTGAGGTACCTGCTGCAGTAGCCACAACTGGCTGGGAGTGGAGCACCATCCCCCACAGCAGCAGTGACTGGGCAGGAGTGAAGCCCCACCCTCAACAGTAGCTGAGGCTCAGGATCTGAGACACACCCCTAGCAGCAGTAGCACCAGCTTGGGAGCCCAGCATCTTCCCCCACAGCAGCAGTGACTGGGCAGAGCCAGCACCTTCCCCAACAGCAGCTGAGGCTCAGGAACTGAGACACACCTGCAGCAGCAGAGGCTTGGGAGCAGACATTCATCCCCAGGCAGCGGCAGCACAGATCGGCAGCTAAGACCCATCCTCAGCAGCATCAGCAGAGGCTGATCAGGGGCAGTGCCCCAGCCCAATCAGCAGCAAGACTCAGGCAGCCGAGACCTGCCCCTGACAAGGCAGCAGTGGATTTGGAGTGGAGCCCCTCCCCCAGCAGCAGCAAAGTCCCAGGAGAAGAGCATCCTCAGCCCTCAACAACAGCAGAGGATTGGGAGCTGAGGCACCCCTGGCAACAGCAGCAGCAGTAGTAGAGCAAGTTGGGAGCTGACACTTGCTCCCAACAGCAACTGATCAGGAGCTGAGCCCCATCAGGTTGCAGCATACTCCAGCAGTGCCCCAGCTAGATGCATGCACCCCAGCAATGTACCAGAGGGACCCACAAACCTCAGCAATGTACAGTGGGATCCACGCAACCCAGCAGCACACCAGCTGGACCCACACACCTCAGGCAGAAGCAGCACAGATCAGCAGCTGAGACCCAACCCCAGTGGCATCAGCAGAGGCTGATCAGGAGTGGTGCTCCAGCCCAAGCAGCAGCAAGACTCAGGCAGCTAAGACGGTCACAATAGACAAAAACCAGCCACTAGTTGTCAATCCTCCAGGACCAACAGCAGGCAAGAGGCGCCATACACAAAAACAGTCTGGGAGGTACAGCAGCGTTATTTGATACACACCTACCTGCCTACACATTCTGATATCCCTCACCAGACCTAGAACTACCAGTTTGCTAAAATGGTGAGACAAAAAAAAAAAAAAGGAGAAATCACCAGAAAAGAAACTACAGGAAATGAAAGAAAGCAATTTGTCAGATAAAAAATTTAAAGCAATGATTTTAAGGGTGCTCAAACAATTTAGTAAGAATTATGAAGAGCTCAGTGGGAACTACATCAGCTTAAAAAAAAGAGGAAGAAGCTATGCATATAAATCAAGAGGAAATAAAGAATGACATAGCTGTTATGAAAAAATACCTTAGAAGTATTTAATAGTAGATTAGAAGAGGCTGAAGACTGAATGAGTGACTTAGAAGACAAGGTAGAAAAAAAAACAAATAGAGCAGCAAATGGGAAGAAAAAATGAAAAGCAGGAGGAGAGTATAAGGGAGCTTTGGGACAGTACAATATGTAACAACACTCACATCATTGGGGTACTAGAAGGAGAAGAATCAGAGAAAGGAATAGAGAACCTATTTGAAGAAATAATGACAGAAAACTTCCCTAAATTGGTGAAGAAAAAAGTCTATCAAGTCCAAAAAACACAGAGTCCCAAGCAAGATGAACCCCCAAACCAACAGCTAGACACATCATAATAAAAATGACAAACATTAAGAACAAAGAAAGAATTTTAAAGGAAACGAGAGAGACAGAAAGTTGCCTACAAGGAATCTCCCATTAGATGTCAGCTGTTTTCTCAATAAAAACACTGCAGGCCACAAGGAAATGGCATGAAGTATACAAAGTAATGCAAAGCAAGGGTCTGAATCCAAGACTACTCTATCCAGCAGGGCTATCATTCAAAATTGAAGGAGAAATAAAGAGCTTCAGAGACAAAAATAAATAAATAAATAAATAAATAAATAAGCTAAAGGAATTTACCACCACCAAACCAGCACTGCAAGAAATGCGAAAGGGACTGCTGTAAGAAAAATAAAACGTAAAAAGAGAGAGAGAGAAAAACAGGCATAAAATAAAAGTGGCAACTAATAAGTATCTATCAATAATAATCTTAAATGTAAATGGCTTAACTATCTCCAGAAGAGGGGGTGGGGGGGAGGTAAACCACAGAACATATATGCATGTATGCATGAACAACGGACATGGACAACAAAGCTGGGGAGAGGGCAGGGAGGGGGGAGGGGGAATCAGTGGGGGGGAGAAACATCTGTAACAAAAATAATTAATTAAATAAGAAAAAAAATGTAAATGGCTTAAATGCTCAAATCAAAAGACAAAGTGTAGCTGATTGGATAAGAAAACAATCCATATATATGCTGTCTACAAGAGACCCACCTCACAACAAAAGACCCACACAAGATGAAACTGAAAGGATGGAAAAAAAAATTCCCAAGCAGATGGAAATGAACAAAAAGCTGGTGTAGCAATACTCATATCTGATACAATAGACTTCAAAATGAGGACCATAATAAGAGACAAAGAAGGCCACTAGATAATATTAAAAGGATCAAACCAATAAGAGGATATAACCCTGGTAAACATATATGCATCAAGTTTGGGAGTGCCAAAATATATTTTAAAATGTCTGGAGGATTCGAGGGAGAGATCAATAGCAACATAATCATAGTGGGTGACTTTAACACCCCACTGACACCACTGGATAGATCTTCTAGACAAAAAATTAACAAGGAAATAGAATTCTTACAAGACGAATTAGATCAGTTGGATATCATTGTTATTTACAGAACATTTCACCCCAAAGCTGCAGAATATACATTCTTCTCAAGCGCACATGGGACATTTTCAAAGACAGACCGCATATCAGGACACAAACTAGGTCTCTACAAGTTCAAGAAGACAGAAATCATATCAAGCATCTTCTCAGATCACAATGGCATGAAACTAGAACTAAATTACAACAAAAACATTCAACACTTGGAGGCTAAATAGCATGTTATTAAACAATGAATGGGTTACCAAGGAGATAAAGGAAAAAAATAAAAACTTCCTGGAAACCAATGAAAATGAACACACAACAACACAAAACCTATGGGATGCAGTGAAAGCAGTCCTGAGTGAGAAGTTCATAGCACTACAGGCCTACCTCAGAAAACAAGAATAATTCCTAATTGAATGTCTAACCCTACAACTTAAACAACTAGAAAGTAAACAAATGAACAAACAAAAATACCCAGAGCAAGTAGAAGGTACGAAATAGTAAAAGACAGAGCAGAAATAAATGACATAGAGACTTAAAAAACAAGTCAAAAGAGCAATGAAACAAAGAGCTGTTTCTTTGAAAAGATAGACAAGATTTATAGACCTTTAGCCAGACTCACCAAGAAACAAAAAGAGAGGACCCAAATAAACAAAATCAGAAACAAAAGAGAAGCAGTAACAACTAACACCATAGAAATACAAAGAATCATCAAAACATATAATGGCCCTGGCTGGTTTGGCTCAGCAGTTAGAGCTTCAGCACGCAGACCAGAGAGTCCCGGGTTTGTTTCCTGCTAAGGGCATGTACCTTGGTTGCAGTTTGTCCCCACCCTGGTTGGGGTCGTGTGGGTGGCAACTACTCGATGTCTCTCTCACATCGATGTTTCTCTCTCTCACTTCCTCCTTCTCTCCCTCCCACTCTATCTGAAGATAAAAAAAAAAAAAAGTGTCCTCTGGTGAGGATAAAAAAAAATTTTTTTAAACATATAATGAATATACACCAACAAATTGGACAATCTAGGAGAAATGGTAAAATTTCTACAAAAACACAGTCTCCCAAAACTGAACAGGGAAGACATAGAAAACTTGAACAGACCAATAACAACTAAGGAAATTGAAGATGAAATCAAGACCCTCCCAGCAAACAAAATCCCAGGCCCAGATGGCTTCACAGCTGGAAGAAGGAGAAATGGAGCAAAAGAGCAGCACCTGCCCCTCCCACCCCCATGCAGGGGAACTCAGCCCCACACAGAGATCTTTAAACAAGAGCAACAGAGAAGGGAAGAGGAGCTCACGTAACATTGGACACTTGGAATCAGAGGTGATTCGGCCCACTTGGGGTCCCAGACAGCATTATCCAAGGCTAAAAGCAAGTACTTGCTTACAACTCCAGCCTGAGAAGCTCACCTGCATTGTGGTCAGCAGGAGGGGCCATAAAGCAGAACTGTGGACCAATAAAAACTTTTTTTAAGTAATTATGTATTAAGCATCTAACAAGTGCCCAGTCTATGGGAATGTAATAGTGACCACGGCATGGTGTAAAAAAATAAAAAAAAAGAGAGAGAGAGAGAGAGAAAGAAATAGATAGAGGAAACCAAACAAGAGTCAGAAACTTTCTCCTCCTGGGATTCGCAGAGAAGCAGGACCTGCAGCCTCTTCAGGTAGGCTGTTTTTGTCCATGTATTTGGTCACATTTACCACAAACCTGCTCATCATCCTGGCCATCAGCTCACACTCCCACCTCCACACACCCATGTACTTCTCCCTCTCCACCCTGTCCCTTGCTGACATCTGTTTCACCTCTACCACTGTCCCAAGGATGCTGGTGAACATCCAGACACAGAGCAAAGTTATAACCTCTGAAGGCTGCATCAGCCAGAAACAAACACAGGGAGGCAGCCAAAAAGAGGAGACAAAGAAACAGGTCCTGAATGAAAGAACAGAACAAAACCCCAGGAAAAGAACTAAGCAAATGGAGATAAGCAACCTAGCAGATGCTGAGTTCAAAATACTGCTTATAAGGATGCTCAGTGAACTTAGTGAGGGCTTCAAGAGCATAAAAAGGACCAGTCAGAAATGAAGGAGGCACTAATTAAAATAAAGAATAATTTATGCAGATTCAGTAGTAGAGTAGGTAGAGCCAAGAAGCAAACCATCGATTTGGAATATAAGGAAGCAATAAACACCCAATCAGAACAGCAAAAAGAAAAAAGAATCCAAAAAAATGAGGTTAGTGTAAGGAGCCTCTGGGACAACTTCAAGCATTCCAACATTCGCATCTTGGGGGTGCCAGAAGGAGAAGAGAGAGAACAAGAAATCAAAAACCTATTTGAAACAATAATGGCAGAAAAACTTCCCTAACTTGGTGAAGGAAACAGACATACAAGTCCAGGAAGCACAGAGAGTCCCAAACAAGATGAACCCCAAGAGGCCCACACCAAGACACATCATCATCAAAATGCAAAAGGTTCAAGACAAAGAGAGAATCTTAAAAGCAACAAGAGAAAAACAGTTAGTTACCAACAAGGGAGTTGCCATAAGACTGTCAGCTGATTTCTCAAAAGAAACTTTGCAGGCCAGAAGGGAGTGGCAAGAAATATTCAGAGTGATGAAAACCAAGAACCTACAACCAAGATTACTCTACCCTGCAAAGCTGTCATTTAGAATTTATGGCCATAGAAAGAGTTTCCCAGACAAGAAAAAGTTAAAGGAGTTCATCACTACCAAACCATTATTATATGAAATGATGAAGGGTCTTTTTGAAGAAAAAGATAAAATATATGAACAAACAAAATGGCAATGAATACATTATCTATCGACAATGGAATCTACAAACAAAATGAACAGGCAGAACAGAAACATTCTCATAGATACAGAGAACATTTTGTTGGTTGCCAGCTGGGAGGGGGGTTGGGGGAATGGGAAGAAATAAACCAAAGAACTTATATGCATAACCAATGGGCACAGACAACAGTGTGGGAAAAGGCAGGAGGGGGGCAGGAGTGATGAGGAGGGGGTCAACAGGGAAAAAATGAGGAACATCTGTAATACATTCAACAATAAAGATAAAATAAAATTTTAAAAAATTCAAACAGTATCAAAATGTTAATTTTCTAGTATTACCTTTATATTTATTAATGTATAAAATAGACTTATAAACAAATGCCAACAAATATATATGTATATATATTTATTTATAACCCATGTCTTTTCAACTGTTATCTTTCTCTATTTAAAAATACAATACAGAGATCATTGTCCCAAGAAATATTATATGTACGCAATAAATTTGAATTTAGTGCATAAAAAAAAAAAAGAATATTATGCTAAGCGAAAACAGCCAATCAGAGAAAGACAAATACCACATGATCTCACTTATTTGTGGCATATAATGAACAAGGTGGGCTGATGAATGAAATAGACCTAAAGACATAGAAAGGAGTATTGTTCAGACTGACAAACCTCAGAGTAGGGAGTCAAGAGGGATGGATGAGATGAACCAAAGAACTTATATGCATGTATGCATAACCAATGGACATAGACAACAGTGCTGGGGGGGGGGGGGCGGATGAGGAGGAGGATGTCTAGGGGGGATAAAAAGAAACATCTGTAACAAAAATAAATTTTAAAAATTGGAAAAAAATGTCTCATAATGTATCTCCTAGATGGAGTCTCTGTAGCCTGCCTTGATCACAAGGAGTCAGGATTATGAATGCAGAGACAGAGCTTGGTTTGTTCCTAGGGCCCTGTCTGCCAAGCCTGACTCATTCTAGTACAGCTGCATTAACCTGCTGATGTGATGTCTAGGTTCCCGTGGTCCCCAGGTAATTCACTTAAAAAGCTTCATTTTATTACATGTATCATGTGCCTACATGTCTCTTCATAGCCTAGCATCTAGTTTTTCCAAAGTGAGATGTAAGATTAGATTTTTTTTAATTTGTCAACTTTTAAGATTTTTTTCCTTGAAAGATTGAAGAAGGCAATGATAAATGTTTTTCCTCTGACATTGCTTTTGAGTTTGTCAGTATAATTAGGGTTAAATTGGAATTTATGTCAACAAATCAATAAGACAAAAGAGCTCTCAAAAAAGTGCCTCATGCTTTTAAAATATATCCTCGGAAGTGATGGCATGTGTACCTATTTTGGAAGTGTTACCCTGCAAACTCATTCACAGAGATGAGTTCTGAGTTTATGTGAAATTCAGTAGTTTCAGAATACAAAATCAATTTATAAAAATCCGTCGATCATATAAAGACACAGAGAGAACACAGCCATCTACCAGTTAAGTAAGAAGCCGCAGAAAAATCCAGCCCTACTGACAATTTGATCTCAGACTTCCAGCCTACAAAACTATAAGAAAATTAATTTCTATTGTTTAAACCACTCAGTCTGTGGTACTTTGTCATGCGGCCTTAGCAAAGTAGTATACCTTGCTCCTTCAAGGAGCACACTGGGGACACATATCACTAATCATGGGTTGGGGTGAGGCTGGAGGCTGAACTTCTTCTTTGAGACTGGAAACCCAGGCAAAGGTCACCATGGTCAAACGTGGAGTCGGATGTTTTATCATGTAAACCTCAAGAAGGAATACTTCTGCCAAGAAGGACTCCTTGTGGTTAACTGGGCACAAATTCATAACTAGAGTCCACCAGCCATTGGTGACAGAGGCCTCTGGTGCACTCTGCATTTCAGGAAAAAGCCACAGACTGAGCTGCCAGCCTTCTGCACTGTGTTCCTGCTCCCTGAGTCAGCCCTTATAAGGGAGTTCCTGGTATCATCTTCCAATCAATAGGCTGAGAACTGCCTCGTTTAGGAACTGCACAGTTACATCCTCATTTGCATCTATACTGACCAATCAGAGCAGCTCCATAATAATCAATCAGAATGTGTGATGCACATCCCAAAGAAAGGACTGGACTTTCATTAGTTCTTGAGAGTGACCTTTGAACCCTTGGGATATCTTCCCTGATAAAAGTGTCTTTGTATACTTGGGGTCTTGAGCCAGTCCAGGTAGCCTATGCTGACAGAGTACCTTTTTTTTTTAATCCTCACCCGAGGGTATTTTTCCACTTATCTTCAGAGAGAGTGTGAGGGGGTGGGGAGAGAGAGAAATATCGATGTGAGAGAAACACATTGACTGGCTGCCTCCCACACGATGCTGACCAGGGCTGGGGACAAACCGCAACCTAGGTATGTGCCCTTGACCAGGATCGAACCCGCGACTCATTGGTCTGAGGGCCAAGGCTCTGGCCACTGACCCAAACCAGCCAATGTTGACAGTGTAATTTATAGTGAATGCCTGTTTTTGTTTTTGTTTTTCACTGGGGCCCTGGGCAATGCTGTAATAATTTGAGTGAAGAAGAACTAATTAAGATCAGCAGGCACTCCATGCCTACACAACAAATTCCCAATAAAAACCCTGAACACCAAGGTTCAGGTGAGATTCCCTAGCTAGCAATACTTCATATGTTGTCACACATCATTGGTGGAAGAATTAAGTGCCACCCATGCAATTCCACTAAGAAGGGACTACTGGAAGCTCACATCTTATGTCCCCTGGACCCTGCCCTATGTGCTTCTTGCCTTTGATTATTTTAATCTGTGTCCTTCCACTGCAATAAACCATAAATGTGAGCAACACAACTTATCTGAGTTTTGTAACTCCTTCTAAACAATCATGGAACCTGAAGGTAGTCTTGGGAACCTCCCAACACAGAGTCCATGGGTATTGTTTTACTATGGGAAATAGTGGTTTTCCTTTACCTCCTTGAATTATGCTGTTACTTAAGAAAATAAGGAACATAAGATGTACCCTCACCTTGTTGAATATGAAGCCTGCCATACCCACAAAACCAGGAAAAAATATTTCCACCCTGCCTTGCCCACCACCTTCCCTCAAGTTCTCAGTATAGGCTCAGAAAGAAATAAAGACTGTAGACATCCTTTCATTCCTGCTCCTTTATCTGTTTCCCCAAAACATGTCAGACAGAACATGTGTTCAGTGCACAGTCATTCAGGCAGTAGGTCTTTCCCAAGACACCCCTCACATGGCACTCTCATTGCCACCTCGTCCCCTGGATGCCCCCTTCTCTTGTGCCACGAGTGACTTGTAGGGCTTCCCCAGGCTGGGGAGGGTGAGTTCAGCTTCCTGCAGCTCCAGCTCCCGCTGAGACAAATGCTCAATGACGGCTGCTCCAATGGAGTCCCCCAACACATTGGTCATTGTTCGAAGTCGGTCACTGGGGAAGGGAAAAAAAGAGAAAATTAACCATTAACATCCATTAGACAAGGCTTAAAGAGCACCACAGAGGACAGGGTGCAGCAGAGGGGGTTCCCTGCATTGTGAATTGGAGGTTCATATTCCTGTCCAATCCCTAACTATGCAGGACCTCTCCCTTCTCTGTCCTCAGTTTCCCCTCCTAATAAATAGAGAATGGACCAGCTTAGATATGCTCACATTTGATCTCAACAATGCAGAATTTTTAATGATGTAAACATCTAATATAGAAAAGTAGGGGTTGTGAGCTGAACAGCATATAGAATGAGGAACTCCAGACTTATTTTATGAAAACCTCTTGTTTTTGAAGTTGTGACTTTTAAAAATTTTATTTGCAATCCAGCTGTGTCCCAAGGATCACCTTTTGTGATGTCTACATAAAACAGGTTAAAGGGGGGCCTTTGTGGTTGGTGGGTAAAGCCTCCATCACTTGTCTCCTTTCTGCCCTACTTTCCAAGGTTAATTCTATGGATTTGGGATCCAAGAGTCATGGTTGGGAGTATTCTCCAAGGCCCCCTTTCCCTCTAAAATTCTAGAACCCTATGTCCTTGCGGAATGAGAGTCCATATGTTGAGGGATCCTGAAGGGAAAGCCGGGGCTTGAGGCGAGATAGCAGCAGGATCTGAAGGACACTCACAGGAACCAGTCCACAGCAATGATCAGTGTGATGTCTTCAGTGGGCAGGCCGACCGATGTGAGCACAATGACCATGGTGACCAGGCCCGCCTGGGGAATGCCAGCAGCTCCAACACTGGCTGCTGTCGCTGTAATACTGCCAATGGAGTGAGAACACAGGGAAGCAGAGGGAGAAAAGGGAGAGATGAGAAAAAGAGTGAGAAAGTGTACACAGAAGGGAAGGAGTTAGTTCCTCAGAGCATCTTAAATTAAAATCCCCAAAATAAAAAGCAAATCCGACGTGATTTTTATTCAGTGCCAGTACAGATAGGTCTTCTTATTCTTTGCTGGGATGTAGGAAAAGGTATTTAACTAAACTGCCTTGTAGGCTGGAAGAGAGTAGTAGACTCACCCCAAGCAGCAGTTGTGAACCAGACTGAGTTTCCTGTATGCACATATACTGGAAATAGGCAGGTTGGTACAGCCAGGTTCAGCTGCCAGGAATGAAACTCCGGAAGAGGGGCCAACTTTAGAACCACAAGAAGAAATTATCTATGATGCTGAGCAAATAAAAAAAGTGCATATGGTTTTGAAAAATTAAAAGGTGCAACCTGTGGAAAATAAAAGAGCTAGTGGTCCAACTTCAAGTCTAGGTCTGACTAGATCAAGAGAAAGATAGATTTTAGCTCCTGCATCAACTCCGATTGCTTATTATGGTGTGCTAAGAAGTCTAAAGCCACTGAGTGGGGGGGGGGGGGACACATGGGGAGGAGGGTGTCAACGGGGGAAAAAGGAGAAACATCTATAACAAAAACAAATTAATAAAAATAATTTAAATAAATAAAAGTGGCCCCAAACCTTCGTCAGAAAAACAAATAAATAAATAAATAAAATAAAGCGACTGAGCTTGCTAGAAAAGGCATTAGTGCCCAGAAGTTAACACCCCTCTTCCTGGTGGGCTTTCCAAATTTTATAATTATGAACATGGACCCACTTAGGACACTTAGCCAAGATGATATCTCTATCAGAACAATGAGAGAGCACTTGGGTTAGTGGACAGAGAATGGACTTTGGGGTCCAGCAGACTCCATTCATTAGCCATACAACATTGTACATAAACTCAGAGCCTCTATTTCCTCATCTGTAGAATGGGAGACATATACCTACCTTTTGGGTTATTGTGTTCAGTAAAAGAGCACAGTGATTCATGAATGGGGTTTCAGGAAGGGCCATTATTACCATTATTCTAAATGAAAAAGACTCTCTCCCCTAAATACCAGCCCTGGCATGTGGGTGAACTTAGGAGGCACATAGCATGCTCTCAATTGGGATGAGCTAATTCCAGTTGAATCCCAGAAGCCAACTCAAACTTAAAGTTAAGCTCAGATCAGTTCCAAAGTAGGAATTCCCAACCAGCCAAGAAACTGGCCTCTATCAGCACAGAAGTCACATTGAGTGTCTTCTTCCTCAAAAAAAAAAAACAACTCTAGATAAGAGCAGAGCCTTGCAGAGTTGTATCCAGCACATCTCAGCCAGCCTATGGTAGGAGTTCATGCAAAGTTTTTACTGCCAGCAACCCAAGCCATGATGAAAATCCTCAATGGGGGTGATTCCAAAATGGCAGCGGAGTGAATGGAAGCAGACTATTTCCCAGGACCAAACTGGAATTACAATTAAAATAAAGACAAATCAATGGGAAAAAGCAACAGAAAAGCAGCTTGTGAGGACCATATAACCAGGGACACTGAACCAATCCTGGTAGAATTGCGGAGGCGCAAGAGTGGGGATGGGAGCCCACAGACAGCAGCGGTCTTAGCTGTGAGCAGCGCCCTCAGGGTTAAACTCCCAAGCGGCTCCACAGTGCAGAGCCAGGACAGATGCTAAAATAGCCACAACCACTCACCTTGGGCTCAGGCAGAGGGAGGGCAGACTGAACTGGAACTGTGTGGGGACACTCAGGATTTGGAGGGAGCTCAGAGCTTTTGCTGAATTTCAGCCACGCAGGACTGTGGTCATCTTACTCCTTCCCAGGGCTTTGGGGAGGGGCTGCCACTTATCCCTCAGAGATTCAACCCCACCCTGGGCCATTGAAATGCAAATTGAGGCCCATTAACAACCAGCATCTGCCTCACCCTCAGGAAATCCCCTTACTCTGAACACCTGGGGGAGTTTTTCGTTTAACTGAGAACCCAAGGCTCTTCAAGTAACCACTACTAAGAGCCTCCAGGGAAAAAGCTAGATGATAACTGAATCATTCCTGGGTTTGCAACTCTACCCAGGAAAGTAAGACTTGACAGTGGTGTTTAACATGGGTCATCCCTCTCTCATCCAAACCCACCTTATGGGTTATTGTGATCACTAAAAGAACACAGTGCTTCATGAATGGGGTTTTAGGAAGGGCCATTATTACCATAATTCTAAGTAAAAGAGACTGTCTCCCCTAAACACCAGCCCTGGCATGTGGGTGCCCTTGGGAGGCACATAGCATGCTCTCAATTGGGATGAGCTAATTCCAGCTTAATCCAAGAAGTTAACTCAAACTTCAAGTTAAGCTCAGATCAGGTTCAAAGTAGGAATTCCCAACCAGCCAAGAAACTGGCTTTTTGACCTCAGTCAGCACAGAAGTCACACTGAGTGTCTTCTTCCTCCAACAAACAACAACAACAAATATATATATATATATATATATATATATATATATATATATATTCCTGAATAAGAGCAGAGCCTTGCAGAGTTGTGTATAGGACATCTCAGCCAGCCTTCACCAGAAGTCCCTGCAAAGTCCTTACTGCCAGCAGCCCAAGCCATGATGAAAATCCTCAATGGCACCTTCCCAGGACCTTTAGTCAGCTGTGCCATCTGATTTTGAAAGACCCAGTACACAACCATGAGTGTATTACTCACAGCTCCTGGAACCAAGTCAGTACTACTACAATAAATATTTTCTGACAGATTGAATAAGAGATTATTCCATAATACTGAATATTTATGAGACCTGTTACAGGGGCCAGAAGAGAGAGAGAACCCCTGCCACATGAACTCCAGTATTTCTTGTGCACATGAAGACAGCATTGGGATACTGAGTGTAGGACAAAAAAAGGGTCTGTGGACTCAGACCTTTTCCTTGGACAAAAGAATTTCAAACCACTGCCCACATATATGTACCTCTACTTCCTAACACAGCCTCCTTGAATGCATACTCATTCCTCCCATTCATCCATCCCTCTCCCACCCCATGCTCTGCACTTACTAGACTCTTGGCCCCACCTCTTTTCACTAGGTGACCTTGGACAAGTAACTTAACCTGCCTCCATTTCCAAGTCTTCCTCTCTAAAGCAATAATTTTACTCACTTCAGGGGACATTGTGAGGATCAAGCAAATGGGCACAAAGGCACTTTGCATAAGACTATAGAGAGCCTTCAATAAATTAACTCTTTCAACTAATTTATTGAGCATCTACCAGGTGCTAGACACCTAACAGAAATTCCCACAGAAGAAAATCTTACAATCTAGTGGGGGTGGGGGCAGGCAATAAGCAAAATGAATACGTAAAATATATACTAAGACAGATGGTGCTATGGAGAAAAGGCTCAGCCTAAGAATATCGAGACACACAATTTTAAATAGGATATTCAGGGAATGCTTCCCTGAAAAGGTGATATTGGAGCCTAGACCTGAAGGAGATGATTTACATTTGCTTTTTTTATAATGACTAAGGTAGACTCTCCGGGGCCCCAAAATCCATATTTATAATAAAAACCTCAGGTTATTAAGATGCAACAGCCATGCTTAGGAAAATACTGGACAAAGGGATCTCCCACAATAGCATGTGACAGAAGATCTGACTGGAACACACTGCCAGCTCTTCACAGCTTCAGGATGCAAAGTCTTACTTTGACTTCATCTGGCATGGGTGACTTGCCCCTGCCCACATCTCCCCTCAAACACCCAAAGCCTCCCTTAACCTTGAGCTGAGGTGTCCTCCCCACCCTAGCCAAGTTAATGACTTCTTAGGTCTCACCTGCTAGCAGGTCCCACCAAGACCATCTCACCTGATAGTTGTGATCTGGCCTAGGTTGAGCTCGTAGTTGTTGACTTGGGCAATGAAGATGGCTGCCAGGGCCTCATAGAGAGCAGTGCCGTCCATGTTGACAGTGGCCCCCACAGGCAGAACGAACCTGGTGATGCGGCGGTCCACACCCAGGCCCTCCTCCAGGCAGCGGAAGGTAATGGGCAGTGTCGCGGAGCTGGGAGAGAGAGCCCCAGGGGCTGAGAGCAGGGGATGGTGGTGCGGGGCTGGAGCAGCAATAGGCCAAAGGAGGGTTCCCCTTGAGAACATTGGAAGGCCAGGTGGAAGCCAGGGCCAGAAGCATATGGCAGGTGTCTAACATTTCAAAGGCTGATCACTGCATGAGGAAGAGGGACTCCTCACAACACAGGGAGCACACAGGAATGGTGTCCTCCAGGTTGAAAGGTCCCGTGTCACACTTAAACTCAGTAGCTTAAGGTTAATTACTATACTAGCCCATGCCACTAGTTCACTCTCTCTATCCAACCCCAGAAAGGAAGGACTAAAGGTCTTCCGACTGCCCTCCTCTCAGGACTCAGAGTATTTCAGAGGACCACTATTCTTCACTCCCCATGTTTGGTCAGGGAGTGACCTCAGCTACACTGATCTTCTCAGTCTCTCTCCCTACCATTACCTAGAGAAGGAAGAGTGACTAAACTGATTGGTGAGTTTTGTCAAAAAAGTGGGCATCTCATATGGGGTCAGCCAGTCCACAAAACATGTGTTCCCTCTGGTCAGCTTGATGTCATGCAGTGAGAAACCTAAACACAAAGAGGGCTGTTGGGTGTCCAGCCCTGAGGTGGCCAGGTGAGTTTGATTCTGGGGTACAATGGCATCAATCCTACTTGGCCACAGATCAAAAGGCACATTCTCCAATCAGCATTAGGGGCAATAAGAAAATGATAATTTTCTTTCACCTTCTTGGTGATTGTGATACTCACAAATTGTTTTGAATTTGGATGGGGAGAAGGGAAGCTTTTTATTAATCACCTGAACCCCCCCCCCAAAAGGAGAAGGAAGCCAAGAGAGCTTCCAGACACCATCTCAAAGAGGGTGAGACCCTCTCAGCTAGAAACTGACTGAGAACATGGGGCATGTTGGAACCCTCAACCTAACCTCAAAAATGGCAGCTGGTTTTCTTCCCTATAAAATAGTGATTCAAGAAAGCATAAAAGGGGTTCAGGAAAGTCAGTCCAGGACAAAGATCAGTGCCCAGGTAAGCCACTTTCAGGGACGCCTCATATTATTGAGAAACTCCAGAGAGGTTCTGTAGTCGGGGGAGGGTGGGTATTCTGGAAAAGCCCATGAAAGACAAACAATAAACAACTAGAAAGGGTATCAGTGGTGGGAGACAAGGTCATACCTGGAAGATGTGCCCATGGCAGTGATAAGGGCCTGCAGCATGCCCCCAATGAAGGGGAAGGGGTTCCGATGGGTGATGAGGAAGTAGATGAGAGGCAGGACACCACCAGCATGGAGAAACAAGCCCACAATTACAGTCAAGGTGTACATGCCCAGCTGACCCCCCAGAACGGCCATGTCTTCCATCTCTAGGATCTTCCCAGCAATCAGGAACAAGATGCCCACAGGTGCGTACCTGGGCCAAATCAAACACTTGTCAGGGCTCCCTCATGACTTCCCCTACAAACCCAGAACTGGCATCCCCAAAGCTTTACCCATAACAGACCCTAGAGCCAAGCCGTGCCCACCATTCAGCACTCAATTCCACCCAGCCTTCCCCACACATTAACATATGGGGCTAGGACCCACAAACATGTCGCACCTCCTCTTCCTGCTCATCCACAGCTCAACCTGAGACAGCAGAAAAGTTTCTACAAATCCAGGGCATGTGATTTTATAATGTCTCTCCTTCATCCACACCCCCATTCAAGTCTCCCCAAAATTACTGTCTTCAGGACTTTTTCCCTAGACATTGCCCAGACAACCCCTAGCTCTGGCCCTCTAACTTCCCTATTTGCTGCCCCCAACTCTTTGTTCTACATCTGTCACTTTCATGCCCCTGTTCTTTTTCCTATAAGTGCATTGTATTCTCACTCATTCACAAGCCCTGTGCTATTTCACCTGGATTTCCCACAGACATCTCAAACAACTATCTTATCAAATCAATTTACTCATTAACTCCAAAAATATCTATTCAGCATAGATGAACAAGGAAGTAAATGAGTAAATAAATCATTACAGAAAAGTGGATAAATGAGTGAGTGAATGAGTACATGAGTGAGCGAATTAACCAATATATATATAAATAACTTTTGCCAAATGGTCCCAGTTATCCCATCAGCAGCTGCCCCAATGCCTGATTTCCTAGCCCTGGCCCCATCTTTCTCTGTGCAATCACCACTCACCCTATCACAGTCCAGCACTCACCAGATAATTATGCCCACTAGCCTCATAATAGCCTCATTGAGGCTGTCGAAGAAGTCCCGCAGGACTCGGCCCTTGTGTTTCATGCCACCAATGACCAGCCCAAAGGCCACGGAGAAGACCACAAGGCCCAGAGCATTGATGCCATTGGCTGAGCCAGACACAGGCACAGTCTCCTCGAAGGTCAGCACTTCCTGAAGAGTGCCCAAGGCTCGTGTGACATTTTCCAGAAGGCTGGTTCCATTCTCCATTGAAGATGGAGGAGGCACGGAGGCGCTCTGCTCAGATCCATTCTCTGTCCTCACAACAGTCCTCGTTATCAACCTCGTGCTGTACTGAGTCTTGAACTGAAATATGGAGAGATTGGGGCCAAACTCAATTCAGTATAAATCAGAATCACCTGGAGAAATGTCTTTCAAACCCTAATTCCTGGTTCGCACACCCTGGGGACTCTTATTCAGTAGATGTGATGAGTGAATGAATGATTTGACCAATGTATAGAAGAATGAGTAGATGAATGAGTGAGTGAATGACCAGAGCATGGAAGAATGAGTCAAGAGTGCATATTTCACAAGCTCCCTGGGCAATGCTCAGACAGATTTGGGCACCTGTCTCCTCAACTATCTATAGTCAGAAGCCTTGGTTCCTCCACTAGTACCATCCTCAGGACATCCTCAGGATGGTACTAGAGGAGGCCTACATCCTTCTCTCTAACCCTCCCTTGAACATCATGCCAATGACATCATACCGCAATGACTGTAGTCACCATGTAGTACACAGCTGCTCGCATCCCCATCCGCCCTGTAGCCTTGTTATCCAGGGACGCCATACCTCTTCTTCCCACCCCTCACCCCTGATCCATTTACTCAGCAGCAAGCTCTCACTACCCTCCAGGTCTCCTTAATCAAACAGTTCTTCCCCCTGACCTGTTTGAAGCAGGCCTCCACAAGGTTGGGCGGAAACATATTTCTGCAGAACAACATCAGATAAAGGGAAGAGATTAGATGATGGAAAGGTGTCTAGGATGATGACAATAATAATAATAATAGCAAAGGAAACAGTAATAATGGCAGCCAACATTTGAATACTTACTCTAATCCAGGCTAAGTAAGCTAAGTGCCTTACCTACATGATCTGATTTAAATACTAAAATAACCCTAAAAGTGAGTGCTGCTGATGTCCCCATTTTACACACACACACACACACACACACACACACACACACACACAGACAAAATATTTATGTAAGTTACCCAAAGCCATATAGCTGCTAAGAGGTGAAGATGGACCTCAAATTCAGGTCTGTCTGAGCCCTATAGTAGGACACTATGCCACCACAGGGATTTCAATTCATATACATGTGCCAGTGATGCCTCAAATAATAAATAAATAACCCAGAGAGATCCTGCACTCCTCCAACTCCTCCCAAGTTAGTGGCTAGGGTAGAACTATGGCTAGTCTTGATCAGGTTGGCAAAATCTTGCTGTTCTAAGAGAATCATTCACCCTCCAATAGATCATGGAAACATCAAACACCATCTGCCCTGAGCCTATCCCAAGATATAGTTTTCCTAGGCTAACAGTCATAACATCCTATCCTAGGAGTCAGCTGCTCTCAAAAGATTTGTGCAAGGCTCCAAGCCAAAAGATGGGTACCAATAAAACTAGGCTCAACTTGTGTGTTGGGTCAGCCTGTCCCCTTTGTCTCTCCTTGAGTATAGGTTGTTGCATATAGGGCTAGAATTCCCATCAAAATTAGAAAAGACATCACCTGACCAGGTCCATGAAGGCATCAGCCGTAGGGATGGTCTCAATCCGGCCCTCACGGTGCAGCCCTTCCTTGGAACCCTTCCCAGGATGGATGATGGTGACCATGAGGATGCCGATGAATACCGCAATGACTGTAGTCACCATGTAGTACACAGCTGCTCGCATCCCCATCCGCCCTGTAGCCTTGTTATCCAGGGACGCCATACCTGGAGAACAGGTGGTGCAGCCCCAAGTATCTCCATCTGTACCCCACCACCCCCTGTCCCATCCATCCACTCCTTTATTCCCACATCACCAGCTCAACAACATTCCTCCAAGCATCCCTTCCTTCTACCACCACCCAGCAACCACTCCATCATCCTTGATCCATATCATCATTCATCTTGACCCATTCTATTTTTCATATACATCTTCTTTTTTTTAATCCTCATCCGAGGACATTTTTCCATTTTTTGTACAGACAGAGTGGGAGGGAGAGAGAGGAAGAGAGAGAGAGGGAAACATCGATGTGAAAGGGACACATCAAGTGGCTGCCACCCGCACGACCAACCAGGGCCAGGGACAAACTGCAACCGAGGTACATGCCCTTAGCGGGAACCGAACCTGGGTCTCTCCGGACCGCAGGCGGACACTCTAACCGCTGAGCCAAACCGGCCAGGGCTATACATCTTCCTTCTCATCCTTTATCCCAAGCACCACTTCACCAAGCTTCCCTCTACTCCAAGCTAACCTTTTCAACCCCATCCCATGCTCCATTTACCAGTGTTGTGCACTATAACTCCATTTTCATTCCACTCTTCATCCCACTATCCACCCCATAGTGATACCTCCCTGCAACCCAGCTCACTGTATACTGTCTATAGTAGATGCTTTTGGTGCCCTATCCAGACACCCTTTACCAGGCTGAAATACCTATCCTTCAGCTGCTGAGCGTGTTGGCTGCTAACAGTTAATGCTGAGGATTGCACTCAGCAAAACAGGAGCTGCCTGGACAAAAAAGGCCCCATGGCAGACCTACAGCCAGTGACTGGTACAAAGTTGACAAATCCAGCTCCTTTGACTGCAATGGAATCAAAGTTGGAAGGAACAATTCTGTGGTGTGGTTCCACAGCTCCCTGTGGGATGAAGCCAAGAGGCCAGTCTTCTTCTGAACTCACATCTCTGCTTCGCTTCTTTCTCTACCCCAACCTGCTCCCCTCACTTCCTCATGGGTTTCTTTGAAAGCTGTCCTCAATAAATCGCCTGTGCAAATATCCCCATCTCAGGTTCTACTTCCAGGAAACCCAAACCAAGAAAGCATTCTTTCATGCCTTTATCTTCATTCCTACCCAAAAATCTGGAGATTGGCAGTCAACCTCCCAGGGGCCAAATCTGGCCCATTGCCTTTTTTTTGTAAATAAAGTTTTATTGGAACACAACCACACCCTTTTGCTTCCATATTAATCTACTTTAGTGCTACACTGGCAAAATTGAGTAGTCATTAAGGAGACCATACAACCTCTAAAGCGGAAATATTTACTATTTGGACCTTTACAGAAAAAGTGTGCTGACCCCTGCATAGTCCATCCATGCTTCCTTCCCACCCCCACCTACCATCCCGTCACCTCCATCTCAAACACTTTGATCCACATCACACTCCCTGATCATTCATGCCATATCCCGGCTACCTTCCCTGGCTGCCCCACCATGGCCTTCCTTTCACCTCTATATGATACTAAGTTACTGGCACACTGATATATTACCTCCAGTGAAAAGTATAGAAAAGCTACTGATATAAGTGGTATAAGTCATGTGGAGTCTGGAACCTGGGTCTCATCAGGATCTGGGCTTTGGCCAAGGTCTGGGCTAGGTGCACACTCCATGTTTGAGGTCCTAAACTGTGGAGCTGGTCTCATGCTAGGGACTACTTTGGCAGATTTGAGCTTGAGCTGTGGGGTGGGTCTTGAGGCCAACACTGGCCTGGGCTTCTCACCTGTGACCAGGCTGGAGACAATGAGCGGCAGCACCAGCATTTGCAACATCCTCATGAGAAGCTCTCCGGGGAAAGAAAAGTACTTGATCTGGCGGTAGGTGAGCTGGTATGGGCGTAGGGCAAAGGCCAGGCTGATCCCTAGGGCCAAAAAGGTCCATGGAGTGGAGTTTTGGTCAGTTGGCCCCAAGCAGGAGCCATCAATCCCAAGAAGGGTGTGTATAAATGGGAGTGAGAGAAAAAGAAAAGCATTCTGTGTGTGTGTGCATGTGTGTTTGTGTATATTGTAGAAATGCATGGATTTATGTTACCATGTTAATACTATGTAAATCTGAATATAAAGGTCTGCACATATGTATGCATATGTGACAGCATATACTCATTTGTGCATGTGTCTGTGCTTGTATATGTGGACCCATGCACATGGTTTTCCCATGTGTGTATATTGGTGTGACTTATATGTATATAGCTTTTAAACATGGAAGTGTATGTGTATTTAAGCTCATAAGTGTGCCAATGTGTGTGCAGAGGAATGCATGTGAATGTGTGAATGTGTTAGTAAGTTTCAGTATGTGTGCAACTGTGTGAGTTTATGTCTTTGCAATGTAAGTTGTGTGCATGCATAAAAGTGTGTTCATATTTATGTTCATATGCAGAAAGTGTGTGTATAGTGTGCACATGTATGAATGTACACATATGTATACATATCACATTGTGTGCACACACCTGTTTTTGCACAAGTGTGCACTGTGTGAATGTTCTACAGGGTGGATTGTCACTGGTAGGACAAGATATGAATGTATGTAGGTGAGAATGAGTCAGTGGAACAAAGACATGTGTGTGCAAGGAATTTTCCTTAAGTTCCCACCCTCCCATCCCACTCACCTATGATCACAGCGCTGATGGTCAGCAGGATGAAGGCATTCCTGCGCAGGAAGCGCAGTGCGTGCTCACGGGTCATGGTCTGCAGGCGCAGGCGCGTGCGCAGTGCTCTCTGCTGCATGCTCTCCTGCAGCCGCTGCAGCCAGCCCACCCTGACCAGCCGCTGGCCGCTCTCCCGCAAAAAAAGGCTGTTGCCGTGGCTGCTCATTGTCTATCTGTAGGGGACAGAGGGCCCTGGGCCTGGTGAGGAACAGGACAGAGGACAGATGTGGGCAGAAGGGGAAGAGTGGCAGGGTGGAGGAAGCTGGTGAAAAACTTGAAGAGAATCCAGACAACAGGGGAGGAACAATGTCAATCGGCTGGGATTTGCCAGGGCTGGGAGGCTTGGGACACAGAAAATGGTCAAGGTCGCAGAATTGCTTCCCTGCTTGGCTGGGAAGAGGCAGGGGAGGAGACCACAATGTAACAGGCTCTTTTGCCTTTCTCTGACTCCAGTCCTCTCGTTCCATGAGATCATCACAAGCAACTGGCGGCTGCCCACCTCACAAATCAATCAAACAAGGCGTTCCTGAGCACCAACTGCATGCAGAGCCTTAGACATGGTACCTTGGGGGCAGTCCCCCTAAATTAATATGGTTTGGTGTCTGGCCTGGAGGTGCTGACAAGTGGGCTTTCAATATCAAAATCAATGACAGCAAGTGCCTGGCAAACAGTGGGTGCCCAGTAAATTCAGTTACCCTGCCTGAATGGGTGAGCAACAGGAAGAGGAGGGAGTCCTTTGGAAAGGAAATGGTGATAACCCTTGATACCAGTGGCTCTTTAGGAACCCACTTTGCCGGAAAATGTGATGTTCAGAGCCTCACTGTTTCCCCAACTTCATTCAGACTTTTGTGTCTCCTCTTTAAATTTGGCCATGTCCATATAATTTTATTTACATTCTAAATAAATGTACCTAAAATGGAAACTTTTAGATACATTAAGTCTTTACTTGAGGTCATTACTTGAAATGCTAATTATGTTTTAACACACATTAAATAAAATACATATAAAAATAAAAACCTGCCACCCAGCGGTGTGGCTCAGTGGTTGAACATCAACCCAGGCAGCCAATGTTCTCTCCCATCGATGTTTCTATCTCTTTTCCTCTCCCTTCCTCTCTCTTTAAAATCAATTTTTTTTTAAAAAAAAATGTTTTTTAATCCTCACCTGAGGACATTTTTTCCATTTTTTGTTCAGATAGAGTGGGAGGGAGAGATAGAGAGAGAGAGACATCAACATGAAAGGGACACATCAAGTGGCTGCCACCCGCACAACCCAACCAAGGCCGGGGACAAATTGCAACTGAGGTACATGCCCTTAGCAGGAACCGGGGAACCCGGGTCTCTCTGGACCGCAGGTCGACACTCCAACCACTGAACCAAACCGGCCAGGGCAAGAAAAAAAAAATTTTAATAAAAAATAAAAACCTGCCTATCCTTTTACCAACTAGACACCTTACATGTGTAGGACAGCTTGGAAATTGTGACTTTCATGGACCTGAGGAACTTTTACCTCTGTGGACTCCTTCCTTCATTAAAAAAATATTAATTATATTTTACAACTGCATTGGTATAAAAATGAATATATAATCTTGGAACTAGGTAGAGATGATGGTTGTACAATATTGCAAATGTACTAAATACCACTGACGGCCCTTTGAAATGGCTGGTTTTCTGTTATGTGAATTTCACCTCCTATTATAAATTAAAACATTTTCTTTGACTTGAAAGTTTAATTCTTTTTTCTGATTTTAAAAGAAGTGAAAATATTTCCATGGGTTCCTAAATTGGAGGTATTGGGCCTCCAGTTCCTGAAGGACAGGCAGCCTTGCCATACTGATCTAACAGCAAAACAGTGGCAGTTCCCCTATTCCACGGGTACTGGGGATTCTGTTATTCCTTTAGATTCACTCCCAGGTAAAAGACTGACCACTAGAGATGGCATTGCCCAGGCTCCCTTGCCCACTGGCTCCCCTCTGGGTCAGGCCAGTGGAAGACAACAGGAGAGTGGAAGATGGGAGGAGATGAAACATTGATTCTCCCAGCTCCTCCTGCAACACCCCTGTTCAGAAGTGACTGTCTTCCTCTACCTAAGGCTACAGCTCCCATCAGACAATTCTCTGTGCCTATTGGCCATTTGGATATCTTGGGGAAATGTCTATACAGTTCCTCTGCCCATTTTTTATTGGACTTGGGGGTTTTGTTTGTTTTGTTATTGAGTTGTATAAGTTCTTCATATATTTTGAATATAAGCCCCTTTTCCAATATATGATTTGCAAAAATTTTCTCCCACCCTGTAGGTTGCCTTTTTGTTTTGCTTTTGTTAATTCATTCTTTTGCTGTGCAGAAGCTTTTAAGTTTGATGTTATCCCACTTGTTGACTTTTGTTTTTGTTGCCTGTGTTTTTTGTATCATAGCCAAAAATCATTGCCCAATATCAAGGAGCTTCTTTCCTATGTTTTCTCCTAGGAATTGTATGATATCACGTTTAAGTTTTGATCCATTTTGAGTTAATTTTTGGAGTGGTGTGAGATAGGGGTCCAGTTTCATTATTCTTCCTGTGTTTATCCTGTTTTCCCAACACCATTTATTGGAGAGACTGTCCTTTCTCCACTGGGTGTTCTTGGATCTCTTGACATACTACGAGTTCTAACTAACTCTCACTATAATGGCAATCACAGTATAATATAGAAATATATTGAAACAATATGCTGTATACTTTAAATTTGCTCAATGTTATATGTCAAATATATTTCAGTTTTTAAAAACAACAATCCTCTTTTACAGCCACCACTCTCCGTGGGTCCCTCTCCTGCTCCCTCCCTGTAGCACTCATGCTGGTCCCTGAGTGCTACACCAGCCACACTGCTTTTCCTTAACCCTGCTCATACCTTTGTAAATAATCCTAATCATAGATTCTTTTCAATCCTCCCTTTTGGGTGTGCTGTCTTCTGACTGATACACCAGATTCACTTCACTGTTTGAAAAAAACTCTCCAAGCCAAAGGAAGGCAGTAAATAGTGCATCCTGTGTATATTTGTGCATATTTGGTTTGCCCGGGACTGCTGCACCAGGAAGAACTTGCCCAGGTAGTCTCTGAGGGATTACAATTTCAGATGTCTCCTTGCCCTACCCCCATTGCCTGAATTCATCCAGGTCAGAACTGGGAGCCTATAAGAAGTCTCAGTTCCGCCAGCAGGTAGGTGCCTGGACGTTTTTGTTTTTTTCCTGCCACTGGCTGAGCAGCTACTTTTCTGAGGTCACGGTCTTCCTTGCCCTCCTTTGCTCCACCAACATCTGAGGGATGGGTCATCTGCCTCAACTTTCCAGGTCTAAGTTCCAGGTCCTCAGTGCCAAACTCCAGTTGGGGCCCTGCTCCAATGGATCCACCAACACTGCTTCTCAACTTGCTGTGAAAAATCCCAGACATAGGACCACACACAACATAGAAAATTCATCATTTCTTTCTCCCCTCTAGGATGTATGTTTCCAGTCACTGAGTGGAGGCTCAAAGCTGCTCGTGGGTCCCAAGGGACTGTTCAGCTGAGATATAAACTAGTCACAACAACTCCAGAGCTAGTTTTGTCTCTTTCTTTTCTCTTCCTTATAAAAAGTAGTATGGTGTAGAGCAGGCATGGACAAATCATAGTCTGAGGGTCACTGCTTGTTGTTGTAAATAAAGTTTTATTGGAACATAGCCACACTCATTCCTTACGTATTGTCTGTATCATATAATGGCTCAGTTGAGTTATTGGGACAGAAATTATATGTGCTACAATACAGTCCATCTGGCCCTTTAATGAAAAAAGTTGCTGACCCCTGGCCTACTAGAAGAGCATACATGAGCTCTTTTTTCAAATCCCGCTCCACCTTGCAGGAACAGGTCACCTTCTATGTGGCTCAGATGGCCCAATTCAGGTGATGCTTAGAACAGTGCCTGGTGAGCATGAAAGAGATGCCAGCTGTGCTTCATATAAAACAGAAACCCAACAAATTCATGACTGAGGACAGAGAAAAATGCTGAAGCAGGAGGATGTCTTTCTATCAGTTTTTCTCAGTCCTGTCTGCAACATCTGTCAGGCAATACTTGACTTGAAATGGGTTTGCTGGGATCTTGGCTTCCATTTGGGCCGTTCTCAGTCTCTCTTAGACCCCTGGGGGCTTCTCCCCTCACCCTGAGTTCTCTCTTTTCTAGGCTCTTCTGGTCTTAGGCATTCTCTTGACTCTGTTTCTTAGGCTTCTTGCTGGGGAAATGGCCCTTCTAATGCCCCCAGGTCTCTGCAGAGATTCAGGGATCAGTCTCCCACCTGGTTCCCCTAACCTGCAGACTCAGATGAGATGGGCTGGCAGTCCTCAGGGGAAGGGGATGGAGCCTCTTACATTCTAAAGCTGAAACAAACTATGGTGGACAAAGTAAGGTTGCTTTCTATACATTGTATCTCAGCACTCTGCTAGCCTAGCTGGAGGGATGTGTGAGGGCAAAGAGAGGGAAAATATTACATACATCACACAACTTGACACACAACTTCACACACCTCTTGTGTGCAAGGATACATGCACAGCCACACAGAGACATACAACCACACACAAAGAACTGTTCAGACATACAGCCCCATGCACACCTTCAGAAATACAACTGCACTCATGCAGCATGTCATACAATATTTATACACACACAAACACATGCACACATACTTGCCACATTCATGCACACCATCCAACAGCCCCACATTTCTTTTCAAACATACAACCCCACACACACCTTCACGGCCCTACACAACTCCCCTTTGTAAATGGAATTTGCGGTGACAAACAATTCCTACACATACACACACACACACACACACACAACCTGGGATACAAGACGAAAAACTTCAGACATTCAAATTCATTCCCATATTTAAATATTCAGACATACATACCTCTTTCTTTGGGAAGGCAACCCCACCCATAAATTGTCCCAAACACACATATCACACCACCTTCCATTCATCTTTAGACCCAGCCTCCCTGCAGCGGTGACCAAAGTCTCTTTCACAACCAGGTCTGTCCAATCTGGAGGAATAAACCCTGATAGATAAGGGACTAAGCACTGGAAAGCGTCAAGGCATCAAACACAGCGATGGAACCTGCCCAGAAGTGGAGGCACAGATAAAGGAACGGGGTGGGGATAGGGATAAGGGAGCCGGACAGAGGGACCCTGGGATAGGTAACTAACGGTAGGAAACTCAACAGGGCTGCCAGAAGGTGAGCGGTGGCAGCGACTCTAAGGGGCAGGAAGGAGCTGAGACAAAGAGCGGCCAGAGAGGGCGCCCCACCCGCCTGACCCCAGGGTGCCCCAAACCTGCCTGGGATCCCGCCTGTCCTGAACCTCAGAGCCCCTGCGCGTGCGGGGCCGAGGTGTCTCTACTCACCCACGTCTGGAGCAGCGGGGGCGGCTGCCTGCGCCTCGGCCTGTACGCTGAATCCCGATGCAGGAGCCGGAGCCCCGCGAAGCGCCCGGCTCCCGCAGCGGGGACAGTGCAGCACTGGCGAGGGGACCCGACCGCGGAGGCACCCGGCGCGGAGCCGGACGCGTTGTGCAGCGGGTGGGATCTGCGCGGGCCGTGCGTTCACGTGGGTGCGGGGGCACCAGGAGGCAGGGGGAGGAGGGAACCCTTAGGGATGCCCCCCGCCTCCCCTGCGCCCAGACTCCACAACAACGCAGGAGAAGGGGCACCGCATGTTTGAGGAAGGTGGGGGATCCTGAGGGGGACCGGTGGGTGGCCTCGCCTGCGTTCAGCCTCCGCCCCCAGCACAGAGCTGCGCCTCCGAGCCCCCGCCTCCCGCCGCCTCCCGAGCCCTCCGGAGGCCTGAACATCTCTGGAGAGCTAGCCCCTGGCACCGTGGATTGGGCCTGCGCCCGCATCCTTGGTAGAGGCCTGGGGAAAGCGCGGGTGCGAGCATCCCAGTGACCACAGCTATGGCGTGGGCTCCTCGGCCCTGTTCTCCCTTTGGTGCTGTGTGCCTTGGCCGTTGTGTGCCGTTGGGCCAGCTCCCCTCCCTCTCTGCGCCTAGTCTCCTTATCTAAACAACAGATAGACTCTACTAACCCCACAGAAAATTAAAGCACATGCCTGTTACTGTTGTGATTAATATATTCTTTGATGTCTGTAGCAGTAAATTTGTCCATCACGCGGATCCTGCTTTTCTTCTCAAATGTTACTGACATCACTGCCAACATCTCCGCCTCTCCTGAAAGCTAATTGCCATTTTTAAAAGTTGAGCACAGAGCCATGCACGTGATTTAAAAATCAATACATGTTTACCCTGGTTCATGTGGCTCAGTTGGTTGAGCCTCCTACCCTTCACCAAAAGGTGGTGAGTTTGATTCCCAGTTAGGGCACATGCCCAGGTTTCAGGTTTCATTCCCAGTCGTGGTGCAAGTGGGAGGCAACCAACAGATGTTTTTCTCCCCCCACTTCCTCTCTCTCTCTAAAAATCAATAAAAACATTTTTTAAATCAATATATATATTTGCTATTATTGTTCATGTTATCGACCAATTGTTGATGGCAACTTCCTAGTCTAGGCAGGATTTTCTACTTCTATTTAAACTACACACCCCTATGAAGTAGCTGTCACTACCCCCAATTGCAGGTATAAGGGGACAGGCCTCAGAGAGGTTCAGTAACTTGCCCAAGAGAGAGCCATAGAGCAGCCACCTCAATTCCAACTCTTTGTAAATACAGCCCGGACTTTCCTTGGTTCTCAACTTAGCAGTACCTTAGAACGACCAGGGGAGCTTTGAAAAATTCTGATTCCCTAGGTGGCACCCCAGACCAATCACAGCAGCATCCCTGGGCACAGGGCTCAGGACTCCAGCATGGCATATATTAATGCTCCCCAAGTTATTTCAATATGTGGCTAAGGTTGAACCCCTGTACTAGATGTCAGGTTCTCCTGCAACATCTCCCTGAGGCCTCTCACTCCATTTCAGTCACAGGCTGTGCACAGATAATTTCGCGTCCTTCTCTGAGCCTAGAGCTGCCTCTGGGCTCCTGGCTCTTGCAGTCACTCCCTCCAAAAATATTTCTTGTGCCTCTGCTGCACACCAGGCTGTACTAGAGGCTGGAGACAGAGCAGGGAAGAAGACAGAGCACTCTTGCTCTTTTACACAAAATATTAAGTAACTAAAATAGCAGCAGTTCTCAAACTATTGGTTCTCAGAACCTCTTTACACTCTTAAAAAGTTATAGAGGACCCCCAAAATCATAACCCCAGTCTAAGCATGATTTTTTTTAATCAGACAAATTCCAGTAGGGAAGATTCTACAATAAATCTGACCAATGCTCCTCAAAACTGTCAAGTCATCAAAAACAAAGAGGGTCCGAGAAATTGTCTTGGGAAACTAAGAAGACATGATGACTAATATAATGGGGTCCTGCAAGGGCTCTGGGAACAGAAAAAGAATGTTAAGATAAAAATGAAATCTCAATAAAATGTAGATGTTAATAATTATGTAAAATATTGGCTCATTAGTTATAACAAATACATCATACTAATGGACAATATTAATAATAAGGGAGCCCTGGCCAGGTGACTTTATTGGTTGAAGCACCGTCCGTACACCAAAAGGTTTCAGGTTTAATTCCCAGTCAGGGCACATACCTAGGTTTCAGGTTTGATCCCTGGTCGGAGCACATGTGAGAGGCAACCAATAGATGTCTCTCTCTCTCTCTCTCTCTCATCAGTAAACATATCTTTGGGTGAGGATTAAAAATAATGATAATAATAATAATAACAATGAAAATTGTTGGGGTGGGGAGGATATAGAACTCCCTGTACTTTCTTTTCACTTTTCTTATAAATTTAAAATTGTTCTAAGAAACTGTGTCTGTTGATTAAAACAATTGTGTACAGTACAAGGAATAGAGTCAATAATGTCATAACTTTTCATGGTGACACTAGATTGATTGTGGTGATCACATCATATGGTATATAAATGTTGAATCATGATGTTGTACACCTGAAAGGTAATATAATATTGTATGCTAACTATACTTCAATTTTTAAAATTTAATTAAGTTCCTGGAGGACTCCAAAGAATTTACATCTGTATGAGTTATACCTATTAATCTTTACTATATTAGAAATTAAAAGTTTTTAAATATTTATTTATTCATTTTAACATAACATAAAAGACATATTTTTATGAAAAATAATATTTTTCAAAACAAAAAAAAATTAGTGAGAAGAGAGGTAATGTTTCAGACTTCTGCAAATTGCTTTAATGTTCAGCTTAATAAAGAAAAGTGAGATTCCTGACCAGGTTGCTCAGTCGTTAGAGCATTGGCCCATGCCTGCAGGTTCTATCCCTGGCCCCCCTCAGTGGGGGTCCTGTGGGAGGCAACCAATCGATGTGTCTCTCTTCTCTTTCATCTCTCCCCCTTCTTCCCTCCCACTTTCTCTAAAAATTAATGAAAAAATATCCTCGGGTAAGGATTAACAAAAAGGACGAGGAGGAGGAGGAGGAGGAGGAGGAGGAGGAGGAGGAGGAAGAGGGAGGAAGAGGAAGAAGAAGAAGAAGAAGAAGAAGAAGAAGAAGAAGAAGAAGAAGAAGAAGAAGAAGAGAGAAGAAGAAAAAAAAGGAGAAGGAGACAGAGACGGAGACGGAGAAAAAGCAGAGGGAGGGAGGGAGGGAGGGAGGGAAAGGGATTCTCATACAGTTGATCCTTATTGTGTGCAGACTCCATATCAGCAAATTCACCCAATATGTTGTTTTGATTGAAGTACATAAAGAAAATTCAACCTCACACAAATGGGTAACTTAAAAAGGAAAGAGTACTTTGATTAGCTTTCCAGGTCATTGTAACTATTCACCCATTCAAGTAAACTTATTTTAACCCAAGATCAGTGCTCTTGGCACTTTTGTGGTCATTATCAGGCATGCTCAGAGTGATGCAAAATTTGAACTGGCCAACAAGCATTTTCCCAATGAGGTTGAACAAGGCTATCAGCTGTCGAACTATAAAAAAAAAATCCTTCTCGTCGTCCATTTGGTGCCACGTTTTTCTCATTTTTGTGTTTTTTCTAGATTTTTAAATGGCTCCCAGGCATAGTGCTGAAGTGCTGCCTACTGTTTGTTAGTATAACAAGGCTGTGATGTGCCTTGTGGAGACAATATATATTAGGTAAGCTTCATTAAGGCATGAGTTATAATGCTGTTGGCTGTGACTTCAATGTCAATGAATTATATATAAATATTAGATATAGATAGATAGATAGATAGATAGATAGATAGATAGATAGATAGATATAGATATGTAGATATATGGTGTCTTTCAACAAAAGCACCCATAAAACAGGTATTGATTGGTTGATGACAGGTTGACAAAAATGTGAGCAGAGGCTCATAGCAACCTAACCCAGAATATCTCCTTAGGAGCAATGGTTTATTTGCTAATTCAGTGTTTGCAACAACTTTATAGAACAAAACTACCGCCCTGGCCGGTTTGGCTCAGCGGTTAGAGCGTCGACCTGCGGTCCTGAGAGACCCGGGTTCGGTTCCCGCTAAGGGCGTGTACCTCGGTTGCAGTTTGTCCCCGGCCCTGGTCGGTCGTGCGGGTGGCAGCCACTCGATGTGTCCCTTTCACGTCAATGTTTCTCTCCCTCTCTCTCTCTCTATTCCTCTCTCTCCCTCCCGCTCTACCTGAACAAAAAATGGAAAAATGTCCTCGGGTGAGGATTAAAAAAAAAAAGAACAAAACTACCATGACTAATGAAAATTGATATATCTGAAGCCTTGAATCTGTTGGGATATGTTGTTTTGATTGAAGTATATAAAGAAAATTCAACTTCACACAAATGGGTAATTTAAAAAAAAAAAAAAAAAGAGTATTTTGATCAGCTTTTCAAGTAATTGTGACTATGACTATTCTTTGAGACTACACCAGAACTCAATACATTTTAGTTTCTTAAAGGATAGTTGCAATGTGGGATATGAATTGTTAGTGAAGTTTTTGAACTTTTTAAATTAATATTGAGATCCACTGAGTGCATCTTTTATCCATGCATGTTTTTGAAACTTCATGCACTAGTCATTTGAAAAAATATTAGTTCACTGAGTTACACAGATCTTCCAAATATTAACACATTTCATTACTCAATATCCAAAATGAATGCAAAATATCCACAATTAACAAAATGTCAACATTTCAAAAAAAGGCAGGATCAGAATTCCTGATGTTCCTTTTGCTTCAAGCTGCCATATGGCTTGGCTCAACACTCACTAATTCTGTCTTTAAATTTTTATATGTATCTCACCATTGATTTTTACACTAATTTTGTGGGTTTGTGTTTTGTTTTGTTATTTTAGTGACATTGGAATATGTTTTATCTTTTTTTTAGGAAAATATCTTTATTACCTTGGAATGGGGAAAAGATAATGTAACTATTATCTCCAAAGAATGACTCAAAGAAAAACAGAATCTGAACTGTAATTGAAAATAAATTTTAAAAAAAGAGAGAGATGCCCGGCTGGCCAGTGTGGCTCAGTCGACTGAACGTTGAGAGGTCCCTGTCAGGGCACCATGTCCGGGGTTGCAGGCTCCATCCCCAGTAAGGGGCTTGCACCTGATTGATATTTCTCTCTCACATCAATGTTTCTATCTCTCCTTTCCTCTCCCTCTAAAAAATTAATTTTTAAAAGCATATTTAAAAGAGAGATAGAGAGAATCTGACATATTTCAATTTCAAAATTACAGATAAACCCAAAGAGAGTGCCTCACTCTTACCCTCACCCTGGCTCTGGGAGTCTATTTTCTCAATAAGGGAGAAGCAAATGGCTCCCTTTTACAGGTGTGAAAGGGGCTAATAGCCCACATTGTTAAGCCAGAGTTTGAACACACCTCAGGTCCACTCTGACCCATGGCTCCAGCTCTGGCCCTAGCATTAGGAGGGCAGGCCAGCCCAGATGGAGCATCCCACGCTGTCCCAGATGACTATCCTGTCTGTGGGGTGGGACCTGAGCAGGGGCTGAGCCAAGAGAAGCCTGAGGCAGGAGGAATCCAGGCTAATCCTCTGTGGGAGGCACTCCCTATTAGTTAATTAGGGCAGAGCTGGCCTGAGGCATCCCCCCAGCCCCCAGTGTCATTAAGGGAGAAGGAGTCTCATTATCAGCTGTCAGGCTCCCCATTGTTCCCAGGGCCCCAAAGGGAGCAGAGGAGAAGGGAGAGAAAGGCCAGGTCCCCCTTCTCCAAGCCCCCGCTCCTATTGGCAGAGTGAACTGATGTGCAAGTGAAGAGTCTGAAACCACAAGCAGAATTTCAGGGGAGAAAGAAGAGGAAAGTAAAAAATGAGGGAATAAATGTATTTCCAAGAAAATTCAGCCTGTGTTTATATTGATATGCAATATTCAAAATAGGTTAATTCATAAAAGCAGAAAGCAGATTAGTGGTTGTCAGGGGCTGGAGGGGGAAGCGATAGAGACTGACTGCTAATGGGTACAGGGTTTCCTTTTGGAGTGATGAAAAAGTTCTGGAACTAGATGCCAGTTGCACATCAATGAATATATTTAATACTGAATTGTGACTTTTGTGTGTGTGTGTGTGATATGTGCCCCTAGCAGAAACTGAACCCTGGACTCTCTGGTCCGCAGGCCAATGCTCACCCACTGAGCCAAACTGGCCAGGGCTGAGTTGTGACTTTTAAGTGGTTACAATGGCTATGGTTGTAATTATTTGTAACACATAAATGTATCAAATCATCACATTCTTAAACTTACACAATGTTTTATGTCAGTTATATCTCAATAAAACTGGGAAATGGTTAAAATGGTAAATTTTGTTATGTATATTTTACAATTAAAAAACAGTCATCTTTGCCCTGGCTGGTTTGGCTTGGCAGTTAGAGTGTCGGCCCTCAGACCAATGAGTACGGGTTCAATTCCAGTCAAGGACACATACCTTGGTTGCGGTTCCTTCCTGGTCAGGTTGTGCAGGAGGCAACCAGTGGATGTGCTTCTCTCACACTGATGTTTCTCTCTCTCTCTCTCTCTCTCTCTCTCTCTCTCTCTCTCTCTCTCTCTCTCCCCCTCCCTCCCTCCCTCCCTCCCTCCCTCCCTCCCACTCTATCTGATGATAAAGAGAAAAATAATCTCTGGTGAGGATTAAAAAAAAAATGTTATCTTCTAGTTTGTGATTATTTATTCAACATTTATGAGCATCTGTTTTGTGCCCAGAATTGTTCCAAGCAGAGAAGCATGGCCCTGCCCTCAGAGCTCTGTCTCAATGAGAAATGGCACTGGAGACCTTCACTATGGCCTCCTGGGACACTGTCCTTCCTCCCCCACTTCTGTGACCTGGACATTGACCCTCATGGATTGTACCAACAGGTTCCCTCACTCTCTGGCTCTGGTCGGGTTCAGGCAAAGGGAGACCATAGCAGGATGTCAGAAGGATGGAGGAGAGTATTTTTCCTTTTGGTCCCTCCTTCCACACTCGCTGCAGATGGCTGTGCTCCTGGACTGTAGACCACAGGTCCTGGCAGATGACCCTCTCCAGATTCTGGCAGTAACTGTTCCCTCCTCCTTCTGCATATGCTCAGAGATGGTAACAGCTCCCAGGTGCTGCTAGCTCTGGGTTACTGCCATCCTATGTGGTTTCCTTACCCCACCACCACACCTTCACCAAACTCTCCTCAGTTATCCTGTTTGAGTCTGCTTCTTGCTGAGACTTCTCTCTAGACAGGAAATTAGAAGAGGGGGTAGAAAAATGAACACACATGGATTTTAAAAGTCCTGGAGGTCTAATGCACAACATAATGATTACAGACCACAATACACTGTATTATAAATTTCAACATTGCTGAAAGACTAATCTTAATTGATCCATCACAAAAAAAGAAATGATAATTATGTGACATGATAGAGGTGTTAGCTAACACTACCATGGTAATCATATTGTAATGTAGAAATGTATCAAATCAACACATTGTAGACTTTAAACTTGCACAATGTGCCCAGCCAGTGTGGTTCAATGGATTGAGTGTTGTCCCATAGACTGAGAGGTCCTGGTTTAATTCCTGGTCAGGGCACATGCCTGGGTTGCGGGCTCAGTCCCCACTGGGAGGCATGCGGGAGGCATGCAATAGGCAGCCAATTGATGTATCTCTCACATTGATGTTTCTATCTCTCCCTTCCTTTCTCTCTACAAAAGTCAATAAAAACATTTTTTTCACTCCTCATCCGAGGATACTTTTCTATTTATCATCAGATAGAGCAGGAGGGAAGGAGAGAGAGAGAGACAGAGAGAAACATCAATGTGACAGAGCCACATCGACTGGTTGCCTCCCACACAATCGGACCAAAGTGGGGGACAAACTGCACAGAGGTATGTGCCCTTGACTGGAATCGAACCCAAGACTCATTGGTTCACAGGCTGACACTCTAACCACTGAGAAAAATTGACCAGGGCAATAAAAACATATTTTAAAAAAGATAAAACAAACTTGTACAATGTTGCATGTCAATTATATTTTAATAAAAATAAGTTTAAAAAATAAACACAGTGCTTCAAAAAATTAAAAATTTAACTGCCATTTGACCCAGTGATCCCGCTTCTAGGAATATACCCTAAGAAGCCTGAAACACCAATCAGAAAGAATATATGTACCCCCATGTTCGTAGCAGCACTATTTACAATAGCTAAGATCTGGAAACAGCACAAATGTCCATCAGCAGACAAATGGATAAAAAAGCAGTGGTACATATACACAATGGAGTACTACACAGCTGTAAGAAAGAAAGATCTCTTATCCTTTGAGACAACATGGAGGGACCTGGAAAGTATTATCCTAAGCAAAACAAGCCAAACAGAGAAAGACAAGTATCATATGATCTCACTTATTTGTGGAATATAATGAACATAACAGTCTGAGGAATGGGGTAGTCCCAGAGACGTGGAAGTGGGGTACAGACTGACAATCCCCAGAAGAGAGGGGGTGGTGGGGGAGAGATAAGCCACAGAACTTATATGCATGTGTGCGTGAACAATGGACATGGACAACAAAGCTGGGGACAGGGTAGGAAGGGAGGGGAGGGGGGAATTAGTTGGGGGGGGGGAGGAGAAACATCTGTAACAAAAATAAATAAATTAATTAAAAATAATAAACACAGTACTTCCCCATTACCCAAGGGGAATACAGTCCAAGATTGCTAGTGATGCCTGAACCCTTTATATACTGTTTTTTGTTTGTTTGGTTTGGTTTGGTTTGGTTTTAATTCTCACCCGAGGATAATTTTCTATTTATCATCAGATAGAATGGGAGGGGGAGAGAGAGAGAGAGAGTGAGAGAAAGAGAGAAAGAGAGAGAGAGAGAGAGAGAGAGGCAAACATTAGTGTGAGGGAGACACATCGACCAGTTGCCTCCTACACAACCCCAACCAGGGCCAGGGACAAGCCATAACAAAGGTACATGCCCTTGACTGGAATAAAACCCAAGACTCATTGGTCCATGGGCCAACGCTCTAACTGCTGAGCCAAACTGGCCAGGGCTATATACTGTTTTTTTCTGTACATACACACTTGTTTAATTTATAAATTAGACACAATAAAAGATTAACAACAACAACAATAAAATAGAACAATTGTAACAATATACTGTAATAAAATCTATGTGAATGGTTTGGGAGCCATTATTAAGTAAAATAGGTGTACTTGAACACAAGCAGTGAGATACCCTGACAGTCGATCTGATAACCCAGATGGCCTCCAAGTGACTAATGGGCAGGGAGTACACAGCATGCAGGGATAGACAAAGGGATGATTCATATCCCCGCTGGGGCACAGTGGGATGGCTCAAGATTTCCTCATGCTACTCAGAATGGTACATAATTTAAACTTAAGAATTGCTTATTTCTGGAATTTTTCATTTCCTATTTTCAGACCACAGTTGACCACAGGTAACTAAAACTGCAGAAAATAAAACCATGGATAAAAGGGACCATTGTAAACAAAATTAGCTATCATGACTTACAAAAAAATAAAATTCAAATAAGTAGGCAATGAGAAGCAAACTGTAGTAGTCAAAGTGTCCGTGGTGGTAGATGCAGGAACTGGGGAGCCCTAGGGAAAAAATAAAAACATGTCCTGGCCGGTTTTCTCAGTGGTTAGAGCATCAGCTCATGGACCAATGAGTCTCAGGTTTGATTCCAGTCAAGGGCACGTACCTTGGTTGAAGTTCGTCCCCGGCCCTGGTCGGGTTGTGCAAGAGGTAACCAGTCAATGTGGCTCTATTACAACGATGTTGCTCTCTGTCTCTCCCCCGCCCCCCCACTCTATCTGATGATAAATAGAAAAGTATCCTTGGGTAAGGAATTTAAAAACATTTTAATTAAAAAAGAAAAACACTAAAAAGCAGTATCACTGGCAGGGAAGAGAGGAAAAAAGGAACAGAGAGCAGAAATTTTAAAGATATTTTTTATGATCAAGGTAATGCATGTTTATTGTAAACAACTTGGAAAATGCGGAAAGTATAGAAGGAAATAAAAATTTCATGCAAGTCCATTTTTATATACCAATAATGAACTATCAGAAAGTGAAACTAAGAAAACAATCCCATTTACAACTGCATTAAAAAAATACCTAAGAATAAATTTAACCAAGGAGGTGAAAGACCTCTACGCAGAAAATTATAAGACACTGAAGAAGACACTAATAAATGGAAGCATATACTATACTCATAGATAGGAAGAATTAACATCATTAAAATGTCCATACTACCCAAAGCAATCCATAAATTCAATGCAATTCCTATCAAAATACCAATGGCGTTTGTCACAGAACTAGAGCAAATAATCCAAAGATTTTTATGAAGACACAAAAGACCCCAAATAGCAATAGCAATATTAAAAAAGAACAAAGTTGGAGGCATCACACTACATGATATCAATCTAAACTACAAGAGTATGACTTCCAGTCAAGATGTCAGTGTAGCTAAACACGGTATCATGTCCTCCCACAACCACATCAAAGTTACAACTAAACTACAGAACAATCATCATTCAAAACCACCTGAAATCGAGCTAAATGGAAGTCCTACAACTACAAAATTAAAGAAGAAGCCTCATCGAGACTGGTAGTAGGGGAGGAGGCGGACAGGCTGGTCCCACACCCACATGTGGCAGATAAAAATCAGGAGGATACCTCGGCTGGGAAAGTCCTCTCTGAGGACTGAGGGGTCCCCATCCCACACCAGGCGCCTGGCTCAGGGTTCCAGTGCCAGGAAGAAAAGTCCCCATAACTTCTGGCTGGACAAACCAGCAGAAACTGAGGCTCAGGGAGGCTGAGGTGGCTGGAGCCCCAGGCAGCACCTCTTAAAGGGCCTGTGCACAGACTTACTCGGACTCTCTCCCTCTAAGCTTGGAGGAGAGGCAGCTGGAGGGGCACCAGAGACATACAGGAAAGAACTGAGCTGTTCAGCATTGGAGCGAGGGCTGGAGAGGGGGCTTTCTCCTGGACAGATGTGCTGTCAGAAGCCTTTGTTTTTTTGGTGAGCCCTTCCCTGGGGCAGCAGACAGCCTCCATATGTGGGACTCCAACAACCTGGATCATACTGCTTGCCCCGCCCTGGTGATTCCCTGAGGTCCTGCCCCACCCAACTTTCAGACCCACCCAAGCTGTTGCCAGTTGCTTCACCATAGGATTGGCCTGTCTTGGATCATGCTTCAGGTTTTCCGAAATTCTTTCAAACCAGAAGCATCTGGTCTCAGATAGCCCCAAACCTCTCATAAAGTTATACATAGAAACAAACACAGGGAGGCAGCCAAAATGAGGAGACAAAGAAACAGGTCCCAAATGAAACAACAGAAAAAATCTCCAGGAAAAGAACAAGCAAAATGAAGATAAGCAATCTAACAGATGCTGAGTTCAAAATACTGCTTATAAAGATGCTAAATGAACTTAGTGAGAACCTCAGTGAACTTAGTGAGGCCTCAAGAGCATAAAAAAGGACCAGTCAGAAATGAAGGATGTGCAGTAAGAAATGAAGGAGGCACTAACTGAAATAAAGAATAATTTACACAAATTCAATAGTAGAGTAGACAAAGCCAAGTAGAGTAGAGAAGCAAACCATCGATTCGGAATATAAGGAAGCAAAAACACCCAATCAGAACAGCAAAAAGAAAAAAGAATCCAAAAAAATGAGGATAGTGTAAGGAGCCTCTGAGACAACTTCAAGCATGCCAACATTCACATCTTGGGGGTGCCAGAAGGAGAAGAGAGAGAACAAGAAATAAAAAAATCAAAAACCTATTTGAAACAATAATAGCAGAAAACTTCCCTAATTTGGTGAAGGAAACAGACATACAAGTCCAGGAAGCACAGAGAGTCCCAAACAAGATGAACCCCAAGAGGCCCACACCAAAACACATCATCATCAAAATGCAAAAGGTTCAAGACAAAGAGAGAATCTTAAAAGCAGCAAGAGAAAAGCGGTTAGTTACCTACAAGGGAGTTGCCATAAGACTGTCAGCTGATTTCTCAAAAGAAACTTTGCAGGCCAGAAGGGAGTGGCAAGAAATATTCAGAGTGATGAAAAGCAAGAACCTACAACCAAGATTACTCTATCCTGCAAAGCTGTCATTTAGAGTCTATGGCCATATAAAGAGTTTCCCAGACAAGAAAAAACTAAAGGAGTTCATCACCACCAAACCATTATTATATGAAATGATGAAGGGTCTTTTTGAAGAAAAATATAAAATATATGAACAAAGAAAATGTCAATGAATACATATCTATCGACAATGGAATCTACAAACAAAATGAGCAGGCAGAACAGAAACATTCTCATAGATACAGAGAACATTTTGTTGGTTGCCAGATGGGAGGGGGTTGGGGGAATGGGTGAAAAAGGTGAAGGGACTAAGAAGAACAAATTGGTTGCTAGACTGACAAACCTCAAAGAGAAGGGGGTTGGGGGAAGGAAAGAAATAAACCAAAGAGCTTATATGCATAACCAATGGACACAGACAACAGTGTGGGGAAAGGTGGGAGGGGGGCGGGAGTGGGAAGGAGGGGGTCAATGTGGGGAAAATGATTAACATCTGTAATACATTCAACAATAAAGATTTAAAAAATAAAGAAAGAAATAATAAACTACAAGGGTATCGTAATCAAAACAGCATGCCACTGGCATGAAAACAGACAGATAGATCAATTGAATGGAATAAGGAGCCCAGAGATAAACTCACACCTATATGGTCAATTAATCTATGACAGAGGAGGCAAGAATATACAATGAAGTAAAGATAGTCTATTCAATAAAATGGTGTTGGGTTAACTGGACAGATGCATGCAAAAAACTGAAACTAGGCCACCTTCTTACCCCATATACAAAAATAAACTCAATATGGATTAAAGACTTGTATGATTAGAAACTATAAAAATCCAACAAGAGCCTGGCCAGTGTGGCTCAGTGGATTGAGCATTGTCCCATAGACTGAGAGGTCCAGGCTCAATTCCCAGTGGGGCATGCATGAGGCAACCGATCAATGTATCTTTTTCACATTGATGTTTCTATCTCTCTGTCCCTTCCTCTTTCTCTCTCTTAAAAAAAAAATCAATAAAAACATATTTTTTAAAAATTCCTAGAAGAAAACATAGGTAATAAAATCTTGGACATTTCTCATAGCAATATTTTTTTCTGATATATTCCTCGGGCAAGAGAAACAAAAGAAAATATAAACAAATGGGACTACTTCGAACTATAAAGTTTTTGCACAGCAAAGAAAATTATAGCAAAATTAAAAGACAAGCTACTGAATGGGAGAAGATATTAGCCAATGATACATTCAATAAAGGATAAACATCCAAAATTTATAAAGAACTTATACAACTAAACACCAGAAAAAGAAACAACCCAATTAAAAGTGGGCAGAAGAGCCTTTTCCATGCTACCCAGAGAGGGTCCCATACGGCATTGTTCTCATTCCCACGGAACTTAAAGGGAAACTTTCGCAATGTCTGGAGCCCTGGATGTCCTGCAAATGGAGGCGGATGTCCTCAAATTCCTTTCAGCAGGAACCCACTTAGGTGGCACCAACCTTGACTTCCAAATGGAACAGTACATCTATGGAAGGAAAAGTGATGACATCTACATCATAAATCTGAAGAAAACCTGGGAGAAGATCCTCCTGGCAGCTCGTGCTATTGTTGCCATTGGAAACCCTGCTGATGTCAGCGTCATATCGTCCAGGAACACTGGCCAACGAGCTATGCTGAAGTTTGCTGCTGCCACTGGAGCCACTCCCATTGCTGCCACTTCACTCCTGGAACCTTCACCAACCAGATCCAGGCAGCCTCTCGGAGCCGAGACTTCTGACCACCAGCCTCTCACAGAGGCATCTTATGTTAACCTGCCGACCACTGCTCTGTGTAACACAGGCTCTCCTCTGCGCTAGGTGGACATTGCCATCCCTGCAGCAACAACAAGGGGGCTCACTCAGGGGGTCTGATGTGGATGCTGGCCCGGGAAGTACTGCGCATGCGTGGCACCATCTCTGGTGAACACCCACGGGAGGTCATGCCTGGTCTTTACTTCTACAGAGATCCTGAAGAGATTGAAAAGGAAGAGCAGGCCGCTGCTGAAAGGCTGTGGCCAAGGAGGAATTTCAGGGTGAATGGGCTGCTCCAGCTCCCGAGTTCACTGCTGCTCAGCTGGAGGGGGCAGACAGGTCTGAAGGCGGGCAGGTGCCCTCTGTGTCCAGTGAGCAGTTTCCTATTGAAGACTGGAGTGCTCAGCCTGCCACTGAAGACTGGTCTGCAGCCCCCACTGCTCAGGCCCCTGAATGGGTAGGAACAACCACTGAGTGGTCTTAAGCTCTCCTTCCACAATCTCTGAACAGAATGGAAATACGGTTGACAGAAAATAAACAGTTTCCAAAAAAGGAAAGGAAAGTGGGCAGACCTGAATAGATAGTCCTCCAAAAAGGACATACAAATGGCCAATAGACATATGAAAAGTTGCTCAACATCACTAATAATTAGAGAAATGAAAATTAAAACTACAATGAGATAGCACCTCACACCTGTCAGAATGGTTATCATCAATAAATCAACAAACAACAAGTGTTGGCAAGGATGTGAAGACAAGGAAACTCATGCACTGTTGGTAACAATGAATATTGGCACAACCATTTTGGAAAACAGTTCCATCAAAAAATTAAAGATGGAACTGCCTTATGACCCAGGGATTCCACTTCTGGGTATATATCCAAAGAAACCCAAAGCTAATTAGAAAAAATGTATGCACTCCTATGTTTATTGCAGCATTATTTACAATAGCCAAGATACAAGAGTAATCCAAGTGTCCATCAACAGACAAGTGGATAAAAAAAACTGTGACACATATACACAATGAATATTACTCTGCCATAAATAGAATGAAATCTTACCTTTTGTGACAGCATGGATGGACCTAGAGGGTATTATGCCAAATGAAATGTCAGACAGAGAAAGACAAATACCATATGATTTCACTTATATGTGCAATCTAAAGAACAAAAAAAATAAACAGAGTCACAGATACACAGAACAGAGAGACAGTTGACAGAAGGGAGGAGGGTTGGGAGGCTGGGTGAAAAGGGTGAAGGGATTAAGTGTAAATTGATAGTTACAGAGATGTAAATTACAGCATAGGGAATATAGTCAATAATGTTGTAATAACTATGTATGGGGCCAGGTGGGTACTTGAAATATTGGGGCGGGAGTTACTATAAAGTAGATTAGATAACTACATAGTGTTATCTAATCACTATGCTATACATCTGAAACTAATACAGAATAAGACTGAATGTAAAATGAAATTGAAAAATGAAGAAGTTGCCCTGGCTGATTTGGCTCAGTGGTTGGAGCACTGGCATGCAGACCAGAGTCCCGGGTTCGGTTCCCGCTAGGAGCAGGTACCGAAAAAACAAAAACAAAAACACAATGAATATTTTTTTTAATGAAAAAATATATATATTCAGAATCATATCATTTTGGCAGTTTGTTGTCCTGCTTATGATGATATTTATTAGATAATGATACTGATGATGATGATGATGATGATGATGATGATAATGATGAAAGAGAAAAATGAAGAAGTCATGCAAATCCTATTCATATCCTATACTAAAATGTTGGCTTATATTTAAGTGGGGATATTTTTCCTATCAAAATTAAAATCATGCCTACATACTACAGCATGGATAAACCATGAGGACATTATGTTAGTGATTGAAATAAGCCAAACACAAAAGGACAAATACTGTGTGATTCCATTTATATGAGGTACTACAGTAGTCCAATTCAGAGAGACAGAAAGCAGAATGGTGGGTGCCAGGGACTGGGGGAGGGGTATGGGAGTTAATGTTTAATGGGGACAGAGTTTCAATAGGGGAAGATAAAAAACTTCTGGAGATGGATGGTGTAATGGGTGCACAACAATGTAAATGTACCTAATGCCACTGACCAAAATACTTTAAAATGGTTAAGAGGGTAAGTTTTATGCTATGTATATTTTACCATGATTTTTAAAAATATAGAATCAGCCCTGGCCAGTTTGGCTCAGTGATTAGAGCAATGATCTGCTGATCAAAGAGTCACAGGTTCAATTCCAGTCAAGGGCACATACTTCAGTTGCAGTTCGATCCCCAGTCCTGGTTGGGGTCGTACAGGAGGCAACTAATCAGTGCATCTCTCTCACATGGATGTTTCTCTCTCCCTCTTTCCCTCCCTTCCACTCTATCTGAAAATCAGTGGAAAAATATCCTTGGTGAGGATTTTTTTTAATGAAAAAATATATATATTCAGAATCATATCATTTTGGCAGTTTGTTGTCCTGCTTATGATGATATTTATTAGATAATGATACTGATGATGATGATGATGATGATGATGATGATGATAATGATGATGACTCATTGTACCTTAAGCAATTATTTCTATCAGACATCATCTTAATGGTTAATTTTTTTTTAACAGAAAACAAGAGTAAAGGCAATATTACTCTTATACATTAGAACATAAATCACATTTAAGCACAAACATAACAAATAAACACATTTCTCATCTTTTTTTTTTTTCAATCCTCACCTGAGGACATTTTTTCATTTTTTGTTAGATAGACTGGGAGGGAGAGAAACATCGACGTGAAAGGGACACATCGAGTGGCTGCCATCCGCATGACCCAACCAGGGCCGGGGACAAACTGCAACCAAGGTACATGCTCTTAGCGGGAACCGAACCCGGGGCTCTCTGGACCACAGGTTGGTTCTCTAACCGCTGAGCCAAACCAGCCAGGGCCCATTTCTCATCTTTAACCTGTTTGTTTTCACTGGTTTCTTCCATATCAAAAGAGAATGGTCCTGGCCAGTTTTGCTCAGCAGTAAGAGCATCAGCCCACAGACCAGAGAGTCCCAGGTTCAGATCCCGCTAAGGGCATGTACCTTGGTTGCAGTTTGTCTCCAGCCCCAGTTGGAGTCATGTGGGTGGCGACCAGTTGATGTGTCTCTCACATAGATGTTTCTCTCTCTCTTCCCCATTCTTTCTCCCTCCTGCTATATCTGAAGATAAATGCAAAAATGTCCTCGGGTGAGGATTTAAAAAAAAGTGAGGGATGTGAAAATGGAGGCAGAGTGAATGGAAGCTACACAGATGATTTCCCAGGACCAAATGGAAATTACAACTAAAATAAAGACAAATACTCAGAGAAAAAGCAACAGTAAAGCAGCAGTACAGGAAGATATAACCAGGGACACTGGTAGGATCTGTGGAGGTGCTAGAGGGTGGCAGGCTGGGAACCCACAAACAGCAGCAGTCTTAGCTGTGAGCAGAGCCCTTGGGGAGCCAGGACAGAGTGCTAAAATAGCCACAGCCACTCACCTGGGGGCTACAGCAGAGGGAGGGCAGACTAGACTGGAACTCTGTGGGGACACCCAGGATTTGGAGGGCACTCAGAGTTTTAGCTGAGTTGAGGCCACAAAGAACGAAGGCCAGTGTGCTCTTTCCCCAAGCTGTGGAGAAAGGCAGCAGTGCCTCCACCCAGAGATTCAGCCTTTCCCAGGTGAGGCAAAGAAATGCAAATTGAGGCTCATTAACAACCACATCTATCCCACTCTCTGGAAATCCTCTTATGCAGAACACGAGGGCTACATTCCAAGGCATTGAGTAACAGAGACTACTAGCCTCCAGGAAAAAGCTAGAGGATAACTAAACCTTTTCTTGGCTTGCAAATCAACCCAGGAAAGTAAGACTTGACAGTGGTGTTTAACGTGGGCCCACCCAAGCTCATCCAAACCCAGTAGAGGGAGCCACAAACAGCAGAACACCAACACCCACAAGGAAAATTTGGCAGGCTCCAAAACCCACTGAGATAGCCAAAATGGTAAAACAAAAAAACAAATTCCAAATGAAAGAACAAGAGAACACTACTGAAGATAAAATAAATGAAATGCAGCTAAGCAAATTATCAGAGGTACAGTTCAGAGCCATGATCTTGAGGAAGCTCAAAAGCATGAGTAAAAACATCAACGCCATGAGTAAAGATATAGAAACATTGAAAACCAACCAAGTGGAAATGAAAAATGACAAAGCACAAATTAAGAACACATTGGAAGGACTAACCAGCAGAGTAGAGGAAGCTGATGACCAGATCAGTGAATTAGAAGACAGGGTAGAAAAAAACAACCAATTAAAAAACAGACAGCTTAAGAGAACTGTGGGACAACCAGAAACGTAATAACATTCGCATCATAGGAGTCCCCGAGGAGGAAGAAAATGGGCAAGGGTTAGAGAATATATTTGAAGAAACAGTGACAGAACACTTTCCTAACTTGGTAAAGGAAGAAGGCATTCAAATTCAAGAAGCACAGAGAGCCCCAAGTAAGAAGAACCCAAATAGGCCCACACAAGGACACTTAGTAATTAAAATGCCAAAAATTAAGGACAAAGAGAGAATCCTAAAGGCAGCAAGAGATGAGCAACAGGTCACCTACAAAGGAAATCCCATAAGGCGTTCAGTTGACTTGTCAACAGAAACACTATAGGCCAGAAGAGAGTGGCATGAAGTAATCAAGGTCATGAAAAACAAGGATCTGAATCCAACACTACTGTATCCAGCAAGGCTATCATTCAAAATACAAGGTCAAATAAACAGCTTTCCAGACAAAAAAAAAGGCTAAGGGAATATATTAACACTAAACCAGCACTGCAAGATATGCTAAAAAAGACTGCTGGAATTAGTAGAAGAAATAGGAAGAAAAATAGAACCACACTAAACAAAAATGGCAATAAATAAGTACATGTCAGTCATCACCTTAAATGGGAATGGTTTGAATGCTCCAATGAAAAGACACAGAGTAGTTGACTGGATAAGAAAACATGACTCACATATATGTTGTTTACAAGAGACCCACCTCACACAAAAAAAGACTCACATAGGTTGAAAGTGAAGGGATGGAAAAAAATCTTTCAAGCAAAGAGTAAGGGAAAAAAAGCTGGGGTAGCAATACTCATATCTGATAAAGTAGATTTCAAAATAAAGGCCATAACTAGAGACAAAAAAGGCCACTACATAATATAGAAAACATCTATCCAACAGGAAGATATAATCTTGGTAAACATATATGCACCCAATATAGGAGCACCAACATATATTAAAAATCTTCTGGAGGACTTCACAGGAAAATCAACAGCAATACAATCATAACAGGGGACTTCAACACTCTGCTGACATCACTGCATAGATTTTCTAGACAAAAAATTAACGTGGAAACACAGACTCTAAATGAAGCGCTACGTCAAATGGATTTAATAGAAATCTGCAGAGAACTGCACCCCAAAACTACAGAATTCAAATTCTTCTCAAGTGCACATGGGACATTCTCAAAGACAGACCACATGTTAGGGCACAAACTAAGTCTCTACAAGTTCAAGAAGATTGAAATCATATCAAGCATCTTCTCAGATTACAATGGCATGAAACTAGAGATCAACTGCAACAAGAACATGCAAAGACTTTTGAAAACATGGAGGCTAAATAGCATGTTATGGAACAATGAATGGGTTACCATGTAGATGAAGGAAGAAATTAAAAACTTCCTGGAAACCAATGAAAATGAACACACAACAACACACAATCTATGGGATACAGCAAAAGCAGTTCTGAGAGGGAAGTTCATAGCACTACAGGCCTACCTCAAAAAGCAAGAAAAATTTCTAATAGACTATCTAACCTCACAACTTCAAGAACTAGAAAGCAAACAAAAAGAAAACTACAGAGAAAGTAGAAGGAAGGAAATAGTAAATATCAGAGCAGAAATAAATGACATGGAGACCAAAAAATCAATTCAAAAGATCAATGAAACAAAGAGCTGGTTTTTTGAAAGGCTAAACAAGATTGATAGACCGTTAGCTAGACTCACCAAGAAACAAATAAAGAGAACCCAAATACACAAAATCAGAAATGGAAGAGTAGAAATAATAATTGACATGACAGAAATACAAAGGACTGTTAACAGATATTATGAACAATTACACGGCAACACATTCAATAATCTAAGCGAAATGGACAAATTTCTAGAAACACATAGTGTCCCAAAACTGAACCAGGAAGAGATAGAAAGCTTGAACAGACCAATAACAACAACAAAAATTGAAGATGTAATCAAGACTCTCCCAGCAAATAAAAGTCCAGGCCCGGACGGCTTCACGGAGGAATTTTTACCGAACATTTAAAGAACTAACACCCATTCTCCTCAAACTACTTCAAAAAATTCAAGAAGGAAGACTTCCAAACTCATTCTATGAGGCCAGCGTAATTCTAATTCCAAAAAGAAAAAGATACACTACAAAGAAAAAAACTACAGGCCAATATCCCTGATGAACATAGATGCCAAAATCCAGAACAAAATCCTAGCAAATCGAATCCAGCAATATATCAAAAAAATTATTCCCCATAACCAAGTGGGATTCATCCCAGGGATGCAAGGCTGGTACAATATTTCCAATCAATAAATGTGATACACCACATAAACAAAATGAAAGATAAAAATCATATGGTCATATTATTAGATGCTGAATGAGCATTCGAACAAATCCAGCACCCATTTCTGATGAAAATGCTCAGCAATCTGGGAATAAAGGGATCATATCTCAACATAATAAAGGCCATGTATGAAACACCTACAACCAATATCATACTCAATGGGCAAAAATTAAACACATTTCCCTGAAGAACGGGAACAAGACAAGGATGCCCACTTTCACCACTCTTATTAACATAGTACTAAAAGTCTTAGCCACAGCAATCAGACAGGAAGAAAAAATATAAGGGATCCAAATTGGAAAGAAGGGAGTGAAACTGTCATTATTCGCAGATGACATGATACTATATGTAGAAAACCCCAAAGACCCCATCAAAAATTTACTAGACTTAATGAATGAATATGGCAAAGTAGCAGGATACCCAATTAACGTCAACAAATTGATGGCATTCTTATACACCAATGATGAACTCACGAAAAAAGAAACTAAAAAAAATCATCTCATTTACCATTGCAGCAAAAAAATTAAGATACCTAGGAGTAAACTTAACCAAAGAAATAAAGGACCTATTCACAGAAAACTACAGGTCATTGAAAAAAAAATAGAGGAAGATATAAAAAAGTGGAACCACATACCTTGTTCATGGATTGGAAGAATTAACATCATTAAAATGTCCATACTACCCAAAGCAATCTACAGATTCAATGCAATCCCCATCAAAATACCAACAACATACTTCACAGAACTAGAACAAATACTTCAAAAGTTCATACGAAACCAATAAAGACCTCGAACAGCCACAGCAATTTTGAAAAAGAAGAACAGCCCTGGCCGGTTTGGCGTCAGCCTGTGGTCCAGAGAGACCTGGGTTCGGTTCCCTCTAAGGGCACGTACCTCAGTTGCAGTTTGTCCGCGGCCCTGGTTGGGTTGTGCGGGTGGCAACCACTCGATTTGTCCCTTTCACATCGATGTTTCTCTCTCTCTCTCCCTCCACTCTATCTGAACAAACAATGGGAAAAAATGTCCTCAGGTGAGGATAAAAAAAAAAAGAAAAAGAAGAACAAAGTTGGAGGGATCACATTACCAGATTTCAGGTTATACTACAAAGCCACTGTAATCAAAACAGCCTGGTACTAGCACAAGAACAGGCATACAGACCAGTGGAACAGAAACAGAGAACTCAGAAATGGACCTAAGGCAATATGCTCAATTAATATTTGACAAAGAGGGCAAGAGCATACAGTGGAGGAAAGACAGCCTCTTTAATAAATAGTGTTGGGAACACTGGACAGCTACATGCAAAAAAATAAAACTTGACCATCAATTTACACCATACACAAGAATAAACTCAAAATGAATAAAAGACTTAAATGTGACTCATGAATCCATAAAAATCCTAGAAGAAACTGTAGGCAACAAAATTTCAGACATCATACGCAGCAGAATTTTCACTGATACATCACCTAAGGCAACAGAAACAAAGGAGTAAATGAACACATGGGACTACCTCAAACTAAAAAGCTCCTGCACAGCAAAAGATACAATCATCAAAATGGAAAGGCAACCCACTGTATGGGAGAGCATCATTGCCAATGATATATCAGATAAGGGGTTAATTTCTAATATATATAGAGTGCTCATACAACTCAACAAAAGGAAGACAAAGAACCCAATTAAAAAATGGACAGAGGAACTAAATAGACACCTCTTTAAAAAAGGATATACAACTGGCCAAGACATATGAAGAAATGCTCACCATCACTAATCATCAGAGAGATGTAAATTAACAACGATGAGGTATCACCTCACACCTGTCAGAATGTCCACCATCAACAAATCATCAAACAACAAGTGTTGGTGAGGGTATGAAGAAAAGGGGACTCTAGTACACTGCTGGTGGGAATGCAGACTGGTGCAGCCACTATGGAAAACAATATGGTGTTACCTCAAAAAATTAAAAATTAAACTGCCATTTGACCCAGTGATCCCACTTCTAGGAGTATATCCTAAGAAGCCTGAAACACCAGACTGAAAGAATATATGTACCCCCATGTTCATAGCAGCACTATTTACAATAGCTAAGATCTGAAAATAGCCCAAGTGTCCATCAGTAGACGAATGGATAAAAAAGCTGTGGTACATATACACAATGGAGTACTACACAGCTGTAAGAAAGAAAGATCTCTTATCCTTTGAGACGACATGGAGGGACCTGGAAAGTATCATCCTAAGTGAAGCCATACAGAGAAAGACAAATACCATATGATCTCACTCATTTTTGGAATATAATGAACATAACAGTCTGAGGAATGGGGTAGTCCCAGAGATGTGGAAGTGGGGTACAGACTGACAATTCCCAGAAGAGGTGGGGGGGGGAGATATAAACCACAGAACTTATATGCATGTGTGCATGAACAATGGACATGTTCACAAAGCTGGGGACAGGGTAGGGAGGGAGAGGGAGGGGGGAATTAGTTGAGGGGGAAAGGAGAAACATCTGTAACAAAAATAAATAAATAAATAAATATAAAAAATAAATAAACAAAAGAAAATTGAATGGTCACCCTGCTCAGTGGTTAGAGCACTGGCCCATGCACCAGAGGGTCTTGGGTTCAATTCCTGGTCAAGAGCATCTACCTGGGTTGCAGGTCGATCACCAGGGCTGGTTGGAGAGCAGTCAGGAGACAATCAATGTGTCTATCTCACAACAATGTTTCTCTCTCTCTAAAAATCAATGGAAAAAACTATCTTGAGGTGATGATTAATAAAAAATAAATAACAGTCAATGGTTTATCATAACTCATTATATGGTCATAGTCTTCAGGGTTTGGAAAGAGACCTGAATTAACAGTGGTATACTGTTAGCATAAGATGTGATATACACATGTGTGCTGTTTGGAATCTTCATGACATTCTGGTGGAACACTATTCATTCCTTAAAGCACAACATATAAGTAAAGGCTTTATAAGTGTCTGTTGTGGCCTCGTGGTACAACCAATGACCTAGCTTTTTGTAACATAGTGAAGCAGTGCTGGGTGGTCACTATAAAGCTTTCTGTGATGCCATAAAATAAGATTTGCAAAGCAGGCTTCCAAATATGCTATTATTTTGTGCAAAAACGTGTGATAGAGCCCTGGCCAGTGAGGCTCAGTTGGTTGGGCATCCTTCTGTGCACCAAAGGGTTGCCATTTAATACCATGTCAGGACACATGCCCAAGTTGTGGGCTTGATCCCAATAGGGGACCATCAGGAGACAGCCAATCCATGTTCCACTCTTACATGGATGTTTCTCTCTTTCTCTCCCTCTCCCTTCCTCTCTCTCTAAAAATCTATTTTTTTTTTAAAAAAAAAATTTAAGTATGATGGAAATGCTAGGCTGATCACACTTGTGAAATTAGAGAAACATTTTACACCAAATACTCTTTGGGCCAAACCCAGTATAAATCAACTTTCCATCTTCTGATTTTTCAACTTTTGTATGTAAGTATCGAATACATCTTTCCCAACAAATACGTTGGTACGGGATGCCAGAAAAGTGGTGTGGCTCCCGCAGCCCATGCTCCTGCCCGTGTCCACCATGAGGAGCTGCGGCAGGAGCACTGTGGCTGCACAGCCACCCTCTTCCTGCCCAGCCACAGTCCAGAAGCAGCATTCCCCATTTGAGAAGTGGCCGCAGACAGCCCTGCAGCGGCAGCTGGGAACCCTAAAGGCCTACTCCTCACCCAACCACTTGGTGGCTTATTTTCATTTCTCATTTTCCATCTTCTCCACTAGCTCATTAAGGGAAGAAACTTTGTCTCTTGTCACTTTTAGTTCCTGGTTCTAAGCCCAGTGCCTGATACAGAACAGTGGCTCAGTAATACTTGTCAAAAACTCGATCAGCCCTGGCAGGTTTCGTTCAGCGGTTAGAGCGTTGACCGGCGGTCCAGAGAGACCTGGGTTTGGGTCTCACTAAGGGCATGTACCTCGGCTGCAGTTTGTTTCCGGCCCTGGTTGGGTTATGTGGGTGGCAACCACTCGATGTGTCCCTTTCATGTCGATGTTTCTCTCTCTCTCTCTCTCCCTCCCACTCTATCTGAACAAAATATCGAAAAAAAAATGTCCTCAGGTGAGGATGAATGAATGAATGAATGAATAAATGAATAAATAAATAAATTCCCTTATACAAAAAAAACCAAAAAACTCGATCAATCAATCAACCATTAAGAAAGAGATTCTTGGACTTCTGGTCAAGATGGTGGCATAGATAAACATAGCACTCGCTTCCTCCCACAACCACATCAGAATTACAACTAGCCCTGCCCAATTTTGCTCAGTGGTTAGAGCATCGGCCCACAGACCAGAGAGACCCAGGTTTGGTTCCTACTAAGGGCACATACCTTAGTTGCTGTTTGTCCCCAGCCCCGGTTGGGGTTGTGTCGGTGGCGACCACTTGATGTGTCTCTCGCATGGATGTTTCTCTCTCTTCCTCCCTCTCTCCCTCCTGCTCTATCTGAAGATAAGTGCAAAAATGTCCTCGGGTGAGGATTTAAAAAAAAAATTACAACTAAACTACAGAATAATCATCATTCAGAACCACCTAACATTGAGCTGAATGGAAGTAGTACAACTATGAAAGTAAAGAAGCCACATCAAGACTGGTAGAAAGGGCAGAGCCATGGACGGGCTGGTCCCACACCCACATGTGGCGGATAAAAATCAGGAGGGATACCTCCGGCTGTTAAGTTTCTCCCTGAGGAGAAAGGGGTCTCCGTCCCACACCAGGGCCTCCAGCCAGGAAGAGAAGTCCCCATAACTTCTGGCTGTAAAAATTGGCAGGGAATTAAGGCTGAGGGAGGCTGAGGCTGCAGGAACCCCAAGCAGTTCCTCTTAAAGGGGAAGAACTGAGTTGTTTGGCATCAGGGCAAGAGGTGGAGAAGCAGTTTTCTCCTGGACAAACATGCTGGCGGAGGCTGTTGTTCCTTGGTGAGCCCTTCCTCCATGCTGCAGGCAGAAGGGCGCCATATCTGAGACTCCAGCAACCTGGCTCACACTGTTTGCCCCACCCTGGTGATTCCCTGAGGCCCTGCCCCACCCACCCAAGCTGTTTCCAGTGACTTTACCATAGGATTGGCCTGTCTTGGCTCCTGCTTCAGGTTTTCCTAAATTCTCTCAAACAAGCAGCATCTGACCTCAGCGAGCCCCATACCTCTTGCTAAGTGTCCCCAGGCCTTAGCAGCCAGCCTTGGTTCACAGCTTGTCTCTGCCTGCCAAGCCCAGTACAAAAAGCAGCCATCTGCAGATAGCTTTGTAGCTTATGCCTGGTGGCCCTGTGTAGAACACAGGCGGTAGCTGACCTTGCCCCAGAGCCAGCACACCCAGTGAACAGCTTCAGACTATGGTGAAGCACCATCACCCAACCACCTCCACAAATGACACACTCAAGGAGTGGACTCAGTGGGTACCAGAACCCTGCTGAAATGAGTCTTGTTCTCTGTGGTGGGCCCCTACACAGCTGACACTCCAAAGCAGTCAGAGGTCAGTGGTCAGTGGGCACAGCCAGTCCTTGCAGCTGATCAGCCTGAGTAAATCAAGACTTAATTACAATAGAAGGGTGTACAGTCCACATGAGGGGTGAACCTCGAGGGCCCAGCTGGGGTGATTACAGAGGCTGTGCCCCTGGACCCTACAGGACACCTACTACAATAGGTCACCCTAGGAAGCCCAGGAGACATAGCAACTCTACTTAATACATAGAAAGAAACACAGAGAGGCAGCCAAAATGAGGAGACAAAGAAACAGGTCCCAAATGAAAGAACAGAACAAAACTCCAGGAAAAGAACTAAACGAAACAGACATAAGCAATCTAACAGATGGAGAGTTCAAAACACTGGTTATAAGGATACTCAAGGAACTTTGTGAGAACTTCAAGGAACTTAGTGAGGACTTCAAAGGCATAAAAAAGAACCAGTCAGAAATGAAGAATGCACTAACTGAGATAAAAAATAATTTACAGGGAATCAATAGTAAAGTAGGTGAAGCCAAGAAGCAAACCATTGATTTGGAATATAAGAAAGCAAAAAACACCCAATCAGAACAGCAAAAAGAATGGGGGGAAAAATGAAGATAGTGTAAGAAGCCTGTGGGACAACTTTAAGCATACCAACATTTGCATCATGGGGGTGCTAGAAGGAGAAGAGAGAGAGCAAGAAACTGAAAATTTATTTGAAAAACAATGACAGAAAACTTCCCTAACTTGGTGAAAGAAACAGACATACAAGTCCAGGAAGCACAGAGAGTCCCAAACAAGATGAACTCAAAGAGGCCCACACCAAAACACATCATCATCAAAACGCAAAAGGTTCAAGACAAAGAGAGAATCTTAAAAGCAGCAAGAAAAAAGCAGTTAGTTACCTACAAGGGAATTCCCATAAGACTGTCAGCTGATTTCTCACAAGAAAATTTGCAGGCCAGAAGGGAGTGGCAAGAAATATTTAAAGTGATGAAAAGCAAGGACCTACAACCAAAATCATTTTATCCTGTAAGTCTATCATTTAGAATCAATGACCATATAAAGAGTTTCCCAGATAGAAAAGGCTAAAGGAGTCATTACCACCAAACCAGTATTATACGAAATGTTGACATGTCTTCTTGAAGAAGAAGAACAAAGTATGAACAATAATAAGGGCAATAAATACATATCTATCAACAATTGAATTTACAAACAAAATAAACAAGCAGAACAGAAACAGACTCATAGATACAGAGAACTTTTTGTTGGTTGCCAGATGGGAGGGGGTTGGGGAGATAGGTGAAAAAGATGAAGGAATTAAGAAGTACAAATTGGTTGTTAGACTGAGGAACCTCAAAAGGAAGGGGGGAGGGAGGGTAGGATGAGATAAACCAAGAACTTATATGCATATATGCATAACTGGTGGACGCAGACAATAGTGTGGGGAAGGTGAGGGGGTGGAGTGGGGAAGAGGGCTTCAATGGGGGGTGGAAAAGGGAGGATACCTGTAATACATTCAACAATGAAGAGAAGTTTAAAAAGAATATAAAAGAAAGAGATTTTCTAGTAGACCGCAAGTCTACCCTCCACCCATCTCCAACCTGCTCTGCACCCCAGGAGATCAATGGATCTGTGTGGACCATGTCAATGGACTCCCTGTTTCTGGGAATATAGCAGGTGAGTTTGACTTAAAAGGAGTTCCAGCAGGAGATGAGAGGGTTAAGATTAAGTTGAGAAACTAGCATAGAGAAGATGAGCTCAGAATGCCAGGAGAGAAAACAGCTGCCTCTCTCTCTGGTTCTGCCCTTTGAGCATTGAAGAGGTGCTTCGAGTGTGCACAGGTGATGGGGAGTGCCACATAGAGAGACAGGCCAGGAGTAGGCAAGGGCCCTCAGACTAAAGAGACAGATGTCATTATGTTAGTTTCCTAGGCCTTCCATAACAAATTACCACAAACTGGGTAGCTTAAAACAATAGGAATTAATCCTCGCACAGTACAGAGGCCAGAAGTGTGAAACAAAGGTGATGACTGAGTCGTGCTCCCTCCAAAGGCTCTAGGGGAAGATCCTTCCTTGCCTCTCTCAGTTTCTAGTGGTTGCCAGCAATCATTAGTGTTCCTTAGCTTATAGATGCATCACTCCAGTCTCTCCTCCTTTCTTCATGTGGCCATTTTCCCTGTGTGTTTCTGTATCTTCACATAGCCTTTTTATAGGACAACAATCATTGGATTAAGGTCCCACTCTACTCTAGTATAACATTGCATTAACAACTAATTACATCTGCAAAGATCCTATTTCCAAACAAGGACACATTCGCAAGTACCAAGAGTCAGGACTTCAACAATTCAACTCATGACATTGGATAAGGCCCTTCATCAATCCTGCCTCCCACCTAATTTGGGTTCCCCCATAAATAAGAAGGATGTTTAGAAATCGAGCAGCCAGAACACAAATGCCAATAGCAGAAGCATCAGAAAATCTTGGTTAGTACACATGTGGACTGTGTCCAACCATGGCAGGGCCACCATCATTCAGTCATTCAATTAATAAATATTAAGGGCCTGCTTTATGCCAGGAACTAGGCTAGGCAGCATAGTTTCAGTGAGGACTAAGAGAGATAAGAGCCCTATTAAAGGGCTGATATCTAGAGAAGAAGGTGAAAGCATCACACACTGATGAGTGCTATGAGGAGAAGGAGGGTTATGGTATGGCATGACAGTGTGATACTTCAGATCAGATGGCCAAAGAAGGGCCTTTTAGGAGATAAAATCTGAGCAGAGACCTAAAGGATAAGAGGAAGTAAACCATATGAAAATTCAGAACATATGAAGAGAGGAAAAGCAAGCCCCAAGCCAATGAGATTAGACAAGCTTGGTGAGTCTGAGCACAAGCATAGCTGATTCTTAATGATCTAAGAACAGACTGCTAGGATATGGGGAAGGAAAGGTGGACAGGAGCCACATACTAATGAACTGAGATTCTGCAGATTATGGTAAGGAACTCAGACTCTATTCTACACTTGGCACTTGCTTCACTAACCCTACCCATTGGTCTTAAAGCCACAGTCATCCTAATCTAACAACCAATATCTAAATCCACTAATATGGATGATATTTTCCAGGGAGAGGGTGAGGAATGAGAAGTGAATGGAAGATGGAAACCTAATGCATTAGTTAGCTATCGCTGCATAACAAGCTATCACAGAACCTAACCGTTTAAAACAACAAAATTTTTTATGGGCTCCTGTGGGTTAGGAACCTGGTCATGGCCTACCTGGGTCCTCTGGCTCAGAGTCTCTCACCAGGCTGCAGACAAGACATCAGCTGGGGCAGCTATCTCATCCAAAGCCTGGACTGGGAAAGGATATGCTTCAAAGCTCACTCATGTGGTTATTGGCAAAATCTAGTTCCTCATAGTATATTGAATTGAGGACCTCAGGTTCTTGCTGGCTGATGGCCAGAAGCTTCCTCAACTCCTTGCCACATGGACTTCTCCATTTCTGAAAGGGCAAGGAAAATAGAAACCATGGTCTCTTATAATCTAATCTTAGAAGTAGCATCCTTTAATTTTGCCATATTCTGTTGGTTAGAACCAGATCCAGCCTGCATGCAAAGGGAGAGGATTACACAGGGCATGAAGACCAGAGGGACCACTGGGGGCCATCTATAAGACTGAAGAACACTATATTTGAGGGGTAAACAGCAGACAACCAGCCAGTGAAGGATCAAGACCAGAGGCAAATGGAATAAGTGTAAAAGGGTACAAGGGAGGAGATTCAAGTTTCAGGTAGGGAACAATTTCAAATTCTACCTACAGGTCAAGTTGAATGGAATGTAAAAGAAACTGGAGGACATGAATAACTCTTGCCTGAACCATTTTTAGGGGACTGATGGGCACTAAAGCCATACAGACCAGTCCTTATTCCTCACCAACTAGCAGGGTCACCACCTTTGCAAGAGGTGACTGGGAAAAGCCAGGAAGAATCTCCTCTCCCAGCCTGGGGCTTCCCACTCTCTCCCGACACCTCCCCCAGGAAAGTGACCTCATTTCTCAAAGACAAAATTGATTCTAGGTCACATCCCTGTGGAATGAAAGACCAATTGATGTGTTTATCTCCAAGAGAAAGGGGGGCACCTACTAAAAGTAGGACCTGGTGCCCCAGAAGAGAAGACATCAGGGAACCGGAAAAGGGGTCTCTGATAATTACTTGCCAAGATTTCAGAGTGAAGGGCATCGCCACGTGAAAGCAAAGAAAGAAAAAGAAAAGAAAAGCTAGATGTTTTAGGTTTTTCTTCCTCATACATCCTGCAATTTCATTCTATTCAATCCAAGGATAGAATTCTGCTCCCCATTTTGTAATATTCATTATATAGAATAGGTGGTCCCAGCAAAGATGGCTGCAAAAAGGAATTTCTGTAAAGCAACCTTCATTATAAAAATCAAAGAGCTAATTTCACAAATACCATTCCCCACTGGCCTTAGAAATATTTGAGCTTTAGGATACTGGGAGGAGGGATACACACACACACACACACACATATGGGTGGGCAAAAGTAGGATTATAGTTGTGAGTACACAAAACACAGTTTATTATTCTTGTATTAATATTTATTATTGTATTATTTTTTATACGGACAACTGTATATCTACTTTTGTCCACCCCTGTATATGGGGGGAGGGGAGTTTAAGGAAATAGCTAGGATGAAATCAACATGTTCATAATAAATGTTTCTGGATGATAAAATTACCAGATAATTTTTATTTTCTTCATTATATTTTTCTGTGTTTTACACAATGTGCATACGTTACTTTCATAGCATAAAAACAGGCTTATTTGTTAGCTTACAAGAGGTATTTGAGTTTGAGAAATGGTAAAACAAATTTTCAGCCTTGGTTGATGTATATAAAGGTTTCTGTAACATCTTTTGAGCATTATTTCTGTTCAGTCACATGTAGTTAAATCTCTTGGAGACTGAGAGTTAGTTCCAGCCCTACTATGGTTCCTTCCAGGCATCTGCTGTGGCTGTTCAGGCTGCTATAACAGAATACCAGACTGGTGACTTACAAACAACAGAAATTTAATTCTCACAGATACAGAGGCTGGGAAGTCCAAGATCAAGGTGTCAGCAGACTTAGTGTCTGGTGATGGTCCACTTCCTGGTTCACAGATAGCCATCTTCTCACTGTCCTCACATGGCAGAAGGGGCAGTGGAGCTCTCGAGGTCTCTTTTATCCCATTCATGAGATCTCCACTCTCATGACCTAATCACCTCCCAAATGCCCCACCTCCTAATACCCTCATATTGGACATTAGGATTTAAAATATGAATTTGGAGGGGGGAGGGTCACACAAACATTCAGTCTATAGAACCTGCCAACATAAGCTGTGACCAGCAGGCTTTGAAAGTAGAGCAGAAGATGGTTTACTTATTCCTCAAACACAGACATAGTGTCAAGCGAGAGAAAAATGTCCAATATGGGCCATCAAAACTGGAAACTGGAGGTGAGTTTTAGAAGTTGAGACAAACTGGGGTTGAAAGATAAAAATGAGGAAGTGGCAGCCTGAGCAATACTTAGACAATAGTGGTATACACTGGGGTGTATTGGCATGAATGCCATGAACCAATTAAAAGCCAGAATAGCACAGACTTTTCACCACAGTCAAAATGAATTTCGCCATAGATCTATGTTAAAGCCAAAATCATCCTTATGTATGTCTGACACAAGAACACAAGGTAGTTTGGCACAGAGGTGCTTTATACACCAGGCAGCAAACCAAGACAGTGAAATCATTCAGATGGGGAAATGGAAGCACTGAATGAATAAAGCAAAGGTGGATAGTTGAGTGCAGAATGTTGTCCCAAGTAAGCTGTCTCCCTGGTTCTTTGTGAAACCCTCCCTGCATCTCCTAGTATTAGAAAAGCTCATTCATCTATTTATCCAATTAATAAAAATGAAAAGTAAGCATTTTTGTAGTGCTTAGTCTATGGTCAGCCACTGTTTAAGCATTTGACTCTTTTTGTTTGTTCGTTTTCCTTTTTTTTTTTTTTTTATTGTTAAAAGTATTATAGGTGTCCCCCTTTCTCCTCCTTTAACACTCTCTTCCCAGCTCCCTCGCTGCTCCAGCCTTCCCCAACCTAATGTCTGTGTCCATTGGTTGTAAGCACTTTACTCTTCTTAATTCATTTAATCCATGCCACAGTCCTATTATCCTAGTTGATGGGTAAGAAAACAAAGGACACAGAGAAGTCAAGTGACTTTCCCAAGGTCACACAGATGGCAAATGTCAGAATCTGGCTCTAGAATTTTGACCATGGTTTAAGGTGCCTACCAAATGCCCAAGTAAAGATGCCACTGCTGAAAGGAAACAAGGTGGAGAATTATGGGAGAGGAATGGAGAGTAGTTGTCCCTTTTTTCTTCCCCAAACTCTGACCTGCTTCCTATGTTGGAGAAATTCCCCATATGAGTTTCAGTGGGAAACAAAGTTTTTCTTCCCCCATGGAAACAGGAAGTTCAGACATGACTCACTTTCCCAGCTTCCCTTGCAGCTAGAGCATAACCACGTGGCACTGGTACAGCCAATTAGATACAGCCATCTTGGAGCTTGGGAACCAAGGAAACAAAGAAGCAGGTATGACTCAGTTGCTGCTGCAATAGCAGTGATATTCCCCAGGGACAGCAGAGGTAGCTGAGAGTTCTGCAGTAGTAGCCATGGTGTCCTCAAAGGTAACCACATTTTTTTGTATTTTTTTGGCTGTGATTCTGATGGTGAGGTCATCTTTTCTGTTTTTTGCACTAAAAATCCTGATGGGAGAGAATGAGACTTACATATAGTGCTAAGGAAAGATCCCTTGAAGATGGTGATATTTAAGCTGGGTCCGAAAGATTGAAAAGGAGCCAGCCAGAGGAGGAACATGGAAAGTAGTATGCCACTCAGTGGGAACAGCAAATTCAAAGCTTTGAAGTGGGAAAGAGTTTATCGTGTCCTAAAGACTGGACAAAAGCCCGTGTTGCTGGAGGGTAAGAAGTAACAGAACAAAACAGGTTAAATGAGGTCATCTTTCTCAAGAAGCCAAGATTCCAAACCACCTCTGCCAAGTTACAAAGCTCCATCTAACGCCTCCCTGTCGTCTTTCCCCTCCCCCACCTCTGGAACTCGGTCTGTTCTCTTGTCTCCATGGTCATTGTGATGAGCAATCTGTTTCACTCACTCTTCAGGCCAGGAAGGATATTCGTGTAGTTGGGTGTCCCTTCCTCTCTTCATGGAGGACATGACACGGTCAGGCCAGGTCACCAAGTAGGGACCATGTCCAGGTTGATACCCCCGGTTGAGCACAAGCAAAACACGCGCGTTGGGGCTCCAGAATGGCGCGAGGCAGCCCAGGCCAAGATGCGGAAGGCACGGCGGCTGACCAACCGCTGCGGGCAGGAGGCGGTGACCATGTGGCAACCCAAGGACAGTGTGTGGGACCCGCATGTGGCGCGCCACCTCCGCCGGGCTGCCTACATTCAGCCCTGGCGCTTCCAGGTGGAGATGATCAAAGGCGGCAGCACCTTGGAGAAGCCGCCGCCGGGCGAGGGCGTCACGCTGTGGCGGAGCAAGATGAAGCCGCCGGCTTGGCACGCTCGTCTGCCGCTGCCCCTGGAACGCGACGCGCGTGCCCAGCAGACCGCCGAGTTGGTGCATGCGCACGCGCGAGGAGCGCGCCTCACCGCCGCCCGCCTAGATCACGCGCAGCAGCAAATCAATGGGCAAGTGCGGCTGCTGCTGCGCCAACGTGAGGCTACTGACCATAGGCTCAGCGAGGTGCGCAAGGGCCTGCTGATTAACCAGCAGAGTGTCAAGCTTCGGGGCTACCGGCCCAAGTCTGAGAAGGTGGGACCCCCACGCCGGATCGCCAAGACTGAAGCCTTAGCTCAACCTGGAAAAAACCCGCCCCGTAGAGAGAATACCCATCTCAGGCCCCAGTTCCAGTGAGTAGGGCACAAGAGGATGAGGACACCCGCAAGATAAGGTGCCTTGGTCCTCAGACCCAGAGAGCGAGATCCTTCCATGGGGATGACATTCTCAGCCCCCTTATCCCAGATGGGAGATGTTTCCCAGTCCCCTATCCAAGGAATAAAGATGGGACCCTAGAGTCAAACTAGATAAAATTCTTCCCAAAGAGTGAAACCCAGAACTCCAACCCAGGTATGCAATCACCCACCCAGTCCCCAGACACTGGCTGAGACTTTCCTGTGGTCATGAGACCTTCAATGCCCAAAGAAATACCCAGCTAAGAAGAGTAGGTGATGTCCTGGTTCCAACCCAAGAAACTCTCCTCAAAATGTTAAAAACAAACAAACAAAAAAACCCCATCTCTTCCCAGCCTCAGTGAGTGAGAAACTCTCCCCAGGCCACATGGGGGGTTAAAGGAAAAAGTCCTGCCTACAGGTTGAGACCCTCAGGCCCCCAGCCCCTGCACCCAAGTGTTAAGCCCTGCCAGGGAGAAAGAGTGAGAGCCCTTGTGAAATCTTCTTCCAAAGTGAAACCCTAGCCCAGCTGGTGTGGCTCAGTGGTTGAGCATCGACCATCAAGAGGTCGCCAGTTAGATTCCCGGTCAGGGCACATGCCCAGGTTGTGGGCCCAATCCCTAGGGGGAGGGCATGCTGGGGGTGGCCAGTCGATGTTCTCTCTCATTGATGCTTTTATCTCTCTCTTCCTCCCTTCCTCTCTCTCTAAAATCAATAAAGTAAAAACAAACAAACAACAACAAAAAAAAAAAAAAGTGAAACCCTAGACTTGCACCCCACAGTGGGGACATGCCAGCCTCCTGGGGAAGGAAGGGAAGAGACCCCACTCACAGGGTGGGATTCCTAGTTCCAGCCCCTAAATTCAGAGAGTAAGACCCCAAAAAGGCAAGCTCTCATCATCCGTATAGTGAAATTCCTCACTTCTAGTCAGGGAAGTAGGGGATAAGACCATCACCAAGGGAGGAGGACCCCAGCCCTGGAGAAACCTTCCCCCAAGGTGAAACCATGATCATCCCAGCTCGCTGGACTCTTACCTGTAAAAGGGAGACACCCCAGCTTTACTTTCTAGCCCCCTGAAAGATAAAGACTTCTCAGAGAGACTCCCACAGGGTGGGAGTGCCCCCAACTTCATTCTCCAAACCCAGAGATTATGAGTTTGGCAAACCTTCTACCACCCTGGAAGGAGAACTCTCCTGTTGGCCTTCTCCTGAGAGTGTGAGAGTCTCTGCTTACTTTCCAGGTCCCTGATAAAGCTGACAGTATGCTTACCTGGGAGAAAGAGGAGTTAAAGAACATGAAGAGGAAAATGGAGAAAGACATGGAAAAATCAGAGGCCATGCTCAAGGTCAGGAATATCTGGGACCCAGTGAAGAGTGCTGGAGGGGTACCCCAGACTGCCTAATGAGTAAACCGCTCTGATCTTGGGGACTAACAATAACAAACCTCTCAACCCACCCACCCATTCACCCTGACTTGACATTCAGTATATTTCTGCTTTGCTCTGAGGGATAGAGTTGGGCCTCAGAATAACAATGAACACCCTCTCTGTGCCAAGCCTTGTGCAGTCATTAAGTTAGCTCCTTGAAGCACTCCTGTGAAATAGAAACTGTGGTCCCTAATTGGAGATGGGGAAGTTGAAGCTGAGAGAGAGATTACCTCACCCCAGGCACAGGACTAGGCAGTAGCAGGATTGTGGCTTCAAGCCAAGTATCTTTTTTTCCAGTTTTAGTGAGGTATAATTAACAATTTAAAATTGTACATATATTTAAAACCTGAGATTTGATATATGTATACATTTTGAAATAATCACCAAAATCAAAGTACACCACCTCACGTATCCTGCATAGTGAGAACACTTAAGATCCACCCTCTTAGTAAATTTCAATTAAAAAATACAGTATTGTTAGTATAGTCACATAGTTGTACATTAGATCTTCAGAATTTACTAATCTTGCATAACTGAAACTTTGTACCCCTTGACCAACATCTCCCCATTTCTCCCTCCCCGCAGCCTCTGGCAACCACCATTTTACTCTTGGCTTCCATAAGTATGACTATGTTAGATTTCATATATAAGTGAGGTCATGTAGTATTGGTCTTTCTGCATCTGGCTTATTTCACTTAGCATAATATCCTCCAGGTTCATCCATTTTGTCACAAATGGCAGGATTTTCTTCTTTTTTAAGACTGAATATATTGCCCTGACCAGTTTGGCTCAGTGATTAGAATGTCAGCCCACGGACCAAAGGGTCGCAGGTTTGATTCCTAGCCAAGGGCACATACCTTGCAGGTTCAATCCCTGACCCCAGTTGGGGTCGTGTGGGAGGCAACCAATTGATGTGTTTTTCTCACATCAATGTTTCTCTCTCTCTCTCTCTCTCTCTCTCTCTCTCTCTCATCTATCTCCCTCCTCCTCCCTCCCTTCCACTCTAAAAATCAATGGGAAAATAACCTCAGATAAGGATTTACAAAAAAAGAAATAAAGAAAGACAATATACTTATATGCTTTATATTATAATGATGAAAGTGGGATTTGGATGGGGTGAGGGTCCAGATGGGACAGATCGAGGGACTCTGAGAACTGCAGAGGGCTCCTGATACTGATAAGAGAAGAGGAAGGGAGACTCTGAGGCTAGAGATGGGGTGAATGCAAGTTGGGGGGGAAAGGGACGGCACAGGAAGATGGAGATGTGGGAATAGCCATTGCTACCTCTCCACTTTACAGATGGGAAAATTAATGGGGAAGGGCTTTCTTGGGATGCCCTTGGGATGCCAGGGCAAAGCCAGACACAGAACCTAAGCAATTGACTCCCAGGACAGGGAAGCTGCCACCAGCCCCTACTGCTCCTCCTCTCCCTACTTCCAGGGGTCATTGAAGGCTTCTGTATGGAGGGTGAGAGGGTGGGGTATCTGAGCTTTGACTTGGAAATCGCTTCTTTTTGGCTGCTTCTAGAACTGGGGAGGGCAGTTCAGCAGCAGAAACGCCCTGCAGACCCCAGAAGAAAAATCAACTCCAGCTACCACCCCCACCCTCCCAGCACACTTTCTGCCTTCATCTCTGCCTCTCTCTCCTGCCTTACCCCCAGACCCTGGCCTCCTGCCGCAACACTCTGGCCTTCTGCGGCAAGGAGAGGCTCCAAGCTGTGGACTTAATGAATAAGCCACTGGACAAGGTTCTGAAGCTGGCTGGCCGCCACTCTTGGGTGAACCTCTCCCGCGCCCAAACCCCAAGCACTCTGGGTCAGAAAACACCGCCTCCAGACCCCCTGGGGACGTATCCACCAGGTAGGCAGGCATGGAAAGGATCCCACTGCCCTGGCCGGTTTGGCTCAGCAGTTGGAGCGTCCGCCTGTGGACCAGAGAGTCCTGTGTTCAGTTCCCGCTAGGCCCTAGTGGCTAGGGGCATGCACCAAAAGAAAAAAGAAAAAAGAAAGGAGCCCACTGTAGTGGGTGCCCACCGGCTCCTCTCCATTTCGCAGCTGCCCCTCTTCCTGGGGAATTGTCCCCCTCAAATAAGAGGGCTGAGAGCAAATAAGAGAGCTGAGAGCCAGCATCCAGCTGAACACACGTTCTGGAACAGTTCTTCACAGTTCTTCACCCTGCACTCTCTCACTCCCAAAGGCTGCTCATACTCACCCCACTAACAGCCCCTTCCCTAGACCTTCTCCCAGTACCTCAGTAAAGCCCCCTTGCCCACGGCCCACCACCACATAACATTAGAGAGAGGGACGCAGAGAGCCAGGATGAGGGAAAGGATGGCTTGACACCCCACACCCATTCCACTCTCCTGCAGAGTGCGCCACGGCGCTGTATGAAGCCAAGCGACTGTTGATGGAGTCCAAGGACACCTTGCAAGAAATGGCAAAGAACGAGGAGGACATCCGGGAACAACAGCAGCAGATAAGGGATCACGTGTGTGCCTCACTGGCCCAAAAGATGCGCGAGACCACTGAGCTAAAGGTGCGCTCGTGTGCAACCCAGAGGCAGTGGCTGGGGGTTAATGGATAGTACCAAGGCCGGAGAAGGAGGAGACAAGAAGAAGGGGGACAGGAAGCCAGCGTGATCTCCCTGCACTCCCACCCACCCAGGAAAAAATGAACATGACCTTAGGACTAATGAGGGGAACTATCCACCGGTGCACGAAATTCAACCAGGAGATGTACATCACCCGCGGCCTCATCAAGGTATGCTTTGGGGAAAGGGTCTTCGGGGAGGAAGCCAGAGATGCCCCTGTAGAGTGTGCCTCACTGTCGGCACACCGCACTTCGTCAGGGTCCTCTGTCAAAAAATCACCTGGAAACTCGAGAGAAGCTGGACAGACCCCTGGTTCGAGTGTACCAGAGACACGTGGGTACCCAACTCTCTGAGGCCGCGCGCCTCGCTCAGGTACGTCCCTCTGGTTCCCCTTCTGCGTCTCCCAGCCCTCTGTAGGTGCAGCCCCGCCCTGGTTAGACTTTTTCCTCAAGCATACCTGGCCCAGGTAAGATTCTCTCATCCAAGTTTGTCAGTCCTTCAACTACCTCCCAAATGAGTCCCGCAAATAGTTCTCCTTTCTCAAATAAGTCCCCTCAACCTCTGTCCACTTCACCCTGCCCCACTCACTTATGACAGGACTCCTCTCAGTATCGTCCTAAGGAGGTTCCTAGAACACTTTGCCCACATGCTTGCCCTCCTCCCAGGTCCCATTCCTCCTTCAGCCCCGCCCTGTAGTCGGTTCTTCTTCTGGACCAGGTGTGTCTTCCCGGATGCCATGTGAGGCCCTCCCCTCCTCGGCTATGCTCCTGCCCAGGCAGGGCCCTTCAGTATGCACACCTGGCCCAAGCACGCCCCCCCCATCCGAGGCCCACAACTTCTTCAGCTGTGCTCCTTTCACAAGCACATGTGGCCCACATGTGTCTGCCCACCTCTCCCTGTTCTGACTCCCCTTAGCCAGTCCCCCAGCATGGCCCCACCCCCCTCTCCAGGGCACTGACAAGCTGCAGCGCCACATCTCACACGTGGAAAAGAACCTGGAGGAGCTGCTTGCCACGCAGGAAAAGCTCAACTGCAGCCTCCACTGCAAGAAGACTGGACATGACGTGGACTACAACGTGGTGCGCCTGCGCCTCCGCCAGCAGCACCCGCACGTGTACTACCAGCAGGCGCAGGCCCTGGTCAACGACTGGGACCCGCCCACACCGCCTCCACGCAAGTAGTCTAGCAGCACTGCCAAGTAACAGCATACACCAGGACCCCCATCAGCAAGCCCCACTTGCTCAGGTTGAGCCCTCGGAAACTCACAGCCTGGTGACCCTCCTTCTCCCCTGACTCACCCTCCCTCCAAGCACCCTCTAGCAGAATTATAAATAAAAATAACAATTAAATTTATTAGACATCTACAGTACGTCAATCACTTATCCTACAGTATATTATGGGCAGTGTAACCTAGAAGTCAACTGGATGGATTATGGTGCCAGGTTTCTGGGGGTTCAACTCCAGGCTTTCCAAGCTATGTTGCCTTAGGCAAATCACTGACCCTCTGTGGTCTCAATGTTTCTACAGGTAAAATAGGAAGAATTACAGCACTCATCTCAAAGATATGTAAGGATAGATGCATAAAACCTGTAGAATGGTGACTGCATATGCAACATCCTCAATGCACTGAGTCATTATTATCCTCATTTTCCAGTTGAAGTTAAGCAGCTTCCCCTTGAAGCCCTCTCTAGTGGAGGTTTATTCTCCCAAACCCCAAGCAGCTCAAGTGGAAAGTTGGGCTTGAGTTCCACTGCCCATTGCTCCATTTATCTGGGATTTGGGGGACAGGGGTACTGCTCCTTCAAAATTCATAGCATCCTTCTTTTTTTTCTTTCAGTTTTCTGTTTGTTTTTTATTTTGTTTTGTTTTTCTTTATTGATTTTATTTTTTTATAATTTTTATTAATTTATTTTTGTTACAGATGTTTCTCCTTTTCTTCCCCATTGATTTGTTTTGTGGGGTTTTTATTTTGTGGGTTTTTTTTGAGCCCCTACAAGTTCCAGGTTCTGAGCCAGGGCACTGAGAGTGCAGCAGTGAGCAGGACTAACATGGTCTCTGACCTCAGGGAGCTCACAAGTAGATCAAGTGCAGCCAACATCATCCATTGGGATGCAGCTGTGTGGCATGGCCTCTTATGGGAAGCCCACCTACCAACTGCAACCACCCATCTAATTTCACATCTCTGTTCTCCTAGCCTCTTGAACAACCTTCCATCACAGAACTCGTCACACCAAGCTGTGATAATCATCTGTTCTCTCTCAGGGTGTGACATACATAGGATAGAAGGTGTTCATTCAAGCCACAAATATTTCCTAAGCAACTGTTCTCCACCAGAGGCTGTGTTCAGTGCTGAGGATACAGTGAGGACCAACACAGACATGGTCCCTCCCTTGTGAAACTGACCATGTATATGCCGAGAACAGCCCTCATAAATATTATCTTCTTGGCAAAGCCAACCAGTCAAATGGACACAACATAGCCCTGCCAACATTTTACAGAGAAGGAAATGAAGTTCAGGAAAGTGAACTCAATTGTCCAGGGTCACAGAGCTAGAGAGGAACAAAGTGGGACTAAACCTGGGTCTGCACTCTCCCTTCTCCACTCTGCAAGCATCAACCATGGGCTCACCATGATCTTCACTGGTCTCTATAACAACCAACTGAAGATGGGGTCAATTATGCCCATTTGACAGGAAGTACAGAGAAAATAAAGAGCTGCCTACCCAGGATTACAGAGATGAGAAGTAGGGCTGAGGGGTTCAAATTAACCATCTCTGACTCAGAACCATTAGGCATCACAGCCCACTTTCTTATCTCAAGAGGGACTTTACAGTCTGAGGGTCACCAGGGACTCCTGAAGGTCAAGAACGTTTTTCCTCTGTGTACCAATCAGGATACCAACAGGAAGCAGCACATGGAATTTGAAGGAAGTTTGACAAAGAGATAATAGTTGATCCTCATTATTTGAAGATTCTGCATTGACTAATTTGCCTGACTCACTAAAATTTATTCATAACCCCCAAACCAATACAGTGGTGCTTTCATGGTCATTTGCAGATGTGCACAGGACAGTGAAAAACTTCAGTGGCCCAACATGGTCAAACAAGCCAGGGTCAAACAAGGTGATGCTCTGCCTTGCTTCAGCTGTCCCTATTTAAACAAGCATCCAAATGGCATATTACTCAGCCTTTAAAAAGAATGACATCTTGCCACTTGCGACCACATGAATGGACCCAGAGTGTATCATGCTAAGTGAAATAAGGTAGAAAGAGAAAGAGAATTACCATATGAATTTACCTATATGTGGAATCTAAAAAAAACAAAACAAATGAATAAACAAAACAGGAACAAATTCATAGATACAAGAGAACAAATTGATGATTGCCAGAGGGAAGGGGATGGGAACTAGGCAGACATGTGGAAGGAGTTAAGTACAACTTTCCAGTTATAAAATAAGTCATGGGGATGTAACATACAGCATGAAAAATAGTCAATAATAACTACGGTGACAGATGGTTATTAGGCTTTTTGTGATCACTTCATAAGGTATATAAAATGTTGAATCATGTGATACACCTGAAACAAACATTATTATATGTCAACTATAATTTTTTTGAAAACCAAGCATCGTTTTCAAGGTCTACTTAGTGCCATGTTTTTCAGCATTTCTGTTCTTATAATTGGTGATTTTGCTGTTTAAAATGGCCCCTTAGCATATATCTGAAGTGCTGTCCAGTGTTCCTTAGGCAAAAAGGCTGTGATGTGCCCTACAGAGAAAATGTCTGTGTTAGACAAGCTTTGTTTGGACATGAGTTATAGTGTTGTTGGCCTTGAGTTAATGCTAGTGACTCACATTAATATATATTTTTAACAGTGTGTATTAACTAAAGTATCTTTAAACAGAAACACATATAAAACAAGGATATGTATTGATCACTTAACAAAAATGTGACCAGAGGCTCGCAAGAACCTATCCCTTATATTTCCCCTGGTAGCAATGGTTGCCTATTTGAACAACTTTATAGACTATAATGACAGTGAATAATGAGAACTGTCTATGTTTGTAAATGAGTAGGTAGGATATAGGGACAGTTCTAAGATGCTAATTATTGTGGGGAGCCACCTTTGGCTTTGGTAAGTCTGAAGGGACAGGGTAGTCAGAGCAACCAGCCTTGCAATGCTGCTGAGTGGATGTCTCTACACCCTCTCTCTCCATTATTCAGTGTTCCCTACTGTTCACAGCCAGAAAGAAAGGAAGCCCTTTGGTGTACTCCACATATCCTTCCAGGACAGAGCTGCCTCTGCCCGGCTGACTTTTGAGCCTCTTGCATGTCCTTTCTGGGGCTGAGGTTTGTCCCTTTGCCTACATCTTTGTCCATCCATTCTGCCCAGAAACCTCACATGGGGATGCAATGCCTTATCCTCTGGGTTGAATCTGCCACCCTCATTCTTGATGATACAACCTGTTTGTCACCCCAGTCACCCAGTGTTATCCAACAGAGTTTGCAAAACCCCCTTGGTTGCTTCAGAGCTGAGATTTCAGCTGCTGGCCCAAGCTGAGTCATGGGCACCCAGGGATCCTCTCAGTTACACCATAAGGTGGGTGTCATCATCCCCACATGACAGATGAAGAAATAGGCTCTGAGCAGCCTCAAGTGAAGGGTTAAGTCTGGGCTTTAAAAAGTGTGGGGAGCCCTGGCCAGTTTTGCACAGTGGTTAGAGCGTTAGCCTGTGGTCCAGAGAGATCTGGGTTTGGCTCCCGCTAAGAGCATGTACCTCGGTTGTAGTTTGTACCCGGCCCTGGTTGGGTCATGCGGGTGACAGCCACTCAATGTGTCCCTTTCACATCGATGTTTCTCTTTTTCTCTCTCTCTCTCTCTCTCCCACTCTATCTGAACAAAAAATGAGAAAATGTGCTCAGGTGAGGATAAAAAAAAATTTTTTTTAAGTGTGGGGATGCCCCCACATGAGGATACACCACTGCCCCCCAAAAATGGTCCAGGCACCATCCTCCTGAGAACACTTCCTGGACCACCTTCCAGACCTACAGAATCTGAATCCCAGGGGGCAGAACCGAGGGCTACGCATTTCTAATGAGCGTCCCCGGAGAGTCTAATGCAGGCCAATTTTGAAATGCATTTCCTGGAGGAAATATGGGAACAACTGTAATAGTGTCAACAATAAAAAGAAAGAAAAAAGAAGAAATGCATTTCCTCCCTGCTGCCATCTTCCCAGGGCCAACTTCTGCACCAGCCACAGAAGACATTAATGGAGGGGCTTACAGAAATGTTTTTTATTTTAATTTCTTTTAAAGCCAGAAGAAACACAAATATATAATATGTAACTATATTTTTATATTATATACAATAGTTTATGTCTATATAATTATACAATTATATACAATAATAATTGTATAATACTATGAATATTAAAATTAAGATTATTGCCCTGGCCAGTTTGGCTCAGCGGTCAGAGCACCAGCCCACGGACCAGAGACCCGGGTTTAGTTCCTGCTAAGGGCACATACCTTAGTTGCAGTTTGTCCCCGCCCCAGATGGGGTCATGTGGTGGCAACCAGTTGATGTGTCTCTCTCACATAAATGTTTCTCTCTCTCTTCCCCATTCGTTCTCCTTCCTGCTCTATCTGAAGATAAATGCAAAAATATTCTCAAGTAAGGATAAAACAAACACACACACAAACAAAAAATTAAGATTATTAAAATGATAATTCTGGCCCCAATTATATTTATCTTTATACCAATGCAGTTTTTATCAATATATTTAATTGTGGTAAAATACACATAACATAAAGTTCACCATCTTAAGAGGTTTTTAAAAAATATGTTTTCATTAATTTTAGAGAGAGAGAGAAGGGAAGGGAGAGAGAGAGAAACATTGATGAGATAGAAACATCAATGTGAGAGAGAAACATCAATTGGCTGCCTCCTGCACGCCCCCTACTGGGAATCAAACCTGCAACCCCGGCATGTGCCCTGGGAATCCAACCAGTGACTTCTTGGTGAATGAGATGACGCTCAACAAACTGAGCCACACTGGCCAGGGCTTAAGCATTTTTAAGTGTCCAGTCTATTGGCATTAAACACATTCACACTGTTGTGCAGCTGTCACAACCATCCAGCTCCAGACATCTTTTCATCTTGCAAAACTGAAACTCTGCCCATTAAAAACTAGTTCCCCATCCTCTTGCCCCACCCCTGGAAACTGCCATTCTACTTCCTTTCCCTATGATTTAGCTACTCCAGGGGCCTCGTTAAGTTATACCAATGCAGTTTTAAAATATTTAAATATTTTTATGAAGGGGCCCACAAAGTCATTTTATTTTAGTCATTCAGTAGCATCAGCTGAAGCCAGCCACTATGCTAAACAGTAGGAGCAAACATTTTTTACAATCAAAGACCCTGTTTATTTTTCTCCTAAAAAGTTTTCATATGTCTGTTTTCCTCCGTCCTCTGTCCTGCACAGCCCCCTCCTCCATTTTCCACTCCAAGGAAATACCAACTCTGGCCTGGGTGGTCCTATGGCCTCCTGACTGGCCCTCCTGCTGCCATCTTTCCCTGTAATGCACAAACACATCTCAACCACATGAGTATTCTAGTCTACAGAGTTGATCATTGCACTGCCGACACCACAACTGTCTCAGTCCGTTTGGGCTGCTGTAACAAAACACCACAGGCTGGGGGTGCTTATAAAACAACAAATATTTATTGCTCACAGTTCTAAAGGCTGGGAAGTTCAAGATCAAGATGACAGCATAATCTGGTGAGGGCCTGCTTCCTGGTTCATAGCCAGTGCCTTCTCCCTGTGTCCTCGTATAGTAGAAAGGGCCAAGGAGTTCTGTGGGGTCTCTTTTACAAGGACAGTAAGTCCCCATTTTGACACTTTGAGCTTCCACCATTTTAATTTCTGTATGAGTTTTCTATTGCTACTGTAACAACTACAAACTTAGTGGCTTAAAACAATGCAAACATCTTACAGTTCTGGAAGTCAGAAGTCCTAACTGGATTTTACTGGGCCAAAATCAAGATGTCTGTGAGACCACAGTTCCTCCAGAGCAGACACTCTGGGAAAGAATTTCCTTGCCTTTTCCAGTTTCTAGAGGCTTCCTGAATTCCTTGGCTCATGGCCTCTTCTTCCATCTTCACAGCCAGCAGCAGCATCTTTAAGTTTCTCTCTGACTCCAACTCTTTGTTTATATCGTCACATCTCCATCTTCTGACTTCTGACCCTTTTGCCTGTTGCTTATATCTTCTGTTTCTTTTGTTATTATTGGTCTGTTCAAGTTTTCCATCTCTTCCCAGTTCAGTTTTGGGAGACTATGTCTCTCTAGAAATTTGTCCATTTTGCTTAGATTGTTGAATTTGTTGCTGTATAATTGTTCATAGTATTTGTTCACAATCCTTTGTATTTTTGTGGTGTCAGTTATTATTTCTCCTCTTTCATTTCTGATTTTGTGTATTTGGGTTCTCTCTCTTTGTTTCTTGGTGAGTCTAGCTAAGGGTCCATCAATCTTGTTTACCTTTTCAAAGAACCAGCTCTTTGTTTCATGGATCCTTTGAATTGGTTTGTTTGTTTGTTTGTTTGTTTGTTTGTTTGGTCTCCATGTCATTTATTTCTGCTCTGATCTTTACTATTTCCTTCCTTGTACTTGCTCTGGGGTTTTCTCTTTTTTTTTTGCTTTCTAGTTCTTGAAGCTGTGAGGTTAGATAGTCTATTAGAAATTTTTCTTGCTTTTTGAGGTAGGCCTGTAGTGCTATGAACTTTCCTGTCAGAACTGTTTTTGCTGCATCCTATAGATTTTGTGTTGTTTTGTGTTCATTTTCATTGGTTTCCAGGAAGTTTTTAATTTCTTCCTTAATCTCCATCGTAACCCAGTCATTGTTTAATAACATGCTATTTAGCCTCCATGTTTTCAAATGTTTTTGCATGTCCTTGTTGTAATTGATTTCTAATTGCATGTCATTGTGACCTGAGAGGATGCTTGATATGATTTCAATCTTCTTGAACTTGTAGAGACTTAGTTTGTGTCCTAACATGTGTCTATTTTTGAGAATGTCCCATGTGCACTTAAGAAGAATGTGAATTCTGCGGCTTGGGAGTGTAATTCTCTGTAGTTATCTACTAAATCTATTTGATCTAGTGCTTCATTTAGAGTCTGTGTTTCCTTGTTAATTTTTTTTCTAGAAGATCTATCTAGTGATGTCAGCGGGGTATTGAAGTCCCCTGCTATGATTGTGTTGCTGTTGATTTCTCCTTTGAAGTTCTCCAAAAGATTTTTAATATATGTTGGTGCTCCTAAATTGGGTGCATGTAAGTTTACCAAGGTTATATCTTCCTGTTAGATAAATCCTTTCAATATTATATAGTGGCTTTCTTTGTCTCTAGTTATGGCCTTTATTTTGAAATCTATTTTATCAGATATGAGTATTGCTACCCCAGCTTTTTTTCCCTTTCCGTTTGCTTGAAAGATTTTTTTCCATTCCTTCACTTTCAACTTATGTGAGTCTTTTGTTGTGAGGTGGGTTTCTTGTAAACAACATATATGTGAGTCATGCTTTCTTATCCAGTCAGCTACTCTGTGTCTTTTTATCAGAGCATTCAAACCATTCACATTTAAGGTGATAATTGATAATATGTATTTATTTATTGCCATTTTTTTTTAGTGTGGTTACATTTTTCTTCCTATTTCTTTTACTAATTACAACAGTCCTTTTAACATATCTTGCTGGTTTGGTGTTAATATATTCCCTTATCATTTTTTGTCTGGAAAGCTCTTTATTTGACCTTCTATTTTGAATGATAGCCTTGCTGGATAGAGTAGTCTTGGATTCAGATCCTTGTTTTTCATGACCTTGATTACTTCATGCCACTCCCTTCTGGCCTATAGTGTTTCTGTTGAAAGTTAGATGAGAGCCTGATGGGGTTTCCTTTGTAGGTAACCTGTTGCTTATCTCTTGCTGCCTTTAAGATTCTCTCTTTGTCTTTAATTTTTTGGCATTTTAATTACTATGTTTTTTGGTGTGGGCCTATTTGTGTTCTTCTTACTTGGGGTTCTCTGTGCTTCTTGAACTTGAATGCCTTCTTCCTTTACCAAGTTAGGGAGGTTTTCTGTCACTATTTCTTCAAATATATTCTCTAACCCTTGCCCATTTTCTTCCTCTTCGCAAACTCTTATGATGCAAACGTTATTACATTTCCAGTTATCCCACAGTTCTCTTATGCTGTCTTCCTGTTTTTTAATTGTTATTTCCTTTTGGTTGATTTTTTCTACCCTGTCTTCTAATTCACTGATCTGATCCTCAGCTTCCTCTACTCTGTTCATTAGTCCTTCCAATGTGTTCCTAATTTCTGCTATGTCATTCTTCATTTCCACTTGGTTGGTTTTCAATGTTTCTATATCTTTACTCATGATGCTGATGTCCTTACTCATGCTGTTGAGCTTCCTCAAGATCATGGCTCTGAACTCTACCTCTGATTATTTGCTTAGCTGCATTTCATTGATTTCATCCTCAATAGAGTTCTCTTGTTCTTTCATTTGGGATTTGGTTCTTTGTTTCACCATTTTAGCTATCTCAGTGGATTTTGGAGCCTGCCTAATTTTCCCTGTGGGTGCTGGTGTTCTGCTGTTTGTGGCTCCCTCTACTGGGTTTGGATGAGTCTGGGTGGGCCCATGTTATGCACCGCTGTCAAGTCTTACTTTCCTGAGTAGATTTGCAAGTCCAGGAAAGGTTCAGTTATCCTCTAGCTTTTTCCTAGTAGCTAGTAGTCTCAGTTACTCAGTGCCTTGGAATGTAGCCCTGGTGTTCTGCATAAGAGGATTTCCAGAGGGTGGGATAGATGCTGGTTGTTAATGAGCCTCAATTTGCATTTCTTTGCCTCACCTGGGAAAGGCCGAATCTTTGAGGGTGGGGCTGCTGCTTTCCCCACAGCTCTGGGAAGGAGCACACTGTCCACTGTCCTTTGTGGCCACAACTCAGCAAAAACTCTGAGTGCCCTCCAAATCCCGGGTGTCTCCACAGAGTTCCAGCCCAGTCTCCTCTTCCTCTGCTGTAGCCCCCAGATAAGTGGCTGTGGCTATTTTAGCACTCTCTCCCTGCTCTCTGTGCTATGGAGCGGGCTTGGTCTTTATTTCCCAAGGGTGCCGCTCACAGCTAGGACTGCTGCTGTCCATGGGCTCCCAGCCTGCCACCCTCTAGCACCTCCACAGATCCTACCAGTGTCCCTGTTTATATGGTCCTGTTCTGCTGCTTTTCTGTTGCTTTTTTCTGAGGATTTGTCTTTATTTCATTTGGTCCTGGGAGATCATCTGCGTAGCTTCTATTCACTCTGCCTCCATTTTCACATCCTCTATGCCTATATTTTGCACAGCTGGGTAGCACAGGCTTTCCCAGTGTCCTGGAACCCTATAGGTCCCATGGGTAACTGGATCGCACAGTCCCTCTGGGAACCAGGTTCTATGCCTATGTTATGGGCTGCTGGATCACACAGGCCTCTCTGGTGCCTCAGCACCCCACAGGCCCTGTGGGTAACTAGATCGCGCAGACCCTGCTGGGTCACACAGGTCTCCCTGGTGCTTCAGCACCCCTCAGGACCTGGGGGTAACTAGATTGCACAGTCTCTGCTGGGTCACACAGGCCTCTCTCTTGCCCCCGCACCCTGCAGTTCCCATGGGCGGGCAGCTGGATGGCACCTGTCTCTCTAGGATTCTGGCTTCCCACTGCTCTTGTAAGCTAATAGACTGCACAGGCCTCTGTGGAGCCCCAGGTCCCACAGCTGGCAGCTGGCGAGTGCTGCTGCCCTGTGCTGCTGTAGTTTGGGGGGGTGGGAGTGGGTCTCAGCTGCTGGTCTGTGCTTCTGTTGCCTGGGGATGGATGTCTGCTTTCCAGCCTCTGTTACTGGGGGTATATTTCAACTCTGATTGGGCTGCTACTATGAGGGATGGTGCTGGGCTCTGGGCTGTCTGCGGCTTCCACAGCCAGCACCTTAGGAACTCCACTACTGTGCACCAGTCTATGTTGACAGAGAGTGTCCACTGGTTCAATGGTGCCAGGTGCACTGGTAGACTCAGGTTGCTGGGCCCTAGCCACTCCCACTGCCTCCTCCCAAAAAAGACCCAGGATCTTTCAAAATGGTGGGACCTCCCCGCTGTACAGGGAGAAGAGCCCTGAAGAGCCGCTTACCGTAGTAGCCAGCTGTTCCTGTCCACAGCACAGGAACCTTCTGCTCCGAGGCTCTGCCCTGCTTGGGTTTGGTCGTCCACCTTTACATCCACTCACACTCTCTCACACACTCTCCCTCCCTCCGTTCCTGCCCGCCACCATCTTTTCCCAATATCGGGAAAAAAAATTTTTAAGAAAAAAATTGTTTACCCCTTTTCCTGTCTAGTACCATCAGTATTCCTGCCCCATAGACTAGGTCAAACTTCCATTTATACATTTCCATAGCACCCTAAATTTTTTCTTCATAATTCTCATCCTATTTGTATGTGACAGTTCAGTGGCTGTCAATTCCCTGAGGGTTGTTTGGGGTGCTCTAGAAGCAGACCCAAAGCAATAATTCAAGTGTAAGAAGTTTATCCAGAGGCAATTCCAGGAAGCCCCAGGATAGGAGCAGAGCAGTCATGCAGGGAAGAGAAGGCAGCCAGTAAAAGGTGTTAAACAGGTTACCACATTGGCGACTAAGGCTCAGTTCTCCTGGGACCTCTCAGAGATTGTGGAAAACATGTACCTTAGTTATTTCAGTCAAAGGGTGAGGGAGCTGGGGTGCTCATTTACCAACACTAGTCAATCATTGGTTGAGGTCTGCTCCCAGGGTTGAGGCCACCACTTCTGACCTGCCCTTTGCATGGGCCAAGCCAGTTTTAATGGCCAAAGATAGCCCTCAGGCAGGGAGTTGTAACAGCTGGCAAGTAGGAAGGCCATGGCAATGATGCCAATGAGATATGGGTGTAGCACCCTCCTGTAGGGAAGGATGATATCTGTCTTACTACCCCTGTATCCCAGTGCCTGACACATAACAAACATTGGGTAAATATTGGTTACTTTAATCAAAAAACAAATAAACAGATTAAGTTAAAATTTGTAGTGTTTCTATGTGCATTGCCTTATTTTTTTCACAGCAACAAAAACAATAATTCTTTAATAACATCAAACATCATAGTTAGCATTCAAATTTGTCCAATTAGATCATTTAAAAAGACATATGCCTCAAAGCACAATTCCAAATACACCCATAAGGTGCATTGCCTTATTTAATTTTCAATTTTAGAAATGCAAAGAAACAGAATTGAAACACACTCATAAACACAGAGAACAGACTGGTGGTTGCCAGAAGGGTGGAGGGTTAGGGGACCGAGTGAAAAAGGTGAAGGGATTGAGAAGTACAAATTGGTAGTTACTAAATAGTCATGGGGGTGTACAGTACAGCATAGCAAATATAGTCAATAACATTGCGATAACTATGTATGGTGCCAGCTGGGTACTGAAAATATCAGGGGGGAAATTTTGTAAAGTATATGACTATCTAAGCACTATGCTATATACCTGACACCAATACAAAATAATATTAAAAGTAAAATGTAATTAAAAATTAAAAAAAAAAAACAAATACAAAGATTCCTTAGCAATTATTTGGTTCATCACAACTTTGCTGGCTTCCCTATTATCTTTCCAGTTTTCCTGGAAAATAAGAGACTGGCAAAGGAAGCAGTATAGCATCATCTGGGGAGAGAGGTAAACCTGGGCTTGACCTCCCTAGCTGTGTTACCTTAAGCAACCTGCTTAACTTCTTTGGGCCTCTGTTTTCTCACCTATACAACTGTCACCAGCCTGCTTTCAGGAGTCATTGAGACATTATTGTATGCCATTTACCTCAGTGCCTGATGTAGAGGGACTTCTTCATAAATGGTAAGGCTCATGCTCAATTATTTTTATTGAGGTGAAATCCAGGCGACATAAAATTAAATACAGCAACATGATAGGAGTAGTTATTTCAGGGCAACAGTTTTTCCATTTAGGGTGACATTCAAAGTCCCATCATAAATACTTCTACCTCAAACTGCAGGACCACTGGGTGATGAGCAGGTGACTGGCAGTCTTGCAGTCAGTAAACCAAACAGTCAATTATCTGCCCCCATACACATCAAATAAAGTGTTGGGAATCAAACAGGAGAGTAGCAATATAAAAGTCCTATGATGAAATGGGGAGAAGAGTTAAGACTGAGCGGTCCCTGGTCATTAACAAATGGCAAATCTTTCCAGGCAGACTATTAAAGAATTCCTTCTCTGAGAATCCAGTAAGCATCTTTTGCTCAAGAAAAACTCAGAACGTTATATGAAGGTACATACTTGCAGTTAGTAGATAAATAAGTCTTAAAGATCTAACATACATACAGTAATTATAGACAACAAAACTGTATTATAAACATTAAACTTGTAAGAGACTAGATCCTAATTGTTCCCACCACTAGAAGAAATGGTTCATTATGTGACATGACAAAGAGTTTAGCTAGTGCTACAAAGGTAATTATATTGCAACATAAATTTATCTGATCACTAGGTTGTATAAGCATACCTTGGAGATATTGCCAGTTGGGTTCCAGACCATGGCAATAAAGTGAATATCACAATTAAATGAGTCTTATGAATTCTCTTTCTTTCCCAGTGCATGTAAAAATTATATTTACACAATATTATAGTCTATTAAATGTGCAATAGCTTCATATCTAAAAAAATGTACATATCTTAATTTAAAATATTTCATTGTTAAAATAAACGCTAACTCTCATCTGTGAAAATGGCACCAATAAAACTAAGAAACCAATCCCATTTGCAAATGCATTTTTTTAAAGAGTAAGAAAAAATTTAACCAAGGTAGTAAAAGACCTGTACTTGGAAAATTACAAGACATTGAAGAAGGTACAAATAAATGAAAGCATATAGTATGCTATGATAGAAAGAATTAACATCATTAAAATGTCCATGCTACTTGAAAAATTCTATAAATTTAATGCAATTCCTATCAAGATACCAATGGCATTTTTCATAGAACTAGAACAAATAATCTAAAATTTTATATGGAACCACAAAAGATCCTGAATAGCCAAAGGAATGTTTAGAAAGAAGAACAAAATTGGACGTATCATGCCATGTAATACCAAACTATTCTACAAGGTTACACTAATCAAAACAGCATGGTACTGGCATAAAAAATAGACATATAGATCAATGGAACAAAATAGAGAACCAGAAGTAAATCCATGCCAATATGGTCAATTAATATCTGACAAAGGATGCAAAAACATACAATGAGGTAAATACAGTCCATTCAATAAATGGTAGAGGGAAAACTGGACCGATATATGCAAAATAGTGAAATTAGACCACTTTCTTGCACCATATGCAAGAATAAACTTTAAATGGATTTAAGACTTAAATGCAAGATGCAAAACCATACAACTCCTGAAAAAACGTAAGTGGTAAACTCTCTGATATTTCTTGTAGCAATAATTTTTTTCTGATACAGCACTTTGGGCAAGGGAAACAAAAGAAAAAATAAACAACCCTAGCCGGTTTGACTCAGCAGTAGAGCATCAGCCTGAGGTCGAGGGAGGCCCGGGTTCGGTTCTTGCTAAGGGCATGTACCTTGATTGCAGTTTGTCCCTGGCCCTGGTTGGGTCGTGCGGGTGGCAACCACTTGATGTGTCCCTTTTACATCAATGTTTCTCTCTCTCTCTCTCCCTCCCCACTCTATCTGAACAAAAAATGGAAAAGTGTCCTCGGGTGAGGATAAAAAAAAAAGAAAGAAAGAAAAAAATAAACAAATAGGATTACATCAAACTAAAAGGGTTTTGCACAGCAAAGGAAATCAACAAAATGAAAAGACAACCCACTGAATGAGAGAACAGATTCATCAATTATACATCTGATAAGGGGTTAATATCCAAAATTTATAAATAACTTATAAAATGCAACATCAAAAAATCCAATTTAAAAATGGGCAGAGAATCTGAATAGACATTTCTCCAAAGAGAACATACAGATGGCCAATAGACATCTGAAAAGGTGCTCAACATCACTAATTAGAAAAAGGCAAATTAAAACCACAATGAGATGTCACTCCACACCTGTCAGAATGGCTATCATCAAAAAATCAGCAAACAACAAGTTTTGGCAAGATGCTTCCTGCATGCTCCCCACTGGGGATTTGGCTCATACCTGGGCATGTGCCCTGACCAGGAATCAAACTGGTGACCTCTTGGTGCATGGATCGATGCTCAACCACTGAGCCACACCAGCCAGGTTGCCATTTTATTCTTTATAACTATGTTCCTCTGTTTCCTTCTTCCTCCTCTCCTCTTTTTCTCGTCTTCTTCTCCTCCTCCTCCTCCTCCTTCTTTTTCTTCTTCTTCTTCAAGAAGACCCTTTAACATTTCTTGTAATACTTAGTTTGGTGGTAATGAATTCCTTTAGCTTTTCTTGTCTGGGAAGCTCTTTATTTCTCCTTCAATTTTAAATGATAGCCTTGCTAGGTAAAGTAGTCTTGATTGTAGGTTTTTGCTTTTCATCACTTTGAATATTTCATGCTAATTACTTCTGGCCTGAAATGTTTCTGTTGAGAAATCAACTGACAGTATTCTGGGATCTCCCTTATAGGTAACTAACTGTCTTGCTCTTGCTGCTTTTAGGATTCTTTGTCTTTAACCTTTGCTATTTTAATTATGATATATCTTGGTGTGGGCCTCTTTGGGCTCCTTTTGTTCAAGACTCTCTGCTCTTCATGAACTTGTGTGTCTATTTTCTTCATCAGGTTAAGGAAGTTTTCAGTCATTCTGTCTTCAAGTAGGTTCTCAATTCCTTGCTCTCTCTCCTCTCCTTCTAGTACCCCTATCATGTGATACTGTTGCACTTGATGTTGTCCCAAAAGTGCCTTAAACTATGGTCAGTTTTTAATATTATTTTTTGGTTTTGCTTCTAATTAGGTGTTTTCTGCTACCTTGTCTTCCAAATTGCTGATTCAATCTTATGCTTCATCCAACCTACTGTTAATTCCCAGGCATACATCATCTTATTGGGCTTTTCGGATATTGTATTTTTTTTAATTGAAAATCTGTGGCTAACCTGCATTGAGCAAGTCTATTGGCACCATTAAAAAGTATTTTTATGCCCTGGCCAGTTTGGCTCAGAGGTAAAGCATCAACCCATGGACCAGTGAGTCATGGGTTCATTTAGGGTCAAGGGCACATACCTCGGCTGTGGTTCATCCCTGGTCCTGGTCAGGGCCGTGAGGGAGGCAGCCAGTTGATGTGTCTCTCTCACTTTGATGTTTTTCTCTCTCTCTTTCCTCATCTCTTCTTCCCTCCAACTCTATCTGAATATAAATAAATTATATATATATATATATATATATATATATATATATATATCCTCAGGTGAGGATTTAAAAGCAAAAGTATTTTTCAATTACAGTTTACCATCAATATTAATTTGTATTAGTTTCAGGTGTCCAGCATAGTAGTTAGACAGTCATATACTTTACAAAGTATTCCACCAGATTAAAAAAAAAAAAAAGACGGTGGCAGGCAGGACCAGAGAGAGGGTGACTGCGTAAGAGAGTGAGCTAGTGTGTGAAAGAGTGTGAGTAGATGTGAAAGTGGATGACCAAACTCGTGCAGTGCAGAGATGCAAATAAGAAGGTTCCTGTGCCAAGGATGGGAGCAGCCAGCTACTGCAATAAGTGGCTCTTCAGGGCACTTCTCCCTGCACCGTGGGGAGGCCCCACCATTTTGAAAGATCCTGGGTCTTCCCTGGGAGAAGGCAGTGGGAGTGGCTAGGGCCCAGCCACCTGAGCCTACCAGTGCACGTGGCACCATCGAACCAGTGGATACCCTATGTCAACACAGACCAGTGCACAGTAGTGGACCTGTCAAGGTGCCAGTTGCAAAAATCACAAACGGCCAGGAGCCCAGCACCATCCCCGACAGTAGCAGCCTGATTAGAGTTGAGATATACTCCCAGCAACAGAGTCTTGGGAGAAGATATCCACACCAGGCAACAGAAGCACAGACAAGCAGCAGAGAACCATCTCCAAAAACTTCAGCAAAGGCTGAGCAGGAGCTGAGCACCACTGGGTAGCAGCACTCCCCAGCCATCAGCAATGGGACCTGGTACTCCATCAAGGCCTGTGCAACACAGCTGCTCACAAAAGCAGTGGGGAGCCAGGGATCTAAAGGGACCTGTGCCACAGAGTGGCCCACAAGAGCGGTGCAGCGCCAGGACTCAAAGGGGGCCAGTGTGATCCAGTTCCCCACAGGTCCCCTGGTACAACTCAGCTGCCAACAAGTTCGGGGGGAACCAAGGTTCCAGTAGGGCCTGTGCAACACAGCTGGGATCTGGGGCTCAAGAGGGTTCTGTGTGACTCAGCCACCCAAGGTGCGACAGGGATTACGGCTTCAGCAGGGCCAGAGCAATACAGCTACAGGTGGCACCAGTGACCAGCTTGGAACACAGTTTCAGAGGGGCCCACACAATCCAGCAGGAGCACCCACCAGGACACACCAGTACCAACCCCCAGTAGGCAATCCTCCAGGATCCACAGCAGGCAAGAAGCGACACACAACAGAACAGTCTGGGAGGCACAGTAGCCTTATGTGATATACTGTGAGCTGCCTACACATCCAAACATCCCTCACCAGGTCTAGAGCTACCAGATGGCTAAAATGAAGAGAGAAAGAAACAACACACAAAGGAAAGAAAAAGAGGAATCACTAGAAAAGGAACTACAGGAAGTGGAAGAAAGCAACTTGTCAGATAAAAAATTCAAAGCAATGATTTTAAGGGTGTTCAAGCAATTTGGTAAGAACTACAAGCAACTTAATAAGAATTATGAAGAGCTCACTGGGAACTACTCCAGCTTAAAAAGAAAGGTAGAAGCTACACGTAAAAAGGTAGAAACTATGTATAAAAATCAAGAGAAAATAAAGAATGACATAGCTATTATGAAAAATAACTTAGAAGGGTTCAATAGTAGATTAGAAGAAGCTGAAGACCGAATCAGCGACTTAGAAGACAAGGTAGTGAAAAACACCCAAATAGAGCAGCAAAGAGAAAAAAAGTTTAAAAAGCATAAGGAGAGTTTAAGGGAGCTGTGGGACAATACAAAATATAACAACATTTGCATTATAGGGGTACCAGAAGAAGAAGAATCAGAGACAAAAATAGAGAACATGTTTGAAGAAATAATGACAGAAAACTTTCCTAAACTGGTAAAGAAAAAAGTCACACAAGTCCAGGAAATACAGAGTCCCAAGCAAGATGAACCCCAGAAGACCCATAGCTAGACACATCATTATGCAAATGGCAAACATTAAAGACAAAGAAAGAATTTTAAAGAAAGCAAGAGAGACAAAGTTACCTACGAGGAAGCTCCCATTAGACTGTCAGCTGATTTCTCAATAGAAATGATGCAGGCCAGAAGGGAGTGGCATGAAATATACAAAGGAATGCAAGGCAAGGGTCTGAATCCAAGACTACTCTATCCAGCAAGGCTATCATTCAAAATTGAAGGAGAAATAAAGAGCTTCATGGGGAGCCCTGGCCGGTTTGGCTCAGCGGTTAGAGCGTCGGCCTGCGGTCCTGAGAGACCCGGGTTCGGTTCCCGCTAAGGGGTACCTCGGTTGCAGTTTGTCCCCGGCCCTGGTCGGTCGTGCGGGTGGCAGCCACTCGATGTGTCCCTTTCACATCGATGTTTCTCTCTCTCTCTCTGTTCCTCTCTCTCCCTCCCACTCTACCTGAACAAAAAAATGGAAAAATGTCCTCGGGTGAGGATAAAAAAATTAAAAAAAAGAGCTTCATGGGGAAAGAAAAAAAAAGCTAAAGGAATTTACCACCACTAAACCAGCACTGTAAGAAATGCTGAAAGGACTATTGTAAGAAGAAGAAGAAACAGAGAGAGAGAGAGAGAGAGAGAGAGAGAGAGAGAGAGAGGCATAAAATTACAATGGCAACTAATAACTATCTATCAATAATTACCTTAAATGTAAATGGCTTAAATGCTCCAATCGAAAAACATAGGATAGCTGATTGAATTAAAAAAAAAAAAAGACCCATATATATGCTATCTGCAAGAGACCCACCTCACAACAAAAAACTCACACAGGATGAAAGTGAAGAGATGGAAAATTTTTTTCCAAGCAAATGAAAATGGAAAAAGAGCTGGTGTAGCAATACTCATATCTGACAAGATAGACTTCAAAACGAGGGCCATAATAAGAGACAGAGAAGGTCACTACATAATATTAAAAGGATCAATCGAACAAGAGGATATAACCTTAGTAAACATATATGCACCAAATACGGGAGCACCAAAATATATTTAAAAACTTCTGGAGGACTTCAAGGGAGAGATCTATAGCAACATGATTATAGTGGGTGACTTTAACACACCACTGACATCACGGGATAGATCTTCTAGACAAAAATGTAACAAGGACATGGAGTCCTTACAAGACTAACTAGATCAGTTGGACTTCATTGATATTTACAGAACATTTCACCTCAAAGCTGAAGAATGTACATTTTTTTTTCAAGTGCACATGAGACATTCTCAAAGATAGACCACCTTATAGGACACAAAGCAAGTCTCTACAAATTGAAAAAGATTGAAATCATATCAAGCATCTGCTCAGATCACAATGGCATGAAACTAGAAATCAATTAAAATAAAAACACACAAAAACATTCAAACAATTGGAGGCTAAATAGCCCAAATGTCCATCAGTAGATGAAGGATAAAAATGCTGTGGTACATATACACAATGGAGTACTTACTATGCAGCTGTAAGAAAGATCTCTTATCCTTTGAGACAACATGGAGGGACCTGGAAAGTATTATCCTAAGCGAAACAAGCCAAGCAGAGAAAAACTAATATCACATGATCTCACGTATCTATAGAACATAATGAATATAACAGTATGAGGAACAGGGTAGTCCCAGAAACGTGGAAGTGGGGTGCAGACCGACAATCCCCTAAAGAGGGGGTGGGGGGAGATAAACCACAGAACTTATATGCATGTATGTGTGAACAATGGAAATGGACAACAAAGGTGGGGACAGGGTGGGGAGGGGGGGAGGGAGAATCAGTGGGGGGAAAAGGAGAAACATCTGTAACAAAAATTAATTAATTAATTAAAAAGAAAAAGAAAAACCATGAAGAAGGGAAAATAAAAAAAAAATTTTTTTTAATAAAAATAAGAAAACATTCTCTCACTTCCAAAAAAAAATGGGCAGAGAAGCTAAATAAACACCTCTCCAAACAGGACATACAAATGGCCAAGAGGCATATAAAGAAATACTCAACATCACTAATCATCAGAGATGCAAATTAAAACAACAATGAGGTATCACTTCACACCTGTCAGAATGGCCGCCATCAACAAAGCATCAAACAACAAGTGTTGGCGAGGGTGTGGAGAAAAGGGGACTCTAGTACACTGCTGGTGGGTATCCAGACTGGTGCAGCCACTATGGAAAACACTATGGTGTTACCTCAAAAAATTAAAAATTGAACTGCCATTTGACCCAGTGATCCCACTTCTACAAATATACCCTAAAAAACCTGAAACACCAATCGGAAAGAATATATGTACCCCCATGTTCATAGCAGCACTATTTACAATAGCTAAGATCTGGAAACAGCCCAAGTGTCCATCAGTAGATGAATGTATAAAAAAGCTGTGGTACATGTACACAATGGAATGCTATGCAGCTCTGAGAAAGAAAGATTTCTTATCATTTGAGATGACATGGAGGGACCTGGAGAGTATTATGCTAAGTGAAACAAGCCAAGCAGAGAAAGACAAATATCATATGATCTCACTTATTTGTGGAATACAATGAACTAAACAAATCAATAAACCAAATTGACCCAGAGACATAGAGGTAGGGTACAGACTGACGAACTTCAGAAGAGGGGGTATTGGGGGAGAAGAGATAAACTGTGGAACTTACATGCATGTATGCATAACCAATGGACATATTCCTTATGCAGAACTTTCACTGATACAACACATGAGGCAAGAGAAACAAAGGAGAAAATGAACACATGGGACTACATCAAACTAAAAAGCTTCTGCACAGCAAAGAAACAACCATCAAATTGGAAAAGCAACCCACTATATGGGAGACCAAAATTGCCAATGATGCATCAGATAAGGGATTAATTTCCAAAATATATAGAGTACTCATACAATTCAACAAAAGGAAAACAAAGAACCCAATTAAAAAATGGGCAGACATCAACAAATTATCAAACAAGTGTTGGCGAGGGTGTAGAGAAAAGAGGACTCTAGTACACTGCTGGTGGGAATGCAGACTGGTGCAGCCACTATGGAAACAATATGTGTACCCCCATGTTCGTAGCAGCACTATTTACAATAGCTAAGATCTGGAAACAGACATAGAGGTAGGGTACAGACTGACGAACTTCAGAAGAGGGGGTATTGGGGGAGAAGAGATAAACTGTGGAACTTACATGCATGTATGCATAACCAATGGACATAGACAACAAAGCTGGGGAAGGGGTCAGTAGATGGGGTCGAGGGTGTCAATGGCAGAAAAAGGAGAAACATCTGTAACAAAAACAAAGTAATAAAAATAATTTTAAAAATAAATAAAACAGTAAAAATAATAATAATAATAATAATAATAAAGTGTGCCACCAATATCAGTATCCACCTGGCATCATATAAAGATATTTTGACCATATTCCTTATGCTATACTTTACATCCCTGTGACTGTTTTGTAACTATTAATTGGTACTTCTTAATCCTTTCATCTTTTTCCTCCAGTCTCCTAACCTTCTCCCCTCTGGCAACTATTATTCTGTTCTCTGTACCTATGAGTCTGTTTTTCTTTTGTTTATTTGTATATTTTGTTCTTTGAATTTCACATATAAGTGAAATCTTGTGGTATTTGTTTTTCTATGACTGACTTATTTCACTTAGCATAATACCATACATACTGTCACAAATGGTAAGATTTCATTCTTTTATTGTTGTTGTTGTTATTAATCCTCACTGTTTTTTCCATTGATATTTAGAGAGAGTGAATGGGAGGCAGAGAGAGGGAGAAACATCAATGTGAGAGAGACACATTGATCGGTTGCCTCCCACACATGCCCTGGCTGTTCGTGGTTAGAAAGAATTATCATCATTAAAATGCTCTTACTATCCAAAGCAATCTATAGGTTGAACACAATTCCCATCAAGATACCAATTGTATATTTCACAGAACTAGAACAAATATTCCAAAAATTTATATGGAACCACAAAGAGCCACAGCAATATTAAGAAGGAAGAACAAAGTTGGAAGAATTACACTACCTGATATCAAACTATACTACAAGGCCATAGTAATAAAAATAGCATGGTACTGGCATAAAAATAGATATATAGATCAATGGAACAAAATGGAGAGTCCAGAAATAAATCCATGTTTTTATGGTCAATTAATATTTAACAAAGGAAGCAAGAACAAACAATGGGGTAAAGACAGTCTATTCAATAAAAGGTGTTGGGAGAATTGAACAGATGCGTGCAAAAAACCTTAAGCTAGACCACCTTCTTACACCATACACAAGAATTAACTCAAAATGGATTAAAGACTTAAATGTAAGACTCAAAAGCATTAAAATTCTAGAAGAAAATATAGGCAGTAAAATCTTGAACATTTCTTGTATCAAAATTTTTTTCTGTTAAATCTTCTCAGGCAAGGGAAACAAAAGGAAAAATAAACAAATGGGACTACATCAAATTATAAAGGTTTCACACAGCGAAGAAAAGCATCAACAAAATGAAAAGACAATCCACTGAATGAGAGAACATATTCATCAATGATAAATTTGAAAAGGGGTTAATGTCCCATATTTATATTTTTTTAAAACTCAACACCAAGAACACACACAACCCAATGTTTAAAATGGGCAAAGGACCTGTCTAGACATTTCTCCAAAGAAGACATACAGATGGCAAATAGACATCCAAAAAGATGCTCAGTATCACTAATCATTAGAGAAATGCAAATTAAAACCACAATGAGTTATCACATCACACTTGTCAGAATGGCTATCATAAAAAAAATCAACAAACAAGTATTTACAAGGATGTAGAAGAAAAGGAACCCTCATGCACTGTTGTTGGGAATGCAAATTGGTACAGCCACTGTGGAAAACAGTATAGAGGGTCCTCAAAAAATTAAAACTGGAACTGCTGTCTAACCCAGCGATTTCACTGGAAATATACCTGAAGAAACCTGAAACACTCATTTGAAAGAATATATGCACCTCTATGTCTATTGCAGCATTATTTATAATAGCCAAGATTTGGAAGAAGCCCAGGTGTCTATTAGTAGATGAGTATATAAAAGAAAAAAAAACAAAAAACACAAAAAAGCTGTGGTACATATATAAAATGGAATATTATTTGGCTCGGGGAAAAAAAAGGAAATCTTACATTTTGTGACAGCATGAATGGATCTAGAGAGTATTATGCTAAGTGAAATAAACCACCACGCCCTGGCCAGTTTTGCTCAGCGGTTAGAGCATTGGCCTGCAGTCCAGAGAGACCTGGGTACCTTGGTTGCAGTTTGTCCCTGGCCCTGGTTGGGTTGTGTGGATGGCAGCCACTCGATGTGTCCCTTTCATGTCTCTCTCTCTCTCTCTCTCTCTCCCTCCCTCCCTCCCTCCCTCCCACTCTATCTGAACAAAAAATGTCCTCGGGTGAGGATAAAAAATAATAATAATAAATAAACCAGTCAGAGAAAGAGAAATACCATCTGATTTCACTTATATGTGGAATCTAATGAACAAAATAGAAACAAACTCAAAGATACAGAGAATAGACTGATAGCTGTCAGCAGGAAGGGGGTGGAAAAAAAAAGCACTCATAGACACAGACAACAATATGTGATTACCAAAGAAAAATTGGTTTGGGGAGGTAAAAGAGGGTAAAGGGATGATAAATGATGACAGAAGGAGACTTAACTTTGGGTGGTGAACACACAATACAATATACAGATAATGTATTATAGAATCATACACTTGAAACCTATATAATTTTATTAACCAATTATATGCCTCAGTAAATTCAGTAAAAATGTAAAAAATTAAATAAGATGAGGTATTCCTATACCCCTTAAATTCACACAATGTTATACAGTAGTTGTATCTCAATATTTTTTAAATGGTTTTTAAAAGCCCGGTCAGTGTGGCTCAATGGACTGAACATCATCCTATGCACCAAGAGGTCACTGGTTTGATTCCCCTTCAGGACACATGCCCGGGTTGTGGGCTTGACACCCAGTAAGGACTGTGTAGCTAATCAGTGTTTCTCTCTCATCAATGTTTCTCTCTCTCTCTCCTCCCCCTTCCTGCCTCTCTAAAATCAATACAAATATTTTAAGAAACAAAAATAAATGATTTTTTAAAACTCAGGAGTAAATTTGAAAGTTTAAAACGTATTTTGTTTTGTTAACTTGCAAAGGAGTCTCACCTTCAGAGAACTGGCTCTCAGAATTAAGATTTGACATATATTTAAAAGCTAAACCCATAGAAGTGTGATTATTACATTCAGCATTCTAACTGGTGGGGGGGAATAGTAGTTTCTCACTGTGGTTTAGTGTAGGTGTGGTTCTGTGTGGTTCTGTGTTTTGCAAAATATTAGCAATACAGATACATTGTTTTGTTTTGCTTTTGTAAGGAGTCAGCAATATATGGGCCTGTATTCATTATCTATTGTTATGTAACAAATTATCCAAAAAGTCAGTGGCTTGAAACAACAACATTTATTATCTCTCAGTCTTCTGTCTCCAGGTCTCTTACAAAGCTGAAGTCAAGATGGCGGCTGGGGCTGTGGTCTCACTGGAAAGCTTGATTGGGGAGGCTGCTCTTCTAGGCTCACTCACAAGGTTGTGGCAGGATTCAATTCCTCACAGTCTGTTGGCCAGAGACCACCCTCCATTTCCCCCCACACAGGCCTCTCCAACATGGCAGCTCATGTCCTCAATGTGTGAAAATCAAGACAAACGAGACAAGCCAGAGAGAGAACACAGAAGAAGTTGCAGGCTTTTTGTAATGTAATCTCAGAAGTGACATCCTACCACTGTTGTCATATTCTATTCATTAGAAGTGAGTCACTTTATTCACCAGATAGCTAGAAGGGACACTTCTATTGAAAAACTCAGGCCCAGCCAGTGTGGTTCAGTGGTTGAGCGTTGACCCATGCACCAAGAGGTCACTGGTTTGATTCCCGGTCAGGGCACATGCCCAGGTTGTGGGCCAGATCCTCAGTGTGGGGCATGCAGGCAGCCGATCAATGTTCTCTCTCATCGATGTTTCTCTCTCTCTCTCTCAAATCAGTAAAGAAAAAAGAAAAGAAAAACTCAGTAAAATATAACCTGAAACAACAAAACAGACATCAATACATCAGTGGAGTAGGGTGGGGTGGGGCATTAACAGAATACTTAATAAGGAGAAATACAAGATGGAGAGGCTCAGCTTGAACAAAGGAGTCACAGTGATTGAAATAGTGCTCCTTATGTAGTAAGAGCCAGATTCTGCATGGAGCAGTTGCTCTCAGAATGAAAGATTAATGAATTCTTGTCCATTTATTGGTCTTTCAGCCTCAAAGAACTTACTTAGCCAGCAGTTCTATTTTCAAAAGCAGAGGATAAACATGTGCTCTAATCTCACCATTTAAAATCTAATAAATGGATGAAAGAAGGTGAAAGGATTAGCCAAATAACATATATGCATAACCCATAGACAGACAACAGTGTGGTGATGACCAGAAGGAAGGGGATGAGGGTAGAAGCTGGATGGAGGTGGGTAAAGTGTGTGTGTGGGGGGGGGGAGACAGTTGCAATAGTGTCAACAATAAAAATAAAGTTAAAAAATAGAATTTAGTAAATATTTTTATCAAAGAAAAAAAATAAATAAGTGAGTCACTAGGTCCAGTCCACATTCAAAGAGAGCGGGTCACACAAGGGAGTGGATACCAGGAGATGGGACCATTGAGAGCAATGTTAGAAGCTGCCTACCACAGGACCCAATATTTAATCTATATAGAGTTTAGTGCTAAGGAAAACTATTGAGCAGTTTAAGAAAAGACCAGGTGCATTTTGTGTGTGTGTGTGGTTTTCTCAGGATGCAAGGGATTTTTCTAAGTGTCATGTGTGATGTACACGTTTAGCAATGATGGAAATTTGGATACACTAAGGGTGAATTAAAAGTTTTACTTTCCTACTTTATTCTTCTCTTTTAGAGAAATTTTCTTGTCCATTGTCCTCCGTGACTTCTGGTTTTGCCTCTGAGGGTCTTCCTTGTCCATCTCTATTCAAAAACTACATCTTAAGTGGGCATATGAGATGAAACCTTGGGGACGGAGGGCGGGGAGTTCAAAGTGTACCTCCTGCTGGGATAGATTTAGAGCCAGAGATGTTTCGGGGTTTTAACAATCATAGGCCTTTTACACAGTAGCAATTTTCCACCCAGGCCTCTTTTCGCACACTGGCTGGAGTTCTATTTCACTCATTCGTTCCCATCTCTTTCCTCACCCATTTCTGAACATAAAGACATATTTGAGAGTAACCACAATTGCCATTTCTGCTAGTTTGTGTCACTAATACATGATAATTATTCTTTTATCTTTATCTCTGCCTCATTAAAACACAATAGCCATCATTAATTGCTATTAAATCACGGCATCCAGCAGCGTTGTGAACCAGATCCCTCCCCAAGAGACTTGACTCAGCCCACTGATAACATCAGTTCACAGCCACCTCCATCCTCTCCTTCACCCTCATCATGAAAAAGACATGCAGTACACTCACCATGCAGCTTCCAAAACACCAGCCAGCTGACCACAGCCAATCTTCCTGTAGAGTGAACAGGCGGGTGTCCTGGGTGTGGCAGGGCCTAGTCTAGGTCACCAGCCAGCTCATGAAGATTAATTAGGAGTCTGCAGCTGCTGTCCAGGCCGTGGATGTTGACCATCTCGACTAGGAAGTGATGTTGGCAAGAAAAGAATGAATCCAAGAGGTATTTAGGAAGTAGAGTACTTTCTAAATAACAGACACTTTTCTAAGTACTTTGAATATATTAACTCCTGACAACACTCAAGTAAGGTGGGAATTGAAATCTCTTCTTTACAGACAAGGACACTAAGTCACCAGGAGGTTTTATAATTCAAATCACTAAGTTAAGGCATTGAACCCAGACATTCTGATTCTGAAGCCCATGTCTTTGACCATAATGCTATCATGACTTCTGCTCAATTATCTGCTTGCTATAAAGATTGCCCACTTGTTTACATCCCTTCCACCCTACCCCCTTGCACACATAAACACACACAGTCATATACAAATACACCCACAGCTACAGCAAATTGGTAAGTATGGGAGCAACTGAGACTTATATGCCCAAGGGGTGGACCAGACCAGAAAATGCCACTGAGTACAGTGGGCCCAAATGGAAACCCCATACCCATTAAACAGTCCATTCTTTCCTACCAGCCCTTACAACCATGACTCTGGATTAGTTCCATCTCTATAGATTGGCCTGTTCTTATTCGCAATAACCAAAAGGTGGAAGCAACACAAATATCCATCAATGGATGAGTGCATAAGCAAAACATGGTCTATCCATATAATGGGATATTATTCAAGACATAAAAAAGAATGAAGCTCTGATATATACTATAATATGGATGGCCCTTGAAAGCATTACGCTCAGCTAAAGGAGCCAGACACAAAAGGCCACATAGTATATAGTGTCACAGGATTTTTTAAAGACTCTGATGACTGTGATGTCATCTGAGCAAAGCTTTTGAACCTCTGTCTTACACACACAATAAAAGATGTATGCCTAGGCCATGTAGAGAAGGTCAGAGAGAGAAATCTGGTTTCCAGACCACTTCAGGCCACTCTGAAGCCAGCTACGGCTGGCTCAGTTATTCTGCTAAGCTCATGTGACCTTCTCAGGCTGGAGTTGAGAGAGTAGCTAAGCCCAATTTTTTTTATTTCTTTTACTTTCTTTTTGACCCTTGGACCATGAAAGAGGACTTTCATGACTCCATAAGAGGACTCTGGAGTCTGAAGAGAGCTGCCCTCTGAGCTCAGCTGTGCCATTTTTGAGCCAACATACTTAAATTTTCTAAACCTGTTTTCTTTGTGCAATCTCACAGTCATCAGGACAAGAGTTCCCATCCTTCGAATGCTCAGAGTGGGTGCCTGAGAAATGAGAGATGCTTGTCTATGCTTTCCATTCTACTGCAAGCTCAGCGACTTGCAAATTTTTGACCTGTACCGAAAGGGAAGGAGCTCCTGGAACACATGGGTGTCTTCCCTGACTGTGGCCAACAAAATCCTGTCAGACAAGATACCAACTTGTCTTGTCTTGTCAGGCACCCATGGGTTGTTTACCCTCAAAGGGAGCCTGGAATGACAAGAAGTTGCCAGTTCTTTGAGCAACTCCACCCGCTTTCATCACAATGATATCTCACTGCTGCAGTAATCAGAGGTCAGGACCTGAGGTTCAAATGCAACCATGGGCTGGTGACACAGAGGCTTTGAGCAAAGAAAAGGGTCTATTGCTGCAAAGATGAATTTGTGCATGTGTCCGGGGGATGGACATGGGCTCTTTGAGTACATGGCCATTCTCTCTCTGGCAGTGTGTGAAAGCAGGACATGCCAACTATGCCTGTAAACTCACAGAACAATGGTACCCAGAAAGCATGTGCATGTTCAGTGAAGCATCTCCCCTCACTTTTCTGAAAAATAGTCAGACAGACTGAGCAGCTTGGGGACAGGACACCCTCACCCACACCTGCCTGAGAAATAACTTTGTTTAAGGTTTGGGATGTCATTGCTAACTGTAATAATGAACAGTGTCACCCATACCTGAGCATCAATATTTTACTGACAGAAACCCAACATAGTATAAGGCAGTGGTTTGAAAGCTTTGCTGCATATCACAGTCATCTGGGACTTCTAAAAATCCTATGACATCACACATAATGTGGCCTTTTGTATCTGGCTCCTTTAGCTGAGCATAATACTTTGAAGATCCATCCATATTGTAACATATATCAGAGCTTCATTCTTTTTTATATCTTGAATAATATCCCATTAGATGGTGTATGGGTGGATGCTCAACCACTGAACCACACTGGCCAGGCTATCCCATTACATGGATAGACCACGTTTTGCTTATGCACTCATCCATTGATGGACATTTGTGTTGCTTCCACCTTTTGATCATTGTGAATAAGAATAGGCCGATCTATAGAGACAGAATGAATCCAGAGTAATGGTTGCAATGGTAAATTTATTTTGTACATGGCCTGGGCCCCAACTAAATCAGGTTTCTGGTGATAGGAGCCAGGCATTAATATTTCTTAAAACTCCCTTGGTGATTCCAATGTTCAGCCCAGTTGGACAACCAGTGGTGTGAGGGAAAGAAGAAGAAGAAGCCCTGTGAATTAAGCACCTACACTTCCCAGGGCTGTTTGAGTGCAATTCGCCCCAAGCCCACCCCAACCATCCTAATCATTCTCCATCACCTCATCTTGTCTATTTCCATTTTAAACATGTGTCACCATCTGAATTATCATAGTTAGTTAGTTAGTTAGTCTCTGTCCCTTCTCACAAAACCAATGCTATTCGACCTTGCAACAGATTCAATTCACCTGGGTCCCTTTTTTTAAAAAGACCAATGTCAGGACTCCACCTTGATAACTTAAATCAGAATCTTCTGGAGGAGGACCCAGGCATCTGTTTTTTTAAGAGCTCCCCAAGTAACTGCATTGTGGAGCCATGGAAGAGAAACACAGCCCTGATAAAGGGGCCCATGAAGACGATGTGTCCAAAGCTCAAAAAAACAGGGTCTCCTCCAGAGCATGTCCAATGGTCAGATGATGCTAGGTCACTTTACAGTAATCATTTTGTTTTATCCTCAGAATAGTTCTCAAAATAGGCTTTAACAGGTGAGGCAATTTTGGCTCAGAACAATTAAGTGATCACCCTGCAGCCAAGCCAGCATGGGAACATAGTCCAGGAACAGTCCAGCCTCCTCTCTGTGCTGGGCCAGGTCAGGGGTATCCTCTAGGCTCCAGAGGCCCCTGTACCCTTATATCAGCACTAGTAACCTTAACCTCTAAGGGCTGTCTGGATCCCCCATGAGAGCTCCATGAAAACAGTTCACTATTAAAAAATAAAACAATAAAATTTCACCAAGTAATAAAAGTAGGCAGCTATTAAATTAGTAATAATAAATATAATTTATCAATTTAATTATTTGATTAATTAATTAACAATTATTCCAGTCCATGGTGAATCATTCTTTTCTCCTTACCATTCTGGTTCATATTCCACTAATATTTCTTGAGCACCTATTGCTGAGCTCCCCTCCTATACCCAAGTCTTGTGTTAGATGTTTCCATACTACAGTGTTGATGACAGAGGCAGTATTATTCTCACTTTATACCCATAGGGTTAGGGAACATAGTGTCAGTTCTGATAACACCAGGCATTTATTTCTGATTCAGACATTTATTGAATGTGTGGTTTATGCTCTCACCAGCCAGCTGTCCTTGGGAAAGGCAGATATTAAATCGGCATTATATGAGAATGTGGCTGCCCAAGAGAAGTAAAGGGAGCCCTGGAGGTTGGGATCTGACCTGGTCCAGGGAGGGTTTAGAGACAGGTTCCTGCAAAAGCTTCATTTTACCTGAGATCCAATTCATCTTTTATTTTTTTAATTTATCTTTATTGTTGAAAATATTACAGATGTCACCCCCTTTATCCTCCATTGAATCCCTGCTCCCTGCTCCCATCTGCCTCCTGCCTTCTCCATACTATTGTCCGTGTCCACTGGTTATGCATGTAAGTTCTTTGGTTTGTCTCTTCCTGCATCTCCCATAACCTCTGAGGTTCATCAGTCTAACAACCAATTTGTACTTCTTAATTCCTTCACCTTTTTCACCCATCTCCCCAACCCCCCTCCCATCTGGCAACCATCAAAAAGTTCTCTGTATTTATGAGTCTGTTTCTGTTCTACTTGTTCATTTGGTTTCTAGATTCAGTTGTTGATAGATATGTTTTATTGCCATTTTATTGTTCATATTTTTTATCTTCTTCTTCAAGAAGACCCTTCAAATTTTCATATAATACTGGTTTGGTGGTGATGAACTCCTTTAACTTGTTCTTGTCTGGGCAGCTCTTGACATGGCCACCTATTCTAAATGATAGCTTTTCAGGATAGAGTAATCTTGGTTGTAGGTCGTTGCTTTTCATCACTTTGAATATTTCTTGCCACTCTCTTCTGCTTGCAAATTTTCTTTGGAGAAATCAGCTAACAGTCTATGGGAGCTCCCTTGCAAGTAACTAACTGATTTTCTCTTGCTGCTTTGAAGATTCTCTCCTTGTCTTGAACCTTTTGCATTTTGATGATGATGTGTCTTGGTGTGGGTTTCTTTGGGTTCATCTTGTTTGGGACTCTGTGCTTCCTGAACTTGTATGACTGTTTCCTTCACCAAATTAGGAACATTTTCTGTCATTATTTTTTCAGATAGGTTTTCAATTTCTTTCTTTCTTTCTTCTCCTTCTGGCACCCCCATGATGTGAATGTTGGTATGCTTGAAGTTGTCCAAGAGACTGCTTACACTATCCTCATTTTTAAAATTCTTTTTTTTTTTTTAATCTTTATTGTTGGATGTAAAATGTATTACAGATGTCCCACATTTTTCCCCCATTGACCCCCTCCTCCCCATTCCCGACCCCCCCCCCCCCACCTTTTCCCACACTATTGTCTGTGTCCATTGGTAATGCATATAAGTTCTTTGGTTTATTTCTTCCCACCCCACCCCCAACCCCTTTCCCTTTGAGGTTTGTCAGTCTAGCAATGAATTTGTACTTCTTAATCCCTTCACCTTTTTCACCCATTCCCCCAAACCCCCTCCCAACTGGCAACCAACAAAATGTTCTCTGTATCTATGAGAATGTTTCTGTTCTACCTGTTCATTTTGTTTGTAGATTCCATTGTTGATAGATATGTATTCATTGCCATTTTGTTTGTTCATATATTTTATCTTTTTCTTCAAAAAGACCCTTCATCATTTCATATAATAACGGTTTGGTGGTGATGGACTCCTCTAACTTTTTCTTGTCTGGGAAAGTTTTTATATGTTCATCAATTCTAAATGACAGCTTTGCAGGATAGAGTAATCTTGGTTGTAGGTTCTTCCTTTTCATCACTCTGAATATTTCTTGCCACTCCCTTCTGGCCTGCAAAGTTTCTTGTGAGAAATCAGCTGACAGCCTAATGGGAACTCCCTTGCAGGTAACTAGCTGCCTTTCTCTTGCTGCTTTTAAGATTCTCTTTGTCTTGAACCTTTTGCATTTTGATGATGATGTGTCTTGGTGGGGGCCGCTTGGGGTTCATCTTGTTCGGGACTCTCTGTGCTTCCTGGACTTGTATGTCTGTTTCCTTCACCAAGTTAGGAAAGTTTTCTGCCATTATTGTTTCAAACAGGTTTTCAATTTCCTGTTCTCGCTCTTCTCCTTCTGACACCCCCAAGATGCGAATGTTGGCACGCTTAAAATTGTCCCAGAGGTTCCTTACACTATCCTCATTTTTTTGGATTCTTTTTTCTTTTTGCTGTTCTGATTGGGCATTTTTTGCTTCCTTATATTCCAAATCAATTGTTTGCTCCTTGGATTTACGTACTCTATTATTGAAGCTGTGTAAATTATTCTTTATTTCAGTTAATGCCTCCTTCAATTCTAACTGTGTATCCATGATTTCTGACTGGTCCTTTTTTATGCTCTTGAGGCCCTCCCTAAGTTCACTGAGGTTCTCACTAAGTTCACTGAGCATCCTTATAAGCAGTATTTTGAACTCAGCATCTGTTAGGTTGCTTATCTCTATTTCGCTTAGTTCTTTTCCTAGGGTTTTGTTCTATTCTTTCATTTGGGACCTGTTTCTTTGTCTCCTCATTTTGGCTGCCTCCCTGTGTTTGTTTCAGTGTATTACTTAACGAGAGGTATGGGGCTATCTGAGACTAGATGCTGCTCGTTTGAAAGAATTTAGGAAAAACCTGAAGCAGGATCCAAGACAGGCCAATCCTATGGTTAAGCAAGTGGCAACAGATTGGGTGGGCTTGACAGTTGGGTGGGGCGGGGCAGGGCCTCAGGAAGTCACCAGGGCGGGGCTACCAGTGTGAGCCAGGTTGGGGAGTCCCAGATATGGCAACTGTCTGCCACCCCAGGGAAGGGCTCACCAAAGGAAAAAAGGCCTCTTACAGCACGTTTGTCGCGGAGAAAGCCCCCTCTCCATCCCTTGCTCCAGTGCCAAACAGCTCAGTTCTTCCCTGTATGACTCTGGTGCCCCTCGAGCTGCCTCCCCTCCAATCTTAGAGGGAGATAAGTTTGCGCGTGGGCCCTTTAGGGAGCTGCCTGGAGCTCCCGTCGCTTCAGCTTCCCTGAGCCTCAGTTCCCGCTGGTTTTTCCAGCCAGAAGTTATGGCACTTCTCTTCCTGGCACTGGAACCCTGAGCGGGGCACCTGGTGTGGGATGGGAACCCCTCAGTCCTCAGGAAGGACCTTCCTAGCCGAGATGTCCTCCTGATTTTTATCCGCCACACGTGGGTGTGGGACCAGCCCATCGCGCCGCCACCACTGCCGCCCCTCGCAGCCCCTCGCGCCTCCGCCCCTCCTACCAGTCTGGATGTGACTGCTGCTTTAATTCCATAGTTGTAGGACTTCCACTCAGCTTGATTTCAGGTGGTTTTGAATGATGGTTGTTCTGTAGTTTAATTGTAACTTTGATGTGGTTGTGGGAGAACGTGATACCGCGTTTACCTACCCGCCATCTTGACCGGAAGTCAAATTCTTTTTTCTTTTTGCTGTTCTGATTGGATGCTTTTTGCTTCCTTATATTCTAAATCAGTATATTGATTATTTTCTTCACCTACTCTACTGTTGATTCCCTGTAATTATTCTTGATTTCACTTAGTGAATCCTTCATTTCTGACTGGTGCTTTTTTATGCTCTTGAGGTCCTCATAAGTTTTTTGAGCATCCTTATAACAGTATTTTAAACACTGCATCTAGTAGATTGTTTATCTCCATTTTGTTTATTTCTTTTTCTGGCGTTTTGTTCTGTTTTCATTTGGGACATATTTCTTTGTCTTCTCATTTTGACTGCATCCCTGTGTTAGTTTCTATGTATTAGATAGAGTTGCTACATCACCTAGGCTAGGTAGGGTGGGCTTCTGTAGTGGGTGTCCCATTGGGTCCAGTGGCACAGCCTCTCTGAGCACCACAGCAGGGCACTTGAGGTGCACCCCCTGTGTGGACTGTACATGCTTCTGTTGTAATTGAGTCTTTTTTGTTTTGTTTTGCTTTTGTTTTTTATTTTATTTTTAATTTTTAATTTTATTTTTGTAACAGATGTTTCTTTTTTACCCCATTGACACCCTCCTCCCCACCCCACCCCCACCCTATCTCCGGCTTTGTTGTCCATGTTTATTGGTTATGCATACATGCATATAAGTTCTGTGGTTTATCTCTTCCCTCCCTGTAATTGAGTATTGATTTTGGTTGGCACATCAATGGGAGAGATTTACTCAGGCTCATAAGCTGCAAGGACTCTCTGTGGCCACTGGCCACCGACCTCTGACCATTTTGGAGGATCAGCTATTCAAGGGCCCACCACACAGAGCAAGACTTACTTCATCAGGGCTCTGGTACCCACTGAGCCCACCCCTTGAGTGTGTCACTTGTGGAGGTGGTTGGGTTGTGGTGCTTTGATGTGGTCTGAAACTGTCCACTGAGTGTGCTGGCTCTGGGGCCTCCCAGGAGAAGCAGGCCAAGTTCAACAACTGCCTGTGTTCTACCCAGGGCCACCAGGCATATGCTACAAAGTGATCTGAAGATGGCTGCTTCTTGTGCTGAACTTGAAGGTGCCTAGGCAAGGCCAAGCTGTGAACCAAGGCCAGCTAGTTCTGGGCCTGGGGCCACTTAGCAAGAGGTATGGGGCTCACTGAGGCCAGATGCTACTTGTTTGAAAGATTTTAGGAAAATTCAAAGCATGAGCCAAGACACTCCCTTCCTATGGTAAAGCCACTGGAGACAGCATAAGTGGGCCCCAAATTTGGGTGAAGCAGGGCCTCAGAGAATCACCAGGACAGGGCAAACAGTGTGAGCCAGGTTGCAAGAGTCCCAGATATGGTGGCCATCTGCCGGCCCCAAGGGGGAGGGGTTCACCAGAGGAACAATGGCCTCTAGCAGCACATCTGTCTAAAAAAAAGCTGCCCCTCCAGCTCTCACCCTGATGTCAAACAACTCAGTTCTTCCCTGTGTGTGTCTGGTGCCCTCAAGCTGCCTCCCTCACGCTGGAGCCTGGAGGGAGCAAGTCTGAGTAACTCAGTGTTCAGGCCCTTTAAGAGGAGCTTCCTGCCTTGGCCAGTTTGGTTCAGCGATTAGAGTGTCAGCCTGCGGTCCAGAGAGACCTGGGTTCGGTTCCCGCTAAGGGTATGTATCTCAGTTGCAGTTTGTCCCCGGCCCCGGTTGGGGTTGTGTGGGTGGCAACCAATGGATATGTCTCTCTCTCACCAATGTTTTCTCTCTCTCTCTCTCTCTCTCTCTCTCTCTCTCTCTCTCTCTTCCTCCCCCCCCCTCTCCCTTCCTCTCTCTCCCTCCCACTCTATCTGAACAAAAAAATGGAAAAATGTCCTCGGGTGAGGATAAAAAAACGAGGATCTGCTTGGGGCTCCAGAAGCCTCAGCCTCAATTCCTGCCAGTTCTTACAGCCAGAAGTTATGGAAACTTCTTTTCCTGGCACTGGAACCCTGAGCTGGGGGCCTGGTGTGGGATGGGGACCCCTTGCCCCTCAGGAAGGACCTTCACAGCGAGGTATCCCTCCTGATTTTTATCAACCACACGTAGGTGTGGGACCAGTCCATCCATACCTCTGCCCTTCCTATCAGTCTTGATGTGGTTTCTTTAATTTTGTAGTTGTGGGATTTCCAGTCAGCTCAGTTTCAGGTGGTTCTGAATGATGGTTGTTCTGTAGTTTAGTTATAATTTTGATGTGGTTGTGGGAAGAGGTGAGTACCATGTTTACCTATGCTGCCATCTTGACCAGAAATCCTAATTCATCTTTTATTTTTATTTTTTTAATCCTCACCCGAGGATATTTTTCTATTTATCTTCAGGTAGAGAGAGAGGAAGAGACAGGGAGAGAGAGGGAAACATCGACATGAGAGGAACACATCGACTGTTTGCCTTTCACACAACCCCAGCAATGGCTGGGGATGAACCGCAACTGAGGTACATGCCCTTGGCTGGAATAGAACCCAGGACTCATTGGTCCATGGGCCAATGCTCTACCACTGAGCCAAACCGGCCAAGGCCCAATTCATCTTTTAACAACCAAGAGTTATCATTCCCCAGCTCAGAATTCCTCAGTGGCTTTCAATTGCCTATCAGATAGGGGACCAAATCATTTCACTTTGCCTGGGACTTCTCTGAGTTTTTTTAGCATTGAAATCCCTACATCCTAGAAAACCTGTAAGTCCTGGGCAAACCAGGATGGCTGGACTTCCTACAACCCAACCAAATTCAAAATCCCTAGAGGTGGCTTCAAGCCCCTTCATGACCCCACCCCTTCCTGGTCTCACTTCTCAACACCACCATCCCTTACACTTTATTCACCAACCATAAGGAAGCAGGCCTGGTACCTTGAAACCAGCAAGCTCTCTTCCTTAACTCTTCTGTGCTAAGATCCTTCTCCTGAGCTGCTTTCCCCATATGCCCACCTGAAAAGCACCTGCTCATTTCTCAGATCTTGCATTAAATGCCAGCTTCTCTTGGAAGCCAATCTGCAACTTTTTTTTAATAGTGAAATTGTTTTATTCTTTTCCAATTTTTATTAAGTTATTTTTGTTACAGATGTTTCTCCTTTTTACCCCCTAGACACCCTCCTCCCCATCCCACCCTCCCAACCCCCCAGCATTGTTGTCTATGTCCTTTGGTTATGCATAATGCATATAAGTTGTTTGTTTGTTTGTTTTATCTCTAGGCATACATTTGTCCACGGTGCCTTCTCACCAGGTATCTTTTCTCTGGTTATCAGATAACTCATTAATATAATTTATCAATTTAACTAGTTGTTAACTAACAGTTACTCCAGCCAGGAGTGATGCATCCTTCTCTCACACACTGTCACTGTATAAATATATGTCTCAATAAAGGATCCAGGACCTTCTGAAGTCTTGTCATTGATGGACTGAGGGAAAATTAATAAGGAATCATGCACTCCTGGTGGGTGGGTAAAAGTGGCAGTCCCCTTTGGATATTGGTTTGGCAGTAGGTATTAAAGCTATACATACACATTCTCGATTGCCCATTCTTGATTGCACTCAATTTCCATTCATATATATGCCCAACAGAAATGTGTACATATATTCATTAAAAGGCATGTACTAGAATGTGTATAGTTCCATGGCTAGAAAAAAAACTAGAAACTATACAAATACCATCAATAATAGATTGAATAGACTGGGATTCCAAAATGGTAGTGGAGTGAATGGAAGCTACACAGACCATTTCCCAGGACCAAACTGGAATTACAACTAAAATAAAAACAAATCCTCAGGAAAAAGCAACAGAAAAGCAGCTAGCAAGGACCATATAACCAGGAACACGGAATCGATATTGGTAGGATTGCAGAGTTGCAAGAAGGGGTCTGAGAGCCCACGAACAGCAGCAGTCTAAGCTGTGAGCAGCACCCTTGGGATTAAATCCCTGTGGGCTCCGTAACACAGAGGGCCGGGACAAAGCACTGAATTGGCTATAGACACTCACCTTGGGCTCTGGAAGAGGGAGGGCAGACTGGACTAGAACTGGGTGGGGACAATCAGGATTTGGAGGGCACTCAGAGCTATTGCTGAGTTGTGGCCACACAGGACAGTGGCCATCTTACTCCTTTCCCAGGGCTCTGGGGAGAGGTGGAGGCCCCTCTCTCCAAGATTCAACCCAACCCAGGTGGACCAAAGAAATGCAAATTGAGGCTCATTAACAACCAGCATCTGCACCACCCTCGGGAAATACACTTACTTTTTTTATTTTTTTTTGAGAGTATGTGCCCTTAGTGGGAACCAAACCTGGGTCTCTCTGGTCCACAGGCCAATGCTCTAACCGCTGAGCCAAACCAGCCAGGGCTGAGGGGTTTTTTCATTCAACTAAAAACCCAAGTCTCTTCAAGTAACCGAGACTAACAGCCTCCAGGCAAAAAGCTATAGGAGAACTAAACCATTTCTGGGCTTGCAAGTCTACCCAGAAAAATAAGACTTGACAGGGGTGTTTAACGTGGGTCCTCTCACGCTCATCCAAACCCAGTAGAGGATGCCTCAAACAGCAGAACACCAACACACACAGAGAAAATTTGGCAGGATCCAAAACCCACTGAGAAAGCCAAAATAGTGAAACAAAAAAAAACAAATCCCAAATGAAAGAACGAGAGACCTCTACCGAAGAAAAGATAAGTGAAATGCAGTTAAGCAAGTTATCAGAGGTAGAGTTCAGAGCCATGATCTTCAGGAATCTCAACAGCATGAGTAAGAATATTAACAGCATGAGTAAAGATATAGAAGCATTGAAAATCAACCAATTGGAAATGAAAAACCACCAAGAAGAAATAAAGAATGACATAGCAGAAATAAAGAACACATTGGAAGAACTAAACAGCAGAGTAGAGGAAGCTGAGGACCAGATCAATGAATTAGAAGACAGGGTTTAAAGAAAGAAAAAAAAAAACCAACGAATCAGAAAACAAACAAAAAACAATTAAAAAACAGGAAAACACCTAAGAGAACTGTAGGACAACTGTAAACCTAATGATATTCACAGCATAAGAGTCCCAGAAAAAGAAAAGGAAATGAGCAAGAGCTAGAGAATATATTTGAAAAAATAGTGACAGAAAACCTCCCTAATTTGGTGAAGGAAGAAGGCATTCAAGTTCAAAAAGCACAGAGAGCCCCAAGAGAGAAGAACACAAACAGGCTCACACCAAGACACATAGTAATTAAATGCCAAAAATTAAAGACAAAAAGAGAATCCTAAAGGCAGCAAGACGTTAGCAACAGATAACCTACAAAGGAACCCTCATAAGGCTATCAGCGAACTTCTCAACAGAAACACTACAGGCCAGGAGGGAATGGCATGAGGTAATAAAGGTCATGAAATACAAGGATCTGAATCCAAGACTACTCTATCCAGCAGGGTTCTCATTCAAAATACAAGGTAAAATAAAGAGCTTCCCAGACAAAAGGGCTAAGGAAATACAGTAGTATCAAACCAGTACTGCAAGATATGTTAAAAGGACTGTTGTAATTAGTAGAAGAAATAGGAAAAAAATATAACCACACTAAACAAAAATGGCAATAAATAAGTACATATCAATTATCACCTTAGCAATCTTGAAAAAGAAGAACAAAATTGGAGGGATCACATCACCAGATTTCAGGTTATACTACAAAGCCACTGTAATCAAAACAGCCTGGTACTGGCACAAGAACAGGCATATAGACCCATGGAACAGACAGACAACCCAGAAATGGACCCAAAGTAATATGTTCAATTAATATTTGACAAAGGGGGCAAGAGCATACAGTGGAGGAAAGACAGCCTCTTTAATAAATGGTGTTGGGAACATTGGACAGCTACATGCAAAAAAAAAAAAAAAAAAAATGAAACTAGACCATCAACTTACACCATCCACAAAAATAAACTCAGAATGGATAAAAGACTTAAATGTGACTCAGGAATCCATAAAAATCCTAGAAGAAACTGTAGGCAAAAAAATGTCAGACATCATATGCAGCAGAATTTTCACTGATACATCACCTAAGGCAACAGAAACAAAGGAGAAAGTAGACACATGGGACAACATCAAACTCAAAAGCTTCTGCACAGCAAAAGATACAATCATCAAAATGGAAAGGCAACCCACTGTATAGGAGAGCATACTTGCCAATGATATATCAGATAAGGGGTTAATTTCCAATATAGATAGAGAGTGCTCATACAACTCAACAAAAGGAAAACAAAGATCCCAATTAAAAAATGGGCAGAGGAATTAAATAGACACCTCTCCAAACAGGACATACAAATGGCTAAGAGACATATGAAGAAATTCTCAACATCACTAGCATCAGAGAGATGGAAATTAAAACAACAATGAGGTATCACCTCACAATGTCAGAATGGCCGCCATCAACAAATCATCCAACAATAATTGTTGGCGAGGGTATGGAGAAAAAGGGATTCTAGTACACTGCTGGTGGGTATCCAGACTGGTGCAGCCACTATGGAAAACAATATGGTGTTACCTCAAAAATTAAAAATTGAACTGCCATTTGACCCAGTGATCCCACTTGTAGGAATATACCCGAAGAAGCCTGAAACAACAATCAAAAAAGAATATATGTACCCCCATGTTCATAGCAGCACTATTTACAATCGCTAAGATCTGGAAACAGCCCAAATGTCCATCAGTAGACGAATGGATAAAAGAGCAGTGGTACATATACACAATGGAGTACTATGCAGCTGTCAGAAAGAAAGATCTTTTATCCTTTGAGACGACATGGAGGGACCTGGAAAGTATTATTTTAAGTGAAACAAGCCAAACAGAGAAAGACAACTATCATATGATCTCACTTATTTGTGGAATATAATGGACATAACAGTCTGAGGAATGGGGTAGTCCCAGAGAGGTGGAAGTGGGGTATAGACTGTTAATCGCCAGAAGATGGGGTGGTGGGGGAGAGATAAACCACAGAACTTATATGCATGTATGCATGAAAAGTGTACATGGACAACAAAGCTGGGGACAGAGTGAGGAGAGAAGGGGAGGAGCAAATCAGTGGGAAGAAAAGGAGAAACACCTGTAACAAAAATAAATTAATTAATAAAAAAAGAAAGAAATTACTTTTAAAGAGCTAAAAATAAATAATAATAATCACGTTAAATGTAAATGGTTTGAATGCTCCCAAAAAGACACAGAGTAGCTGATTAGATAAGAAAGCATGACTCATATAGATGTTCTTTACAAGAAACCCACCTCACAACAAAAGACTCACATAGGTTGAAAGTGAAGGGATGGAAAAAAAATCTTCCAAGCAAATGGAAAGGAAAAAAAGTTGGGGTAGTAATACTCATATCTGATAAAATAGATTTCAAAATGAAGGCCATAACTAGGGACAAACAAGGTCACTACATAATATTGAAAGGACCTATCAAAAAAAAAAAAAAGATATAACCTTGGTAAACGTATATGCACCCAATATTGGAGCACCAAAATATATTAAAAATCTTCTGGAGGACTTCAAAGAAGAAATTGAGAGCAATACAATCATAGCATGGGACTTCAACACCCCACTGACATCACTGGATAGATCCTCTAGACAAAAAATTAACAAGGAAACAGAGATTCTAAATTAATCACTAGACTAAATAGATTTAATAGATATCTACAAAGAATTACACCCCAAAACTACAGAATTTACATTCTTCTGAAGTGCACATGGGACATTCTCAAAGATAGACCACATGTTAGGGCACAAACTAAGTCTCTACAAGTTCAAGAAGATTGAAATCATATCAAGCATCTTCTCAGATCACATTGGCACGAAACTAGAAATCAATTGCAACAAGAACATGCAAAGACATTTGAACACATGGAGGCTAAATAGCATGTTATTTAACAATAAATGCATTACCAAGGAGATCAAGAAATAAAATAAAAAATTCCTAGAAACCAATGAAAATGAACACACAACAACATAAAATCTATGGGATGCAGCAAAAGCAGTTCTGAGAAACAAGTTCATAACTCTACAGGCCTATCTCAAGAAACAAGAAAAATTTCTAATAGACTATCTAGCCTCACAACTTAAAGAACTAGAAAGCAAACAAAAAGAAAACCCCAGAGCTAGTAGAAGGATGGAAATAGTAAAGATCAGAAATAAATGACATAAAGACCAAAAAACAATTCAAAGAATCAATGAAACAAAGAGCTGGTTTTTTTAAAAGATAAACAAGATTGATGGACCCTTAGCTAGACTCACCAAGAAACAAAGAGACAGAACCCAAATATACAAAATCAGAAATGAAAGAGGAAGAGTAACAACTGATACCACAAAAATTAAAGGATCATTAACAAATACTATGAACAATTATACTGCAACAAATTTGACATTCTAAGCGAAATGGACAAATTTCTAGAAACACATAGTCTCCCAAAACTGGGCCAGGAAGAGATAGAAAACTTGAACAGACCAAATAGCAACTAAGAAAATTGAAGATGTAATCAAGACTTACCCAGCAAACAAAAGCCCAGGCCTGGATAGCTTCACGGGGGAGTTTTAACGAACATTAAAGAAGAACTAACAAACATTCTCCTCAAACTATTTCAAAACATTCAAGAAGAGAAAAGACTTCCAAACTCGTTTTATGAAGCCAGCATAATTCTAATTGCAAAACCAGAAAAAGACACTACAAAGAAAGAGAACTACAGGCAAATATCCCTGATGAACACAAATGCCAAAATACTTAATACTAGCAAATCAAATCCAGCAATACATCAAAAAAATTATTTAACATGACCAAGTGGGATTCATCCAGGAGATACAAGGTTGGTACAGTACTCACAAATCAATAAATATGATATACCACATAAACAAAATGAAAGATAGAAACCACATAATCATATCAATGGATGCTGAAAAAGCATTCGACAAAATCCAGCACCCGTTTCTGATAAAAATGCTCAGCAATGTGGAAATGGAGGAATCATACCTCGACATAATAAAGGCCATATATGAAAAACCTACAGCCAACATCATACTCAATGGGCAAAAACTACAAGCATTTCCCTTAAGAACAGGAACAAAACAGGGATGCCCACTTTTGCCACTCTTATTTAACATAGTACTGGAAGTCTTAGCCACAGCAATCAGACAGGAAGAAAAAATAAAAGGGATCCAAGTTGGAAGTGAAACTGTCATTATTCTCAGATGACATGATATTTTACGTAGAAAACCCTAAGGACTCCATCAAAAATCTACTAGACTTAATAAATGAATTTGGCAAAGTAGCAGGACATAAAATTAACGTCAAGAAATCTATGGCAGACATGGCCAATTTTGCTCAGCAGTTAGAGGGTCGCCTGTGGTTCAGAGAGACCCAGATTCAGTTCCCACTAAGGACGGGTACCTCGGTTACAGTTTGTCCCTGACCCTGGTTGGGTTGTGCGGGTGGCAGCCACTCGATGTGTCCCTTTCACATCGATGTTTCTCCCTCCCTCTCTCCCTCCCTCCCTCCCTTCCTCCCTCCCATTCTATCTGACAAAAAATGGAAAAATGTCCTCAGGTGAGGATAAAAAAAAAGAAAGAAAGAAATCTATGGCATTCTTATACACCAATGATGAACTCACAGAAAGAGAAACTAAAAAAAAAAAAAAAAAATCCCATTTACCATCCTGGCAAACGAATTAAGATACCCAGGAATAAACTTAACCAAAAACGTAAAGGACCTGTTTGCAGAAAACTACAGGATATTGAAAAAAAAATAGAGGAAGATATTTTTAAAAAGTGGAAGCAAATACCTTGTTCATGAATTGAAAGAATTAACATCATTAAAATGTCCATACTACCCAAAGCAATCTATAGGTTCAATGCAATCTGCATCAAAATACCAATGACATACTTTACAGAACTAGAACAAATACTTCAAAAGTTCATATGAAACCTAAAAAGACCTCAAATAGCCACAGCAATCTTGAAAAAGAACAAAGTAGGAGGGATCACATTACCAGATTTCAGGTTATATTACAAAGCCACTGTAATCAAAACAGCCTAGTACTGGCACAAGAACAGGCAGACAGATGAATGGAACAGAACAGAGAACCCAGAAATGGACCCAAGGCAACATGCTCAATTAATATTTGACAAAGGGGGCAAGAGCATGCAGTGGAGTAAAGACAACCTCTTTAACAAATGGTGTTGGGAAAATTGGACAGCTACATGCAAAAAAAAAAAAATGAAACTAGACCATCAACTTACACCATACACGAGAATAAACTCAAAATGGATAAAAGACTCAAATGTGACTCATAAAAATGTGAATCCATAAAAATCCTAGAAGAAACTGTAGGCAAAAAAATTTCAGACATCATACGCAGCAGAATTTTCACTGATACATCACCTAAGGCAACAGAAACAAAGGAACAGATGAACACATGGGAGTACATCAAACTCAAAAGCTTCTGCACAGCAAAAGATACAATCATCAAAATGGAAAGGCAACCCACTGTATAGGACAGCATACTTGCCAATGATATATCAGATAAGGGATTAATTTCCAATATATAAAGAGTACTTATACAACTCAACAAAAGGGAGACAAAGAACCCAATTAAAAAATGGGCAGAGGAACTAAATAGACACCTCTCCAAACAGGACATACAAATGGCTAAGAGACATATGAAGAAATGCTCAACATCACTAGCATCAGAGAGATGGAAATTAAAACAACAATGAGGTATCACCTCACAATGTCAGAATGGCCGCCATCAACAAATCATCCAACAATAATTGTTGGCGAGGGTGTGGAGAAAAAGGGACTCTAGTACACTGCTGGTGGGTATCCAGACTGGTGCAGCCACTATGGAAAACAATATGGTGTTACCTCAAAAAATTAAAAATTGAACTGCCATTTGACCCAGTGATCACACTTCTAGGAATATACCCGAAGAAGCCTGAAACACCAATCAGAAAGAATATATGTACCCCCATAGCAGCACTATTTACAATAGCTAAGATCTGGAAGCAGCCCCCAATGTCCATCAGTAGACGAATGGATAAAAGAGCAGTGGTACATATACACAATGGAGTACTATGCAGCTGTAAGAAAGAAAGATCTCTTATCCTTTGAGACGACATGGAGGGACCTGGAAAGTATTATCCTAAGCAAAACAAGCCAAACAGAGAAAGACAAATATCACATGATCTCACTTACTTGTGGAATATAATGAACATAACAGTCTGAGGAACGGGGTAGTCCCAGAGACGTGGAGGTGAGGTACAGACTGACAATCCCCAGAAGAGAGAGGGTGGTGGGGGAGAGATAAACCACAGAACTAATATGCATGTATGCATGAACAATGGACATGAACAACAAAGCTGGGGTCAGGGTGTGGCAGGAGGGCGAGGGGGGAATTAGTGGGGGGAAAGGAGAAACATCTGTAACAAAAATTAATTAATTTTAAAAAGAAATAAAAATATATAAACAGTATAACATAAATATAATAATCATAGTAATAGATTGGATAAATAAGTTGTGGTATATTCACACTATGGAATACTACAAAGCATGTGTCTTCAAGGGGAGCAATATTTTACCTCCACATGGGGCAAAAATTAGTTTGCGAGGGAATATACAGATATATGTACAATATATAGATATAAAAGATACAGATGAATGGGTGGATAATAGAGAAATAGATAGGTTGATAGATAGATGATAGATAGATAGATAGATAGATAGATAGATAGATAGATAGATAGATAGATAGATAGATAGATGATAGATAGATAGATGATAGATAGATAATAGATAGACAGACAAGATGATGGTAGATATAGATATACAGTAGACCTGTGGTATTAAATTTCATAGTGGCATAATTAAAATGGCTGCTTGGGAGGGTGATAATGAAAACATGATTGAGAAATATTGCTCTTAAGCAATAAGATGGAAGACCTACAGACACATGCAAAAACATATTGAATCTCACAAACATGATGTTGAATGAACAAAACAAGATAGAAAAGAGAATTATTATGTTATTTTATTTATATAAAGCACCAAAATCAGGAAAAGTTCATCTGTAGTGTTGTATATCAACATAATGTTTGGGGAAGAAAGGAAGCAGAAAAGGAATTCCAGGGGTAAGGACCTAGTCACATTCTTTTTCTTCAGCAGGTCTTGATTGCATGAGTTTGTTTAGTCTATAGAAAGTCATCAAGCTGCATAATTACGATATGTGCTTTTTTCTGCGTGCAGTTATTCTTTGATAAAAAAGTTTAATAAAATAAAAAATAAGTTTGTTCCATAGGTACCAACATAGAAAGATGACCCACACATATAATTAAGTTAAAAAAGCAAGAAACAGAATGATTCAGTAGACTAAGCTAACATACATAACAAACAGTAATAAATGTGTAAGTCAATACAGCAATGAGGATTTGGAGACAAACTGCTCATCTGGTGCCTGGATTATCTTGAAACAAAAGGAAGACTTGGGGAGATGAGAATGTCCCAGTTTCTTTTAATTTTATTATTGTAGTAAAATAGACATAATATAAAATTTACTATTTTAACCATTTTTAAGTTTCCAGTTCAATGGCATTAAGTACAGTCACATTATTGTATAACTATCACCACTATCCACCTACAAAAGTTTTTTATCTTGCAAAACTGAAACTCTGTCCCCATTAAACAGTAACTTCCCCTCCTCTTCCCCCAACCCCTAGTGCCTACCATTCTATTTTATTTATGAATTTGACTCCTCTAAAGACCTCATATAAGTGGAATCATACAATATTTGTCCTTTCGTGACTGGTTTATTTCACTTAGCATAATGTCCTCAAGGTTCATCCATGTTTTGTTTTTTGTTTTTTTATCCTCACCCAAGGACATTTTTCCGTTTTTTGTTCAGATAGAGTGGAAGGGAGAGAGAGGAAGAGAGGGAGCGAGATAAACATCCATGTGAAAGGGACACATTGAGTGGCTGCCACCTGCACAACCCAGCCAGGGCTGGGGACAAACTGCAACCAAGGTACGCACCCTTAGGGGGAACCGAACCCGGGTCTCTGAACCACGGGCCAATGCTCTAACCGCTGAGCCAAACCGGCCAGGGCAGTTCAGCCATGTTGTAGCAGGTGTCAGAATGTCCTTCCTTTTTAAGACTGAATAATATTCCACTGTATAGATGGACCACATTTTTTTTATCCATTCATCTGTGGACACTTGGGTTCCTTCCACCTTTTCACCATTATGAAGAATGAGCTGCTATGAATATGAATATGCAAAAATATTTTCAATATTTGCTTTCAATTTGGGGGGCATAAACCCAGAAATGGGATTGCTTTATCAAAAGGTAATTCTGTGTTTAATTTTTTGAGGACCCATCATTACTTTTTGCCACAATAGTTGCAGTATTTTATGGAAATGTTACAGTTTTGCTGAATACATTTCAGTATTGTTTGAATATTTCACTTCTACCCCAAAAGAGGGGGTGGGGGGGAGAGATAAACCACAGAACATATATGCATGTATGCATGAACAATGGACATGGACAACAAAGCTAGGATAGGGAGGGAATGAGTAGGGGGGGAGAAACATCTGTAACAAAAATTAATTAATTAATTTAAAAAAAGAATATTTCACTTCTACATATAAGCTCAAGAGAAATAAAAACATACAGCCACACAAAGACTTGTATGCTAATATTTATAGCAACATCATTCATAATAGCCAAAAGTTGGAAACAACCCAAACATTCATTTATGGGTGGATATATAAATAAAATTAGGTATATCTATACAATGCAATATTATTCAACCATAAAGAAATTACGTATTGATATGGGCTACAACATGGATGGACCTTAAAAATATTATGCTGAAAGAAGCCACTTAAGACCACAACTATATGATTCCATTCATGTGAAATGTTTATAACAGGGAAATCTATAGAGATAGAATATAGATTAGTGGCTGCCAGAGGCTGAAAGATTTGGGTTGGGATTGGGGGCAATAACTAAAGGGCACAGGGTTTCTTTTTGTAGTGATGAAATGGTTCTAAAATTGACTGTGGTGATGATTGCACAACTGTGAATATAGTTTAAAAAAAAAACATTAAATTGTACACTTTAAATGGGTGAGTTGTATGATATATGAATTATATCTTTTTAAAGCTGTTTGAATAAAATGAAATGAAGTGGAATAAAGGCTGGAAAAGAAGGTAGGAGGAAGGTCATGAGGAAGAGAAGACAGAGGCTGAATCAGCTGTGAAGCATCAGTTGAAACAGTTGAACTGGGCTGTCTGAGTCTGGACCCTCCTGAGTTTGAACACCAACTGTGCTAATTACTCATTGAGTGACTTTGGGCAGTCATTTTACCTCTGTGAGTCTGTTTTCTTTTCTGAATAATCAGAAAAGATTTGATCTCTTCAGGTTGTTGAATATTCGATGAGATAATAAACAAGTGAAATTGGTATTATCTGCACAGTTGAATGTGGAAGAGATAGAAGTGGGCATAATGATGGAAATGGTAGATTGATGATCGCCAGATGAGTTGGACCTGGGTGGGGGGTACTTGGAGAGGGGCGCTGGCGTTAAAGCCCTCACTGGTGTGGGTGCTGTGCCTCAGCCTCCTTAGTCAGGGGGTGTTGGCTGAGCTTTGCCATCACTCATTCTGTAGGCGTTTGGCTCCATTGCCTCATCAAGGGTGTGTGCCTCCTGTCAAGAAGTTTCTTGAGTGACAGGAAATTTAGGGTCAATAAAGGCCCAGACAGCTGTGCTGCCCAATTAACAGACAGGCCCTTCAGGAGAAACCTGGGAAGATTTGTGCTGTCAGCTCCTTCTCCAAGCTCAGCACATGGACCTGACCACTCTTTAGTGCCCAGCCTGTTGCAACTAATAGAGTGGTGACGACCTGGAGTTAAGGAGCAGCTACTTCTAGAGACAGTAAGTGATTTGGCAGATATTGGCCTCTCTCTCTCTCTCTCTCTTTTCCCCTTGCACTGCATGAATGCATATTCTGGCCAGTTTTTTACCCATTCATCCAGCCAGCCAGCCTTTCTTTTATTTGTTTACTTGTTTATTATTTGTATACCCAATAAATTCTCCTCATAACCTCCTCTGTGCCCATTCCCATACTGGTGGAGAAAGAGATTAAAAAGTCAGGCTTTCAGTGCTAAAAAACAACTGCCAGCTCAGCCATGAGAATAAAATCAGCTGTTTGGTTTGGCTCAGTGCTTAGAGCATCAGCCTGCAGACTGAAAAGTCACAGGTTTACTTCCCAGTCAAGGGTACATACCTGGGTTGCAGGTTTGATCCCTGGCCCTGGTCCAGGTCATGCGAGAGGCAACCAATCAATCAATGTGTCTCTCTCACACTGATCTCTCTGTCTCTCTGTCTCTCTGTCTCTCTGTCTCTCTCTCTCTCTCTCTCTCTCTCTCCCCCCTTTCTCTCTCCCTTCCAGTCTATCTAAAAAAAAAAATCAATGGAAAAATATCCTAAGGTGAGAATTAACAAAACAAAAATCAAAAGCATAGCTGTAATGCAAGTCTGAACAGGCAGAGCTATGGGAGTCCAGAGAAGGAGAAGCAACTTTCAGTGACTTAACAGAGATCATTCAACCTACCTTGCTCCGACTGTAAAGCATCTATCTAGTGCTCTTTCAAGGTCTTTTCAGATGGGGAAACTCAGTCTCAAAGAGGAAAGTGAGATGCTCAAGGTCACACAACTGGGAAGAAGCCAAGCAGAACTTGATTTTGGTTTATCTGGCTGCAGAATCCACGCTCCTTCTATACTTCTCCTTTCTCTCCCTTACAGTATTTGGCTTCTCTTCCCTTACAGCACGTGCTCCTGTGTGTGTGTGTGTGTGTGTGTGTGTGTGTGTGTGTAAGAGAAAAAGAGTGAGAGAGATTTAATGTTCATTTCTGTCAGAAACTAGAGCTACATGAGGGAGCATGTCTGTCTTATATAGTGTATTCTTGGTGTTTAGCTCATAACAGACACCCAAAAAATATTTGCTGGATAGATATATGAGTGATTGGGTGGATATGTGGATAGATGGATGGATCAATCAATCAAATGATGGATTGATGGATCGACGGATGGACTGATGAGTGGATAGATGAGTCGAGAGATAAGTGGGGGTGGAGAAAGACATAGCAGACATGATGCCACCCAAATTGACAGAGAAGAGTCTTGACTAGTAAAGATGCATTCCAGGAAGAAGTGTAAGAAAGGGCTAGGAGCCCTGCCAGTGTGGCTCAGTGGATGGAGCATCACCCCATGGACTGAGAGGTCTTGGTTTGACTCCCAGTCAGGGCACATGCCCAGGTTGCAGGCTCAGTCTCTAGTACAGGGTGTGCAGGAGGCAGCCGCTCGATGTTTCCCTCTCACATTGATGTTTCTATTTCTCTCTTCCTTTCTCTCTCTCTAAAAAATCCATACAAGCATATTTTTTAAATGCTAGGAGATGGGAAAACACCAAGAATACGGAAAAAATAATTCTGTTCAGCCAGAGAGTAGAACAAACAGGACTCAGATAAAACAGACTGACAAACCTCAGAAGAGGGGGTGTTGGGGGGAAGAGATAAACCACAGAACTTATAGGCATGTACCCATATCAATGGGCATAGACAACAAAGCTGGAGATGGGGTGGGGGGATGGGGAGGAGGGTGTCAATGGAGAGAAAAGAAACGTGTAACAAAAACAAATTAATAAAAATAATTTAAAATAAATAAATAAAAAAGAATGAAGAACTTAAAGGTTCAGGCTCAAGGCAGAGGGAGGGAGTGGTATTCCCCACTTTGATGCTCTTCTCATTTTAAATCCAACCCGAAGCACCTTCGTGTTGATACCTCTTCAACCAGTCAGTTCCTGGGTGGCAAAGGGGATTACATGGGGCCACTTGCCCTGCTGATCAACCTGGTCATGAGTTCAGTCTGTCACAGGCTGGTGAGTGTCCTGGGGGCAGGGGTAGGGAAATTTCCAGTTGAGTAGCATTGTGCGGTGGGTCTAGCAAGAGTTCTGGAGACTTTCAGGGGTGTAAAAACACCACTGGAGTGTCCCACTAGAAAGGACATACTGAAAGGACTGTCATCTCTTGCTCAGGTTTGACCATGAAACAAGTCCCCACCCCTGGGGTCCCATTCAGTCTCAAAAATCTAGATATACAAATTAGCCTATACCCTGAACCCCTCTGCCTTCCTTTGGAAATCTTCACTCTCTCTTCTCTTGAACCCCCAGGATCAGCCAAGGGTGCTGAGAACCGGACTCAGAATCAGAAGAGACATGAGCAATCCTCAGCCTTTGGAGGAGGTGCGCTGGGTGCAGGTTGGGGGAGGGGGGTGGGAGCCTCTGAGGAGAGGGAAGGTGAAAAGTTTAATGTTTCAGAGACAGCAGGGAAGATGAAAAATCCATGACCTGAATTCAGAGCTAAAAGGTGCTTTGTGATCATTCAAATGGAGAAAAAGATTCAGGTGGAAACCAAGTGGGGGGTGGGGGACAACCCTACTACATCTCTCCCAAAGTACCCTGCATCTCTTCTGTAAAGAAATTTTGACCCAGACACCCTTCTTTCTCAGATGAGATAAGAGGATTTCAGTATTAGCTTCAGAAATTCTGAGACCTCTGTGAGTGAGAAAGTAATACATAGAACACTCATGAAAAGGATGGAGAGACAAAGCCACCAAATGTGACAACTGAAAGGGACCTTCAAATCCTTCACACACACACTCATCTATATTTGGAAACTGAAGCTCAGATAGGAGGAATGACTTTCCTAAGTTCGTACAGGACTAAAACAGAGCTGGACCCCCGGAAGGAAACTAGATTTTTGGTGGTGAGCACACAATATAGTACACAGATATGAAATTATAATGCCACACACCTTAAATTTATATAATGTTATTAACAAATGTTACCTCAATTAATTTAATTTTAAAAATAAAGGATGCCCAGTCAAATTAGAATTTCGCATCAACAAATAATTTCATAATATAAATATATCCCATGCAATATTTAGGATATACAGTCAAAACTCAGTTTTCTAACATCTCCCATCTCAAACAATTCAGTTCACAGCCAAGTTGTTCACAAGAAAAAGTGTCTCAGTTGTCGAACAAAACTTTATTTCTCCACCTGACAACTCTTTCATGCTGACACTTGTGTCTCCCATGGGACAAACGAAAGAGAGAATGTGCAAGTATGAATCAGTTTACCGCTAAACTTCGAGTTGTTGACATCTCAGGAAGGGACATTCAATATTGTGTTGTGAATATTTTCTAATGGGGAAAAAAATGATTCCGCTTTTGAACAAATCACTTCTCAAACAGCCTTCTGGAATAAATTAAGTTTGAGAACCAAGGTTCCACTTACTTATACTAAAATCTTATTTTTTATTAATCTGAAATTTAAGTGTAACTGGGCATCTGGTATTTTACCCAGAAACCCTAACCTCAGCCCTCTTTGGACAATATCTCCTACTTCTCCTTGACCTCCTTAGCCCTTTGATGGTTTTTGTCATCTCTTGGCCCAGGAGGCATATGACATGTCAGGTGCCCGCGTAGCCCTGACACTGTGTGTCACCAAAGCACGTGAAGGTTCAGAGGCAGACCTAGTCGCCCTGGAACGCATGTTCCAGCAGCTGGGATTTGAGAGTACCATGAAGAAAGACCCCACAGCCCAGGTATTGTGCAGCCAGCCCACACCAATGGGAGGAAGGGCTGGACTGGAAGGTGGGCTCCAGGAAGGCACATCATTCTGGCCATTTCTCTTGCTCTAGCAATTCCAGGAAGAACTGGAAAAATTTCAGCAGGCCATTGATGCCCGGAAAGACTTTGTCAGCTGTGCTTTCGTGGTGCTCATGGCACATGGGCTAGAAGGACACCTCGAAGGGGAAGATGAGCAGATGGTTAATCTGGAGAACCTCTTCACCGTTCTAAATAACAAGAATTGCGAGGCCCTGAGAGCCAAGCCTAAGGTGTACATCGTGCAGGCCTGTCGAGGAGGTGGGGACAGAGCCAAGATCACAGAGCCTGTGTTCCTAATCCAGTCCTATCCCAGATCTAGAACCCCAGCTTTCTTGCCTTGCTAATCTGTCTTATGACCTTCTCCTTTCCCTTTCTTTCTCTCTGACTTTGACTTTTCCTCTTCTTCGTGTTTCAGAACACAGGGACCCTGGTGAAAGAGTAGGTGGAGACAATATTGCAATGATCACACAGGACAGTGACCAAACCATCCCAACGTACACGGACACCCTCCATGTCTACTCCACCGTGGAGGGTATGAGCTCCCAGCTGACCCAAGGTGGCCTCTGCCCCCCCCCCCCACACTGCTCCTGAGACACTCTTCCAGGACCCACCTTCTTCCAGGCCCTCTTGAAGCACATACCCCCACTCTCTCACCCTCATTGGGGCTCCCCTAAGCCCACTTTTCTGCAATCCCCAGGGTACCTTTCCTACAGACATGACAAAGAAGGCTCCTACTTCATCCAGACCCTGGTTGATGTGTTCACAAAGACAAAAGGACCCATCCTGGAGCTTCTGACAGAGGTGAGTTGGGACAAGGTACCTGGAACCCCAACCCAGCCTGAGCAGGAAGCAAGCAGAGTGAGCTGAGCCTCTTTCAAACCTTCCTGCATTTTCCCCTCCCCTGCTTCCAGCCCCAAATCCAATCCAGGTCCCAACACAGAAATTAGGATACTCATCTAGCAATGACTTTCCCTAATGCAAGAAATTCCAAAGTCCACAATATGTGAGATGATTTAGATAAATTTCTGTAAACAAAACAAAAATGTCTGTTAAGTGTTTGGACCAACTTTTTTTCTAATGTTTATATGATAGATTAGAAAAAAACACATAACAGAAATGTTCAACCATTAATTTCATAGACATGATGGTATAGGATTAGACAATAACAGTCACCCATCTGAGGACAGGGATTCCCACCTGCTTTCTTCTCTGACCTTCTCCTCATAAGCCCATTACACCAACTCCCCCAGGGGCCCAGCCCCAAAATGACCACACCTGTTGCTGCAGGTAACCCGGAGGATGGCAGAAGCAGAGCTGGTTCAGGAAGGGGAAACGAGAAAAGTGAACCCCGAAATCCAAAGCACCCTTCGGAAACGACTCTATCTGCAGTAGAAGTTGAAAGGGCAGGGAAGGACCTCCTTTCGGGTGCTCTTTCTGCCTCTCAAATGTTTAAAGTCAGTGCTCACTACTCTCCCAAAATCTTCTCTCCCCAAAGCTAAATGGCACTCAATCCTTCTTTCATCATACCCCTTATGCAGGTCCTCCTTCAATCTGTCCCTGTCCTTCTTAAAGCAATCCAGCTAAAACTGAGCACAGTCATGGCGGTAACAATAGTCTCACCTCTCTCAGGCTGGACTCTTTACCTTTATTAATGCAACCTAAGAGGGTAATCATTTATCCCACTTCTGCTCCTATGCTTATTTGAAACCCCCTTCTATCTTTTATGAATCATACCCATACAAATGTAACTGGATAAAGCTCAAGATTTTTCACTAATAAACCAAAGACCACTCACCTCCCATCTCAATCAAACCTTCGCTGGCTTCTAAATCTCACCTAGAGTTGTAACCTCTTCCTGAGCCCACATCCATTCCTATGTCCCAGAGATTCCCTCCCAATTCCTAAAAATTAAGGCAAGAATTAGTCTCTCTAAAACCCCTTTTCCTTGGCTAGCAAGCTGGTAACTTGACACTGTTCTAGTTCATGGGCTCTCTCTGGCTAATGGAGATGCCTCCTTTTCTGGATCTCTCCCTCCTAATTAACACTGCCCCTCCACCACCACCACTAGGCCCTGGGACTCTGCCCTCTCTCCAGATTCTCTAACCATTCATCCATTCTTATGGTTTCAATCTTCACCACTCTGAATCAGAGCAAGCTGAAACTATGGCAAATCCCCTAATGTCTCCCTGTTATTTTGTAGACAACAGGATAGAGGTTGTGTGGTTTGTCAAATGTTACATAGTAAGTCAGGGGCAGGGTCAAGTTCTGGCTTCTATCCCACGCTTTTCCACTACCTGCTAAGGCTTGGTCCATCAGAAAACTTTTGTAATTAGAGGAACCACCTGACAAAAGTTCTCCCTAGCCCGGCGGGTGTGGTTCAGTGGATTGAACATTGCCCCATGGACTGAGAGATTCTGGTTTGATTCCCAGTCAGGGCACATGCCCGGGTTGCGGGCTTGGTCCCCAGTAGGGGGTATGCAGGAAGCAGCCAATTGATGTTTTTCTCTCTCACATCGATGTTTCTATCTCTCTCTCTCCCTTCCTCTCTCTCTAAAAAAATCAATAAAAACTTTTTTAAAATTCTCCCTACTTTGGAGATTGGAGCTCCCTGGAAGACTTCTAGAAATCCTTGATAACCAGCATCTAAGATTGCCTCCACAGAATTCCAGCACTTGGCTGGAAGCTGGATCAGATGCATTGCCTTCCAAGTCTGAGAAGCATGTCTCTGTATTGTCAACCTGGACATTTATGGCAATAACCTGTGGTCATATCTGCCATATGAGTCTTTTCTTCCTGGTCCATCCTCCAAGTGGTCCCTATTACCCTCACTTCAGACCCCAGGTTCAGAAATCTGCTGTTACCTGTAACACCCTTCTTCTTGCAGCCTTCCTATGCCACCAGCCGCCATGCCCGGCCCAGCCTCACTTTGAAACATTTCTCATATATGTCTTCTCTTCCCTAACATGTCACTCTCCAGGCTCAAGTTCCACCCTCGCATATTTGCATCTTTATACCAGCTTCCTTTCTTGCCTCTCCACCTGACCATCTTACTCCTCCTCTGCCCTCTACACCATCTATAATTCTTGATTTTCCTAGAACACCCAAGAAAACACAATAGCACCCCATCATTTAAAGACCAAGGCCAAACTCCACATCCTGATTTTTCACACCTATATAATTCTGCCTCCAACCAGAAATCAGCTAAATTCATCCCCTACCTTCTCCATCATGAATTCACCCTTCCAACAAGACTAATGTCCTCTTACTCATCCCTGCCTCTAAGCCTTTGCTGTGACCATTTCCCCAAGCTGGAGTGTCCTCTCTCTCCCTTCATCCACTTTCCACTACCTCCCATCTCTATTCCAGAAAGCCATTCCTAATAGTCTTTCTAGTTGATTCTGCTTTCTTACCCAGGATGAGACACTGATGATTATAATTTCTTAAGGGCAGGGAACAAGTCTTTGATTATCATAATGGATGTTCAATAAACAGTTGTCAAACTAAAAGTGTGTGTTGGAATCTTTGCTCTGAACTTAAATCATGAGGCTGATGTGAAAGGCATTATGAATTTGGTTTCTTTTTCCTGATGGCCAGCAGTCTCCCTGGTGTGTCTATCATGAACAGAGCATCAGGATCTCAACCAGTCTCTTTCATAAATCAGGTATGTTAGGAATTTGTAAAGTTATAGGCCACACCTCCATGCCAAGTGGCCATATTTCACAGGACTGTTCCATCTCTGAATATTCCCAAGGATATATCTAGACACAGAACTGTAGCTGTTCAGAAGGGACCTTGAAGGTCAGCTAGTTACAGGATCACAAAATTTAGCAAGTGTGCTACCTCTCTCTATCCAGGCACCCATTGCAGACATAACTAATCGAATCACACCTTCTTCCCTACTTAACTGGGGTGTAGCCTCAAAGTTTTTCTCCTCTCAGCACCCCAGGAAGCACAGGCACATCATTTCTGATTCAGTTGAGCACCCTTGTGAGGAAGCAACTTGTCTAGAGTCACCAAGTTCTTAAGTAATAAACCCAGAGCTCCCCGCTTGTGGTGCAGTAATAGCCATGGCAGCAGTTGAGAATTTATCCAGAGTAGTAGCAAAGCAAGTGGGTGAGGCAGGGGTGAGTACACAGGACCAAGTAGATCTAGGGTGATGCATATGCAGAGTCCTGTAGACCCACCTATGTGCAAACCTGTGCTCCAAATACCGAACTATTTTGGAGTCTCCAAATACAGGAGTCAGCAAATTATGACCTGCTCATCCAACCCAGTCTGCAGCCTGTTTTATAAATAAAGCTTTATTGGCACATAGTCATTCATATAGGTCCTTACACCCTACAACAGACAACATATGGTCTGCAAAGCTGAAAAGAGTTACTATCTGGCCCTTTACAGAAAAAGGTCCCAACCCTGCCCTAACATCTTTCTGACAAATTCTCATTGTGCTTAATTCGGCCAGAGTCACTCACCACCAGGAACTATACCTAATTCACTGGTGACCCAATGATGAAATACATGGCTTAATTTTTCAACACTGTTGAGTAAGGGTTTTCCTCAATTATTTAGTAAGGATTTAGAAATATATCCTGAAAGTCTATTTTTTTAGTATCAGGGGAAGAACCAAACCCTGTACAATTGGTGCAGGAGAACCTCCTTAGGAAAGATACAAAATACCAACCCAGAGTCAAGACAGCACCACGAGCACATTGTCAGGTTTCTCCCAAGTCTTGGAATGTCCCGAGAATCTGGGGCCCTATAGATTATTCCGGGTTCACTTCACAGCACATGTTCTCCAAGTTACTCTCCAACTACAGTAGGAGTCATTTTAAAATGGAAATCTGAAAGAAAGCAAGTCTCTACAAATTCAAGAAGATTGAAATCATATCAAGCATTTTCTCAGATCACAGTGGCATAAAACTAGAACTCAATTACAATACAAACACATAAAAACATTCAAACAATTGGAGGCTAAATAGCATGTTATTAAACAACAAATGGGTTACTAACAAGATCAAGGAAGAAATTAAAAATTTACTAGAAATCAATGAAAACAAACACAAAATCTATGTGACACAGTGAAAGCAGTCCTGAGAGGTAAGTTCATTGCACTACAGGCCTACCTCAAGAAACAAGAAAAATTTCTACTTGACTTTCTAACCCTACAACTTAAAGAACTAGAAAGTAAACAAAAAGAAAAACCCAGTGCTGGTAGGAGGAAGGAACTATTAAAGGTTAGAGCAGAAATAAATGACATAGACACCAAAAGAAACGATTCAAAAGATCAATGAAACAAAAAGCTGGCCCTGGCCGGTTTGGCTCAGCAGTTAGAGCATCGTCCTGCAGTCCAGAGAGACCCAGGTTCAGTTCCCACTAAGGGCACATACCTTGGTTGCAGTTTGTCCCCGGCCCTGGTTGGGTCGTGCGGGTGGCAGCCACTCGATGTGTCCCTTTCACATCGATGTTTCTCTCTCTCTCTTCCTCCCATTCTATCTGAACAACAAATGGAAAAATGTCCTCAGGTGAGGATTAAAAAATTAATTTAAATAAATTTAATTCGGGTGCGGGAGGCGGTGGACTCCATGGTGAAGAGTCTAGAGAGAGAGAATATCTGGAAGATGCAGGGCCTCATGTTCCGGTGCAGCGCTGGCTGTTGTGAGGACAGCCAGGCGTCCATGCAGCAGGTGCACCAGTGCATTGAGCGCTGCCACGCGCCTCTGGCTCAAGCTCAGGCCCTGGTTACCAACGAGTTGAAGAAGTTCCAGGACCGCCTGGCCCGGTGCACCATGCATTGCAACGACAAAGCCAAAGATTCAATAGATGCAGGGAATAAAGAGCTTCAGATGAAGCGACAGCTGGAGAGTTGTGTGACCAAGTGTGTGGATGACCATATGAACCTCATTCCAACCACGACCAAGAAGATGAAGGAGTCTCTCTTATTCATTCGGAAATAGAAGTGTTTACCACTGGCTATAGAGGCTGAGGGCAGGAAGCTATTTAAAATGAAGAATGAGCCCTGGCCAGTCTGGCTCAGCGGTTAGAGCGTCGACCTGCGGTCCAGAGAGACCCGGGTTCAGTTCCCGCTAAGGGCACGTACCTCGTGCGGGTGGCAGCCACTCGATGTGTCCCTTTCACGTCGATGTTTCTCTCTCTCTCTCCCTCCCACTCTATCTGAACAAAAAATGGAAAAATGTCCTCAGGTGAGGATAAAAAATAATAATAATAATAAATAAATAAAATGAAGAATGAGCCCTGGCCAGTTTTGCTCAGCAGTTAAAGCATCGGCCTGCGGTCCGGAGAGACCCGGGTTCGGTTCCCGCTGGGGGCACGTGCCTCAGTTGCAGTTTGTCCCTGGCCCTGGTTGGTCGTGCGGGTGGCAGCCACTCGATGTGTCCCTTCGCGTCGATGTTTCTCTCTTTCTCCCTTCCTCTCTCTCCCTCCCATTCTATCTATACAAAAAATGGAGGAATGTCCTCGGGTGAGGATAAAAATAAAAATAAAATAAAATGAAGAATGAGAATTTTGGTCTTTTAAGCAGAGTTTATGGATGAACAAATTAAGGATGCAGCAGGTGTAAGGCACATGTCGCTTGCCTCTGGACACTGGTTCTTTTATGTTTTAATCCTAGAAAGTGAAATGGAAAAAAACTGGTGCTAGAATTTGGTTCAGAGTTATTGAGAGCCTAAATTTTGTGTGGCAAATGCTTATCCTGGCAGCAGGCATTTCCCTCACACCAAGCCAGAGCCCTCGGAGGTACCAACAGGCTGACAGGTTCCTCTAACCTGCTAATGATCTAGTGGAATGCGAAGAGAGGTGTTTCTGTTTGTTGCCAACCTCCTGTTTACCAGAAGCATTACCACACCATTTTTCATAAACTGTGAAACAAAATCCACGATGTCACTGATTTAGACGGGGAAAAAGAGTTTCTGCATATTTGTTTTGCTTGGTTTTGTTTTATATACAAGAGAATGAAGTTGATTTAAGATGTGGAATTGGGAGAGGTAGTTTGGATAAGAACTTTGAAAGATTCCTTTGGATATCTGTTTCTGTCCATCAAGATGTGAATATGCACTTCTTAAATTCTCACACATGACACCTTCCAGCCCGGAGACCCTCCAAAGACATGAGAGTCAGTGTCAATACGTGTTGGTACGGGAAGCAGACCTTCCTTCTCACTGGCTGCAATGATGGGCCCTATGCCTGTCTGCAGCAGAGTGACAGGACAATCTTGCAGTGGTACTCTACGTTGATGGGAAAGGGGGTTTTGATTGTGCTATATACCATTATCAGGAATGAACAGTGAAAAAGGAACTGTTGGCTGCTTAATTAAGAGTTATGAAGTGCTAGACTTGGGAAAAACCTGGTTTTCAGGAATGAAACCTAAACCCAGTATTGTTCACTTAGCCCCCTCAAATAACAGAGCCCTATTGAGACAATCCTTTGGCAACAGGAAGTTCAAGGGAGAAAAAGTAAGCAACTCGCGTGAGCTGTGGCTCCTTTTGAGTACAAGGGGCAGCCCACATTACCAAATACCACTTTTGCCTGGGGCCTTTGCAACATGCAGTATTCTTACCCCAGCTCTGGCACCTTACCATTTTGATAAAGACTTTGTCACCTTTTTACCAACTTATTACTTGAAATGATAATATAGCCTGTCTGTTTGCTGTTTCATGACTGTGATATATTTTCCTAGTGGTCTGGTTTTAAAAAATAAATAAGGTTTAATTTTTCCTCCAAAAACAAAAAAACAAGATTGATGGATCTTTAGCTAGACTCACCAAGAAACAAAAAGAGAGAAACCAAATAAACAAAATCAGAAGAAAAAAAAACAGGAAGTAACAACTGACACCACAGAAATACAAAGGATCATCAAAACATACTATGAACAATTATATGCAAACAAATTGGACAAACAAAATGGACAAATTTCTGGAAACACACAGCCTCACAAAACTGAACCAGAAAGAGAGAGAAAACTTGAACAGACCAATAACAACTAAAGAAATTGAAGATGTAATTCAGAAACTCCCAGCAAACATAAGCCCAGGTCCAGATGGCTTCACGGGGGAGTTACAATGAACATTCAAAGAATATCTAATACCCATTCTCTTCAAACTATTCCAAAAAATCCAAGAAGATGAAATACTTCCAAACTCATTTTATGAGGCCAGCACAATCCTAACATCAAAACCAGATAAAGACACTACAAAGAAAGAAAACTACAGGCCGATATCCCTGATGAACACAATCCTTAACAAAATATTAGCAAATTGGATCCAGCAATACATCAAAAAAATTATTCACCATGACCAATTGGAATTCATCCCAGGCATGCAATGATGGTACAATATTTGCAAATCAATAAATGTGATATACCACTAAACAAAATGAAGAATAAAAACCATATGATCATATCAGTAGATGCTGAAAAAGCATTTGACAAATTCCAGCACCCATTTCTGATAAAAAAGGTTCAGCAATGTGGGGATAGAGGGATCATATCTCAACATAATAAAGGCCATATGTGAAAAACCTACAGCCAATATCATACTCAATGGGCAGAAACTAAAAGCATTTCCCTTAAGAATGGAAACAAGACAGGGATGCTCACTTTGGCCACTCTTATTTAACATAGCACTGGAAGTCTTAGCCATAGCAATTAGACATGAAGAAAAAATAAAGGGGATTCAACTTGGAAAGGAGAAAGTGAAACTCATTTTTTGCAGATGACATGATATTGTACATAGAACACCCTAAAGACCCCATCAAAAATCTACTAGACTTAATAAATAAATTTGGCAAAGTAGCAGGATACAAAATTAATGTCAAGAAATTGACAGCATTCTTATACACCAATGATGAAGTCACAGAAAGACAAAATAAAAAAACAATCCCATTTACCATCGTAGCAAAAGAATTAAGATAAGTAGGAAAATACTTAACCAGAGAAGTAAAGAACCTCTTCACAAAATCTATAGGTCATTGAAAAAAGAACTAGAGGAAGATATAAAAAAGTGGAAGCATATACTTTGTCCATGGATTGGAAGAATTAACATCATTAAAATGTCCATACTACCCAAAGCAATCTATAGACTCAATGCAATCCCCATCAAAATACCAACGACATACTTCTCAGAACTAGAACAAACACTCCAAAAGTTCCTATGGAACCAAAAAAGACCCTCAATAGCCACAGCAATCTTGAAAAAGAAGAACAAAGGAAGAGGGATCACATTAACAGATTTCAGGTTATACTACAAAGCCACTGTAATCAAAACAGCCTGGTACTGGCACAAGAACAGGCAGATATCAATGGAACAGAACAGAGAACCCAGAAATGGACCCAAGACAATATGCTCAATTAATATTTGACAAAGGTGGCAAGAGCATACAGTGGAGTCAAGACAGTCTCTTCAATAAATGGTGTTTGGAAAATTGGACAGCTACTTGCAACAAAAATGAAGTTAAAACACCAACTTACACCATATACAAGAATAAACTCAAAATGGATAAAAGACTTAAATGTAGCTCGTGAATTCATAAAAATCCTAAAAGAAAATGTAGGCAATAAATTCTGAGACATCATACGCAGCAGAATTTTCACTGTTACAACTCCTAAGGCAAAAGAAACAAAGTAAAAAATGAACACATGGGACTACATCACACTAAAAAGCTTCTGCACAGCAAAAGAAACAAACATCAAAATGGCAAAAGATCCCACTATATGGGAGACCATAATCGCCAATGATGCATCAGATAAGGGGTTAATTTCCAATATATAGAGAGTGCTCATACAACTCAACAAAAGCAAGACAAAGAACCCAATTAAAAAATGGGCAGCGGGCCTAAATAAACACCTCTCCAAAAAGGACATACAAATGGTGAAGAGACATATGAAGAAATGCTCAACATCACTAGAAATCAGAGAGATGCAAATTAAAACAACAATGAGGTATCACCTCACACATATCAGAATGGTTGCCATCAACAAATCATCAAACAACAAGTGTTGGTGAGGATGTGGAGAAAAGGGGACTCTAGTACACTGCTGGTGGGTATCCAGACTGGTGCAGCCACTATGGAAAACAATATGGTGTTACCTCAAAAAATTAAAAATTGAACTGGCATTTGACCCAGTGATCCCACTTCTAGGAATATACCTGAAGAAGCCTGAAACACCAATCAGAAAGAATATATGTACCCCCATGTTCATAGCAACACTATTTACAATAGCTAAGATCTGGAAACAGCCCAAGTGTCCATCAGTAGATGAGTCAATTAAAAAGCTGTGGTACAGCCCTGGCCAGTTTGGCTCAGCGGTTAGAGCATCGGCCTGCGGTCCAGAGAGACCCGGGTTCGGTTCCCACTAAGGGCACATACCTCGGTTGCAGTTTGTCCCCGGCCCTGGTTGGTCGTGCGGGTAGCAGCCACTCAATGTGTCCCTTTCACATCGATGTTTCTCTCTCTCTCTCTCTTCCTCTCTCTCCCACTCTATCTGTACAAAAATAAAATGGAAAAATGTCCTCAGGTGAGGATGAAAAAAAAAAAAAAAAAGCTGTGGTACATATACACAATGGAATGTTATGCAGCTGTAAGAGAGAAAGATCTCTTATCCTTTGAGATGGCATGGAAGGACCTGGAGAGTATTATGCTAAGCGAAACAAGCCAAACAGAGAAAGACAAATATCACATGATCTCACTTATTTGTGGAATATAACGAACATAACAGTCTGAGGAATGGGGTTGTCCCAGAGACATGGAAGTGAGGTACAGACTGACAATCCCCTGAAGAGGGGGTGTGGGGAGAGAGATAAACCACAGAACTTATATGCATGTATGTATGAACAACGGACATGGACAACAAAGGTGGGGACTTGGTGGGGAGGGCGAGGGAGGGGGGAATCAATGGGTGAAAAAGGGAAAACATCTGTAACAAAAATAAATTAATTAATTTTAAATAATTAATTAATTAATTAAATAAAATGGAAATCTGAGCCCTGGTTGGTTTGGCTTAGTAATAAGAGCATCCCCCACAGACTAAAGAGTCTTGGGTTGGATTCCAGCCAAGGGCATGTATCTCAGTTGTGGTTCTTTCCCAGCCCCGATTGGGGTTGTGTGGGTGGCAACCAATCAGTGTGTCTCTCTCACATCGATATTTCTCTCTCTCTCTCTCCCTTCCTTCCTCTCTCCCTCCAGCTCTATCTGAAGATTAATGTAAAAATGTCCTCAGGTGAGGATAAAAAAAATTGTTAACTTGGTAAATTTTGTTATATATAACTATCACAATTTTTTTAATTAATAATGTATCATACCAAGAACAATGAATTATACATTAACCAGGTGAAGGAGGTTAACATAACTAGAAATGTCATGTGGATTTTATGTATCCCCTGATAATCATATTTAATTAAATATGATGTAATTAAATAATATGATGTAATGTGATTCACTTTTGGGGTGTTCTTTCCAAACAGGTATTTTTAAAGCTTGTTGAGATATAATTTACATACCATACAATTTACCCATTTATAGTGTACAATTCATTGTTTTTTTAGTATGTGATATTAATTTTTTTAAATCCATGATCCCAGTCTAATCATGAGAAAAACATCAGACAAACTCAGATTGTTTGACATCTAACAGTACCTGGCCAGCCCTCCACAAGGCTGTCAAGGTCATAAAAAATAAGGACAGCTTATGAGAAATTATCCCAACAAGGAGACGGAGGAGATGTGACAATTCAATGCAATGCGATACCTGAGATGGGAGTTTGGAACAGAAAGAGGGCAATAACAGAAAAACTGATAAAATATGAAGTCTAAAATTTAGTTTTTAAGAAATAAAGCATGGGATGTTTTCTTCCCAAGTTTCCATAACCCCCTTCCAATAATGAGGAAACATCAAACAAACCCAAAGTAAAGAATACTCTAATAGCGAATCAGTACTTACTCTTTAAAACTGTATAGGTCATGAAAAACATAGACAAGACAGAGAAACTGTCACAGATAAGAGAAGATTAAAAAATAAAAATAAAAAACAAGCTTACTAAATGCAACATGGTATCCTGCACTGGGTCCTGGCACAGAAAAAGGACATTTGTGGGTAAATTAGTGAACTGTGAGTGAAGTCTAGAGTTTAGCTAAGTAGTACTGTGTCAATGTGAGTTTTAACAAGGTACCCTGGTTAAGTACAATATTAACATTAAAGGAATAGAATTCTCTGTGTTATTGTTGCAACTTTTCTGTACATCTAAAAGTATTACAAAACAGTTTAGTTAAAACAAACATATATAATAACTGGGTAGTCCTGGTTTCCCTAACTGAACTCTGCCACAAATGTAATCATCACTGGTTTAAAAATAGGGGAAGTGAAAGATTACTCTATCCTGCAAAGCTGTCATTTAGAATCGATGGCCATATAAAGAGTTTCCCAGACAAGGAAATGCTAAAGGAGTTCATCACCACCAAACCGTTATTATATGAAATGTTGAAGGGTCTTCTTGAAGAAAAAGATTAAAAAAATGAACAAACAAAATGGCAATGAATACATATCTATCGACAATGGAATCTACAAACAAAATGAACAAGCAGAACAGAAACATTCTCATAGATACAGAGAACATTTTGTTGGTTGCCAGATGGGAGGGGGTATGGGGGAATGGGTGAAAAAGATGAAGGGATTAAGAAGCACAAATTCATTGCTAGACTGACAAACCTCAAAGGGAAAGGGGTTGGGGGGGTGGGAAGAAATAAACCAAAGAACTTATATGTATAACCAATGGACACAGACAACAGTGTGGGAAAAGGCGAGAAAAGGCGGGAGGGCAGCAGGAGTGTGGAGGAGGGGATCAATGGGGGGAAAATGAGGAACATCTGTAATACACTCAACAATAAAGATTAAAAATAATAATAAATAAATAAATAAAAATAGGGGAAGTAGACCTACATACAGTATCTAATCTATGTGAATGAGTGTCAGGTTTAATCTATTGCTATTAGTACAATGGAATTTCTCAGGCATGGTAAAAGATTGACAAATCAATTTTAATTCCTTTTAGTATTTCGACATTTTTTTCCAGTTTTATTGAAATATATTTGACATACAGCACTGTATAAGTTTAATTTTTACAGCATAATAATTTTACTTACATATATTGTGACATGATTACCACAATAAGTTTAGTTAATATTCATAATCTCATATAAATACCAAAAAAGAAAAAGAAAAAAATAGTTTTTTCTTGTGATGAGAATTCTTAGGATCTACTTACTTAGCAACTTTCAAATATCCCATATAGCACTTTTCACTATAATCACTATGTTGTACATTACATCTCTAGTTCTTATTTATCTTACAATTGAAAGTTTGTACCTTTTGACCTCCCTCCAATTCCCCCTCCCCAAACACTCCACCTCTGGTAACCATAAATCTGATCTCTCTGATTTTGGGTTTTGTTTTGGTTTGTTTTTTGTTAATCCTCACCCAAGGATATTTTTTCTATTGATATTTAGAGAGAACAGAAGGGCAGGAGGGAGGGAGAGAAAGAATGGAACCCATGACCTTCAGTATGAGGGCCAATGCTCTAACCACTAAGCAACATCAGCCAGGGCAGTTTTGCTTTTGTTTTGTTTTTGTGTTTTGTTTTAGATTTCGCATATAAATGAGATCGTGTTAAATTTTGACATTACACTTAACTTTAGAAGTTAGATTTTTTCCCTGGTGCTTGGGTCAGAACACTACTCTGTCAAGTTGAAGTATCACTCAACCACTCTACACCCTCCTGGGTGGGTTTAGCCCTTTCAGGTAACATACCTATTCTTTTGAAAAGGTTGAGGAGAGGCGAGGGTTGGAAGAGACTAGATACTGAGCATTTCCTGACCACACCCATCATTTTCCTCTTCTGTAGAAGTGGGTGAAACCAGCATGGTGGGAAGACTGAATAAATGATTCACCCATTTAAACCACAGAATTAAAGAATGTTTGCACACCCAGAAGACACACCCCTCATTGTTCACGTTGACTATGCATGAATTCAAATGGGGTTTCTATATCACAGTTTCCCAAACTTGGTCTTTTGAATGGTACCTTCATCCATATCTACATGTCACTACATTATTATTTCATTGATACTTATCTTTACAGCAATTTTATTTTTTATCTTTATTTAACATTAAAATGCAACATTATTTGGCATTAAGAAAGAATAAAAAGCTCATATGGGCTGCAGCACAGATGAACTTAGAAAACATTATGTTAAGTGGAAGAAACCACGTATGATATGATTCTATTTGTACAAAATGTCCAGCATAGGCAAATCATGGAGACAGAAAGCAGATTAGTGGTTGGAGGGGTGAGAGGGTGGGAAAAAATGGAAACTGACTGCTTAAGGGTTATGGGATTTCCTGTGGGGTGATAAACAAGTTCTAAAATTGAATATTAGTAACAACTGCATGGCTCTTTGAATATACCAAAGACCATTGAGTTATATACTTTCAAAGGGTGAACTTCATGGTTTACGAATTATATAGCAGTAAAGTTGTTGTTTAAAAAATTAAACAGTTGCCCTGGCTGGTTTGGCTCAGCAGTTAGAGCGCTGATTCAAAGACCAAAGAGTCTTGGGTTCGATTCCCAGTCAAGGGCATGTACCTGAGTTGCAAGTTTGATCCCAGCCCTGGTCGGGTTGTTCTGGAGGCAACCAATCGATGTATCTCTCTCACATTGACATTCTCTCTCTCACTCTCTCCCTCCTACCCTTCCACTCTATTTAAAAAAATAAAAAATGAAGCAATTACCTATTATGATAAATGGCATCACTTGCCATAAATGAAATAAGCATATAAATAAAAATATGCAATGAAAATTTTATTTTTTATATTAAATTTTTTTATTAATTTATTTTTGTTACAGATGTTTCTCATTTTTTTCCTATTGACACCCTCCTCCCCTTCACCCCTGCCCCATCCCCAGTTTTGTTGTCTATGTTCACTGGTCATGCATACATGCATGTAAGTTCTGTGGTTTATCTCTTCCCCTCCAAACCCCCTCCTCTGAGGCTTCTCAGTGTACACCACCTCTATGTCTCTGGGTTAATTTTGTTCAGCAGTTTGTGTAGTTCATTAAATTCCACAAATAAGTGAGATCATGTGAAATTTATCTTTCTCTGCTTGGCTTGTTTCACTGAGCATAATACTCTCCAGGTACTTCCATGCCATCTCAAAGGATGAGAGATCTTTCTTTCTTACAGCTGCATAGCATTCCATTGTGTACATGTACCACAGCATTTTAATCCACTCATCTACTGATGGACACTTGGGCTGTTTCCAGATCTTAGCTATTGTAAATAGTGCTGCTATGAACATAGGGGCACTTATATTCTTTCTGATTGGTGTTTCAGGCTTCTTCAGGTATATTCCTAGAAGTGGAATCACTGGGTCAAATGGCAGTTTAATTTTTAACTTTTTGAGGTAACACCATAGTGTTTTCCACAGTGGCTGCACCAGTCTGCATTCCCACCAGCAGTGTATTAGAGTCCCCTTTTCTCCACACCCTCACCAACACTTGTTGCTTGATGATTTGTTGATGGCAGCCATTCTGACAGGTGTGAGGTGATACCTCATAGTTCTTTTAATTTGCATCTCTCTGATTTCTAGTGATGTTGAGCATTTCTTCATATGTCTCTTGGCCATTTGTATGTTCTTTTTGGAGACGTGTTTATTTAGGCCCTCTGCCCATTTTTTAATTGGGTTCTTTGTCTTCCTTTTGTTGAGTTGTATGAGCACTCTATAAATTTTGGAAATTAACCCCTTATCTGATGCATCATTGGCGATTATGGTCTCCCATATAGTGGAATCCCTTTCCATTTTGATGGTTGTTTCTTTTGCTGTGCAGAAGCTTTTCAGTGTGATGCAGTTTCATGTGTTCATTTTTTACTTGGTTTCTTTTGCCTTGGGTGTTGTATCAGTGAAAATTCTGCTGCATATGATGTCTGAGATTTTGTTGCCTTCATTTTCTTCTAGAATTTTTATGGATTCACGAGTTACATTTAAGTCTTTTTAAGTTGATACCTTGTTCATGAACTGGAAAAATTAACATTATTAAAATGTCCATACTGCCCAAAGCAATCTATAGACTCAATGCAATCCTCATCAAAATACCAATGACATACTTCACAGATCTAGAACAAACACTCCAAAAGTTCATATGGAACTAAAAAAGACTCTGAATAGCCACAGCAATCTTGAAAAAGAAGAACAAGATAGGAGGGATCACATTACCAGATTTCAGGTTATACTACAAAGCCACGGTAATCAAAACAGCCTGGTACCGGCACAAGAACAGGCAGATAGATCAATGGAACAGAATAGAGAACCCAGAGATCGACCCAAGACAATATGCTCAATTAATATTTGACAAAGATGGCAAGAGCATACAGTGGAATCAAGACAGTCTCTTCAATAAATGATGTTGGGAAAATTGGACAGCTACTTACAAAAAAATGATGCAATAAAAATTTTAAATGGTTATATATGAACCACCAATATATGTTCCATATACTGTCTCTCAATACAATGACCAGTGTCCTGGTTGATACCTCTATGTGCACGCATACAAATATTAATATTTCTTTTTTTTTATCCCCACTTGAGAACATTTTTGCATTTATCTTCAGATAGAGCTTGAAAAAGAGAGAGAGAAAGAAACATCAACGTGAGAGAAACACATCAACTGGTTGCCACCCACACGACCCCAACTGAAGCTGGGACGAACCGCAACGGAGGTAAGTGCCCTTAGCGGGCACTGAACCCAGGACTCTGGTCCACAGGCCAATGCTCTAACCGCTAAGGCAAACCGGCCAGAGCACACAAACATTTCTTTGAGAGCAGAATTGCTAGATCAAAGATACAAGTATATGTGTGTATGTGTGTATGTGTGTGTGTGTGTGTGTGTGTGTGTGTTCTCATTGAAATTGCTTTAATAAAAACTGAAGTATAGCCAGTCAAGATGACAGCGTAGATAAACGCGGTATCACGTCCTTTCACAACCACATCAAAGTTACAACTAAACTACTGAATAACCATCATTCAAAACTGCCTGAAATCAAGCCGAATGGAAGTCCTACAACTACAGAATTAAAGAAGCAGCCACATCGAGACTGGTAGGAGGGGCAGAGGCACCACGGGCTGGTCCCGCACCCACGAGTGGTGGATAAAAATCAGGAAGATTCCTCAGCTGGGAAGGTTCTCCCTGAGGACTGAGGGGTCCCTGTCCCACACCAGGCGCCCCGCTCAGGGTTCCAGTGCCAGGAAGAGAAGTCCCCATATCTTCTGGCTGGAAAAGCAAGCGGGAACTAAGGCTCAGGGAGGCTGAGGCAGCTGGAGCCCCAGGCAGCTCCTCTTAAAGGGCCCGCACACAGACATATGAACTCACTCCCTCTAAACTTGGAGGGGAGACAGCTCAAGGGGCCCCAGAGACATACAGGGAAGAACTGAGCTGTTTGGCATTGGAGCGAGGGCTGGAGAGGGGGCTTTCTCCAGGACAAACGTGCTGTCAAAGGCCTTTGTTCCTCTGGTGAGCCATTCCCTGGAGCAGCAGACAGATGCCATATCTGGGACTCCAGAAACCTGGCTCATACTGGTTGCCCCACCCTGGTGATTCCCTGAGGCCCCGCCCCACCCAACTTTCAGGCCCACCCAAGCTGTTACCAGTTGCTTAACCATAGGATTGGCCTGTCTTGGATCCTGCTTCAGGTTTTCCTAAATTCTTTCAAACAAGCAGCATCTGGTCTCAGATAGCCCCATACCACTCGTTAAGTACTACATAGAAACAGACACAGGGAGGCAGCCAAAATGAGGAGACAAAGAAACAGGTCCCAAATGAAAGAATAGAACAAAATCCCAAGAAAAGAACTAAGCGAAATAAAGATCAGCAACATAACAGATGCTGCATATAAGGATGCTCAGTGAACTTAGTGAGAACCTCAGTGAACTTAGTGAGGGCATCAAGAGCATAAAAAAGGACCAGTCAGAAATGAAGGAAGCACTAACTGAAATAAAGAATAATATACACAGATTCAATAGTAGAGTAGGCAAAGCCAAGAAGCAAACTATCAATTTGGAATATAAGGAAGCAAAAAACACCCAATCAGAACAACAAAAAGAAAAAAGAATCCAAAGAAATGAGGAGAGTGTAAGGAGCCTCTGGGACAACTTCAAACATGCCAACGTTCGCATCTTGGGGGTGCCAGAAGGAGAAGAGAGAGAACAAGAAATGGAAAACCTATTTGAAACAATAATGGCAGAAAACTTTCCTAACTTGGTGAAGGAAACAGACATACAAGTCCAGGAAGCACAGAGAGTCCCAAACAAGGATGAACCCCAAGAGGCCCACACCAAGACACATCATCATCAAAATGCAAAAGGTTCAAGACAAAGAGAGAATCTTAAAAGCCGCAAGAGAAAAGCAGTTAGTTACCTACAAGGACATTCCCATAAGACTGTCAGCTGATTTCTCAAAAGAAACTTTGCAGGCTAGAAGGGAGTGGCAAGAAATATTCAGAGTGATGAGAAGCAAGAATCTACAACCAAGATTACTCTATCCTGCAAAGATGTGGAATCACTGGGTCAAATGGTAGTTCAGTTTTTAATTTTTTAAGGAAATTCCATATTGTTTTCCATAGTGGCTGTACCAGTCTGCATTCCCACCAGCAGTGTTCTAGAGTCCTTTTCTCCACATCCTCACCAGCATTTGTTGTCTAAGGATTTGTTGATGACAACCATTCTGACAGGTGTGAGGTGATACCTCATTGTCATTTTAATTTGCATCTCTGATAATTAGTGGCATTGGGCATTTTTTCATATGTTTCTTGGCCAGTTGTATGTCCTGTATGGAGAAGTGTTTGTTCAGGTCCTCTACCCATTTTAATTAGATTATTTATCTTGCTTTTGCTGAGTTGTTTGAGTACTCTTATATATTTTGGAAATTAATCCTTTATCTGATGTGTCATTGGCAAATATGTTCTCTCATACGTATTTTCAAGGGTCCCCTTTTCATTTCGATGCTGGTTTCTTTTGCTGTACAGAACCTTTTTAGTTTGATATAGTCCCATTTATTAGTTTTTCTTTGTTTCTCTTGCCCTAGGTGATATATCCATGAAAATTCTGCTGTGTGTGATGTCTGAAATTTTGCTGCCTACATTTTCTTCTAGGATTTTTATGGTTTCACCAATGAGATTTAAGTCTTTTATCCATTCTGAGTTCAGTCTGTGTATGGTGTAAGTTGGTGGTCTAGTTTCATGTTTTTGCATGTACCTGTCCAATTTTCCCAACACCATTTATTGAAGAGACTGTCTTTACTCCATTGTATGCACTTGCCACCTTTGTCAAATATTAATTGAGCATAATGTCTTAGGTTGATTTCTGGGTTCTCTGTTCTGTTCCATTGAAGATACAAGCATTTTTATTTTTATAGATGTTCCTTCATTCATTACACTAAAATAATTTATCAAATCCCTGCCAGATGCCAAATACTGTTCTAGGTACTGGAAATAGTGTGACTGACAAAGCCTCTGATCTCAAGGAACTGACATTCTGGTGAGAAGACTGTTGATAAACAAATAAATCATACAATAATATGATTTTTATTATATAATATTATTTTTAGTAGTGCTAAATATAATGGATAAAAAGAAAGCATTGCAAGGGGTTAAAAAATCATGAGGGAAAAATGCTTTTTTATTGTGGTAAAATACCACTTTAACCATTTTAAATTATATAATTCAGTGGTATTTAGTACATTCACAATGTTGTGCAACCATCACCTATATTTAGTTTCAGAATATTTTCATCACCCCAAAAGGAAATCCCATGCTCTCATGGGTGGTCAGGGAGGTGATATGAGAGCAGAGGTCTATCTCAAGGAAGAGCAAATGAAAACCATGTGAAGATCTAATGATCTTTGTATGTGACCTTCACCTCTGTGCTATTGTTTTATTCATATTTTTCTTTAAAGTAATTCTTTTCCTTTTTTTGATCCTCACCCGAGGACATTTTTCGATATTTTGTTCAGATAGAGTGGGAAGGAGAGAGAGAGAGAGAAACATCGACATGAAAGGGACACATTGAGTGGTTGCCACCCACACGACCCTACCAGGGTCAGGGACAAACTGCAACTGAGTTACGTGCCCTTAGCGGGAACCAAACCCAGGTCGCTCTGGACCACAGGCCGAGGCTCTAACCGCTGAGCAAAACTGACCAGGGCTAAAGTAATTCTTTTTATTACTTAAAAGTAAACTTATCCATACAGTGGAATATTATTTGGCAATTTTTTTAAAAAAGTATATAAATATATTGTCTTTCTTTTTTTCTTTTTTTGTAAATCCTCACCTGAGGATATTTTTCCATTGATTTTTAGATAGAGTGGGAGGGAGGGAGGGAGGGAGGGGGTTGGGGGAGAGAGAGAGAGACAGATGTCAACGTGAGAGAGACTCATTGATTGGTTGTGTCCCACCTCACCCTGACCAGGGCTGGGGATAGAACCTGCAACCCAGTATGTGTCCTTGACTGGGAATCAAACTTGCAACCTTTTGGTCCAAAGGCTGAAGTCCTAACTGTTGAGCCAAACCAGCCAGGGCTAGAATATTTCTTTTTTTTTTATTTTATTTCTTTTTTTTATCTTCACCTGAGGACATTTTTGCATTTGTCTTCAGACAGAACAGGAGGGAGAGAGGGGGGAAGAGAGAGAGAAACATCAATGTGAGAGAGACACATTGACTGGTTGCCACCCATACGACCCCAGCTGGGGCCGGGAACAAACTGCAACTAAGGTATGTGCCCTTAGTGGGAACCGAACCCAGGACTCTCTGGTCTGTGGGCCGACGCTCTAACCGCTGAGCCAAACCAGCCAGGGCTGGATTATTTCTTTATGACTTTTCTGAAGTGAAATTACTGGATTAAAAGAAAACAACATTTTTATAGCTCTTGACAAAGCCACTTGAAGTTGTTAGAGTTTTTATTTTTTATTAAATTTTTTTTATTTTATTGATTTTAGAGAGAGAGGAAGTGAGAGAGAGAGAAACAGAAACATCAATGAGAGAGAACATGGATTGGCCGCCTCCTGCATGTCCCCCACTGGGGATCGGGCCCACAACCTTGGGCATGTGTCCTGACGGAGAATCAAACTGGCAACCTCTTGGTGCGTGGGTCAACGCTCAACCACTGAGCCACACCAGCTAGACTGCTAGGGTTTTTAACATTTGCATTTCTTTGACTCCCTTATGTGGTTCCCTGTGACCTGTATAGCCTCTTTTGGTGATTGTCCTTTGGAGATTGTTGTGGGTGAGCTCTGCTTAAATAGCTTCAGAGGTGGACGTCCTGAGGAGGGAGATCTCGAAATTTAGAGCTGGATGGTTTTAAATGATGGTAGAGGGAGGGAGAGTTTACAGTACTAGAAGTTATTCCTGAGGTTAAGCTCAAATCTGCTTCCTCAAGGTTTCTGCCTGTGGGTCCCTGTTTTCCACCCAAAGCCACAAAGAGCGGTCTTCCCATTCAGGTCAAAGGATCAAGACTTGAGAGGTTAGATGGTGCACAGAAACAATCCTGAGAAAAGACCGATAATTATCAATTCCTTTTCACAGATGAGACTCAAGAGGTGACATTACTTGCTTACATTTCTACACTGTGTAGGTAGCAAGGGTGATTATCTAACGTGGTCTGCTGCAAAGCCAGAGCTCTCCCTGTTGAGCCCACTGCTATCAATGAGGAAGCCTAAAGATGCCCAGTTACAGCAACAAATCCTTAACAGTGTGTGCCTGCGGTGCTGAAATAGCCCAGCATCTCCCCTGAGGGCATCACCTCTTGAAGCCCAGAGGTACAAAGGAACAAAATTAGAGGCACTTAGCAATTGGCCAGCTCTGCACAGTGAGGTGTAGCTGCCACCTGCAGGAGAGCCAGAGAACAGTCTTGCTCAGCACTCCTCTTTCCAACAATAACACTTCCAACCCATGGGCACCATGTTGATCAGTAGCAATAATCCAAATAAAGGTGTGACACCATCTGAAACTTTCTACTTTGCCTCTGGTAAATCAATTCCTTGTTGACTATATAACTGACCACAGTTCATCAAACTGGTCAGAATAGCCTTTCTCTTCCCTTGTTCCTCCAGCTAGACTTCATTCTCTCTTGGCTAGATCTGACTAAGGACTATGACTTTGAAAATGTAACACTGTCAGCTTAGCTCTGGAGGGAAATCCCAGGAGCTGGAAACAATGCTGAGCCCTAGAAGCCAGCATTCAAAGGAGCTACAGTGAAATTACCATAGGCACTTTTACTGAATGTTTATTGTATACAGTAGCTGCCCTCTACATTATACATACACTGTACCATTTAAGCTTCGCAACCTGCCTGCGAGGTAATAATACCATTCTCATATCTCGGGTGAGGAAAGGAAGGCTCAGCTGTATTTATTAACTTCCAAAGTATGTCACAGCTGCAAAGTGGAAGAGCTAAGCCTTGCTGAATTAAACCACTATACTCTTTCGCCTCTCAACGTTCCCAGAAACCAGAGCTATATACAGAGGAAAATGCACATAACCATAGAAAAAGATTCAGCTCTGGCTGGTGTCACTCAGTAGTTAGAGCATCAGCCTGTGCAACGAAAGGTCACAGGTTCAATTCCCAGTCAAGGGCACTTACCTGGGTTGCAGGTTCTATCCCCGGCCCCAGTCAGGTTGCATGCGGGAGGCAACCAATAGATGTGTCTCTCTCACATATCTCTCTTTTTCTCTCTCTCTTTCTTTCCCCCTCCCTCCCAATCTCCCTTCCACTCTCTCTAAAAATCAATGTAAAGCCCTGGCCAGTTTGGTTCAGCGGTTATAGCGTCCGCCTGCGGTCCGGAGAGACCCGGGTTCGGTTCCCGCTAAGGGCATGTACCTCGGTTGCAGTTTGTCCCCGGCCCTGGTTGGTCGTGCGGGTGGCAGCCACTCGATGTGTCCCTTTCACATCGATGTTTCCCTCTCTCTCTCTTCCTCTCTCTCCCTCCCACTCTGTCTGTACAAAAAATGGAAAAATGTCCTCGGATGAGGATTAAAAAAAAAAAAAATCAATGTAAAATATATCCTCAGGTGAGGATTAACAAAGAAAGAGGGAGAGAGAAAAAGAAAGAGATCCAATGAATTTGGCTGAAATTAAAACTCTACCACCTTCCAGATAAGTGACTGAGTCAACCTCTCTCAGAGAATGTTTATTGAGCACCTATGATGTAGGTTTTCAGGTCTTTGAAGTATTTTATTTATAATGCTCACTTAAATACTGGATATCAACTTTAGGTGTCCTTTTTTCCAAGAAAAAGAAACTCAACTCAAAATATCTTAACCAAAATATCTTAACTAACTCTGTACAGCAATAAAAAGAGATAGAATGCTGCTAAATACAACTGGAATGAATCTCACAAATATAATGCTAGGTCAAAGGCACCAGAAAAAAAGTATACATACTACATGACTGGGTTTAAATAAAGTTCAAGAAAAAGCACAGCTTGCTCTGACCAGTATGTTGAGCAGTTAGAGAGCATCGGCCCGCGGACAAGAGAGTCCTGGGTTCTGTTCTCACTAAGGGCACGTACCTCAGTTGCAGTTTGTCTCCAGCCCAGTTGGGGTAGTGTGGGTAGCAACCACTCGATGTGTCTCTCTCACGTCATGTTTCTCTCTCTCTCTTCCTCCCCTCCCTCCCCACTCTGTCTGAAGATAAATGCAAAAATGTCCTTGGGTGCCCTGGCCGGTTTGGTTCAGCGATTAGAGCGTCGGCCTGTGGTCCTGAGAGACCCAGGTTCAGTTCCCGCTAAGGGCGCATACCTCGGTTGCAGTTTGTCCCCGGCCCTGGTCGGTTGTGCGGGTGGCAGCCACTCGATGTGTTCCTTTCACATCGATGTTTCTCTCTCTCTCTCTGTTCCTCTCTCTCTCTCCCACTCTACCTGAACAAAAAAAAAGAAAAGGAAAAATGTCCTCGGGTGAGGATTAAAAAAAAAAAAAATGTCCTTGGGTGAGAATTTAAAAAAAAAAAAGAAAAAGCACAACTCATCTATGGTGTTAGAAATCAGGAAAGTGGTTATCTCTGAGAAGAGATAGAGTAAGAATGTGGGGGCCCTAAAGGAGCTTTGGCATACCAGAGAGTGAGAGAGAGAAGAGAGAGAACATATATAGTTTTATATACAGTTTCTTATGAAGTTAAACATACCCTTTATATATAACCCAGCATTCATAGTCCTAAAGATATGAAAATGTATATCCACACAAAAACCAACACATGAGTGTCCATAGAAGCTTTAATTATAATAGCCAAAACTGAAAACAACCTTCAGTGAATGGCTGGATAAACACATTATGGTACATCCATATCATGTAAACATACATATAAACACATATATGGTACATCCATATCATGGATACTACTCAGCCATAAATATGCAACACTACTCAAATGGGTCTCAAGACTATTATGCTGAGTGGAAAAAGACAAATATTGTCAAAAAGCTATATACTGTATGATTCAATTAAAACATTTAGGAAGTGACAAATCTATAGTGCGGAATAATATGTGTACAAAGTATTCATTTTAGCAAAAACTAGAAATACCCATCAATAGAAAATTGGTTACACAAATTATGGCACCATCAACAGAAAAGTAATTACAACTGGGAATATGGTAGCAGACAAGACCGGAGTGAGGGTGAGTATGTGAGGGGTGAACGTGTGAGAGAGAGTGGGAGTGGGAGTGAGTGTGGGTAAGCATCTGCAGGCAGTGCAGGAACGTAGGGTGCACAGGTCCATGCAACGGGCTGGGGAGCAGCTGGCTAGTACTGCCCACGCTGCTTGGCAAGGCTTCCCCCTGCTTGGGGCCAGAAAGGCCTGCCATTTTGGAGGATCTCCTGGGTCCCCCATGAGAGGAGGCAGCAGGAGTGGCCAGGGCCCAGCACCCCAGACCATGGGCGTGCCCACCCAGAACAGACCAGCGACCACCGCTGTACATTCGCCTGCCCACACTTGGTAGCCACATTGCTGCAGCAACAGTGCAAGCCCCACAGTAGCCTCACACACAGCAGCAACAACCTTGGAAAACCCACGCATGCCAGCCCCATGCCTCTGGGACCCGGACACCCAGCCCCACCTCCACAAGATCTGTGCACCCCAGCCACACCCTCACCAGTCCTGCTCAACCCAGCAGTCCTCCAATGGCACACTGACACACGTCACTAGTCCTCCAGACCTGCAGCAGACAAGAGGTGCAGCCCCCATGGCCCCATACCAGCCCAGAGCTGCTGACCCCACAGACACGGCCCCAGCCAAGAGCTAACAGACCCGCTGCCACCAGCCAAAAGCCACCACCATCACCGAGAGCCACCAGCACTCTTGGACAACTGCACTGGATCCAAGATCAGGCCTTGCCATGACATGACACCCCTCAACACACCCACCTGCCTACCTAAGAGGGTGCACCTCACTTGCCCGGGAATTCCAAGACTGCTAAAAGGATGAAACAAAGAAACCACCACCAAATAAAGGAAAAGTAGGAATCACCAGAAAAGGAACTAAATAAAATGAAGGCAAGTAGTTTGTCAGGAAAAGAATGCTAAATAATGGTTTTAAGGATGCTCAAACAACTTAGTGATAATTACAAGCAACTTAATGAAATTTATAACAAATTTATATATATATTCAATTCAGTGGAAACTACATCAGCATGAAAAAGAGGTAGAGCTATGAATAAAAACCAAGTAGAAATGAAAAATGACATAGCTGAAATAAAGATTACCCTGAAAGGTTTCAATAGTAGATAAGAAGCAGCTGAGGACCAAATCAGCGAGTTAGAAGACAAGGTAGATGTGAAAATGGCAGCGGAGTGAATGGAAGCTACACAGATGATCTCCCAGGACCAAACGGGAATTACAACTAAAATAAAGACAAATAGTTTGGAAAAAGCAACAGAAAAGCAGCGGGACAGAACCATATAACCAGGGACACCAGTAGAAACTGCAGAGGCGCAAGAGGGTGGCAGGCTGGGAGCACACGGACAGCAGCAGTCTTAGCTGTGAGCAGTGCCCTCAGGTATAAAATAATAAGCTTGCTCCACAGCACAGAGGGCCAGAACAGAGCACTGGATTGGCTACAGTCACTCACCTGGGTCTCCGACAGAGGGAAGGCAGACTGGACTGGAACTTTCTGGGGACACCTGGGATTTGGAGGGCACTAAGAGTTTTTGCTGAGTTCCGGCCACAAAGGACGGTGGCCAGATTGCTCCTTCCCAGAGTTGTGGGGAAAAGCAGCAGCCCCTCCCTCAGAGATTCAGCCCCTTCCAGGTGAGGCAAAGAAATACAAATTGAGGCTCATTAACAACCAGCATCTGTCCCACCTTCTGAAAATCCTCTTACGCAGAACACCAGGGCTACATTCAAGGCCCTGAGTAACTGAGACTAATAGCCTCCAGGCAAAAAGCTAGAGGATAACTGAACCTTTCCTGGGCTTGCAACTCTACCCAGGAAAGAAAGACTTGACAGTGGTGTTTAATGTGGGCCCACACAGGCTCATCCAAACCCAGTATAGGGAGCCACAAACACCAGAAAAACATCCACAGGGAAAATTTGGCAGGCTCCAAAATCCACTGAGATAGCCAAAATGGTGAAACAAAGAAACAAATCTCAAATGAAAGAACATGACAACTCTATCAAAGATGCCATAAATGAAATGGCAGTTAGGCAAATTATCAGAGGTAGAGTTCAGAGCCATGATCTTGAGGAAGCTCAACAGCATGAGTAAGGACATCAACACCATGAGTAAAGATATTGAAAACCAACCAAGTGTAAATGAAGAATGACATAGCAAAAATAAAGAACACATTGTAAGAACCAACCCACAGAGGAGAGGAAGCTGAGGACAGGATCAGTGAATTAGAAGACAGGGTAGAAAAAAATCAACCAATCAGAAAACCAAAAGGAAAAAAAAAAAAAACAATTAAAAAACAGGAAGACAGGTTAAGAGAACAGTGTGATAACTGGAAACATAATAACATTTGCATCATAGGAGTCCCCGAAGAGGAAGAAAATGAGCAAGGGTTAGAGAATATATTTGAAGAAATAATGACAGAAAACTTTCCTAACTTGCTGAAGGAAGAAAGGATTCAAGTTCAAAAACCACAGAGAACCCCAAGTGAGAAAAACCTAAACAGGCCCACACCAAGAAAGATAATAATTAAAATGCCAAAAATTAGAGACAAAGAGAGAATCCTAAAGGCAGCAACAGAGAAGCAACAGGTTACCTACAAAGGAACCCCCAGAAAGTTATCATCTGACTTCTCAACAGAAACACTAAAGTTCAGAAGGGAATGGCATGAAGTAATCAAAGTCATGAAAAACAAGAATCTGAATCCAAAACTACTCTATCCAACAAGGCTATCATTCAAAATAGAAGGTCAAATAAAGAGCTTCCCAGACAAAAAAAAAAGGCTAAGGGAATATATTAGCACCAAACCAGCACTGCAAGATATGTTAAAAGGCCCTGGCCGGTTTGGCTCAGTGGTTAGAGCGTTGGCCTGTGGTCCCAAGAGACCCGGGTTCGGTTCCCGCTAAGGGCACGTACCTCGGTTGCAGTTTGTCCCCGGCCCTGGTTGGTCGTGCGGGTGGCAGCCACTCGATGTGTCCCTTCACATCGATGTTTCTCTCTCTCTCTGTTCCTCTCTCTCCCTCCCGCTCCATCTGAACAAAAATAAATGGAAAAATGTCCTCGGGTGAGGAAAAAAAAAAAAAAAACAAGATATGTTAAAAGGACTGCTGTAATTAGTAGAAGAAATAGAAGGAAAAATATAATCACACTAAACAAAAATGGCAATAAATAAGTACTTATCAATAACCACCTTAAATGTAAATGGTTTGAATGCTCCAATAAAAACACACAGAGTAGCTGACTGGATAAGACAGCATGACACTGCCCTGGCTGATTTTGCTCAGTGGTTAGTGCATCAGCCTGCGGTACAAGAAGACCCAGGTTTGGTTATCACTAAGGGCATGTACCTCAGTTGCAGTTTGTCCTCTGCCCTGGTTGGTCGTACGGGTGGCAGCCACTCGATGCATCCCTTTCACGTCAATGTTTCTCTCTCTCTCTCTCTCTCTCTCTCTCTCTCTCTCTCCCTCTCTCTCTCTCTCTCTCTTCCTCCCTCCCTCCCTCCCTCCCTTCCTCCCACTCTATATGAACAAAAAATGGAAAAAATGTTCTCGGGTGAGGATAAAAAAAAAGCATGACTCACATATATGTTCTTTACAGGAGACCCACCTCACAACAAAAGATACACAGGATAAAAGTAAAGTGATGGGATAAAAATCTTTCAAGCAAACGGAAAGGAAAAAAAGCTGGGGTAGCAATACTCATATCTGATAAATTAGATTTCAAAATGAAGGCCTTAACTAGAGACAAAGAAGGCCACTACATAATATTGAAAGGATCTATCCAACAGGAAGATGTAACCTTAGTAAATATATATACACCTAATATAGAAGCACCAAAATATATTAAAAATCTTTTGGAGGACTTCAAAGGAGAAATCAACAGCAATATAATCACAGCAGGGGACTTCAACACCCTGCTGACATCACTGGATAGATCATCTAGACAAAAAATTAACAAGGAAACGCAGACTCTAAATGAAGCGCTAGATCAAATGGATTTAATAGATATCTACAAAGAATTACACCCCAAAACTAAAAATTCACATTCTTCTCAAATACACATGGGACATTCTCAAAGATAGACCACATATTAGGGCACAAACTAAGTCTCTACAAGTTCAAGAAGATTGAAATCATATAAAGCATCTTTTCAGAACACAATGGCATGAAACTAGAAACCGATTGCAACAAGAACATGCAAAGACATTTTAAAACATGGAGGCTAAATAGCATGCTATTGAACAATGAATGGGTTACCATGGAGGTCAAGGAAAAAATTAAAAACTTCCTGGAAACCAATGAAAATGAACACACAACACAAAATCTATGAGATGTAGCAAAAGCAGTTCTGAGAGGGAAATTCATAGCACTACAAGCCCACCTCAAGAAACAAGAAAAATTTCTAATTGACTATCTAACCTCACAACTGAAAGAACTAGAAACAAACAAAAAGAAAACCCCACCGCAAGTAGAAGGAAGGAAATAGTAAAGATCAGAGCAGAAATAAATGACATGGAGACCAAAAAATAAAACAATTCAAAAGATCAATGAAACAAAGAGCTGGTTCTTTGAAAAGATAAACAAGATTGATGGACCCTTAGCTAGACTCACCAGGAAAGAAAGAGAGAGAACCCAAATACACAAAATCAGAAATGAAGGAGGAGAAATAATAACTGACACCACAGAAATACAAAGGATTGTTAAGAAATATTATGAACAATTATATGGCAACAAGTTCGACAATCTAAGTGAAATGGACCAATTTCTAGAAAGACATAGTCTCCCAAAACAGAACTTGGAAAAGTTAGAAAACTTGAACAGACCAATAACAACTAAGGAAATTGAAGATGTAATCAAGACTCTCCAGTGGGGGAAACAAAGAAAAAGAAAAGGAGAAACATCTGTAACAAAAATTAATTAATTAATTTAAAAAAAAAAAAAAAAAAAAGACTCTCCCAGCAAACAAAAGCCCAGGCCTGGACAGTTTCACCGGGGAGTTCTACCAAACATTCAAAGATGAACTAACACCCATTCTCCTCAAACTATTTCAAAACATTCAAGAATAAGGAAGACTTCCAAACTCGTTTAATGAGGTCAGCATAATTCTAATTCCAAAAGCAGAAAAAGACACTACAAAGAAACCTACAGGCCAATACCCCTGATGAAAATAGATGCCAAAATCCTGAGCAAAATACTAGTAAATCAAATCCAGCAATACATCAAAAAAATTATTCACCATGACCAAGTGGGATTCATCCCAGGGATGCAAGGCTGGTAAAATATTCGCAAATCAATAAATGTGATACACCACATAAACAAAATGAAAGATAAAAATCATACAATCATATCAATAGATGCTGAAAAAGCATTCGACAAAATCCAGCACCCATTTCTGATAAAAATGCTCAGCAATATGGAAATAGAGGGATCATATCTTGACAAAATAAAGGCCGTATATCAAAGACCTACAGCCAACATCATAACTCAAAGGACAAAAACTAAAAGCATTTCCCTTAAGAACAGGAACAAGACAAGGATGCCCACTTTCGCCACTCTTATTTAACATAGTACTGGAAGTCTTAGCCACAGCAATCAGACAGGAAGAAAATATAAAAGGGATCCAAATTGGAAAGGAGGAAGTGAAACTGTCATTATTCACAGGTGACATGATACTATATGTAGAAAACCCCAAAGACTCCATCAAAAATTTACTAGACTTAATAAATGAATTCGGCAAAGTGGCAAAATACAAAATTAACGTCAAGAAATCAATGGCATTTTTATAGACCAATGATGAACTCACAGAAAGAGAAACTAAAAAAAAAAAAAAAAAAAAAAAAAAAATCCCATTTACCATCGTGGCAAAACAATTAAGATACCTAGGAATAAAGTTAACCAAAAAAATAAAAGACCTATTCACAGAAAACTACAGGTCATTGAAAAAAGAAATAGAAAAAGATATAAAAAAGTGGAGGCACATACCTTTTTAATGGATTGGAAGAATTAACATCATTAAAATGTCCATACTGCCCAAAGCAATCTATAGATTCAATGCAATTCCCATCAAAATACCAATGATATATTTCACAGAATTAGAATAAATACTTCTACTTCAAAAGTTCATATGGAACCAACAAAGACCTCGAATAGCCACAGAAATCTTGAAAAAGAAGAACAAAGTAGGAGGGATCACATTACCAGATTTTAGGTCATACTACAAAGCCACTGTAATCAAAACAGCCCAGTACTAGCACAAGAACAGGCATATAGATCAAAAATGGAACAGAATAGAGAACCCAGAAATGAATCAAGACAATATGCTCAGTTAATATTTGACAAAGGTGGCAAGAGCATACAGTGGAGTAAAGATGGCCTCTTTAATAAATGGTGTTGGGAACATTGGACAGCTACATGCAAAAAAATGAAACTAGACCATCAACTTACACCATACACAAGAATAAACTCAAAATGGATAAAAAAACTCAAATGTGACTTACGAATCCATAAAAATCCTAGAAGAAACTGTAGGCAACTAAATTTCAGACATCATACGCAGCAGAATTTTCACTGATACATCACCTAAGGCAACAGAAACAAAGGAACAGATGAACACATGGGACTACATCAAACTCAAAAGCTTCTGCACAGCCAAAGATACAATCATCAAAATGAAAAGGCAACCCACTGTATGGGAGAGCATCATTGCCAATGATATATCAGATAAGGGGTTAATTTCCAATATAGATAGAGAGTGCTCATATAACTCAACAAAAGGAAAACAAAGAACCCAATTAAAAAATGGGCAAAGGAACTAAATAGACATCTCTCCAAACAGGAGATACAAGTGGCTAAGAGACATATGAAGAAATGCTCAACATCACTAATCAGCAGAGAGACGCAAGTTCAAACAATGAGGTATCACCTCACACTGTCAGAATGGCCGTCATCAACAAATCATCAAACAACAAGGGGACTCTAGTACACTGCTGGTGGGAATGCAGACTGGTGCAGCCACTATGGAAAACAATATGGTGTTACCTCAAAAAATTAAAAATTGAACTGCCATTTGACCCAGTGATCCCACTTCTAGGAATATAAAGAAGCCTGAAACACCAATCAGAAAGAATATATGTACCCCCATGTTCATAGCAGCACTATTTACAATAGCTAAGATCTGGAAGCAGCCCAAATGTCCATCAGTAGACCAATGGATAAAAAAGCTGTGGTACATATACACAATGGAGTACTATGCAGCTGTCAGAAAGAAAGATCTCTTATCCTTTGAGACAACATGGAGGGACCTGGAAAGTATTATCCTAAGCGAAACAAGCCAAACAGAAAAAGACAAGAATCATATGATCTCACTTATTTGTGGAATATAATGAACATAACAGTCTGAGGAATGGGGTTGTCCCAGAGATGTGGAAGTGGGGTACAGACTGACAATCCCCAGAAGAGGGGGTGGTGGGGGAGGGATAAACTGCAGAACTTATATGCATGTATGCATGAACAGTGGACATGGGCAACAAAGCTGGGGACAGGGCGTGGAAGGAGGGAGAGGGGGAATCATTGGGGGAAGAAGGAGAAACATCTGTAACAAAAATAAATTAATTAATTTAAAAAAAATAAGAAGAAGACACTGTAGAAAAAAAAAAACACCCAATTGGAGCAGAAAATGGGGGAAAAAATAAAAAATAAGAGGATAGTTTAAGGGAGCTTTGGGTCAGTATAAAACATAACACCATTCACATTATGGAAGTACCAGAAGGAGAAGAATCAGACAGAGGAATAGAGAACCTGTTTGAAGAAATAATGACAGAAACCTTCCCTAACACAATGAAGAAAAAAGACACACATGTCCAGGAAAAGCAGAGTCCCAATCAAAATGACCCCAAAAAGACCCACACTTAGATACATCATAATTAAAATGGCAAATGTTAAAGACAAAGAAAGAATCTTCAATGTTTCTTTCTCCCTTCTCTCTCTAAAAAAAAAAAGAAGAATCTTAAAGGCAGCAAGTGATCAACAGAAATTCACCTGCAAGGGAGCTCCCCCATTAGACTGTCAGCTGATTTCTCCGCTGAGCCAAACCAGCCAGGGCTGTCAGCTGATTTCTAAACAGAAACACTGCAGGCCAGAAGGGAGTGGCATGAAGTATACAAAGTAATGAAAAGCAAGAGACTGAATCCAAGACTACTCCACCCAGCAAGGCTATAATTCAAAATTGAAGGCTTTGCAAACAAATGGCTGAAGGAGTTAATCACCGCCAAACCAGCATTGCAAGAAATACTAAAGGGACTGTTAGAAGAAAAAGGAGGAGGAGACAGAGGAGAGGAAGGAGAAGGAGGAGAGGAAGGAAAGAAAGAGAGAGAGAGAGGAACACGAGTAGAAAGAATTAAAATGGCAACAAATAAGTACCTATCAATAATGATTTTAAATGTAAATGGCTTAAGACAACAGTGTGGTGAAGGCTGGGGGGATGGGAGTGGGGAGGAGGATGCCAACAGGGGGAACAAAGGAGGAACATATGTAATACTTTCAACAAAAAAGATAAATTTTTAAGAAAGAAAATTAATTACATAGATTATGGTACCATATGTTCAATGAAAACTAAGGAGCTTTAGAATTATTAAGAATATGAAAATATCACCAAGCTAAATTCAGTAAAAAACGCAAGATTTAGAATAGTATTATAGTATGTTATTACAAAAATGGGTGGAGTGTGTGTGTGTGTGTGTGTGTGTGTGTGTGTGTAGAGAGAGACTCTAGAAGGTTACATAAAAAACCATTAGCACTGGCCAGTTTGGCTCAGCGGTTAGAGCGTCGGCCGGCGGTCCTGAGAGACCCGGGTTCGGTTCCCGCTAAGGGCGCGTACCTTGGTTGCAGTTTGTCCCCGGCCCTGGTTGGTTGTGCGGGTGGCAGCCACTAGATGTGTTCTTTTCGCGTCGATGTTTCTCTCTCTCTGTTCCTCTCTCTCCCTCCCACGCTACCTGAACAAAAAATGGAAAAAATGTCCTCAGGTGAGGATAAAAAAATAAAATAAATAAAAAAAACATGGGGGAGAAAAAAACATGGAGAGAAGGTAAAAATAGAATAGAAAGACTCCAGAAGATACTGAGGCTTCCTGGAGAAACAGAAACGAGAGTCACAACATGGGCACCCCCGCAGCAAAGAGCAAAGCCCATCAAAATTAGTGGGCAAAAGTAGAAGAGAGATTCCCTCATTCCCACCCAAAGTGGGTTTGGTCGAGACCACCATAGGTTAATAAAGACTGAGCCCTTTTGTGGAACTGAAAGGAAGCAGTTTTAACAAGGACATGGTTCAGAACCCCAGTGCCAAGCACAGCACCTGACCTACGGCAGGTGACCAAGAAGTACTAGATAAATCCATTCATTGAACACACATTTATTGACTGTTTTTCACTTTCCAGGAGATTTCATTGGTGAACCCAACAGTATAAATTCCCTTTGCTTGTGGATTTTCCATTATGATGGAACAAATGAAAGAACATCTCAAATTCAGGCATCTGAATGCTGTTGGACCTCCAGACCACCCTTCCGGGAACTGCCATGGCCTCGATCTGAGCCAGGAGGGAACACGAAGAGAGTGTCCCAGTGGTCGTGACCCCCTAATGATGTGAGTAGAAACAAAATAATTAGCATCTTACTTCTTAACAAGGAGCCATGGGATTGGAGACCTCAAGAGACCCCAAACAGTAAATACCGTGGTTTCCCTGACCCCCCTACTCATCTGCCCCTACTCATCTGGGGGAGGAGAGACATGTGACTTAACCTCGTAGACATCAGATTCACTCCAATCATCACAGCTGAGTGATCCCCCCATGTCTTTTTTGCAGACTTTAGCGCTGCCCTCGGGATCCTCTGGCAGCCGTGGAGAAGGAGGCTTGCCGAGACCATCCTCTTAGTTACAACATCCTGGTAAGTCAGTGAAGGAAGGAGAAGGGAAGTGAACTGGATAGGACTGGGGAAGAGGACTCCTTTCCCTTCCTGGATGGCCAGAGAGGAAGAGAGAAGTGACTGAGGTCAATACTACACCTGCTGAGTGGACAAAGGCACAGAGGGCAGACTTCTTGTGGAGGTCTTGTGGAGGACGAGCATTTAGTTTCTGTAATTGGGAGACACCTGCACAGATGGGAGACACTGAAAACCAGCTTTCTCCAGTGCGGGGTTCTCTAAGTGTGGTCTCCAGGCCAGCATCAGCTACCCCTGGGAACTTCCCAGCAGTGCTGATTCTCAAGCAGCCAGCCCTCCAGATGACACAGACGCACACTCAAATGGGAGCCACTGCTCTAGTGTAGCCCCAGATGTCATGCCAACAACTGAGGACCTTGACCCTAGTATAGGCAGCCCAGAGAAACCTTAGCATCACCCAACAAAAACCTCAAACCCAACCCTAAACATTCTTGAAATATAGCATAACGCTTTGCTGGAGATCTCTTGAGGTTACCAAAGAGAAGATTTTGCTGCTAATCTTCCTGAAAGCCCCCATTTTGACATTTTTTTCACCTCCAAGTGTCCTTATTCAGATATTTGCTTCTCTCCCCTATTCTTGCAACACCTCAGAGTCACCCAGATAACCTTTTTATACAGACCTATCTATACACTTATGTTCTATTTACATTCTAATTCTACTTCAGCAAAACTTAAATCTCTCTAGAGACGAATGTTCCTAAGAAGGCACAGAAATAAGAATGTTAAGCACTTGTCATTGCCGTTTTCCCAGGCACATGATGAGCTAGCACTGAGTTTAGCTATGAAATGTTTCTGCTTGTAAAGGGCTGTGACTGGCCGCACTCAAAGAGCAACAGAGTGTGAGAGAGTGAAAACAAATCTCATTTCCAATGAGAGATGAAGCACTTGCAAGTTAAGTGCCCCTACCACCCCAACTCAGCCCCCATCCTCTCGCCATCAGTGGTGGCAACACCATCTCCTCCTGGAGTGGTTGTGAGACCTACAATAAAGATCCTGTGGCTCGCCCTGGCCGGTTTGGCTCAGCGGTTAGATCATCGACCTGCGGTCTGGAGAGACCCGGGTTCGGTTCCCACTAAGGGCATGTACCTCGGTTGCAGTTTGTCCCCGGCCCTGGTTGGTCGTGCGGGTGGCGGCCACTCGATGTGTCCCTTTCACGTTGATGTTTCTCTCTCTCTCTCTGTTCCTCTCTCTCCCTCCCACTCTATCTGTAAAAAAAATGGAAAAATGTCCTCGGGTGAGGATTAAAAAAAAAAAAAAAAAAAAAAAAAAGATCCTGTGGCTCTTGCCTGGCCCAGTGGCTCGGTTGGATGGAGCATCGTCCCACACACCAAAAGTGTGCAGGTTGATTCCTGGTCAGAGCACATACCTAGGTTGCAGGTTTCATCCCCGGTCGGGGTGCGTATGGGAGCAGCCAGTGTGTTTCCCTCTTACATCAATATTTCTCTCTCTCTCTCTCTCCTTCCCCACCCCCTTCCTCTCTAAAAATCAATAAAAACACATCCTGAGGTGAGAAAAAAAAAACCTGTGGCTCTTAAAAAGGCTCAACATACCACAGACATTGTCATAAAACCCCTCTGATGTGTTCTTGTCAGCAACTGGTTTTAAGACATGGGAACCTAACCAGGTAAGAAATAAGTTAAGCAAAGGAAAAGACTCTCCTTGCTGGAAAGAGACAATATTGAAGTTTTATAAGGACTGGGTGAGTTACGCCATGCTGGGTTGTTTTTCTGTGTCATCAGTTATCATGAGAGACATGGATAGTGCCTGGCACCTAACACATTCTCCCTAAATAAATGTTTATTTAAGTGAGAGGAAGGATAAATACACCCACTGGAAAACAGGGACTTGGCCATTCAAATGCAACCAGACTTTGCTGGTCTTGTATGGATGCGATAAAGGTCGACTTTCTTTGGGAGTTTGACACAAAGCTACTTCTAAGCCTCAAACTGCTGAAGCCAAAGCAGAGTTCAAAAGTCACCTCTTTTATTAAATGGCCTAGGATAAACTCCAAATTCCTTTCTAAATGGATGGAAAAATACAACCAGGGTCATAGCAATTTAAAATGGGTAAATAGAATATTCTAAGAACGTGCCTAATGTGTTTGCATTTTGTTAATCTTGCTCTCCCATATTCATCACTTTAGTTGCTATTTTCAAATTAGTTTATATCAGTTATTTTGTAAGCTATCTCTCCCTTTTATTGTATTAACTACAGGGATAAGCATGTAGCACAATTTTCTCTCTACCAACCAGGCACTGGATCACACCTCTGTCACTTTTTATGAAAACAGCTTACCCTCTAAATAGTCGGGCTGTGTCTCAGAGTTTTGGTGTGTTTTTTTGGTTTTTTTTTGCATAGCACTTTATGATTTTTTTTTTTACTTATTTTTATTGTTGAATGTATTACAGATGTTCCTCATTTTTCCCCCATTGACCTCCTCCTCCCCACTCCCGCCCCCCTCCTGCCTTTTTCCACACTGTTGTCTGTGTCCGTTGGTTATGCATATATGCATATAAGTTCTTTGGTTTATTTCTTCCCACCCCTTCACCTTTTTCACCCATTCCCCCATCCCCCCTCCCATCTGGTAACCAACAAAATGTTCTCTGTATCTATGAGAATGTTTCTGTTCTGCTTGTTCATTTATTTGTAGATTCAATTGTTGATAGCTATGTATTGCCATTTTGTTTGTTCATAATTTTTATCTTTTTCTTCAAGACCCTTCAACATTTCGTATAATAAGGGTTTGGTGGTGATGAAGTCCTTTAACATTTTCTTGTCTGGGAAACTAAATGACAGCTCTGCAGGATACAGTAATCTTGGTTGTAGGTTCTTGCTTTTCATCACTCTGAATGTTTCTTGCCACTCCCTTCTGGCCTGCAAAGTTTCTTTTGAGAAATCAGCTGACAGTCTTATGGCAACTCCCTTGTAGGTAACTAACTGCTTTTTTCTTGCTGCTTTTAAGACTCTCTCTTTGTCTTGAACCTTTTGCATTTTGATGATGATATGTTTTGGTGTGGGCCTCTTGGTGTTCGTCTTGTTTGGGACTCTCTGTGCTTCCTGGACTTGTATGTCTGTTTCCTTCACCAAGTTAGGGAAGTTTTCTGCCATTATTGTTTCAAATCGGTTTTTGATTTTTTTATTTCTTGTTCTCTCTCCTTCTGGCACCCCAAGATGCAAATGTTGGCACGCTTGAAGTTGTCTCAGAGGCTCCTTACACTATCCTCATTTTTTTGGATTTTTTTCTTTTTACTATTCTGGTTGGGTGTTTTTTGCTCCCTGATATTCCAAATTCATGATTTGCTTCTTGGCTTCACCTACGCTATTGAATCTGTGTAAATTATTCTTTATTTCAGTTAGTGCCTCCTTCATTTCCGACTGTGCACTCATTATTTCTGACTGGTCCTTTTTCATGCTCTTGAGGCCCTCACTAAGTTCATTGAAGTTCTCACTAAGTTCATTGAGCATCCCTATAAGCAGTGTTTTGAACTCTGCATCTGTTAGGTTGCTTATCTCCATTTTACTTAGTTCTTTTCTTGGAGTTCTGTTCTTTCATTTGGGACCTGTTTCTTTGTCTCCTCATTTTGGCCGCCTCCCTGTGTTTGTTTCTATGTATAACTTAATGAGAGGTATGGGGCTAGCTGAGACCAGATGCTGCTTATTTGAAAGAATTTAGGAAAACCTGAAGCAGGATCCAAGACAGGCCAATCCTATGGTAAAGCAACTGGCAACAGCTTGGGTGGGCCTGAAAGTTGGGTGGGGCGGGGCCTCAGGGAATCACCAGGGCGGGGCTACCAGTGTGAGCCAAGTTGCTGGAGTCCCAGATATGGCGGCTGTCTGCCACCCCAGGGAAGGACTCACCAAAGGAACAAAGGCCTCTGACAGCATGTCTGTCCAGGAGGAAACTGCCCCTCCAGCCCTCGCTCCAATGCCTAACAACTCAGTTCGCCCCTGTATGTCTCTGGTACCTTTCAAGCTGCCTCTCCCACGCTGGAGCCTGGAGTGTATGAGTCTGAGTAAGTCCATGTGCAAGCCCTTTAAGAGGAGCAGCCTGGGCTCCAGCCACCTCGTCCTCCCTGAGCCTCAGTTCCTGCTAGTTTTTCAAGCCAGAAGTTATGGGGACTTCTCTTCCTGGCATTGGAACCCTGAACGGGGTGCCTGGTGTGGGACAAGGACCCCTCAGTCCTCAGGGAGGACCTTCCCCGCCAAGGTGTCCTGATTTTCATCCACCACACGTGGGTGTGGGACAAGCCCGTCACATCTCCGCCCTTCCTACCAGTCTCGATGTGGCTGCTTCTTTAATTTCGTATTTGTAGGACTTCCATTCAGCTTGATTTCAGGCGGATTTGAATGATGGCTGTTCTATAGTTTAGTTGTAACTTTGATGTGGTTGTGGGAGGACATGATGCCACGTATACCTACGCAGCCATCTTGACCAGAACTCTCTCAGTTTTCATTTTGAATTTTTTTTTTTTAAAGGACATTTTTCCATTTTTTATTCAGACAGAGCGGGAGTGAGAGAGAGGAACAGAGAGAGAGAAAAACATCAATGTGAAAGGGACACATCGAGTGGCTGCCACCAGCACGACCCAACCAGGGCCAGGGACAAACTGCAACCGAAGTACATGCCCTTAGCGGAAACCGAACCCGGGTCTCTCTGGACCACAGGCCGATGCTCTAACTGCTGAGCCAAACCGGCCAGGGCTTGAACAAACTTTTTAAACAGTTGTTTCACATGACATAATAATGTATATTTTACTGAGAATGCAAAATTGTTTCAGTTGATAGTTACATTCTGTCTAGAACATGAGAAAATATAAAATTTCTAGTCCTGGCAAAGCTACTGCTGATGGCAAATATGTGTCCAAAACACCATTAGCTTTAAAGCTCCATATATTATTTTTTTACTGTAAAAGTTCTCTGTAATTTTTTTTTTTTTTTTTAATCCTTACCTGAGGAGATTTTTCTACTTTTCAGATGGAGTGGGAGAGAGAGATAAAATCATTGACATGAGAGGGACACACTGACTGGTTGCCTCTTACACGACCCCACCAGGGCCGGGCACGAACAGCAACTGAGGTATGTGCTTTTCGCTGGAATTGAACCTACGACTCATTGGTCCATGGGCCAACGTTCTACTCCTGAGCCAAACTTACTGGAACTAAAAGTTCACTTTAAAACCTCCATTTAACTAGCTTTCTGGGTTTATCCGTGGTTTCTGTTTCTCCTGAAAACACACTGACTGTTGTCTCAGCATGCAGAATGCTTGTGGCCAGAAAACTACTTGCTAGCTCACTGAAGCATTTCTGCTCTCATTAATTGAGTTGAATCGTTTTAGGTCATCTCCAACCTGATTATGCTGTAGTTGCTGTTGCAATTGCATCATTTAATTAGATGTTATTTAAATGAAAGAACTATAAGAAGAAGAAGAAAGAGAGGGAGGAAGAGAAATGTGGTTTTATGAAACCCAAGTTGAATGCTTTGGAAAGACTTGATAAAAAAGGCATCACTTAAAAAAAATTGCTGTCAAATTAGATGTAAGATCATTGAAAACAATTTGGGTGGTCCTGCCGCTGTGGCTCAATGGTTGAACGTCGACCCATGCACCAAGAGGTTGCCAGTTCGATTCCCGGTCAGGGCACGTGCCCAGGTTGTGGGCCCGATCCCCAGTGGGGGGCATGCAGGAGACGGCCAATCGATGTTCTCGCTCATCGATGTTTCTCTCTCTCTCCCTCTCACTTCCTCTCTCTCTAAAATCAATAAAGGGGAAAATTTTTTTAAAAAAACAATTTGGGTGTAAAATTGTAAAAATCTGAAAGAATTCTGCACACAGATTGTTTTGCAAGGACCCCTAATTTCTTGTTCCATGTGAATGAAACAAACTAGAGCATAAACAGAAATCTATGTGAGTGACTTAGTCAAGAAAGTTGATACGGATCCACCATCAGCTCATTCATAGTGTGAATGAAAAAAGGGGTCATATACTAAACCTAACAAGCTCAGAGGCTGAAGGTAACCACATAGGATGGTCTGAACATAAAAATTCCTAACTAAAAGCAGGTCATGCCCTGGCCAGTTTGGCTCAGCGGTTGGAGCATCGGCCTGCGGTACAGAGAGACCCGGGTTCGGTTCCCGCTAAGGGCACGTACCTCGGTTGCGGTTTGTCCCCGGCCCTGGTTGGTCATGCGGGTGGCAGCCACTCGATGTGTCCCTTCACATCGATGTTTCTCTCTCTCTCTTCCTCTCTCTCCCTCTCGCTCTATCTGAACAAAAAATGGAAAAATGTCCTCGGGTGAGGATAAAAAAAAAAAGCAGGTCATAGCGGATAGTCACATCCTAGACCTGTAGCTTCCTTGACAAAGGTCAATCTTTACTTATGTGAGCCTATCTATTGTCTTTTTGCATCTAAGATAACATGCCTAATTGTCAGAGTAATCTTTTACAACCCCACAGAGCACAACTTCACACCAGAGCAGAAGACCACAGAACCCTCATTGTTATCTTGTTCCCCAGTACCATCTCTATGTGCTGTAAATGTTAATTATCAGCTATGCTGTACCCTCCGATGTAAAAAAGGGTACCTCCTCATTGTACTCTTTGTCAAGTCCCAAAGGTTTCCCCGCTTTGCTCTCTCCCATCCCTCTAATCTACCACCAATGGGTTTCATATAAACCTACATTTCTTCTTTTATTCTAATGTATAAAATAAGCTGCAAGACTGTATGTTTGCACATATTTATCTTCCCACTATTACAGGATATTTCAACACTGGTCCTCATTACCACAAATGCAAGGGGATCTACTATCATAATCATAAAGGTCCCCTCATAAATTCAGGATTCATCAGAATCAGAGGAGGAGTGCTATTTGTCTTTATATGCCTAGTAATTAACTCAAAATTGATGCTAAAATTACATCTTGTTTATGGAAGGATGAAAGAAAGAAAGATAAGGGAAAGGAAGCAAAGAAAGTAAAGAAGATGGTCAGGGTTTCCTTTTAAAACTGTGCTGGTTTAGGTTTGGTTCCACTTTATTTTGTTTTTACAAATCTTTGCTCCACTGAAGAGTCACAAAGATGTTTATGAACAATATGCAAGTTGTCTCTAAACAACTCAGATAGGTCTTTGAGATACAGACTGCCGCCGGCATGAATTGTTTTATTTGGGGAAACAACGAGATTTACTGTAAGGATTCCATGGATTTTCCCAGAATCCTGCAGATTTCAGTGGAGCCCCAGGAATAAATCTGCATCTCTGACTCCCAGTTTTATGTTGCTTCCTTTACCCACCTCCCCACCACCTTTTTTTTTTTTTCTCACAGTAGACGCAGGCTACTCATGGAACCAGAAAATCAAACAGCAGTCTTAGAATTCCTCCTCCTGAGACTCTCAGAAAAGCCAGAGCATCATGCCTTCCTCTTTGGTCTGTTCTTGTCCATGTACCTGATCACTGTCTTTGGGAACCTGCTCATCATGCTGACCATCATCTCAGACTCCCACCTCCACACACCCATGTACTTCTTCCTCGCCAACCTCTCCCTCATTGATGCCTTCTTCTCATCTACCACTGTCCCCAAGATGCTGGCAAACCTCTGGTCCCAGAGCCGAGCCATCCCTTTTGCCGGCTGCCTTGTTCAGATGTATGCCTTCCACCTGTTCGGGAACATGGACAGCTTCCTCTTGGCCATGATGGCCATTGACCGGTTTGTGGCCATTGTCTACCCTCTGCGCTACTTGGTCATCATGAGCCCCCGTGTCTGTGGGCTGCTGGTCGGTGGGCCATGGCTGATCTCCAACCTCCAGTCACTCGTGCACACCTGCCTCATGGCTCAACTGACCTTCTGCGCAGGCTCTGAAATTCCCCACTTCTTCTGTGACCTCATGCCCCTGCTGAAGCTCTCCTGCTCCGACACACACACCAACGAGTTGGTGATCTTTGCTTTTGGCATCCTCATGGGCATCAGCCCACTCGCATGCATCCTCATCTCTTACACCTGCATCTTCTGGGTGGTCTTCAAGATCCCTTCTTCTCAGGGCAAATGGAAAGCCTTCTCCACTTGTGGCTCCCACCTCACTGTGGTGTCACTGTTCTATGGCACCATCTTCGCCGTGTACTTGCAGCCCGCATCTCCGTCTTCCTCCCAGAAGGACAAGGCGGCTGCCCTGATGTGCGGTGTGGTCATCCCCATGCTGAACCCCTTTATCTACAGTCTAAGGAACAAGGACATAAAAGCAGCCCTGAGGAAGCTCCTCAGCAGAACCACCTCTCAGTCCTAGGGTGGGACAGGTATTGAGCATCTACTGTGTTCCAGGATCACAGTAGGGTACCAGGGAGAATGAGATGCATGCCATCTCTGACCTCAAGGTGTTCAGAGTCTAGTGGGGGATAGAGACATGTAAACAAATTGTTACAATATGACAAATGTGTCACAAAAGGATGAATGAAGAGCTACAGAAACCCAAAGGGAGAGGCACCCATTTCTCCTTGATTTATCTTCCCTGTGAAGATCAAAGTATCAGGGAGAACTTTCAATTAGCTCTCTGCAGTATCAACCTTGTAGGATTGCTATGTGTATAATACTAGTCAAACAAAAGATTGGCTACTCCCATTTTAATGTTGATAAAGCCAGCTACCCTTGTGACTTGGGGAAGGACTTTGATAGTATCTAATTAGATTAGCTCTCTTGTGATTGGCTTCAGCATCCACCAGGTGTCACTGGGGACCTTGTGGCCATGACTTTAGGTGGGGATCATCGTCATCAACAGGACTTCCATGCATGCCACCCACCCTCACACTGGTCATAGGAGACCATGACACTGTCTCAGGGGATTGGGCGGTCACTGGACCTGAGAATCTGCCTTCTTCATGCTCTTCAGGTGGCTAATGTGGGGAGTTCATGGGCCACAGTTTGAGGACACAGGTCCTGGACAAGCTCCAGTGTCCATGTGTTTCCTGTGATGTCCATGTGTTTCCTGTGATGCCCATTACCTGACTCCAACCCCAATATAATTCTACAGGCATGATCAGCAACAAGCAGATAGGGTAGCAGGAAATTCACAGAGAATGTCCTCCCAAAAAGATATGTTGAAGTCTATCCCCCAGGACCTCAGAATGTTATCAAGGGTTCTGATCCAATATGACTACTTTATGACTACCTTATAAGAAGGAAGAATTTGCCCCTGCTGGTTTTGCTCAGCAGAGCGTTGGCCAGACCAAAGAGTCGCGGTTCGATTCCAGTCAAGGGTACATACCTGGGTTGCGGTTTGGTCCCTGGCCATGGTTGGGGTCATGCGGGAGACAATCAGTCGATGAATCAATGTATCTCTCTCACATCGATGTTTCTTTCTCTTTCTCTCTCTCTCTCTTCCCCCCTCCCTCCCACCTTATCTGGAAAAAAAATTAAAAATAAAAGAAGAAAGAATTTGGACACAGACACACACACCCAGGGAGAACACCATGTGAAGATGAAGGAAGAGATCAGGGTGATGCTTTTACAAGCCAAGGAATGACACCAATTGCCAGCAGACCACCAGAAGCCAGGGGAGAGGCATAGAACAGATTCTCCTTCAAAGCCCCCAGAAGGATCCAACCCTGCCAACAACTTTGATCTCAGATTTCTGGCTTCCAGAACTGTGACCAAAAAAATTTCTCTGTATAAGTCTCCCAGTTTGTGGTACTTTGTTACTCAGTCCCAGCAAATGCATATAGTTAGTTAGGAAAAACTGGCATTGGACAAAAACCATTCCCAGATATATCTTCTCAACTTCATGACCTAAGGAGTGTTCTGGTTATGGGGGTCTGGGCTGCAAATGGACAAAATGATAAAAGATTTAAGTGCATAAATTCATTTTCTGGGTCTCAATGTGATGACAAAAATAACACCAACAGCTGAGATTTATTAGTAACTGGCATGGGGCTAAGCCTTTAATATGCATTATCTCATTAAACTTTCAACAACAACTCTGGCTGGTTTGGCTCAGCAGTAGAGCCTCGGCCCATGGACCAATGAATCCTGGGTTCAATTCTGGTCAAGGGCATGTACCTCAGTTGCGGTTCATCCCTGGCCCTGGTCAGGGACATGCAGGAAGCAACCAATCAATGTGTCTCTCTCACAGCAATCTCTTCTCTTCTCTTCTCTTCTCTTCTCTTCTCTTCTCTTCTCTTCTCTTCTCTTCTCTTCTCTTCTCTCTCTCTCCCCCCCCCCCCCGAAAATAAATGGAAAAATATCCTTGGATGAGGATAAAAAAAAATTTTTTTCAACAACAATGCTTACAAGGTAGGTAATAAAACTCCTTGTTTTACAGATGACAAAACTGAAGCTTAAAAAGGGAAGCTGCTAATAAGTGGTACCTAAGGTTCATAACAGAGGGCCCACCTCAGAGTCCTAGGTCTTAATAACACACGATATTGTCTAGAATTCAATGCCTAGACCAGGGGCTGTAAACTCAGGCTCCGTGAGCCAAACCCAGTTTGCAGCCTGTTTTGGTACAGACTGCAAGCTGAGAATATTTTTTACATTTTTAAATAGTTGGAAAAATTAAAAGAAGAAGACTATCCTGGGACATTAAAATTATGTAAAATTCTAATTTTCACACCCATAAATAAAGTTTTCTGGGAACAAAGCCAAGCTCATGTGTTTATATATTATCTATGGCTCTTTCAAGCCACAAGGCAGAATTGAGAGCTCTTGACAGAGACCCTATGACATGCAAAGTCTAAAATATTTACTATCTGGCCTTTTACTGAGTTGGTTGACCATTTTCTATAGAAAAAGCAAAGCCTGATACTCATGTAGGTCAGGAATCAGAAGCATCAGCATCATGGAAGCTTGCTAGAAATGAAGGCTCAGATGCTGTAGCAGACAACTCACTGAATCAAATTTTTTTTGTATTGATTTCAGAGAGAAGGGGAGAGAGAGAAACACCATATGGGTCAGTTGCCTCTCCACATGCCCCGACCAGGGATTCAACCCACATGATCATATCACTAGATGCTGAAAAAGCATTTGACAAAATCCAGCACCCATTTCTGATAAAAAGGCTAAGCAATGTGGGAATAGAGGGATCATATCTCGACATAATAACGGCCATATATGAAAGACCTACAGCCAACATCATACTCAATGGGCAAAAACTGAAAGCATTTCCCTTAAGAACAGGACCAAGACAAGGATGCCCACTCTTGCCACTCTTATTTAACATAATACTGGAAGTCTTAGCCACAGCAATCAGACAGGAAGAAAAAATAAAAGGGATCCAAATTGGAAAGGAGGAAGTGAAACTGTCATTATTCACAGATCACATGATACTGTATGTAGAAAACTCCAAAGACTCCATCAAAAATTTACTAGACTTAATAAATGAATTTGGCAAAGTAGAAGGATACAAAATTAACATCAAGAAATCGACAGCATTCTTATACACCAATGATGAACTCACAGAAAGAGAAACTAAAAAAAAAAAAAAAATCCCATTTACCACTGTAGCAAAAAAAGTAAGATACCTAGGAATAAACTTAACCAAAGAAATAAAGGACCTATTTGCAGAAAACTACAGGCCATTGAAAAATGAAATAGAGAGAGATATAAAAAGTGGAAGCACATACCTTGTTCATAGATTGGAAGAATTAACATCGTTATAATGTCCATACTGCCCAAAGCAATCTATAGATTCAATGCAATCCCCATCAAAATACCACCAACATACTTCACAGAACTAGAACAAATACTTCAAAAGTTCATAAGGAACCAACAAAGACCTCGAATAGCCACAGCAATCTTGGAAAAGAAGAACAAAGTAGGAGGGATCACATTACCAGATTTCAGTTTATACTACAAAGCCACTGTAATCAAAACAGCCTGGTACTGGCACAAGAATAGTCATATAGACCAGTGGAACAGAACAGAGAACCCAGAAATGGACCCAAGGTAATATGCTCAATTAATATTTGACAAAGGTGGCAAGAGCATACAGTGGAGGAAAGACAGCCTCTTTAATAAATGGTGTTGGGAAAACTGGACAGCTACATGCAAAAAATGAAACTAGACCATCAACTTACACCATACACAAGAATAAACTCAAAATATATAAAAGACTTAAATGTGACTCATGAATCCATAAAAATCCTAGAAGAAACTGTAGGCAACAAAATTTCAGACATCATACGGAGCAGAATTTTCACTGATACATCACCTAAGGCAACAGAAACAAAGGAGAAAATGAACACATGGGACAACATCAAACTCAAAAACTTCTGCACAGCAAAAGATACAATCATCAAAATGGAAAGGCAACCCACTGTATGGGAGAGCATAATTGCCAATGATGTATCAGATAAGGGGTTAATTTCCAATATATATAGAGTACTCATACAACTCAACAAAAGGAAGACAAAGAACCCAATTTAAAAATGGGCAGAGGAACTAAACAGACACCTCTCCAAACAAATGGCTAAAAGACATATGAAGAAATGCTCAACATCACTAATCATCAGAGAGATGCAAATTTAAAAAAAAAAAATGAGGGGGGAACTTCCAGTCAAAATGGCGGCGTAGGTAAACGCGGTATTGCGTCCTCCCACAACTACATCAAAGTTACAACTAAACTCCAGAACAACCATCATTCAAAACCACCTGAAATCAAGCTGAATGGAAGTCCTCCAACTACAAAATTAAAGAAGCAGCCACATGGAGACCAGTAGGAGGGGCAGAGGCAGATGGGCTGGTCCTACACCCATGTGTGGCGGAAAAAATCAGGAGGATACCTTGGCTGGGAAGGTCCTCCCTGAGGACTGAGGGGTCCCCGTCCCACACCAGACGCCTCGCTCAGGGTTCCAGTGCCAGGAAGAGAAGTCTCCATAACTTCTGGCTGGAAAAACCAGCAGAAACTGAGGCTTAGGGAAGCTAACGCGGCTGGAGTCCCAGGCAGCTTTTTAAAGGGTCCATGCACAGAAGTATTGGACTCACTCCCTCTAAGCTTGGAGGGAGGCAGCTCGAGGGTCGCCAGAGACATACAGGGAAGAACTGAGCTGTTTGGCACTGGAGTGAGGGCTGGAGAGGGGGCTTTCTACAGAACAAACTTGCTGTCAGAGGCCTTTGTTCCTTTGGTGAGCCCTTCCCTGGGGCGGCAGAAAGCCACCATATCTGGGACTCCAGCAACCTAACACTGGTAGCCCCGCCCTGGTGATTCCCTGAGGCCCTGCCCCACCCAACTTTCAGGCCCACCCAAGCTGTTGCCAGTTGCTTTTCCATAGGATTGGCCTGCCTTGGATCCTGCTTCAGGTTTTCCTAAATTCTTTCAAATAAGCAGCATCTGGTCTCAGCTAGCCCTATACCTCTCATTAAGTTATACATAGAAACAAACGCAGGGAGGCGGCCAAAATGAGGAGACAAAGAAACGGGCCCCAAATGAAAGAACAGAACAATACCCCAGGAAAAGAACTAAGTGAAATGGAGATAAGCAACCTAAGAGATGCTGAGTTCAAAATACTGCTTATAAGGATGCTCAATGAACTTAGTGAGAACCTCAATGAACTTATTGACGGCCTCAAGAACATAAAAAAGGACCAGTCAGAAATGATGGATGCACAGTCAGAAATGAAGGAGGCACTAACTGAAATAAAGAATAATTTACACAGATTCAATAGTAGAGTACATAAATCCAAGAAGCAAACCATCGATTTGGAGTATAATGAAGCAATAAACACCCAATCAGAACAGCAAAAAGAATCTAAAAAATGAGGATAGTGTAAGGAGCCTCAGAGACAACTTCAATCGTGCCAACATTCATATCTTGGGGGTGCCAGAAAGAGAAGAGAGAGAACAAGAAATTGAAAACCTGTTTGAAACAATAAAGAAAATTTTCCTAACTTGGTGAAGGAAACAGACATACAAGTCCAGGAAGCACAGAGAGTCCCAAACAAGATGAACCTAAAGAGGCCTACACCAAGACACATCATCATCAAAATGCAAAAGTTTCAAGACAAAGAGAGAATCTTAAAAGTAGCAAGAGAAAAGCAGTTAGTTACCTACAAGGGAGTTCCCATAAGTCTGTCAGCTGATTTCTCAAAAGTAACTTTGCAGGCCAGAAGGGAGTGGCAAGAAATATTCAGAGTGATGAAAAGCAAGAACCTACAACCATGATTACTCTATCCTGCAAAGCTGTCATTTAGAATCCATGGCCATATAAAGACTTCCCCAGACAAGAAAAAGTTAAAGGACTTCATCACCACCAAACCGTTATTATATGAAATGTTGAAGGGTCTTTTTGAAGAAAAAGATAAAATATATGAACAAACAAAATGTCAATGAATACATATCTATCGACAATTGAATCTACAAACAAAATGAACAGGCAGAACGGAAACATTCTCATAGATACAGAGAACATTTTGTTGGTTGCCAGATGGGAGGGGGGTTGGGGGAATGGGTAAAAAAGGTGAAGGGATTAAGTAGTACAAATTCACTGCTAGACTGACAAACCTCAAGGGGAAAGGGGTTGGGGGGTGGGAAGAAATAAACCAAAGAACTTATATGCATAGCCAATGGACACAGACAATAGTGTGGAAAAAGGTGGGAGTGGGGTGGGAGTGGGGAGGAGGGGGTCATTGGGGGCAAAATGAGAAACATCTGTAATACATTCCACAAATTTAAAAAAAAACAATGAGGTATCACCTCACACCTGTCAGAACGGCCGCCATTAACAAATCATCAAACAACAAGTGTTGGCAAGGATGTGGAGAAAAGGGGACTCTAATACACTGCTGGTGGGAATGCAGACTGGTGCGGCCACTATGGAGAACAATATGGTGTTACCTCAAAAAATTAAAAATTGAACTTCCATTTGACCCAGTGATCCCATTTCTAGGAATATACCCTTAGAAGCCTGAAACACCAATCAAAAAGAATATATGTACCCCCATGTTCATAGCAGCACTATTTACAATAGCTAAGATCTGGAAACAGCCCAAATGTCCATCAGTAGACGAATAAATAAAAAAGCTGTGGTATATATACACAATGGAGTACTATGCATCTGTAAGAAAGAAAGATCTCTTATCCTTTGAGATGACATGGAGGGACCTGGAAAGTATTATCCTAAGCGAAACAAGCCAAAAAGAAAAAGATAAGTATCATATGATCTCACTTATTTTTGGAATATAATGAACATAACAGTCTGAGGAGTGGAGTAGTCCCAGAGACGTGGAAGTAGGGTACAGACTGACAATCCCCAGAAAAGGGGGTGGTGGGGGTGGGTGTGGAGAGATAAACCACAGAACGTATATGCATTTGCACATGAAAAATGGACTTGGACAACAAGGTTGGGGAAAGGGTGGAGAGGGATGGGGAGGGGGTAATCAGTCGAAGAAAAAAGAATTATCTGTAACAAAAATAAATTAATTAGCCCTGGCCGGTTTGGCTCAGCAGTTAGAGCGTCAGCCTGTGGTCCAGAGAGACCCAGGTTCGGTTCCCGCTAGGGGCACGTACCTCAGTTGCAGTTTGCCCCCGGCCCTGGTTGGTCGTGCAAGTGGCAGCCACTCGATGTGTCCCTTGCATGTCGATGTTTCTCTCTCTCTGTCTCTCTTCCTCTCCCTCCCTCCCACTCTCTCTGAACCAAAAATGGAAAAATGTCCTCGGGTGAGGCAAAAAAATAATAATAATAATTAATTAAATTAAAAAAGAAATTGATGGCATTGTTTTATACCAATAATGAACTCACAGAAAGAGAAACTAAAAAAACAATCCCATTTACCATCATGGCAAAAAAATTTAGATACCTAGGAATAAACTTCACCAAAGAAGTAAAAAACCTATTTGCAGAAAACTATAGGACATTGGAAAAAGAAATAGAGGAAGATATAAAAAGTAGAAGCATATACCTTGTTCATGAATTGAAAGAATTAACATCATTAAAATGTCCATACTGCCTGGGCCAGTTTGGCTCAGCGGTTAGAGCATCAGCCTGCAGTCCAGAGACCCGGAGTCAGTTCCCACTAGGAGCGCATACCCAGGTTGCAGTTTATCCCCGGCCCTGGTTGGCTGTGGGTGGCAGTCACTCGATGTGTCCCTTTCACATAGATGTTTCTCTCTCTCTCTCTTCCTCTCTCTAGCTTCCCACTCTATCTGAGCAAAAAAATGGATAAATAAATAAATAAATATAAAATGTCCATACTACCCTAAGCAATCTATAGACTCAATGCAATCCCCGTCAAAATACCAACAACATATTTCACAGAACTAGAACAAATACTTCAAAAGTTCATATGAAACCAAAAAGGACCCCGAATAGCCATAGCAATCTTGAAAAAGAAGGACAGGGTAGGTGGGATCACAATACTGAATATCAGGTTATACTACAAAGCGACTGTAATCAAAACAACCTGGTACTGGCACAAGAACAGGCATATAGATCAGTGGAACAGAACAAAAACCCGAAAATTGACCAAAGACATTATGCTCAATTAATATTTGGCAAAGGTGGCAAGAGCATACAATGGAGTAAAGACAGCCTCTTTAATAAATGGTGTTGGGCCCTAGCCAGTTTGGCTCAGCAGTTAAATGATTGGCCCGTGAACCAGAGAGACCCAGGTTTGGTTCCCGCTAAGGGCACATACCTCGGTTGCAGGTTGTCCCCAGCCCCGGTGGGGTTGTGTGGGTGGCAACCACTCGATGTGTCTCTCTGCATCAATGTTTCTCTCTCTCTCTTCCTCCCACTCTCCCTCCTGCTCTATCTGAATATAAATGCAAAAACGTCCTCAGGTGAGAATAAAAAATAAATAAATAAACAGTGTTGGGAAAATTGGACAGCTACATGCAAAAAATGAAACTAAACCATCAACTTACACCATACACAAGAATAAACTCAAAATGGATAAAAAAATTAAATGTGACTCATGAATCCATAAAAACCCTAGAAGAGAATGTAGGCAACTAAATTTCAGACATCATACGCAGCAGAATTTTCACTGATACATCACGTAAGGCAACAGAAACAAAGGAGAAAATGAACACATGGGACTACATCAAACTCAAAAGCTTCTGCACAGCAAAAGAAACAACCATCAAAATGGAAAGGTAACCCACCGTATGGGAGAGCATAATTGCCAATGATGCATCAGATAAGGGGTTAATTTCCAAAATATATAAAGTGCTCATACAGTTCAATAAAAGAAAGACAAAGAACCCAATTTAAAAATGGGCAGAGGAACTAAACAGATACCTCTCCAAACAGGACATACGAATGGCCAAGAGACATATGAAGAAATGCTCAGCATCACTAATCATCAGAAAGATGCAAATTAAAACAACGATAAGGTATCACCTCACATCTGCCAGAATGACTGCCATCAACAAATCATCACACAACAAGTGCTGGCGAGAGTGTGAATAAAAGGGGACTTGAGTACACTGCTGGTGGGAATGCAGACTGGTGTAGCCATTATGTAAAACACTATGGTGTTACTACAAATTATTAAAAATTGAACTGCCATTTGACCCAGTGATCCCACTTCTAGGAATATACTCTAAAGCCTGAAACACCAAGCAGAGAAAGACAAATATCACATGGTCTCACTTATTTGTGGAATATAATGAACATAACAGTCTGAGGAACAGGGTAGACCCAGAGATGTGGAAGTAGGGTACAGACTGACAATCCTCAGAAAAGGGGGTGGGGGAGGAGGGAAGAGATAAACCACAGAACTTATATGGATGTACGCATAACAGATGGACATGGGCAACAAAGCTGGGGACTGGATGAGGGGGGAATGGAGAGGAGGGTGTCAATGCAGAAAAAAGGAGAAACATCTGTAACAAAAATAAATTAAAAAAAAAAAAAAAGAATTGTAGCTACAGTTTGAGGATGTGGCCACCAGGTGGCGATAGTGTCATTTTACAAAATGGATCAAAAGCTCTTCTCAGAGACACCCTAGCTGTGAACGGGCCCAGTTCCACACACTTCAGGTGGAATTCGCCCTTGAAAGGGAACATCATGTGCAAAGTTCCCATGGTGGAACGAAGTCTCAGTTGTTCAGAGAAACAACCAACAGTGAAAGTGCAGTGGGGTGTGCAGGGGTCTGTGGAGGGTAGCAGGGATCAGTCCTCACCACCCGGATTGATCCACAGGGTAGAGGTGACCATAATACGGGTTATTAAGCAGGGATATGCAGAGGGTTTGTGCTACAGAACCAACCCACTAGTGAGCCTTGGATTAGAAGTCCAAAAACTTTTTCTGTAAAGGGCCAGAGAATAAATATCATCAGCTTTATGGGTCATACAGTTTTTGTCACAATGACTCAGCTCTGCTGTTATAGAATGGAAGCCACAATAGACAATACATCAAAGAATGAGCATGTATGAGCACCCATGAAACTTTATAGACATTAAATCTTGAATTTCATATCATTTTACATGCAATAAAATATTGTCCATGTTTTTCTTACTGTTCCATTGAAAAAAATGTGTTAAGCCCTGGCCAGTTTGGCTCAGCAGTTAGAGCATCAGCCCACAGACAAATGAGTCGCAGGTTCAATTCTGGTCAAGGGCACATACATGGGTTGCAGTTCATCCCCATCCCTGGCCAGGATCCTGCGGAGGCTACTAGTCGATGTTTCTCTCTCTCTCACTCTCTCACTCTCTCACTCTCCCTCCCTCCCACTCTATCTGAAGATAAACAGAAAAAATATCCTCGGGTAAGGATTAAAATAAAAAAAGAAAAATGTTGAAATTGTCAAAAGGATTCAGAAAGATTTGCAACTAATATCTACCTTCTATGTGCTCTTCTCTCCCAAAATGTAGTAATAAAATATGACATGTAACTTCCTTTCTTAAGAAAGTAAAAAATAGATCTGAAGGCGGTACCACAGGACCTTTGCATATACTGCTCCACTTACTTCTTCCCAGAGTTAATGCCATCTTAGCTTTGAGATTTCAACATAAACCCCATTTCCCCATGGAAGACTTTCCTCACCCTCTCCCTGCCCCAGCTACATTATGTGCCATAATACACTCACTATCCTGCATTCTCATCACATCAGTGATTTTATATTCATTTGTGTGATTCTTCGATGAATGTCTGTTTTACCCACTTGACAGAACTGGGGGCTGAGACCATGTTCTTTTGTTTATCTTGCCCAGCTCCATACCCTCACGCTAAGTACAACAGCCACTCAAAATATATTTGTTGAGTGAATGAATGAACAGATGAATGAATAAATGGAGACAGCATAATGGAAAGACTGTAGGATGCCAGATGAGGTGACTAAGGTAGGCTGGGTTGGAACAGAGATGTCAAGGTTAACTTGCTGCAGTATGAGATATAAATTCTTCTTCCATGCCACAACCTTCAGTAAAGCCTGTTGCACACCCAAAAGCCTTGGTGAAATCAAGGAGAGAAGCAAGAACAGTGAGCTCATAGTAGAACTATTTAATTCAGCAGTAACAGGAGACTGTGAGAAAATAATGACCTAGGGATTCTACAAAATCTCAGTGAGAGTGTTGGAAGGGATTTGAGCCAATTTTATCTAGATCTGAAGGAGCAGAGTGACCCTAGCCAGTGTTACAGTACAATACTTCTTCTACATATGGGATTTTATTGGGTGATTCAAAGCAATTTTGGAGATTTGGGCACTGCAGCTCAGAGGGGAAAACTGACTACCACAAGGCCACATGCTGGACTTAGGTGGGGGATTCCAATCCAGCTTAGTGAGACCCCAAAACCTTAACTCTCTCCATCATGACACTGGATGGCCTCCCAAGTAGGTGACTTGCTCAAAGTCACACTGCAGCTTGGAACAGTTCATGTCCTGCCCCATGTAGGGCTCAGGAGGTGGGGAGGGGGCAAAAATTAGATCAGCTGGTGGAAGTGGCTGCAAAGCCACTGCTAGCAAAGCATGAGGCAGAACTCAGTAAGTTATACGTAAGGTCCTGGAGGGGAGCTCCTACGCCCACGTATACATTTGCCAGGGATTTGGAGAGTCAATACCATCTCCGTGAACCTGCATAGTGGGAGGTCCCCAAGCCCACCCTCAGGTTCAATGATTCACTAGAAGGACTCACAGAATTCAACAAAGTTGTTATACTCATGGTTTATCACAGGGAAAGAATTAGATTAAAATCAGCAAAGATAAAAAGCACAAGGGATGGGATCTCACAGAGACCAGGCATAAGCTTCCTGTTTTATTCCCTGTAGAGTTGTGTGGATAGTGCTTAATTCTCCCAGCAATGATATGTAACAATACATGTGATGTACTGCCAACCAGGGAAGTTTACTTAAGTCTTAGTGTCCCTGGTTCTCAGTGGGGGTTGGCCACTGTATCAGTTTGCTAGGGCTGCCATAACAAACCACCACAGACTGGGTGGCTAAACAACAGAAATTTATTTACTCACAATTTGGGAAGCTGAAAGTCTCCATATTTCAAGGCATCGGCAGGTTGATTCCTCTCTCCTTGACTTGCAGACGTCCATCTTCTCCCGTCTCCACATCATCTTCCCTCTCGTGTGAGCACATGTCTGTGTCCTAATCTCCTCCTTTTATAAGGACACCAGTTGTATTGGATTAGGGCCCACTTTAAAGACCTCATTTTAATTATCACCTAATTAAAGACCCTCTCTCCAAATACATTTACATTCTGAGGTCCAGGGGGTTAGGACTTTAATATATGAATTGGTTGGGGAGGTAGGTGCACAATTCAGCCCATAATAGTCACATAGACATGGCTGACCACATGTGGCTCACCTTAATTACTCAGTCTCTGGCCCCTCTAGAGGTCAAACTGATACAGTGTGGCCCATGGCACCCACTAAAACTTATGCTATCAACATAATTCTCTGGCATGGCCCACAGGTATACAAAGAGGGCTTAGAGGCTACCTCCCAAGAGCCAGTCAGGGGCCAAACCTTTCTTTGGAATGTGCAGGAGAGCCCAGAGACCCAGGAGGGAGGAGGGAGAGGCTGAGAAATGACATGAGGTCCCTGCCTCCCTGCCCACTCTAGACTACCTCTTTCTACCTGACTGACCATCCTTCTTCAAGCTGCCTCCCCTTCCTCTGGAAAAACCAGCATCTATGAGGCTGTGATGGCCACACAGCACCCCTAGTCCCTGCAAGGGAGGCACCAGGGCAGCTCTTGGCATGCTGCAGGTAGCCAGCTGCAGAATGTATCCTGGGGCGTGTGCAGGCGCCTGGCCAGCAGGAGAGCCCAGCTGTAGAGCTGATAAAAGGAAGGCACTTCAAAGGTGACTGGTAACCTCCTGCAGCTCAGCTTCAGCTCCACAGCTGCCTGGCCAGGTTTTTCTAAGGCCACTGAGAGGCTCTGGCTAAGGTATGCTACCCCACTTACTGCCTCCCAAGTGAAACCACACCCCACCTCAGGAGGCTACCTCATGGTACCTGGACCACCCTCTCTCTTTCCAGCTCCTCAACGGTGCCCCAGTGGACATCTCTGGGCGGCTGCCTCTTCTCTGGCTCCTCTGCAACACTCACCTCCTCACCCGGAATATGCCAGATGCAAGTGAACCTCAGGTGCAGGGACAACAGAAGGTGGAAGCTGGGGCCTACTCCCCAAAACCTTCTCCACCTTCCATTCCCCAGGAACTAAGGATCCTGGGAGGTAGTGGACAGGGAACTTAGCCCACAGACTCAGGCCCTACCCCACAGAAGGAATCAGTCTTCTTTTGGGCCTGATAAGAAAATTGAGCCCTAGAGAGAATGTCTGGAAGAGGGGTGAAGAAGTGAGGCTGAGAAAGGAATTAAATTGGTAAAGAATGTATTGATATGCAAGTTTCCACTGTGGGTAGCTAGAGCTCAATCCCATAGGGACTTCTGGGACTCAGTGTGGAACATACACCTCAGTCGCTCCATATGAGGGTGAGGAGTTGGGGTACTTACCCACCAAATCCCGTTGTCTGCCACAGAGCTGCAGAGCTCTGCTCAAACCTGGCCAGCCTCCTCTATCTGCATTTTTTAAAACATATTTTATTGATTTTTTTTTTTTTAGAGAGAGACAGAAACATTGATGTGAGAAAGAAACATCAACTGGCTGCCTCCTGCATGCTCCCTACTGGGGATCAGGTATGTGCCCTGATTGGGAATCGAACCCAGACCTCTCAGTCCTGGGGGCGACACTCAATCCACTGAGCCACACCAGCCGGGCTACCTGTGTTTCTTCTTTCAACAAATCGTTGTATATGCTGGAGGCTGATTTATCCTTCAGCACCATAAGAACAGCACATTAGGCCTGCAGCCAGTGAGAACATTTGGGAGAAAGAAAACACACACACACATATGCTCCAAAATCCAGATGAATAATAGCACAAGTGTCATGAAGTGTTAAGTTTAGCACTCATAACCATTTCATTATGTACAATTTGTAGATCATTTGTTCTCACTTATCAAGAATTTCTGGCCCTGGCCGGTTTGGCTCAGTGGTTAGAGCGTCGGCCTGCGGTCCGGAGAGACCCGGGTTCGGTTCCCGCTAAGGGCACGTACTTCGGTTGCAGTTTGTCCCCGGCCCTGGTTGGTCATGCGGGTGGCGGCCACTCGATGTGTCCCTTCACATCGATGTTTCTCACTCTCTCTCCCTCCCACTCTATCTGTACCAAAAAAAAAAAAAAAGAATTTCTGATTGCTGATAAAGAATCAGAGCCAGCTCTGGCCGGTTTGGCTCAGCGGTTGCAGCATCGGCCTGTGGATCAGAGAGTCCTGGGTTCGGTTCCCACTAGGGGCACATACCAAAAAAAAAACACATAGCCATCTGTGAATTATATGAGCTACATGTAGTCAAATAAATGCAACATAAAAAGTACATGCCCTAGCTGGTTTGGCTCAGCAGTTAGAGTGCCGGCCTGCAGACCAGAGTCACGGGTTCAATTCCAGTCAAGGGCATGTGCCTTGGTTGTGGTTCAGTACCTGACCCTGGTTGGGGTCTTGTGAGAAGCAACCAATTGACGTGTCTCTCTCACATCAATGTCTCTCTCTCTCTCTCTCCCCCCTCCCTCCCTCCCATTCTATTAAAGATAAATAGAAACATATCCTCTGGTGAGGATTAAAAAAAAAAAGCACAGAAACCCTCCCAAAAGGTTTACCAAGAAAAATAATAAATATTGATATGGCATGTAGCTGTTATTTTAATTATCTGATGTGATATGGGCCGGGCCAGGGCTATTCTCACCCCCACATTGGCCTCTAGCTCCTCTGAGGTCCAAGGGTACCCCAATGGGACCCTAGTCCTGCATCCCCTGCCTTGTACTTGTGAAGAGGTATTATCGTGACCTCCAACCTCTCTCCCCACTATCAGCAGTTACCTCAAAGACATCTGGGCAGGGATCTGATGAGGTGCACCCCATCCCTCTCCTACCTGACTCCTCCCAAATGCACACATCCAAGGAAAATAAACAGAGCCTAAAAAACTTGTGGGACACTACCAAACATACCAATATATACATAATGGGACTCCCAGAAAATGAGAAAAAAAAAAGGGACAGAAAGAATAGCTGAAGAAATAATAGCCAAAAACTTCCCAACATTAATGAAAGATGTAAATTTACACACCCAAGAAGCTCAAAGAACTCCAAGTAGGCTAAATACAAAGATTTACATTGAGACATAATAAGCAAACACACTTTCTCTATCCAGAGAAAGGCCACCCATCTTGTCCAAAACTCCATCACCTGGCACACAGTTTCCTCTGCCTTAGAAGACTTGATTCTTCGGAAGCTGCCTCTTTCTCATCCTTTAGTTTCAGTGGTACCGCCTTGGGAGACCTTCCCCAATACCCTACCACCATCCAGTCATGATTACACCACTATATTTAACTTCTTCAAATACTTTCTTCAGCTTGAACTTAATAGCACCAATAGTTTGTTCTAGTTTATCTGTGTCCTTGTCTAAATTGAGGCTCCACCAGATGCTTGTCTGTCTTGTTCACTGCTGAATGTTCAGATAGAAATGCAGGGGTGAGGAGGGTTAAATTTTCCAAGACCACCACAATAATATCTCTCATCCCACATCCTCTTACACAAGGTCACCTTGACACATCACCCACTGAGAGAGATAGGATCAATGTCATCTCCCCTTCTGGGGCCAGAAGTAACAGTGTGACACCCAAGGGTGGGTTTCTGCCTTGTTCATTTTTGGAGACGGGGGTGGCTGTGTAAGAATCCTGCCTGCCTCCTGGAAGGAGAGGCCCATGTAGGTGCCCCAGCCCACAGCTGGCATCAACTGCAGGACCTGTGAGTGAACATGCCTCCAGATGATTTGTCTCAGAGTCTTTCCAACTGAGGGGCAGAGACAGTATCAGCTCTGCCCTGCCCCAACTCCTGACCCACAGCATCTATGAGCATCATACAACAGCTATTTTACACCACTGAGTTTGGGGGTGGTTTGTTAAACAGCAGTAGTAACTGGAATTGGGAAGGCAGACAGAATTCGGTGGAGGAGGGAGGCACTGGGGTGGCATACAGGGGACTAAGAAAGAGGGGTGTCATCGAAAGGCGTGATACCAGGGCTTGCAACAGGTTAGAACAGTAGATGGGGAGGGGAGAATGAATACATGCAGGACGTGTTTTGGAAGTAACGCCAAGAAAACTAGCGATCACCAAGGGAGACGGGGAAAGTGGAAGGATGAGGGCCCGGGGCTGCGCCATGATATCGAAGTTGGAGCCCATTAAGGCATCCTGGAGCCCCCTTTCCCTCCCCTCCTGGCCTGGGCGACTACAAGTCCCAGCATCGCTTGCTCAGGCCGCGGGAAGGGGAAAGAAAGGTTTGGGCCAAGCATTCCCGGAATGCGCTTCCTGCTGGAGCTGGACGCAGGGCGGGCGGGGCGGCCGGGCAGGGCGGGCTGGGGGCGGCTCGCACTCGGCCCGGCCGGGGCCCCAGCATGGCCGAGCCACTGCTCAGGAAAACCTTCTCCCGCCTGCGGGGCCGGGAGAAACTTCCCCGGAAAAAGTCTGACGCAAAGGAGCGCGGTGAGCAGGACAGGGGGTGAAGGAGGGGGCGCCGAACCCGACTGGCCTGGAGGGGGTCCAGGGGCCCAAGGAGAGTCTTCTGAGAGGATAGGGGATCCCTGTGGAGCCCTCTTCAGGTTGGGATGAAGGATCGGGACGGGCAGGGGTCCTGGGAAGAAGGGGCTGGGGGTGGAGGGGGTGCGGACCGTTATGTGTAGCCCAGGATGCCAGAGCTGCGGGCTCTTTGGGAGGCCCCGGAGGGGCCTCGCCCCTGACAGGAAATTGGGCCCATACGGAGCGCCTGGAGAGTGGAGGGAGGAGGAACTGGGAGGCCGGAACACTGGAGCCCAGTCAGGGCAAGGGGCACCCTGAGCCCTGGAGACCCGGGAAAGGAGGTGGGGGTACACTTCTGCAGGAGGGAGAGACCTGGCACATCAATCACAGTAGGCACCCCTCATCCCCCTCCCACCTATTAACCAATTACTGCAGCTGCATTCAATTTAAGCAGCCCCAGGAAACTGTCCCCTTGATACAGATGGGGAAACTGAGACACAGAGCAGTTGGGTAATTTGCCCAGGGTTAATGAAGTGTCTTAAACACCTCTTTGGACTATGCTCCCAATAGAGACGCTGGAGAGAGTCCTGTGGATAGAAGTCAGGGGTGATGGGAGGAGAGAGTCCGCAGGCAAGCAAGATGAGACCTTAAAAGAAATGGGAGCTGCCTAGGGCAGGAAGTCTGGGGAAGGAAGGAGTTAAAGAGGGGAGGCCAGATGACTCCTGGATCTGACCTCCCCTCCTGCCCTTCCCAAAGATTCCCAGAGTAGAGAGATGGGGTTGGGTGCCCACGCACAAACACACACAGGAAACAGCCTGAGATGTCAGAGAGGGGAGGACCAAGCAAAGGGGAGGCGCCAAGGCACTCACTGACCATGGGTTCTGGTCTGCGCTGAGGGATGGCCCACTCCCAGGGAGGGGCAGAATTGCGGGGAGGGGGTGACATGCTACAGGAAAGGAGAACCCTGTGCTCAGTGTCATGCCTGCTCCTGTCTTCCAAGCAAGCCAGCCAATGTCCACTGTGTGCTATGTGCTTAATCACGACATGGGGGCCTAGGAAGTGCTCCCTATGTCTAGCTCCCTAAAACCCCCTTGGCAAGAGCATCAAATCCCCCCATGTTACAGGACAACACTGAGGCTCAGAGATGAGAAGTGACTTGCCCCAAGCCACCCAGTGAGAAGGGACAGGGACAGAGCTCCATGCCATGGTTAATGGGAGGGGTGAAGAATCAGAGCCAGGAACACAGGATCCCACCTAAGCACTCCTGACGTTGGAAGCAGAGGGACGTTAGGGACTTCAGGGACTAAAATGGGGTGGACTCTAACCTGGAGATCAATTTCATTCCAAACAAACGTCTGGGCTCCTGCTGGGGGAAGAGCCTAGGCTGGGGCTGCTCTTTTGGCAGCCTGAGGGCCTGAGGGCCTGGGGGCCTGGGTCTTACTCCCTTGCTCTCTGCCAGGCCACCCAGCCCAGCACCCGGAGCCCAGTTCTCCAGAGCCAGAGCCCCAGGCCCTTGAAGCATCTCAGGCTGGAGCAGAGGGGCCCCCCAGCCCTGAGGCATCTCGAAGTCCTTCACGGGGGGCCTATCTGCAGAGTCTGGAGCCCAGCAGTCGCAGATGGGTGCTGGGCGGGGCCAAGCCACCTGAGGAAGCCTGTTTGGGGCCTGGGGCACCTGGAAGTGGGGAGCCTGCAGGCGAGATCTGGTACAACCCCATCCCTGAGGAGGACCCCAGACCCCTGGTACCTGAGACCCCAGGGCCACAGCCAGGCTTGGCTGAACCAGAGGACATTTCCCCACCAGGTGAGCACAAGCCTCACCCACTCCCCAACCCCCACTCTGGCTCCCCAAGATGACCACAGGCCTCAGCCCCATTCCAAGTCCAGGTTGCTGAACCCTGAGGTTTGCTGTTCCCACAGGTGTGGCCCCTGCCAACTCCCCAACCAAAGCCTCTCGAACCAAGTCCCCAGGCGCTGCCAGACGCCTCTCCATGAAAATGAAGAAGCTGCCAGAGCTACGGCGCCGCCTCAGCCTGCGGGGCACCAGGGCTGGCAGAGAGCGAGAACGGGCCGCCCCCACTGGCTCCGTCATTAGCCGTTACCACCTGGACAGCAGCGTAGGGACCCCTGGGCGGGAGGCAGTGGTCGGGGGTGCTCGGGGCCTGCGGGCCGGGTACCTCAGTGATGGTGACTCACCAGAGCGCCCAGCAGGGACCCTGTCACCCACTGCCTTCCAGCCCTATGAGGTGGGCCCATCAGCCCGGGCACCCCCTGCCGCACTCTGGGGCCGCCTCAGCCTCCACCTGTATGGGCTGGGAGGGCTGCGGCCTGCGCCTGGGGCCACCCCTAGAGACCTTTGCTGCCTGCTACAGGTGGATGGGGTGGCCAGGGCCCGAACTGGTCCTCTGCGTGGAGGGCCAGACTTTCTGCGTCTGGACCACACCTTCCACCTGGAACTTGAGGCTGCCCGGCTGCTGCGAGCCTTGGTGCTGGTGTGGGACCCTTGTGTGCGGAGGCACCGGCCCTGCGCCCAGGGCACTGTGCTGCTGCCCATGGTTTTCCGAGGTAGGATGTATGGCTGTGGGGGAGGGTCAGTAGGCTACAAGGTTCAGCCCTTCCTCCAGAGTGCCCAGAGCACTAAGCCCAGGGTGGGGGTGTGGCTTGGAGTAGGAGGCCAGGGAACAGGAGCCTGTGGGGGCAGACCCCACTCAAGTCCCCTTGTGTCCTCAGGTTGTCAGGCCCAGCAGCTGGCTGTGCGCTTGGAGCCCCAGGGGCTGCTATATGCCAAGCTGACCCTGTCAGAGCAGCAGGAAGCACCTGAAACAGCTGAGCCTCGTGTCTTTGGGCTGCCCCTGCGGCTGCTGGTGGAGCGGGAGCAGCCCCCGGGCCAGGTGCCCCTCATCATTCAGAAGTGTGTTGGGCAGATCGAGCGCCGAGGGCTGCGGGTGAGCCCCTCACCCACACCCCAGCTAGCCCCAGACCTGAGATCCACTCCCCAGGATGCCCAATATACAGAAGCCAGGCCTTCTCTCTCCCCACCCCACCCCACCTGTGATATTCCTAGTTCCAATCCCAGCCTAGACAAGGGCAGGAGGGCCCCTTAGGCCATAGCACTCAGCCCAAAACCTAGGGGTCATCCAACCAATTAGTGATACAGGATCCCAGCCCTCTGGAGCTCAAAGTCTCATGGCAGAAAAGACACGACTCCCGTAATAACAAATGTAAAACTGTGGTTGGGATAAGACTGAAGAAACTGGGAGAGCTTAAAGCAGGACCTCACATGCTGGTTGGGGTAATTAGGGAAGACATCCTAGAGGAGGTGACAAGTGAGCTGAGAAGTCAGGTTCCTGAGTCAAAGGATGTGGGTATCAGGACAAGAGATCCAAGCAGAAGGTTTACAGATCCAGGTTGTCCAGGCAGCCAGTAAGGCTACAGCTAGCCCCCAACTTCTCAGCCCACTGCCACCCTGATCTGGAACTCCAGCCCACACCCCAATGGGACCAGATCAAACTGTGGCCCCAGCAAAAAGACTTTCCCTCTCTGCTCCCACACCTAGGTAGTGGGGCTATACCGTCTATGTGGTTCAGCAGCTGTGAAGAAAGAGCTTCGGGATGCCTTTGAGCGGGACAGTGCAGCTGTCTGCCTCTCTGAGGACCTGTACCCCGATATCAATGTCATCACTGGTCAGCATGTCTCTTCCCTCCCCCACCTGCTCCTCATTCAACCCTTACCTCACGGCAGTCCCTGTGGCCCCCTGGAACCTCACCTCTTCTGTCTAGCCTTGTTTACACCTTCCTGCACCTGTCCTCCTCCTCTTCCCCCCTCTCAGCCCCAGCTGACCCCTCCAGCATCAGAAGCCAGGGTTGTCCTGACCAGAGTGGGCCCTGTGTCCACAGGCATCCTCAAGGATTATCTGCGGGAGTTGCCCACACCACTCATCACCCAGCCCCTCTATCAAGTGGTGCTGGAAGCCATGGCTCAAGGGCCCCCAAGCAGGGCTCCTCCCAGCGCCGAGGGTACCCGTGGGCTCCTCAGCTGCCTGCCAGATGTGGAGAGGGTGAGTTGGGCCCCGGGGGGGGGGGGGGAATGGGTAGGACAGGGAGTGGGCTGACATTAGTAGAACATTATTCCTATGCCTGGGCCGGTGATGGCCGTGAGCTTGTGGCATGAGAAAGTAGTTGCTATTAGTATCCCCACTTCCTAAATGTGGAAACTGAGGCCCAAAGCAGCTGAGTGAATAACCCAAGGTTGCACCGCTAGGATATATAAAAAATGCACTCTGAACACAGGTCTGTCAACCTCTCACAAGGGAGGTTCCTGGCTATAGGATCCTGGAGAAGTCTAGACCCTCTCTATGCTTCCAAACCCTCATCTTTAAAATGGGATTAATACCAACCCTGCCTAACCCACAGAGGAATGGGTTCAAGTCCAAGCTTTGCCATTCCAAAGCTATTACCTAATAGTTGAGTCTAAGCTCGATCATCTCCCAGCTGTGGGACCTTGAACCTCAGTTTTCCCATTCTGAGAAGCCTTAGTCTTCCTTATGCTCTCCCAACCCCCTCTCCGCAGGCCACGCTGACGCTTCTCCTAGACCACCTGCGCCTCGTCTCCTCCTTCCACGCCCACAATCGCATGACCGCTCAGAACCTGGCCGTGTGCTTCGGTCCCGTACTGCTGCCGGCGCGCCAGGACCCCAGCAAGCCCCGTATCCGCAGCTCTGGGCCGGGCCTTGCCAACACTGTGGACTTCAAGCGCCACATCGAAGTTCTCCACTACCTGCTGCAGTCTTGGCCAGGTGAGTCCGCCCCGGCTCATGCTGCCAATCCAAGCCAGGCTGCCACGGCGATGCTTTTTCTGGCAGCCAATCAGAGTCTCGTATTTCAAGCAAGCCGTGCCCCCTCATTAGAGTAAATCATTACCTGGTTGCCTCAGCAACCAGTTCAGATCCAGCCAATCCATGCTTGATACTGCTTAACACGCCAATCAGAGGGCCGGTTGCCTAAGCAACCAGCCCAGCCAATGGGATCGTGATCGGCCTGGTTAACTAAATAACCAATCAGAGGCCCGACTGCCGCCCGGTACATAATGTCATCACAAGCCCTCTCTCTTCCCTCTGCAGATCCTCGTAGGTCCCCAGAAGCTCCGGACCTCGCCCCGTACCTGCGGCCCAAACGACAACCGCCGCTGCATTTGCCGCTGGCGGCTGCCGAAGTAGTGACTCGACCCCGTGGCCGGGGCGGTCCCGAGAGCCCCCCGAGCAACCGCTACGCCGGCGACTGGAGCGTTTGCGGGAGGGACTTTTTGCCCTGTGGGCGGGACTTCCTGTCCGGGCCGGACTACGACCACGTGACAGGCAGCGACAGCGAAGACGAGGATGAGGAGGCAGGCGAGCCTGCGGGTGCCGCCGACTTCGAGGATGACTTCGAGGCGCCCTTCAACCCGCACCTGAACCTCAAAGACTTTGACGCCCTCATCCTGGACCTAGAAAGAGAACTTTCCAAGCAGATCAACGTGTGCCTCTGAGCCAAGCGGGGCGGGACCCCAGTTACTAAGGGCCGGGCTCCTGGTTGCCAAGGCAGTGTCCTAAGTACAGAAGCGGACCAGACCTGTCTTTCAGGCCTAGCTCCTGATTGCTGGGGAGTTGCCTAACCACCAGCCAGCCAGATGTTGAGATTTCTCGTTTCCAGTGCTAAATTATTTGGGTACTGGTTACAAAGGCCAGAGACTGGGAATTTTGGGAACTAGCTGTTGTGGCCATCTTTTCTGAGTACAATGGGGGCTTCTCCCGCTTACTGGGCTGGTCTCTCATGCCTCCCCTTGGCAAGGGAAACACCAGTTAATGTGAGCATCACCCTGGGATGGTGAGACACCCCCCACCTGTCAATCCTCTTGCTGCTGCCAACCACATCAGTATTAGCTTTGAGCACTGCACTCTGCTTCTCCCTCCCTCAGAGGGCCCAAGGACTATGAAGAGGTGCTGTTTGGAGTGGGGTCAAGAGCAGCCCCTACCAGGGCTCCAGCTAGATAGGGGCAGCCTGGGGCTTGCAGAAAAACAACTGGTTTCTCCACTCTCTTCCAGGGAAACCCCAATTGCCTCAAACCAACAAATGGAGATAGTAGAGGTTGGCCCTTCTGCTCCCCAATTCTTCCTCAGCATCCCTGAAGAAACTGAGCACTTAGAAGACCTCCCTTTTGGAGGGGCCCCGCCTGAAGTGTCAGGCTGGGGGCACTTTGGTACGGAACATATTTATTGCCTCCGTGCGTGTGTCTGTGTGTGAGGATGAGTGTGCATGGGCACGTCTGGAGCAGGCGTGTGGGGCTCTTTCAGGGACCATGGGTGGGGGGTTCACAATGCTGAGCACCCTGAAATCCCCAGTACTGGTGCCTCAGTGGGAGAGTAAGGTCCCCTCCTTTCTACCCCTTCCCCTCACTTCCATCTTTGTGAACAATAAATCAATATGCACAGGTTCTGGGATGAGTACTTGGGCCCACATGGACCAGAGGTGGTTTATTTAGTGTAGGAAAAAAAAAAAAAAAGGAAGGGCACAATTGGGACCACAAAGAAAAAGACCTCAGAGCTCTCTAACACTTCCAGGAAGCCCCTCTGAGCCCTGACCCCTCCAGCTCCTCCCTGACCTCAGGGAGGATTGTAGGGTCACTGGAGGCCCAGAGCAGGCAAGAATAAGACTCCAGACCAGCTAAGCAGTCCAGGGATTAGAAAGCACCCATAAGGCCCTACACAGCAATGGAGCCATCACGGAAGTCCGTCCTCCCAATGAGGATATTGACCACAACCGGATGACCATCTCGGCACTGCTGCTGGGCATCACAAAGCACCTTGACCACCTGATCCTCATTATCCCGTGAGAGCAGCAAACCCTGGGCCCCCAGACCGATGGCTGCTTTGTGGTAATCTAAAAGGGGAGGGCAAGTCAGATGGTGGCTGGTCCCTAGCCCACCATAAGCCCTGACCATGAGAAGAACACACACCCAGCCAAGCCAGGAATAGCCTCCCCCATGCCAGGCCCCCTCACCACTATAGGCCAGGCCACAGGCCACATTGCTGCCCAAACAGGGCACCTGCTCCCGAGAAATCTGGGTCCAGCCAGCATCATTCCCTATCAAGGCCATCACTGGGATCTGCAAGGAGAGGATGAGGCCAGGCCATGACATTCAGCCACCAGGCTTGGTTAGCCAAAGGACACAGAGACAAGACCTCCGCTAGACAGAAGCAACTCCCTGCCCAGCCCAGCCCAGCCCAGCCCTGATGACACCTCCCAGAACCCCAGACTTCACCTGGGGCAGCCAGTTACCTTATGTCTGACAAAGGTGTCAAATTCGATGAGGCTGTACCCAAAAGCTCCATCCCCAAACAGGCACCAGACCTAACGTGGAACAGGAAATGTTTAGGGTAGTTTATTGCCCAGAGTAGCAAGCCTCCTGCCTCCAGTGCCCTGACTCACCTCAGCATCTGGCCGGCATAGTTTGGCCCCAAGTGCAAATCCTGCGCCAACCCCCAGAGTTCCGAAGGCCCCTAATAGAACCAAGAGCATATGGGTGTGAAGGGAAATGGATGGTACAAGCTGCCCCAGGCATAGGCCCTTCCTTACCAGGGTCAAGCCAGCACAGGGGGCCACGGGGCTGCACCAGGTGGGCAGCAGTACCCACAAAATCCCCACCATCCACCACCAGAATTGAGTTGTCAGGCAAAGTCTCCTCTACCAGCTGCAGCACCCGCACCGGGTTAAGGTGCTGGGCTACAGGCATCATCGCCTTCTCCCTGCAATGAAGTAGTGCAAGTCAGCAGGACCAGCAGCAGACCCTGCTGGGAACCCACCACCCTCCATGTCCACCAGCCCCCACCGAAAGGACTGATCCTTCTCTCGGTCAGCTTGCCGAAGCTCCTCTGCCCAGTCTGAGGCCCATGTCTGGCCCTGAAGGCCCTCCACCAGCTTCAATACAAAGGAGCCCACGTCTCCTGGAGAAGGAAGAGAGCACAGCTGCAGAGAGGTGGCCTCCTGCCCTTCCAGCACAAGAGGCTCAAAGACAGCATAAAGCCAATAGTAGTATTGGAGCAGGAGCAAGGAGGCAGGCCAGAGGCACTACTTGGGCAAAAAGGGAAAAACACACCCTAGAGCCTGCTGGAACCAGGTTAGGGCAGCTGGGGTGAGAGGGAGGACAAGGCTGGAGAAACAAGATTTAGGGAGCACAAAGTGGATTAGAAACCCAAGCCAACCTCACCTGCCTCCCCATCACACCTCAGATCATGTAGTCCTATCAATTCTTCCTCTGAAAGATCATTAAAAACACCTCCATCTGCCAAGCAGATCTCTATAACCCAGACACGCAGAGTGCTTGTGAAAAAATATATGAGCTGGTGATGATGTACTTCTCATCATCTGCACTCAGAAATAATCAACTGGAGGCTCAAAGAAGTTGAGTTTCTTCTCCCTGCCCATCCCCAGTTCAGGCCGTCATTTCTGTCCTGACCCTGTTTGACAGACCCCTTGACACCGCCTGGCCCCTCTAACTCGCTACCCACCCAGCTGCTACAATGGACCTTCTCAAATATGAATGAAGCAGTACCACTTCTTCATTGACCAATACAGCAAGGAAGTCAATATCCTTGGAATAATGGGCAAAGCAGGGCACAGAAAGACCATGGAAGAGGACTGAACAAGGGTGGAGGTTATGACAGGACAAGAGAGGCCTCAGGGGCCAAGGAGTGAGCTCTCTGTCCTAACAGCAACAGGCAGCATGAGAGGGTTTGCAGCCAGGGGACATAGTCACATGCACATTCCCAGGCCTTTCCTCTGGTGCACACCCACCATTTGTTCATCCAGAAGCACCTATTAGTCTGAGAGCCAAATATATGTCTCTAGCTGACTGGGTACCCCATAGGGCAAGGTCCAGAACCCAGCTCAAGCCAGCTGCAGCAGAAGCCAGGCGGAGAGGGCCCAGAAGGAGCACATGTGTGGGGCATTAGGGGCTCACCCTGAATGGCCTCCTGGGGCTTCCAGAATATGTCTGAGTTGATCAACATCTCCTTCCGGTTACGGTTGACAATGATGATCTTGCTGCTTCGGCTGAGGACACGGCCATAGGACAGGCGGAAGTCACACACAATTCCTGGGGTAGGGGATAGGGGAACGGTAGATGGAGGGCCAGTGTCCTAGGGGGTGCCTACTACCTAACTTAATCCACCATAGCAGACTGAATACAAAAGCATGCCCATTCTTCACCTCTCCCTGAACCCATGCCACCCTGTGGCAGACTTGATAGCTCCCCTCCCCAGCCCTTGAACCTGGGCAGGCCTCAGAATGTGAATTGGCCAGCAGGATGTGTCAGGAGTGCTTTACAACTTCAGGATGTGCCTTACAAATTTCCACTCTCTCTTTAAATAACCTTGCTCCCCCAACCCTACATGTTTTTCATCCTCCACCAAGTGAACCCGCCCAGGCCAACCTGCTGAATGATGAGCAACATGGAGGAGGAGATGGTAGGGAAAAGTTAGAACTCAGAATCCTAGCTGAGGCCATGCTAGACCAGCTATAGCTCCAGCCAACCCCCATGTATCTGAACTAGCCCAGCCAGGACCAGCACAGCTGCCCTTCTGCCTCCCCAACTGCCGACTCCTGAATGAGCCCTGCCAAAACCAGAAAAACTACCACCTTACCTGTAGGTGGGTCTTGAGAAATAACTACATTTTAAGCCACTGAGTTTGGGCTAATACCCACACAGCAATAAAACTGATACACGATTATGTGTCTGGCAGGATTCAAAGCACTTTATGTGAAAATGGATATGCCGTATGTGTATGCACTGTATAAAATATAAATGCTGTATAATGCATACAAATGTAAATGCTGTGCAGAAAAGTTCCATGGGTCCACGATCTGTGTGTCCTCCATTGTGCAAAGCTGGGTCACAACTGCAACCTGGCAAAAGTTCACCTGAATTTCAAATTCAGGGTTGTTCAAAACCCTTAAAAGGAGAAGGGGTAGGGCCAGCGAATACCAGCCGAGGAGGGGCAAGATCACAGGGTAAGGGGGAAGTTCTGGAGTGAGGGAAAGGGAAGGGTGAAGAGGAGGACGAGGCCCACCTGCAAGGAGGACAACATCTGCCTTCTTCAGGGCGGCACTGCGGTTCTGCCGGATGTGGAGGGGGTGGTTTCGGCCCAGCAGCCCTCGTGCCATCCCAGCAAGGAAGCAGGGAACACCCAGGGTCTCCACGGCAGCCCTGCAGTTCCAAGTAAACAGAGTTAAGTGTGGCCAAGGGCCTGCCCGTCCCCACAGGGCACCAGGGGACCAAGGACCAGGAATGTGATAGTAAAAGCAGGGCTGATGCTTCTCACCGAAGCTTGTGGGCAGGTGTCAAGGGCAGTAGGGCCTGGCTCCCCAGCACCATAAGGGGCCTTTTGGCTCGGCTCAAGATCTCCACACAGCGCTGAACCTAGGGCAAGAGGTGGGGCTCAAAGAGCGGACCCTGAGTCACCAAAAGCCCCCAAGATCAAGGCCCCAATACTGCCTCAGGGACAGGCTGTTCTGCCAGGTGGGTTCTTCGGCCAGGGAAGAGAGGCAATTTACCTGCTGGGGGGATGCCTGGGGAATATCCAGAGGCAGGGGCCCTTCAGGCCGAGGCTCCCAGGCTCCTGCAAAGAGATTGGCCAGGTGATTCTCTAAGTACCTGCGAAGAGGAAAGGAAAGGATGGTTACCAGGATTCATTACTGAGGTTCCAGGAGCTGAAGGAAGAGAGGGGCCAGGAGGGAAGTGAGATAGGCACAGGGGAGGTCGAGCAATGGCCCAGGACAGACAAACCCCAGTGGCCAAGTCTCTAGCAGCCAGTTTCCCCTTGGAAGCTTCTGATGACCACCCACCCTGAGACAGACCCTCAGAAACAAGTGACAGAGGCATGGAGTGCCAGGATCAGGGCCACAGCTACAGGGTCCGGCAGAGGTGGCTCTGCCACTTCCTGTGTGACTTTGGGCAAATGAATTAATCTTTCTGAGCATCCTGCTCTATAAAACAAAACCTCCCTCCCAAGGTTCAACGATGATCTATCCATTCAGGATATAAAGCACTTTGCAAAACCCTCCATCAGTGGAAGCTATTAACATCATCAGTACACTTGTCTCTTTCTCTGGCTTCATGCATCCCCTTCTCTGCTTCCTTACCCAATGGATCACAGGGCTCTGACTTTCCATGAAGCCCCATGCAGGGCTCTGGAGACACACAGATAAATCCTGCTCAGTCCTGCCCTCAAGAACACCCAATCCAGCCAAAAATAGACACATGGGTGTTGGCAGGAAGCTCTCAGAACCAGAAGCTTCTGTTTCTCTTTGGAGTCAAGACTGTAGAGAATGAAAAGAGGCCAAGGAAGGAAACGTGGAGACCTCAACATAGAAAGAAAAGGGAAGAGCGAGCCTTGCAGGGGGCTGAAGAGGGAAGCCTGAGAGAGAGGAGGCTGGGAGGAGGCTGGGAGGCCAGGGAGCAAAGAGGCTGTCATGGTCACAGAACAGAACCACTTAAAAATTCTGCTTCCCAGATACGGTTACTGACCAATTCCTGTGTGTTAGGCTCCCTGAACACCCTTCTCTCTATTTCTGGTTCCCTAGCCATGTTGAAGGAAGAATAGGAAATACCTTGCCTTATACCTGACATGACAATGAACTCAGCCCTTATTTAAGATGATAATGGTTAATTATTTTATACTTCAACATTTGCACTATCAAAACTATCTCATTTTATTATTCACAGTCTTAGTCTAGAGAGAAAAGCAGGCAACATTCATTCATTTTACAGATGAGGAAGTTGAAGTCAAGAGAGGTTTAATCACATAATTTGTAAGTCAAACCATTATGCTGTACCTTTAACTCATACAGTGCTGTCTTTCAATTATATCTCAATAAAAATGGGGGAAAAGGTTTAATCATTTACTCAAGTTAACACAGCTAGTTAGTGGCAGTCCTTGAATTTGAACCTATGTCTCTGGACTTTCATTTCATTCATTAGAGATGGCACATAGCTCTGTGGGTAAAGCACTGAAGGCTCCTCCAGGCTGAATCCTAATGTGCCATTAAGCTGGATGACTTCATGCAAGTCATTCAGTAAAATACCTTAATTCAAAGGGTTGTTATAAAAGACACTGAGTGCACAGCCGGTGTGGCTCAGTGGTTGAGTGTTGACCCATGCACCAAGAGGTCGCCGGTTCAATTCCCGGTCAGGGCACATGCCCAGGTTGTGGGCCCGATCCCCAGTGGAGGGCATGCAGGAGGTAGCCAATCGATGTTCTCTCTCATTGATGTTTCTCTCTCTCTCTCTCTCTCTCTCTCTCTCTCCCTTCCTCTCTCTAAAAATCAATAAAGAAAAAAAATAGTTGATGCCAAACAGTTTAAAAAATTAATAAATAAGACATTGAGTAAAACCGCTATTCCTTGAGCTGCCCCTCAAGGTGCATCTCCCTGCCCAGGGTTCAGAGATTTGTTTGGCTTATTCACTGTCACTTGTGCCCATCCTGGTACCTGGTACCTGGCACACAGAGGCACTTGCTAAATACATGAAAGAGAACTGGAAGGAGCAGGGGCAAGGACAGGCAAAGGGCAAAGGTGGGGTATAGGAGGAGGAGAACTGATTCTTCCTTCTCCTGTGCCATTTCAGCCAGGACCACCTCAGTGGTGACCAAAAAGAGACCCTTTCACATACCTCCACTCAAGCTATGCCCCTACCTGGACCCCTTTCTATCTGCTTGACTGAAGGAGGTACCCCTCAAACTCCTTATCTCTTCTCAGAAAATCTTCAGGCTTGTCCCAGGCCAGCCCTACAATTCTGCTATCTCCAAGATCCTGGCCACTTGCCACTCCAAGTCCCAGAGTGAGCTGTGACCATATCACAGGCCTGCAGGGACACACTACACTGTCCCTTTCTCCAGGCACTCATATGTGATCCATCCATTTCTCTGCATCCCATCCATAGCCACTACCCAGTTCCAGGCCACCATCACCTCTCATCCCCAGGACAACCCTACCTCCTACCTGGCTTCTCGGCTTTCACCCAACCACAGTCCATTCTCCAAACAGCAGCCAAGGGAACATAATAAAAACCTAAATCAGGGTATCCCACACCTCTGATTAAGGCCCTACAAAACTTCTCAATGAATCTCAGATTAAAAATAAAACTACAGGTACTCCCAGTGAACCACCCTGGCTGCTCTAAACTCAGCCCCTGCCCCCTCTCAGCTTTGCTCACCTGCTGCTGCCACACAGGCCAACTTGCTTTCCCAACCTAAGTTCATTCCTGCCTCAGGACCTTTGCATATGCTATACCCTCCACCTGGAATGCTCTTCCCATGATTGGTTCCTCTCAGTTGATGTGCAAATTAATGAATGGGTCAAAGGTGGGATAAGTGCTGGCAAGTGGTTGCAAAAGGGAGGAGGGCATGGTGGGAGTGGGGCTACGTACCAAGAAACCCCTCGACCCATGAGGCCCTTGGGCCGAATAGGTGGCACCATCTCCTTCTGGACCATGAAGTAGGGGTACAGCACATCAATGGGCAGCTCCACAAACACTGGGCCTGTGAGGGTAGGGAGGACACTGAGCCTGCTAGGCCCTCCTAGCCCCCAGGCCCTAGGACCTGACCACTACCAGCCCTCTACTACCTACCCGGGGTGCCCGACTGGGCAATAGCCATTGCAGTTCTCAGAGTGGGTATGATGTCCCGCACCCTGTGCACAGAAGCACAAAACTTGCAGAGTGGTCGGAACAAGGACATCTGATCAATGGCCTGGAGTGCACCCCGGTTCTGGTAGAGACGGATTCAGGGGAGTTACCATGTGAGCCCTTCAAGCCTCCCTGTAGCCCCCACCATTTTCTGAGGACAGGGCACCTGTAGCAGAGTACTGGCAGCCCCACCCAGCAGTAGTACTGGGGACTGGGCTAACTGGGCATTCTTCACCGCTGTCACTGTGTTGGTGAGGCCAGGGCCTGCCGTCACTGCTACCACGCCTACCGTCCCTGGAACACAGACCTTTTCACCATCTACACCATGCCCATCCTCCTGACCACCCTCAAAAACACCTTCCCCTCAAAGATCCCCCATCCCAGCCCCCAGCCCTCTCCACTCTACACTCACCAGACAGGCGTGCCACAGCATCAGCAGCAAACACGGCCGTGACTTCATGGCGCGTGTCCACCACGCGGATACCCAGCTTCTCACAGGCTACCAGCAGTGGGGAAATGTGCCCACCAACCAGTGTGAAAAGGAACTGCACACCATGAGCCCTCAGTACGGCCGCCACACTCTCCCCACCATGCCGGACGCTTACCTTGTCAACCTGAGCCCATGAAGAGAAAGAGCAAGATGTCAAGAATCCGGGCAAGAGCACCAGGGCAGGTGGGAAGAGGGGTGATCACTCACACCCAGGGAGGAGGGCACAGGGTAAGAGGGCTGGGGAAGGCCCATCATCTTACCAGATCCTCATGTCATTACAGCTGAACCCTGAACAACACAGGGGTTAGAGGTGCCAACCCCCACACAGTCAAAAATTCACAGATAACTTTTGACTCCCCCAAAACTTAACTACTAATAGCCTGTTAAGCAAAAGTCTTATCAATAATATAAACAGTTGATTAACACATTTTGTAGGTTATATGTAGAATGTACTATATTCTTACAATAAAGTAAGCTAGGAGGAAAATGACACTATTAAGAAAATTATAAGAAAGAAAAAATACATTTACTGCATTTTGTATTTATTGAAAAAATTCTGCACATACCCCTGGCCGGTGTGACTCAGTGGTTGGAGTGCTGGCCCATGCACCAAAGGGTCATGGGTTCAATTCCCATTCAAGGGCACATACCTGGGTTGCAGGTTTGATCCTTGGCCCAGTCAGAGTGCGTGCAGGAGGCAACCAATCGATGTGTCTCTCTCATATCAATGTTTCTCTCTCTCCCCCACCTCCCCCCATCCCTTCCACTCTCTCTAAAAATCAATGGGGTGAGGATTAACAAAAAAATATATATGCACATAAATGGAACCATGTTGGTCAAGGGTCTGTATACCTTTTTACAGCTAAGGGGACCAAGACTTGCCCAAGCAAGATTCAAAGTCCCATAAAATCCATACTGTTAAGCACTCTGCTCAGTTGCACTGTCTACCTGGGGATGGTGGGGCGATGAGGGAGAGAGGGGCTAGGTGGATCTACAATACCCAGGGAAGTGTGGCCAACAGCACAAGGAAGGGGTTATCAGCTATGACTCCAGAACTGCCTGCCCTCCAGTATCAGGGCCTGCTAGCCTGACTGTTGACTGCAGCCTACCAGGTTCCCTCCCACTCACTTGGCCAGGCCCAGTTGACATGGTTGTCAGCCAACAAAGGCCTGGCAGTGGAAGCGGCCTCCCAGCCCCAGCTTCCACACAGCCCCGAATACCAGACGCCTTTGCCTTAAAGCTTCAGAAGCCCTCCAAGTCAGTGACACTGCTTTCATCTAGAAGAGGAAGGACTGGGAAGAGGTCAAGGTTCCTCCAAGCTAGGAGAGGAAAGATTGAGGAAAGGATCTGCGGAAGAGGTAAATTTCTAGACAGGAGCCAAGTAGTTCAGAGCCAGGTCTGTGGGGTCAGTTTTTCCCCAAAGAGGTCATCTGAAGCAAGCTACCACACAATCTCTCTGAGCCTCAGTTTTCTGAGGAAAATGCAGACCAAAACAAGGGCATCTATTCAGGGATATGTTGGGTACATGAGATAATTCCTCTGAAATAATGAGCTCAGCAACAGCAACTGTCACCACCACGTCCTCTGGTGCTTGCCTTCGTAGCAGTAGCGCTGACTTCACTACGTTCGGGTGTTCAGGAAGCACTGTTCTGTGAAAAGGGCTCGAGGCCCCGGGGAAGGAGGTGGACGGGGTATTGTTGAGTGCCCTGGCAGCTGTAGCTTCCCGATGATCTCTTACAAGGCAAATTCCAGAGCTCGGATGCTTGGCAATAGGGGTAGGACCCTGGAAAGACTCTCCCAACAGGCCCTCGCGCCTGGAGCTCGGTCTCCCTTTGGCTACTCCCAGCTCGCCTCCCATCGATGCCCCCGCACCTTGTGCATCAACCGATATAAGAGCCCCAGGCGGTGCGCGGCGCCCAGCACGGCGGCCACTAGCGTGCCGCAGACCAGGAGTAGGAAAGAGGGGAAGAAGCTCCCCGCAGGGGCGGCAGCCGCGGAGGTCTCCATAAAGTGACACCTAAAGGAGAAAGGGCAGTTCCAATGCCTGGACACGAAGATAAATTATCCGAAAAACGACGAGGCCCCTCTCCCACACGAATCCCGGGCGTTTCTGCATGGCCACGCCCCTTCCGTGCAAAGCTCGGGCCGAAGCTGCGCCCCGCAGGGACCAGACCACGCCTCTCGGGATCTGAACCCAGCCCTTTGCAACGCTAGGCTCCCACCCTTAGGTCGCCGCCGCCACCACCCAAACTAGGCGACCACAGGTCAGTGAGACTACAACTTCAAAATGGTCATTTTCCCGCTTACCTACTTCTCAGTGGATCGCCTCTCTTCTACGTCAAGGTGTTGAATCTCAGCCCCAGTGGAGTCCCCGGGTCTACGTCACTAAGAGAGGAGACCAAGCCCCCAGGTTGGAGCGCGCGACCCTCTCCTCCAGCCAGGCCCCGCCCCCGCGCGAGCGCCAGAACCCAAGCGTGACCCCGACCCCGAGGTTAGGTCGCCCCAGGTTGTTTACCTGACCCCCGGGACACTTCAACCTTCACGTAGAAGAAATGGCGCTGACTCCAGAGGAATTCGGAGCACTTTCTTGTCACGTGACGCCGGCGAACGGCCGCGCTCCTGTCTTCACACGGATCAGCAGCGCCCTGCAGTCCAGCTCCTAGCGCGTGCGCAGAGCCGAGGCTAGGCTCCGGGACACCGGCAACTCCTGCAACACCCCTGTCTCGACTGGCCTCCGTGTGCACAGGCCCCGCCTTTCCTCGACTTTCATTGGCTTGCACTGCAAGCCTCACGTGGCCTTCCGTACAGGAGACCATACCCATCGGTCTCTCCCATTTGCCAAGATCCTCTCGGGCCCACTTTCCGCGGCCTTCCATTGGCCCCACATTGCAGGCCCTTGCTTAGGGCCTCACGAGTTCAGCCCGCTCTTTACGCCAGCCTTGCGGTATACGCGTCCGGTTGGCCAGCCAAGGAAGGTCACGCGCCGAATGCCTGGAGTCCACCACCTGGGGCCTCACCTCCAACAAGTCCCGCCCCTCACTCTAAAACCAGGTCCCGCCTCCTGGCCTTTGGTAACCAGCAAAGCAGAGGCCCCGTCCCCTCGCCGGTAGGCCCGCCTCCGCTGTTGGCCCCACCCCACCTCTTGGGGTTTCTCCGCTCCAAGCGCTGGAGAGTGGATGTTCCAAAGCCTGGTGGTCCCTGGTTTCAACTCGTGTTCCACCGTATTCCAGCCGTCTGGCCTCGGGGAAATGACCTCCACATCAGTAAAGGGGGAATAATTCTGGTACTGAGCTCCCTGCTTCTGGCCAACACAAATCCTCCCATTTTTACACTGGCTCCCATCCCTTGCCAATTTAGGGGATTTTTCTCTGAGGATTACACTCCATCGTTAATTTTATCTTCTTTTTTTTTTTTAACTTATCTTTATTGTTGAATATATTACAGATGTTCCTCCTTTTTTCCCTACTGATACCCTCTTCCCCACTCCCACCCCCACCCCCCTCCTGCCTTTTCCCACACTGTTGTCTGTGTCCATTGGTTTTGCATCTATGCATATAAATTCTTTGGCTTATTTCTTCCCCCACCCCAACCCCTTTAAGGTCTGTCAGTCTAACAACCAATTTGTACTTCTTAATCCCTTCACCTTTTTCACCCATTCTCCCAACCTCCCTCCCATCTGGCAACCAACAAAATGTTCTCTGTATCTGTGAGAATGTTTCTGTTATGCTTGTTCATTAAAATGTTCTCTGTATCTGTGAGAATGTTTCTGTTATGCTTGTTTATTTTGTTTGTAGATTCAGTTGTCAATAGATATGTATTTATTGCCATTTTGTTAGTTCATTTTTTTTTTTAATCCTCACCCGAGGACATTTTTCCATTGTTTTGTTCAGATAGAGTGGAAGGGAAAGAAAGGAAGAGAGAGAGAAACATCGATGTGAAAGGGACACATCGAGTGGCTGCCACCCGCCTGACCCAACCAGGGCCGGGGACAAACTGCAACCGAGGTATATGCCCTTAGCGGGAACCAAACGTGGGTTTCTCGGAACCGCAGGCTGACACTCTAACCGCTGAGCCAAACCGGCCAGGGCTGTTTGTTCATATTTTTTATCGTCTTTTTCTTCAAGAAGACCCTTCAACATTTTATATAATAATGGTTTGGTGGTGATGAACTCCTTTAGCTTTTTCTTGTCTGGGAAACTCTTCATATGACCATCGATGCTAAACAGTTTTTTTTTTTTATCCTCACCCGAAGACATTTTTGCATTTATCTTCAGAGAGTGGAGAGGAGGGAGGAAGAGAGAGAAAGAGAAACATCGATGGGAGAGACACATCGACTGGTTGCCACCCACACAACCGAGACCAGGACAAACTGCAACTGAGGTACATGCCCTTAGAGGGAACTGAACCTGGTACTCTCTGGTCTGCGGGCCAACGCTCTACCCGCTAAGCCAAACTGGCCAGGGCTGGCCATCGATTCTAAATGACAGCTTTTCAGAATAGAATAATCTTGGTTGTAGGTTCTTTCTTTTCATCACTGAATATTTCTTGCCACTCCCTTCTGGCCTGCAAAGTTTCTTTTGAGAAATCAGTTGACAGTCTTATGGGAACTCCCTTGTAGGTAACTAACTGCTTTTCTCTTGCTGCTTTTAAGATTCTCTCTTTGTCTTGAACCTTTTGCATTTTGATGATGATGTGTCTTAGTGTGGGCCTCTTTGGGTTCATTTTGTTTGGGACTCTGTGTTTCCTGGACTTGTATGTCTATTTCCTTCACCAAGTTAGGGAAGTTTTCTGCCATTATTGTTTCAAATAGGTTTTCCATTTCTTGTTCTCTCTCTTCTCCTTCTGTCACCCCCAAGATGTGAATGTTGGTATGCTTGAAGTTGTCCCAAAGGCTCCTTACACTATCCTCATTTTTTTTGTTGTTTTCTTTTTGCTGTTCTGACTGAGTGTTTTTTGCTTCCTTATATTCCAAATCGATGGTTTGCTTCTTGGCTTTACCTACTCTACTATTGAATCTCTGTACATTATTCTTTATTTCAGTTAGTGCCTCCTTCATTTCTGACTGGTCCTTTGTTATGCTCTTGAGGCCCTCACTAAGTTCATTGAAGTTCTCACTAAGTTCATTGAGCATCCTTATAAGCAGTGTTTTGAACTCTGTATCTATTAGATTGCTTATTTCGCTTAGTTCTTTTCCTGGAGTTTTTGTTTTGTTCTTTCATTTGGGACCTGTTTCTTTGTCTCCTCATTTTGGTTGCCTCCTTGTGTTTGTTTCTATGTATTAGGTAGAGTTACTGTGTCTCCTGGGTTTCCTAGGGTGGCCTATTGTAGTAGGTGTCCTGTAGGTCCAGTGGCACAGCCTCCCTGATCTCCCAGCTGGTCCCTTGAGGTGCACCCCTCGTGTGGACTTTACACCCTTTTGCTGTAACTGAGTCTTGATTGCTCTTGGTACATCATTGATAGGGTTTTACTCAGGCTGATCAGCTGCAAGGACTGGCTGTGCCCACTATCCACCAACCTCTGACTACCTTGGAGGATCAGCTGTGCAGGGGCCCACAACACAGAGCAAGACTTACTTCAGCAAGGCTCGGGTACCCACTGAGTCCATTCCTTGAGTGTGTCACTTGTGGAGGTGATTGGGTGGTGGTTTTTCACAGTGTTCTGAAGCTGTCCACTGGGTGTGCTGGCTCTGGGGCAACGTCAGCCACTGCCTGTGTTCTACCCGGGGCCACCAGGCATAAGCTACAATGCAGTCTGCAGATGGTTGCTTCTTGAGCTGGGTTTGGAGGTGCCTCGGAAAAACCAAGTTGTGAACCAAAGCTGGCTGCTTCTAGTGTCAGGCCTGGGGCCACTTAATGAGAGGTATGGGGTTTGCTTAGACCAGATGCTGCTTGTTTGAAAGAATTTAGGAAAACCTGAAGCAGGATCCAAGACAGGCCAATCCTATGGTAAAGCAACTGGCAATAGCTTGGGTGGGCCTGAAAGTTGGGTGGGGCAGGGCCTCAGGGAATCACCAGGGCGGGGCAAATGGTGTAAACCAGGTTGCTGGAATTCCAGATAGGGCGGCAGTCTGCCTGCCCTGTGGGGGAAGGGCTCACCAAATGAACAAAGGCCTCTGACAGCAAGTCTGTCCAGGAGAAAGCTTCCTCTCCAGCCCTCATCCCAATGCCAAACAATTCAGTTCTTCCCCATATGTTTCTGGTACCTTTCGGCCTGCCTCCCCAACACTAGCACCTGGAGGGTATGAGTCTGAGTAAGTCCACATGCACGCCCTTTAAGAGGAACTGCCTGGGGCAGCCACAGCCTCCCTGAGCCTCAGTTCCCGATGGTTTTACAGCCAGAAGTTATGGAGGCTTCTTTTCCTGGCACTTGAACCCTGAGCTGGTGGCCTGGTGTGGGATGGGGACCCTTCACTCCTCAGTGAGGACCTTCACAGCCGATGTACCCTCCTGATTTTTTATGTTTTTTATTTTGGTACGTGCCCCTAGTGGGAACTGAACCCAGGACTCTCTGGTCCGCAGGCCAATGCTCCAACTGCTGAGCCAAACCGGCCAAACCGGTCAGGGCAACCCTCCTGATTTTTATCCTTCACACATGTGTGTGAGACCAGCCCGTCCACACTGCCACCCCTTCCTACCAGTCTCAATGTGGCTGCTTCTTTAATTTCATAGTCGTAGGACTTCCACTCAGCTCCATTTCAGGCGGTTCTGAATGATGGTTGTTCTGTAGTTTAGTTGTAACTTAGGTGTGGTTGTGGGAGGACGCGATACAGCATTTACCTATGCCACCTTCTTGACCGGAAGTCATTAATTTTATCTTCTACCGAATCATTCCTAGGTCTTAATTTAACCCAACTTAAAAAAACTAGAAACAAAACAAAGAAAAAGAAAAAATATATACTTTAACTCCATTGGTCCCACATTCTCCACCTGTTGCTATCCCTTTGCTCCTCTTTTTAGCAAAATTCCTCCAATGAGTTATCTGCATTTACTGTCCCCCTGAGCCCTCCTACTCACCTTCTTGAACCCACTCTAGACAGACTCTTCTCCACCACTCTGAGAGCTGTTCTGGTTTATTCCAACAGATCTCCAAACAGATCCCCTCTCCTTCCTGTCTCTCGCCCATCAGCTCAACCCCACTCTCCCTGCCTATAATTAACAGGATAAAATGCAAACTCCCTAGAAGGGGCTTCTAGGCCCAATAAAACTTCTAGAGCCAATAATGAAATAGTGATCATTATTTTTTGTCCAGCACTTATGTGCAAGAGGCTGTTCCATGCACTTTTGACATATTAATTAATTTAATCCTTACAACAGCCCTGTAAGGGAAGTATTATCATTATCCTATTTTACAGGTGAGGAAACTGAAACACAGAAGAGGTTAAGGAACTCGTCCAAGGTCATACAACTTGTAAGTGAAAGAGGCAGAATGTGAACTCAGACAGTGCTGCCTGGGCTCCCATAGTGGGAGCACCTCAAGAATCGGCACTGTGTTTCAACTATATGGCTTCCCCATACCTACAGGATTTTGAACAAACTGAGTCACACAAAACATGCACACGATTGTTTATAGGGGCCTTATTTGTAATAGCCAAAAACTAGAACAATCAAATGTCCTTTCAAATGTGAATGACTATACACATGGTGGTTCATCCTCCCCGTGGAACACTACTCAGCAATAAAATGTGTAGGTTCAGAACAAGTCACCACAAGATGTGCCTCTGTGGTGTGAGGATTGTTTTGAGCTAACAGCAACCAAGACCCTGCAGGCTCAAGAGAAATTTCTGCCCCTAATCCTCTTTAACTACCTAGAAGAATTTGAATTAAGGGCCTTACCCATAATAAGAAATTATCAGAAATAACTTTTTTGGCCTATCTATAGAGCAGGACAAACTTCTAATTACTGTTCAGTAATTTGCTCCTTAACATCCTGCAATGACCTTCCCCTCTGAAGCCACAGTGTCTTACCTCATCCTTACCTCAGAATGTCATACATGCTTCATTTTCCCTTTATGCCTTTGAACTCATTTATGTGGGGGTCTCTGACTCTCATGTATGCAGGGTTCCCATAAATATGTATGTAATTAATTTGGTCATTTTTTCTTGCTAATCTGTCTCCTGTCTAATTGATTATTAGACCTGCCAAAAGAACACTGAGAGTAGAGGACATTTCTTCCTCCCCACAAAGAACAAACTATTAAAACACACAACTTGGAAGAATTGTAAAATAATTATGCTCAGAGAATAGATTTGTGGTTGCCAGAGGAAGAGGGAGAAGGGGATGGGGTGAAGGTGATCAAAAGGTACAAACTTACCATTGTAAGATAAATAAATCCTGTGGATGTAATGTACAGTATGGAGAATATAGTTAATAATACTATTTGTATATCGGAAAGTCGCTAAGATCCTTCTAAGATGCAGGATCTCTCATCACAAGAGAACTAAGTTACAAAATAATTTTGTAACTATGTGAAAAGATGGATGTTAACTAAACTTAAGGTAATTATTTTACAATATATACATTTATCAAAACATTATACTTATACAGTGTGATATGTCAATTATATCTCAATAAAACGGGGGGGGGTGGGGGGGAGGAAGTATTCTCTATCCACAAGCTCAAAAAGATTATGCTGAATGAAAGGACCTAGTCTCCAAAAGTTACATACTATATGATTCCACTGATATGATATTCTCCAAGTAACAGAACCACACAGTGAGGGAGAACAGAACAGTGTTTGCCGGAAGTATGGAATATGAATGGATGTGATAACCACTACATCCACAGCCCTTAAAAGGAAGGGATATGTGCCCCTTTGAGCCTTACACCCTTTCCTTTAAATGTGATGACTGGAGCTAAAGGAGTTACTTTGAACCCAGAGATGGAAGCTATGATTTAATTAAAGTAGAGCCACTTTACTAGCCCTGAACCACCCACCTCTGGACTCTTACTTGAGGAAAACATAACGTTTATCCAGTTGCAGCTACTGCATTTCAGGTCTTTGTTATAGCAGCTCATATGGTACAATAACTATATAAAAGTTAATAGCAGAAGTTGGTTCTGCAGTACTAAGTGCCAGATATGGTATTCTGTGATAATAAAAACCGAAACTATGAGGCTTTGACTTAATAATCAGGTCATGAAGACACGGATACAAGGTGGAAAGCCGGTGATCTACATTATGTCATAGCCAACCAGTAGGTAAAACCGTGATATCTTCCATGACATATTATTGCCTGTTGAGTCTATAGCCCTCCAGCAAGTGGTTGGGAGAAGCCACACTATTTGTGTGTTTGCTACTTCTTGCCACTCTTAAAAGAGAGAGAGAGAGAGGTGTCCTGGGCAAGCAAAGACAGAAGGAACCATAATCATATTAAGATGGTTTCCCTGCCCGGCCAGCGTGGCTCACTGATTGAGCATTGACCCACGCACCAAGAGGCTGCTGGTTCGATTCACAGTCAGGGCACATGCCCAGGTTGTGGGCCCGATCCCCAGTGTGGGGGATGCAGGAGGCAGCCACTCGATGTTCTCTCTCATCAATGTTTCTCTCTCTCTCTCTCTCTCTCCTTCCTCTCTCTCTAAAAATCAATCAATAAATAAAATTTTAAAAGAAATACTCCTCTTAAAAAAAAAAAAGATGGTCTGCTTCCATGCAGGCTACAATTTAAATTAGCTGAGTCTGGTGATGTGGGGTTCACAGGGAAGCAGTGATTCAAAGGTGACCCTGAGGAGCAAATTATAGCAAGAGATTGTGCCTTTCTCAGCACCCTCAAGAGAATACCAAGGTACAAGCACAAAGGCCAGGAAATCAATGAGAACAGCATTCAGATTTAAGGACTATGTCTGATGGATGAACCTTGAGGACATGCTGTAAGTGAAATAAGGTGGTCACAAGACACATGCTGAATATTGCCACTTATATGAGGTACTTAAAACATTCAAAACCATAAAGACAGACAGTAGACTAATGATTGCCAGTGACAGGAAGAGGGGGAGTGGGAGTTAGGGTTTAATAAGGACAGTTTCAGTTGTACAAGGTTAATAAGAACTGAAGATGGGGTGCTGATATCTGTTTAATGATGTGAATGTATTTAATGGCACTGAACTGTATATTTAAATGGTTAGAATGGTCAATTTTATGTGTATTTTGTGTATGTGGTCAAATGTTATGTATATTTTACCACAATAAAAAATTGAAAAAGAAAATAACTGTACCAGAGGAAATATTTGGCGTGGTTGCTTGTACATGGAGCTGCCTGAAAACAAAAAGATGGGGTGCCTACTAAATTTTTGAGAGAAACTATGCCTGGACTGGAAAACACTGACTACTTGGCTTAGAAAACAATGTCCCGCCCTTGCCAGTGTTCCTCAGTGGTTAGAGTATGATTAGAGCATCGGCCCGCACACCAATTCCCTGTCAAGAGCATGTACCTGAGTTGCAGCTTTGATCCCTGGCCCCACTTGGGGCATGTGCAGGAAGCAATCAATCCATGTATCTCTCCCACATCGATGTTTCTCTCTCTCCCGCTATGTCTCTCTCCCCCTTCCCCTCCCTCCTTTCCATTCTCTCTAAAAATCAATGAAAAAAAATATTCTCTGGTGAAGATTTTTTTTTAACTTATCTTTATTGTTGAATGTATTACAGCTGTCCCTCCTTTTTTCCCCCATTCACCCTCTCCTCCCCACTCCCACCCCACTCCTGCCTTTCCCACACTGTTGTCTGTGTCTATTGGTTATGCATATATGCATATAAGTTCTTTGGTTTCTCTCTTCTAGCCCCACCTCCCCACTTCCCTTTGAGGTTCGTCAGTCTAACAACCAATTTGTACTTCTTAATTCCTTCACCTTTTGCACCGATCGCCCCAGCCTCCTCTCATTTGGCAAGCAACAAAAAGTTATTTGTATCTATGAGTCTGTTTCTGTTCTGCTTGTTCATTTTGTTTGTAGATTCAATCGTTGATAGATAAGTATTTATTGTGATTTTATTGTTTATATTTTTTTATCTTCTTCAAGAAGACCCATCAACATTTCATATAATAACGGTTTGGTGGTGATGAACTCCTTTAGCTTTTCCTTGTCTGGAAAACTCTTTATATGTCTATTGTAAATGATATCTTTGCAGGATAGATTAATCTTGGTTGTAGGTCCTTATTTTTCATCACTTTAAATATTTCTTGCCACTCCTTTCTGGCCTGCAAAGTTTCTTTTGAGAAATTGGCTGACAGTCTTATGGGAGCTCCATTGTAGGTAACTAACTGTTTTTCTCTTGCTGCTTTTAAGATTCTCTCTTTGTCTTGAACCTTTTGCATTTTGATGATGATGTGTCTTAGTGTGGACCTCTTTGGGTTCATCTTGTTTAGGACTCTCTTGCTTCCTGGACTTGCATGTCTGTTTTCTTCACCAAATTAGGAAAGTTTTCTGTCATTATTTTTTCAAATAGGTTTTCAATTTCTTGCTCTCTCTTCTCCTTCTGGCACTCCCATGATGCGAATGTTGGTACACCTGAAGTTGTCCCACAGGCTCCTAATACTATCTTCATTTTTTTGAATTTTTTTTTTCTTTTTGCTGTTCTAATTGGATGTGTTTTGCTTCCTTAGATTCCAAATCAATGGTTTGCTTCTTTGCTTCACTTGGTCTACTATTGATTCCCTGTAAATTATTATTTCAGTTAGTGAATCCTTCATTTCTGACGTCCTTTTTTATGCTCTTGGGGTCTTCACTAAGTTCCTTGACATTCTCACGGATTTCCTTGAAATTCTCACTAAGTTCATTGAGCATCCTTATAAGCAGTGTTTTGAACTCTGCATCTGTTAGATAGCTTATCTCCATTTTGGTTAGTTATTTTCCTGGAGTTTTGTTCTGTCCTTTCATTTGAGACGTGTTTCTTTGTCTCCTCATTTGGCTGCCTCCCTGTGTTTGTTTGTATGTATTAGGTAGAGCTGCTATGTCTCCTAGGCTTCCTATGGTGGCCTGTTGTAGTAGGTGTCCAGTAGGGTCCAGTGGCACAGCCTCCCTGGTCACCCAGCTGGGCCCTCGAGGTGCACTCCTCATGTGGACTATATACCCTTCTGTTGTAATTGAGTCTTGATTGCTGTCAGCCCATCAGTGGGAGGGTTTTACTCAGGCTGATCAGCTGCAAGGACTGGCTGTGCCCACTATCCACCAATCTCTGACTACCTTGGAGGATCAGCTGTGCAGGGGCCCATAACACAGAGCAAGACTTACTTCAGCAAGGCTCTGGTACCCACTGAGTCCATTCTTTGAGTGTGTTACTTGTGGAGGTGATTGGGTGGTGGTGCTTCAATATGGTCTGAAGCTGTCCACTGGGTGTGCTGGTTCTGGGGCAACGTCAGCCACTGCCTATGTTCTACCTGGGGCCACCTGGCATAAGCTATAAAGTGATCTGCAGATGGCTGCTTCTTGTGCTGAGCTTGGAGGTGCCCAGGCAAAGCCGTGAACCAAGGTTGGCTGCTTCTAGTGCCAGGCCTGGGGCCACTTAGTGAGAGTTATGGGGCTTGCTGTGGCCAGATGCTCCTTGTTTGAGAGAATCTAGGAAAATCTGAACCAGGATCCAGGACAGGCCAATCCTATGATAAAGCCACTGGAAACAGCTTGGGTGGGCCCAAAAGTTGTGTGAGGCAGGGCCTCGGAATCACCAGGGCAGGGCAAACAATTTAAGCCAGGTTGCTGGATTCCCAGATATGACACCCGTCTGCAGGTCCTGTTGGGGAAGGGCTCACCAAAGGAACAAAGGCCTCTGCCAGCATATCTGTCCAGGAGAAAGCTTTCTCTCCAGCTCTCAGTTCTTCCCCATATGTCTCTGGCATTTTTCAAGTTGCTTCTCTTCCACACTGGAGCTCAGAGGGAACAGGTCCGAGTAAGTCTATGTGCGGGCCCTTTAGGAGGAACTGCCTGGGGCTCCAGCATCCTCAGCCTCCCTTAACCTCAGTTCCTGTTGGTTTTTACAGCCATAAGTTATGGGGACTTCTCTTCCTGGCACTGGAACCCTAAGCTGGGTGCCTGATGTGGGATGGAACCCCTTGCTCCTCAGGGAGGACCTTCCCAGCTGAGGTGTCCCTCCTGGATTTTATGTGCCATACGTGGGACCAACCCCTCCACACCTCCGCTTTTCCTACCAGTCTCGATATGGCTGCTTCTTTAATTCCATAGTTGTAAGACTTCCATTCAGCTTGATTTCAGGCAGTTCTGAATGATGGTTGTTCTGTAGTTTAGTTTAGATGTCGAACCATGAGGCTGTGGACAAAAAGGACCACATGGTAACCTGACAAACTCAGGGAAGATCTGCATGGTGGCCTTGCAAGCTCAAAGGCCTAAAATAACTACAAAGGATGGTCTGAAATGAAAACTTGTTTTTTTTTTTTAATCTTTTTTTTTTTAATTTTTGGTACATGCCCCTAGCGGGAACCAAACCCGGGACTCTCTGGTCTGCAGGCCGACGCTCCAACCACTGAGCCAAACCGGCCAGACCATAAACATTTTTTTTTTATCCTCACCCGAGGACATTTTTTGCATTTATCTTCAGATAGAGCGGGAGGGAGAGAGGGAGGAAGACAGAGAGAGAAACATTGATGTGAGAGAGACACATCAAGTGGTTGCCACCCACTCGACCCCAGCTGGGGCCGGGGACAAACTGCAACCGAGGTACGTGACCTTAGTGGGAACCGAACCCAGGACTCTCCGGTCCACAGGCCAATGCTCTAACCACTGAGCAAAACCAACCAGGGCATGAAATGAAAACTTTTAAACTACAAGCAGTTTATGGCAGGCAGTCATGTCCTAGGCCAGCGTCTTGCCTGATAAAGGTTAATCTTTACTTTAGCTGAGCTTGTCTATTGTCTTGTTGCATCTACGATAATATATCTTTGGAATGTCAAAGTAATTTTCCTTGTTCCAGACCCCTCAAAGCACAGGCACTGCTCTGTGGAGACCGCAAATCTCCTCATTGTTATGTAGTTAATTGTTGACTGTTAACTATCCTGTACCCAACTATGGAAAAGAAGCATGTGTCTATCATTTTACTTTTCATCCAATCCCAGAAGTTTCCCCCTTTGCTTTCTTCCACCTCCCGAATCTATCACCAATGGATGTCGTGTAACACACTTAAGTCTCCTCTTTTGATTATAATGTATAAAATAAGGTGCAAAACTTCCATTCTCCAGAACATTTTCTCAATCCATTAAGATTTTGCTTCCCAGCAACTGTAAACAGTTTTGGCTCAAATAAACGCATAAAAATTCTTCACAGGTTTGAATGTTTCTTACGTTGACAAGGCCCTCAAAATTGCACCAACAGGAAAGGAGATACGAAGGCTTCAGTAGTAGCCATGGGGGACAGAGGACAGTGAGGAGCCTCCCAGAGGTCAGAGCCAAGGACCATGGGGGACAATAAACAAGGAAATTCCTCCCAGCAAAGGGAAGAGCCTTCACAATTCCTGCCTAATAAAATTTATAAACTGCAAATATTCAGTGACTCCTGTGTTTCCACTGAATTTTTTTTACTATGGTTTTAACATTTATTTTGCATGTATATCAGAAATTTTTTTTAATCCTCACTTGAGGACATGATTTTTTATTGATTTTAGAGACGGGGGGGGGGTTCATGTAAGAGAGAAAACATCCATTACCTCCCGTATGCACCCCAACCCTGGATTGAACTGGCAACCTAGATGTATGCCCTGACTGGGAATCAAACCCACAACATTTTGGTGTACTGAACCACCTGGTCAGAGTGATCAGAAATTTTTTTCAAGCTTTGCCAGACTATGAGAGTCCTTCCCAGGACTTGAAGGACAGATCTTATATTTCAAACCGGATGCAGTGAATAGATGACTCAGTGGGCCATGTTCCCTGGAGTGTGGTACTGTATTTATGAGAAGGAGGGATGCATGGATATTGTGTGACCTTGAATGTAGTGGCGCCCGTCCTTGGTTCTGTTTGTCTAGGGAAGTGCCTTCACATCTTTCAGTGCCAAGGTATCCACAAGACAAATAAATCCTTCTCTTGCTAATATTGACTGCCCCTCATAGCATAACTTTTCTAAATTTTATTTTTTACTTTTTTTGTTGTTAATTCTCACCCTAGCATATGTTTTCCATTGATAGTTAGAGAGAGTGGAAAGGAGGGAGGGAAAGAGAAACATCCATTTGAAAGACACATCAATTGGTTGCCTCCTGCACACGCCCTGACCAGGGCCAGGAATCGAACCTGCAACCTAGGTACATGCCCTTGACTGGGAATCAAACCCGAAACCCTTCAGTGCACAGGCTGATGCTCCAACCTCTGAGCCACATCGTCCAGGGCTTATTTTTTGCTTTTAATTGTGGTAAAATACATGTAACATGAAATTTACTATCTTAGTCATCTTTAAACATGCAGTTTAGTACCATCAAGTACATTCACACTGTGTGCAGCCATCACACCATCCAGCTCCAGAACTTTTTTATGTTGCAAAACTGAAACTCCATTCACCTTTCCCTCCAGTTTCTGGCACCCATCAATCTACTTCCTATCTCTATAAATCGGACCACTATAGATGACTCATATAAGCAGAATTATACAATATTTGTCCTTTTGTGTCTTGCTTATTTTATTTAGCATAATGTCCTCTAGGATCACCCACACTGTAGCATGTGTCAGAATTTCCTTCCTTTTTAAAGCTGAATAATATTTTATTGTACAGATATACCACATAATGCTTATTCCTTCATCCATTGATAAACACTTGGGTTGCTTCCATCTTTTGGCCATTGTGAGTAATGCTGCTCTGAACATGGTTGCACAACACCTCTTTCAGACCCTGCTTTCAATCGTTTTGGATGTATATCCAGAAGTTGAATTGTTACATCATATGGTAGTCCTATTTTTTAATTTTTTGACAAACCACCATAATGTTTTCCACAGCAGCTGCACCATTTTCTACTCTCACCAACAGTGCACAAGGGTTCCAACTTCTCCATATCTCTGTCAACACTTGTTATTTTCTGGGGGTTTTGCACTAACCACCCTGATAGAAGTAATAGCACAACTTTTAAGTCATCAGTTTTCCAAGAGTCATTCTTTCTTCAATTTTGCTAATGCTTTCCCTAGAAAAGAGATAGAATGAAAGCCCTATCCTAACACAAACACACATGTCAAATTCTGTTTTCTCAAAAAGGGAGTTAAAGTAGCCCAGTCACACTAAAGGAACACTACAATCCATGTTCCCCAACATGATATTCAGGTACTATTTCTGACTAATTGTTTTCTGGAACAACCACCTACTTCCCCCAAAATTGTACCAGCAGGAAATGAACTGAGAAAGTTTCAGCAGAGACCATGGGGAAAGAGGACAGTGAGGAACCTTCTAGAGGACATAGCTAGATATGAAAAGAAAATGAGCTATATTTACTCCCTATGCCTTTTCTTTTTTTTTTTTCTTTCTTTTTTTAATCCTCACCCAAGGACATTTTAGTAGGCGGGAGAGAGAAGAAGAGAAAGAGAGAGACATCGACATGAAAGGGACACATTGAGTGGTTGCCACCCGCACGACCCAACCAGGGCCAGGGACAAACTGCAACCGAGGTACATGCCCTTAGCGAGAACCTAACCTGAATCTCTCTGGATCGCAGGCCAGACGCTCTAACTGCTGAGCCAAACCGGCCAGGGCTCCCTATGCCTTTTTAACTCTTGTCCCTCAATCTTTGGCCTCTGGATAGTAGCAAGGGAAGGAATGAGAAGTAAAACTGTTTGTGGGCTTTGGGCTGCAAGTGTCGAAAAACACAAGTGCATGTGGGTTTAATTGATACCCATAAATAAAACAGGCAGTTTTATCCTTTTACACACCAAGAAATGTCAGAGGACAGAGTTTTTTCATCTTTTGTACTCTGCCATTCTTGGATGCTGTGTCATAAGTTGGCTGCAGAAGCTCCAGACATCACCTTCTCACACAGACTCAGAGGCAAGAAAAGAAAATGTCTCTTCTCACATCTTTTTTAAATGCAAGGAAACTACGGAATTCCCCTCTGCTGCCTTCCTTCCCACTCACATTGGCCATAACTGAGTCTGCATGTGCCCATTTCTATATCACTCTCTAACAAAAGAATGTAGTTATTATGATTGGTTTATAATGATCAAAATTCTCAACTCTGGGGCTAAAAGAAGCCCAACTTCCAAGATTTCCTTGAGACCTAATCTAAAGCAGGGTTCTGTTAACAAGAAGTAAGAGAGAGAATGAGCCAACTTGCATGGTAGGCTCTTCCCAGAGTTCACACCAGGGAGAAGAAGGCCTTCAATTTGGTTCCTCCCACACGTACACATCACTTATTAGTTATCTGTTAGTTAACTATTAGTTACCTATTGCTGCATTACAGATTACCCCAAAGTTAGTGACTTTTAAAACCACACATTCTTATCATTTAAAAGTTTCTGTGGGTCAGGAATCTGAGTATGGCTTAACTGGATCTCTGTTTCACAGTACAGTATCTCATATTGACCAGGGCTGAGATCTTATCTGAAGGCTCAACTGGGGAAGATTATTTTCCTAGTTCTCTTATTTGGTTTTATTCTAGAGTCAGTTCCTTAAGAGCTGTTGGACTAAGAGCCTCAGTTCCTCACTGTTGGCTAGAGGCTATTGTCACACGGTAGTGTAGGGTTGGGGGTTTGGTGGATGAAAAAAAATGTAACCTTGAGGTATGCACTCTTGTGACCTGGCCAGCCAAGGATCAAAATATGCATGTGAATGGATAAGGTATGCCTGGAGAGTTGGAACGCCACCCTGTCTGAACTGAATGAACTGAATGTATCAAATATATGTGAATAGATAAGGTTTGCATGACAAAGGGTTGGAACACCACTCCGAAAGAGAAAATGGGCAATATGCTCCAGTGTGAATGAATTTGTTATGATGTATCTCCTTTAATGTATCTCCACTGAGAGACAGGTAATATAGTGGGTTTGGCTGTATGATCAGCAGAGATGCCATCTCAAGGACTTAGTTACCTAAAACACTATGTAACCTAGGGAACCACTTTGAAAATAAATTGGGCTGCATCCAGAGATCTGGATCATTTGCTTCGTTGCAATGCTCCCCCTTATTCCAAGCAGCGTCTGTTTGTAGTTCATTGTGTTGCAAAGACCTCCAGCAGGCCGAGAGAGTCAGTATGGCAGCTTGTTTCATCAAAGCCAGCAAGGGAAAGAGACTGCTAGCAAGATGAAAGTCAGAGGCTTTGTAGCCTGATCATGGAAGTGAAATCCCCTCAATATTTTCATATTTTGTTGATTAGAAGCAAGTTACTCAAAGGGAGGAAATTACATGAATTCATGAGCACCAGGAGGTAGGATCATTGAAGACCATTTAAAAGGCTCCCTCCCCTGCTCTGTCCCTTTTTTAGATTTCAGGATTTCAATGCTTAACCACTTGTTTCCCCAACTTCCACCTTCTCTTCTTCTCTCCTCCGGGTACTAGAAAGGCTTTCTCCCCCCGACTCTACCCCTTCTTGAAGTAGGCATCAACCCCTTTTTTCCAATGAACAACAATAGCAAAATAATTTCAGGGGAACCCAACTTAATGAGAAAGAAGAGAGAATTTCAACAAACACATCCATGTAGTATTGTTTAAATCTTATCCCTTTGAGAGTCTTGTAATCATATACAATCTGAGCTATGCAAAATGAGTAGTAGAATTAGAAAACAAAGAAGCAAGGAAAGGCATCTCAAAGGCAAAGTACAGTAATCCACGTGAGAAGTCAGAGTTGCCAGAGATGGTGGCTAGGTTTCCCCAACACGATCAAAGGTGTGTAGACAGGGAGCGTTTTTTCTAGGTTTTACTTCCCTTCTTTTTAAGAGATTCCAACAGGAAATGAGTGATGCACTCCTGATGGATAATACAAGAACAGATTCTTTTTTTTATTATTATTATTGTTGAAAGTATTACAAATGTCCCTCTTTTTTTCCCCATTGACACCCGCCTCCCCACCCCTACCTTCACCACAATGTTGTCTATGTCCATTGGTTATGAATATATGTATATAAGTTCTTTGGTTTATCTCTTCCTGAACCCTCAACCCCCTTCCCTCTGAGGTTTGTTGGTCTGTTCCCTACTTGCATGTCTCTGGCTCTATTTTGTTCATCAGCTTATTTTGTTCATTAGATTCCACAAATAAGTAATATCATGTGATATTTGTCTTTCTCTGCTTGGCTTATTTTGCTTAGCCTAATACTCTCCAGGTCCCTCAATGTCATCTCAAAGGGTACGAAATCTTTCTTCCTTACAGCTGCATAGTATTCCATTGTGTAAACATACCACAGCTTTTCTATCCACTCATCTACTGATGGATATCTCGGCTGTTTCCAGATCTTAGCTATTGTAAATAGCACTGCTATGAACATAAGAGTATTCTTTCTGATTAGTGTTTCAGGCTTCTTAAGATATATTCCTAAAAGTAGGATCACTGGGTCAAATGGTAGTTTTATTTTTAATATTTTTTTTTTACCCTCACCTGAGGACGTTTTTGCATTTATCTTCAGACAGAGCATGGGGGAGAGAGGGATGAAGAGAGAGAGAGAGAAACATCGATGTGGGAGAGACACATCAAGTGGTTGCCACCCACACAACCCCAACCGGGGCGAGGGACAAACTGCATCCGAGGTACGTGCCCTTAGCGAGAACTGAACCTGAGACTCTCTGGTCCACAGGCCAACACTCTAACCACCGAGCCAAACCGGCCAGGGCTATTTTTAATTTTTTGATGAAACACTGTACTGTTTTCCATGTGGCTGCACCAGTCTGCATTCTCACCAGCAGTGTACTAGAGTCCCCTTTTCTCCACACCCTCACCAGCACTTGTTTGAGGACTTGTTGATGGCAGCCATTCTGGCAGGTGTGAGGTGATACCTCATTGTCATTTTAATTTGCATCTCTGATGGTTAATGACATTAAACATTTTTTCATGTCTCTTGGCCATTTGTGTGTCCTGTTTGGAGAAGTGTCTATTTAGGTCCTCTGCCCATTTTTTTTTTAAATCCTCACCTGAGGACATTTTTTGCATTTATCTTCAGACAAAACAGGAGGAAAAGAGGAGGAAAGAGAGAGAGAGAAACATCGATGCGAGAGAGACACATCGACTGGCTGCCACTCACACAACCCCAACCGAGCCAGGGACAAACTGCATCCAAGGTACGTGCCCTCAGCGAGAACAACACCTGGGACACTCCAGTCCATGAGCCAATGCTCTAACCACTGAACCAAACCAGCCAGGGCCCTCTGCCCATTTTTTAATTGGATTGTTTGTATTCCTTTTGTTGAGTTGTATGAGTACTTTATATATTTTGGAAATTAACCCCTTTATCTGATGTATCATTGCCAAATATGTTCTCCCACAGAATGGGTTCCTTTTTCATTTTGATGCTGGTTTCTTTTGCTCTGCAGAAGCTTTTTAGTTTGATGTAATCCCATTTGTTAATTTTTTTCTTTGTTTCTCTTGCCCAAGGCAATGTATTGGTGAAAATGCTGCTACGTGTAATGTCTGAAATTTTGCTGCCTACATTTTCTTCTAGGATTTTTATGGTTTCACAACTTACATGTAAGTCTCTTATCCATTTTGAGGTTTTTTCTTGTATGTGGTCTAGTTTCATTTTTTGCATGTACCTGTCCAATTTTCCTAACACCATTTATTGAAGAGACTGTCTTTACTTCATTATATGCTTTTGCCTCCTTTGCCAAATATTAATTGAGCATAATGTCTTGGATCAATTTCTGAATTCTGTTTTGTTCCATTGATCTATATGCCTGTTCTTGTGCCAATACTAGGCTGTTTTGATTACAATGGCTTTGTAGTATAACCTAATATCTGGTATTGCTATCCCTACAACTTTGTTCTTCTTTTTCAAGATTACTGTGACTATTTGGGGTCTTTTTGATTACATATAAACTTCTGGGATATTTGTTCTAGAACGGTAAAATATGCCATTGGTATTTTAATAGGGATTGCATTGAATCTGTAGATTGCTTTGAGTAGTAAGGACGTTTCAATGATGTTGATTCTTCCAATTCATGAATTTGGTATATGCTTCCACTTTTTTATATTTTCCTCTATTTCTTTTTTCAATGTCCTGTAGTTTTATGAGAACAGATCTTTTAGCTCCTTGGGTAAGTTTATTCCTAGGTATCTTAATTTATTTGTTGCAATGGTAAATGGGATTGTGTTTTAGTTTCTCTTTCTGAGTGTTCATTATTGGGATATGAAATGCTATCGATTTCTGGATGTTGATTTTGTATACTGCTACTTTGCCAAATTCATTTAATAAATCTAGTAGTTTTTTGGCAGAGTCTTTAGAGTTTTCTTTGTACAATATCATGTCATCTGAGAATAATGACAGTTTCACTTCTTCCTTTCCAATTTGGATGTCTTTCATTGTTTCTTTTTGTCTGATCACTGTAGCTAAGACTTCCAGTACTGTGTTGAATAAGAGTCGTGAAAGTGGGCATCCCTATCTTGTTCCTCTTGTTAAATGAAATGCTTTTAGTTTTTGCCCATTGAGTATGATGTTGGCTGTAGGTTTGTCATATATAGTCTTTATTATTTTGAGATATGATCCCTCTATTCCCACTTTGCTGGACATTTCTATCAGAAATGGGTGCTGGATTTTGTCAAATGCTTTTTCAGCATCTATTTTTTATATGATCATATGATTTTTATCTTACATTTTGTTTATGTATTTTATCACATTTTTTTATTTGCAAATATGGTACCAGCCTTGCATCTCTGGAATAAGTCCCACTTGGTCACAGTGAATAATTTTTTTTTATACATTGCTGGATCCTATTTGCTAATATTTTGTTGAGGATTTTGGCATCTATGTTCATCAGAGAGTATTGGCCTGGTATTTTCTTTCTTTGTAGCATCTTTATCTAGTTTTGGAATTAGGACTATGCTCATAAAAAGAGTCTGGAAGTCTTTCTTCCTGTTGGGTTTTTTGAAATAGTTTAAGGAGAATGGGTGTTAGTTCTTTTTTAAATTTTTGGTAAAACTTCCCTGGAAAGCCGTCCTGCCCAGGGCTTTTGTTTGCTGGGAGCTTATTGATTACTGCCTCAATTTTCTTAGTTGTTACTGGTCTGTTCAGGTTTTCTGACTTGTTCTGGTTAAGTTTTGGAAGCTTGTATGATTCTAGCAATTTGTCTATTTTGCCTAGGTTGTCCAGTTTGTTGTCATATAATTGTTCATAGTATTTTCTTACAATCCTTTGTATTTCTGTGGTGTCAGTTGTTAGGTCACCCCTTTTTTCTGATTTTATTTATATGGATCCTCTCTCTTTGTTTCTTGGTAAGTTTGGCTGAAGGTTAATCAATCTTGTTTATCTTTTCAAAGAACCAGCTCTTGGTTTCATTGATCTTTTGTATTGTTCTTTTAATCTCTATGTCATTTATTTCTGGTCTGATCTTTACTATTTCTTTCCTTCTACCTGCACTGGGTTTTTCCTTTTGTTCTCTTTCTAATTCTTTAAGTTGCAGGGTTAGATAGTTTATTAGAAATTTTTCTTGTTTCTCAGGGTAGGCCTGTAATGCTATGAACTTCCCTCTCAGGACTTTCATTGTGTCCCATAGATTTTGTGTTGTTTTGTGTTCATTTTCATTGGTTTCCAGGAAGTTTTTTTATTTCTTTCTTTATCTCTTTTGTAGCCCATTCATTGTTTAATAACATGCTATTTAGCCTCCAAGTGTTTGAATGTTTTTGAGTGTTTTTATTGTAATTAATTTCTAGTTTCATGCCATTGTGATCTGAGAAGATGCTTGATATAATTTCAATCTTCTTGAACTTGTAGAGACTGAGTTTGTGTCCTAACATGTGGTCTGTCTTTGAGAATGTCCCATATGCACTTGAGAAGAATGTATATTCTGTTGTTTTGGGATGAAATGCTCTGTAAATATCCATTAAATCCAGTACGTTGTTTCAGGTCTCCATTTCCTTGTTAATTTTCTGTCTAGAAGAATCTATCTATGCAGTGATGTCAGTGGGGTGTTAAAATCTCCTACAATGATTGTATTGCTGTCAATCTCTCCCTTGAAGTCCCCCAGAAATTTTTAAATATACTTAATGCTCCTATATTGGGTGCATATGTGTTTACTGGAGTTATATCCTCATGTTGAATTGACCCATTTAATATTATGTAGTGGCCCTCTTTTTTTTTCTTTATCCCCATCCGAGGACATTTTTCCATTTATCTTCAGATAGAGTGGGAGAGAGAGAGAGAAACATAGATGTGAGAGAGACACATCGGCTGGTTGCCTCCTGCACAATCCCAGTTAGGGCCGGGATGAATGGCAATTGAGGTATGTGCCCTTGGCCAGAAACGAACCCACGACTCTTCGGTCTGCTGGCAGACGCTCTAACTGCTGAGGACTGTAGTGGCCTTCTTTGTCTCTTGTTTTGTCCTTCATTTTAAAGTATATTTCATCAGATATGAGTATTGCTACCCCAGCTTTTTTTTTTTTTTTTTTTTCATTTCCATTTGCATGAAAAATTTTTTTCACCCCTTCACTTTCACCCTGTGTAAGTCTTGTTCTGAGGTAGGTCTCTTATAGACAGCATAAATATGTGTCATGTTTTCTTATCCATTCAGCTATGGGGACAGACTTTTTTTGGTACATGCCCCTAGTGGGAACTGAACCTGGGACTTTCTGGTTCACAGGCCGATGCTCCAACCGCTGAGCCAAACCGGCCAGGGCCACAGAGACAGATTCTTAAAGGGGTTGTTTGTTAAGGTGTGGACAGGGTTGAGGGCTAGTGAAGCACCCCAGAGCTAGCAAAACCGGAGATCTGTTAATACCCACATGCCTGAAGGGTATGGATGTATGTTAATACCCACATCCCTCCCACTCTATCTGTACAAAAAATGGAAAAATGTCCTCGGGTGAGGATAAAAAAAAAAAAAAAAGAATGTGTTGTTTAATTGCCACCTATTTGTAAGTGTCCAGTTTTCCTTCTGTTACTGATTTCTTGTATCATTTCATTGGGGTCAGAGGAGATACTTTGGATGGTTTCAAAACATCACCAGCATTAGAGTGCTGGTCCACAGACCAAAGAGTCACAGGTTTTCTTTGTTTGTTTGTTTGTTTGTTTGTTTTTTTATCCTCACCCAAGGTTTTTTTAGTTTTATTTTTTTGCATTTAACTTCAGGTAAAGCGGGAGGTGGAGAGGGAGAAAGAGAGAGAAAGAAACATCGATGTGAGAAAGACACATCGAGTGGTCGCCATCTACATGACCCCAACTGGGGCCGGGGACAAACTGGAACCAAGGTACGTGCCCTTAGCAGGAACCGAACCAGGACTCTCTGGCCCACAGGCCGATGCTCTAACCGCTGAGCCAAACCAGCCAGGGCGAGTCACAGGTTTAATTCTCTGTGAAGGGCCCATACCTCGTTTGTGGGTTTAATCTCTGGCCCCAGTCGGGGTCATGTGGGAGGCAACCAATTGATGTGTCTCTCTTACATCGATGTCTCTCTCACATCGATGTCTCTCTCACACTTGCTTATTCCCACTCTCCATCTCTCCCACTCTATCTGAAAAAATCAATGTCCTTGGGTGAGACTGGATGGCTATAATTTTTATTTCCATTTTTACTTTTTTGTTCATTCTCACTCAAGGATATTTTTCCATTGATTTTTAGATAGAGTGAAAGGGAGGGAGTGAGAAAGAGAGAGAATGAGCAAGTGCAAGAGAGACACTGATATGAGAGATACACATCAGGTGATTGCCTCCCACATGACCCAGAACCAGGGCCAGGGATCAGACCTGTAACCCAGGTACATGCCCTTGACCAGGAATCAAACCCATGACCCTTCAGTCCAAGGGCTGACACTAACCAGCTGAGCCAAACCAGCCAGGGCAAGGATAGCTATAATGTTTTTAATGGAATATGAAAGTGTTAGAAACAATGTGAGAAAACTACAACCCTCATACACTCCTGGTGGAAACATACACTGCTATGGAAAACAGTGGTGGTTCCTAGAAAAACTAAACAAATAATTACCTTATAATCTAACAATTCCACTCCTGGGTACATGCCCAAAGGAACTGAAAACAAGAACTCAAACAAATATTTACACATGAATGTTCATAGCAGCACTATTCACAGTAGCCAACAGGTGGAAAAAACCCAAGTTTCCATTAACAAATGAATGAATAAACAAAATGTATGTCCATGCAATGGAATATTATTCAGCCATCAAAAAGAATGGGGTTCTGACTTCGGGTCAAGATGGCAGCATAGGTAAACACAGTATCAAGTCCTCCCATAACCACATCAAAGTTACAACTAAACTATGGAACAACCATCATTCAAAACCACCTGAAATCAAGCTGAATGGAAGTCCTACAACTACGAAATTAAAGAAGCAGCCACATTGAGACTAGTAGGAGGGGTAGAGGCGGAGGGGCTGGTCCCACACCCACATGTGGCAGATAAAAATCAGGAGGACAGCCCTGGCCGGTTTGGCTCAGCGGTTAGAGCGTCGGCCTGCGGTACAGAGAGACCCGGGTTCGGTTCCCGCTAAGGGCACATACCTTGGTTGCAGTTTGTCCCCGGCCCTGGTTGGTCGTGCGGGTGGCAGCCACTCGATGTGTCCCTTCACATTGATGTTTCTCTCTCTCTCTCTTCCTCTCTCTCTCCCTCCTGCTCTATCTGAACAAAAAATGGAAAAATGTCCTCGGGTGAGGATTAAAAAAAAAAAAAAATCAGGAGGACACCTCAGATGGGAAGGTCCTCCCTGAGGACTGAGGGGTACTTGTCCCACAGCAGATGCCCCGCTCAGGGGTCCAGTGCCAGGAAGAGAAGTCCCCATAACTTCTGGCTGGAAAACCAGTGGGAACTGAGGCTGAGGCGACTGGAGCCCCAGGCAGCTCCTCTTAAAGGGCCTGCACATGGACTTATAGGACTCACTCCCTCTAAGTATGGAGGGGAGGCAGCTCTAGGGGCACCGGAGACATATAGGGAAGAACTGAGCTGTTTGGCATTGGAGCAAGGGCTGGAGAGGCGGCTTTCTCCAAGACAAAGGTGCTGTCAGAAACCTTTGTTCCTTTGGTGAGCCCTTCCCAGGGGCAGCAGACAGCTGCCACATCTGGGACTCCAGCAGCCTGGCTCACACTGGTTGCCCCGCCCTGGTGATTCCCTGAGGCCCTGTCCCACCCATGCTGTTGCCAGTTGCTTAATCATAGGATTGATCCTGCTTCAGGTTTTGCTAGATTCTTTCAAACAAGCAGCATCTGGTCTCAGCTAGCCCCATACCTCTCATTAAGTAATACACAGAAACAAACACAGAGAGGCAGCCAAAATGAGGAGACAAAGAAACAGGTCCCAAATGAAAGAACAGAACAAAACCCCAGGAAAAGAACTAAGTGAAATGGAGATAAGCAACCTAACAGATGCTGAGTTCAAAATACTGCTTATAAGGATACTCAGTGAACTTAGTGAGAACCTCCGCGAATCTAGTGAGGGCCTCAAGAGCATAAAAAAGGACCAGTCAGAAATGAAGGATGCATAGTCAGAAATGAAGGAGGCACTAACTGAAATAAAGAATAATTTACACAGATTCAATAGTAGAGTACATAAATCCAGGAAGCAAACCATCGATTTGGAATATAAGAAAGCAAAAAACACCCAATCAGAACAGCAAAAAGAAAAAAGAATCCAAAGAAATGAGGAGAGTGTAAGGAGCCTCTGGGACAACTTTAAGTGTTCCAACATTCACATCTTGGGGGTGCCAGAAGGAGAAGAGAGAGAACAAGAAATCGAAAACCTATTTGAAACAATAATGGCAGAAACTTTCCTAACGTGGTGAAGGAAACAGACATACAAGTCCAGGAAGCACAGAGAGTCCCAAACAAGATAAACCCCAAGAGGCCCACACTAAGATACATCATCATCAAAATGCAAAAGGTTCAAGACAAAGAGAGAGTCTTAAAAGCAGCAAGAGAAAAGAAATTAATTACCTACAAGGGAGTTCCCATAAGCCTGTCAGCTGATTTCTCAAAAGAAACTTTGCAGGCCAGAAGGGAGTGGCAAGAAATATTCAGAGTGATGAAAAGCAAGAACCTACAACCATGATTACTCTATCCTGCAAAGCTGTCATTTAGAATCCATGGCCATATAAAGAGTTTCCCAGACAAGAAAAAGTTAAAGGAGTTCATCACCACCAAACCGTTATTATATGAAATGTTGAAGGGTCTTTTTGAAGAAAAAGATAAAATATATGAACAAACAAAATGGCAATGAATACATATCTATCAACAATGGAATCTACAAACAAAATGAACAGGCAGAACAGAAACATTCTCATAGATACAGAGAACATTTTGTTGGTTGATAGATGGGAGGGAGGTTGGGGGAATGGGTGAAAAAGGTGAAGGGATTAAGAAGTACAAATTCGTTGCTAGACTGACAAACCTCAAAGAGAAAGGATTTGGGGGGTGGGAAGAAATAAACCAAAGAACTTATATGCATAGCCAATGGATACAGACAACATTGTGGGAAAAGGCAGGAGGGGGGCAGGAGTGGGGAGGAGGGGGTCAATGGGGGAAAAATGAGGAACATCTGTAATACATTCAACGATAAAGTTTAAAAAAAAAGAATGGGGTTCTGCTTCATGTTACAACATGGATGAACCTTCAAATCATGCTAAGTGAAATAAGTCAGACACAAAAGGACATATATTAAATGATTCCACTTATATGAAATATCTAGAATGGCAAATTTATAGTAATAGAAAATAGATTAGAGGTTACTGAGACTGGGAGGAGGAACTGGAGAGTCATTGCTTAATGGATACAGAGTTTCAGTTTAAGATGAAAAAGAAAAAGTTTGGAAAATAGACCGTGGTGATGGTTGCACAAAATTGTGAATGTAATTAATGCCACTGAATGATACACTAAAAAAAGTATTGCAATAAAATTTGTTATATATATTTACCGCAATAAGATTTTTAACATTTCCTTCTTTCTTTTTCTCCCAACATGCACCAAAGAAATAAAGGATCCAAAGGGAAGAGAGCTAGAGGATAATCATGAAAACAATTGAAGTTAAGTGTACAATCCTGCAGGAAAAATAAAGGCAGCGTTGGGTTGGTGAGTCACCAACCCCTAAAAAGTGGGTAAAGTTCTGAATGAGACAAAATAAAGGGATACTGGACCCAGTACCAACCCGGTTCACTGCTGACTGACTCACTCACTACCTTCACTGCCTGCCAAGGCTGGTCAGGGTCAGTGGCGCCCTCCACTGGTAACTTACCTGCACTGCCATCCGTATAGCAATCCCTCTGTGCTCACTCCCCCAAAATCAAGGTAACCAAGAAGAAAAGAAAAGGAAGCTTTTATGGAGTTCATGCTAGGTCTCAGGCTTAAATACCTCATTAAATAGACTATTTTATTTAAGGTTCTGGGAGTGGCCCCTGTTTTCCAGGTGGGGAAACTGAATGTCAGGCAGGACACACGATAGTGAAAGAGCTAGAGCAGGAATGTAGAGCAAGTGTTTATTTGAAAACCCTGCAGCTTCGCGCCAGGGTCCTCCTCAGAGCCACCCTCACCTCCTTGTTGCGCAAAGTGTACACCACGGGGTTCAGCAGCGGCGTCACCACCGTGTAGAAGACAGCCACCAGGCGGTCCTGGTCAGGATTTCCTCCAGACTCGGGACGCAGGTAGATGATGGAGGCGCAGCCGAAATGCACAATGACGACAGTGAGGTGGGCTGCACAGGTGGAGAAGGCCCTGTGCCGGCCGGCCGTCGAGGGGATCCTCACGATGGCAGCCACAATGAGGGCGTAGGAGAGGAGAATGAGGAGAAAGGAGACCAGCACCACGAGGATGCTGAGGAAGAAGATGGCCAGAGCTTTGCCCGCACTCCCCTCGCAGCTAAGCTTCAGGACTGGGGCGATGTCGCAGAAAAAATGCTCCACATGGTCGCTGCTGCAGAAGGGTGAGGAGAAGATCATACTGGTCTCGATCAAGGCCACTGAGAACCCCCAACAGAAAACCAGGGCTCCCAGGCAGAGGCAGACTGTGGGTCTCATGATCACCAAGTATCGCAGGGGATAGCAAATGGCTACGTAGCGGTCATAACCCATCAGGGTCAGAAGGAAACAGTGGCTGCAACCCAGACCCAGGAAGAAGAACATCTGAGCCCGACAACCAGCAATGGAGATGGCCTGGCTCTCCATGAGCAGATGAGCCAGCATATTAGGGATGGTGACCAGCGTGTAGCAGGTCTCAGAGAGGGACAGCACCGCCAGGAAGCAGTACATGGGCGTGTGAAGAGTCTGATCCACATGGATAATGGTGATGATGGTGACATTGCCACTGAGGGTGACCAGGTATATGAGGAAGAACAACGTGAAGAGGGTGGTCCTCAGGTCTGGGAGGTTGGAGAAACCCACCAGCACAAACTCTGTCACCAGCCAGGTGGCATTTTCCCACTGCTTTTTAGGAGTCTGAGAAGAAAGGGCAGAGTAAATGCAATAAAACAAGTTACTAAGGGTCTGCTACACATCCTTGTTTTACAAAAAAGAGAGACTCTGGAATGATGTCACACAAATAACAGTGTGGTGATTGCTGGGTGGGGGTGGAGATGGATAAATGGTGATGGAAAAAAAAATAAAACAAAGAAATTATGTCATTTGTTTTTCTAATATCACCCAGCTAGCAAATGTCTCCTTAATAACAAGAAAATCACAGATATGGAAACAACCTAAGTGCCTATCAACAGATGAGTGGATAATGGAAATGTGGTGATATATACAGCAGAATATTATTCGGCCATTGAAAAGACTGAAATCCTGCCATTTGGGACAACATGGGTGGACCTTAAGGGCATTACTCTAAGTAAAATAAGTCAGACCGAAAAAGACAAATGCCAAATCATCTCACTTGTATGGAATCTGAAACAGTTAAACTCATAGAAACAGAGTAAAATGGTGGTTGCCAGGGGCTAGAGGGTGGAGGAAAAAGAGAGCTGTTGTCTGAGGGTACAAACTTAAAACTAGTAGATAAATATGTCTAGAGATCTAATGCACAGTAGAGTGAATAAAGACAACAATATTGTATTATAATTATCAAACTTGCTGAGACTAGATCTTAATTATTCCCACCACACAGAAGAAATGATGTTTGTGACACAACAGAGTTGCTAATTATTGCTACAATGGCAATTATATTATAACATCTGAATGTATCAAATTAACATGTTATGCACCTTAAGCCTACACAATGTTATATGTCAAATACATTTCAATTTTTAAAACAGAAAATAAAATCACAGAAACCTATGAGGAATAGATACTTATATTTGGGGCAGGGAGAGAGGGTAAGAACATCAGTGGCATAATATGAGTCCCCTAGAAACAGATCCTGAGATAAGGATTCGAGAGCAAATAGTTTATTTGGAACATCATCTTCCAAAACATAAGTGGGGGAGTGGGGGAGTGGGGGAGGGAGACAGACAACAAAAGGCATGTTGTCAAGGAAATCACCCCTGGCAACTAGAATTTAATCCCACCTGGGGAACCCTGAGGGACAGTGAGGAAATTGGGGTATTTATCCATCAACCCTTCATTTGTCATTGATTGAGAGTTTCTACCAATTAATGTCATTGCTTGACATTAATCTTCCAGCACTTCCAACTTGCCACATGTACAGACAATTCAAGGAAATAATAAAAGCCAGTCTGCTGCAGTCCAAATACCTGAGAAAGACAAAGCTCATAACATTGTTGTCATCTAAATTTATCTACATTTCATAAAAATTTTAAATTTTTATATTTGAGGGCTGCAATGCTGTATAGATGAATACAGTCTTGAATCCTAGAACTTTTTTTTTTATTTCTTCGAATCTTAAAAGAAAGTTCAACAACTTCATGGGGCCCCTTAATAGTATTGTGGGCCCTAGGCACTATGCCTAATAGATACATCTGTATTCATTAAATAGAAAGTAACTCTTGCCCTGGCCGGTTTGGTTCAGCGGTTAGAGCGTCGGCCTGCGGTCCTGAGAGACCCGGGTTCGGTTCCCGCTAAGGGCATGTACTTCGGTTGCAGTTTGTCCCCGGCCCTGGTTGGTTGTGCGGGTGGCAGCCAGTCGATGTGTTCCTTTCACATCGATGTTTCTCTCTCTCTCTGTGTTCCTCTCTCTCCCTCCCACTCTACCTGAACAAAAAATGGAAAAATGTCCTCAGGTGAGGATAAAAAAAAAAAAAGAAAAAAAGAAAAGAAGAAAGAAATAGAAAGTAACTCTGAAATAATTAACCATTTTAATTTAAATGATAAGACTTCAGTAGAAATCTTGAATTGTTATAACCGATTACTCTCTAGGAGAAAAAAATATATATCTATATTGGAATTTTTAAAAATATGTTTTTGTTGATTTTTTAGAGAGAGAGGAAGGGAGAAATAAAAACATCAATGAGAGAAACATCTATCAGCTCCCTCCTGCGCACCCCCTATTGCGGATGGGGCCCAAAACCCCGGCAGGTAACCTGACCAGGTATTGAACCTGCAACCATTTGGTGCATGAGATGATGCTCAGCCAACTGAGCTATATTGGTATGTTTTTTAGAGTATTTTTAACTCATTTGGAACATGGAACTCTGTTTTAAGGGAAATGGTCTTAATGCAATCTTTCCCTTCTTGTCAAGAGTTAATTGGTTGCCTGGCCAGTGTGGCTCAGTGATTGAGCATTGGCCCATGCACCAGGAGGTCACTGGTTCGATTCCCAGTCAGGGCAAATGCCCAGGTTGTGGGCACAATCCCCAGTGGGGGGCATGCAGGAGGCGGTCAATCAGATGTTCTCTGTCATCGATATTTCTATCTCTCCCTCTCCTTTCCTCTCCCCCTAAAAATCAATAAAGAAAATTTTTTTTTTATTTTAAAAAGAGTTAATTGGTTGAGAGATAAAAAGAGTTCAGCCTGGCGATCCTCAAATACACCAACTCAGAGACAAGCAGGTGGGGTCTGTAGGGAGAAGAGTTCTGATTTGTCCACTATCTAGTGGGTATTTGGGGTAATCTGCAAACTAGTGATCCTTATAAAAAGATTAAAAAAATGAATAAATGGCTGTGCCCCTCAAAATACTCATTCACAGCAATGGGGCCAGAGAAATTGACAATGATCATTTAAATGTTTTGGAAGTTTGCTGCAAGTTTAATTCTAGAAAAATAAAGTTTAGATTTTAGTTCTGAAGATATATGGAGCAAAACAACAAAAAAAATGTGCTTGGCCGAGTCCAGAGATATTGTGGTTATTAAGATTAAGACAAGTCAGGACCACCAAAGAACTGAACAGAAGCACAGAGGCGATGAGGGAGGATGCCCCTGCTGTTCAGAAAAAAGGAAAACCAGTTCGCAGGCTGTGGGCAGCTGTGTTGACCAAGCACAGGGGTGCATACGTTTTATGTAAAGAGCGAGGTAGTGACTATTTTAGGCTTTGTGGGCTGTATAAGCTCTGTCTTAATGGCTCAATTCTGCCACCCTAATGTAAAGACAGCCACACACATATATAAATAAGCAACAGGGCTGTGTTTCTCTTTCTTTTTTTAAGGTATTTTATTGATTTTTAAAGAGAAAGGAAGGGAGAGGGAGAGAGAGGAAGAAACATCAATGTGAGAGAGAAACATGGATCGGCTGCCTTCTGCACGCTCCTCACCAGGGACTGAGCCTGAAACCCAGGCATGTGCCCTGACCAGGAATCAAACCAGCAACCTTCTGGAGCATGGGATGATGCCCAACCACCTGATCCACACCAGCCAGGGCATGGCTGTTTCAATAAAATTTTATGTACAAAAACAGACAGGTGGCTGGATTTGGCCCTCAGACTGTAGTTTGTCAACTCCTGATCTAGCACAAGTAAAACGAAAAAAATATTCAGCTTGAAACACTCCACTAAGGTCCTCTGAAGCCTTCAGGCTAAGAAAAAAGGAAAGCCTGACTTGAAATCTTCAGGAACTAAAGCAAAATGAAAGTCTAAAATCAGAACCTCAGCCCTGGCATTTGGCTCAGCAGTTAGAGCGTCGGCCTGCAGTCCAGAGAGACCCAGGTTGGGTTCCCGCTAAGGGCACGTACCTCGGTTGCAGTTTGTCCCCGGCCCTGGTTGGTTGTGCAGGAGGCAGCCACTCGATGTGTCCCTTTCATGTCGATGTTCCTCTCTCTCTCTCTCTCTCTCTCTCTCTCTCTCTCTCTCTCTCTCTCTCTCTCTCTCCCTCCCACTCTATCCAAACAAAATATGGAAAAACGTCCTCGGGTGAGGATAAAAAAAAAAATTTTTTAAATAAAATTAGAATCTCAGACTCTTCTTGGGAAATCCAGATCTAAGAAATGTCATACTGGGCAAAGATGCCCAGAGTATATGTCTGAAAGGGGCCCTTTTACTATAAATTAAACAATATCAGAGAGGACATCAGAGCCTTTATAGAGAGAGAATGAAAGAAACTCAATTACCCAGAACACTTCATAGAGAAAAAAGTATTTGGATATAACTATCAAAAATATAATTTCTTTTATAATATGTTTTTATTGATATTTTAGAGAGAAAAGAAGTGAGAGAGACATACATGTGAGAGAGAAGCATCTATCAGCTGCCTTCTGCACGCCCCCCACTGGGGATAGAGCCCACAACCCAGGCATGTGACCTGAGCAGGAATCGAACCAGGACCTCTCAGTCCATGGGATGATGCTCAGTCCACTGAGCCACACCAGCTGGGCCAAAAATATAATTTCTTAATATTATGAAGCATTATTAAATTGAAACAAACTTACAGGCAAACCACAAACTAAAACAAGTTGTGATCCTAAAAAATGTTTAACTCTTGATTAAGGAGAAAATGAAAACTTCCAGTTCTAAGTAAGTATTGGGGATATAATGTATAGCATGGTGACTCTAGTTAATGATACTGTATTGTATACAGTCGTCCCTCGCCACTTTGCACTTCAACTTTCGTGGCTTCACTCTATCGCATTTTTTTCAAATATATTCATTAAAAAGTTGATCGAGACAGTGCAAATGATACAGCACATGCTCAGTTGTCTGAGTCAATTATACACCCCTGTATTACAATTAAAATTAAAATTACTGTACATATGGACTGTAGACCTGTGTATTCGAGCACCCCAGGAATCCTTCAACAGCAGGTGCAACTGCTAGAGTCTGGAACAGATTAACCACGATAAACAAGGGACGACTGTATTTTAAAGTTGCTAAGAGAATAAATCTTAAAATTTCTCATCACAGGAAAAACTTTTGTAACTATATGTGGTGATGGACATTAACTAGACTTACTGAGGTGATCATTTTGCTGTATATATACATATCAAATCATTATGTTGTACACTTGAAACTAATGTTATACGTCAATTATACTTTAATTTGTTTTAAAAAAAAAATGAACACCCAGGCCCACCCCACCCTGATTTTGTGGAATTCAAGTGAAGGCTCAGATACCATGTGGCTGTATATTTAAAGTTAACAAACAGTTAAATGAAGTATGTTTTAACTCCTCACACTGAGAAACATACCTTCAAAATGACCTGGAAATGGCCTACTGGAATAAGGCAGACCTTCTTGGGCACCTTAAAGATGCACTCAGTATAGAAGTATCTTCTACCACAATTATCCAGCCTGTACTTGCATGCCTCCAGGGACAGGGAGGTCCCTCCCTGACAAAAATCCCATGACAGAGCAGAAATTATGTGTTCAAAACAGCCCTTCTGTGACCTGCCAGGACAACAAGACTGAGCTCTGGAATCAGACAGGCCTACATTTGAATGTTAGTGCCTTTACTTACTAGGGCAGTGTGACCTTGGGCAGCCGGTGTTGGCCCTGGGAGCCTCATCTATGAAAGTGGAGATTGATCTCAGGAGCTCACGGATAATAGTTCATCAGAGCACCTGAACAGTGCTACAAACCCTTTGGTTTCAGACTCCTTGTGAGGAGAGACAGGATTGTCATTCTCGGCTTTGCCCTGCTGGGGAAGTGGAGCATATATGAGAGAATCTGCTCACATTCTCACCATTGTGGTACCAGGATTCAGAGCCAGAAGTCTGTCGCTGGAGGCTGTGCTTCAAGGGGCTGCGAGTTTGCAGGCCACTTTTCATTCTACACATTCATTGAGGATTTTTTCTGTGCTGGCTACTACTCAGGGCACTGAGGACACAGCAGGGAGCTAAACAGGCCTTAGAGGAACAAAAAGTTCTAGAGCAGTGAATCAGGCAATAAGCAACGAACATGATACCTAAATATGTGAGACTGTATATTGGAAAACAAGCCTGCCCGGCTGGTGTTGAGCATCTACCCATGCACCTAAAGGTCACCGGACTCATGAATGTTTATCTCTCTCTCCCTCTCCCTTCCTCTCTCTCTCTAAAATCAATTAAAAAAAAAAAAATTTTAGTCCTGGCCGGTTTGGCTCAGCGGTTAGAGAGTGGGCCTGTGGTCCAGAGAGACCCAAGTTTGGTTCACGCTAAGGGCATGTACTTCGGTTGCAGTTTGTCTCCGGCCCTGGTTGGGTAGTGCAGGTGGCAGCCACTTGATGTGTCCCTTTCACATCGATTTTTCTCTCTCTTCCTCTCTCCCTCCCGCTCTGTCTGAATAAAAAGTGGAAAAATGTCCTCGGGTGAGGATAAAAATATATATATATATATATATATATATATATATATATATACACACATACATATATATATTATTATTATTTTTTTTAAAGAAAGAAAGAAAACAAGTGCTACAGAGAAAGATAAGCAGAGTGGTTAAAGGGTAATCCACAGGTTTGAGGAGGGTTGTCATTTTACATAGGACGGCCAGAAAAGGGCTTGTTGAGCTTTATTATTGGGTTCCTCTGAAATTTCTTGTTTCCCCTCCCTCATTTTCAGATCTCACCCCTAGGGCCGGGGATGGGCCAAGGTGGCTTCACCAGCTAGGCAAAGTTCCTGAATTCACACTTGAAAGAAATGAGCAGACTAATCAAGAGGATACCAGGGGGGAGAGAGTGTCTTAGGTAGAGGCAACAGCCCTGGTGCAAAGGCCCTGAGGCTGAACTGTGTCTGGAAAAGAACAGCAAGGAGGAAGAGGGGCACAGAAGGAGTAATGAGAGGGAGGAAGGTGAGGGTGGGAGGTGATGACAGCGTGTTTTGTGGGGTCTTGTGGGTCACAGTGAGGACTTCGGCTTCTAGTGATGTGGGAGCCATGGAGGACTCTGAGCAGAGGAGAGACATGACCTAACTCAGGTGTCCCTGGGTGCTCTCTGGCTGCTGTGGGAGAACAGTTTGGGAAACATGAGTGGGAAGTATGGGGGCTGGACCGGGTGGAGGTGGTGAGAGATGGCTGATTTGGGACAGATTCTGCAGGCAGAGCCCACTGACTTTTCTGACCGGTTGAGATGTGGGAGTGGGAGAAAGAGCAGGGTGTGCGAGCGGCAGAGTGGCAGCAGGAGGATGGCTGAGACCCATGCAGCAGAAGTCAGAGGGGACTGTTCAGCTCAGGGGCAGACACACATCGAGCACGGTGGACTCATACAGACAGCCAGGCCCAGTCCTCCTTCACCACAGAGGTGACATCTCTGCACCCATCCCAGAGAGAAGGAAGAAGTGGGACTTCCTGAATGGGGCTGAAAAGTAACACTTCAACAGCTGAGAAGCTTGACTTGAGTGTCCAAAGTGTCCAAACTGTGATGGGTGAGAGTATCTGGCCAAAAAGAAGTCAGGTTACAGGACTAGAAAGTTCCTTATTTGCATCCCTGGAACCTGTGAAAATCACATCCATGGAAAGATCCCCAGGCCAGCTGCTTTCTTGGTGGGAGTGAGTAGGAGCCAGTGGGCACGGAGCTCAGGGGCAGGTCAATGCCACTCTCACCGTGAGGGTAAGGAACAAGGAACACATGGGGTTAGGGTCTGGAGTCTTTCTTTTTCCTCTTCCTCTTTCTTCTCATCCAGAACCCCGTGTGCTCAGACCACACGAGCTGGGGGTGGGCGTGGGTGGCTTCTCCAGCCCAGCAAAGGCCCCGATTCATACTCACCATGACCGAGAGAGTGTCCTGCCTGCATTGCTCACGGCTCGCAGCCCGAGATGGGAGGGTCTGAGGACCTGGGTCCTATTATACACGGGGTCTCTAGAGCTGCTGTCCCAGGGGCCCCCCAGCCATTAACAAGCCCCCCAGGACTCAGGCTGGTGACACTCTATGGGTTTTTTCCTCCTGGAAAAGAGACTCCAGGGTCCACTTCCCTGGGCCCCAGACTCTCATGGCAAAAAGTAGGAAAGGACTAATTATGATTTATTTTGTGGATGGTTGTCACAAACGCACTCCTCACTCCATCAGTGCTCCCCAGGCCTGTCAGTGCCCACCCATGCTGGGCAAGGCTGCTAACCAAGGAAAACGCAGCCCCAGCCCTGCCTTCAAGGAGGAAGGAACGAGTGAATCACTTGATGTTACCCAAATGTTGCCCAGGCATATCTTCTCAGGGTGACCACAGCCCCTCCATCCCTCTCCGTGTTCTCCCCAGAATTAAGTAGCCACCAAATTTCTACTCTTCCTTCTCGATTTCCCCACCCCCTCAGCCCCACCCTAATTCAAGCGGTAACGTTCTTACCTGTTGCAAAAGCTGCCAGTGTCACCCTCTAGTCTGTCCTCTGCACCAGCATCAGAATGGGAGCTCTGGCTGTGTTCCCTCTCTACTCGGGGACCTTCCATGGTTTTCCATGGCCCTCAGTGTAAAGTTTAAAATTCCCCATCTTCACATTTAAGACCCTTGTGGTCTGGCCCTGGGTACCCTCTCTAAGTCCAAATCCAGTCATTGCTCCATGCAAACTGACACACATCCATTTATTAAGTTAACAATAAATAAGGAAGTGTGGCATAGACCCAGCCATTCCAAATTGTTGACCCTTCCTCTTTGATCTCCATGCTGTATCACACCATTTTGCCTCTCTCCGTGCTATTTATTTTCCCCTCCTCTTACCTCTTGGCAAACTCCTCACCCTCCTGAAAGACATATCTCTAGCATTAAGAAGATATACACACATCTTTGTCCATTCATCCGTTGACTGACATTAGGTTACTTTTATATTTTGGCTAATGTGAACAGTGCTGCAATGAACACAGGAGTTCTAGCTGAGAATTTGACTTCATGAATTTAATTTCATGACTGGACATGAGTAGTGTCATGATTTTGCAAACTCCTGCTTTATACCCCTGTCATATTTTGGGTTCTCCCAGAAGCAGACCCTGAGACAAAAATTTGAGTAGAAGTAAGTTTATTTTGGAGGTGACCCCAGAAATACAAGCATGGAAGTGGGGTAATGAGAAAAGAAAGGAAAAGAAGCTAATAGAGTATATGTTATCAGGCAACTTACCCCTGTGGCAGCTAGGGTTCATTCCCACCGGAAACCTCTGGGAAGCAGCATGGAATATTTATTAGTTGCTCTCACGGAATTCCTGCTTATACAGACCTGACTGCCCCTCAATTTACCCCATCCCCAGTTAAGGAGTACAGACTGACTGCTTCAAAAAATCAGTACATCCCATACCCCATCACCATAGTGATTGAGTAGCAGTGCTAAAAAGCAATCCCAACCACCACCACCAGGGGACAATTGGCAATGCCTGGAGATATTTTTGGTTGTCACAATAAAGAAGGGGCATTTAGTGGGGGGGGGGGGGGAGGGGCAGGGATGCCATTAAACATCCTACAGTGCACAGGAGAGCCCCCTATAGTAAGGAATGATCTGGCCCCAAATGTCAATATTGCGAACACTGAGAAACCTTCACTAAGAGGATGGATACATGACCCAACTGGAGTCAATACAAAATCAACCTCAAGTCTAGAAGTTTCTCAGTTCCCTGGAAAGTGCAGTATGGCCAGTGACCTTCGCACCTATTTTGCTAACAGAGGGAGAGCTAGAGCTGTGCCGGTAGGAAGAGTTGTGTCGGGTGCCACATGGAGCCCGAGGATGACACTGATGCCCAAAGAAAAATCTGTATAGATGAACAGAAATTCATCCCTCATTTGAGTCACTAGATCAAATCGTCCCTGAAGCTGGTTCTTTTTAGTTACGTGAGCTAATAATTTTGTTTGTTTGTTTAAGCCAGCTGGGTTAATTTGTGTCAAATGCAACCAAGATGACTCCATGTGACAGAGGAATCAATGAACATTATCCTATCCTCTTTTCCTGGAAAAACCTAGTGTGAACACAACCTTGTCTTGGAGCACAACTGGTTGCAAGACAGAAACCCACCTAAGCTGGTATAGGTAAAGGAGTATTTTTTACATGGGCACAGCATTGTCCCCAGACTCAAAGGAAGCATGAAGTAAAGGTGACTTTCATGCAAAACCAGCATCAGGCACTTAGAAGGCAATGAATAAATAAGTGTGATGTCAATGGAGTGAATGCTCAATCAACTGGAATTGATACTTCTGAAACTGAGAAAGTCCTTCTAACTCTAGAACCATTTGAGCACACTTCTCTGATTCTCCCTGCACACTAGCTCCATTCTTCTGCTGCTTGCAGAAGTACCCACCACTCCAAACTGGCCACCCATGTTTCTTAATCTGCTGGTGACCTTAAAAGCTCCACCAACTGATGGCTTTCTTAGCATTTCCATTAAACAATGTTTTAGAGCAAATATGATTGGATCATCCTAAGTCAGGTGACTACACCTGATACAATCAATGAAATCATCTGCCAAAAGAGGAAGAAGCACAGGTGGGCAGGCAAGCCAAATGGGTTTAAACCAATATGGGAGCTCAAGTTAGCCTTGAAGACAGAAGCCCCACTACTACCATTCCCTACCTTATCTAGACACACACCAATGACACTGAGTGTTAACTATTCCTTTATTAGGTGGTGAGGGGAGTAGGGGGCTGTACAATGCAAGGCCTGGGAATTTAGCTACACAGGGATTGTGATTAGAAGCCATATTACAAAAGTAGCCTAGAAATACTTCTATTCTGCCATGGGGCTGGGCCAGGGGAGTACCAGGAGAGGTGCCACTCAGACAGCTCCTTCCCACCTTGTAGTCCCATATATACAGGGAGACAAAGTGAAATGCATGTATCTCCCCTGGTCCTCATGTTCCCACCACCCGGTCCCAAGTTCCCAAGGGAAGTGGCCCAGGCTCTAGTGTGGGGGGACAAATCTGGGGGTGGGCTCTTTGAGGCAGAAGGGCTCTTCCCCCAGCAAAGCTATAGAACAAGTTCCATCTGGAATGCAGTGAAGTGAGGGAGGTGGGGTGGGGAGAAAGCTCCCACATCTCGCCAACCCCTGGCCCCAGAGGGTGCGCCCAAGGGTGCCTACTTGGTACACACCAGGGTCATGTACTCAGTACACAGGATCCCAGTCATGCCTGTGTACTCAGTACACAGAATCCAACTTGGCCAAATGGGCCCACAGACTCAGCCCCATGGGGGCACTGGGGGGTTTGCAGGGGGCAGGGAGCATCTCCATATATATATTTTGTAAAAAAAAAAAAATAATAATAATACGTTTGTTTAAATGAATTTGTTTCTATACAAAATGTAAAAAAAAAATAATAATCCACTCGTGTCAGAGTGTAAGGAGTGAGAGAGGCCAGAGGAGGCAAGAAAGGAAGGAAGGGAGAATTGGGGAGCAGGAAGGGGGGGCAGGAGGAGGTCCCATACTCATCAAAAGACCCGTGGGTGTGGGTCAGTCTGAACCCCTTATAAATAAAGGAAGACCGAAGCCCTAGACTGGTGACCTATCTCAGGAATAGGGGTGCAGGAAGATTGGTTAAGAGAGAAGAGAATGAAAAGGATTAAAGAAGAGAAAGAGAATCAGGACAGGGTGTCGTTTCAGTCCCCCAAAATCCAAGAACTGAGGAGCATCTCAAGCCAACACCTGCCTCTTGGAGGTGACTTCGGGCTGGGGCCCCAGTTGGGTCTGGGCCTGAACTAGGGGGCCAGGGACAGACAGGGAGAGTGGCTGGGCAGGCAGTGTCCCGGCAGCTGTGGCTGTGGCCCCGGTCGCAGTGGCCGGGCTGGGTGTGGAGTCGGACCAGTCTGAGAGTGAGGGAGGTGAGGGGCTGGCCCAGTGTTCAGGGGACTCAGGGGATGGGGTCAGGTAGGGATGCTCACTGGGGACCCGGAGGAAGCGAGCCTTGGGGGGGCTGCCATGAGCCCCAGGTACTGGATACTCCTCACCATGTCCGGGGGCTGCCAGATATGGTGGGGGCCGCTCCTGGGGAGACACAGGGGTCCCAGGGTTCAGCAGCTGGGGTCCTGGCGCCAGCGGCAGCAGGAATGAAGGACCTGGCGGGGCAGGCGGGGGCAGCCGGGCCCAGTCAAGGGGAACAGCCACAGGGTTCAGCAAGCCCAGGCTGAGCACGCAGCCCCCAGGGGGCTGGCGTCCTAGACCTGCCCTGCCCGCACCCCCAAGTTGTGCCAGGGACACAGCCGTGGTGGTGGCACCCACGTAGGGCCCCTCAAGTGGGAAGCCTCCAGGGGACACAGGGGGCCCACCAAAGGGCCGTGGGGAGTCCAGAGAGTCTACAGGGGACAGTGTGACTGAGCTCTCAGCCAGGGGCCCCGGGCAGGCCAGCGTCAGCTTCTTACCCCGGCCCCGGGTGCCCTGTGGTCCCAGCCCTGTTTTCCCTGGTGGCCTCCGGCTCTTCTTGCCCCCCGACTGTGCCGCCTTGAGGCCAGGGAGGAAGGCCCCCGGCGGGCAGAGCAAGGGCCCCAGGCCATGGGAGCCTGGGGGGCTGCGAGGCCCACTGGGCTGGTCCAGCAAGCGTACAATGTCCTGGTGTAGCCTCTCCTGGGCCACGTCACGTGGCAGCCTGTCCAAATGGTCAGTGATCTCCCGGTTGGCAAAGTGATCCAGCAGGAGCTTGGCAGCCTCATAGCTGCCCTCCCGGGCAGCCAGGAACAGTGGAGTCTCCTCCTGGGGGGAGCACAGAACCCAAGATGTCAGGGTCACAAGGGCCAGGATGAACTCTTAGCCAACAACACCAGGGCCTCCATCCTCTGATGGAACCCGAGAGCTAAGAGTTCATACTCTCCAGCCTGACAGACCTGGGTTCAACTCCCATCTCTGATGGGGAGCCTAGGCAAGTTTTTATTTAAACTACATCGATGGAGCACCTACTAATTGCCAGCCCCAGAGCCAGGAACAGAGTGAGGAGAGTGAGGCACCCACCTTAGGCATAAAATTTAAGGGGGCATCAAAACTTTCAGTCATCAAAATAAATATTTTAACGTAATGTTTTTTAAAATAATTTATATTAATGCAAAAAATCCATAACAAATAAAATATGGAAAATTTAAATAAGGACAGAATCTACCTGTACCACTCTGAGTAGAGTAATACCACCTTTCAAGGCTTTTTAAACAACAATCATAAAGTTACCTTTTGTTGAGGATCCACTTAGCACGTTACCTCACTGAATCCTCGGAAGAAGCAATGAGATAAGTACTGTTGCTTCTCCATTTCACAGATGAGAACACTGAAGTTCAGAGGAATTAAGTAACTTTCCCAGGGTCACATAGCAACTGCCACGCATTTCCTTCTCTGATCTACTGTTGGAGCCTCTTGGGCTCAGGTCCCACCCCCAAAAGCTGTCTGCAGACTGGGTGAATGCTCCCACTAGACTACCGTACTCCCTCTCTGCTACCTGGTAGGGGAAGATCTGTGCCAGGGTTGACCCTCAGGAGGGCCAAGAGCTGGGGCTCACCTTGCTATCCTGCATGTCCTTGTTGGCTCCATTTTTGAGCAGGGCCAAGGTGGCCTCCACGTTGTTGACAGCTGCAGCCCAGTGTAAGGCTGATTTCCCTGAGGGGAGTGGAGAGAGGTCAGGGTCAGAGTCAGGCTCCTGTCCTGGCCCTCCAAGTCAGAGACGCAGGAAATGCCCAGAATATGGCCTGGGGGCAAGGAGTGGACCTGCCTTGAGTATTTAAGCACCTGTGTTAGGGTCTGTGTATGTGTGCAGATCCACAGAATGACTCTCTGTCCAAGGGAGATAATGCACATGTGTGTGCACATCTGTCCATGTGACTCCATATATGGCGAGAACTATGCAGCCCTCACTTGTTTGTACCTAGAGATCTGTTGTCCAATGCAGTTGCCACCAGTCGCATGTGCCTCTTTAGATTTAAAGTAACTAAAATTAAATAAAATACATGCCAAGACCACTCAATGGGGAAAGAATAGCTTTCTCAACAAATGGTGCTGGGACAACTTGATCTTCACATACAAAAAAATGAAGTTGGGCCCCTTACCTCAAACCATATACAAAAAATAACTCAAAATGAAATCAAAGACCTAAATGTAAAAGCCGAAACTATAAATCATTTAGAAGAAAACACAGGAGTAAATCTTTATGATCTTGAATTAGACAAAGATTCTTAGATATGACACCAAAAACAGAAGCAACAATACAAAAAAAAAAAAAAAAAAAAAAACCAGATAAACTGGACATCATCAAAATTAAAACTTTTATGCTTTGAAGGACAACATCAATAAAGTGGGGTAGTTCAGTTGGTTAGAGCATCATCCTGATATGCCAAGGTTGTGGGTTCTATCCCCAGTCAGGGCACATATAAGAATCAACCAATGGGCCCTGGCTGGTTTGGCTCAGCAGTTAGAGCATCGGCCTGCGGTCCAGAGAGACCCGGGTTCGGTTCCCGCTAAGGGCGCGTACCTCGGTTGCAGTTTGTCCCCGGCCCTGGTTGGTCGTGCGGGTGGCAACCACTCGATGTGTCCCTTCATGTCGATGTTTCTCTCAATCTCTCTCTCTTCCTCTCTCTCCCTCCCACTCTATCTGTACAAAAAAAATGGAAAAATATCCTCGGGTGAGGATAAAAAAAAAAAAAAAAAAAAAAGAATCAACCAATGGCCCTGGCCGGTTTGGCTCAGTGGTTAGAGCGTCGGCTTGCAGTCTCGAGAGACCCGGGTTCGGTTCCCACTAAGGGCATGTACCTCGGTTGCAGTTTGTCCCCGGCCCTGGTTGGGTTGTGCGGGTGGCAGCTACTCGATGTGTCCCTTTCACGTCAATGTTTTTCTCTCTCTCTCTCCCTCCTACTCTATCTGAACAAAATATCAAAAAAATGTCCTCGGGTGAGGATACAAAAAAAAAAGAATCAACCAATCAACCAATGAATACATAAATAAATGGAACAACAAATTATCTCTCTCTTAAAAAAAACAACAAATAAAAATAAATGAAAGTGAAAAGAAAACCTACAAATTACAAGAAATATTTATAAATCATACCTAGAATATATAAAGAATCTTCATAACTCAATAATAGAAAGACAAATAACCCAATTAAAAATGGGCAAAATAGCTCTGGCTGGTTTGGCTCAGCGGTTAGCCCATTGGCCCGAGGACCGAAGGGTCAAGGATTCAATTCTCAGTCAAGGGCATGTACCTGGGTTGCAGGTTTAATCTCTAGCCCAAGTCGGGGTTGTGCAGGAGGCAACCATTCAATGTGTCTCTCTCACATCTGTGTTTCTCTCTCTCTTCCCCCTTCCCTCCCTTTCACTCTCTCTAAAAAAAACTCAATAGAAAAACATCCTCTGGTGAGGATTAACAATGATAAAAAAGAAGGGTAAAATATCTGAGTAGACATTTTGCAAAAGAAGACATACAAATGGCCAATAAGCACATAGAAAGATGCTCAACATCATTAGCTATCAGGAAAATGAAAACCAAAACAAAGATACCAATTCACATCCACTATAAATAAAAAGACAGATAATAAAAAGTCTTGGCAAGGATGTGAAGATATTGGAACCCCCATACACTGTTGGTGGGAGTGAAAAACAAGGCAGGCCCTGGCCAGTTTGGCTCAGCAGTTAGAGCATCGGCCTGCAGTCTGGAGAGACCCGGGTTCAGTTCCCGCTAAGGGCACTTACCTCGGTTGTCCCCGGCCCTGGTTGGGTCGTGTGGGTGGCGACCACCCGATGTGTCCCTTACACCTCTCTCCCTCTCTCTCTCTCTCTCTCTCTCTCTCTCTCTCCCCCCATCCCACTCTATCTGAATAAAATATAGAAAAATGTCCTTGGGTGAGGATAAAAAAAAAAAGAAAAATGGAGCAGCACATGTGGAAAACAGTTTGGCAGATCCTCAAAAGGTTAAATATAGTTACCATGTGACCCAACAATTCCACTCCTAGGTATCTACCTAAGAAAAATAAAAAGATATGTCCACAGAAAACTTTTACATGAATGTTCATAGCCGCATTATTCATAATAGCCAAAAAGTAGAAACAACTAAATGTCCATCAATGGATGAATGGATTTTTAAAATGTGGTATAGTCCAGCCAGTGTGGCTCAGTGGCTGAGCATCGACCCTGCACTAAGAGATAGCCGGTTTGATTCCCGGTCAGGGCACATGCCCAGGTTGTGGGCCCAGTCCCCAGTGGGGGCATGCAGAGGGTGGCCAATTGATGTTTCTATCTCTCTCTCCCTCTTCCTTCCTCTCTCTCTAAAATCAATAAAAAAAATATTTTAAAAATGTGGTATATTCATACAATAAAATATTATTTGATAATAAAAAAAATACTGACACATACTATAACATTCATGAATCTTGAAAACATTATGCTAAGTAAAAGAAGCCAGTCAAAAAGACCACGAGTTGTACACCTCCATTCACATGCATGTCCAGAATAGGCAAGTCCACAGAGACAGGAAGCACTTGAGTGGTTGCACAGAGCAGGAAAGATGGGCAAGGGAGTGATAGCTAAGAGATGAGGGTTTCGTTTTTAGTTGATAGAAATGTTCTAAAATTTATTGTGATGATATTTGCACAACTATGTGATTATACTAGATGCCCTTAGATTTTAAACTTTGGGTGAATTGTATGGTAGGGGGATTATATCTCAGTAAAGCTTTTTTTTATTCCTCACTCGAGGATGAGGATACTTTTTTATTTATCATTGGATAGAGTGGGATGGAGGGCAGGAGAGAGAGAGACAGAGAAAACATCGATGTAATAGAGCCACATCAACTGGTTGCCTCCCACATGACCCCAACCAGAGCCATGCCCGCAACCGAACCACAACCGAGATACATGCCCTTGACCAGAATCGAACCCGCGACTCATTGGTCCACAGGCCAACGCTCTAATCGCTGAGCCAAACTGGCCAGGGCTCAGTAAAGCCTTTTTGAAAGCAGGCAGAACAAAGGTTAAAACATTGAATAAAATAGAACATTTAATTCTCTTCACCCCAGCAATATTACAAATGCTCAATAGCCACCAAATGTCGCCACTGGTTACCACACTGGACGGCACAAACTGAGAATATTTCCATCATCACAGAAAGTTCTCTGGTCCGCAGGCTGACACTCTAACCGCTGAGCCTAACTGGCCAGGGCCAGAAAGTTCTATTGGACAGTCCTCCAGAGCCATATATCTCAACCAGGGGTGATTCCCCCCAGTGGCATTTGGCAATGTTAAGAGACATTTTCAGTTGTCACAACTGGGAAGTGGGGTGTTACTGGCATCTAATAGTTCAGGGCCAGGGGTGCTGCTTAACACCCTGCAATGCACAGGATGGTCCCCACCACCAAAGATGATCCAATCCCAAGGTCAATGGTAGGTTGAGAACACCTGCTCCAAAGGTTGAGAATAACTAGGGCAAAGGTTGTTTGTGAGCATCAGGGTGTGTCTACATCTGTGTTAGGTCCTCTGGACATAAAGACAAGTTGTGAATCTCCACAACTCTGTGCAAGCAAGCCACCTCCAGGAAGGGAGAGGCCACCTCATATAATTGGGTCTGTTTACAAATTTATTATGTCAGCTGCCTAGCAGATGGCAGCAGTAAGTACTTCTAACAAAGCAGATGGAAATGATGTCCCTTGGGGAAGGATGCTTTTTTCTAAATCCCAGATGTGACCCCCAATAACCACAGCAATCTTGAAAAAGAAGAACAAACTGAGAGGGATCACAATACCAGATATCAACTTATACTACAAAGCCATCATAATCAAAACAGGCTGGTACTGGCACAAGAACAGGCATATAATAAAAAAATGGAATGAAACAGAGAACCCAGATATCTACCCAAAACAGTATGCACAATTAATATTTGACAAAGGAAGCAAGAAAGAGCATACAATGGAGTAAAGACAATCTCTTCAATAAATGGTGTTGGAAAAATTGGACAGGTACATGCAAAAAAAATGAAACTAGACCACCAACTTACACCATACACAAGAATGAACTCAACATGGGTAAAAGACTTAAATGTAATCCATGAAATCATAAAAATCCTAGACGAAAATGTAGGCAGAGAAATCTCAGACATCATACATAGAAGAATTTTCACTGATACATTGCCTAGGGCAAGAGAAACAAAGGAAAAAAATTAATAAATGGGACTACATCAAACTAAAAAGCTTCTGCAAGCAAAAGAAACCAGCATCAAAATGAAAAGGGAACCCACTCTCTGGGAGAACATATTTGCCAATGATACATGGGATACAAAATACTCATACAACTCAACAAAAGGAAGACAAAGAATCCAATTTAAAAATGGGCAGAGGGATTCCAAAATGGCGGCAGAGTAAATGGAAGCTCCACAGACCATCTCCCAGGACCAAACTGGAATTACAACTAAAATAAAGACAAATCGTCAGAAAAAAGCAACAGAAAAGCAGCTTGTGAAGACCATACAACCAGGGACACTGAATCGATCCTGGTAGAATTGCAGAGGCGCGAGAGGGGGGCTGGGAGCCCACAGCAGCTGTGTTAGCTATGAGCAGTGCCCTCGGGGTTAAACTCCCAAGCAGCTCCACAGCGCAGAGCCAGGACAGACGCTAAAATAGCTGTAGCTACTCACCTTGGGCTCTGGCAGAGGAAGGGCAGACTAGACTGGAACTGTGTGCGGACACATGGGATTTGGAGGGCACTCAGAGCTTTTGCTGACTTGCAGCCACGCAGGATGGTGGCCATCTTACTGCTTCCTAGGGCACTGGGGAGAGGCAGCAGCCCTTCCCTAGAAGATTCAATCCCACCCAGTAGGCCACTGAAATGCAAATTGAGGCTCATTAACAACAGCATCGGCCCCAACCTTGGGAAATCCCCTTACACTGAACACCTGAGAGTTTTTCATTCAACTGAGAAACAAAGGCTCTTCAAGTAACCCGACTAATAGCCTCCAGGCAAAAAGCTAGAGAATAACTGAACCATCTCTGGGCTTGCAACTCTACACAAGAAAGTAAGACATGACAGTGGTGTTTAGCGTGGGTCCTTCCACGCTCATCCAAACACAGGAGAGGGAGCCACAAGTAGCAGAACACCAATACCCACAGGGAAAATTTGGCAGCCTCCAAAGCCCACTGAGATAGCCAAAATGGTGAAGCAAAGAAACAAATCCCAAATGAAAGAATGAGAGACCTCTACCAAAGATGGGATAAATGAGGTGCAGTTCAGCAAGTTAACAGAGCTAGAATTCAGAGCCATGATCTTGAGGAAGCTCAACAGCATGAATAAGGACATCAACACCATGAGTAAAGATATAGAAAAATCAACTAATTGGAAATTAAAAACCACCAAGAAGAAATGAAGAATGACATAGTAGAAAAAAAGAACACATTGGAAGGTCTAAACAGCCGAGTAGAGGAAGCTGAGGACCAGATCAGTGAATTAGAAGACAGGGTAGAAAAAAATCAACCAATCAGAAAACCAAAAGAAAAAAACAAAAAACAGGAAGACAGCTTAAGAGAACTGTGGGACATCTGGAAACGTAATAATATTCGCATCATAGGAATCACGAAGAAGAAGAAAATGAACAAGGGTCAGACAATATATTTGAAGAAATAGTGACAAAAAACTTCCCTAATTTGGTGAAGGAAGAAGGCATTCAAGTTCAAGAAGCACAGAGAGCCCCAAGTAAGAAGAACCCAAACAGGCCCACACCAAGACACGTAGTAATTAAATGCCAAAAATTAAAGACAGAGAGAGAATCCTAAAAGCAGCAAGAGATAAGCAACAGGTTACCTACAAAGGAACCCCCATAAGGCTATAAGCTGACTTCTCAACAGAAACACTACAGGCCAGAAGGGAATGGCACGAAGTAATCAAGGTCATGAAAAACAAGGATCTTGCCCTGGCCAGTTTGGCTCAGCAGTTAGAACGTCAGTCTACGGTCCAGAGAGACCCGGGTTCGGTTCCTGCTGAGGGCATGTACTTCGGTTGCAGTTTGTCCCCAGCCATAGATGGGTCATGCAGGTGGCAACCACTCAATGTGTCCCTTTCACATCTCTCTCTCTCCCTCTCTCTCTCTCTCCCTTCCACTCTATCTGAACAAAACATGGAAAAATGTCCTCTGGTGAGGATAAAAAAAAAAAAAGAAAAAACAAGGATCTGAATTCAAGACTACTCTACCCACCAAGGCTATCATTCAAAATAGAAAGTCAAATAAAGAGCTTCCCAGACTAAAAAAGGCTAAGGGAATACATTAGCACCAAACCAGCACTGCAAGATATGCTAAAAGGACTGCTGTAATTAGTAGAAAAAATAGGAAGAAAAATATAACAATGCTAAACAAAAATGGCAATAAATAAGTACATATCAATCATTACCTTAAATGTAAATAGACTGAATGCTCTGATCAAATGACACAGAGTAGCTGATTGGCTAAGAAAGCATGACTCATATATGTGTTTTTACAAGAGACCCACCTCACAACAAAAGACTCACATAGATTGAAAGTGAAGAGATGGGAAAAAATCTTCCAAGCAAACAGAAAGGAAAAAAAAGCTGGGGTAGCAATACTCATATCTGATAAAATAGATTTCAAAATGAAGGCCTTAACTAGAGACAAAGAAGGCTACTATATAATATTGAAAGGATCTATCCAACAGGAAGATATAACCTTGATAAACATATATGCATGCAATATAGGAGCACCAAAATATATTTAAAAAAACATCTGGAGGACTTCAAAGGAGAAATTGACAGCAATACAATCATAGCAGGGGACTTCAACACCCCGCTGACACCACGGGATAGATCCTCTAGACAAAAAATTAGCAAGAAAAGAGAGACTCTAAATGAAGCATTAGACCAAATGGATTTAATAGCTATCTACAGAGAATTACACCCCAAAACTAGAGAATTCTCATTCTTCTCAAGTGCACATGGGACATTCTCAAAGATAGACCACATGTTAGGACACAAACTAAGTCTCTACAAGTTCAAGAAGACTGAAATCATATCAAGCATCTTCTCAGATCACAATGGCATGAAACTAGAAATCAATTGCAACAAGAACATGCAAAGACATTTGAAAACATGGAGGCTAAATAGCATGTTATTAAACAATGAATGGGTTACCAAGGAGATCAAGGAAGACATTAAAAACTTCCTGGAAACCAACAAAAATGAACACACAACACAAAATCTATGGGATGCAGCAAAAGCATTTCTGAGAGGGAAGATCATAGCACACAGGCCTACCTCAGGAAACAAGAAAAATTTCTAATAGACTATCTAACCTCACAACTTAACAAACTAGAAAGCAAACAAAAAGAAAACCCCAGAGCAAGTAGAAGGAAGGAAATGGTAAAGATCAGAGCAGAAATAAATGACATAGCAACCAAAAACAAAAAACCAATTCAAAGGATCAATGAAACAAAGAGCTACTTTTTCAAAAAGATAAATAAGACTGATGGACCCATAGCTAGACTCACCAAGAAACAAAGAGAACCCAAATACACAAAATCAGAAATGAAAGAGGAGAAATAACAACTGACACTACAGAAATACAAAAGATCATTAACAACTACTATGAACAATTACATGGCAACAAATTCGACAATCTAAGCAAAATGAACAAATGTCTAGAAATACATAGTCTCCCAAAACTGGACCAGGAAGAGATAGAAAACTTGAACAGACCAATAACAACTAAGGAAATTGAAGAGGTAATCAAGACTCTCCCAGCAAACAAAAGCCAAGGCCCAGATGGCTTCATGGGGGGGTTTTACCGAACGTTCAAAAAAGAACTAATACCCATTCTCCTCAAACTATTTCAAAAAATTCAAGAAAGAAGACTTCCAAACTCATTTTATGAGGCCAGCATAATCTAATTGCAAAACCAGAAAAAGACACTACAAAGAAAGAAAACTACAGGCCAATATCCCTGATGAACACAGACGCCAAAATCCTGAATAAAATACGAGCAAATCGGATCCAGCAATACATCAAAAAAATTATTCACCACGACCAAGTGGGATTCATCACAGGGATGCAGGGTTGATATAATATTCGCAAATCAATAAATGTGATACACCACATATATAAAATGAAGAATAAAAACCACATTTGACAAAATCCAGCATCCATTTCTGAAAAAAACGCTCAGCAATGTGGGAATAGAGAGATCATATCTCGACATAATAAGGGCCATATATGAAAGACCTACAGCCAACATCATACTCAATGGGCAGAAATTAAAAGCATTTCCCTTTAGAACAGGAACAAGACAGGGATGTCCACTTTCGCCACTCTTATTTAACATAGTACTGGAAGTCTTAGCCACAGCAATCAGACAGGAAGTAAAAATAAAAGGGATCCAAGTTGGAAAGGAGAAAGTGAAACTGTCATTATTTGCAGATGACATGGTATTATACATAGAAAACCCTAAAGACTCCATCAAAAATCTACTCGACTTAATAAATGAATTTGGCAAAGTAGCAGGATACAAAATTAATGTCAAGAAATCAAAGGCATTCTTTTTTTTTAATCCTCACCCAAGGACATTTTTCCATTGTTTTGTTCAGATAGAGGGGAAGGAAAAGAGAGGAAGAGAGAGAGAAACATCGATGTGAAAGGGATACATCGAGTGGTTGCCATCCACACGACCCAACCAGGGCCGGGGACAAACTGCAACCGAGGTAGCACCCTTAGCGGGAACCGAACCCGGGTCTCTCCAGACCACAGGCCATCGCTCTAACCGCTGAGCCAAACCAGCCAGGGCCAAAGGCATTCTTATACACCAATGATGAACTCACAGAAAGAGAAACTAAAAACACACCCATTTACCATCTTGGCAAAAAAATTAAGATAACTAGGAAAAACTTAACCAAAGAAGTAAAGGACCTATATGCAGAAAACTACAGGATATTGAAAAAAGAAATAGAGGAAGATATAAAAAAGTAGACGTACATACCCTGTTCATGGATTGGAAGAATTAACATCATTAACATGTCCATATTAACCAAAGCAATCTATAGATTCAATGCAATCCCCATCAAAATACCAATGACATATTTCACAGAACTAGAACAAATACTTCAAAAGTTCATATGGAACCAAAAAAAGACCCCTAATAGCCACAGCAACTTTGAAAAAGAAGGACAAATTAGGTGGGATCATAATACCAGATAGGTTATACTACAAAGCGACTGTAATCAAAACAGCCTGGCACTGGCACAGGAATAGGCATATAGACCAGTGGAACAGAACAGAGAACCCAGAAATGGACCCAAGACATTATGCTCAATTAATATTTGACAAAGGAGGAAAGAGCATACAATGGAGTAAAGACAGCCTCTTTAATAAATGGTGTTGGGAAAATTGGACAGCTACATGTAAAAAAAAGAAACTAGACCATCAACTTACACCATACACAAGAATATATTCAAAATGGATAAAAAACTCAAATGTGACTTGTGAATCCATAAAAATCCTACAAGAAAATTAGGCAACAAAATTTCGGACATCATACGCAGCAGAATTTTCACTGATATATCACCTAAGGCAACAGAAACAAAGGAGAAAATGAACACATGAGACTACATCAAACTCAAAAGCTTCTGCACAGCAAAAGAAACAACCATCAAAATGGAAAGGGAACCCACTGCATGGGAGAGCATCATTGCCAATGATGTATCAGATAAGGGGTTAATTTCCAATATATATAGAGTGCTCATACAACTCCACAAAAGGAAGACAAAGAACCCAATTGAAAAATGGGCAGAGGAGCTGAATAGACACCTCTCCAAACAGGACATACAAATGGCCAAGAGACATAAGAAGAAATGCTCAACATCACTAATCATCAGAGAGATGCAAATTAAAACAACAATGAGGTATCACCTCACACATATCAGAATGGTCGCCATCAACAAATCATCAAACAACAAGTGTGGGCAAGGGTGTGGAGAAAAGGGGACTCTAGTACACTGCTGGTGGGAATGCAAACTGGTGCACCCACTATGGAAAATACTATGGTGTTACCTCAAAAAATTAAAAATTGAATTGCCATCTGATCCAGTGATCCCACTTTTAGGAATATACCCTAAGAAGCCTGAAACACCAATCAGGAAGAATATATGTACCCCCACGTTCATAGCAGCACTATTTACAATAGCTAAGATCTGGAAACAGCCCAAGTGTCCATCAGTAGACAAATGGATAAAAAAGCTGTGGTACATATGCACAGTGGAAGTACTATCCAGCTATAAGAAAAAAGATCTCTTATCCTTTGAGACGACACGGAGGGACCTGGAAAGTATCATCCTAAGCGAAACCAGCCAAGCAGAAAAAGACAAATACCACATGATCTCACTTATTTGTGGAATATAATGAACATAACAGTCTGAGGAATAGGGAAGACCCAGAGACATGGAAGTAGTGTACAAACTGACAACCCTCAGAAGATGGGGTGGTGGGGGGAGGGAAGAGATAAACCACAGAATTTATATGCATGTGCGCATAACTAATGGACACGAACAACAATGCTGAGGATGGGGTGGGGGTGATGAGGAGGAGGGTGTCAATGGGGAAAAAGAGAAACATCTGTAACAAAAATAAAATAATAAAAAAATAAGTATGTAAATAAAAATGTGCAGAGGACCTGAATAGACACTTCTCCAAATAGGACATACAAATGGCCAGGAGACATGTAAAAAAAAATGTTCAACATCTCTAAACATCACAGAGATGCAAATTAAAACAACTATGAGATATCACTTCACACCTGCCAGAATGGCTGCCATCAACAAATCATCAAACAAGTGCTGGTGAGGGTGTGGAGAAAAGGGGACTCTAGTATACTGCTGGTGGGAATACAGACTGGTGCAGCCACTATGGAAAACAATATAAAGTTTCCTCAAAAAATTAGAAATAGAACTGCCATTTGACCCAGTAATCCCACTTCTAGGAATATATCCTAAAAAGCCTGAAATACCAATCAGAAAAAAATATATGCACCCCTATGTTCATAGCAGCACTATCTACAATAGCTAAGATCTGGAAACAGCCCAAGTGCCCATCAGTAGACGAATGGATAAAAAAGCCGTGGTACATGTACACAATGGAACACTATGCAGCTATAAGAAAGAAAAAACTCTTACCCACTGCAATGACATGGAGGGATCTGGAGAGTATTATGCTAAGCAAAATAAGCCAACCAGAGAAAGACAAGTACCACATGATCTCATTTATGGAACATAATGAACAAAATAAGCTGTCAACCAACAGAGATCCAGAGATATGGAAGTAGGTAACAGACTAACAAACCTGAGGGATAGGGAGGGGTGGGAAGAAATAAACCAAAGAACTTGTATGCATATATGCACAACCAGTGGACACAGACATTAGGTTGGGGAAAGCAGAAGCAGGGTGGGAATGGAAGGAGGGGGTCAATGGGGAAAAAAGGGGGACATGTGTAATACTTTCAACAGTAAAAAAAAGAAAGAAAGAAAAAAATCACTGATATGTCCAATGAGCTAGTGGACACGATATAAAAATGCATGAGAGTGTATGTCCATGTTGCAGCCCTGTTATGTGTACAGAACTTCAGTGATTGGGTCGCATCGTGAGTGGGAGTTCATGCCAACAAGACAGTCAGGGTCCATGTAACACCTTCCCAGCCCCCACCACCCACCAGCCTACCAAGTTCGTCCACAGCATTGACATCAGCATGGCTGGCAATGAGCTCTTCCACCATGCCCTCCACCGCCAGGCGGGCCGCCAGGATCAATGCTGTGGATCCATCTGCCATGCGGGCATCCAGGTCTGTGGAGCGGTTCCGGATGAGAATCTAGGGGACAGGGTGAGCCATGAAAGGAACAGGGGGACCAGGAATACCTCTAAGCCCTCTGAGGTCCCCAACCCCCACATCTCCTGGAATCAGAGATTCAGGGAGCAGCTACTTGCTAGAAACTGTACTCCCATATATTCCCATTTTACAAATGAAAAAAATGAGCTCTGAAAGGCAGAACTGAGGCCTGAACCCAGATCAGTCTAACGCCTGTCCCAGCTCTGAGTTCCAAAGAGGCAGGCCTATCTCACCTGGAAGACGCCCTGGGCATCGGCAGTGACAGCCGTGTGCAGGGGGGTGCGGCCTGAGTGGTCCTGGGCATTGGTATCTGCTCCAGCATCCAAGAGCCGCTTGGCCGCATCAGCCCGGGCATAACGGGCAGCCAGGTGCAGGGCCGTCTCACCCGTGCGGTCAGTCCGCGCCCCAAGCTGGGCCCCCTGGCAAATCAGGTCTGAGATGATGCTGGCTGACGTGTCTTCTACTTCGTCCTCCTCAGCCGGCATTGGCTCCAGGGCCCCTCCACAGAAGGAGGCCAGCATTAGTGGGGTGAAGCCATCTGCACAGGGAACAGGAGTGTGTCACAGGAAGGTATATACAGGGGCCTTTCCAGGGACTCTTGTTGAGGGCACTGTGTTAGGAGGAAGTGGGACACACAGAAGTACATCTGCATGCACATGCACAAACACACACGTCTGGGCCAGGTACCCCAGAAGCCAACCCACGATGAAGATTCATGGGTGTGTAATTTGCCCCAGAAGGGCTTCTAGGCAGAAGGGGATAAAGGACAAGGGAGCAAGGAAGACAAACAAAAATGCACCTCAGACCAATTCCCAGTGGGTCATTTTAGCCTGATCCCAAAGGAGGAGTATGGAGGCTGAGTTGTAACCTAGAGTTATAATTTAGCTCAAGGCAAAGGAGTCATGCCTTTCAAATGCCCACACCCACAGGTTATGAGCATCCCTGGGGACCTAAAATCTCCAAGGGACTTCAAAAGATACAGGCCTTTTGGAGCAAAATGCCACAAGAGGAAGAATACCCTGAAATATGGAGATGATGAATCCAACAGGATCCAGGTAACATGTCAGCGGCATTCTACGTAATCATTTTGTCTGGTTCCCTTAGGGAGACACTTGCACCCCATTCTCCAACCTCAAGCTCTTATTAGCAAGCTCTGTTTAGAGCCAAACCTCCTCCCTCAGGGACAGGCATAAGGCCCAGGCTTGGTCAATCTGCATATTCTAGGCCCCTAGGCCACACTGATTAGTTCAAGGATAGGCATGTGACCCTAGTCTGCCCAATCAGAACTCAACCTGGGACTTTTTCTGGTGCAGATGGAAAAAGGTTTTATAAGGCTGGTCCTGCCTATAGCCATGATGTCCCCAGGAGTAAGCCTGTCTGGGCTGGAGCCCTGGATCCAAATGTACATGATGCTCCTGGTTACAAGAGCCAGTAAATCTACTGATTTACTTAAGCTAGTATGAGTTGGGCTAATATCACTTACAACCAAGAGTCCTGATTAACACACAGCCCCACAGACAAACACTCAGACACATCTAGGTCTTCCCAGAACATAGACTCAGAGACAAACTCTCACAAGTAGAAGAGGTGGGGGGTGGGCTCCATCACTGACCTGGGCCACGCACATTGACATCCATGCCATCAGCATCCGCATCGCCCTGTGGTGGTGTCAAGGCCATGGCTGGTGCCACACGGATGTCAGCAGCAACTAGGTGGTGTTGAGTCCACTGGCGGCAATCCACAGCATCCTCAGCCCCCACGCTGGGCTCCTCTACCTGGAGGCACAAGGACCCAGGTTCTTACAAGGGGTTGGGAGAGACAAAGGGACGGTCTGGGTTTCTCTCATGAAGATGCACACACAGCCCCCCAAAACCCGACTGTTTTCTAGATAAGGAAACAGGAAATTGACATACCAGAGCTCAGAGAACTCATTAGAGGAAAATCTAGAATTTTAATCCAAATTGGAAGGGGGAAAGGGCTTGGACCCCAAGGTTGGTGATCAAGGAAGAGACACAGATCATAGCAACTGTCAGCACACACCAGTTTATACACTGGACACAAACACATGAAAAACAGGATTAAAAGAACAATTCTGCTGACAATAGCATCAAGAAGAATAAAATATTTAGAATTAAATTTCATAGAAAAAAATGCAAAACTTGTGTTCTAGAAACTAAAAATCACTGCTAAAAGAAATATGGGGAGGCCCCGACCGATTTGGAGCGTTGGCCTGTGGCCCAGAGAGTCCTGGGTTCAGTTCCCGCAGGGGCACGTACCAAAAAAAAAAGTGGCGATGCCTGGCTGGTGTGGCTCACTGGTTGAGCGTCAACCCATGCACCAAGAGGTCTCTGGTTCGATTTCCAGTCAGGGCACATGCCCAGGTTCAAATCCCCAGTGGGGGGCATGCAGGAGGCAGCCAATCGATGTTCTCTCTCATTGATGTTTCTATCTCTCTCTCCCTCTCCCTTCCTCTCTCTCTAAAAGTCAATAAAGGAAAAAAAAATGTGGGGGCAGGGGGCTCTTCAAGTATCAGTATTAATCTGGGAACATGAATATTATCATGAGGTATGGGGACCACACAGTCACATACAAATGTATTGATATACCTTCATGAGCATAGCAACTGGGCCCCTAGCAGGAGCTTAATAAATTTCAGACTCATGGTCCAAAAGGCATGAGTGATGTTATGAAAACAGGACAGAATATTTTTAACCAGTCTGCCAGGATACTTAAGAGCCTTTGGGCACCAAACACAGAACCTGATCAAGCTACACCTGAGCTTAAGGATCCAGGTGACTTTCTCTGAGCTCTCCCACTGACCATCGATCAAGGCCCCACCCAAGACCCTGAAAGCAGGGGACAGAAGAGGGGGCACAACCTTCAATCGCTTGGCCTCTGGGCACTCCGTGTCCATCCAGTCTGTTGCTACCTCCCCCATCAGACTGTCACCCTTGGCCATGTTCCTGTGGGGACAATGGGGGGGGGGCAGAGGGGACAATAGAGACATGTGACCCGGGAGGAGGATTTGGGGTGGGGTCAGAGCAGAGATCCTAGAGGTGAGGTCAGGGTCTAGGGTTGGGATAGGTCAGTAGGCACAGCGGACAGGGTCGAGATACAGGGTCCAGTCAAGGGAGTGCAGGATGGGGTCAAGGTCACAGGGGGAATAGTGAGGGATTATGATGAGTAACAGCCAGGGTCTTAAGGTGGAACTGTGGAAGGAGATAGGAATGGGGTCAGGGGTCAGAGCAGTGAGCTGTGGGATAGGTGAGGGTCATGGGCATACATCAGGGGTTAGAGAGGATGATGTCATAACTGGATGGAGTTAACTTCATAACAGATGAGAGATGTAGCCAGGATGAAGAGATTATAGGGAGAGGTCATGGGGTCATGGGATCACAGGGGAGGGGTAAATTCAGTGGTAAGGCCAAGGTGAGGTGGGGTCTTGAGAGACAGATCAGGGAACTGGAGGTGAAGCCTAGGGTCAAAGCCAGAATTGAGTCATGGGGAATGGGCACTGAGTTGGGATAAAAAGGGGATCAGAGAGAATGTCAAAGGTCAGGGTGGGTTAAAGCCAGAGGTGACATTGGGGGTCACAGAGGAGAGGCTCAGGGGTGAGGGAGGTGCTGGTGTATGGAGAGGGGTCATGGAGTCAGAAATCATGTGGGAATGAATGCTGAATATCAGGGTGAAATTGAGAGACCAGGGTCAGGATGGGGTCCAGATGGGGTCAGGATAGAATCTGAGTTACGAGAATTGGAACACAGGAAACGAAATTGGGAGTCACAAATCAGGGGTCATCCCCAAGAAACCATGGAGTCAGTGGTCAAAGGGATGGACACTGGGGCCCCGTTGGGATCAGAGTCAGGTCAAGGTGGACACAAGGGCTCACAGGGCCCCTTAAATAAGGGACAGGGAAGGGGCAGGGTCCTCACTTCATGCCCAGAGCATCTTGGCCCACAGGCTCCCGCCGGCCCTTGTGGCCAGTGGCTACGTCCTTGTGCAGTGCAAAGCCCTCGGGGAACCAGAGGGTGCTGTGTTCACGCTTGCGCCGGGCCACCATGACGACCAGGACAAGGATGACCAGCAGAAAGACAGCACTGGCAGCCAGCAGCGGCAACAGCGGCATACTAGGCTCTAGCGGCTCCAGCGGCTCTCCTGCGGCAGGGAATGAAGGACTTCAACCACAGCCTGGACCCCACCGTAGGAGCCCTGGTTCCACCCTGGTGGCCCACCAGCCAGCCTCACCCCGCGCGGCCCAGAGTGGGTACGGGAAGTCCAGGCGCTCCACCGCTGACAATGCTCCCAGGTAGTCAGCTGCACTCTGGGCATCAGGGAAGCAGTGGTCATTCTCGGGCAGCTGCAGACACAGCCGGTTGTCAATCTCCAGCATCACCACTGAGCTGTGGAAACACAGGAGAGAGACAGGCTGGCTCAGTGGGGTACCTACAGCCAGCCTGGCACCAAGCCCCATCCCCAACCCCAGTGCCAGGCTCCAAAGAGCTGTGTCTACTCACCATATTGCCACGGCCCACCTGCCCCCATCTGGCATCCAATTCCACCACACTCCCAAAACCACTCTTGCTGTGGCCACCAGTGTCCCCTAGCCCATGACTCCAATGGGCATTGTTTTCATGTCAATATCTCTCATGGCTGCTGTTGGCACATGCCCAAGTCTCCCTTATCAGGTTGCTGCATCTGTCTCCAGACTATCCTGAGCACTGGCTTCTAACAGTGGAAGCCTCCCTTTCTCTGGAGAACTGGCAAGGTGGGAAACTTTTCCCTTGGGAGGTGACACCCCCTAGGGAGGCTATCAGCCTGGCTGATGTGGGGAATACAAAAGCTAGCTGTTCTGTCTCAAGGTGGGACTGACACTGAGGTGTTCTCCATGCTCCAGAGCACTGCGAGGAATCAAGCTGAAGCTAGACACTGGCTGAGGCTGCCTTCTGCCTCAGTGTTTCCCCATCCTGCTCCCCTCATCCCTCTCTCCTGAGAGCACCCCTTCCGTAGGGCACGTATATCTGAATCTCCATCTCAGGCTCTGCTTCCAGAAACTCAAACCCTCCAAATCCCTCTTTCCCTGGGATCTCAAATAGCCCACACCCCGATTTCTTCCTATTTCTCTAGTTGCCCCCTTTCCTCTTGTAACCACAGAACCAGATCAAACTGGTCCTGTCCTGTTTCCAACAAGACCCCGGAACCAACGTTTAAACTTGGATACACCACTTACAAGTAACACTTGTGAATCCTCAACTGCTCTCCCCACAGAACCAAAGGACCAGAACATGACTGGAACCTAAATGCTGAAACCCCTTAAGAGGTGAAGGATCTATCATCCATGAAGATCTGGTGCTGAAACCCCTTAAATCATGCCCCAAACCCTGGATCAGGGAAATGGACTTGAGCCTTGCCTCCTGACTCCTTGCCAGCTGAACTCACAAATAAAAGCTCTTTTGCCCGGCCGATGTGGCTCTGTGGCTGAGCGTCGACCCATGCACTAAGAGGTCGCCAGTTTAACTTCCGGTCAGGGCACATGCCCAGGTTGTGGCCTGATCCCCAGTGGGGGGCATGCAGGAGGCGGCCAATCGATGTTCTCTTTCATCGATGTTCTCTCATTGATGTTTCTATCTCTCTCCCCCTCTCCCTTCCTCTCTCTCTAAAATCAATAAAGAAAAAATATATATTTTTTCAATTTTAAAAAGCTTTTTTTTCTCATAAGCCAGTGTCATAGTATTGGCTTCTACACATATCGGGCAGTGAGCCCTTGCTTGGTGACACTCTTTTCTGAGCTAATTTCCCTCAACCAATCCTTAGGTTTCAGTGTCCCCAGATCATTATTCTGTCCCCACTTCTTTCCCCTTCTCTCTTACTTCGGGTTGCTGCATCTGTCCCCTCTCATGACTTCAGTGATTGTTAACACCCTTTTGTCTTTCTTGTCTCTGTCTTCAGCCCTTGGTTCTCCAGACTCCTCAGACTCTACAAACCCTAAAGCAACCCTATTTTTCACCTTGTGTCCTCAGTTTGAGGAGATGCCCTCCAGCCACTCAGTCACTCCAACCAAGGACTGGCACATCAGCCACCCTCTTCCATCTTCCCTAGTCCAGCTGAATCCAGCCAGAGCCTAAGCCCCCATCTCTAAAACCCATCCTTCCTCTGTGCTAGGCCCCACCCTGTCAGAGGCCACACCTCCCTCTGGCACTGTCTGGTCTGGGAGACCAGGCCAACAGAGAGTTCTACATTTTCCATTAAAAAAAAAAGCTAGCCCTGGCCGGTTTGGCTCAGCGGTTAGAGCGTCCACCTGCGGTCCGGAGAGACCCGGGTTCGGTTCCCGCTAGGGGCGCGTACCTCGGTTGCAGTTTGTCCCCGGCCCTGGTCGGTTGTGCGGGTGGCAACCACTCGATGTGTCCCTTCACATCGATGTTTCTCTCTTTCTCTCTGTTCCTCTCTCTCCCTCCCACTCTACCTGAACAAAAAATGGAAAAATGTCCTCTGGTGAGGATAAAAAAAAAAAAAAAAAGCTACACATGTTCTTACCTACTCTGCTATACTCGGGCCTCTCCAGGAGGTAGGTCTACATCCAGGGGCAATTCTGCTCTCCAAATGACCCTTGCCCACATCTGTCATATCTCAGGGGTGGGTTGCTACTCATATCTAGTGAGTAGAAGCCAGGGATGCTGCTCAACATCCTATAGTGCACAGGATGGCCCCACAGCAAAGAATGATCCTGCCCCAAATGTCAGTGCTGTGAAGCTTGAGACATGCTGGACTTACTGCCAAGAAGGCTTCCCAAAATGTTAAGGGAAATGAAACACAGCAGACCTGACCCACGGTGCCCCTTCCCATCCTTCGCTCAGTACCTGCACAGCCCCACAGCTCTCCCAGGTACAGCCACTTACCCAATCACCTCGGGGGCCACCTCCCGAAAGTTCCAGGCTTCAGAGCCAGGGTCCGGTTGATGGTAAGGGAAGATCATGGCCTGGCCGTGCTCATCCAGGCGGAAGCGCAGCGAGGTACGCAGGATGGCACTGAGCCGCTGCAGGAAGTTGGCACTGGAGTGCAATAGCTCCTCGGGCGGCAGCAGCACAGTGAGCACCAGCATGCCTCGGGCCAGCAGGGCTGGCACCTCACCTGCACAGTCTAGCCCGTCCCAGCCACACTCCTCAGTGTTGCAGCCCTGGTCGCACCGGCCGTCTGCAAAGTGGTCTGCGCAGTACTTCTCATAGACTGGACTGGAGGAAGACAGGGGGCACAATCAGGGGGCCTCCAACCCCTTGCACACAAAGCACCCCAACTCTGGAGGAAGAAGGGGATCAGAGAGCAACACAGAAGATTAGAAGGTATCTTAATATGTCAGGCTTTTTGAAAATCCAGCTATTTGCTCAGTAACTATTAATAAATCACTATTGATAACACCTGATTGGTGCTGAGAGCTGCTGTAGGCACCCAGGATATGCCAAACACAAATCCTTGAACATGTGGAGCTGGCATTCCAATGGTTAGGGACGGATGTCAAAAGAGATAAATGAGAATATAGTGACAGCATTTGATTTACACAGCAGTAAAAGCTACATATAAACACACACACACAGAATGCTATATGAAATTAAATGCTAAGTAGAAAAATAAAGCAGGGAGAGTGCTGGGGGTGGCTAGGGAGGAGATCACTGAGAAGGCGGCCCTGTTTGAGCAAAGACTTGAAGGAGATGGGGGAGGAGCCATGTGGCTTCCGAGGGAAGAGTATTCCAAGGAGAGGGAACAGCCTAAAGTACCTGAGGTAGGACCAAGCTGGGGTACTGGGGAATGGGCAGAGAGGCCAGGGTGGCTGGAGAAAAGTGAGTGAGGGGAAGGGTGAGGGGGATGAGGATAGGGAGATAAAGGTGAGAGGAGGGTTCCAGGCAGATAGAGGGACACACAGTGGGATAGAAGAGACAGAGCACAGGATGGACAGATGGATTGCATAAGACAGACAGACAGGGGCATGACTAGACACAGAGAATGGCAGGATAGACAGGCAAGGGCAAGGACAACTATATGGGCATACAGAGTGGCAAAAGGGGTACATGGAGGGACAGAAGGACAGACAAAGGGGACATAGATGAACAGGTGGGACACAAAGATGGACAGATACATGGGGCATGTGGACAGACTGGTATACAAATAGACAGATGAGATCCAAGGATGGACAACATATAACTAGGCCCACAGAGGGACAAAAGGAATTCATGAATGGACAGTAAGATGGACAAACAGGGCACAGGAAGGGAAAGATGAAGTGCAGAGGCAGACAGAAAAAGAAAGAGGTGGGGTACACGAATGGACAGACAGATGGGAACACTGGGACAGGCAGGGCACAAGGATGGGTAGAGTGGGCACACAGACCAACAAACAGAAGTGGCACTCAGCTAGGCGGACAGGTACACTAAGAAACAGACAGGACAAATGAATGCACAGCCCAACAGACAGTCTAAGGATGGACTGTCAGACAGACAGACCAAGTCAAATGAATGGATAGGGAGGCAGGACCAATGGATGGTGAGATGTGGCACATGGACAGACAAGACACACGCGGTGAGTGGATGGATACAGAGATGGACAGAGGGGCGGGGCCCATGGACAGACAGAGGGGCTCACTTGCAGGTGCGCTCACGGCCTCCAGCCCGGCAGTCAAAGTTGTCGTAGAGGCAGGCAGGGGAGCTGCAGGCAGGGTCACAGCGGCTGTTGTTGAAGAGGCGCCAGCACTGCAGCGCTGCACACTGCCGCCAGGGGTCGCCCACGCTCAGCGAGCAGTCACCACCATCCCATCCGCAGCCGGGGCTGTTGCATTCGCGGTCGCAGCGCTGGTCCCCGCTCTTGGCCTCGCAGGTGGCACTCGGGCACAGCGGCTCCTCGGGGCTTTCGGGCGCCGCCGCCAGCACCTCGCAGCGAGGCCCGGTCCAACCCGGCGCGCACGCGCAGCGGAAAAAGGGCGCGGACTGTTCCGGGCTGCAAGAGCTCCCGTGGAGGCAAGGGGAAACCACGCAGCTTGCGTTGGTGGCCACCGGGGGAGACTCTTGGAAGCCGCGACAGGCAGGCCCTGACAGCCCAAGTGGGCAGGCGCAGCGCGGCCCACGGACCGTCTGCTGGCACGGGACGCCCACCGGGCACTGCAGCTCCCGACAGGAGCGCGCCATTCGCTCACAACGCGGGCCCCAGAAAGGCTGGAGATGGGGTGGAGGGAGAGGGGGAAAAGCACGGGGCAGGGGGTGGAGGAAGGAAGAGAGGGAAGGGTGGGAGTCAGGACTTGAGAACGCTTGAGCCTCAAATCTCCCCAAGTCCTACCAAACCTCTCCTCCTTCCACTGGAAGCCCCGACTTGCACATAAGCCTTGCCTTCCCGAAGAAGCCACGCCTCCAAACCCCAGCCACATGCCCCTTTTCACAAGTTCCAGATAATATCAACATTTCCAGAACAACCCTTCCCTTGCCCAGAACCCCCCTTCATTTCCCAGAACCTCTTCTCTCTTAAAGCCGCGCCCTCCCACCAGGCCACAGTCCCACTCCTCTCCCTGAGACCCTGATGTGACCAGCCACCCCCATTTACCGAAACACAATGGCAGGTGAAGGTCAGCGCACCCCCAGGGCCTGGGCCAGGATGGCACTGGCCTCCATGCTGGCACGGCTGGGACTCACAGGGAGACAGGACAGTCTGACAGCGGGAACCTGGGCAAGCAGGAGCCCTTGGATCAGCCACCATGAGGTAATACAGGCAGGATCCTAGGTCAGCCCTCTTGCCCACCCTTACCTGTGAAGCCTGCTCGGCAAAGGCAGCGGAAGCCCCCACCTGGGTCCTGCAGACAGTCCCTGGTGTGTGCTGCATGGCAGATGCCCGGGCGGCACTCATTGATGTCTGCCTCACAGCGCAGGCCAGTGTATCCTGGGGGACAAGTACAGCGAAAGCCGCCCACCAGGTCCACACAGGTACCATTGTGCAAGCACCGGGGGCCTGGGTCCAGGGGTGGGCCTGGGCCACAGTCGTCCTCATTAATCTCACAGAGCACACCTGGGGAAAGGAAGAATAGAGGAGTAGATCAGGAGAAGACAGAGTCCCAGCCTCCTAGCCTGTCCCCCAACCCTGGCCCTAGCATACCCAGTGTCCCAGGGGCACAGGAGCAGAGATATCGGGCCACAAGGTCAATGCAGAAGCCCCCATGCTGGCAGGGCTTGGAGGCACACTCATCCACATCATCCTCACAGTTGTCACCAGTGTAGCCAGCTGGACACTGTGGTAGGGGTGAGACAGGGACCCACTTAGCCTCAAGTGACACAGACACTCCCCATGAAGATACAGAAAGTCCTAGCACAAAAAGACACACACAGTTGTCCAATACAGAGACATGCCCAGAGTGCAGAAAACACACACCCAAACACAGAAGGACACTCAGACACAAGAGCCCACAGACACACCCAATGCAGATGAATACACACATACAAACACACAGCAGAAACACCCAGATACCCAGATATACCCAAGACACATAACCAGAAAGGCACACTCAGATACCTGTACGTGCCTTCATGCCCAAAGAGACACCATGCACAGAGAGATACATAGATATGTCCAGGAACCACTCAAAGACAAAGACACACCCAGACAGACAAAGCACCCCCAGATCTACTCAGAGTGACATCCACAAAGATATACTCAGTCACAAAAGCAAAAACCCAGACATACCTAGAGAGACACACCCACACCAGGCTACAGACACAGAAATGTGTGCCCAGACACACCTAGATGTGACTAGTTTCCCTCTCCCCTCCCCTGGGTGCCCCTTACCTCGCACACATAACCCCCCATGTAGCCTCGGCAAGTGCCCCCATGCTGGCAGGGCTGGGCCAAGCAGGGGTCCACCTCCTGCTCACAGTGGCTGCCTGTACGGCCCTCTGGGCACATGCAGTAGTGGGAGCTCTCCTTGTCCACACACTGCCCACCAGCCTGACACAGCTGCTCCAGCCGCACCCCTGCACAGAGAGGGGTGTCAGGCATATACTCCCCCCTCCCTGCCCACAACACATAAGCATATAAAATCCCTGCTGCCACCAGTCACCAGGGTCCCACCACACTCCATCAAGTCATCACATATGCCTCTAAACTGCATAGTTCTAGTCACTGACACACACCTTTGCTACTCACACTAGTTCAGTCACACCACTGCAGACATCATCCCACTTGTCTTCTGGGGACAGACATACACACCATCCAGTCATGTCGCACAGTCACACATCCACACACACTCAGCCACACACCCTATCATGCCCATATGCTGTCACACCCTCATTGGGCTCACACTGGCAGGAAGTATATGCACACACGCCCTCCTGAGCTGCACACACGCCATCTACACGCTCCGGCTCACCAATCTGAGCTGCGGCCTCTCTGCAGGGCAGGCTTTGGATGTCACAGAGGCTGCCACTCCACCCCGGAAGACAAAAGCAGTAGAAGGAGGCCCCTGTCTGGGCACAGCGACCTCCATTTTGACAGGGCTCAAGGCTGCACCAGTCTACCAGTGTCTGAAGAGGAAGTCCACAGCATCAGCGCTCAAGGACCCCCAGAAATTGCCCCCCAGATTCTCCCCTAAGGTCCATGCCAGACCCCTCACCACAACCTCTCTGACAATCCTTCCCCAGGAGCCAGGAAGTCTTTTCCCCCAGGATACCCAGCAGGCACCCTGCCCAGGATCTCATGCAGAACCCTTCCTCAGAACACTCCTCCAGTGTCCTCCCCCGTAACCCCACCCCCAGTGACCCCACCCACCTGACACTGAGTACCAGTGAAGCCCTCTGGACAGGCACAGATGAAGCCAGGGTGGGTGGGAGTGCAGACACCTCCATGCAGACAGGGCCGGGAGAGGCAGGGGTCAGCCTCATGCTGGCAGTGTGCACCAGTGTAGCCAGGGCGGCATAGGCAGCTGAATGAGTTCACACCGTCCAAGCAGGTCCCACCATTGAAGCAGGAGCTGGAGGGAAAGTGAGGGTGGGTCAGGCCCCGCCCCCTTGCAGGCCCCACCCTTTATCCTGGACCCTGCCTAGCTCTGAGTGGACTGAATCTCTGACCCCGACCCCCCACACTGCCAGGAGAGATTGCAGCCCTGTCCTGTCCCTTAGCCCCAAGCTATTCAGCATTAATGTGGGAACCACGTGGAGGCCCCACTCTGGCCTAGTCTCACCCCCTTAGGGACCAGTGTCTTTAAGATGACCCAGCCTGGTCCCACGCAGTGTCCCATCAGGCATCAGAGTCCTGAGTTGGGTGCCACACTGAGGACCCACCCTTCTTATCCCCACTCCTTCTCAGGTCCCATGTCCCACCCAATGCCAGGGTCCCTGAGCTCCCAGTAGAGGGTCCATCCACCTGGGGCTGCAGTCAGGTAGGTCCTGCTCACAGCGGAAGCCTCCATAGCCTGGAGGGCAGGTACAGGTGAAGGAGGCCACATGGTCAGTGCAGGTGCCCTGGCCACAGGGGCTACTCAGACACTCGTCCACATCGCGGGCACAGCGGGGGCCAGCAAAACCCGGAAGGCAGGAGCAGGAAAAGGAGCCCACATGGTCCTGACAGGAACCACCATTCAGGCAGGGGTCTGTGGTTACAAGGGAATGAGGTCTGGTCACTCACCTAGACTCCCATCAACCTTTACTGACCTGTCCACGCCTTGCATAGCAGGAACTTGGAAGTAAACCGGTCTTAATTGGGAAGGGCACATTTGGTCAGAGGGGTCAAATTGTTCCCTCTGTTGCCTCATCCACTCCCTTATCTGGAAACCTGACCTAGTGGACAGGGAAGAGATTGGCAGACCCAAAAGTTCCCTTTGTGCTATCAAGCACATACTGTTAGTTGTGTCTGCTTAATTCCTTGACTCAGCACAGGAGGCCTCCTTCAGACCTGTGCTGGCCAGTATAGTGGCCACTGGCCACATGTGGCTATTGAGTCCTTGACATGTGGCTGGTCCAAATTGAGATGTGCTGTAAGTATGAAATAAACACCAGATTTCAGATTCTGAAGACTTAGTATTAAAAAAAGAATGTAAAATATCTCAATAATTTTATATTGATTACATGTTGAAATGATAATTTTTGTATAGTAAGTAAAATATATTAAATATAATATCATCTTTCTTGTTTTTCTTTTTAGTTTTTTAAATGTGAGTAATAGAAAAATTTTAATTGTATATGTAGCTTCGATGGTCTGTTGGACAGCACTACGGAAGAACTTGCTAGGGGCCTTTTATCTCGTACTTCACAAACAGTCCCAACTTGCTTGCTCCCAGAGACAGTGTACAGGCTTCAGAGTCAGACAGACCCGTGCTCTGACCCCAGTTTATCCGTTACATGCTACGTGACCTCAAGCTAGTCACTAAACATCTTTGGGTCTCAGTTCCAAGAGTAAAATAGGGAAGAGAAGAGAACTATGAAGATGAAATTAAAGCACAATGCCTGGCACATAGTATAGGCTTAATGAACATGTTTCCTATGGTAACCTCCCCCCAAAAGCTCCCCTGAACTCACTGGGGTCACAGTCATCGATGTCCTGGTCACAGGAAGAGCCACTGTACCCCCCATGGCAGGTACAACTAAAACTCCCTGCCAGGTTGGTACAAGTACCATGGGGGCCACAGGGTGAGGAGCCAGAACACTCGTCTACATCCTGCTGACATCGAGGGCCTGGGGGTGGAAAATAAGGTGACATCTAGGATTAGAGGATAAGGATAAGGTCTGAGGGTACCAGTCACTCATGAAGTACCTAAAAGATGAGAGAGGTGAATGCAAGAACAAGCTATGCTCTCATTTGCCTTTGGGCATTTTGCACATACTATTCTAGAACTGCCTTCTTGCTTCAATGAGTGATGAATGTATTCTCTGAGTTTTGCTTCTCTAGGAAGCTGTCCCCAAACCCCAGCCTGAAACTAACCTTTCCCAGCCACCTAGCCCTTCTTCTCTAGAAATGACCACAGGGCTGTGAGTGTCTGTGTCCAGCTCTGTCCCTTACCAGAAGGAAGCTCCCCCAAAAGACAGGGTCAGTGGTGAGTCCCCCACTGGGTCCCCAAGGAAGAGAGGTGAAGGAGAGGAGGAGGAGAAAGTAGATCATGTACCTTGCCAGCCAGGGGGGCAGGAGCAGACAGCCAGATGGCCAGGAACAGACTCGCAGTGGCCCCCATGCTCGCAGGGGTTCGGGATGCAGGGGGACAGCAGCTCACACTGACGGCCTGTGGTGGGCAGGCAGAGTAAAGTAGTCTTGAGAAATTCCTTGTTCCCATCTCCCCCTAGGATCCCTACCTTGATACCTACCTCCCAAGCTATAAAGGGAAAGAGGAAAAATAAACAAAGGCAAACATACAGGAGGAAAAAAGTGAAGCAGAGAGAAATAAGAAGGAAGAGGGAGACAGGGGAGCCTGGGAGGAAATGTGGGGACACATACCCTGTACACCAGGAGGACAGGTGCAGTAGAATTCCATTCCATTGCTGGTGCAGGTACCACCAGCCCCACAGGGCTGAGACTCACAGGCATCTCGAGTTAGACTCTGGCTGCACTGGGGGCCACTCCAGCCAGGATCACATGCACAGAGGAACCTGAAGGGGGAGGCAGTCAGGGCCAGGAAGTGGGCAGAGGGACAATGGGGGGAGGGTCATGAGATGGGAAGAAGTCTCACCCTCCAGGCGCATCATGGCAGACACCGTGATTGCAGGGCTCTTGGGCACAGGGATGGCTTGGAGGGAGGCACAATGGAGGCAGGGAGCCAGGTGGGCAGAGGCAGTGGAAGCCGTCTTCCCCATCCACACAGGAGCCTCCCTCACCGCATGGGCTGGATGCACACTCGTTGATCTCCATGTTGCAAAGGGGCCCTGGGGAGCATGAAGGCAACCTCATCCCAGGACAAGGACAACTGCGCCAGCAGGGTGGGACAACCTGGCCCCATTGAGCACAGCCATGCCCTTGAGCAAGGACACTCTCATTCTCATAACACATCAACTTTTGTACAAATTAGGGCAGCCACCTCCTCAAACCAGAGCTGCCTTGTCCCAGATCATTCTCATCCCCAAACTTACATGAAATCATTGTCATTTTCACCAAGAATTACCATAGCCCCACTCAGAAACACCCCCACCCCATTGTAACACCCTCATCTATGTTTCAGGATAAACTTGAGCCAATATGGGGACAACCTTATGCCAAACAGAGAGCACAGGCATGGACAATCTCGTTGAACAAGTGAGTGCAAAGAGAGGGGCAAAACCCAGCCAAGAAAGATGGGTGATTTCACCCTCACTCTCTAAAGTCCCCTTTTCCATGGCAGCCACTTGCCCACCTGTAAAGCCAGGCTGGCAGACACAGTCATAGCGATTGATACCATCCTGGCAGATTCCAAAGGTGCAGGGGTTGCTAGCACAATCATCTATGTTCACTTCACAGTTCACACCTGCGGAAGAAGAACAAGACAGGGGTAGCTACCACTGTGCCCTGACAGGAGCTCCATTCCCAAACCCTTGAACCCCTCCAAATGTACTGTTCCTGCCCCAACCCAGCCCTCGGTCCCACCTGTGGTGCCAGGCGGGCAGCGGCAGAGGTATTTATCCACCAGATCTAGGCATTTGCCCCCGTGGCGGCAGGGCTGGCTTCGGCACTCGTTCACCTGGCTCTCACAGCGCGTGCCAGTGTAGCCCGGGGCACAGGCACAGGAGAAGCTGGCGATGCCATCCACACAGCGACCATGGTGGCACGGGTCAGGAGAGCAGTCATCCACGTTGAGCTCACACAGTGTGCCTTCAAAGCCTACAGAGCAAAAGCGTTGGGCTCCGCCTACCTGCCAAGGTCCTGCTCACAACCATGGCCTCCAATCAATCCTGATTCAGCTCTACCTCAGGCCCTGCCCATCGAGCCAGCAGAAGGAGGGCTCAACTCAAACCCTGTCCCTAGTTGGCCTGCAGTCCATCCAGCTACAAGCTGCAAAATTCGTCCATGACCATGACCCTACCACAGTTCAATCCCACCCCCAGTTATGACCCCGCCTCCAATTCTTACACTATCAGCCCTATTCTGCACGGGAGGTGCCTTGGAATGGTAGTTGGACAAGCCCCACAGTTATCTGCCCCCAGTATCCTGCCACAACCTTTGGCTTCACCCCTAGCCTTAAAGTCAATAATCGGCTCCGCCCCCTATCATTGGCCCCAATTAGACGCAGCCCTGCCCCCAAGCTTTCTCCCAGGATGTTATTGGCCCTCAACACCACTAGCCCTGCCTCCAAATTCTTGCGGGCCTGTATGCAATTGGCCCGCCCTCACCCTCCGCGCAGCGACACTCATAGCCATCTGGTTGGTCCATGCACTTGGCTCCATTCCTGCAGGGGGTGCTCGCGCACTCATCGACATCCAGCTGACATAGGGCACCACTGAAGCCTGCGGTTGGGAGTGAGTGGGGTGAGCAGAGGGCCAGACAGGGTCAGAGCAGTCACCCCTTGAGGACCCTACTTTGTTTGGGTGGGAAGTCCATTTACTTAGTTTTAAATTAATTTCAAAGTTTTTCATAATGTAGTTTCTATTGTAATAGTTTTCCGCTACTATGGTCCAACAGGCTCCCATCCTGGAGCTTTTGCCCCTGCAGGGACCTTTCTTTTTCAGGCTCCCTGGCCCAAGGTCCTCACCCGAGGGACAGGTGCAGCTGAAACCATTGACTCTGTCCTTACAGATCCCGCCGTTGACACACGGGCTGCTCTGACACTCGTCCATGTCCACCTCGCAATAGGTGCCTGTGAAGCCTAGGAGAGGGGAGATGGGGGAGGGGGATTAAGGTTGTTGGGGCTTCTGCTCTCTCTGGCCTGAAGAGAGAGCAGAAGGGAGGTACTCCCCTTTCCACTCATAGACAGTTCCCCTGAGCCTTGGCCTTGCCTCCATTTTCATCCTCAGGCTAGACCCTCACTGAGCTGTGGTCCCAACTAGTCCAAGGCTTATGAGACTCCATATGGACCTTGCCTTCAGACCACCCACTTCCATCTCCAGTCCACAGACCTGCCCTGTCCCCAGCTCCAAGCCCCAGGGCCCACCAGAGCCTTGTGCACACCCCAGAAGGACTATCTGCAGACTACATCTAAACCTCATTCTAACTCCTGCCCCATATTGTCCATGACCCCCAGTGGGTCCTAAGGTTCAGACTCCACTCTCAGCCTGAGATTCTACTGATTCCATTTGACCACATCCCCAGCCTCTCACAAGGTTCTACCCTGGCCCCACCTCCACCTCATCCCAGGTTTCACTTTCTCAGGGTCCCATTGGGAACCCAGTTCTACCCTCTCCCTCTCCTGCAGGCTTCTCTCTCCCAGTACCCAGCCTTAGGTCTAGCCCCTACCATGCCTACCACGTACCTGCCATGCAGATGCAGGTGAACTGGCCTATGCGGTCCAGGCATGTGGCCTGGTTGCGGCAGGGCCCAGACAGGCACTCATTGACGTCGGTCTCACAGCGCGGGCCAGTGTAGCCTCGGCCACACTGGCACAGGAATGAGCCCTGTGTGTTCACACACCTGCCCAGGTGCTCACATGGGTTGGCACCTGTGGAAAAAGGCACAGCGGGTATGGATATGGGCAACTGAGGAGTGACCTGTCCCCTCCTTCCAACTCAGACAATACCCCCTCACCAATGGAGCACTCATCCACATCCTGGTCACATGCGCCACCGGTGAAGCCTGGTGGACAAGTGCAGATGGCCCGGCCATTCACTGGATTTGTGTCACAGATAGCATCCTCATGACAGGGATTGCTGACACAGGCATCATCCAGATGACACAGAAGCCCTGAAAGGGACAGGCAGAGGTCAAGGGCAGACCCTCCTGCTCTGCTCAAAGGTCCCACACCCCCACATAGTATTTTGTGTTTTGTTTTTATTAACCTATAGTGTATTTGGTAGCTACATTTCCCTAATTATTTATTATGAAAATGTTCAAACATAGAGAAATTTATTTATACACCCCTATCTATCTTTTTTTCTAAATCATTTGAAAATTAGTTGGAAACAGTCACTTATTATTTTTATTTTCTTTTAATCCTCACCCAAGAATATTTTTTCATTTATCTTCAGTTAGAATAGGAGGGAGGGAGAGAGGGAGAGAGAGAGAAACATTGATGTGAAAGAGACACATCAACTGGTTGCCTCCCACACAGCCCTGAGCAGGGCCGGAGATGAACCGCAACCGAGGTACATCAGGCCCTTGACTGGAATCAAACCCGGGACTTACTGGTCTGTGGGGCCAATGCTCTAATCACCGAGCCAAATGGGCCAGGACCTTCCCTCCATTTTCAAGTCCCCCTTCTAAACACCTTCTCTGATCTTTGCCACTTCCAAAGGTCTCCTTTCTTTCTTACAGTGTAGCTCTCTATTCCCATGGCTTCTGTCCTGGACCATATGCCACCCTCCTCCCAGGCCTTTCCCAGGCTTACGTTCACCCCAAATCTGGCCTCCAGCATAATCATTTTAACACTCTATTCAGACACCACCCTTGTCCCCACTCAAGAACCATCAATGGCTCCCTTGCTGCCTACAGGGGAAACAGCCACTCACCAGTCTTGCCCATGGGGCAGGCACAGTAGAAAGAGGCCACGCGGTCATGGCAGGTGGCCCCATGGAAGCACACAGCCGTGGCACAGTCATCAATATTCTGACTACAGCTGTCACCAGTCCAGCCATTGACGCACACACAGCTGTGGCTACCCAGCGTGTTAAAGCAGGTGCCCCCATTATGGCAAGCATTGGGCTGCAGCTGACACTCGTCCACATCCTCTGTGCAGAATTGGCCTGTGATACATAGATGCCCCAGTTCAGCCACCTGGATTGTGCATCCCCACCCAAGGTCTGCCACCCAGCTCCCTTCAGCCCCAGTGTCCACCTGTCCACTCTGGAGGGCACTGGCAGTTGTAGGTGTTGACACCATCTACACATGTCCCCCCGTTTAGACATCGGTTTCCTGGACAGTCATCCACATTCACTTCACAGTTCTGGCCCTCAAACCCTAGCATGAGAGGAGGAGGCAAGTACTGTCACTGTTAGGCTGGCCTGCTGTTTCCCCACCCCTGCTGCCTTCCCCAAGAACAGCTTCCTCACCAGGAAGGCAGGCACAATCATAGGTAAGATCGCCATTCTGTCTACAGGTGCCCCCATTACGGCATGGTGAGGGAGCACAGGGCATGGCAGGGTTCTCACACAGTGGCCCTGTGTAGCCAGCTGGGCACTGGCAGCGGAAGGAGCCAGGTGTGTTCAGGCAGGTGCCACCATGATGGCAGGGACCCCCAGCCCGGCACTCATCCATGTCACTTCGACAGCTGCGGCCCTGGTAGCCAGGTGGGCAAGAGCAGATGTAGCGGCCATCAGGCCCCACTGAGCAGCGGGCCCCATGGGCACAGGGGCTGCTGAGGCAAGGGTCTGGCAGGGAGCAGTCAGGGCCTAGAGGGACCAAGAAAAGGTGAGTTAGGTGGACCACACCCCTGCTTATCTCAGGGTCCCCCTCCAGATCCTCCCTTACCTCGGAACCCACGGGGACAGCGGCAGGAGAACCGGGCGGTGCCTGCTATCACTGAGCTCTGGCAGACACCACGGCCAGCACAGGGGCCCGAATGGCAGGGATCTTCCAGCTGGCACCGCTCACCCACCCAGCCTGGTGGGCACCTGTGGGCAGAGACAGCTCAGTGAGGGCAGGAGATACACAGAGATACACACAAGACAGGCAAGAAACACATGGGCAAACAGGGCAATAAACACATATTCATTCATGCAACAAATATTCACTAAGCATCTACTATGTTCTTAGCAATAGGAATGCAGCAGCAAATACAATAAAAGTGGTCCCACCCTCTTGATGCTCACAGCTAGACTGGGCAAAGAGAAGATAAACAAATCACAAATTAGTATATAACATGCCAGCAGGGGGTGGTGACAGCCATGAAGGGTATGGTATAGTAGAGTGGTGGCCCTAGAAAAGAAATGTCCATGTCCCAGAACTTGTGACTATGACTTTATTTGGAAAAAGAGTCTTTGCAGATGTAACTAAGTGACAGATGTAACTAAGTTACAGATGAGAGCACCCTGGATTTTCCAGGTGGACCCTAAATCCAATGATGATGTCTTTTTAAGAGAAAGGCAGAGGGAGATTTGAGAGAAAGAGGAGAAGGCACTACAAAGACAGAGACTGGAGTGTTGCACCCACATGCCAAGGAAAGCTTGGAGCTACTAGAATGTGAAAGAGGAAAGGAAGGACTCTCCCCTAAAGCCACTGGAGAGTGGGTGGCTGCTAACACCTTGATTTCAGACTTCTGACCTCCAGAACAGTGAGGGTTAATTTCTGTTGTTTTAAACCACTCAGTTTTGGGCAATTTGTTACAGCAGCCACAGGAAATGGAAACTAAGACAGAATAAGGGGGACAGAGTGATGAGGAGTGGGGGCAAGTGAAGGAAGGGAGGTAGCCATGAGGCTATGTTGGAAAGAGTGCTCCAGGCAGAGGGAACAGCAACCTCAAACTCCAGAAGACAACCAGCCAGGCACACACCGAGGGGCATACTAACTCCACATACTGGCCTGGCAAATACTCAGACATTAGCCCACAGGCTTGGTCACAGATGAGGGCAACTTTCACCTAGACAGACAGAAGGATCCCACAAACTCTCTACTCCTTTTCTGGGGACACATACACCCCTTTTTCCCACAGTAGTGAGGAGGTAGACACTAATACTGATGCCCGCTTTTGAGGGAAGTCCTTTAGCCTGCAGCCCCCTCTCTAAACCCACCAAAGCAAGCTGGATAGAGTGTGGGAGAAATATGAGAACTGGAATAGGGATGGTCTTAAGAGTGGAAATATCTCCTGGCCTGGTGCTGTGGCTGGTGATGAGCATGGACCCATGCACCAAGAGGTCACCGGTTTTTTTGTTTGTTTGTTTGTTTGTTTGTTTTTTTATCCTCACCCGAGGACATTTTTCCATTTTTTGTACAGACAGAGTGGGAGGGAGAGAGAGGAAGAGAGAGAGAAACATCGACGTGAAAGGGACACATCGAGCGGCTGCCACCCGCACGACCAACCAGGGCCGGGGACAAACTGCAACCAAGGTACATGCCCTTAGCGGGAACCGAACCCAGGTCTCTCCGGACCGCAGGCGGGCGCTCTAACCGCTGAGCCAAACCGGCCAGGGCAAGAGGTCGCCGTTTGATTTCTGTCAGGGCACAGGCCCAGGTTGTGGGCTAGATCCCCAGCAGGGGCTGTGCAGGAGGCAGCCAATGGATGTTGATGTTTCTCTCTCTCAACCTCTCCCTTCCTCTCTCTTAAAAAAATAAAAAATAAATAAAAATTGGAAATCTCCTGCGAGTTCAGAGGGAGGGGCCTGGAGAGGCAAAAAGATCCAAACCCCACCCCCGACGCTGCCCCCTCACCCCCACCCCCAGCCCCTGCTGGTCCCTCCCTCTGGCTTGTTCCAGTCGCTTAGGGCTAAACTGAAGCGGCTGACTCAGTCCTTAGCGTCACCCACAAGATCCCCCCACCCCGGCCCCCAGCGAAACAGGTCCGGGAGTGGCTAGGAAGGGGCTCACGTTGTCCCGAGGGTAGGACCCAGCTCCCTCCTCAAATGCCTGCAGGGCAAATACCGCCGCCACCACTGCATGCCGGGAGGGGGCGCGCTGCACGGGGCGTCCCGAACTGCGGGTCCCACAGCCAGGAAGGGCGCGGCCGCGCGGCCCCCTCCCAGCGCCGCCGGCGGGTTCCCACGCTCTGAGCCCCGCTACCCCGCCGACCGGTCGGGCCGGTTCCAGCCTCCGCCCGGGCCCCGCCCCACGGCCTGGGTTTCGGGGGTGATGGACGAAGGGGAGAACAGACTTGGGCGGGGGGGGTGGGGAGCTGGGGAGGCGAGGACTGGGAGATAAAGACCAGCTTGGAAGCCTACTTCGGGGAGAAGACTTGGGGATCCATGAAGGAGGTGCCAAACTGGGGCGCCCTTAAAGTATACGAGTATTTGGGACCTTGGTGGGGGGGGGGGGTACGTGGGGAGTGGTTCCCACGGCCCAGATCGACTGAGCCCGCTCCACTCCGGGCGATCCAGGCTCCAGACAGCCACGCGCGCCGGTGATTCACCTGTCGAGGGGTGGGGCAGCCGCGGGCGCATCCACCTGTCGGCAGTATTCCAGGCGCAGAGTTCTACCGCGCAGGTCCTGGCCCCGCGGCTCCGCCTCCCAGGTGAGTGGCTCCAGATCCGGTCGCACTTTTCTCTATTTTTACCATTGCAGACTCCCAACCAGAAAAGCCCGCTCAGCCAGGCTAAGCATCCCACCCAGGTGAGCTCAAGTGCGTCTCCACTCAAAGTGCGTGTATCACTTCAAAGGGGCTCCCCTGGGGCTAAAGTCACAAGTTGTTTAATACATGAATAAATCAATTAATTAACGTGAACTGCTATTACTAATGACATTACATTTCTTTTTTATTCCTCACCGGAGGATATTCTTCTATTTATCATCAGATAGAGTGGGAGGGCCGGAGGGAGAGACAGAGACAGAGACAGAGAAACATCGATGTGATAGAGCCACATGGACCGGTTGCCTCCTGCAAGAACCGCAACCTAGGTACCTGCAACGGAGGTGCAGGTGCGTGTAACCGAGGTACCAGGTACTGCCCTTGACCGGAATCAACCCGAGACTCATTGGTCCATGGGCCTACTGCTCTAACCTCTGAGCCAAACCGGCCAGGGCCGGTCAGGGCAATGACAATATTATAAAAGGAACTAAGCATTTCCCCATAATCTTGAGAGGTTCCCCTTATGGCACCTACTTCCTGTGTCCCTGCTATTATTTATAATAATAATAATAATCCCTGTTGGCTCTCCTCACCAAAGACAACCTAGAGAGAACAGCAATGAAGAAGATAAGGAAATTCAAGGAGATGAGACCCAAGGTCAGTAGCTACATCAATGTCTTCTGCAACTTCAAATACAGATGCAGATGCCCAGAAAACTCTATACCACAAGATGCCAAAGAGACAAAAGCAGCGGATCTACTGGCTGAGAATTCGTTGATCCAGAGGCTGAGCAGGAAGGGCCGAGCAAATGCCAGCTCCCCATCTCTACTACTATCTGGTTCAGTTGTCCAACAAGAAGAAATGAATATGAAATTCCACCAATAAGAAATGAACAAAAGATTGGAACTGAAGACCTTAGTTGCTTATTTTTTGCCCAATGACCAGATAACTAAATCGGTATTTTTTACCTAAAGATGTCTCTTTTTGGTAATTATAAACATTTTCTTTGTTGTTGTTTTTAAAACCTTGTTTTTTCTCAATACAACCATAATTTTTTTTTTTTTTTTATCCTCACCCAAGGACATTTTTCCATTTTTTGTTCAGATAGAGTGGGAGGGAGAGGGAGAGAGAGAGAGAGAGAAACATCGACATGAAAGGGACACATCGAGTGGTTGCCACCCACATAACCCAACCAGGGCCGGGGACAAACTGCAACCGACATACGTGCCCTTAGCGGGAACCGAACAGGGTCTCTCGGGATGGCAGGCCGATGCTCTAACCGCTGTGCCAAACCGTCCAGGGCCAACCATAAAATTTTTAAAACTGTTTCATATCTGGTCAAGTTGAGATTTTTAAGACCCTCATTTTTTTTTCTTTTATAATTTTTTATCAATTTATTTTTGTTACAGATGTTTCTCATTTTTTTCCCCATTGACACCCTTCCCCTCCCTCCCTGCCCTGTCCCCAGCTTTGTTGTCCAGGTCCATTGGTTTTGCATACATGCATATAAGTTCTGTAGTTTATCTCTCCCCCCACCCCCTCAAGACCTTCATTTTCAATTTGTAATAAAAGTTTACAACATTAGAAAAATAGTCAACAAACCACAAGCATCTATTAATAAAGGTCTTAAATAATAAAATAATCCCTATTTATTGAGCACTTGCTGTGTGTCAAGCAGTATGCTAAATTCATCATATGAAGGATTTATTTAAATCTATACAATTGCCCTGGCCGGTTTGGCTCAGTGGTTAGAGGGTCGACCTGCGGTCCCGAGAGACCCAGGTTCGGTTCCTGCTAAGGGCATGTACCTTGCTTGGTTGCAGTTTGTCCCCGGCCTTGGTTGGGTCGTGCGGGTGGCAGCCACTTGTGTCCCTTTCACATCTTTGTTTCTCTCTTCCTCTCTTTCCCTTTCACTCTATCTGAACAAAAAAATAGAAAAATGTCCTTGGGTGAGAATAAAAAAATTAAAAATAAATAAATAAATAAATCTGTACAATCAACCTCATAAAGAAGGAATTACTATCCTGGCTGGTTTGGCCCATGGACCAAAGGGTCTCGGGTTTGATTCCAGGTCAAGGGCACGTACCTGGGTTGCTGGTTCACTCCCTGGCCCTGGTTGGGGTCCCACAGGAAGAAACTAATCAAAGTCTGTCTCTCACATTGAAGTTTTTTCTCTTTCTCCTCCTCCCTCCCTTCCACTTTCTCTTAAAAAAAAAAAAAAAAAAAAAAAAAAAAAAAAAAACCTCACTATAAAAATATCCTCGGGAGAGGATTAAGCAAAAAGAAAGAACGAACTATTATTGCCCCGTTTGAAGATGCAAAACCTGAGGCTCAGAGAGCTCAAAGCACTTGCTCATGGTAACCCAGAGCCCAGAATTTAAACTGAACTCTGTCTTCCTCTGCTCAGCTCTCTCCCAGCCTCTGCCTTGTTCACCTCCAGCCCTCTGTCTTCCTGGTCGCGAGCCAGGAAGAAACACCCCTATTTCACAGATGTAGTGAGGTTCACAAAAGGAAAATGATTAACCCAAGCAATCAAGTGGCAGACCTGGGCTGTATTACAGGCCTCCTGCATCCCCACCTCAAAATCTTTAGATAGGGGAGGGTGCAGATGGTGTACCCACAACTGCCAACCCACTGCTATTGGTCCCTGAAGTTTTTTTTTTTATCCTCACCCGAGGACATTTTTGCATTTATCCTCAGATAGAGCAGGAGAGAGAGAGAGAAACATCGATGTGAGACAGATACATCAAGTGGTTGCCACCCACACGACCCCAACTGGGGCCCGGGACAAACTGCAACCGAGTTCAGGCCCTTAGCAGAAACCAAACCCGGGGCCCTCTGGTCCATGGGCCGATGCTCTAACCGCTGAGCCAAACCAGCCAGGGCAGTCCCTGAAGATATATTGATTACATTATAACTACCTCCATCAAAGGCTTTACACATGACCTTAGGCAGCTAAGAATTCTGTGAAGGTGGGGTTACTGGGCTCATTTTCCAGATTAGGACACTGAGACTTAAAGAGTTGAAGTCCCAGCCCTGGCCAGTGTGGCTCAGTTGGTTGAGCATGTTCCTGTGCACTGAAAGGTCACCGGTTCGATTCCTGGTCAAGGCACCTACCCAGGTTGCAGGTTCAATCCTCAGGTAGGTAGGGGGGTTTCGAGCAAGAGGCAACCGATTGATGTTTCTCTCTCACATCAATTTTTCTCTCTCTCTCCCTACCTACCTCCCTACCTCCCTCTCCCTTTCTCTCTTTCTCAAATTAATAAAAACATATTTTTTTTAAAAGAGTTGAACTCCCAGCCAGTCTGCAACATGATATGGGATTTGAATCCAGGTTGGGCAGACATCTGAGCTCCTGCTTTTAACCCTGCTGATTCCAGGGGAATCAAGAAGTTGCCCAAGCCACACATATAGGAAGTCGTAGAAGCACTCATAATGGACACAGGGACAGGAGGGCAAGACAGACTGCCTCCCCACACAGGGCCCGTTAATGGCTCAGAGCCAGGAACTCACAGGCAGGCAGCCTCCCGGGAGGGCAGCTGGGTGCAGCGACCTCCATTGGAACATGGGCTTCCATCCAGGCAAGGGGGAGCTGTGTCAGGGTGAACAGAGGTGGGCAGGTCAGCCAGGTGCCCAGGAACCCCAGCTCAGAGTGACAGACCCCCTCCTTCCCTCTCCCAGGCAACAGCTGCACAGTTGAAGCTGGGAGTGTTTCTGCGGGTGCAGGGAGCCCCTCCATCTAAGGTTCCCACGGCTCCCCACCCTGGCCCCAGCTGTTAGGGCCGCAGCTGTCCCTGCCAGCTCCAGAGTCCTGAGAACCAAAAGGCAGGGGCAGGCAGGAGGAGGTGCTGACTTGTACCAGATGTTGGGGCTCAGGAAGCTGCCAAAATGGGGGTGCAGTGGCAGGAAGTGAGGGTGCCAGTTGGTAAAGGGAGGTCTGGGGCTGCGTGCCCAGATCCTGGGGTAATAGAGGGGGCAGGGACAGGGAGTCCTGCAACATGGCTCTCTGTTCCAGTGATGTTGGGAATCTTCTCCAGCTGTGCAGCCTTGTGCAGTGGCTCTGGGGAGAGAGGCCAGGGCATGTACCCCAGGCGCAGCCAGCAATGGGTGTTGCAGGGTGTGTGTTGAAGGGAGGGGCAGCTGGCCCCAGACATGTACTGCCCTGTCCAGCATTCTCATCCCTGAGGGCTATGTCCCTCTATGGCACAGTCTAACTGTCCTGCCAGACAGGTCTGGGGCATGTCTGGGTGTGAGCTAGTGGAGAATTGTGTGTGCTGACAGGTATGGGGCCACTGTGTGCATGTGTGTGTCACAGAGAGATAGAAAGATGGATGAAGCCTGGCCAGTGTGGCTCAGTAGTTGAGCGTCGACCCATGCACCAAGAGGTTGCCGGTTCGATCTTGATCAGGGCACATGCCCAGGTTGTGGGCCCAATCCCCAGTGGGGGGCATGCAGGAGGCAGTCAGTTGATGTTTCTGCTCTCTCTCTCTCTCTCCCTTCCTCTCTCTCTAAAAACCAATTAAAAAAGAAAAAAGAAAGATGGATGGATGGAGATAGAGACAAATATAAAAAAGGAAACTAGGCCCTGGCCGGTTTGGCCCAGCGGTTAGAGCGTCGGCCTGTGGTCCAGAGAGACCCGGGTTCAGTTCCCGCTAAGGCCACGTACCTCGGTTGCAGTTTGTCCCAGGTCCTGGTTGGGTCGTGCGGGTGGCAACCACTCGATGTGTCCCTTTCACATCAATGTTTCTCTCTCTCTCCCTCCCACTCTATCTGAACAAAAAATGGAAAAATGTCCTTGGGTGAGGATTTAAAAAAAAAGGAAACTAGAAGCAGGCAGACACAGAGTGGAGACAGAGAAGCAGAGAAGTACAGAGATAGAAAGCTAGAAAGGGAGAGACAGTAGAGACAGAAGGAGTTGAGCTGAACATGAGAATGGGCCAATATGGCATATGTCCCCTGAGGAAGGGGACAAGCAGGGACAGGACACTATCACCCAGATAGGGGCCTGTGGATGTTTGTTAATTCACACTGGGGACCATGAAACCCAGGCTGAGGGCCTTGCTGAGCTGTGGGCTGTGTGAGCCATGTGTGTATGTGACGTGAATGGATGTACAGATGTGTGTGCCATGTGTTCATGCTGGATCTCTTGTGCACACATGTATGTGAACCATGTATTTGGGTATCTGTGTGGGGGGCCTGTGAATAGGTTTGATGTGCCCATCTGCATGTGTGAGCTGGGCATGCCCTTGGATCTGTGTCTGTATGTGTCTGAGAGTGTGAAGGCAGCATATGCAAGGCCTTGGGCTGATGATACATACTTTGTGTGAACACATGTGATTGTATGTGCACATCAGTGTGTGAGCTGTGTGTGTCTGGGTATGTCTTGTGTGTGGAGGCAGGGGTGTCTGTGGGTGTACTCTGTGTGTGTGCACATCTAGACTGAGATGTATGTGACCAAGGGCTGTGTGTACCTGCAAGTGTGCGACAGACCATGTGGGTGCCCGCTGGCCTCGCGGGGGCGGTTGCTCCTGCCTGGTCCTGCCCAGTGCGGGGCTGGGGTTGGGGGGAGGTGCTGGGGAGGCCGGTCCCTCCAGCACTTCCATCCCCTCCCAGAACCCAGCCCCAACAGCGGCTCCCCGGGATCTTCTACTAGGGCTGCTGGGCCCGAGTCCCTCCTCCGCCCGCCAGGCCTCCCTTGGGGGGGGATGCGCCCCCAAACCCCCACCCGGGCCTCACCGTTCATCCCGCTTTGTCTGGCAAATAAAGCGCGAGGCCAGCCGGGGGGAGGGGGTGTCTAGACGGCGCGGCCATTGTCCCGAGCGAGGGAGGGGAAAATGTGGAGGGGGAGGGGCGGGGGGCCCCGGCCGGCTGGGGAGGGGCTCGGGCTGGAGGGTCCCGGCGCAGAAGCCGGAGAGGAGCACGTGGGCTCTGGCCCTCCGCCCTCCCCTACCAAGGCGGGGACCCGGTCCAGGGGCCGCCAGATCTTGGCGGCCTAGGGAGGGAGCGGGGCCGGGGTCTGGGGAAGGGGCACAGGGCGCCGCTACGGCTCCGGTTCCGGCTCTGGCACTGGCTCCGGGTCTTGCAGCGCTCCGGTCTGGGAAGTTTCCTCCGAGTTCAGAGCTCCGAGAACTTCGCGCCCCCTCCCGGCCCCCCGACCCCCCGCCCTGCCAGGCCTGCGTGTTGTGCGGGGGGGAGGAGGAGGGCTTTTGTACGAGGGGTCCCCGCCCTGGGGGCACTTGAGCTCCAATCGTGACCTTCCCAGGACTTCAGATGGGCGTGGGTTGAGAGCGAGCCCCAGATTCTTGGTACCCCCTCTCCCCGTAATTTTGCGTCCCTGATCCCTGCACCTCAAGCTCCCAGTCCCGGACTTCTGGGTCTCTTCATCCCCAGCCCTGATCGCTCCAGGACCCCCCTGTGTCTCGGGCCTCTGGGGTCGTCCCCCCCCCATTCTGAGTCCTTGTCCCCCGGGACTGACACGCCGTCCCGGGCTCCTGCTCGCCTTCCACTGCTCTGGTCCTTGGCTCCAAGGGCCAGCCCCCCACCCCCAGCACCAGACTCGGGGATCCTTGTACTCTGCTCTCCTCCCTTCCTTCCCTGCAGTCTGTTCCCACCTCCAGATCCCGGCCCCTCACCTGCAGCTCCCGGTCCCGCTAGTAGCAGCAGCAGTAGGAGCGGCGCCTGCACGGATGGCAGTGGTGGTAGCGGCGACATCAGGCCGCGGTGGTGGCCCCGGGTCCCCGGGCCCATGGCGGCCGGCCGCGACCCTCCCTCCTCCCTCCTCCCTCCTTCCCTGGGCTCCGGGCGCGTCCCGGGCCAGCCTCAGCGCCGCCAACTTCGCCGAAGTGAGGCTGCCGGGTCGCCCCGCCCCCAGCCCTGGAGTTTCGCCCCGCCCCGGGGCCTGCCCTGAGCTTCCCGCCCCCTGCCCGGCCTCCAAGGGTCCCTGCCCACCCTCCACCCACCCACACAGTTTGGGACCCACGGACCCTCAGAAACAGGCGGGCCATGCGGGGAGATGCGGGACCAACGAACTCGAAGTGGCAGACACACCCAGATTAGTGATTACCCCTGCTCCCAATACACCCAGAGCCAAAGACACACACAGGACCAGGACACAAACACAGACCCCCAGATACTTCAAAACTGAGACCAGGCATGTCCTGAGAGGCTCAGGAACACACAGCCACCATACACAAATGCAGATACATGCAAAGAGCTTCACGGGGACTTAAAATCTGAAACACTGGAGAACTTGAAACTCAGGCCCAGCCAAGCCTTGAGCCTGGGATGGCTTTTGCAGCCTCAGACCTCAGACCCAAGCTAAGAATCTCATGCATACTGGCAAAGACATGCATAAACACTCCTTACTCCCCTTCTTCTTCACAATCCTGTGTGAACCCCAAACACCCCCTCCAGCCCCACACAGCTTTGCCACTCAATTTGATCAACTCCTTTTCCAAAATGTCCCCATGGCAAGAATGGGACCCCTGAAAGGCCACAAGCCCAGCCTTGGAGTAGCTGTCATTCTGGGGAAGAAAGGCAGACACAGACACCCCCAGCACTGTGGACTCTGGGCTGGGACAGAGGAAGGGGCAGAGTCTGGGGAGGACTCATAGAGGGATTGGTGAGGGCTCTTTCTGGAAGGTGGGTTCCTTATTTCTTCATTCATTAATTCAACAAATAGGTATAAAACTCCAGGTCTATTTTGGCTTTGTTCAACGGGCAGGGTGCATCTTCCACCCTCAGAGAGGACTTCCAAGAGGAGGGTCCAACGGGGCTCGGCCTGGATGAACTGGAGGGATGACATCCCAGCAGAGGGACAGTCCTGAACCCAGATGAGGGGACAGAGTCTGGAGGGAGAATGAGTAGGCCAGGGGTGGAGCTGGCAATGGGGAGAAGGAAGAGAAAGTGGTCAGGCTGGCCCCCTGGTATTTGGCTTGGTGATGAGGCTGCAGGGAGGAGGAATTGTTTGGGGGTGAGGTACTGAATCTGAAGAGCCTGGAGATCACCCAGGAGGCAGCTGAACATGAGGGCTGAATACAGAGGGATCATGATTGCAGATAGTCACATGGGGACCCCAGAGATCTTTGGGCAATTAAAAAACTTTTTCTTTTCTTTTTTATCTACAAGCAACTTCATTTTTTATTAGTGCGACCATCTACAGTAAATTCAATAATTTATTCCTGGAAATTCTTGTGTGCAAACTGAAAAATGGAGAATGGTATGATTTGCAAATTTGTTCTCAATATAATTGTTTCACTGTTTCCTGAAGAGGCTGATACAATGATCAGACAAAGCACCAAAAGTTAAGAGAAAGTATATGTCCATCATACCTTTAAAAACATTAAGCCCTATCCAGTTTTGCTCAGTGGTTAGAGCGTCGGCCTGTGGTCTCAAGAGACCCAGGTTCAGTTCCTGCTAAGGGCATGTACCTCAGTTGCAGTTTGTCCCCGGCCCTGGTTGGGTTATACGGGTGGCAGCCACTCAATGTGTCCCTTTCACATCGATCTTTCTCTCTCTCCCTCCCACTATCTGAACAAAAGAAAAGGAAAAATGTCCTCGGGTGAGGATAAAAATAAAATTAACTGCCACCCGGCTTGTGTGGCTCAGTGGTTGAATGTTGACCGATGCACCAAGAAGTCACCAGTTCAATTCCCAGTTAGGGCACATGCCCAGGCTGTGGATCAAATCCTCAGTGGGGGGCATGCAGGAGGCATCCGATAGATGCTCTCTCTCATCAATGTTTCTATCTCTTTCTCCCTCTTTCTTCCTTTCTCTCTAAAATCAATAAAGGGGGGAAATTAACTGTGATTTAAAAACAAGTTTATACAACTTAAACCAATGTATCTCAAAGAAATTGAACTGGCAAAAACAGACTTATAAAAAGCTAAGACACATACTTAACCTATAAGGCTCATATTCTGTTATATATCATTTGATTACTGAAAAATTAGATGGATTTTAATTTCCAAGTTTTTTTTTTTTTTTTTTTTTGAGAAAGCAAAATTAATACGATGTAAATCAGAATGTCTATTTAATAGAATTAACAAATCAGCCCTGGCCAGTTTTGCTCAGTGGTTAGGGTTCAGACCTCAGACCAAAGGGTCAAAAGTTAGATTCCCAGTCAAGGGCATGTACTTGGGTTGCAGGTTCAATCTCAGGCCTCAAAGTCAGGGTCATGTGGGAGGCAACCAATCAATGTGTCTATCTCCCTTCCATTCTGTTCCTCCCTTCCATTCTGTCTAAAAATCAATGGAAAAATATCCTTGGGTGAGGATTAACAAAATAAAAAGTTTAAAAATTAACAAGCCAAAGTAACTTTGTTACATAAATTAACCCGTTTATTACAGGCTAGCAATGTTTCAAACTGTGGAGCTTCTACTGGTCTTTCAGTTCCATCAGTCATCTGATGGCAGACTTGATTGTGCCAGCAGAAGTGCTGTCTTAGGTCCAGGCAGCAGCAGTGATTGTTTTCACGCAGGAACCACAGTGCCATATTTCATAGCTCGTCTCTTCATCTTGGTCTTGCCACAAAAGGAGCAAGTGTACTTGGCATGCTGACTGCTTTTGATTTTCTTCACCATTTTCCTAATGGAGGCACCATAACGGTCCTGTACTTATCTATGATTCTGACGTTCTTGGTGTGTTTAACCATGTCACTGCAAACTAGGTTCTAACCCAAGAGCATCTTCTTTTTTTCTTTTTAATTGGTTTTAGAGAGAGAGAGAGGAAGCGAGAGGGAAAGAGAGACATGGATGAGAGAGAAATATCCATTAGCTGAGGCCTCCTGCACATCTTCTACTGGGGATCAAGCCCAAAACCTGGGCATGTGCCCTGACCAGCAATCGAACTGGGGACCTCTCGGTGCATGAGATGATGCTCAATCCATTGAGTCACACCACACTGGCCAGGGCTAAAACTTTTTCTTTTAAAATACATTTTTGTTGCTGTTGTTAATTCTCATCCTGAGGATATTTTTGCATCAATTTTTTTATATAGAGTAGGAGGGAGGGAGGAGGGGGAGAGAGAAACATCAATGTAAGAGAGACACATTGATTGGTTGCCTCCCACACAACCCCGACCAGGGCCGGGGATCAAACTTGTAACCCAGCTAGGTACCCTTGACTGGAACTGAACCCATGACACTTTGGTCCATGGGCTAATGCTCTAACCGCTAAACCAAATGAGTCAGGGCTTAAAATACTTTTAAATGCACAATAATACAATTTCTATATGCACTTGGTCCATATTTACCTATACTTTGCCATATATATGTAAATTACATATACAGATAGTAGAACAAGTTGCAGACATCATGTTCCTTGGCCCCCAACACATCCCTGTGCATTCCCTACGAACAAGGGCATTCTCTTACCTAAATACACCCCAGTTCCACCTTCAGTCCATATTCAAAGTTTTCTATTGCCCCAGTAATATTCTCTATAGCATGTTTCTTTGCTGGTCCAGGATCTAATCCCCAACAATGTGTTGCATTTAACTATTATGTTTCTTGTCCTTTAATCTGAATCAGTTCCTCAGCCTTTCTGTGTCTTTTATGATGCTGACATTTCTGGAGAGTAGAGGTCAGTTGTTTTCAGATTCATTCAGCCTGCTGGTCCCACCTGAGCAGGTTCAGGTGCTGTGTCTTTGGCAGAATGGCTGATCCTCCCCAGTGCATTGGTGCATCATAACAGGAGGCACCTGATGTGAGTTCTCAACTTTTTAATTTAATTTAATTTAATTTTATTTTATTTTATTTTATTGTTTTGTTTTTTTTTTTGGTACGTGCTCCTAGCAGGAACAGAAACCGGGACTCTCTGGTCCGCAGGCCAATACTCCACTACTACTGCTGGGCCAAACTGACCAGGGCAACATTGTTGTTGTTTTTTTAAAATATATTTTTATTGCTTTTTTAGAGAGAGAAGAAGGGAGAGAGATAGAAACATCGATGTGAGAGGGAAACATCAATCAGCTGCCTCTTGCACGTCCTCTGCTGGTCAAACCCAAAACCTGGGCATGTGCCCTGATCTCCGGAATCGAACCAGGACCCCGCAGTCCATGGGATGAGGCTCAAGCCTCTGAGCCACCGCAGCTGGGCTCAGCATTGTTGATGTTAAACTTTGATCACTCGAGCGCAGTTGGCCAAATTTCCAAATTGTAAAAGTACCATTCTCTTTTCATCCCCACCCTGTAATAAAAAATATCAATATCATGTGGGGAGACACTTTGAGATGGTGTGAAAATCCTGGTGTCCATCACACTTTCACTCACTGTTTTTGGCATTTGTTAATGATTTTCTGTGGTGATTTTTTTAAATTGAATCAAAATTTGCATAACATAAAATCAATCACTTACCTTTTAATTTATTTTTTAAGACAAATTTATTTATTAAATTTATTTATATTATTAACTTATTTATGTTAAAATAAATATATTTTAAAATAAATTTATTTTTTAAAACATGTTTTTTAACATATTTAATTAATTAATTAATTAATTAATTAATTAATTTTATCCTCAGCCGAGGACATTTTTCCATTTTTTTGTTCAGATAGAGTGGAAGGGAGAGAGAGAGAAAAACATCGACGTGAAAGGGACACATCGAGTGGCTGCCACCCGCACAACCCAACCAGGGCTGGGGACACTGCAACCGAGGTACATGCCCTTAGCGGGAACCTAACCCGGGACTCTCTGGTTCACAGGCCGATGCTCCAACCGCTGAGCCAAACCGGCCAGGGCATAAAATATGTTTTCATTGATTTTTTAGAGAGGGGAAAAGGATCGAGATACCGATGCCTCCTGCACACCTCCTACTGGGGGTCAAGCATGCAACCTGGGATTGTGCCCTGACCGGGAATGAAACCTGTGACCTCTTGGTGCATGGGTCAATGTTCAATCTTCTGAGCTACTCTGGCGGGGCACCACTTACCTTTTGTAAGTGTACAGTTCACCTCTATCTGGTTCCAAGACAGTTTCATCACCTCTGAAGGAGACCCCATATCCACATTTCCACTGGCAGTTGCCCACCACTCCTCCTCCCCCAGGCTCTGGCAACCACTATTCTGCTTTCTGTCTCTATGGATTTGCCTGTTCTGGACATTTTATATAATGAAATAATACACCATGTGACCTTTGTGTCTGGCTTCTTTCACTCAGCATGATGTTTTCAAGGTTGATTTACATTGTAGTGTGTGTCAGTGCTTCAGTCCCTCTCATGTCTGAGTAATATTCCATTGAATGGCCATACCACATTTTGCTTATTCATTCATCTACTAATAAATATCTTGGATGATTTTTATTTTATTTCATTTTAGTATGGTTTTATTGATTTCAGAGAGAGGAGAGAGAGAGAGAGATAGAAACATCCACGAGAGAGAAACATCAACATGGATCAGTTGCCTCTTGCACACTCCCACTGGGGATCAAGCTCACAACCTGGGCATGTACCCTGACTGGTAATTGAACCGATGACCTCTTGGTGCATGGGTTGATGCTCAACCACTGAGCCACGCCAGCCAGACCCTTGGATGCTTTTTTTATTTATTTATTTATTTTGAGAGAGAGAGAGAGAGAGAGAGAGAAACATCAACGTGAAAGGGACACATCGAGTGGTCGCCACCCACATGACCCAGTCAGGGCCGGGGACAAACCGCTAAGGTACGTGCCCTTAGCAGGAACCAAACCCAGGTCTCTCCAGACCGCATGTTGACGCTCCAACCGCTGAGCCAAACTGGCCAGGGCCCTTGGCTGCTTTTTAAATGCAGGAAGAGGAAGAGGTGAAGAAGGCAGAGAAGGAGAAGCATGAAAAGCCAAGGATGAAAGTTGAATGACTGCCCATTATGGCTCAGTGGTTGAGCATCGACCCATGCATCAAGAGGTCGCCGGTTTGATTCCCTGTCAGGGCACATGCCCAGGTTGTAGGCCTGATCCCCAGTGGGGGGCATGCAGGGGGCAGCCAATCGATGTTCTCTCTCATCAATGTTTCTCTCTCTCTCTCTCCCTCTCCCTTCCTCTTTCTCTAACATCAATAAAGAAATATAAAAATGCCCTGGCTGATTTGGCTCAGTGGTTAGAGTGTCAGCCTGTGGTCTAGAGAGACCGGGGTTCGGTTCCTGCTAAGGGCATATACCTCGGTTGCAGTTTGTTCGCGGCCCTGGTTGGGTCGTGCGGGTGGCAACCACTCGATGTGTCCCTTTCACGTCGATGTTTCTCTCTCTCTCTCTCTCTCTCTCTCTCTCTCCCCCACTCTATCTGAACAAAAAATGAAAAAATGTCCTCAGGTGAGGATAAAAAAAAAAGAGAAAGAAAAAGAAAAATTAAAAAAAAAAGTTGAATGACTGACCAGGGCCTAGCATCAGAGATGACCCCCAACCCCCATCTGGGAAGGGAGCTGTCCACCTATTATATGGTGGAGGGGGTATAGGCCCATCTTATGGTGACTTGTTGGAGGCTTCTAGAGGAAGAGCTGGGATTGGAACCTAGGTCTGAATAACTCCAGGCCACATGGAGCATGAGGGATTGGAGGCAGGATTGTGAATGAGAAGAAAAAAAGACAAACATTGCATAAGAAGGCGCATAGCATGACTCACAAGGAGTATGCTGAGTCAACAGGCCCATGGACCAGGCGCAGCTTGAGTCCTCACCATGCCTATCACCCCAGGAGAAAACCTAAATCCCCCAGTCCTGTGGATGAGGGCCTGACCCTGTCTGGCCCCTCCTGTCCCCCTCATTATCAGACTGAGCCATTTCTGTCTTCATCTTCACCCAGCAGGCCTTGCATTCTCCTGGCCTTTGCCCTCTGCCTGGGGGACACAGTTGGACAGAGGACCCTTTTGCTTCCTTCCCATGCAGGAACTCATAGAAAATGTGTCCTCTTTGAAAAATGCATTTTCTTCTAGTTATATAAGGCATGCTCTACTATTTCTTACACATACCACCCCCATGCCATTCTGGTCTCTCTTTCTAGCATGACTTCCCTCCCCTCATTCCTGTACCTGGTGAACTCTTGTTCATTCTTCAAGGTTCCAGCTTCAGGAAGCCCTCTTCCCCATCCCCCCCAAGCCCTGTCCCCAGTCCCAGCTTCCCTGCTGCCCTGGGCTTTACCTGCATCCTCCTGCCCTCCAGCTCAGCTTTGCCCACAAGGGGATGAGAGCATCTGTGTCCTGCTCTGTCTCTTCCCTAAACTGGAAGCTCCCCAAGAACCAGGCCTCATCCAGCATGGGGTGGGCAGAGAAGGGGTGACATGGGAGGGCTTTTTTTTTACTTAAGAAGTGGCTGAAGGAATTAAGATGCCCAGGCCAGAAGAGCCACCACAGGGCCCTAGATCACTCTGTTCAGTACTATTCTGGGGCCTAAGGGTCCAGAAAAGAACCTGGGGCAAAGGTAGGGCTTCAGGAGAGGGGCTAACTCCTCTCCTGACCCATAGGAGAAAGGATTTTCTGCTGGAATTAATACTCTGAGATGCTGAGCTCCCCATCTCAAGGAGCAACCACGGAACTGGACACACATTTTGCTAGGCAGGAAGTCCAGAGTCTGTTACTCTGCTGATACAGCAGCCCCTGGTCTGTGGCAGACAGAGACGGAGAGGAAGCAGTAGTGATGAAAACATAAGCTAAGGATGGCATAGAGAAGGGGACAAAAGGAAGAAAGACACAAATACAGAGCTCCTACTCTGTGCCAATCTGTTTTTTTTTTTTAATATGTTTTTATTGGTTTTTATAGGGAGAGAGAGATAGAAACATAAATGTTGATCAGCTGCCTCGAGCCCACAATCCTGGCATGTGCGCTGGCCAGGAATCAAACTGGGATCTCTCACTCCGTGGGTCGACCCTCAATTCACTGAGCCATACCTACTGGGCTATGCTAATCCCTTTCTGAAGCCCCCTTGATTTTGAGGAGAGTCACTCAGCAAGCAGAAGGTGAGCTCCTGGCTCCAGGGTCCTGCTGCTGTCCTCCAGCCACTGTGGCAGGACCAGCCCAAGGTGTCCTGATCCCTAGGAGACAGGACAGTTGAAGAGACCATTCCCACGGTCTTGCATGGGGCAGGCACACAGTTCCCAAATGGTGGGGGTAGGGAATGCTTGAACCCTCCCCCTGCCCCTGCTGGCTGCTTTGGCTGGGGACTGCATTTCTCCTCAATGAGTCAGTCCCCAGGGATTGGGGACCTGGGGCCAGGCCAATACACAGCTGTTGGACCCAGGCCTGGTGACCAGGAACCTGAGAACATGCCCTTGGCTTTTCTGCCTGGGACCACAGTCCCACCCTCTGCATGAAAACTGGGGCCAGGCCTTGCTGCCCAGGCAGTGAGCTGTGCCAGAACCAGCAGGATTGAGGGCTGCTGGGTGGGTCCTGGGCAAGAGTGGGATGGCTGGACCCAGGCGCTATGGGCTGCAGACCCAGCCAGGTCTCCTGGCCACTGCCTTCCTAGGGCTCTCTCATGCTCAAACCCTCCATGGCTCCCCACTGTTCAGAATGACACCCTTGCCACCTTCCCAGTTTCACCTCCCTGTCTCCCAGCCCCTTTCCCATCTTTGTATAGGCTGTGCCCACTGCCACAAGCTCCCTTCTCATACCCAGAAGGCTCCTTTCACCTGAGAGCTCACTCTGGCCCTCCAGCTCTTCTTCATTCAGTTATTCAACAAACACTGACTGAGTCTCTACTTGGTGCCAGGCCCTATTTTATATATATATGGAGAGAGAGAGAGAGAGAGAGAGAGAGAGAGAGAGAGAGAGAACGAACACAGAGCAAATTTCTGCCCTGATAGGGGAGACAGACAAGAAACTAGACTGTGAACAAATAAAAACCATCAAGGGTGACAGGAGGGAGGAAGAGATTGTAGTGTGTGTAGGGGGAGGTGTCCGGCCTTGCTGTGAGGTGGACATCAGAAATGAGACCTGAATGAGAAGAAGCCAATGAGACAAACAGCCAGAGGAAGGGTGTTCCAGGCAGAGAGAACAGTATTTATAAAGGCCCAGAGGAGGAAGGGGCGGGTGGATGAGAAAAACAGCAAGGAGGCCAGGGTGCTTGGTGCAGAGTGAGCAAGGGGAGGGATGTCAAGGATGGGGGCCAAGTACCAGTGGGTTGAAAGGTCTAGGATTCTGTCCCAAGCACAGTGGATGCCACTGGAGGGTTTTAGCCAAGGGAAGCTGATCTGGGGGGTTGCAAAAATCACTCTGGAAGCTCTGTCATCTCTTCTCCCAGGGAGCCTTCCTGCAGCTGCTTAGCTACACGCTGTCTTCTCAGGCTTCCCACTGTCTCCTCTGGCTCCCACAATCCCATCTCAGCTCCCATCCTGCCATATCATCCTGCCTGGCTCCCACATGAGATTCTGAGCAATGTGGGCATCTATCTTGCTCGGTGATGAATCTCCAATATCCAGCATCGAGCCTGGTATACAGCAGGTGAAAAAATTGTCAGTTGACAAATGAATGTGTTCCATACATTTTGGAGCAAAACAGGACCCAGGAGCTGAAACCTGAAGATGCCGAGCACCAGCTCCTGTGATGGCCCTGTCTGGACACAGACACATCAGCCCCCATTCGATCAGGACTGGGTCAGAAGAAAGACTGGAGGCTGATGGGGCTTCCTGGAGGAGGAGGGGATGTGAGCAGAATGTGGAAAAAAGGAGAGTAAGAAGAAGAGGAATTCACTTCAGTTGGAGCACCTATGGCTCTGTAGCTCTGGGCAGGGAAAGAGTAGGCCACTCCCCACCCCTTCTGGGGGCTGTGGTTTCCCTGCCTTAGAATCCTCCATCCAGTGGATGTCTTGGCTTCAGGGGCCCTGGGCACAGACCACTCCCACCTTCCATGGCCATGGCCTCACTCAGGACCTCGTCTCCTCCTGCTCATCTCTGAAGCATGATACTTTAATGTTCCTTAACTTTCTGTCCTTGCCTCCCTGGCTCCTGAAATGTATCTTCCTTCCTGCAGGTGTGTCACTTGTCCTCCCTGCCTTTCCTCCTGCTTCAGAGAAGGGGAGCACCTCCACCCCCGGGTTTTTTTATTCCTCCTCCCTTGACCATAGGTTGAGGTCTCTTCTGTGAGAAAGTAAAATTCACAGCGAGTGAATACATCCCTCACTCAGCTTCCGAGCTCCTGTCTCTGTCCCCACATCTCCCCTCACCGCTGGCTTTGTTCTTCCCCTTTCCCACTCCACTCTATGCCTCAAGAGGGTAATCTCACCAGATTGTATTATTGGGCAGCCTTGTCCTCTAGCTTCCAGGTTGGTTTGGCCAATAGGAGGTACTGGCAGAAGAAAGAATGGGACATTTAATCCTTCTGCATCCCTCTCTGTAGGGTCATCTTAGTTGACTGTGTCCTTTGACCAAAGGCTCTGTCCACAGACATCTCTCACTAGACTCTGTTAAGCTCCTTCCTTCCTCTAACCCAGTCAGGGGGACTTAGAGATGGTTTTGACTCTCCCCTCGTTGGTTTCCTCAGACCCTTCCCTATGTGTATGGTCCCTGTAGCAAACGACTCAAATCACCACATTTGAACGTGTCTGTTGTTTCCTGCAGGCTCCCCACTGGGGTCCCCACTCTTCCCTCTGTATCCCTGTTTCACTGCACTCAGAGCACTCAGGCCCTGTCCTCAGCTCCCACTCTGGGGTTATCTCCCTCAGATTTGCATGGCTCAGTCCTCTCAATCGCTCAGTGCTTTTTGACCTTAGAAGCTATGCCCTTCCTTCTTGACTCCCCTCCTCCACTGCTATGACACCATGCTTGCCTGCTTCCCATCTTCCTTTTTTGGTCTCTCTCCTCTGCTTGTCCCTTAGATGTTGGAGGCACAGGGTGTTCAATCTCATCTTGTTCTCCAGTCTGTTCTGTGGAGACGTCATCCTCTTCCCCAGTGTGGGTGCCCTTCTGACCCGCTGGATTATCTTTATCTTTAAGCCACTAGATGCTTCTAGGACCCTGCCCCAGGGGTCCAGCCCCCAAGTAATATTTTATTCCTTTTTTATTTTTTGGTACCTGCCCCTAGTGGAAACTGAACCCTGGACTCTCTGGTCTGCAGGCTGATGCTCCAATCGCTGAGCCAAACTGGCCAGGGCCCAAGTAATATTTTACACAGATCTGTTGGGGACCCTCCCCTGATGGCCCCCATCCACTGGGGATCAAGATCCTGACCTGATGTTTGAAGCCTTTTGCAAGTGCATGTCTTCCCTTCCCAAACTTTCCTCCTGGTCTCATGGGAATGCTTAATCATTAGTGCACTGGAGCACATCCTTGCAGGAGTCAACTCCAAGGCCACCTCGTCCAGGTAGCCTTCTCTCCCTTACCCCCAGATAAGTGCCCCTCCCCTGTTCCTCAGTCCCTGGGGTCTGACCACACAGGACTGAGAGTGTCTGTGCCTGGTTCTGTCCCCACCCCTCCTCTATTGCAGTGATAGCGGCTTAGAGCTGGTGGTAGAAACAGATGAAGGAGTGAAAGCTTGAATGAGTGAATGATGGACTGTGTTCTTGAGGCGAGAGTTCAGAGCTGAGAGAGGGAGAGGCCGAGCTTGGGAGGGCCCAAGGCCCAGCAACCGCCCTCCAAGACCTCTAGGTCTCCAGTTCCCGCCAGAGCCCTTTGGCCAGAAGACGCGCCAGGATTGGCTGAAGCTGGGAGAGGCGGGTTTCGGCCGAGCCACGAGTCGCTACTGGCTGATTCTCCAGGGCTCTGCCCAATCAACGCGATCGCTTTCCATCCACTGTGCCTGTTTCCCTCCTATAGCCACTGAGGCGGAAGACGGCGCCTTCTCGTTACCCTGGCAACCGTCAGCGGACACCGTCGCTCCGGCAACTCTCCGAGGCCTCCAGTCAGCCTTCTCTGGGGCCCCTCCGGTCACCTAGACAACTGCTACCCGTTCTGGTCAACCATCAGCCCTTCCCCCGTCACCCTGGCAACCGTCGCCAGCCCCTCCGCCCCCTTGACACAATCCTGCTCCTGCCCTGTAGGCCTCCTTGTCCCGGACCTCCAGGCTCCTCACGCCCATCTCTGGGCCCCCGGGGGGCACTGCTCCTACCCTGGCCAGGGGTCCCAGCTCCAGTTACCGCCTCGTACTGCGACTGCGAGCGCTGCTCGCACTCTTGCGTGGGACTGATTGTCCAGCTACCACAGGGAGCTTTTCAAAATGCAAACCATGTCCCTCCCCTGCTAACCCCCACCCCCACTCCACCCCCCTTGAGAATCAAGTCCAAACTCTTCTGTCTGGCTGCCTCCTCCTTTGCTCTGCCTCAGCAGCAACTCATCTCATCGTTGTTACTCCAGTAACCAGAGCTTATTCCAGCCTCCCACCTTCCGATTTACTGCTCCCCACTCCCGAAAAGTGTGCCCCCAAGCCAGGGAAACCTTTCCTGAACCCCCTCTCACACTCATAATAGCTCTAATGCGTCTTGTCCGTTAACTCCAGAATGAGGAGTGTCCTTGTTCACAAGGGAGGGCAGAGAGGGAGGGCTAACCAGCAGGCAAGCTTTGTCCAGGCAGGCCCATCCCGGAGATGAGAATGTGTGTATTAGGTCTGCTGGATCCCCAGGAAGATTCATCATGCTGCAGGTCATGGCACTGTCCCCAAAGGCCAAAGGGTGGAGAGATAGATGTTGATGCTGTGACTAGTCTGGGGTTGGGAAGTCCACCCTTGACTTGTACTGCCCTCATTGGGAGTTTGGAGCCTGGGCACCCAGAAATTATCAATAGAAACTGGTGAATTTGGAGATGATTCTAGGAGCTGGAGAAGTAGGCCTCAGACCCCAGATGGCCATTCAGAGAGCTGGTTTCTTCCTGTGCCCAGTCCAGAATCTCATGTATCCTAAGAGAGCCGAGAGCTGTTTTCCCATGGATCTGAGTCAAGATCCCAGGAATCTTTCCTGGGCTGCTGTGAGAGAACTTGACCTTTCAAGTCCTGGAGTCATGAATAGATGATCATGGGAGGGTGATGCCCCAGGCTGGAAACGAGTCTGGACACCCACCTGCTTGCCCAGACAAGCCCTCCTTTGGTGAGGTAGTCAGGAGCCAAGCAGGAGGCCCCCTACACTAGGAACACCCTCATTAGTACTGTCCAATAATAGAACTTTTAATGCTGATGCCCTTGAAAGATGGCTAGTGTGACAAGAATCATATTTTTAAAATCATATTTGATTTTAATTTTTAATATTTAATTTTAATTAATATGCAATTAAATGGAAGTAGTCAGATGTGACTACCGGTACTGTATTGGGCAAAGCTGCAATTAGGTGAAGACCCAGGCTGGAGGTAGAAGCCAGGGACAGGAAGGTCAGAGTTTATGGTTTGGGGGGAGGGTCAATTTTGGCAAGAAAACTGGGGTCCCAGGGAAGGGAGAGAGAACACTCAATGTTTAGATCCATGGAGTAGAGTCATCCTGGTTTCCTGGGGTCAAAGTGTTTGTTCACATGTGCACACTCATGCCTTAGTGTGAATACATGAGTTGGTGTGCCCCCAAGGCACCCACAGATGCACTTGTGTGTGATCTAGGAGTTCCACACCTATGCATAATCCAGGAGACCAGCTATATATGTATGCTGTGTGGACTCCCAGGTGCATGCAGTCCAGTGAGCAGGGCCACTAGTGCAGCAGGTCTTGCAAGAAGGCCCACATGTATTGATGCATTTCCTCAGGGTGGCTCTGTGGGATCCAGTGCCCCACACCTGGCAGGATGTGGGCCTCTAGCCGGCCGGGCACAAAACGGCTGCTGATAGCCCCTACCAGACCTTGCTCCAAGTAGGTGTCCTTCTCTCCCCATAGCAGCAGGGTGGGTGTGGCCAGCTCCTGGGGCTCCAGGGGGAAGTTCCTATGACCAAGACAGACAGGCAGAGGATGGCTACTCCCAAACCCTTCCCCAGCAATTCTCCTGAGCTTCTGCATAGGTCTGGACTTACCTAAAGATGTTTCGATAGTAATTGAGGGGCCCAATGAGGCCACTGGGCTGTGAGAAGTCATAAAGGAAGGCCTCAAGCTCACTGGGGCTCAAGTGTGGGATGCCCCTCTTGTGGTGGGTGAGGGTGGTCTTCAGGATCTGGGAACACAACAAAATTCTGGCTTCAGTGCTCAACCTACCCAGTTCCAACCAACTACCCTCCACCCACCCCACCTCTGGCCTTCATCCTACTTCACCTGGAAGTCAGACATGGACAGCAACTTCTCGGGCAGCCAGGGAAGCTGGAACAGGAACACATAGTTGGAACGGAAGAACTGGCCAATGTGACGCATTGAGTATTCTAGGGGAAGGGGAATGCAGACATGAAGCCCTGGGGTAGCTCCTCACCCCTGCACCCTTATACACATCCTGGTGAGGCACACAGATGTGCCAACACTCAGGCATGCAACTGCTGTCTGCCTGAGCCTGTGAAGACACCTAAAATCCCCCTTCACCCTGGCACCTTCCCTCCCTGCTGAGTAGTCACTGTATCTACAGAATGGGGCACCTCCCTTTGCAGCTCCTGGGAGTCTCCACAGCCACTGGTGTGCTTCCCTTGCCCAGGCCTGCTTCATTCAAAAAACCATTTATTGAGCCAGGCCCTGTTCTAGACTCTGGAGACACAGTAGTGAACGGGATAGACAAAACTCCCTTATCCTCAGGGAGCTGACAGTCTAGAGATGGAGACAGGCAAGAAACAATGACTACAGAGAGAGAGAGAGAGAAAGGAGAGAGATGAGAGAGAGAGAGAGAAAGAGAGAGAGAACGAACGAGCATACAGTTATGACTACAATGCTGGGAATTAAAAACAGGTGATGTGCCCTGGCCAGTTTGGCTCAGCAGTTAGAGTGTCAGCCCGCGGACCAGTGAGTCTGGTCAAGAACACATACCTCGGTTGTGGTTCATCCCTGCCCCTGGTCAGGGTCCTGTGGGAGGCAACATGTTGATGTTTCTTTCTTTCTCTGTCTCTCTCTCCCTCCCACTCTATCTGATGATAAATAAAAAAATATCCTCAAGTGAGGAATAAAAATAAATAAAATCAGCTGATATGATGAACACTAGGTAGTCAGAGACAGCATCATATGCTATTGTAGTTGTTTAGTACCTATGCCTTCACTGCTAGAAGAAAGCCATTTAGCCTATCTCAGTTTCCCCAACTGGAACATGGGGATAATAACACTTTCATAAGCCTAGGAGGCTTGTGAAGGTTATTGTATGAGGCTCCTTTGTCAGAGAAATTGTTACCTGTAAGTGCTCAAAAAATGTGAGTTACTCTTAAGTGTATTGTCATTGATTGCAGATTGGGATTGCCACAGGGGAAGGGACCCAAGGTTCCGTGCTGCATCCCCAGCCCTTGGAATGTTGATTAGTGGATGCAGAAGTATAGATACAAACACATGCCCCTTCAAACAGACGCATCCCAGCGTTCTAGACTTCCTGACACACCTTGGTACACTGACATGGGAGCAGCACTGACCACCACCATCCGCTCAACCAGAGATGGGTAGTAGATGGAGAAATTCCAGGCTAGGAGCGCACCCCAGTCATGGGCCACAAGGATACACTTGGAGTAACCTGGGGGATCAGAAGAACTGGAGTGAGATGTCAGGCAGAGGTGAGTCAGGGATGGGGGGAGGCTAGGGTTAGGATGGGGGCACATCCTCACCCAGGCCCAGGATGACATCCTGGATATCTGCCATCAGCAAGTCGATAGTGTAAGAGTCCACATCCCTCGGTGCATCGGAGGAGCCATATCCACGCATGTCTACAGCCACCACGTGAAAGCGGCTCTGGAATTCCTGGAGCTGGTAGCGCCAGGAGAACCTGTCGAGCAGGCAGAAGAGGGAGGGAGGTTGAGTCAGGATCTCCAAGCAACACCTCCGCCCTAACCCAACAGAAGCCTTTAGCAACCCCACCTTCCTGCTCTGGACATCTCAGAAAGGAGGATGTGAAACCCCAGGCCCAGGGAGAGATTACTGCGCCCTCGATCCCGGGCAATGTTAATAGAGATTCCTCTTTGTCTCATCCCTTAGGGCCTCTGGTCCCTGGGTAGTCCTTAGACCTCTGTCCCACAGCTCCCCATCTGGGCCCTATATCTTTGCGCTCCCAGTCTACCCAGTCCTCCTACTGCCTCCTTGGGTGCTCTGGTGGTCCGAGCTTCACCTCCCCCCTGCCTTGCGTACCCAGGCCCTGGGCCTCAGACATACCAGTTCTGGGGGAAGCCGTGCAGAAATAGCATAAGGGGCCCGTTGCCGCATCCAGTGGAGACATAGTGCAGGCGCAGGCCCGAGCTCTGGGGGAGGGATAGTCTGAGATCTGAGGAACAATTCTTCCCTGGGGGACCCCTCTTCCTTATGCTTGAAACCCTCCCTTCCAACACCCCCTCCCCACCCTGCCCCGACCTTGTGAGGCTTAGATTTGGATTCAATCATTTGCGCTCAGCTCATCACGCCGCAGCCCTGCCTCCCAGGCTCCTTGATCCTTGCAACTCCGACAGCATCCTGCGCGCTCACCTTGAGGGTCAGAAAGCAGTGCTCGCCTAACGCCGGGTCGCTCAAGCAGGCGGGTGGGGTGCGCCGGGGGAGCCCGCAGCAGCCGCGCCGAGGCCGACAGAGGACGTGCGTGAGCGCAATGCAGCCGTAGACCGCCGCAGCCACCAGAGCCGCGGAGAACACCAGGCTCCACATGAAGGCGCGCAGCAGCTTCAGAGTGAGGCGGGACGGCGCCAGTAGAGCCGTCACTACCAGCTCGGGCATGTCGCCGCGTCCGGGGACGACCGTGCTGCCGTCGGGAGTGTCGGCCAGGGGCGCGGGCAGCAGCGTCGAGGCGGGGTCCGGGAAGTGGAGCCCACCGCCTTTGGCCTGGAGTCCTTCCGTGCCGTCGGGGCTTGCGCAACGCGCGGAGAAAAGGACGGGCGGCTAAGGCTAAAACCGCCACCGCACACGACTTAACCGAGGGCCAGGTAAACACCTGGGCGCGACGGCCACAGGGAACCAGACAGGGTGCGGGGGTGGAGCCTGCGAGGACCAGGCTTTGGTGGGTGGGAAGGAACCTTGGGGCGAAGGGATGCAAGGGGCTAGATTGGTGGGCGGGATTTAGCAAATGGGCGTGGTCTACTAGGTCTCCCGCAGCAGGTGGGTAAGGAGTGTTGCATGAATAGGAAAGAGTCCTAGATTGGAGTCCTGCATGAATAGGAAAGAGGGGGAGTCCTGGGTGAAACTCGAGGATCCTGAAGTAAAGGGGCGGGGCACTAGGGAGTAGGTGTGGCCTACTAGCCGGAAGGGTGGATCCAACCTGGCCAAGGAACGGTATAAAATTGGGGGCGTGGCCTATAAGCGTGGGCGGAGAAGGCGGGGTTTAACGGGCGGAAAAGGCCTGAGCAAAAGGGCTGGGCCAATGAGCTGGGGGCCAGCCTGAATCCGAGCCAATGAGACGAGGGGGTGGTGCCAAAAACCAATATGGCGGATCAAGCAGGCCCGATAGTAGGAGGATGGGGCCAGTTGCGCCACCGCTGAAATTAGGAGGGTGACGCGGGCGACTGCCGCGGCCTGAAGTGGCCTCGGGAGCCCCGGCCGCCGCCTCCCGGGAATTCCCTGCCCAGAAATGCAGGACCCTCCACTCGGCCTGGCTCCGAGAGACCTCACAGCATTTTCACCCAGCTCTGGTTCCAACGGCGGGTCTTGCAGCCTCGAAACCGCACTAGCCTCCAGTTGGCCCAGTGGGCCCTTCGGCCCGCCCCTGACCAGCTGTGATTGGACTGCGGCGGTCATTTTGACGTACAGGCGACAGGTCCCGCCGGAGAGCCAATCTGCAGGTGTTGAATCTCAGGTTCCGCTGGTGGCAACCAGTGTGACGGGCGTACTGTCTCTTCGCAGGACCGGGTTTGTTGTCACTGGGACTGGCCGAAAGAAAAATAGGGGCGGGGCCGGGCGAGAGGCTTCTTCCTCCTAGTTTTGCAACCTTCCCCCAAGATCCTGAATATTTCAGGGCCACTTATTTAACCCTTATAACAACCCTATTACGCATAGGTGCTATTATCACATCCCTGTATTACCACGAAACTGCAATTCCGGGATTAAGTCATTTGCCTCACGTCACACATGGCTAAACAGCAATTCAGGATTTTGAGAAAAGCGGCAATCTTGGGCTCCACCTCTCCTGCCCTTTGGCAGCTTATTGGAAAGCTTTTAGCTTTCTGTTGGTATCCTAGGTATTTTTAAATGTGCTTATGTACCTATTTTTTGATTAGCAATTTGGTATATTACCCATTGACTTGATCATGTCACCACCACTGGACATGCTATTTCCATCTGTAGTTTTTCTATTGGTTCTTCTAACTTGAACACTCCACTTACCCCTTTTTATCATCTCACCCCACCCCCAACCCCTTTCTACCTTTCACCGTTAACCTTACTTACCTTTGTATCGTCAGCGCTGAACATTATACTTTCCTGGAACCATAATTAAGTCTGTGGGTTGCTACTTAAAGGGAAATACTGGTTTATGTGGTTCGGCCTCAGTAACCATGCACTCAATCAAGTAGCCATCTATGATTACACTGTCCGTACTGTGCAAACGTTTGTTCTTCGTGCACTTAACCTACCTTTTTGTTTTTCTTTCTTGCATGATTAACCTGTGTCATAGCTTTGGTTTCTTTTACATTTTCCATAAAATCAATTCTCTTGTCCACTTGACAACCCTGGTATCCCTCCTGAGCTCTCTAATCTAGCTGCATGTCTGGTGGTTGTTTGGGGACATCCCTTCTGCCTCTGCTACACAACCCTGACTCACATCCCCACCTCCAATCAATCCCCAGCTCTACCCTCAAACAAAAAGACATCAGTAGTCACAGGATGGTAATTTTATATTCAGTACAAATGTTTATTTTTGCAATGAGAACCGCACAAAAAAAAAAAAAAAAAAAAAAACCTTTAGTATATAAGTGAAAAGTCTACGAATTCCCTTCTACAAATGTCTAAAGTGTTTAATACAAGTCTCAGATTCACTGACATAATTATTGGCCAAGCGATCCGTGCATACAGTACAGTGGGGGCTTGTACACACCTCTCACTCTTGTATAGGACTAAGATTTCTAGTACTGTGGGAGGGATTGGGAAATGGCCAGAGAAATTAAATAGATCCAAGTTCTAATTACAACCCAATTAGAGAAACACCTATGAGGGAGGTATGGAGAAAAGGTCATGACAGAGTTCACTCTTTAGAAAGAAGGTGCAGAAAACCATTTCTCCAGCTAAATAGTGGGACCTGGCCTGGGAAGTTTTGGAACAAAACAGAAAATGAGGGTGTGGGATGAGATAGAAGAAACCCCAAGAACCAAAATGTAAGTCATACTTGAAGCAGCACAGTGGTTTATGAGGAAGTGCCTGAAGGTTGGGGGTAGGGGTACAGAGTGATGGTGGTGGTGGGGGCTCTGGCTGGATGCTGGAACTGCACCCTCACCAGGAGGTTTGGGAGATCCCAAACACAATACACCGTGCCTTTCTAGTTAAAAGAGGATGTGGGTTAATAAACAGTGCTAGAAATGTTTCAATGTTGTGTCTCTGCATAAATATAAATGATACACTTTCATCTTATATCCTAGGGGCTGGGCTGCTCCTGGATACCTAGCTTGCCTTGTGACTACTGATGGGCACATAGGCAGGGGGGCTACCTGGTGGGCTCTCTCTGGCAGGAATGTGGGGGTGTGCATCTCCGTGCGTGAGGGAGGATCCTAGTTGGGAGGATGTACACTTATCTAAGAATATCTGATTAACCCTGAGCTTAAATGAAAGGAGTTAGGTAGAGGCAGGCATGGTGGGAGAAGTGGCCCAAGTCCCCTGGTGAGTGGGGGACAAGGATGTAGGAGGGTGAATACTGTCTGGAGTCTGGCCAGGTTCTGCTGGAGCACGTCACCTGCCTCGGAGGGAACAATGGGGGTACCTGGGCTCCCTGCCACAGTTTCAGCTTGGAATGGCTGGAACATACCATGGGAAATGGGCTACATGGCCCCTGATGGGAGTTATTATACAGACATGATTTGGGGTCCAGAGACTCCTGGGCCTAGCCTAGACAACAGGTGGTTCACAAAGAAATGTCAGGGAGACGCCAGCATTAAAAAAGAGAGATGTGTTTATTCCATGATCAGTACAGACCAAATGCATATTCACTGTATGAAAGTCAAACCAGTCACTGACTCCAGAGTATGGCCAACACTGAGCCACCAGTGTTGTGTAGAGTGGGTTCTCATGGCACACGTAACCTCACCAAGGGCTCCAATTATAAACTTTTAAAAAAAGTGAGGGAAGTGGCAGCTGGCTGGGTGGCAGGCACCAGGTGGATGCTGGGCCGGGAGCCTCTGCCTCAGTCTGTGGCCCTGGCACCCGCCTTGTGCACTGGCCCAACCCTTCCTTTTCTGGTAAAAAACAACTCAAACAGATTTGACATTAAAAAAACAAAGCCAAGGAATGGGGCTGGGAAAAGAAAAGAAAACACAGCTTTCTGGTTTTATAATTAAAAATAGACTAATAAAGTTTGAAACTGAGTACAACGTAGGCAGTTTTTTTGTGTTTTGTGTGTTTTTTTTGTGGGTTTTGATTTTTTTTTTTTTTTTTACACCAGTTTGGTGGAGTCACCAACAAACTTCAAACAAAAATATGCCAACTATGTTTCACTATACGGTACAGCCACGGTCACACACTACCCACAGCGCAGTGGCAGCTGCTGCCCAATGAGGAGAGGATTACACCATTTCAGAAATAAGCAGTGCCATTGTGTTTGGAGAAGAGAGAATTAAAAATAAAATAGAATCCAACAAAAAATATATATATAGAAAAACAAAATAAAAAACCCGGAAACACAGGTGGGAAGGAACTGACTTTGGTTGGTGGCCTCACTCACCAGGCGAGGCCGGCCCATACGCGCATGACAGTCACCTCGCTCTGGATTGCCATGGACACACACACACCTCCACGGCACTATTCCCTTTTGCACAAGCGAACACTTACAGAGAGCGGCTCTCAATTAAAGGCTTGTGGGGGGAGGGTAGGGGTGGGATCGGTTCAAGGCAAAGTCAGTGCCAGCAAGGGGGTGGGTGGGCCGGTGCCCTCTTCTGCCTCCAGCTCACTTGGGCCTGCGCCCTGCTGTCCTGGGGGCAAGCATCTGAGGCTGGGATGTGTGGAAGGACTCCCGGCAGGCAGGATGTCATGAACATCACGTTCTCGGGGACAGAAAACCAGTCGAGGTGGTGGCAGCGACGATGTCCTGTGTATACTGTGTAGACATTTGGCGGAGCATAGGGCCTCTGCCCGAACACGGGGACGCGGACTTGGGTCTGGCCAACACTTGCTCGTTGTGAGACGTGCTCTGAGCTGACGTCCTGTGAGGGTGGCAGGATGTCCGGCTGGCTGTAAGGCAGACGGGCTCTGCAGTCCTCAGCTGCCTGTCAGGACTGCCCCGGCACAGCATGCACAAGGGCCAGGCCCGGAAACAGGTCGTGGACGCTGCTACTGCCTCCACTGCCGCCCCTAATACTATGGAGAATCAACTTTTTGCCAGAAAGTCAGTCAGAAGTCACCCAGATCTTTCAGAAAAGATTTTCTTCAAATATTGACAATAGGTCACTCTGGAAATTCATGTCAATGGTAGCTGCCATCTAGAGGGAAGAGGAGGGAGGGAGTTAGGGAACCCCTCCAGTATCAGCTGCTTCCTCAGGGTCCACTCCCTGGAACCTCACGACCCAGAGGCCAGCAGGTATGGACAAGCAGGTACCCTGCTCCAAGCACCCACCTGATGGTCTCCCCGACTGCCTCACTTCCTAGAGTGACGCTTCTGCCCTTCTCTGGGTTCAGGGTCCCATTTCCCAACTCCTCCAAGGCTGGACTCCTGCCCCAGTGGGGGGAACACCAGGGCCCCGACTCACCGCTTCCCGGCGTCTTCGCTCCTGCTCCCGCTTTCGGGCCAGTTCCCGCTGCTGATCCAGCATGGACTGGGGCTGGGAGCTCTGGGCCTGGGGGGCGGCGGCAGCGGCAGCTGCTGCAGCCACCGCAGCTGCCTGTTGTTGCTGCTGCTGCTGCTGCTGCTCCTGTCTCTGCTGCTGCTGCTGCTCTTGGCGCCGGCGTGCCTCCTCATGGGCTCGCCTGGCCTGTTCCAGTGCATCCTCGTCCTCTCGGGTCCTGAGCAGAACAGGGCTTCAGGTCAGCCTGGAGCCTGGGGTGCCCCAGGAGCCCCCACCCACGGAGCCCTAGCCCACCTCATGCGCTCCTGCCGTAGTCGCTCCTTCTCTTTCTCCGCAAGCTCAGCCTGCGCCTTCAGCGCCTTCTCACGTTCCTCTTTCTCACGGGCAGCACGTCGGAACTGCTCAAAGCTGTCACTCGACGACTTAGCTGTGGAGGATGGGGTGGTGGGGTGCTTCTGCACCAGGCTAGCCCAGGAGCCCATGTTCTTGATTTTAAGGTCCTGCGAGGCAGAGAGACCACCGGGTGGGTGAGGGGCCCTGCTGCTACGTGGACACCTCCCTGGGGTGGGGATGGGGAGTGAGGTGCACTTGTGGGCCCATGGACCCTACCTTTTTAGGTGCAACTGGTGTCTTTGGCTCCTGTTTCTGTTTGTCCTTGTCTGGAGCCCCTGGCGGGGGAGCATTCTGCTCAGGGGGCCGGATCACAGGCCTTCCAACGTCCACAGGTTTCATCTCAGGCCCTGGAACACAAACAGCCTGTGGGCCCAGGTCCCCTACCTGGCTGGGCACAGTGGGTTGACCGGCCCGTAAGAAGCTCACATTTAGCCCTGGTAGGGAGTGGACAGGACACTCACGCTGGGGTAGGTGAACAGAGGCCTTGATACTCTCCGGATGTTTTGGGGGTTCTGGCCGCAGCGAGGGGCTGAAGGGCTCGCTGCGGATGATGGGTGAGTGGATCTTCTCCTCCTTCACCACCACCAGGGGCTGGGGCTGGGACTGGACCACAGAGGCCGCGCGCAGCTCCTGGGACGGCACAGGTACGGCGGCTGGTGAGGCGGGCAAGCGGCCTTGGCCCTGGCCTGTGCCTGGCCCTGGGGGCCGAGGCCCAGCCCTGCTCTTTACCTGCTTCTTCGGCTGGACACTTTGCTGGGGTGGCGATTGGTGGGTCAGGCTCTGGAACTGTTGCATCTGGGGGGAATGTATCATAAGCGGGGAGGGGGCTTCACGGAGGTGACCTAGGAAAGGGGACAAGGAGCATGTCAGCTAGATTGGTGTGGAGGCCATCACTAGTCCTGGGCCCACTCTGACCCCCCAACCAATGGGAGCCCTGCCACATGGGGCCTGTGGACATGCTCAGTCAGGCTCTAAGTTCAGTGTGGAGTAGAGCTTTGTGGAGCCATGTGCTCAGTACTGGTGTCTAATACCTGTTAGAACCATCAGGAAGCTCTGAGAAACACATAATCTGATAAATTTGGTCCCAGGTGGGGTCTGGGCCTGAGTACTTTTTCAAAGCTTTCCAGAAGGTTCTATGGCAATGCCTGGGTTAAATGAAAAGCACATCAATAACTTCACAGAGCAGGCAGCCTGGGTTCTGGCTGTTCCCGTGTGGCTTACAGTTGCTTTAGGCCTAGGGCTAGCTTGATACTGGCCTGAACCGCAGCAGATTTGGAGAACGGATCCTGAATTTGTGATTCCTGAAGGAAGTGGGTGAACCCATCCATCTTTATCCAACAATGGGTGGGAGGACCCAGGCAGCCATAGGGTGCAAGCACCCTGCACAGGGCAGGGGCCTGGAAAGTCCCAATACTGCTCCCTGGAAAAGGCATGGCCAGGCACTGAAGCCTGCCACCTCAGCTTCATTGGTGAGAAAGAAACCCTAGATCACAGCGGGCCAATCCCTCAGGACTGGGCAGCTGGAGAAGACACCAAGTCCTGTCCTCAACTCTTCCATCCAGCTCAGCAAGGGGACACCCTCCTGTTTGAACCCTTGACACATCTTGGCCAGCTCTGTCACTGACCTGCCTCCATCTGCCAGCACAGACACCCTTGGGCCCTCCACAGGCCTTTTGTGGAGCCATGTGGGCCTGGAGCTGACCACAACTGATTCCCCTGCACTCTCTCTAGAGCCAGAAAAGCTGTTTGGAAATGACACGGTGGTAAGGACTATCTTGTCCTTGTGCTTTGGCTCCCAGCCCCCATTTGGCTGGTTTCTGCCAGCCTAGGTGCTGGGTGGCTCTGGTTCAGGCCAGCCAGCCAGCCAACCAGCCAAAGTCACACGATTGTGACAGCCTCCTGCCTGGGAGCACCTGCAAAGGTTGACTGGGGTGATGGCAGGCTCTAAGGCATATGATCTGCAGGAATCGCCTGCCTGTGAGTGACTTCCTCAACCAGCACTTAGAGGGGAGGCCCAGTCAGTGTGGTGCCTGAGAGCTGGCCCGGCGCCCAGAAATGTCTGCTGAGCTCCTTAGGACTCCAACAACTTGGCCTTTGACCCAAAGCCCTAACTGGGCTCCAATCCACATAGTTCCCTGTGACCAACCCTGGCTGTGAGAGCTCAAGGGGAGACGAACCCAGGTGACCAAAAGGGTCCTGCCCAGCCCCCACTGCTGGCTCTTTTGAAGGTATCTCATCACCTATCACCATCTACCACCAGAAGCCTGGCCTTGCTCAACGGTGGGAAGAGGCACAGCTGCATGGCTGCTGGAACGGGCACCAGTCTTTCTCAGGGAGGACAGCAGCTGTTCTTGGCCTACAGCCACAGCAATCCACTTGACACCTGGCAGCTTTTGTTGGGTTTAGGAGCAGTCATGACAAAGTTATGGCCTGTTCAATTTGTGAGCAACACTGCTGCACCCCCAAGCCAGGCATCGGTCTACACTGCCAAGTCCAGGGGCTTCAACTCTGACCCTTTTATGTCACTAAACCACGAGGCACCGATACCACATTCTCATACAAGGGCTGGCCAGAATAGTTTGTTTACAGACACTTAGATAACACATGCTCAAGAAAGGCAAGAGGACATGGCCTGACCAATGCTCTGGAGGAAAGCAGCTTAGACCAAGCAGCAGGGGACAGGAATGGTTCTGGGGGAAGGTGGGAGTCGCACCAACTCTCCCTGACATGGTCCCACATGTATCAGACAGCCTCACGACGACAAGAACAGAGCACCCATTCCTGCAGGTTCTCAAATAGCCCCCACTACCGAGACCTGCCCATGGATCTGCCTGGAACTTAATCTCCACTCTATTTATTAAACTAGCTCCTGTTCATCCTCTGGCCACCTTTTCTAGGAAGCTTGTTCCAACCCCCGAGGTGGACTAGGTGCCTCCCCAGGTTCCTGGCTACCCACCTAGTGTGAATCATGATGCATTATAATATTCTTGACAAAGTTCCAAGACAAAAACCAGTGGAGGCCTTATTCTCAGTCATCTCAGCTTGCAAGCAAGACACCCCCAATAGAGACACTGCAAGAAGCTCCTACATCCTATCAGCCACCCCTCTCCAAATTCAGCCTGAGCTGAACTGCCTGGCTGCTCAAGGGCAAAACCCTAAACCCAGCACCAGCCTCCATCGAGCCCAAGAGTTGGGGGACACTTACTGGTTGAGTATGGGTCCGACTTGTGGTGCCGGGGTGAAGGGTGATGCTGGATGACTTGCTGAGGCTTGGCAGGCTGCGGTGGGGGTGGCTGCTGGCCAGGAGGCGGGTGTGGCGGCTGTGGGCCTGGGGGTGGCGGGGGCTGCTGGATGTGGGTGGGGAACTGCATGGGTTGCATGTGCACAGGCCGGGGGGGTGGCTGGTGCTGTGGCTGTGGCTGTGGCTGTGGTGGTGGTGGAGGCGGTGGAGGCTGCTGTAGCTGCTGCTGCACGGAAGGGTGAGGTGGGGGTGGCAGGGGGGGTGGAGGCTGGGACTGCACCTTCACGGAAGGAAGCAGAGGTGTGGGGGGCTGCACCTTCTGCAGCTGCTGCAGGTAGAGCTGCATCTGCATGGAGGTGAGGGGCGGGGTGGGTGGCTCCTCTTCCTCCTGCAGCAGCACTTGGGGTGGCTGGGCCATGGGTGGTTGTGGGAGCAGGGGTGGCTGGGCCAGAGCAGGTGACACAGCAGGGGGCCGGGAAGGCTTGGGGGGCAGGGCGGCGGCTCGATTGCTGGGCCTTGATGGCTGCTGGGGCAGCGCGTTGTGCAAAGCTAGAAGGACACAACAGTGTAGCAGTGAGGCTTCCTCAGTCCCCAGACTGGCCTTTCTACTCCATCCTGACCTACCTGTCTCTAATACGCATTCTCTCCCCACCATCCTCAGCTTCTCACCATCTCTGGAATAAAGACAGTTGACAGGGTCTACACAGTGGTTCTCAACCTTCCTAATGCCACGACCCTTTAATACAGTTCCTCATGTTGTATGTGGGCGTATCTGCATGTGGGTGGACCCGCCTGGAGATGGATAGAGGAGCGGTGTCTCGGTTCCTAAGACCATCGGAAATATGTCTTCCGATGATCTTAGGTGACCCCTGTAAAGGGTCGTTCGACTCCCAAAGGGGTTGCGACCCACAGGCTGAGAACCGCTGGTCTACAGGATTGGCCCCTCACCAGCATTGTCCTGCCAGGTGGTCTGTGCCTCCCACTTCCCTCCCTTCCTCCAGCTGTTTTGTCCTCACACTTGCCCTTCAAGTCTCAGAGCAGGCATGTCCTGAATGTCCCCATATGACCTTCCTATCTGGGATATGTGTGTGTGTGTGTGTGTCCCCGCACTCCTGAGAGCTACAGAGGGGTCATGGCACCTTTTTTCATCTGACAATGCCTAACCCAGCACAACTGACTCAATCTCTTGTGTGTCAAACCGCTAACTCTTAGCAAAGGCTATCCTGGGGTGTCTTGGGTAATTTCCACAATGGCCCAGGGAAGCTGCTGACACTCTCTTAGAGACAACAGAAGCTGATCTGGGTTCTGAAGTTTGCCCCAAGCACCCAGTTGCAGAGTGGCAAGACCAGGGTGGGAAAGGACCTCCCTGAACCTGGTGGCCATGACCACAGCTCACCTGGAGGAGAGACCACTGAGTGCTGGTTGAGATGAGGCGGAGTACTGTGCTCGGGTGGCTGGGGAAGGTGAGGGGGCAGCTCGGGCTGCGGCAGGTGCAGGATGGGTTGGGTGAAGTGGCCGATGGGGTCGAAGACACTGCCTGGGAGCTGGGGCTCCAGGACGGGCACCTGGGTGGCGATGAAGGGTGGGGGCGAGGACTTCATCGTGGGGGCAGCCTGCTGCGGCATGGAGGGTGCGGGTGGTGGGGGTGGCTGTTGCTGCTGCTGCTGCTGCTGCTGCTGCGGTGGGGGTGGTGGGGGCTGTTGGGGAGGTGGCGGGGGCTGCTGGGGCCCAGGGCCCGGGGCCTGCTGCAGCTGCTGGTGGTGGTGGTGGTGGTGGTGCTGCAGACAGACAGACAGACACACACATAGGCTGATGTCAGGCAGGCAGAAAACCCTGGACCAGCCCCAGGGTCCCCCCGGGGCCCACAGAGGCAGGTGGCCACCACTCCCCTGATGGAGGACACCTCTGTGATCACATACCTTCTTCTGCTCCCTTCCAGGGTGCCCCTTCTTTTTTGACTTCGGAGCCATCTCTGCGAAGGAAAAGAGAAGGGAGTGAGGCCTTGGGGTGGAAGACTGAGCAGCCTTAGATGCAGAACAAGAAAACAGGGTGAATTCAAGAGAAGGGCCAGTGACAGTGAGACAGGGTGGCTGGATTCTGTCTGGTATGGGAGTTCGTCACGGGAAAAAGAAATGTGTAGTGTCTCCTTTCTTAGCTAGAACCATGCCTGAAAAGCCTCCCTGCCCAACTCCTGATTGCTAGTTCCATTGAAGAATAACACCTGGGGAACTGGGGGTTGAACTGTGAATTCCTTGCCCAATGTTTCCCCCTACTTTCTGGTGAGAGGTCACTAAGGCAACCTGAGCGTCTGTGTCCCAACCCGGAACACATATGTCTCGGAACACCCATGGTGTTCGAAATGATCATATCAATTCAACAGATGAGCAAAGTGAGGCTCAGAAGTTAAGGGACTTGCCCTGGGTCACACAGCTGCCTCCAGCGACAGTGTCCTCTGAAGTGCACTTCTTTCCATTCCCCCCAGGAGAAGCAAATATACTGAGTTGGGGTAAGAGAGAGTGGTGCGGGTGTAGGCCAATGTCTGGCCACAGAGCCATGGGACAGGTGAAGAGAATGCAGACATGTGGGAAGGCCACAGTCTAAGTACTTTAGAGGGGAGGAGGGAAGGAGGCAGGCTGGACAGCAAACCTCCTCAGGACCACCAGGAACAAATGGGGAGATGCTCAATGCCATGGCCAGCTTCTCCTTCCTCTTGGGAGAGTGGTCTCAGAGAAAATTAGTGTTGGTATGCAATGGATGTGCTGCAGGGAGAAGGCAGTATGTGCCCTGGTTCCTCAGAGGCCAACAGAATGTTGCTGCCACTATGTGGACACATTTGTGAGGTATACACAAGAGCCAGCATGCCCCCCGCCCCCCATCCCCACTCTAAGGAACTTGCCAGCTGGTTGCCCCTCACTAAATTCCACTGGTATGCAAACCCCAGAGGACAGAGGCCCACCTGGTGCTCATGGGCTAAAAAATGATGAAGCTGCCAACCACCAGGTGGGAGATTAGAACCCACAGTGCCTTTTGGGCTCTTGTCACCTTTGCCTAGCATCCCCTGAGCTCCTTGTCAGCGTGCTGGCTTTTGCTGCTTGGGTCATAAGACACAGATGTTGCTCAAAGCAGGGCTACCTCCATTCAGCTGCTTCATGAAGGGGCCTTCCTTATAAGGTTCTGTGAGGTACAGGGCCTCATGGTGCCACATGCCACCCAAAGGGCAAGGGACCTGGTGCCCTGCAAGAGCTCACCACTCCATGCGAGAGACAAGACAGTGACACAGAACTCAGCAGCTAGACACATGTCCTCATGCAAATAGCAGTAACTGGCACACCTGGGACATGAAAATTGTAGGCCCAGGCCCAAACTGGGATATTAGAAATTTCAGGATATAGGGCTCAGGGCTCTATTGTGGGTGAGACATACAAAAGGGGACAGTTCAGGGGGTTTGCATGACCAAGGCCACAGGGTTTGGCAGCTACATGGTGGGGAGTAAGGGGAAGCACCATACTGAAGAGGCTAGGGTCCTTGTACATGCTGGGGGAAAGCTCAGTGCTGAGAGGCCTCCAAAGAAGAGGCTGGGGTGTTCCTCCCAGCATCAATTCTATTAACAGAAACTGAAGGTTGAGGGAGGCTGGGGACAATTGTTCATACACTGGGCATGCTTCTGGAGGGCCTGAGGGGAAGGGGGCCAGTGGGTAAATTCTGACCAGAAGACACTGTGTCATGGGGAGATAGTTGGGCAGGGCTGGGGTGGCTTGTGGGCTTGGTGAAGCACTGTTTATCCCACCACACAAGAGGGACAGTGGCTCCGAGTCCTATCCCCCAATAGGCCCTGAGTAGAGAGAGAGGCTCATGCAAGAACACGTGGGGATAAAGTGCAATGGGACCCTGGAGGTGCCAGGAAACAAATCTCAGCTGCCTTGCAAAGGTCACTGGGAACACTCCAGGGCTCTGTGGCAGTGCTGGACAGGGCAGGCCTAGATTGGAAGAGAGGCTGGAGGCGCAAAGCATACCCTCAGGACCAGAGGACTAAAAGGACCAATGGTGGGGACCAAGGGTGCTGGAGCTTGTTTGGGAGAGTTCATCTGGCTTGTGTGGCCCGAGCCTTATGTTGGAGTGACTGGTAGGAAGACAAGACAGAAGTGCACGGCTTCACGACACACCAGCCCCAAGACACCCCCACACAAAACTCTCTAGAAAGGGTTACATGAAGATGGCCTCAAGTACTGTGTGATCTTTATTCCATGAAAATCTTGAACTCAACACAAATGTCATCTTTACATAGGATGGTAATTGTACAAAGAATTAAAACGTTTTTGTAAAATCTGATTAAAACACTGATTCCTCCTCCCACACCCCCCAAATCAAGGGAAGGAGACAGGATGGAGAGTAAGGGCAGGGAAGAGGTATGAATCCCCGAAACTGAACTAACTAAGGGGTCTTGGTGTCAGTGGACACATGGGCCTCCCACCCCTCAGCAAGTCCTCAGGCCCCGAAGCCCGACGGTGAGTTGCGGTCCGGCTGGCACTTCCCACTGCCCGAACATAGGGGTCTTCTATAAGAAGTGGGCACTGACTGCCCTTGGCTCTGTTCCTGGGGCACTGGGCATAGGTGAGAGCTCGAGTCTAAGATCAAGTTCTCTGTCATAGGGAAAATCCATGGATAAGGACAGGATCCCTGAATAGCAGAGGGTGCAAGGACCCTGTAGTCTGTAGCTACAGCCCATGTACAAGCGTGTGGAAAGGGGTGAGGAGGCACATAGACCGACACCGTGGGAATCCAGGTTGCCATTTGTTCCAAGACGGCAGAATCTTCCCAGAAAGATAATGCCAGCTGCTTCCCAACTGTCCTTTGGGAATCTCTCTGGGCATGAACCCCCCCAGCTTCAGCTAGGCCAAGCTGCACTGGGAACACATCAGGCACAGGCCAAAGGGCAACTGAAAACAGCGTGTTTGGCAAATGGTGCTTGACTGGAAGCCGACTGGCCAGAGGACCACAGAGCAGCCTGGGACTCTTGAGCACCACAGCAGGACCACAGAGGCTGTGGGTAGGGGTGGGAGGCTGGAGCTAGAACCCAAGGCCAAGGCCAGTCTGAGGCAATTACAGCCACTTGGGCATGCTGATGGTGAACTGCACCTGCTCGAGCCTGCCTCCAAGATGCCAGCAGATGGCCAGGCCTTGAAATATGCACAAACTACATTAAAAAAAAAAAAAAAAAAATCTCCTTTAAAGGCAGATGTTGCTCCTTAGGGGACTTCTCACATCAGGCAGTTTTCTGCTAAGATGCTGGATTCATGACCAAAAAAGAGCTGATACTTATTTTTAGAGCAAAAAAGCCTATTCAGTGCCTCTCAGAGGGCTTATATAATGAGGCCATCCTGGCCTGCTCAACTCCCAGTGGTGGTGGCTGCCATTATTCCAGGGGACTAAAAAATAGGAGGGTGCTAGCACTGGCCATGTCCCTCAGAGATGTTCAGGAAGCTGGCCCCAAGGGCTCTGATGCCCTTACTATTGACCAGTCCAGTGCTCTGGATTTTGAGAGCCCTTTCTCACCCACTAGCACAGACCCCGATCGTACTGGGGGCAGGAATGATGGGCTCCAGGGGCCAGATCATAGCTGATCTTCCCCAAATACCCTCACAAGTGGCCAGCCCTACTGCAGCTTGCTTCTATTCACCTGGGAGAGACAGAAGGCAGCCTAGGAAGTACTTTTCCTATGCAACTTTAGGAGAAGAGGCCAAAGAAGTTGGAAAAATGCTCAGTAGGCAACAATGGGAACAACAAAAATGGAAGGACTCCAGGGGGCTGTGAGTCAGCTGTGGCTGGTGATAGCCTCTGGCTGATGGAGCTGCATGGGCTACTAGAAAAGAAGGCGTGCTGAGGGACAGCTCCCATTCCTCACTTGGGAAAGCTCTGGATGTTAGTGTGTTCTTCCTTAGGCTGAATGACATTTCCCCTGGATTAAATATCACTGCCAGGTCCAGGAGGGAAGTGGTTAGGATCCAGAGTCCCAGAAAAAGAGAGGAATGAAGAGAGAAAACATACTTGTGATGGGGCCTTGCACATGGAGCAGCACCACACGCATGCTTGTGCAGGGAGATTGTCATCACTCTCTGGGAGATGCCACCCACCCAGAGAAGCCCAGACGACCAAGGATGCTGGGTGGGACAGCCAGGCAGTCTGTACACAGGAGGCCCGGGCGGCCAGCCAGGCAAGGCAGCCTTCCCGGAGGTGGGACTAGGCGTGTGCTGCTCTGATGGACATGACTAATGCACCCCGGGGACAGGCCCAGGGCTCTGAGGAATTCCATAACTTGATGGAGTCCTGTCCCTTTCACAGAAGAAAATGGACTTAAGCTAGAGCTTGCTGGGAAGGAATCTGGAACTGAAGACCGTTTTATTAAGAGTCCGTGTCCAATGATTAGGCAGGACCTACATAGAGGGAGAGAGAAACCAGTGTGAGAGAAATGGTGTGAAATGTACCGTTCCAAGTCATAAGACCAGAAGAACTGCAGACTGAGCCAGCCTCCTGTGCCCTGCTCACTGACAGGGCACCAGAGAATGACACTAGAGCCTAGAAGCCCTACCCCAGCCTGGTCAGTTGAGGGAGGGGACAGACCCACTTTCCCCTTAGAAGGGCCATGGAGGTCTCGAAAACCACCCAAGCCTGTTTTATGCTTCTAGACAGAACTGCCCCCCGTAATGTGCCCCATGTGCACCTCGAGTGCACAACAGCATCTCTTTTACCAGTCTTTTAATGTGAGAGGCCTCTGCCTATCCTACTCACCTGTTCTACCAGGCTGGAATGCCATGGCATAAAACCCCACTAACTGTGAGCATACCCCCATGGGTCTGCTTTGCTGCACCTGTCTATCTCAGGAAGGTGACTTGGCCCTCTCTCAGGACTTAGGAACAGACTCTCAGTGTAGCATCTACAGCCAACATCTCATTCCTGCATTCCTACAAACTCCAAGAAACAGAACCAAATTTTAAAAAGATAAATCAGTTACAGACACTGTTAAAAGGGAAAAAATAAAAACAGGACAAAGGGAAAAGGTGTCCTTTCTTTTTCTGGGGCATGGAATTCAGCTCCCCTTGACCAGGAAGAGACATGGGGTCATTCCCACCCACACAGCAGAGCAGATGCCTCTGCCAGAGTCATGGATGCACTGACACTGACTGCATTCCCATGGTCTCCCCAGTGCAGGCATGGGAAAAACCCGCCCACTGGCCAGCCTCTCACTCAGGGCACATTCCACAAGGCTAGTCCCGCCCCAGAATCCCACCAGCTGCATGTGGGTGTGTGAGGGGTCACCTGGTGGTGTGGGTAAACTGGCTATAGCCCCACCCTCCAGGTCTCTGCCTATTCCCTCACCCCCACCAGGGGCCTCTCCCCTTCCATGAGAGTAAGCGGCACACCCTTTGAGCGGGGAGCAGCAGGCCCCAAGAATGGACTGGGAACAAGTTCCTCAGAGACCTCAAGGGTCGGAAGCTGAGGCTGGTTGTCTGGGAAGAATGCCCCATGGCCTCTGTCTGCACTTTCCAGCTCAAGTCTTTCCAAAACATAAAGCCCCCCCCCCCCCCCCCCCGCAAGCTATTAAAAGACACCCACATGCTCCAATCCTGGGAAAAGGAAATGAAGATACTAAAATAGCTGAAGTGTGCTCCCGCTGCAACTAGAAGAGCAGGCCAAGCCCAAGAGAACCACTCCACAGCTCCCTGAACTCAGGTTCTAGCCCTGGTAGTTTGGGACAAGGGTTCCTCCTGAGGGACACAAGCTGTGTTCCACCCTCATCCAGAAAGAGCCAGACATCAGCATTGTGATGGAGGGAAGCAGGATGAAGACTCCTAGGACATCCCTGGCCCCATGAGCCAGGTAGACATGATCCTAGCACTAGTGGCAGGGAGGCCACAGCTCTGCCCACAGCCCACCTGGACAGCAGTGGAAAGAGGGAACCAGGGTACCTTTAGCTTGCCCAGCTAAGGTCTACAGATGCCTTAAGGATAATGAGATGGTGGCATTTGTACCCACTCCAACCTCCTAATATTGAACCCTCAAGCAGATCCAGACTTTACCTAGAACTGTTGACAGAAGACCAAAACCCAAATAAAGCTGGGTTCAGAAGATGTGGTGGAACAGACCAATAGTGCTCTGTGCTGAGGGATGGGGGAATATGGGGTGACTTGGGACTGGGCTGGGAAAGCAGTGCCTGCCTCCCTTTCCACTCTGTGAGCACACTGCCTCCCAGAACAGCAACGTGATCCCGAGGACCAGCCCCATGCCCTTGGCATCCTTGTCTGTGAACAGCGGCCAGAGGAGGGGTCCAAGTAACAAACCCTCTCCCAAAATTAGTGCCTCTGTTCAGTTTCTTTTGGTGACTCATGTTTTAAGGCTGTATCAGAACTGACTCTTAACACAAGTGACAAAATATAAGCCCTTTCAGGAATTTCAGCTCCAACCCAAATGGAAACACAAGTACAAGGAGAGCAAACCAATTTAAATCCAAAAGACCAAGGAAAATACCTCTAATACACCACCCCGGCCTCATGCAGAACCACCTATAACTGGTTGCTGAAACCAGGGCTGCCCAGCTCCATGGACCCATAATGAGCAGCGTATGGAGGAGCCGCCCGTGAAATGAGTGCAGTTTCCTGTGAGAGATGGGTGGCAAAGGCTGCATTCACTGCTGCACAGTCACAGGGCTCACACTTTGGAACTTGGAGCATCTGAGCCACAGGGCACAAATCCACAGAGTGGGTCCTTCCTGACAGCAGCCCCTGCTGGCCCACGACAGAGCACTCCAGTGCAATTTTATGGGTAAGGAAAGCCAGGAACACAAAGACAAAAGAGAGACTCACAAAACCCAAGGTGGGGAGGGCCCATGGGAAATGGGACAAGCTGGAGGCGGCTGGATCATGGAGCTCCGGTGCCTGCAGGCCGGCAGCTCAGAGACCGTAAATCTCACCCTCCTTCCCGCCAAGATAGCTGTTCCCAGGACTCTCAGATTACTTGTTGCACAATCTTTTCACTTTCTTTAAAAGAGGAAAAAATGTGGAAAAAAATACAATAACAAAAACATGTTGGCTGCAGCAGAGAGCTGTTGTTGGAAATGCTGTCTCGACCGCCTCACAAAGACAGGAGCAGGGCACTAGGGAGCCCTGGAGAGGACCTACTGATGCTTGGGGGCCAGGGACAAAGGCTAGTCATAACCCCCTAAGATTCCACATCAGCAAAAGCAGTTCTCCCTCAGCAGAGCTGCGCTGTTTTAACGACCAGGTCCTGTGCCAATTTCGGCCTTTAGTGTTTTCTTTTGGCCACTCGATTCCTTAGGAGAAAGGATGAGAAACCCCTAGGAGAAGCCTACTAGGAACCCCAGAGTGAAGGCAAACCCAAAGTAAGAAGTCAGCTGCTACCAGGAATGCTAATTGGGCCCAATAATACAGCCATTCATCCCACAGAGGGCAGGAGTCTGACCAGGCAGCCCTTCCTGGGTAGGCATGGGGGTGTGGCACCCCCTGCTGGTAGATGAATAAAAACTCAACGGGGGTGGTGACAGAGGTGGCCAGCAAACTGCACACATCAGTCTCTGCATACAGTGGTATGCTCAATAAAGAACATGGCCTAATTTCATCTCTTTTTGGGCCTACTGAAAATGAGGTAATTCAGCATTTGGAGTCCTGGAGAAGCCCTCTCTTAGTACCCCGCAATTCCCTTGCAGATGAGTCCCTCATCAACTTGGGAAGTCTGGTGCCCTTACTGCAATAGGGAAGAGGGACAGTGACAAGGCCCAGAGGCTACTGGTCCCCAGCTTCCCAAAAGAAGCAGGCTGAGCCCACACAAGGAACCTATGAGTGCATGCTTCAGGGCAGTATCACTCCTCCCAGATGCTGTGCTTCTCAAACCTTCATGGTACCATAAAGTCACATTATTTATAAGAACTGATTAAGTGGAGCTTATGGTTGATTTCTAGTTGGAATAAAATAACAGACACAGGACAGGTCCACAGAAGAACATGCTCTGTTGCTCAAACACACATTCCTCACTGTGGACATGCACACTGCTGCCTGTCTGGAGGAACATGCTGAGGCCCCCCAGGATCCGCTCTCAGGTAGTCTGCAGATTGTCTGCTCAGCAGTGGCCACCCCATGAAAACGGCTGGCTCCATCTCACTGCATGGACTGGTCACCACTTCTTCCTTAGCCTCTCTGGGCCAGTCTGAGCTTCTGCTCCCAAGTATCATCAGGAAAGCGCAAAGCTGTAGGAGGGCTCCCCTCCCCACTAACTGTGCAGCTCCCAGCATCTCTACTTGCCCTACCTCCCCATGCTAAAGCTGATGCTCAAGGTGAAGCACATGTGCAGGCCCATGAAGCATAAAGATAAGAACTGTTAGAGGTGCAGGACATTACATGTCCAAGTGTGTGCAGAGTTAGGTGCCACCAACACAGCAGATGAGGATGGCAGTGTCCTGAGCTCGGGGTAGATAATCCACACCTGCTGAAGCACATCACCTAGGATGGCTACATGGTATGTGACTGTGATGCAGGGAAGATGTGGGGCTGAATTGGGTCACACTAGGGTCAATGCCAACACCCAGGCCCAACACCCAATATCCTCAGCAGCTTCCCCCAACCCTGGTCCTACAGTGTCAATATCCTCAGCCACTTGTGTCTTCCTCCTACCTCAGGCCACAAGGGAAAGAATAGGCCGCCCCAGTTAGAGTTAAATGTGGCTAAGTCATTCTTATGACAGTCACATAGGACAAGCAGGGTTGAACACAGGTGGGAGTGTGACAAGATGCCAAGTAGGACCCTAACCTGTTTCGGAGTCTTCACTGTCAGAGGAGCTGGACTCGCTGGTGCTCTCAGACTCGGAGGATGAGAAACCCTTCATCTTGGAGGAGCCAGCAATCACATCCACTTTCTCGGCTGTAGTAAAGCAATATGATCTGCGTCAGGCAAGGTCCAACCCAGGGACTACTCTTAACCCAGGCATACCCCACTGCCTAGAGGAAGGGCCAGGAAGCAGTCTATGCCCCATCAGCCAGAGGGCTGCCCATGACAGCATTCCAGACCTCAACTGACCCCACATTTCCCAATGATAAGATGCTAGCCTACTGTTTGCTAGCCGAAAACTCGGCTAATTCTGAAATCTCAAGCCACTTGCCTATCCCACCCCCACCTCCAATCTCTTAGAATCTCCTCTGCAGAGTCCATCAGGATTAAGAGACTGGCAGGAGGAAATTCCTTATGAGAAGGACTAATAGGCTAAGGCTCCCTCAGTAACTTTCCTGGTAGTGGGTGAAGAGGACCCAAGGACCCCTGGAGTCAGTTTGGGCTGGGCTGAATGCTGCATACAATATCCTGCTACAGATCTTAAGTACTACTAAAAGCTGGGCCAAGACAAATCCCTTGTAACACAATAGGGTTGTCTGGAAGACTCAGAGAGGCAGCTATGCTGAGCTAAAGAAGGGCAGGCAGGCAGGCAGGCACACAGCTGCCCTAAAGACTCTTGCAGCCTCAATCCTCAGAGGCACCAAAGGGGTGGCGGTGGTGGGGTGGTATGTGTGTGGCTTGTAGGTGGAAGACTCAATGGCAGAGGCTGAAGATGAAAGCAGCTGCTGCTCAGAGCAAGGCTTAGGACACCAGTGCAGGTGGGCTCCAGATGGCCACCAGCCAAAGAGGTCAAGAAAGGCTCTGACAGCCCAGGGTCAAGTGCCATGTCACAATCCTCCAGAGAAGCCTATGTTAAGGACACAGATTTTTATCATCATAGAAAACGCTGAGTCTGAAAGTGGAGTCACCTGAACTGACCACAGGGGCCTCCCTGAGAAAGGGCAGGAGAAAGCAGCTTGGCCAACCCTCCCTTGGCTGGGAACCCCAACCCCCACTTCCCAGGGGAACCCAAGGGCACCTTGAGGTTTTCGTTTCTTCCGCAAACAGGAGGTGACGTAGCGCTCCAATTCCCGCAGGGTGGACGGCTTCAGGGTCTCAAAGTCAATCTCAATCTCGTCAGGGTTGGAGTTCTTGAGTGAGGGCTCCCTCGACTGGATGATGTGCACCACTCGGCCCAGCTTCTCACCTGGAAGCTTGTTGATGTCCAGGCTAAGCTGGCGCTTCTCCTCGTATGACATGGGCTTGCACTTTTCCTCCTCCTCTGACTCATATGCTGGAGGGGGCTTGCTCTTCACGGGCGCTGGCTCCTTCTTGCTATGAAGAGACAATGTAGATGCCGTCAGGAATGGGTGCCCTGGGAAGCTAGGTACCCATTCCACTACTTCACTGAGGGACTTGGGGTGGTGGTGGTGGTGGTGGTGCACGGTGGCAACAGGTTCTACACCCCACCTTGGGGTCTTCACAGGAAACGGGGGCTGCTGCGGCCTGTCCTTGCCGTTCTGCATTGTGCTACCTGCCATCCTCCCTCTCTCCCCAAACCTGGAGAATGCCAAAGGCTCATCCCTGGGAGAAGAGTAGAAGCAATCACCCTATGACTGGGGCAGGCTGGGTCCTCTCTGGGCATTCGGGTGGCACAGACCTTGTGTTACTGTTGCTGCTGTTGTTTTTCTTGGTCTTTTTGGGAGGAAGCTCCTTGGCTTTGCTTTTCTTATTCTCCTCCATTTCCTCTTTCTTTTTGTGCTTTTCTTTTTTCTTTTCCTTCTTGTCTTTCTCCTTTTTCTTTGGTTTGTTCTGCTGGGGCTGTGAGAGGGCTGCAAGCTGCTCGTGTACGGCTTTGAGCTATGGAGCACACAGGCAAGACATACGCCTGTCACCCTGGTCTTGGCAAGGACTCCCAAACATTAGGGCCCAGGACAAAGGAGGGGGCTAGAACTTAGCTCCATGACCTGCCATCCCAACAGATTTCCAAAGTACCCATGCCCACGCAAGCCCTGGACTCCAAAGGTGCCACCTAAACTGATAAAATGTCGAGTCCTTCAGCCATCCTGGGCTCAGGAAAAGGGTCCCTAGGAGACTGGGCAGGAGTGCAGACATGCATGGGCACTAAGGGCCTGATGGCCAGCTTATAGGGAGCAGAGTAATCATGCAGATCCAGGAGAGACAGACAGGCTGACTTGGCCTCCTTCTAGCCTCACCTCTGCCCAAAGAGCAGGCATGTCTCCCCATCTCCACGTGCAATGTACATGTTTATGTTCAATATACCTATGACCTAGCACAAGGGCACCACTGAGAATTTTGCTCCTGCCAGTACACAGAGCCATGACCACCTCATGGAGACCTCTGGGGAGACTGCCCAGTCCATGGATTCTGGGGGGGAAATGGGGATGGGAGTGGTCATGCCCTCACCTGCTCCTGGAGCTCGGCCAGCCGCTGGGCTCGCTCCTCCTCGGAGTCATCAGTTGAACTGTCACTGTCTGAGGAGCTATCACTGCTGCTGTCACTGGATGAGGGTGGGGCCACAACCTTGGTTGGGGGTGGCACCACAGGGGAGGACACAGCTACCATAGGCTCCTCGGGTTCATCCGGCATCTTGGCAAAGCGCATCTCGAATACATCCTGGGGAATGGGGAAGTGAGGGTAGGAAAAAGCCATGTTGTCAGGGTGCTGGGTCCCCAGGCATGTGGGTGGGGGGCTAGTCAGGCTGTAGGCCACTGTCACCAAAGCCTCATTGGATGCTAGAGCCAACTCAACAGGAAGCAAGCAGGAGAGTCAGAGAACTGAACTGATGGTAACTCTTTCTCTGCCACTAAGGCAAGGCACTGGCTAGGGCTCAATACCAATTTCAACACTCCTCTCTCAAACCTCACATTGAGGAGAAGGGTGCTCTGGACATAGCTTAGCACACAGTCTAGGTAAGGACAGGGAACACAGGTCACAGAAGGAAGCTGTCCACTGAGGATGTCAGTCTAGGGATCCTTGATAAATGGTGGGCTGAGGGCAGAACCCACAGAAAGAGTGCTTTATGGTGCCTGTCAGGATGACACTCAGCCAGCACATCTCAAGGGAACCTTCTGAATACTAGGACTGGGCACCAGAACAAAACACTGAGCAGAACAGGAGGCTCTGCCTAACTCCAGTCCACATTCCCGCAGGGAGGGGATGGGGCCTACAATTTTAGAGTGTACCAAGCCGAGAAAACAGCACGTGTAAAGGCCCTGCATTGAAACGCACCCAGTAGAGCCCTTGGCCAGTGAGGAGGCCAGCCCCTGTTGTATCTGCCTCCCCACTCATCAGATCACCTCTGTGCACATAACTGAGCAGAGCAGAGCCATGCCATAGGCTGAGGTGTCTCCAGAGCATGCCAAGCAAGATTAAGAAGGTACAAGATAGTGGATATGGGGGTGCTTATGATAGGCTACAGGAGGGTGCCAGCTTTGTGAGGTATAAGCAACCTGAGCAGAAGCCACGGTGAGCTTGGGATCCCACCCTAGAAAACTCTGAGGTCATGGAGCTCAAGGGGCAGCAGCCCTGCCTAGGCAACTAGTGATCCAGCAACGTGCTGCCCTCACCAACTAGTCCTACCTCAAGGGCTCGATTACTATTAATCCAATGATGACTCAAGTGACGACTCAGGACAGAGAACAGTATTTAAAGGAACAGGGATGGCTTCCCAGCAGGATTTGGGGATCTGCTTTAGGCCTGGCATAAATCAGTTAACGTGTATCTTACAAGATTGAAGGGGCCTTCCCCAAATTTGAGTTGATCCTCCAGAGAGCAGTGTGGGGATTGAGTTTCAAGGCTGCTGTTTCAAAATGGCACACACTTGACAGAACTGGCTCTAGAAGCCCTCCTCATGTCTCTGGAAACACAGTTTCAGGTTTCCCCTCCTCCTGGGCAGCAGGGCTGGCAATCCACAAACTGTGGTGCTGTCCCCTCCCCCTCTAGACCACCCAGTGTGGTCTCCCTTGAGGCAGCTTCTTTTCTAGCAAGGCCTAGACTCTGTTGTCTGAGTAGTTTTGCTACTAAGTACTATAAGAGCAACACCTTTCTAATTTAGTCAGAGAGAAATCCTGAAGCAGTTCTAAGGACTCTGAAGAAGACAGGAGGAATAAACAGAGACCCTGGTGGAGTGAGAAAGACCATCTCTGCCCATGGTACCCTGGATACAGGCAGGCTCAGTTCCCTGACTGACTTATACAAGTGTCTGGAAGATTTAGGCCTACTGCCAAGAAGCAGGAGACAGGTTGAGAAGTGTATTTGAGAAGCTGTCAGGATCTCATGAAAGGAGGAGAATGGTTGGCAGGGTCCAGCACTCAGTGCTGCTGGGAGGTGACCTTTTTACCAAACGGGAGATGCTTTGTGTTACCTGTCTCTTGGCCCAGACTCCCCTGCCATGAACCAGGCAGCATTACTCTTGTCATAAGGACATCCCTGTTTCTTCCCCAGATTGTGGCTGCTGTGGAAATGGAAGAGGGGTGGGGGAGACAGTACTCATCCTGGTGTGTCTCAGGTAGACCCAGCTTCCCTGCCCAGCATGCCGTCATCTGTATCCAACTCCGAGAATCTGGATCACATTATGATTCTTTGCCACCAGCAAACCACACTAATTTCAAAGCCTGTACCTACTCTTGCTATAATGTTGACCAGGATTACTTACACTGGGTTGCATCAGATTCATGGCGGAAGCACACTCCCCTACCCCGTTTTAGTGAAACAGAGATGTTTAGATGCTGGGAGGTCGCAGTGCCCAAAGACCTCCAAGTGAATTGACCCAAAGCCAGTGCAGCTGGAGACTATTTGGGGGGGGGAGGGTGGCCCTACCCCTTCTCAGCCAAACCTGAATATTGCTGAGGGGTTTGGCCACACCAAGGCACAGGGTCAGGACAAGCGAAATGGAATGCAGGCAGGCAGGCAGAGATCCACTAGGTGCCAGCTGCTGGGGACACAGCTATGAGTGAAAAATACTCAGACACACAACCACCCCCCGAAAAGCTTCCTGACTCTGGGATATAACATAGAATCCCAACACACTTTTCAGTTAAAAAAAATTTTTTTTTAATCCTCACCCGAGGACATTTTTCCATTTCTTGTTCAGATAGAGTGGGAGGGAAAGAGAAGAAGAGAAAGAGAGAGAAACGTCGATGTGAAAGGGACACATCGAGTGGTTGCCGCCCGCATGATCCAACTAGGGCCGGGGACAAACTGCAAACGAGGTATGTGGCCTTAGCAGGAATCAAACCCGGGTCTCTCTGGACCACAGGCTGACGCTCTAACCGCTGAGCCAATCCGGCCAGGGCAAATTTTTTTCTTACTATAAACACAACTGCATTCTACCAGAAATTTTCACTTTTTTTTCGGTTGATCCTCACCTGAAGATATTTTTTCCATTCAGTTTTAAAGAGAGTGGAAGAGAGGGAGAGAAGGGGGAAGAGAGAGAGAAAGAAATGCCATTGTGGGTGAGACACATCGACTGGTTGCCTCCCGCACATGCCCCGACCAGGGCCACAGATTGAACCTGCAACCCAGGCATGTGCCCTTGACCAGGAATCGAACCCATGATCCTTTGGTCCGTGGGCCAATGCTCTAACCACAGAGCAACACCGGCCAGGGCTGCACTTAAAAAACAACAACTGGTAATCCACATAGGTACTAAACTTCCTCAATTACTTACTTCACAACAGAGAAGAGGGTAGAGGGCACTATTACCAGAAGTTCTGGTCCTACGTCACCCTCAGGTTCCTGAGGAAATCTTGAGCCCAAAGGCTTGTGACTATGGCTGCCAAGCCTAGAATCTAGAGACTGGAAAAGGAAAATAAAATAGATCCTTTCCCACATCACATTTCCCAGGTAAATCCCAGTCCTTGGGCATAACCTAAGAGACAACAGGTCTAAAGCAGTGGTTCTCAACCTGGGCATCGAACGACCCTTTCACAGTGGCCGCCTAAGACATAACAGTAGCAAAATTACAGTTATGAAGTAGCAACAAAAATAATTTTATGGTTGGGGGTCAACACACCATGAGGAACTGTATTAAAGGGTCGCGGCATTAGGAAGGTTGAGAATCACTGGAAAGGGCTGGGCAAACAGGGCTGGGGCTTTGTTCCTCTCCCTCTCCACTGGGGAATCCAGCCATCTAAACCATGCTGATCCAGTAGAGCTTAAGAGAGAATAAAGAAAAAAGTCTGAAATGCCATAAACATAACCATCTTCCCAAGAGAAGTCAGCACAGAGAGCACAATACTTTAACTCTGCCATTCAGTAAAGACCCCCACTCTCTTCCTGGTATGATCCTTTCAGTAATAAGGTGACTCACAACCTGCAGCAGGAAAAGTAGGCTGGGGGTGGAGGTGGTCCTGTGCTGAGCTGCCCACCTACTGTACTGCCCAGTCCAGCCCAGCAAAAAACAAAACAAAACAAAACAAAACAAAACCACCCCAAGATCTGAAAACAGGCACAAAAATTAGGAAGACAAAAATAATTTATTAGAAGATACTTTCTTTTTTAAATAAAGCTGCTCAAAATAGAAATCTTTGGCACTGGCAAAGAACTTGTTTTGATTTATCTGTTTGCATGACAGCAAATAAAAGGTGTGGGTAACAACCTGGACAAAAGTTGCCTCTCAGTCCTCCCATGAGGGAGGGGGTGTGTGTCTAAGGTGCACCACTGAGGGCACCACTGCCATCTGGTGTCCATGTATGAGAATTACAGTAAAATGATAAAGCCTGAACTACTTCAAGGACAGGAAATGCTAAAGAAAAATAGTGAACCAGCATCAATGTGAAGAAAGCTAACACGACTAAATAAAGAGAGTCCCTTCGACGCCCCCAACTAAGACAAAATAAAACTAAGAAATAGCAGTAGATATTAAAAAAAAACTTCAAGTCTGACTATGCATTTAAATAATAGCCAGGTCCACACTAAAAGGTTTTTCCTATGTGAAATGTTCTGGACACGTCCTTTGAACCCAAGGCAGCCCCCAACTTGGACAGGGACCGAATGAAAGAACAGGGGAGACAGTGCCTTGGTTCCAGTGAGAAGGTAGGAGACACTAACTATGTTGGTAAGTGTGAAACAACACATACTTGGAGCTAACGTAGCTGGGAGGCAGGTGGGCAGCAGGGCTCAGGTGACCTCTAACTGGCATAGACACAAGTTGCCAAAGTCTTCGAAAGTCCTGACTTCTGCCCTGGAAGCATTTTGCAGGTTGTTGGGAAAGCCAAGTGTGAGAAAGCCCCATCTGGCCACTCGATGGGAATTGGATGTAAGATATAGAGATGGACCTGAGCTCTAGCCAGAGCACCTGCATCTTGCATCGACATGTGGCCTAGCCTATGACCTGCTGCCTCTGACCCTGAAAGCAGAAACAACCTGGAGCCTTGTATGTATAGTTTTAAAGATCGGGGGGGGGGGGGGGGGGGAACGTGAGGTTGATTCACCCATTTATGCTGTAATATGCCCCTCCCATCTACACTGTGCGTAGCCCAGGATCCACTTGAAGGTGCCATGAATCCCACCCATTTGGCCACTGCTAATACACTGAACATCTAGAAGTAGCCGCACTGCAACTGGAGGGCAAGCTAAGGCTTCAGGGGTATAGGGAAGAAATGCCCACAGTCAAGCAGTTACTTTAGCTCACCATGACAAAGTGTCTACCAGGCAAGCATGTTCCCCTGACTTGAGACAGGCATGTTTTGGAGAAGAGACCGGGCCATCATGCACAGCACACAAGCTTTTCCAACCAAGGGTAACCAAATGCAGGTAGTGGTGCCTGCAATGAAACACCCCCAAACAAAACCCAAAATGCCCAAGACCAAAACTCAAACCAAACCCCGTTTTAATTATAATGAAACAATCTCAATGTGAACTGTAGGCATTATCCTGACTGAGTCCACTATTCAAAAGAAATGTGGAATTATACCAAAGCAAGTGACAGAGATAAAGTCTGCCAAGGCCCACAGAAGCCTGGCCTGTTCAGGAGCTTCCCAGAGCCTCACCTGGAGCTTTCGGGCCATGGCTACCACCTCGTGGTCAGGAGGGTTGTACTTGTAGCAGTTAGAGAACATCAACCGGACATCTGCACCAAATTCCTGAGCATCTCGGTACTCACGGGCCTCCAGTTTAGACTGGAAAGACAAGATAGGTTGTGTCTGCCCCCTGCCGGTGGGAGGTGGCAACAGGAAAGGTTGCTAGCAAGAGCAAGTTGGTGCCTCAGGAGCTTGGGGTTTAACCCAGACTGTGCAGAGAGTTCATCACACTAGATCTCAGTGTCAGGTAAAAAAAAAAAAAAGAGAGACCCTCAACAGCAATTCTAATGGCTAAAACTGCCCTGCTAGAATGCAAACCCACCCATGTGGTCACTTTACGTGGCTAAGGGGCAAGTGGACATAGAATCCACAGGGGCAAAGCTTAAGCCAGAACTGAAAAGGGAAGGCTAGACCCAGTTCTGATCAGCTGTAAAGTTGTTTTGGTAACAAAAGACAGAATACTGGTCAAAAGGAACAGAGCACTGTCCCTGCTGTGTCCACCTCAAGTTTGGGCAGGCTTACTCTACACTCAGAAGAAGAAAAATGCAAAAAAGCTTAAAATAAAAACAAAAGGCTTCAGAATATGACAGTGGAAATGCAACAGAAGACAGCAAGGCTCTCCTAATGACATAGAGCCTGGCAAAAAACTGGAGCCATCTATTTTATGCAAGCAAGGTGCCTGAACTATACCCCAAAGCCAAAGAAGGCTCTTCCTGAGACTAGGGGGCAGCACGGCAGTCTGTGACCAAAACTGCCACACTGTCAGGGAGCATGTGCCTACAGTTCCCAGAAGGGGGCGCTGTGCTTCTTTGGGCTGGTGAGGAGTCTACAGAACTGCTGGGTCATAGTTCTAGGGTCTCATGGGTGCCTGCCTACCCACCTTAATTGTGCTCATGTCCATGGGATGCTTGATGATGTCACAGTAGTCGTGAAGGCCCAGTGCCTCCACGTCCACAGGCTTGTAGAAAGGCCAAGCGTAGGCTGCGTGCTTCTTGGCGAACATTTCCTTGAGGATGCCACTGCAGCACTTGAGCTGCTCTGAGACCTTGCTGCTTTTGTCCAGTGCTGGATGCTGCTGCGAGTCAGGCACATCCTTTTTTGGGGGCTTCACAGGCCGGCTGCTCTCCCGCCGGGGCCCCAGCTTGGTGGTCTTGGGCTCCGGGGGCAGCAAAGGTGGCTCGTGAATGGGGTCGATGGTAGTGGGGGTGGTGGTATCTGCTTTCCTCTTAACACCCTTTTTTGTCTGCAGAGAGCATAGGCAAGACAGCACAGTCAGGGTGTGGCTGGCACTGCAAGCCATCAAAGCTACTCCTGAGACCAGGTCCTTTCTAGGGTCCCAACCCTCCAAAGGAAAAGAAGATCCTGTCCTACCACCCTGCTCTGCAGCTAGGACAGACCCTGCCAGGGGCAGGAGAATGTGTTCCATTGAGTGCTGTATCTGCTCACTGAAGGCCAATGAAACCTCCTGAAGCAGCTTTCTATTTGTTGCTGGGAGGCCCCCCAGATCCAAGCCTGCCAGTAGGCCACCTTGGAAGGCAGGTTTCAGAAACTGCCTCTGCCAATATGCACCAAATTGGAAATGGGAAAGGCCAGCAACCCCAGGGGAGAGTGCCGCCATTATGGAATCTTTGGGTTAGCAGCTTCTGGGCTGTGTTGACTTAAGACCTAAAGACAGCATAATTCTCCTCCCCATCCCTCAACACTCACATGTGCCCTGGGAGCCAGGACAGGCTCTTCATAAAGCACTGGCAAAGATGGGTAACTATCTCCTTCAAGCCTCACTGCTACAGATTAAGGGGTAGGGGTGGAGGGGAGGTGCTAGCTGAGGTGGTACGAGCCCATCAGTGATTGGGCTGGGCCACACACAAAAACATAAAGGACACTCACCTTCACAGGCTGTGGGGTGGCTGCAATGATAGGTGGATGGCTCTGCACAGGCTGGGGAGCGGGTGGGGGTGGGGGCTGGGGGGGCACCGGTGGGGGAGTCTGCAATGGCTGGGGAGGCACCACCGTGACAGGGGTCTGGACAATGAGGTCTGGGGTGACAGTGGGGAAGGGGTGAGGTGCAGCCTGCACAGGCGGAGGATTCTGCTGAGAGGTCTGTGTCTGTGGAGGAGTCGATGCTTGTGTTGTGTTTGGTACCGTAGAGACGCCAGGTTTTGCTGTCCCTACCAACCATAAAAGGGACAGGTGGTTAGATGCTGCACCAGACACATGCGAGCCCAAACTTGTGGAGACACTGTCACATGTGGTAAACACACATCTTCATAGACATGGCACACGGTGCCACCATAACTATTTGCCTAAGAGAAAACAGCTGAAACACCTTGAACGTTGGCTAAGTCTATCCACCTGCCAGGGTGTGTGTATATGTGCGCGTGTGTGTTGGGTTTGCTTCAACAGTGGTGGTGCATTGCGTCCACGCTTCCTGGGGGTCCTGTCTGCAAGTACCCTATTGAGCACAAAGACCCTTCATAAAGCGGGGAGACCTGGGCTGAAGGAAAAGGAAACATGCTCAGACTCAGCATCAGGACTGCAGATGGAGAACAGAAAACATTTCTTGGCAATTCCAGGCAGTGCTGTCCTCATTCCCAGAAGCATTGCCTCTGAGTAAGTGTTCTTGGCAAGGGGTGGGCAATGGAAGCTACGGCCAAGGCTTCTGGAAACTGGCAAGGCAACACTTCCCTGAGCCACAGGGAGGCTGGCCGGCTGCTGCCTCACTGCAGCTGTGAGGGAGAGCCCGGACACACAAGGCCCTATGTCCGCCCCACATGCATACTAGACCTCTGGTAACAGGGAGGGAGGGCAGGACACTTTGGCTGAAAGGAGACCGGACACCTCTAGGCAGGTTCTGTGACTAAGGTGTAACTTGAGACTAGCTCTCCTTGGCTACCCCCTTAGCACTGCAGGGCAACTGACTCCCTTTGCTCCCATGAAGCCACCGTTTCTGAGTGAGGTGGGAAGCCAGGTGAAAGCCGGCTCCTGAAAGAAGGACATAACTCACAGCACAGCCACTTTGCAAGCATCACCATTCTGAAGCATGGAGCCATGAACCAGCAAGATGCAGAAGGCGAGAACAGACAATGAGATAGGCAAGGGAAGATAGAAGACGGGGCACTAAAACGCAGGCATGGCCCCAACACAAGCACATTAAGATAATTCAGGTAAGAAACCCCTAAGCTCTAGGATTGGGGTATTAGTTAAAATTGCCTTTGGTTAAGTTCATTTCTTTTCTCTAAAATGGAAAAGCAGAGATTATCTATGGCACTGGCAGGGTGAAGAATTTACATAACTTAAAAAGGCTTTGAAAAAGATATACTTTCTTTTTTTAAACTTAAGTCCATCAAAAAAGGCAGGGCCTGTTATTTCTACTTTCGGGGTTAGGGTCACATGGTCATGAAACCCTCTGGGGCAGGTCTACCACTGAACGTGGCCCCACAGAATCCAAACAGCAGTCATCTTCCTATGATTCCTAGTCTTCCACTGGAGGTGGAGAAGGGCCAACATTGGGTAGAAATGAAGCCATTTTCTCGCTATTTCACTGTGGAAGTCCTCTACCTGCTTCTTTCCTCCCACGTCCTCTTCCTTTTGCTGGGACTATCATGATCTCTGTTTCTTCTGTGGGCAGTTCGTTGATTTTTTGCAAGAAGAGCTTCTCCAGAGCTTCTGCCATTAAGACTATGTCATCTCCAGGCTGGATGAGGAAACATGTAGGGTGAGGATCAGAAAGACCCCCGCCTTAAAGCAGAACAAGAGCTCCCCACAATGTACTCCACCCACCTCTGCCCCAATGTGTGAAGCATATTAAGGGTCCCCAAGCGGAACCCCAAAGGCCCACAACACAGTTATCCCTCTTAGGCATCACAGTCTCATGTGCCTGCAGGTCTACTGAACCAGCACCTCCCTCTCCAATCTTTTAAACTCTGGCCCATCTGAGAAACCATCCTAATGCCTTAAACATCTAACAACAATCTGCCAATCAGGGGCCCTTCCCTTGATACAATTCAACATCAATAGATATACATGGATTACACCTGATTTCTTGCCATAGATGTTAGCAGGGCTCCATGTTCCCCAGTGCACCCCCAAGGCAGCTTGCTGGGGCTCTGGGCAATGCCCATCTCACACTACCTTATGGGTCCCCAATCACCCCATGTCTGTAACATGCTATTCCCGCTCAGCTCCAAACTGAAAATCTTATCTGTGCTTGTTTTGCTTAAATCTGATGGTGAGAGCTGAGACTTTAAAAAATGCAGTAAACTTCAAGAAACTCACCTACCCATCTCTTCTGGGCAATTATACCCACTACACCAGCAGAGGTCAAAAGCTGAGTTCTGTATAGTGTCTCCCTCCAGGGTCGTTCTATTTGAAAGGGTTGGTTTTAATCACATCTGTGGTCTGAACTGTAAACAAATGATCCGGCTTCGTGGCACAGCCTAGCTGAAAGGTTTGGCTACTGTGTTAAGAAGTGATCATCAGGTCTATGTGTAAGACTGGGGGGAACACTTGATTCTACAGCCACAAGTTGACAATAGTCATGTTCACAGTTCCAGATGAGGCAGGCACCATCACTCCCTCTCTCACATTGAGGTTTCTGTTTGAGCACACTTTTACACAACTACATTTAGTCGCCTTCTTCCTGACAATGTACATTATCCAAACGGACTTTTCAAAACACGCTGTCATTGTTCTTCTCACACCTTCTCTACCACACATACTCAAGAACCAAAATCAAAATCTCAAGGGCATAAGAAGCACATGCTTCCAGCTAACAAGGATGGCGCAGAAGTAAAACACAGCAGCACCCCTCTCCCCACAAAAGAAACAGCGAATTACAGGAAATACCATGGGTTCCATTACCCTTGCCTCTAACAGTCTCCTCTGTCAGACTCCAATCTGCTCCAACACCCCTGCCCATGGGCCCCAGACAGACCCACCTCCTCCTACCCGCAGGGCAGCTAGACACTGGCCCCCACATCTCACCTTGTTGTAGATGTAACAATTTGTAAACATAGTGTTGAAGTCCTGGATACATTCCTGAGCATTCCAGTAATAGTTGTTTTCCAAGCGCTTCTTTATTGTTCCCATATCCATAGGTGTTTTAATGATCTTATAGTAATCCTGGAGAGCAGAGAGAGCAAAAGGCCAGTGTCACCTCCGTAGTCATACAGCACTTGTAGGTGGGTGGCCTACGGATCTCACAGGTCACTCCACAGATGCACAGCCCAAAGCTCTTCACACAGCGTCAGTGGATAATCTCAAGGGGACCCCAAGATAAAGTAGACCAGGGAAGGATTCCCAAACGCTGGCTGGTAATTTGGAGGAAAAACATTCACATTTGCCAACTGCCCTGGTCTGAGAATAGGTTTTCTTTACTGAGATCTATTTTCTCCTATATGTTAAAATAACCTTCCATTTTAAATAATAGGGAGAACATAAAGCCTTAAAAAAAAAAAAAGTACTTATCTAATAAAACCATCTTTGGCAGGTTCTAATTTCCCTCCACAATGTGAAATTTTATGCATCCATAAAATTAAAACTCCTATGGAACTAGCAGTGGAGCCCTCCTCTAACAAACCTGCTTCCTGTCATGCTGAAGAACTATGGAGCAGACCTCCACTTTCAGTCAAATCCACTGGACTTCCACTTCTTTTACTTGTACAGTCTACCACTAACACTCATTAGTATCAGGAACAACAACTGCACAGGTTAACTGCCCAATGAAAAATGTGCACAGCCTTCATAGGCCCACTCCTCAGATACTTGGATCTTATTCTACAAGTGCCAAACAGAAGGAGCCAGATGGCCGACATAGATGTCTTAAAGCCCTTTGGATCGAACACTACCATCACCACAGCTTTCCTCTAAGTCTAGAATACTAAAACCAAATGTTTATTTTTAAAAACCACAGGAAAATTTGGGGACAGATCAAGCTGCACCTGGATTTCCAGGTGGAAGAACCAAAGAGCCAGGCAGGGTACCTGCATGTAGCCAGCCAGCCCTACACCAAGAGCCCCTTAATTAGGCTTGGATGGGGTATCAGAACGAAGTCCAACTGAAAGCCTGATGGCTTAGACAGACCTATCTGTTAGCATGTGCCAAAGTCCTGCCCGGTAATGGTGGTGGGCAGTACTAAAAAGGCAAGCCAGGGGCGTGAGATTTTGAGTTGCTCTGATACCCAAGAGAAAGAAACAAAAGCCACCATCTTACACAGATTCCAGCGCTAGGCATCCTGGTCAGGAGGCCTGGAAGGGGAGACTGAACCAGACTTTCTACATTATACTATGCTCTGATCCTCTCCCCCAAGAGAATCAAGTTCACATGTATCTCACCAGTAGAAATCCAGGTTTATTTATGGCCAGAGGTCTCTTAGAATGGTGCCAGGTGCTTTGAAGTGGCCACAGTGTATCAAGTGGCTCAAGGGCAAACAGGACAGTGGTTCAGGATGGAGCACGTGGGAGGAGGTAGCATGAAGACAAAAGCCGGTGGTAGGGAGAAGGAACTGACAAGGGGGCAGTAAGTTTAGTAGCACGGCAGTCCAACCATACATGTGTACTGAATGTGAAAGGCAGGCATTCTAGTGAAATGTCCAGCAAGGACCAGAGGTCAAAATGGAGGTAAAGATCTGGAAGGCATCAGAAAACAGGAAAAGGAGGAAACCTTTTCTGGGTGGACCTACAGACATCTCCAAGGGGAGAATGGTCTCTAAAAAAAAAAAAACTAGACTTTAGCATGACACTGCTCCCAGCCAACCAGCACCCCCCACCCCCACTCCACACCTCTGGGTCTGCTCCTCACTGTCCCCACCTCTCTGAAGATACTGGATCAGTGCCACTGTCCATCTGTCTCACCTTCCTACATCAGAGCTGCTGAGGGTGATGTCAATAGTCACAGAGACAAGGGAGGAACCCTTGGCCTACTAGACCGTCCTCCCCCATGTCTGTCCCACTGGCTGAGATGCTGCTGTCTAGAAATCTGGGGTTCCCCAATGCCCCTTCTCCTCCTGCCTGCATCACCCTCTCAGCCCTCTATGTCATCCTATACAAACCAACCCCTTCTTTGTTCTGACCCTGCCGCGTTTCCCTTCAAAGCCAAGTTTCTTCGAATGATGGCTTCGCGTCCTCACCTTCTCATTCACACCGTCGCGAATCTGGTTTCTACTTCTGCGTCACATCTTCCTAAGGTCACCAATGCCCTCCTAAAGGCCAACAGGAGGGTCAGGTCGGAATCCTCATCTCTGGCCCCCCTGTAGCCTCCAATGTGGAGACATGGGGGACTGCTCTCTGCTGGCAGGTCTCCTGGCTTCCCTCTGCAAGCTCCCACCTCCCTGGTTTCCACCCCAGGGGTTCTGCTCCCCCATTTTTTGTATTTGCTCTGGGAAGGTCACCCTCACCTGTGGACCCTGCACAACCAGCTCAGCCAGAGACCAGAGTAGCAAGCTCTGCCAAGAGCTTCCCTCCAGTGACAGGTCGGCTGCCTCTCCGCCTTGTCATAGTCAATCACAAAAGTGGCCTCTGAAGTCCAAATTTGGCAAGGACTCTCTTTTACCTCCACCCCCTTTCCCAAGCTAGTTCATGACCCATACCTGCAATGCCCTTTCCTGACTCTCTCTTCCTGAGTACACATGACATGTATTTAGCAGACAGATAGCACTAAACGGTTGTCACAGATATAGTGGCCTTCAAACCAGGAGAACCATGCCAGTGCGTTCATCCTTCTTGAAAATGGATGCCTGGCTGAGGCTGCAGTTCTTATAGTTGTGTAGCTCTAGCTCTCATAAACCCCTGCCTGGGTCATGTAATTCCAATCCCTGGTCCAGAGGGTGCGGGTGTAGGGATGGGACTTGGCAAACAGCAGTGGGTAACCGAAAGACAATCAGTCCTTGACGCTTTGAAGAAAAACAAAATTAAAACATTTATCCCATTTGTTTCCCGAGGTTCAGTTAGGGATACAAGTTGAGTTTCCAGAATTATTTGCTAGGGATGCGGACAAACAGAAACCTCTCTAGAGAGAGAAGAGGTGTGGGGGTACCAAAAAACAAAACAAAACAAAGCTAGTGCAGTATGGCCATGAAGGGGTGGGTGAGTGGGTGGGCATGAGGGCATGCAGAGAGAGGTTGCAGCTGGGACAAAGATGCACCCACCATACCCCGGCGCCTCTAGCCAAGCCACCTCTATGAACTTGCTCCTTGGGAGATAAGCCACTACACTTTTCCTGCCCTATGCTCTGGGTGACAATGATGGCACCAGTACCAGAAGAGTACTGGCTCCTGCGGCAAGCCAGCCTCCTCCTGCATGTAGTTGGTTTGACCAACTACATCGTACTTCTCCTGGGCAGGTCAGGAGCACCTGAGAAAATGGGGGCCAGACCCCCAAGTGTTCCCACTTCAGCTCCTTATGGAATGAAAGAAAACTGCAAGCACTTCTCTTTATCTTTGTTTCAACTGCTCTCTGAAAAATATATCCTAGGATCCTAATCTGCTTAAGCAAGTCCTCTGTCCTTCCTCATTTCCACTCATCAGGACTGGTGAAACCACTCACTCCAGAGCCCTAAGGGTGTTGGAGTTCAGAGCTAGGCTTCATGCTTTTACAACAACTCATTCCTCTCTCTACTCTGCCCTAGTCTGCTCTCCCCACAAGCAGTGCAAAAGGAGTCCTGGAGGATGCTACTCTGGGTCCTGCCCAAGCTACTCACAGGGAGGTTTAGCTTGACGGCGTCCACAGGCTGCTGGAAAGGCCACGCAAACTGGTGTTTCCATAGTGTCTTGAGCACCACTTTGAGCAGATATTGCAGTTGGTTGGTCTGCCTCTTGGGCTTGTTGGGGTTGGAAGTCTCTGGGGGTGGGGGGTTGGTGCTGGCTGCGTTGGCTTGCTGGGGTTGGGCCTGGGCCTGCGTTGCAGACATTTGGGTAGTTTCTAGTCCATCCCCCATTACAGGCAGATTTCTTAATCTTGTCCCTGGGCCACTCTCCGAAGACATGCTACTGATCCCATCACATTCTTCACCGGGCACTCTAAAAGGGAAGAGAAAAGCCACTGTCAATGGAGAGGCACCACCATAATAACATATGCTCTCCCCCCACCCCCCGCCCTGCACCAGACTAAGCTCCTCTTGCAGAGACTGGTCTCAGTTCAGGTAAGCCAAGGAGCCACTCCAAGCACTGACTAAAAGAGCCCCCCGGGCCTGCTCTCCCCAAAGGCTCATCACTCAAAAGGGAAGAGAGATTAGGTATCATCAGGGAGGAACAGGGCACAGAGGTGAACCAAACAGGAGGTGGCAGGGGCTGTGGCTCTATGGAACTCATGGAGGAGGAGGAATAATGAGCAACAAACCAGGTTTTATAATATCTGAGAATTTTTAGGGGACACTGCCTGTGTGACAGAGAGGATGAGTTGTAAACCCCAAATATGTCATTTACATTAAAACTCTTATTTGTATTTGTGGCCCACGAACCATGGAACCAAGCCAGTAATTCCATTAGGTGAGCAGAGGCCAGGCAGGAGGAGTAGGAAGGCTGGCCCGCCCTCCTTGGATGACCACTGTCCACTGCTGAGCGCTCCAGGCAACGCCTCACACTTACTACGAACATCTTCTGGCAACTTAACTAATATATTGTTGCTGATTAAAGAAATCCCACAAGGAACTGCTGACAACACATTAATGAATCCATACTTGACCTCCCGTTTTATTAACTTGCTTTTCAGAACTTATTTACAGAGATACAGTGAGGCACCCCCCATGACCTGTGTGAGACCCCCCTAACCCCCAGAGCTCAGTGCCCCTGAGCACTTTGTCCCATGGAGTCCTCTCACCTGAACAATCCCTGCTTCAAGACACACCAAATTCTGCCAAAAAAGATCCTTAAGGGTGATTTTGTATACCTGTTCAAATTATTCTAAAGGGACAACCACAGGTCAGGGGCACACATTTTTATTGCCAAACTGCCCTCCAGAAAAACAAACCCACCCTTTACTCACAGTGCTGAGAGTTCCCACACTCTATTAATGAGAAGAAACATCTGCTCAAACATGTGCTGACCATCTGCATTCTTTTTGTGTACAGTTTTCTGACACTTTCCTACTGGCAAGACAAAGGAATGATCAGCTTTAAACTCAGTGAGCAGAGTAAGACAGACTTTATTGGCTAGGAGCTGCCTGCATCACAAGAGCATTTCCATTAATAAACCCAAGAGTCAGTAGGGATAAAAGAAATTCTCTAGCTGAGGAAGTCAGGCAAGGGCTTAGGAAAGAGGGCCTATTATTTAGGACCACAGGACTCTGGCAGGTAGAGAGGACAAAATAAGACAGGGCAAACAGGCTGGCTCTGTCACAGCTTTCTTTCTGGAATACACTCAGCACACACCAGGCAGACTAGCTGCTGATGAATTACTTTATAATTCAGTCCACATGTAATTTAAACCAAAGTTCCCACAAAGGTTTTTGTAAATGCAGTTCTGCTAAATGGTCAAATTTTAAAAGCATCAGGGAAAAGCTTGAAATGTAGAAGCAACTTGGTGGTGAGTCTGTCACATGGGGCTGTGGAGAGCTGGAACTCCTGAGGCAGGCAGGCTGAGTCTGAGGGCTGACAAAACTTACATGGCTAGGTAGACAGCTTTCCCCTGGCTAGAGAACATGAAGAGAACATGCTGCTTGCTCCAAGGAGTCTAGGGGTGGTCTTGCATTCCATACTGAACTTAGTATTTAATAATGTCCAACTGCGTCTAAGACACCAGGCGAGAATTTACAGTCTTTGCCCTCTCAGAGTACTCCTGAGCCTTGAGAAGGGAGAGACAGCTCCTAAAGTAATGACTAAGACATGTGCGCTCTGTTGGAGACCATCCGCCCAGGCAGAACATTTATAAGGCAGATTAGGGAAGGCTTTGTGGGTTCCAAGCTGTTTCCTGGTACCTCTTGCACACATGGTGTGCTAGATAGGAAAGGGGCACCCTCAGTGCTGGTATGAGAATGTGAAATCCAGCTGGGCAGCAGCCTGTGGGGAGCATCCCCAAACCAAAAGAGCAGCATGCCAGGAGTGGAGGATCATAAAGGGCATTCCCCTGAAAAAATTCATCTGACAGTGGGCCTGGTAAGACACAGCAATAGTATTATCAAGCTCACAGGAACACTATTTGAACTACAATAGCTTCCAAAGGCAGATCTACCTGGGTAGGCCTGCTTCAGGCTCTGGGAATACAAGGCAAATACCCATTGGGGTGCTTCTTAGTACAAGTGTGGCTAGAATCAAGGCAGGGCAATGGGAACAGAGGTAACACTGATGGGAGAAAGGCACATGAGATGCACCTGACTGCAAATTTGGCAAGAAGAGGTGGGCCCCAGAGCCAAGACTTGAATAAAATGCACCCCAATGAAAGCAGCAAGGAGGTCACCTATAGGCAGATCCAGAGAGAAGCACCTAAAGGCTGGGAGTGACGAGTGGAACTGTCAGAAAGAGCTTGCTCAAAGAATAGAGAACAGATACTGGTAACCCAAGATGCAGCAGGTTGCAGCGAGCAACCTGAGGAAGGGGACAGAGGGCAGCAGCATCCCAGAAGTTACATTTGATTGTGCATGGAACCTTGCAAACAAAAGGCATGCCTTCATCCTGAGGTGAGGGTCAAGGGAAAGAGGATTTCTCCAAGCTCTCAGATTTAGTTGATCAAAGAAAGGTAAGACCTCAACCTCAAAGAAGCAGGGTCTACAGGCACCTGCAGAGCACCATGCCAGGGCTTGGGTGAGGCCATGGGAGGATTTACACACTATTATCTGGACAGAATTTAACAATGTTTTGTTCTCATGGTATTTAATTTTACTGAAATCAATGTGTGGCTTGATTTAGTTTCCTTTAAAATTAAAGGTACTATAAATAAAAAAGCAAACTAATTACACACACACACACACACACACGGTTAAGGATACAAACATCAAGACAGGACAGGGCTCAGGAGTGGTGAAGGCAGCCTGGCCTCTAGGAGGGCTGTGGGGGAAGTGGAGAAGTCAGTGGGCCAGGAGAGTTTGCAGGAAACTTTTAGAAGACGGGTAGAATGAAAAAGCATTCACAGGACACCAGACTCCCACAGTTAGGTAAGTTGATGGGGTAATCATTTATTGGACAAGTTCAGAAAATGTGGTGGAGGCCAGTCAGACAGGAGGAGGAGACGGGTGAATTATATAGACAACTTGCCAGCTGGCCAGGAGCCTTTGGTCCAGTGGCTGCAAATGAGGTAGAGTGAGGTAGAGGACATGCCTATATGGAATGCTTATATTGATAGAGGGGCAGCACCACAGAGAAGGAAGTATATCAGTGGGGTTAGAAATGTCTAGTCGGGCCCTGGCTGGTTTGGCGGTTAGAGCGTCGGCCCGCGGACCAATGAGTTGCAGGTTCGATTCTGGTCAAGGGCATGTACCTTGGTTGCGGTTAGTCCCCAGCCCTGGCTGGGGTCGTGCGGGAGATAGCCACTTGATGTGTCCCTTTCACACCGGTGTTTCTCTCTCTCCCTCCCTCCCACTCTATCTGAAAAAAAAAAAAGGAAAAATGTCCTCAGGTGAAGATTAAAAATATATATATCCACAGTCAGCCACGCAGTGGGACTAACATGCCTAAAGGGACAAAAGGGAACAAGTGGCCCCATCATGAAGGGATGCCTGGATGTGCTAAAAAAGTGAGCATGGGAGGGAGGGTAGCACTAAATGAAGATAAAGAATAATGTGCAGTTTGGTCTCCACTATTAGATTTCCTCTAGAAAGAAGCTCAGACAATCATCAAAATGGAAAGGCAACCCACTGTATGGGAGAACATCATTGCCAATGATGTATCAGGTAAGGGGTTAATTTCCAACATATATAGAGTGCTCATACAACTCCACAAAAGGAAGACAAAGAACCCAATTAAAAAAATGGGCAGAGGAGCTGAATAGACACCTCTCCAAACAGGACATACAAATGGCCAAGAGACATATGAAGAAATGCTCAACATCACTAATCATCAGAGAGATGCAAATTAAAACAACACTTGTCAGAATGGCTGCTATCAACAAATCATCAAACAACAAGTGTTGGCAAGGGTGTAAAGAAAAGGGGACTCTAGTACACTGCTGGTGGGAATGCAGACTGGTGCAGCCGCTGTGGAAAACAATATGGTGTTACCTCAAAAAATTAAAAATTGAACTTCCATTTGACCCAGTGATCCCGCTTCTAGGAATATACCCTCAGAAGCCTGAAACACCAATCAGGAAGAATATATGTACCCCCATGTTCATAGCAGCACTATTTACAATAGCTAAGATCTGGAAACAGCCCAAGTGTTCATCAGTAGACAAATGGATAAAAAGGCTGTGGTACCTATACACAATGGAGTACTCTGCAGCAGTAAGAAAGATCTCTTATCCTTTGAGACGACATGGAGGGACCTGGAAAGTATTATCCTAAGTAAAATAAGCCAAGCAGAAAAAGACAAATACCACATGATCTCACTTATATACGGAATATAATGAACATAACAGTCTGAGGAATACAGTAGACCCAGAAACATGGAAGTAGGGCACAGATTGACATCCCTCAGAAGAGGGGATGGGGGTGGGAAGAGATAAACCACAGAACTTATATGCATGTATGCATGATCAATGGACATGGACAACTAAGCCGGGTATGGGACGGGACGGGGAGGGGGGTGCCAATGGGGTAAAAAAGGTAAAATATCTGTAACAAAAAAAAAAAAAGCTCAGGAATAACAGACAAGCATATGCCAGGTGAAAGCCTGCAGGCAAGGGGCAGGTGGCAGCCCCGCCAGCCACAAGGACACCAGGTCCTTGCCAAACCCATCCCATCAGGAGGTAGCAACCCTAAACATTTTCCACTAAATAATGACATTCTGGAAATCTCTAAGCAACGTCCTTAAGGCAAGATGAAGTCAAGGTAACTGATTTCTGCAGCTTTGGTGTTGGACTGCACTGTTTCTCATTTGAAATGGACTCTGCAAAGACAAGGGATACAGGGCTCTGAAGAGAACCACTTTCTTTACCTTCAAGCCAGTGCCAGATGGGCCACCCTTAAGGGCAAAGAAATTGAATTTTCTGTTCACGAAACAAACAGAGACTTTTCTACCAAAGACCTGACCCTGAACTCGGCTTCGTCTCTGTGCTTTAAACCACATCCACCACAAAAACCAAAACTCCATTCCTAGAGTCAGCTGGCTCCTATCTGACATGTGGTAATATCTAAATCTTTAAAACATCTCCGAGAGCCCTGGCCAGTTTGGCTCAGCGGTTAGAGCATCAGCCTGCGGACCAATGAGTCACGGGTTCAATTCTGGTCAAGGGCACATACTTCGGTTATGGTTCAGTCCCCGGCCCTGGTCAGGTTGTGCGGGAGGCAACCAGTAGATGTGTGTCTCTCACGTTGATGTTTCTCTCTCTTCCCCTCCCTCCTTCCCAATCCATCTGAGATAAATAGAAGAATATCCTCTGGTGAGGATTTTAAAAAACAAAAACAAAACAAAAACCCCAGATTGCTCTGGCCACACCCTACTTTAAAAATGAGAAAACACAGGCACAGAGAAATTACTTATACAGGATGTATAACAATCAGGCCTAACCATCCAGGATGGCCAAGAACCTAACACGTGATTCCTGGGGAGTTTTAGTTGGCTTCTGAACCACTTGTGAGCTGAATATGCATCCCCAAGAGGGTCCAAAGCAAACAGTTGGAACAGGCTTGCCACTGTCTTAACTATTATGAAAAACTAAGGCATAAAACTCATACACTTGTAATGTTTACAAGTCAATTCCATAAAGAAAAAAAAAATGAAGGCTTTCAATTCAAACATGAAGGCATGATATGTGTTCAACAGATGAGATGGACCTAGGAGCCACAAGTACCTCAAACTTTCTTTTAAGGAGGCTCTGAGGACAACCAGTGATAGGTGACATTCATGGCTCCACTGTGACATGCCCATGACTCCAGTTCTGCACTCACATGGGGCCACCCTTTGAGAGGCCAGGCTCAGACAGCCTGCATACAGCAGCTCAGCTCTCCTTTGACTGTGGGCAACTAAAATCCTTAGAAAACTTCAAGAAGCCATTAATTCCTGTTGCAGCAAACATAAGGGAAACCAACAAGAATCTACTCTGTTGTAGGCCAGAAAACACAGGTACCAGAGAGCCAGAGAGCCTCTATGTGAGGAGGGCCAGGATGACTTTTCTAAGACACAGACCCAACTAGGCTGTAGCCTTGGGTAAATTCTTTCCACAGTGATCGCCATTCTACACTGCTCTAGCCAGCCCCTACCACCAATGTACCTAAGAACACAAGGGGCTGCAATGGACTTCTTCCCTGAACTTTTTGTGGCTCTGAAGCTCAGCCACCCCTCCCCCCTGGCTGAGCCCCAAGTCAGGGCCATCTTTACTTTACTCCTGTCTTCCCAGTATACAGCAGGTGGTAAGTGAATGACTCTAGAATAGAAGGCACCCTACTATAGTGAACATACCAGATTGTCATCCTGGAGTTTCCAGCTCAATCTCAAAGTTCTGGAAAAGGAAAGCAGCTCACATTCTCAGAGGGAAAATATGGTGACCGGCCAGACTATCACTCACTCAGCAGTGCTTGCCATCTGAGCTCTACACCAAGGCTGGGAACTATGCAGTCGACATGACGTTTTTTAAGTGAATGAGTACTTGAATGAGTACTACAAATAAGGGCAGGGCTACTCTGGCCACAGACAGGGAAATGTGTACACTACTGTGGAGGGTGAGGCAGAGAGGCAGAAGGCTTATGACATAGGAGAAGGCAAGACTACTGCAGTAACATAGGCACAGGTTGAAAAGCAGGACAAATACCAGTGCACGCAGGCAGCTGAAAGAAGGGCAGGTGGGATGGCACAGGGAAGGGGCCAAGTGACCACACTAACCTTTTGTCCTTAACAAGTCCCTGACTGCAGGGTTGGGACTATACGGTAGGGAGAAGGGCAAGCTTGGACAGTGCACTGGAGCAGGATTCCAAGGACAATGCAGAGGTAGACAATAGGAGAATCCCATTCCTGCCTGGGGCTTCATATTCAACTACAGTGATACCTCGGTTCTCGAACGCCTTGACTTTCGACCAAATTGGTATTCGACCAGGAGATTCGAGAAACTTTTGTCTCGGAATCCGAACAAATATTTGGAACTCGAACTTCCAAGATGAGCCGAGTTGAACCGAATGGCGTTCATTCGGCCCAGCGCGCCTTGCTTGCGTCATCAGTGTGAGTGCAGAGAGAGAGTCACGCTTTGTGGAGAGAGTCACGCTTCACACTGAATTTAACCCTTAGACATACTGTACACTTTTATTTCTTGTTGAGACTTATGTTTTTCTACATATTATATACAAATTAGGCCAGTAAATAGGCATTTTCTGGAGCTTGGAACGAATTAATCCAGTTTCCATTATTTCCTATTGGGTTTCATTGCTTCGGTTCTCGAACAATTTGGTTCTCGACCGTCCTCCTGGAACGAATTATGTTCGAGAACCGAGGTATCACTGTATACCTGCACACATTCAACATGCTGTTCACAGATACAAAAGATGGGGAACCCATAAGGAGATGCACAGGGAGAGGGTCCATCAGTAAGGGTTGCTGTATGTGTCTGAATCCTGAAGGAAATAAATGGCTCTCAGCACCTGGGCTCAATAGGGAGAGGTTGGAAATGCAGAAACTCATAAATCTACCTGCAGATATGAGGAATTTACTGCTTTGATTCGCATGACTCAGTAGACAGCATCTTCAACCAATTTTATTCGTAAAAGATTAGAAAATGCTGTTCCTTCTGTTTTCACAATGACCTGTGGCCAAGAGGCAGGAGCCACCATCCACTGTGTTGAGTTAGTTGAAGGAAAAGGGACAGAAAAAGAATTTCACTTATTGTTTCCAACCCAAAGAAGGTTGCGTGATCCAACGGGATGTCCCATTTCTGGATATACTCCCAAGAGATTTCTTATGACATGTTCCCAGTTTAGAGAAATAAGAAAAAGAGAAAGATTAGATAGTTAGTGTCCTGGTTCCCAAACTGAATGCCAAGGGAGTCGTGGTAACCCAGAGGGGCACTGTGGGAACGATCAGCATAAGGTAACTGAACATTTCAACATCAGATGGCACTGTATTTCTTTTGACAGTGTCGTATCTTGCAAAGCTTGGTGTTCAGCAGTTGCTGTAATAAAAAGCAGATACCACATAAAAATCAATGTGGCACAGAAAATGCAGGCAGCAATCTGGTTCTAAAGTGTGAGGAGCTGTGCAACAGGCACACACATTCCATTAGAAAGCAGTGGTTATGCAAGGGTATAGCCTTCCTTTCAATATATGTGTTTTATGTTTTCAAAGAGCTATACAGCTGTTGGGACATTAGTACTTATTTAGTTGTTTGCTTTGGCCTAGGAGCATCACAAAAACATTGAGATGCTAAGGATGTTGTGAACCACAAACGTTTAGGAACTTCTGGGTTAATAAAAATAACAAAGAAAATTCTTTTCCTAAGTTTACAAACCCCCAATTAGGCACTCCAGCTTTCAAGGATGACTGCTACCTTCCCAATTCATCTAAGTGATCTGAAAACATTTTAAGGACAGACATTACTTAGTAGACAACATTTGTAATGTTTTTCAAATTTCAACAGGAAGAAACCAAATTGTTATTTACATGTTCCAAGTAGTAAGGGGCCCATAGGGTTATGGCCTGAACTTGTTTAATGCCAAGCAAAATGCTGGCCAATGACTGGTGACCCCAGCCTCTAAAGAAACTACAAGTGTACAGATACACACACCCTCAGACAAAGGAAGCCACCTCCCCATCACTACAAGGCTCTCCTGTAAAAAATCATTTGGAGGCAGTGCAAGATTCTATGCAGGGACAGAGAGAGGGGGGTGAAGAACTCCAACTTGGGGTAGAAACCCGACAATTTCCTCAATACTAGTTAACGCGCAGCAAATCTTATCCTGTCCTAAGAACAGCTTTCTCGGAATGTTGGTTACACTGGTTATAAAACACTACTATCAGAAGGTCCGCTCCCTAATGGTAGCAGAGCAGAAGCTACTTTCCGATCCATGAACACAGCCCGTTTCACTGTATGATCTGTGTCAGTGGGGAAGCACACACAGGATTCTTGTCCATCTAACCATCTTAGGCAGCTGGTGAGAACAGCACTCGTGTCATCAGCCAGACTGCACTGTCTGGAGCCTAGCCAGTGGCTGAGAGCCTAAACAGCTCTTAAAAGTCTTAATCCTCCTTCCCAAAGCTTATAAACAATCTGACCCTCACCCCCTCAGACTTGCCAAGTGGGCCTGTTAACCTCAGACTCCACCCAGCAGCTCGCCTTAAACCAGACAACTCAAGGTGCAAATGAGCTAGCATTCCCCAGGGGACCAAGTCCACAAGGACTGGTGCAGCCAGGAAGACTAGGAACCAGGCAGGTCACAACCTTGCCAATCAGAATTCCAGCCTCTTTGTTTCAGAAACCAATCAGCAGGCCCATTAAATTAGGGGCACTGGCCAGGTTGCTCAGTTGGTTGAAGTGTTATCCCATAACACCAAAAGGCTTTGAGTTAAATTCCCAGTCAGGGCATGGATGGGAGGTAACTGACTGATGTTTCTCTCCCTCCCTAAAAACATATCTCGGGTGAGGATTAAAAACAAAAACCAAAGTAGGGGCACTGAGAATTTGCACCATCTTTTCCCTGTGAAAGCTGCCAGCAGATGGAGGGCTGAGTAGCTCAGGTACAGTAAAAGGTTCCATTGGTGTTGACAGGTAAATATGGATGGATGGATTTGTAAATTTAAAATGTTCCTGTGATGGACATGCAATGAAAACAAAACAACAAAACTCTGATGTGGACAAGATCAAAACTGCTGGGCTAAATCATATTCCAGCCAGGGCAGGCTAAGTTTTCCTATTTAAAAAAAAAAAAAAAAAAAGGGCCAGAGAGTAAATATAGCCAGCTGTATGAAACACAGTTTGTTGCAATATTCCATTCTGCTATTGCTATATCAGGAAAACAGCCCTCTGAAAAGCCTTACACAAATGAATATAATTATGTGTCAATAAAGCTGAGATTGGCCCATGGTTTGCAAGGTTACGTGACAACAAAATGTTATATTAGAAAAGCAGAATGCAAAATTACAGGTGAAATTAGGTTAAAAATGTGCAAGTAGGCAGGTGCATGGAACCATAAAATGAAGTGGGATATGGTGGTGGAAATGTGGACAACTTACACATATTTACAGAGTTATCAATTACTAACATATATGTAAAAACAGCTCAGCCTCTATAATTTGCCCCCTTTCACAAGCCCCCATCTCTGTTGGTAGGGGGTTGGTCTGTCAGTCTGACCGATTCTCTGCCTGGTGAGCTGGCCTCCAGGTACTCCAAAGCAGCCTTGAGTCTGGCCAAGTCTCCAAATTAGAGGATGGAAGATCATGACAGAAATATGTCACTAATTCAAACTGCATTCCCACTGACTTAGATCTCAGGTTGTGCCTTTCAAAAGACATAGTGACATTTTCTTCTGGTTGCCTCTTTTAAAGCTATTTACTTCAGCTCCTTTACTTGTCTTCACTTTTTTGTATTTATCTTCAGATAGAGCGGGAGGGAGAGAAGGGGAGAGAGAGAGAAACATCGATGTGAGAGGGACACATCAAGTGGTTGCCGCTCACACGACCCCAACTAGGGTCGGGGACGAACTGTAACCAAGGCACGTGCCCCCTAGCGGAAACTGAACCCGAACTCTCTGGTCCATAGGCCGACGCTCTAACCGCTGGGCAAAACGGGCCAGGGCTACTTGTCTTCACTTTTTATCTTTAGTGATTATTTTTTTCAAAATAGCTGGCACTGAGATTAACCTACGTTATAATAAGAAATGCAATGTAACAGGGCTGTTAATTCATACAGAAAATTTCTGCTTTGAGAGGTGGACTCCAAGATGGCCACAGAGTCATGCAGATCACAAAGCTGAGGTGGGCAGGAAGGCTGGGCACTTCTTCCCCTTAGATGAGAGATTCCCAGTAGGAAGGAAACTACTGAAATGAGGAAAAAGTCTAAGAGTGAGAAATTAGGATTAGTTAAACTGACAAATTTAGTTAAACTGGGCTGCCCTGGTGTAGACCAGAAAGCTTCTGAAGATGATAGCACACTAGTTCTTGAAGCCCTTGCTTTTCCAACAAAAGGATAAAAATCAAATTTATGATCCTTAGGAACAAAATGTAAAACTCTAAAAAAGACAACTACATTTTTTCCAGCACACCAAACACTGATGGAAACAAGTTAGAGTCAACCTCCAAGCAAGTGGTCAAAGTCAAGCTGTTTGGGAATTTGGAAGGCTAAGTAGGGAGGTGAACAGCGCAGATGATTAACAACTTGCACAGCGGATGGCTAAAATGTTCCAGAATGCATCAGCTGGGCACACAGGCCTGTTATATGTACGTGGAAACAACATTCAACAAGTAAGCAAAGCCAACAGGGTAGGAATCTCCACAAAAGCACATGATGTCCCTTCAAAGGAGCAGAGTGGTGGCTGAGAGCGATACTGAAGGCTTCCCTGGGGACCCACCTACATACACTGGACACAAAAGGGGCTTAGGGAACAGGGCTAGCAGAAGCTTCCAGAGATGCCATGACTCTGACATCCAAGCAATACTTCGGCCATAACCACCCAGATCTTCAATGGCCAAGAGGAGACATGTAGACACTCCAAAGAATTAAGAACAGACACATCCATGATGCATAAGGGCACACTTTGACTCAGGGTTTAGAGATGCAGGAGGAGCCTGGTTAGCTCAATGAAGAGTTGAAGTGACCTTTTCTTTAATGATATTACCATCTGACCTTCAATAAGAAGCTGAGTTTTAAAACAAAGATTTGGGGAAAAGGTTACATTTGTCAGTATCAGGCACTCCCAATAAGTGGTTCCAGGAAAGATGACTTTTCCTTTCACCTTGCCTCACCTCATCAGGTATAGAACCCAAATAACAGGTGGGGGGGAGGGAGAGCATCTCTTTTCCCAAAGAAAAGGGAATACAGAAAAGTGACAAAGTTAATGTCAGAATTGGAAAGACCCTGAGTCTGAGCCACCAGTAAATGAAAGACTGACACAAGGCCCAAAGACAACCAGACAGTGAGAGGTAACAGCATTTAAACTAAAGACACACTCCAAGGGTACAGCAGAAGCCAGTCCTCTGATAGTCAAGCAGCCCCAGGGAAACAGCCAAGGTGCCTCTCCTTTCAGGTTAGGGTAAAGGCCCTCAGACAGCCACCTCCATGCACTGCAGGTAGGCCTCAGACCTCAGCAAGCATTAAGTGTCTACTTCTGCTCTGATAATCTAATCATGCATCAGTTTGAGATAGATGTTTGGATTTAAATAACTGATCTCCTAAAAATAAATAAATAGATAAATAACCAATCTCCTCTCAAGAACTAAGGAAGCAAAGAACTGCACGGGGATCTGCTGCTTTGTGAGAATGAATGTTCTTATTCACCATTAATTACATCTAGCTTCCACTGAAGTAAATAACCCACAGAAGTTAAGCACCCCAACTCTGATATTGACACTGACAGGAAGGGGTGGTGCAGGCACTGGAAAGAAAAGTGTGGTCTATCTCCTTGCATGGCTCCCCTGCTGCTCCTTTGGCCCCCCTTCCACCGGTCTCCAGCACACTCTCCCCTAGGAAGCCCAGTGCTTACCTGCAGGTAGTAACCACTAGCAGAGCCAACACTGGGTTCTATGCCCCAAGGAAGCCACAGCTGCACCTGCAGCTGCCAGCATGTCAAACTCTAATTCTTTCACATAGTCCAAGTTTACTCCCGGGCTGACTCTATACCATAAGCTTGTCCTTAGTATCCACTCAGGTGAGTTCTCAGCCCATCAGAAACCAAAATAGCCGCGCCAGTGCACAGATGATCCCACTCCCAATGTACCTGGAGCATTCCCTGGAACTCAATGCCTTTGTATTAAAACCGCAAAAAATATTGAAGAATCTGGATTTACCATTTACCACATGAAGCCTCAAACCAGGGTCTAGTGTATAGAGGACTGAATAAAAACACACATACACACATCCTGGAGTGAAAAGGGCACTCACACTAGGTTTAATAACTGGTTTGAGAGCCATGCTGAGGAAAGCTGGAAACCCATACCCACTGCGCAGCTTGAGCTCATAACCCTTCTCAGCTCTCCACATCTCTTTGGGATTCTTAGTTCTAACAGACTCCACACTGGGCATGTCTCACCTAGGAGGGAGCTATGCTGGTGACCCCACTATCCTCTCTGGGGTCCTAATGCCCTCGTACCAATGAATCCCATACCTCTGTACTGTAAGTAGACTGGGGCAAAGAACTAGAGAGGAGAAGAGAGGTCTTCTCCTACGTATCTAGTAACAGACCAGTCAGCAATGTTCCTCTTGCCCCAACCAAGCCCCTTCCCTCCACAGGCCTGACACTTAGTGGAGGAGCAGAGGCGTGCCCAGGGTTCAGATGCTCATAGGCACGAGGTCTCATTAGGAGAGGACAGAAGATGAGAAAAAGGCTCCAGCTGAATGTATGCCAAAAAACAGCAAGGCCCAAAGTTATTCAGTAACCCAGAGACATAAAGGAAGGACCTGGTGGAGGATGGCAGTTGGTGCTGCTGCACAGAGAAAAGTGATACTTCATACTTGCACCATATCTACGTGCATCTGAGAGAAACATAATGTGGCCACTCAAGAACTGTAAAATTTTCTTGTAGCCATATTAATGTAAGACGGTCAAGTAAAGAGTATATTTCACTGAATACATAATAGTATATGCCATTCAACCCAATATACCCAAAATATCATTTCAAAATGTAGTCACAATAAAATATTTTTTACCTTTCTTTTTATACTAAATGTCTGAAATCCAAGTGTGTATTCCACACTTAAAATTAAAGCACATCTCGATTCAATAGCTAATTTTTTTTTTTCATCCTCACCCGAGGATATTTTTCCATTTTTTGTTCAGATAGAGCAGGAGGGAGAGAGGAAGAGAGAGAGAGAGAGAAACATCGATGTGAAGGGACACATCAAGTGGCTGCCACCCACACGACCAACCAGGGCCGGGAACAAACTGCAACTGAGGTACGTGCCCTTAGGGGGAACCGAACCCAGGTCTCTCTGTACCACAGGCCGACGCTCCAACCGCTGAGCCAAACCGACCAGGGTTAGTAGCTATATTTTTATTAAATATTTGTAATCTGTATTTAGATTCTATAAAATTTACAGTTGAAAAAGTAGATTCACATACCAAAGGTATTACAAAGGTGTTCCAATAACTAAACTAAGGATCAGCTTTAACATTTAATTATAATTCAATGAACTTAAAAACTGAGTTCCTCAGTTGCACTAGCCACATTCTGATACTCAAGAGCCCCCTGCTGGCCTTACTATAAAGATCTAGAAGGTTCCTCTTCTAGAAGCTAAGAGGCCAGGACACACTTTAGGAACTCAGCTCCAGAGCCACAGATACATCACCACATATTCAGGGTTGGTTTGACCCCAAGTCAGTCCCACATCAACTACCTTTACCACCCAGAGACCCACCTGTGTTATAAATTTGCATTTTAAATCTTAAATGTAATTCATTAAAACATTAACATGTCACATGAAATGTGAATCTGAATAGAAGATAGACATTTTGGTAGACAACATGGAAAACTGAACATTTATTGACTTCATTGTATGTAACAAAATGTTTACTGTGGTTTTTTAAGGACGGCACACCCCCCTTTAAAAATATTTTTTCTTATTGATTTGAGAGCAAGCGAGCTAGAAACATCGATGAGAGAATACTGACTGGCAGCCTCCCACATGCCCCCCACCGGCGATCAGGCCCACAACCTGGGCATGTGCCCTGACCGGGAATCGAACCAGTGACCTCTTGGTGCATGGATCGATGCTCAACCAGGCCAGATGAGCCCCCTTTTTAAATTTTTTTAATCATCCTCACCCGAGGACATTTTTCCATTTTTTGTTCAGGTAGAGTGGGAGGGAGAGAGAGGAACACAGAGAGAGAGAAACATCGATGTGAAAGGGACACATCGAGTGGTCGCCACCCGCACAACCAACCAGGGCCGGGCACAAACTGCAACCGAGGTACATGCCCTTAGCAGGAACTGAACCCGGGTCTCTCCAGACCGCAGGCTGCTGCTCTAACTGCTTAGCCAAACCGGCCAGGGCGAGCCCCCCTTTTTAAATGAATAAACACTTCAATAATTTTTATATTGTTATTGGTAAAATATACATGAACACAAAATCTACCATTTCAATCATTTTTAAATGACCAGTTTAGTGGCATTAAGTATATTCACACTGTTGTGCAGCCATCACTAACATACATCTCCAGAACTTCTTTAATCTTGTAAAACCAAAACTCTGTCTCCATTAAACACTAAGTACCCAACCCCTCCCCCTAGCCTCTGGCACCCATCATTCTACTTTCTGTCTCTCTGAATATGACTACTCTAAGTACCTCATATAAGTAAAATTACTTGTTCCTTTTTATGACTGGCTTCTTATACTTAGAATGATGTCCTCAAGGTTTACCCATGTTATAATGTGTCAGAATTTCCTTCCTTTTAAAGGGTGAATAATATTCTACTGTATGGATATACATTTTTGTTGCTTCCACCTTTGGGCCACTGTGACTAATGCTGCTATCAATATGAGTGTACAGATGCCTGTTGGGAGTCCCTGCTATCATGAAAATGCCATTATTATAATTTTTTAATCCTCACCCAAGGACATGTTTTTATTGATTTTAGAGAGAGAAACAGTGATATAAGAGAAAAAAAAATCTCTAACAACAAGTGTTGGCGAGGGTGTAGAGAAAAGGGGACTCTAATACACTGCTGGTGGGAATGCAGACTGGTGCAGCCGCTGTGGAAAACAATATGGTGTTACCTCAAAAAATTAAAAATTGAACTTCCATTTGACCCAGTGATCCCGCTTCTAGGAATATACCCTCAGAAGCCTGAAACACCAATCAGGAAGAATATATGTACCCCCATGTTCATAGCAGCACTATTTACAATAGCTAAGATCTGGAAACAGCCCAAGTGTCCATCAGTAGACGAATGGATAAAAAGCTGTGGTACATATACACAATGGAGTACTATGCAGCAGTAAGAAAGAAAGATCTCTTATCCTTTGAGATGACATGGAAGGACCTGGAAAGTATTATCCTAAGTGAAACAAGCCAAGCAGAAAAAGACAAATACCACATGATCTCACTTATATACGAAATATAATGAACATAACAGTCTGAGGAATAGGGTAGACCCAGAAACATGGAAGTAGGCCACAGACTGACATCCCTCAAAAGGGGGTGGGGGAGGGTGGGAAGAGATAAACCACAGAACTTATATGCATGTATGCATGACCAATGGACATGGACAACTAAGCTGGAAACGGGGCGGGGGTGGGGAAGGGGGTGCCAATGGGGTAAAAAAGGAGAAATATCTGTAACAAAAAAATAAATAAATTTATAAAAAATAAAAATAAAAAATAAAAAAAAGAGAAAAAAAAAAATCAACCGGCTGCCTCCTGTACATGTCCCACAGAGGTGGTGGGGAATTGAACCCACAACTTTCTGGTGTATGGGACGATGCTCCAACAAACTGAGCCACCTGGTTTGGGCAAGAGAATGCTCTTATTTTCTTTGTCAATTCTCACCAGAGGATATTTTTTCCCATTGATTTTTAGAGAGGGGGCAGAAGGGAGGGAGAAACATCAACGTGAGACACACACATTGATTGGCTGCCTTCTGTACCTGCCCCTCCAGGGCCAGGAATCAAATCTGCAACCCAGGCACATGCTCTTGACTGAGAATCTAACCTGTGACCCTTTGGTGCACCATCCAAAGCTCTAACCACTGAGACACACCGGCCAGGGCTACAATGCTCTTATTTTTACAGAGACGTTTGAACTACTTCAGGTAAAATATCTTATCTGCAACTTACTTTCAAAGGAGTTAGGGGGAAAAAAAAATGCTGTGCATCAATAAATAAAACAAAAGTGGCAAAATGCTAATTGGTGAATCTACTTTTTTGTATATTTAAAAATTTTCAAAATTAAAAATAAAATCATTAACTTAAAAACTAGCACCAGCTGCTATGAAGCAAAAGCCAGTACAAAAATAAGTACAATGCTCAGCGGTTAGAGCATCGGCCTGCGGTCCAGAGAGACCTGGGTTCAGTTCCCTAGGGGTGCGTACCTCGGTCACAGTTTGTCCCCGGCCCTGGTTGGTCATGCGGGTGGCAGCCACTTGATGTGTCCCTTTCACATTGATGTTTCTCTCTCTCTCTCTCTTCCTCCCACTCTATCTGAACAAAAAATTGAAAAATGTCCTCGGGTGAGAATAAAAAAAATAAATAAGTACAATGAAAAAAATGACATTGGTAGGGCTGCTGGCCCAAGATTTGGAGCTGTGCTTGATTTGCACAAAGGGAAATTAGCACCCAATGACATCTCCTCAAAGTGAGAAGGACTTTGGGAAACAAAGGGTAAAAGGGTATACCTCTCCCACGGGAATTGCTGGTCTCGGGGCTAGGTGAAGTCAACTTAGAGTTAAGGATTAGGCACCCCACAATTTGGGAACATTGTTGAAAGGATACAGAACGAGATCAGCATGAAAGCTATTGCATGAACAAATCAAGACACAAAAAGAGTGTGGAGGATGAATCAGACTCAAAGATAATTTAAGGAGCTGAATTCTGATAGTTGAGGACAAGGAGAAGCCCAGGATTAAAATCAACTGCTAAACCATCACAAGACAAACACCATCTCTGGCAGAAAGTTGATTGTGTGGGGGGTGGGCGCAGTTGCAGCACAGGGCAGCACAGCAGCTGAGTAACAGGGCTGAGTGGGACCACTAAAGAAGGTGTGTAACCCAGATGGGAAAGCACCCAGAAAGAGAGACCAGGAAACCCTCAATCTACTGGTTAGTGACATCGCAGGCCAGCTTATAGGCGGCAGGTGTGGGCCTCCGGGTACAAAGATCACTCCCAGGATTTTCTATCAGGCTGTTGGCAATTTAGAGAACTGGGGCGTGGAAACATAAGTTGTCCTCCAAGAATGGCTGATGTGAAAGGAAGTGGAAACTCCCCCAGAAAACATTAATTGTGAGGAGAAGCACATAATGGCTTTTAAAGTATTAGATACAGAAGGAGAGTTTTGGACCAAGGCAGATACACCAAAGGGGGCAGTGAGATGAGCGCTTCTGAAGAAGGTTCCAGAGTCTGAGCTGAGACCTGGGTGGGCCCTCAGGCTTCCATTATAAACACAGTTCTTTCCCAGAGGATGTTTTGTGAGGCACAGGTCTGCAGGACTACTGACACTGCCCTGAGCTCCCCCACAAACTCGGATGGCTCCCCGCAATGGTGTAAAAAGCTTGGAAAGGCTTTATATTTCCCTCATTCTGGCCCTAGCTAAGGAGCAGCTGAGGACAGTGCCAGGTGCTCGGCTGATGTGAAGAAGTCAGTGCATGAGGGTGGCCTCTGAGAAGGATGGTAGGTGCTGTCCCTAGCAGATGAAGGAGGAAAGAGTCTGGAGTCCACCCTCAGTGAATGGCATGAATAAGCTCTTTCACTAGCAATGAACATGAAACAGTACCATATGCTGAGGTGAGAGAGAGGTCAGAGGAATAGGCACCAAATCCTCAGCCCTGGTCCCCACTGTGCCATGGTAGCTGAAACAGGCAAGGCCTGAGCACAAGAATCTAAACCACATGAGCTAATCTTATTGTCCATAACAACTGGAGAAAACCAAAGTACAGAACCACACCAGAACTGCCTTCATGCCTGTCTTTCATCTCTGGCTGCCCCTGTTCAGGTCTCCTATACTCAATGGGTTGAGATGCTTCATTCAAAATGTCTCCAAATTACTCTAGTAGAAAACCATATTTCTTACTGAACTAAAATCGCTACCAGGATAGTTCAATCCGATGAAGCCAAAAAAACGGAAGCTGGGAAAGGTGTGAACTGTGAGTGATGAGAGCAAAGTGTGCTTGTGGGGGCACTGGACACTCCCTGCTCCAAGCCACTTACAGCCAGGACCCTGCCCTCACCAGACTGCGAGCACAGGTCACTACCTCCCAAAGTGCCAGTGGTACCTCAGCAAGGGCTCAGGTCAGGAAAGTCTTCCTGAGATAGTAACTTTCCTCGGATCTACAAAGAAGAAATTTACATTTTGTCTTATCCGGTCTCATGAGGAGGTTTGGTTTAAAGGAAGAATGGACAAGTAAAAACCACTTGACCTCCAGGCTGGGGTAGGGGTAGGGTGTAAGCAAATCCATTTGGGATTTAAAATACAGTCCCACCCTGGCCGGTTTGGCTCAGCGGTTAGAGCATCAGCCTGCGGTCCTGAGAGACCCGGGTTCGGTTCCCGCTAAGGGCGCGTACCTCGGTTGCAGTTTGTCCCCGGCCCTGGTTGGTTGTGCGGTGGCAGCCACTCGATGTGTCCCTTTCACATCGATGTTTCTCTCTCTCTATCTCTTCTTCTCTCTCCCTCCCACTCTATCTGTACAAAAAATGGAAAAATGTCCTCGGGTGAGGATAAAAAAAAAAAAAGAGTGTAGGCCTTCAGACAGCACGGTTGAGGGTTTGATTCCCAGTCAAGGGCGTGTACCTGGGTTACATGTTCAATGCCTGGCCCTGGATGGGGTTGAACAGGAGGCAACCAATCGATGTGAGACACATCAATGTCTCTCTCTCTCTCTCTCCTCTCCCCCTTCCCTAACTGAAAATCAATGAAAAAAATATCCTCAGGTGAGGATGAACAAAAAACAAAACAACGACAAAAGCCCTGCCTGGTTTGGCTCGGCGGTGATCATCTGCATGCAGACTAGAGTCCCGGGTTAGGTTCCTGCTGGGCACGTACAAAAAACAAACAAACAGACAAAAAAAAACCAAAAAACAACACAGTCCCATGAAGCACCCCTCCCCCAACGACATTCAAAACGAAGACTAAATCGAGAGACATGCAGAGAGACATGCATATTATTAGAAGTGTACTCAAATGGACTTAATGTCAAAAATTTAGTGCTGGACTATTTTAATTCTCTCCAAAATGCTGCACTGGTATTAGTGGTATTTCAATGTGTCTTCACTAATTATGTTACCATGTTAGAACACAAAAAGAGATTTCCCACCCCTGGAGTTCACCAGTTACCATAGAAATGGCATCAAAATGCATTCTACTTCAGGTGAAGAAGCACACAATGAGTGTTGAAGAAAATCCAGTTCAAACCTCTAAAAAATAAATAAGGGCAAGTACACCTAGAATACCACCTATACAGATGTATCCTAGGCCTAGAGGAGAAAGGAATTTCATTCAACACAATCATTTAGAACACTAGTCCCCCATGGAAGATCCTCTAGTCCAGAGGTAGGGAACATCTGGCCTATGAGCCATATAAGGCCTGTGAAATAAAATTATTTTGACCTAGTAGGCTAATAGTAGACTAATTTTTAAGTTGATAATTTTGTATGGACCAAGAATGACGTTATAAATATCCAAATTGCCCTTGGCAGAAAAAAGTTTCCCCAACCCAGTGGAAAAACACAATAGAGGTGGTCAGGCTGCCACCCTACAGGCTGGAACCCAAGATACTCTGTCCCCAGTCAGGCACACCCAGAGGCAACAAATCTCACAGCACGCACAACCTTCTTCTCCCTGAGAGCCCTCAGTTTTCATGTTTCTGAATTTTTTCATTTACAAATATATAAGCCCTACCCCCCAATAAACACAAGATCCCTTGTGGGTGAAGTTCACTACATCTAGTGAGTAAAAATAGAGAATAAAAGCGATTATAGATCAATTTCAATCTAAAGTATGATTTGAGAGGTTTAAAAAGTGTTACTTATAAAGGAAAAAAGTATACTGCATTACAGAGGTAATGGTCCCAGTACGATCTAAATTGAAAGGGGGGCATGATGGCATTTTAGACCCTGCAAGACCTGAATCAAGGGGGTCTGGTAAGGGTCCGGCTTGCTCCTCCTTTTGTTAACTGTGCTCCTGTGATCTGACTACAGCTCTCCTCCTCTCACTAGCCAGTATCTATCTGGCTTGCCCTTTTGCTGCCCTCTTCACTAGTATATGCTAATGTGTATCTGTCTGGCATGGGTCTATAAAGAGAATGGAAATGAAGAGGCTGCAACCAACTGGTCCAGACTGGCCAAGCAGCAGGAGTCTGGGGTTGACTAGGCATACCTCCATCATTTGAGATGTTCCTGGTTTAGGTGAAAACTTTTGATTTCTGATTTAGCCATTCAAACAAACTTATTGTCAAACAAGAAGTATTGGTGAGGATGTGGAGAAAAGGGGACTCTAGTACACTGCTGGTGAAAATGCAGACTGGTGCAGCCACTATGGAAAACAATATGCTGTTACCTCAAAAAATTAAAAATTGAACTGCCATTTGACCCAGTGATCCCACTTCTAGGAATATACCCTAAGACACCTGAAACACCAATCAGAAAGAATATATGTACCTCTATGTTCAGAGCAGCACTATTTACAATCACTAAGATCTGGAAACGGCACAAGTGTCCATCAGTAAACGAATGGATAAAAAAGCTGTGGTACATATACACAATGGAGTACTATGCAGCTGTAAGAAAGAAAGATCTCTTATCCTTTGAGATGACATGGAGGGACCTGGAAAGTATTATCCTAAGCGAAACAAGCCAAGCAGAAAAAGACAAATACCACATGATCTCACTTATTTGTGGAATATAATGAACATAACAGTCTGAGGAATAGGGTAGACTCAGAGACGTGGAAGTAGGGTACAGACTGACAACCCTCAGAAGAGGGAGTTTTGGGGGGAGAGGAAGAAGAGATAAACCACAGAACTTATATGCATGAACAATGGACATGGACAACAAAGCCGGGGACGGGATGAAGGGGACGGGGAGGAGGGTGTCAATGGGGGAAAAAAAGGAGAAACATCTGTAACAACAACAACAACAACAACAACAAAAAAAAAACTTATTGTGTATCTTGACCACTGCAGGCTCTTGGGATTCAGCACAAAGACACTTGCCCTTGTGGATTCAACATTCTGGCCCTGAGGTGGGTGGGTGGTGACAATCAAGAATGAAAATAACCATAACTAAGTGATGTACTATGGAAAAAAAGGGATTGGGACATTTTTAGTCCCCACTCCTTAGGATTTTTCACAAGTGAGGCTCTATGGTTCCTATATCTCTTCTCACTTCCTCCATATTATGCACTAAATGGAGTAAGAGTCCACCCAGAGAACAAACTTTCTTCACTGAAACATTCATGTGTAAATTACTCTAAAGACCATTCCCCTGGTGTGTGTGTGTGTGTGTGTGTGTGTGTGTGTGTGTTTTGAATATGGGGGCTTGTGGCTTACTTAAAATCGCAGCTTCCATTTAGTGATAGCGTCTTTAGTATCATATTAAAAGATAGTGGGGAAAAAAAAAGGTATTTTTTTCCTTTAAGAATTTATATTTAAGACAATAACTCCTTAAGCCAGTTCCATACAACTTCATGTTTTACCTGGACATTGATTATTACAAGCATACGTACATTTTTCTTCAGAGGCAAGTTGGTTCAGTTATTATTAACTCCACCTCTCAGGTAGTTTACAAAGACAGAAAACCTGCTGTGGCTGGTTTGACTTGATCCCGACCTGGGGTCATGTGGGAGTCAAACCAGTTGGTGTCTCTCTCTTTCATATTGATGTTTCTTTATCTCTCTCTCTCTCCTTCTCCGTCTCCCTCTATCTGAAAATCAATGAAAAAATATCCTGGGCTCAGGATTAACAAAAACAAACAAACAAACAAACAAAACAAAATAAAAAAGCAATGACAGCAAACTTTAGGTTTTACGTTGTTACAGAGAGAAGAATGTTAATTCCTTCTGGCAGTAACACAATGATTTCCTAAATAAAAGCCACAACTATAGGTAATGCTGAATAACAACTACTCAGCTGAGTCATTTCACAAATATATTCCACCTTTAATCAGGAAAGCAAGCCAAAAGAGTCCCCTAGTTATGGCAGCAAGCCACTGTACTTAGTGACCCTACCCTGGGGTTCTCTCTCTATTCCAGAATTCTCAGAAGTTCCACCGCTCCTATGTGCCAAAGGCAAAAGAGCTTCAAGTCACAGCAGTCTTGGGGAGGTACCTTCATGACCCCTACCCATGACTGCAGACTCAGGTGTCTTAATCTATACCTCAAGGGTGTCTCTTTGCCGCTGGAAACAGGGACCCAGAAGCTCTTGGCATTATCTGGACTATACAATGGATCATATAAAAAGCTGCTTGCCTAATAAAGCACTGTGAGCATATGAGAGAATATTTAGAGATGCTTCTTTGAAAAGCTCAAATACCCTAAACTGAAAATGTCCTAGGTCTTGGATTTCACAATTTTGGACTCCAGAGGACTCCAGGAAAGGAAGGAGAGCAATTCTCTGCTCATCAATGGGCAGACAGGACATCTCCTCTTGGAGGTTCGATGCCCTTAGAAGGGCCAGCTCACATCAGACCATGAGGGACCCAGGGCATACCCAGGGGTCCTCATAACAGCCATCTATCATTGATGCCAACAACTGAAGGAGGGCAATGGAAGTACCACTCAAAACAGTGATTCCACATGGAAAAAACAATAATAAACCACCTTTAACTCAAAATAAGACTAGCTGAAACTCAACAGTTTAGGTACACCAGAGAAGTAGCACTGGGTAAGGCCACCACAAAGCTTCACACCACCAAGAAGGTACGCTTATCTCTGCTCCCAGGACACAAGATTAGAAGCAGCTCATTGAAAGGGTAGAGGAGCAGTTGAAGTCACAGAAGCAGGAAGCAACAGCTGGCTATTCGATAGCAGGCAAGGAGACAACTGTGCCATTTTACCAAAAGAAAAATAGCCAACAATTTAACTGCCAAGGCTGAGAGAAACAGCTTTAGATGAACTGTGCAGGTAACACTTGTTACTCTGTAGGTGAATACAATCAATATTCAGCAAGGGGGCAAGGCACACCCATTAAAAAAATCTTTTTATTATGGTAAAATATGCACAACATACAGTTTACTCAAGGATATGTTTTTATTGATTTTAGAGGAGGAGAGAGAGAAAGAGAGAGACATCAATAGGTTGCTTCCAGCATAAGCCTCCACTGAGACTCAAACCTTCAACCTTTTGGTGTACAGGATGACACTCCAACCAACTGACTAGGAGTACCACTTTAGCCATTTTTAAGTGTACAGTTCAGTGGCATTATGTACATTTACATTATTGTGCAACCATCACCACCATCCATCTCCAGAACTTTTTCATCATTCCAAAATGAAACCATAACCATTAAAGAGTAACTCTTGCTCTCCTCCATCTAACCCCTGGTAACCACTCTTCTGTTTTCTATCTCTGTAAGTTTTACTATTTTAGGTATCTCATATAGTAAGTAGAACAACACTATATTTGTCCTTTGGTGTCTGGCTTCTTTCACTTACGACAATGTTTTCAAGGTTCATCCATGTTGTAGAACGCATCTAAATTTTCATTCTTTTTAGGCTCAATAATGTTCCAGTATGTGGACATGCCACTGTGGTTTATCCATTTATCTGTTAGTGGACATTTAAGTTGTTTCTGCTTTTTGGCCATAGTGAACAATGCTACTTGGACACTGGTGAATCCATACCCCTTTTTACCTCAGGGCAAAGACTCTTGTAATTCATTTCAGAAAGTCTTCCATCTCAAAAGAATAACAAAAATAGCTTCAGCACTTAAGACAGTCAGGGCTCCACTTCTCAGATTGCAGCAGAGCCCAATGTAGCCAAAATAGCCAACTGGGCCTTGATAATAAACCAGACCACCATTTCCTGTCCTCAGACTAAAAAAGTGGTAATCTGCAATGAAGATAGCAGAAGGAAAGTCCAGGGGTGGATATAAACAAAAGCATGAAGGGTCTGAAATTTGCCCAGTGTAAGCCTCTCCTTAAGAGACTATGCAGCTTCCAAATTCTCAAAACTCAGCACCTGACTCAGGGTGAAATCTCAGTATAAACAATGGTTTACAAAACTGTACAGCTAGTGGCATCTGGGAAACCTTAAAAAATATTGATGCCTGGTCCCATTCCCACAGAGATTTCAATGAACAGGGCCCTGGATGAAGGCCAAGTATTAGGAATTTCAAAAGCTCCCCAAATGATTCTAACATTCCAGCCAAGACGGTGCGATTAGGAAATGGTGTGCAGTCCAGCTGGTGTAGCTCAGTGGTTGAGCATCGATCCCGGCACCAAGAGGTCACCTGTTCAATTCCCAGTCAGGACACATGCCCAGGTTGTGGGTCCGATCCCCAGTAGGGGGCATGCAGGAGGCGGCCAATCGATGTTCTCTCTCATTGATGTTTCTATCTCTCTCTTTCCCTCTCACTTCCTCTCTCCCTAAAATCAATAAAGGGGAAAAAAAAGAAAGAAAGAAATGGTGTGCAGCCCTGTCGGTGTGGCTCAGTGATTGAGCATCGACCCATGCACCAAGAGGTCGCCAGTTCGATTCCCGGTCACAGCACAAGCCCAGGTTGTGGACCCAATCCCAGTGGGGGGTCATACAGGAGGCGACCAATCAATGTTCTCTCTCATCGATGTTTCTATCTCCTTCTCCCTCTCCTTTCCTCTCTCTAAAATCAATAAGAGAGAGACAGAGAGACGAAAGAAAGAAAGAAAGAAAGAAAGAAAGAAAGAAAGAAAGAAAGAAAGAAAGAAAGAAAGAAAGAAAGAAAGAAAGAAAGAAATGTGGTGCCAATCCAGGACAAACCAGGAGTCTGTGTTTGTACAAATGTAATTCACAGTAACTTTCTCATAATACAAAGCTATACATTTCTGTAAATGTGTAGTAAAACACAGATTAAAAAAACCAAGGTGGAATGTTCTCCTTTCCTTGCACCTGTGCAGCTGTAAATGACAAAGGTCTGGATGTACAGTTCAGAGTGGAAGAGACATGCTGGTCTCTATATACACATCTGGCAGACAGGCACCAGGCATTCCACTGTAATCTCCACCAGCTCAGTGAAAAACACCCTCATGTACAGGGTGTTGCCTGGGTCCACTTATTTCCTCTCTAGTTCAGAAGCCAAGGGGATAGGAAGAGAAATGGTGGAATGTAATTCTGCTGCTAGCACTGAACACAATTAAAAACTTGGCTATATTTCCAAGGCTAATATCTGGGTGTGGAAATTTCCTCCTCCTCAATATTTTTGCAGAAGTCTTCTTAACATACCACAGGCAACTAGCAACCCAAGACAGACTCATGTTCCAAAGCTTCGGCACGCCAGTCCTTGGGACTTTTCTGCTGGGTTCCCAGGGAAGAATATTGTAAATGATGGCTGGATGCCAGGGTGCATCCAAAATGAACAGATTCACTGATCTCTTTGGAGCCTGGGGCTCTAGGGCCTGGCTGACATCCAAGATTCCTGGGATGCAGAGAGCCAATATGGGGTAAGGCCTGGAGTCTGGGGCCCTGCATGGTGAAGTGGCATAGTAATCAAGGACAGTGAATGTTGGGCAGGCTGTCCCAGACCTCAGAGGCCATTCGGAAAACAAAGAACAGGTTGACCTTCAAAAAGGGAACAGATAACACTATTCTTCAGCTATAATTGTATCCCCATTGCCTCAACACCCAACCCCATGATACTACTTTGTGCTATCTATGATTTCCAAGTCAGCTACCAATTAGAGGGACCATGAAGGGGACAGTGGCCCAGAAATAAGCCACACAGATGAAGCTTAACCTTGGTGGAGCCTGCCACCCCAGAGAACCAGCATATCTTGGGGGTGCCACGGTCTGCTGTCTATGCAGACTGTATCCCTAGCACCTCAGGGCACTGGGCACATGACAGGAGCCAAAGAATTCTAGCCCTCTCAGAGATGCTTGCATATATGGCTCAAATATCTACCATTACGGCCAGATTTTGTCTTATCAAAATCACAGGATCTACTTAATGCTGAGAAAACTAGTTTTTCTCCTAAGATCTAGACCAGTGGTTCTCAAACTGTGGGTCGCGACCCCTTTGGGTGTCGAACAAGTAGCCTAAGACATAACGGTAGCAAAATTACAGTTATGAAGTAGCAACAAAAATAACTTTATGGTTGGGGGTCACCACAACATGAGGAACTTTATTAAAGGGTCACGGCATTAGGAAGGTTGAGAACCACTGATCTAGGCCAAGGCAAAGATGCCCTTTCTCACCACTCCTTTTCAACATCTTGCTGAAAGTCCTAACTAATGCATTAAGACAAGAAAAGTTAGTGGAAGGAATACAGATTGGGAAGGAAGGAAAAAAACTGTCTTTATTTGCAGATGACATTATTGTCTACGTAGAGAATCCCAAAGAATTGACAAAACATCATTGGGAACTAAAATGCAAGGTTGTAGAATACAGGGTTAACACACAAAAGTCAACTGCTTTCCTATATACCAGCAATGAACAATTGGAATTTGAAATTACAAGCAACCAAAGCATCCACCAAACTGTGATTGTGTTAGCTTCCCTTCTTCCAAGTTCCTACTGCTATGGCCAGTACCCAGGCAGTGCTTGGCAGGTTGAAAGATCCCAATAAATGTTTGAATACAGCCAGAAACTAACCATGATGCCAGCCACACAAAGCCCAAAGCCTGGGACAGAGACCTCCCAATCCCACATAGAAGGCAGGATGCCTGCAACCTAGCCAAGGTGTCTTTAACAGCAATAAGTGCAGAGAGTATGCCATGGCTGCTAAAGTGAACAGGGAGTTGAGAGGATAGCATGGGGATGAGGTGGTACACCCCAATGTGCAGTCTACTGACCTCCCAACCACACCAAGCACTGGCTGTGAAGCAGCATTCCACCTAATGACAAATCTGAATTTTGAAAGCCCAGGGGCCTAAAGTGAGACAAACCAACTTACTCTCAATCTTCTGAAAACCCACTTAACAAAGGAGGTGTGTTGACAGAAACTTCTCTTATTTGGAGAACAACTGGTTTATCTCTGGTCGTCTAAGCACATAACCCCCTTTGCCTTCCTTAGGTGGGGAATGGCCTCTGATAGTGGTAATGACCTCCAACACCCAGGTAAAACTATTTCAGAACTGGCAAGACCTTGGTTCAGATTCTGCCCACCTGACCCTGGACAGACACCTCAGCTCGAAGTCCTTCTTTTATGGAGATTCTGTAATGGCTACCCTGTGTTTTTGCAAGGGCTAAAGAAAGAAAAAGCAGTCAGCACAGTATCTCGCAAATGGTTAAACAAACAAACAAAAAAGTGTGTGTGTGTGTATAAGTATGTGTGTGTATATACACACACACACACATTCTTCCCCTCTCCCTATACAATCAGGTAAGCCCAAGATATGAAACAGTAATAGCCTTCAGGTTATATCTCACAAGCTTAACAGAAAACAAAGCATAGCACCCAGGTCCTGCATCATCACTGTCATGGCACCTTCAAATGTCAGAAATGCCAAAGAGACCTGCTGCCCAGATTGCACAGACTGCTAGGCCTTCCTTTCACAGTTCTTAGTTTACTGAAAGCTTTTCTCTTTTCTGTCGCGGAAAAAACAGCAGACACCTTCACAGACAAACAATGGACAAACAAGGCAGAAACATTTACAGCCCCTCTACTCTATCTTCACAAAGTTTGTACATCACTTTGAGGGGCTTCAGTTGCTTCTCAAGCCTCTGGCTCATCAAAGCTGGACACATTCCTGTCCCTTCCTTTGTTTTGTCTACCGGACAAGTACGAGAACTTTCCATTTAGAGCATGATGACATTTCATCTTCTGAATCTGCCTCTGCACTGGGCTCAAGTCTAGTGGGAGATGCCCCACCTGCTGACAAAGGGAATACAGATGTGGACTCTAACAAGGAGTCCTTACATCATCTGAGTCCACCCCTCATTACAGGGAATGATGTAAGAGGCAGAAAGTAGCCGTTTCACTTGGAAGTCAAGGATGGAATGGTAACAGCAGCACCAAAAAAACCCAAGAGCAGGGAGGAAAGGATGCAGTCTGCCTGTCCCTATCCCCATTCTCGGTATTTCTGCCATCTCGTCTTCGAGGTGAAAGCGAAGCATAACAGGAAGTTCTGTACAGCCAGCAGTGCCCTAACCCTACAAGCCACAGCATGACAGGCGGTCAAGACACCAGTTTACACAGAGGCCAATAATAGTGATAAAGGCTCCAAAGGTGCCCCAGGCAGGTCCACATACTCACAACCTGATCTGGACTTCATTATTAAGCGATAGTTTATTGGTGGGCTCTACAAAACACACAAATGGGTACGAGTCCACAAACAGAAATATTTATTGTAAGCACTGCCAGAATATTTGGTTTGTTTTTGCCTGAATATTGGCCAAGGCTATACAAGACTGTGTTAACTTGAATGGCTGTCAAGAAACACTGCAGAATGCTTTCCTTGCATTCTTACTGTAAAAGTTTGTAGTCACATCACCCCCCACCTCAAAGGATGAAAGAATACTTCTGTACAGCTTTTGTCAACACTTGTGAACTAAAACAAAACTATAACAATCTACTTCCTACAACCAAAAAAATTGGCTGAACAGAAAGAACGGGCAAATCATTCACCCCTAGTTAAATACAAAATCAGTCCAATTCCACCTGAGGAAAGAAAATAAGGCCCATGCTAAGAGATCCCTAAGCAGTCCAGGCTAATTTGCTGGGATTCCAGCACTTGGGTCATGATGTCACCATTATAGGTCATCCCTGGGCATTGTATCAACAGCACTCTTCTGTTGGCACACAGTTGTTCCTTAGTCATAAGGCACCACAAACACTTGCAGATGTGGACACTTGGGGAGCAAATGTGCTCACACAAATGCCTGAGGCTCTAGCACTGCCTACTTACACCAAAGTGTCTGTCCTACAGCAGAAAGGCCAAGCGCTTTATTAGGTGATCATTATGCATATCCGGGCAGAGTGTCCCCCCATGTTTGTTTAAAAAAAAAAAAAAAACTGGCTGGCTTGGCTCAGCGGTTAGAGCATCGGCACATGGACCAGAGTCCCGGGTTCGGTTCCCGCTAAGGGCACGTACCTTGGTTGCAGTTTGTCCCCAGCCCCGGTTGGGGTCATGTGGGTGGCAACCACTCAACGTGTCTCTCTCACGTCGATGTTTCTCTCTCTCTTTTCCTTCCTCCCTCCCTCTGGCTCTATCTTGGGGAAAAAAGAAATTAAAAAAAAAAAAAAAAAAAAAAAGAACTCCTGCCTTAAGAGTTCTGCAGCTTTCACAAAAACTCACACAATTTTTTCACAGTAATGTAAGCAATCAACTCAGTCCCTTGGTAGGGGTGGGTGATGGGATGAAGGGACATGGGAGCAGGGCCTGGGGCAACCAGGCTATGGCCAATCCCAGCTAAGAAGCAGTTTCCTCTGGCTCCAGCCTCAGGCAGAAAGCTCAATGTGGACAGATGTAGAGAGGCACATGGAATAGGGACACATTTCCATGGTTCCTTTGGTGGCTCAGTATGAGTATACTCTGTGGCATGACACTCATATGCTTCCTCCTTCCTCCCCCAGAGCAAGGCTGCAGCAACAGGCTGCCACTAGGCTGCCACCATTGCTCCAACATTCCGATGCTATCTATCTGTCCTTACAGGCTACTAGCTCCTGCAGCTCACCAACCAAGACTCTCATGCTAAAAACATGACTCAACAAATGCTCTAGCGAGAGCTCTAATAAAGACTTCTCATCTATGACTACCCAGAGAACTACTTGGGGAGTTTGTTTAAAAACCCATGTGTGGAGCAAGAGCTGACTACAAAGAGGCACAAAGAGAATTTTAAGGGGTGTCTGTACCTTGATTGTGGCAGAGTGTTTGTCAGAGTGAATTTTACAGCATATAAACTTAAGGAAAAAAACAAACAACGAAACCATGTCTGGGTCCCACCCACTTCAGACCCGGTGTTGAGCAGAGAAGGCGGAGACAGCCTGGTCTGAACCCTGAGCTCCAGAGCTAACCTGGGGGTACCTTTGGCAACAGATATCGTGGTTTAGCTCAAAGTGTTTCACAGGGACTGCACGCAAGGTTGTTCCAAGAATCAGCAGGCTTACTAATGGTGCCTGCCATCTATGAAGTGCTTGGTGTTGCTCAATCACAGCTACTGGAATACTGAACAACTAAGCGTTAAAAAGTGTTTTTCTAGAAGAAAAGCTCTAGTTTTAGGTAAATAACAGGTTCTGTGACTTGTGAACTACACTTAAGACAGCAAAGCAGCAAGACTACCAATCTTACAAGGGTAATAAAAAATCCTTGTGGCCACACAAACCACTCCCATTGATTGGGAGAAGAGGGGTGACTCCTAGCTGGGGAGATGAGGGGAGTCTGATAACACATCTTTTCAAGAGAGTGTTTAATGTACAGGACAGTTCATTACTCTTTTGAGAAAGCTAACTTATCCTGATTGAGCAAAGCTACTGTGTAATTTTTCATACTAAATGCTTACTAGAGAATATTAGCATAATTTCAATGTTTTGATTAGATCTCAAAACTAGTAAAGATATTGCCACTGCAGGGATGGGAGAGGGGAGGGTACTCCTCAGCAACAAATTGTCTGAGAAGGAAATGACTCCCTACTGGCCCCAACAGCACATACTTAAAGGTTTTAGAGGAACGAGAAGCACTGAACTGGACAAGACTGCCTGTCGAATGAGGTCTTCTGAGTAAAGCATTTAACTGTCATCACAATAAAATGCAACAAAGTCACAAGTAGGGAAAGGGTAACCTTGCATCATAACACCTCTTTTCAGGTGTGGTAGCTCACAGGTTTCCTTACAATCAATAGTCCCCTCATATGCTGTGTTCTGGTGTTGACAGGACAACATGTATACAGATCTTATCTGTTACCTTTAGCTGTGATGTGACACTCACTACCTATCACAAAAGGCCAAGGTTCACAAACCATTTACTGGCTGTTTTACACTGTGATATTTCCCGTTTTTCAAGTGTGGACATTATGTGGATGAGAAGGGAAGTATCAACAAACATTTGATGGCTTATTATTACATGCCAATCTAGTGATCATCCCGTATGTATAAGGCGTGCGACAAAGCTCCTGATCAAAATGCCAGCAACTACACTCAGAGAACATAACTGGAAAAGGCTCCCGAAACCCTTACTTTGGCCAGAGCTCACAAAGAAATGTCCACCTATCCTTCATGGTCATTACTCTGATTATAGACTTCTTTAACTGTACCACACCATACAATTCCGGTCCATTCTATCCCTCTACAAGTCGCTCACAGAAGGGATGTTGTGACAAAAATGCCAACGACCACCAAATCCCCAGCCATCTGTTTGCTACAATGAACACACACTGTAAGTCTTCACTTGTGGTCACTGGTCGTCACTAAGCAAATTCCTCTCAAGGCCCAAAGCTCCTGGTTAGAAGTTGTAGGGAGTCAGCCTTAAGACTGAATCAGGGATGAAACAGTTATTTCTAGAACAAGTCAGGTATCACACCAATCAGCTGTAGGACTGACTGAGCTCCTGTCTGCACCAGGCAAGCTCTGCACACGGCTGAACATCCTCCAAGTCCCCGGTGCCCTGTCAGGAGATACACGCTGCAGTCAAACCCAGTCTGGCCCCAATGCCTTGAGGTGGTTGGCTGGCAACATACTAGCAATGACTTTCCCAGCTAAGTGCCAACTTTCTCTGAGTGTTCACATGCTTAAGGACTGCAGCTAGACTCAGACCAAAGAGCAGTTACTAAATGCCCGCTGAGCTCGGGGCTCTATGTGTTGGGATATTCTATTCTGACCTACCAGAACCTTGCATACAGTAGGAATTAGGATTTAAGTGTTGTAGCTTAGAGGATGCTAATGCTAGACAGAATCGGTCATTTATCCGAGGGCACAAAGCCTGCAGGGAATTGAAAGCTGCACAACTCCTCACCCTATACCCCCAAGTCATTTCTTGATGAATTCAGGGCATACACTTGAAAGGCAAAACCGAACAACTTTTAGAACATGTGACTTTAGGTAGTGTTCTTCCCAACAATCATAAAACAAAGATCCACAAATTCACCTACATTAAAATTAAGATCTCCTCAAAAGATGCTATAGAGGTGCAGTGGTGATAGAGGGGGAGAGAAGGGGGAAACACATCCAACTAGGAGAAGATATCTGCAAAATGAATTGCCCACAAATATCTGGTGCTGGACTCTACAAAGAACAAAGGCAAATTAGTTTAAAAGCATAAACAAGCAGGAAAGGGAAAGGGAAAGGGAAGGAAAGAAAGCAGCAGCAGCAAAAGCCGGACACAAGAAGAGGCTCACTTCATTAAGGTGCATTTTCCTGACAACTGAAGCCACCATGACGTTTTATATCCACCAAGACTGGGAAAGTATTAAAAAAATAATAATAAATCTGGTAATGCCACCACTAGTGAAGATGCAGTTCAACATTTTGGGATGTGAGGTGAACTGATGCAACAGGTTTAAAAAATAATTTGGCATTCTGATATCTCCAATGGCCAGTAATTCCACTCCTGGGCACTTACTGAGACACTTGTACACGTCATATATGCACACATGCAGAAGAATGCTCACAGCAACATGTGCATTAATGGCACTTCTTCTTCCTCCTCCAATAAAAACAAATTGAATGACCCAAATGCTCACCAATAAAGAACAAAAAATTGTGATGCATTCACACTTTGGTGAAAATGAGCTATGGTTACCACATGGATGAATCTTAAATGAGGGTGGCAGAATTATGCAAATGGTACACTAAGTGAAATAAGCCAGTCACGAAAAAAAATACTGCATGATTCCATTTATATTAAGTATCTAAAACAGTCAAACTCTTAGAAACATAAAGTAGAACGCAGCTGCCAAGAGACAGGGGAAGGGGGGAAAGGGAAGCTGTTCAATGGATATAGTTTCAGTTTTGCAAAATGCAAAAGTTCTACAGATCTGTTGCATAACAGATGCATGTGCATATAGTCAACAATACTGTACACTTAAAAATGTTAAGATGGTAAAATTATATGTTGCATTTTTAACCAGAAAACAAAAAGTAGGCAGATGGCTTCAGCACAAATTCCTCAACTCTGAAAAAGAGATAATACCCTCACAGGGCTAATGTGAGGGGCAAATGAAATACAAAAGAAAGCAAGAACTCAACAACACTATTAATCATACCATTAAAAGTGAATGTCATAATTTAGTATTAACTTTTAAAATATTTACATTTCATCAGGCTATGGAGTAAAACTGAATGGGCTGCAGGATCTGATTAACATGAACTCTGCTGGCAGGCTTCATCCATCTCACTCAGTTGACTCACTCCAGGCAGAGGCACAACTGATACCTTTCTAGAACCACAGCTCAGCCTGCAGTCCCTACTTAAACCTTCATTCACTTTCTCTACACACAAAGATAATGGACCAAATGGGCCAGTCCTGACCCCAAAGCTCTGCTCACAAAACGGGAGAGAGAGAGCGATGTACAGAATAAATGCAATGAAGGATGCCAACTAAAGCAAATCCCAGAGTGGTGGGGAACGTTCTAGGGCAGAGACTAGAGAACATGATACTTATCTAGGTAACTATAACCATTCTAGAATAGATGGTTTTAAAAGAAAAAGCCCTTACCCAATGAATGCTAATTCTCCACCTGACTTACTCCACAGAAGCCTGGCTTTCTCAAGCCTGGGACCCTAAAAGCGACTACGTTTCCAAACTCCTATGGGAAGGGTGGGAATGGGGGCATTTTCCTAGCTATATAAACCAGAATTCAGCCCCTATCTTTCTCACCCTAAATGCTGGCTCTAGGACCCTCCCTCTTTTATCTCCCCATAGCCCCAGGGTGACCTCATCTACCCTCCTGGCAAAGCTCAAAGCTCCAAAGTCTGGCTAGACCCACCCCTGCGCCACCGAACTCTACATCCACCTGCCTACAGGGCAATGTCGACCAGGAAGCCTCAGGAGCCCCATGAGACCAAAGTAAGCCCCTCTTCTTTAAAACCTGTCAAAGCAGGCAAGATATGAGTCTCCTAGCCACCTTTACAAACTCACTTGTCCCTAAGGGGTAGTGGTCACCATGTGGAATAACCCAAAAACCTAATGTTTCCATCACTGCAGGATATTCCACTGGACAGTACTGCTTTAGAAACTGGGTGGGTTACTCTAAAATAAGTAAGATCCAAATTGGACTCTGAAAGATGGGGGGTTTCTAGAAGCAAAGGGCAAAGACATAGAATGGAATAGCAGACTATCATAGAAGTCAGGGGGCCTAGAGTACCAAGAATGAGAGTTTGGATTTTATCCTATATGCAGTAGGGTTTTAGGACAGCTGGAGAATTATGCTGCGATCAATCTAGTGTACTTTTATCATGTACTCTCTAATATTTTTTTTAAGGTAAAATAGAAATCTGTATCTTGGAGGCAACACTTGTTACATGAATTACACATCACCTTTCTAACAGTGGGTCTCTGCCCACCACTAGAGAGAGGATGATTCCTGGAACAACTGCCTCACTTTTCCCCAGTCATTTAATTGCTTGTGGCACACAGACATGGGAAACACCTTTACTTACCACTGAATCCTCACTGTACACACAGAATATCACACTGGCTGACTGCGTAGTAAGTCCTGCACTGGCAGAATCACCCAATTTAGCATATTTACTTCAGGCAGGAAATTCCCTTTAAATAAGAAACCCTAAGTTGGATATAAACAGCCATGAGCTGGAACTCAATCCCACCCTAGAATAAGCAGAGCTTCGAGACTGAGGCTCATCATAACTCTGAGAGATCATCTAATTCACACCCTTGACTTAACAAGCCTGGGGTGCCTGGGCTAAAGATGACATCTACTTAGCTTACTGATTTCCCCAAATTCCGTCTTCTGTACTCAGACCTTCACAGGAGTATCAAAAAAAATGGAAGTGAAAACAAATCAAGGCAGCTTGTTGTTCTAGTGGAAACCATTTCAAGGTGAGACTTAATTCCACTCGTGTGATGCATTTACTGAAGAAGAAATCTGCCCAGCCAGAGTAATGACCCTTCCTAACCATTCCCTGCCCTACCCTTTGTCCTGCCCTGGTGAGTTTGCTTGCTTGGAGAATGGTCCAGGTCTCTAGTCAAGCCACAACTGTCCTCACAGATGGACCAGCCTAAATGCCAGCTACTTTCCCATGGAAGGTCTCTCTTCCTTCTCAGACTGTCTGGCCTGACTTCTCAAGACAGCAATTCTGAGGTCTACCTTGTGCTCACTATGTACCATTTCAAATATCTGTCGTGGCAATCCGCTCCTTCCACAGCTCACAAACAGAAGTCAAGAGCATGTGGGCTCTGGAGCCAGACTCTGCCATTTACCAGCTTTGTGCCTTTACAACCCAAACCCTGCCCAAGTGACTGAGCTCTCTGGGTATCAGCAAAATAGAGACAATATTGAAGACTTAAGAAACACATAGGTATTAGAAATCCAGCACCCGGTGCACAGCAGTCACTCAATTATTCATTATGAAGTTTATCATAAACACATGCTCAAGCTCCCAGTCTAGAGAAAGGTACACAATGAGGAAGGAGAAACGACCTACATTGTACCTCCATACAGTAAGGCTGACAGAGAGAGCAGGGTGACTCATGTTAGATCTCACCATTTCAGAATAGGCAAGCAGTTACGTTAACAAAAAAAAAAAAGGTCCATTCAGAAAAGATAGTTCTACCCTTTACTGGGAAGTCTACTCACAGGCAACTTTTGCTAAAAGCCTTGAAGCTTTTCACAAGGAGTCCATAAGTATGATCTCAAGCTGAACAATAGGAATGTGGGATTCCAGAAGGCAAGCAGAAAAAGCCACCGGCCTGGAGGATACCCAGGTCTCGTAAGTGCAAGGGAAGGATACTTGCATGGGTTCCACAGCAAAAAAAAAAGCACAGAAATGTCCTGAGAAGATGACGCTGAGGATGGGAAAGCTAAGCTGCAACTTGAAAAGCCTCCAATGTTGGTAATTTAAAACTGCATTCCTGACAATGCTCCGCTACCACCGCTGCCGTGACTCGAAAAACGCGCCAGCCCTCCCTGGCCCACAACTCTGCCACCATGGAGGACATGAATGAGTACAGCAACACAGAGGAATTTGCAGAGGGATCCAAGATCAACCGAGCAAGAAAGATCTGACTGAATATTTGTCTCGATCTGGGGAAGTTATAGACTGCACAATTAAAACAGATCCAGTCACCAGAAGATCAAGAGGATTTGAATTTGTGCTTTTCAAAAACGCTTGTTTTGATATGGTTTTGGTTTTATTATTATTTTTTTAATCCTCATCCGAGGACATTTTTCCATTTTTTTGTACAGACAGAGTGGGAGGGAGAGAGAGGAAAAGAGAGAGAGGGAAACATCCATGTGAAAGGGACACATCGAGTGGCTGCCACCCGCACGACCAACCAGGGCCGGGGACAAACTGCAACCGAGGTACATGCCCTTAGCGGGAACCGAACCCGGGCCTCTCCGGACCGCAGGCGGACGCTCTAACCGCTGAGCCAAACCGGCCAGGGCTTGATATGGTTTTGGAACTGAAGGAGCACAAAAGGGCCAAAGCTTTAAAAGGGAAGGACACCCCCCCAAAAAAGGTTTTTGTGGGTGAACTGAACCCAGATACTTCTGAAGAACAAATTGAAGAATAGTTTGGAGCCTTTGAAGAGAGAAAAAATATTGAACTTTCCATGGATACAACAAAAACAAATGAAAGAGGAGGTTTTTGTTTTATCACATATACAGATGAGGAACCAGTAAAGAAATTGTTAGAAAGCAGATATCAAACTGGTTCTGGGAAGTGTGAAATCAAAATGGCCCAACCCAAAGAGCTATATAAGCAGCAACATCAACAACAAAGAGGAGGAAGAGGTGCTGCAGCTGGTGGACAAGGTGGTACTAGGGGTCATGGCCGAGGTGAGGGCCAAAACTGGAACCAAGGATTTAATAACTATTATTATCAAGGATATGGAAATTACAATAGTGCCTATGGTGGCTATTATTATACTGGGTATAACCATGGGGACTATGGATATGGACAGGGATATGCAGACTACAGTGACCAACAGAACGTCTCGAGGGGGTGTGGCAATCACCAAAACAATTATGTATTAGCGATACTAGAGGACACTGGAGAAAACAAGAGGAGATTGCTAAAGTAACCATCTGACAGGACGACACTGAAGACTGGTCTTCTCTGTTGCTCTAAGATGATTATTTTGTAAACGACTTTCTAGTGTACAAGACACAACTGCGTCCAACTACATAGCCACCAATTAGTTTTCTTTGTTTTTACTTTGTCTTTTGCTATCTGTGTTGAGTCAGTGTGGATTTGTGTTTACACAAATTTTATTTTTTTATTTATCTTCAGATAGAGCAGGAGGGAAAGAGGGAGGAAGAGAGAGAAAAACATCGAAGTGAGAGAGACACATCAATTGGTTGCCTTCCACATGAACCAGCCAGGGCTAGGGATTGAACCTGCAACCCAAGTAGGTACATGCCATTGACTGGGAATCAAACCTGTGACCCTTTGGTCTGCAGGCCAATGCTCTAACCACTGAGACAAACAGGCCAGGGCAGAAGACTCACTCTCGACCTTGATGTTAGGATATCAGAGATAGAGAACAAGCTCTGATGTCCCTGTCGGAGGCCCTGGATTCACCTATGCCTGAGCCCCACTCCAGACTTCTAGACACATCAGCCAACAAATTTCCTCTTGTTGTAACTAGTTTAATTTGTTATTTATACCAGAGAAACTTATCCAACACAACCATTTTCTAAAAGAACAAACAATTTAAAAGTTAGGAGGACAGTACCTAAGAATACAGGACACGTAGCTTGCTTTACATATACATGCACTGTACTCTTTAAAAACTTGTTTTGCCTGGTGCAAACGGACAACCTTCACCACTACTACATGCTTCCTCAACTTACCACTCCCACTCCCTACAGAGCTTCTAGCAAGCAATGGGTACAAAGAAGAAAAGAAACTAAAGATCAATGCAGCTCACCCGCTACTAGAAAGCATATCCAGGAAGGTTAGTCTTGGGTAAGTGATGAAGAAATAGATTGCAAAACGGCCAAAATGAGGGGGAAAATCAAGGTACCCACAGTTACACTGTGTAGTATCTAAAACAATGTTATTTCACACTGCTCTAACATTACCCACAACAAGAAACACATTTTAACGTGTATACAATATATAGAAGTTTTTATAAAATACCCTTACCCGCCCTGGCCGGTTTGGCTCAGCGGTTAGAGCGTCGGCCTGCGGTCCGGAGAGACCCGGGTTCGGTTCCCGCTAAGGGCACGTACTTCGGTTGCAGTTTGTCCCCGGCCCTGGTTGGTCGTGCGGGTGGCAGCCACTCGATGTGTCCCTTCACGTCAATGTTTCTCTCTCTCTCCCCCTTCCTCTCTCTCCCTCCCACTCTATCTGTACAAGAAGTGGAAAAATATCCTCGGGTGAGGATTAAAAAAAAAAAAAAAAATACCCTTACCCTTTGACCTTTCTTTTTTCCTTACAGAGTGATTGCAATCTACTTAATTCATTACCCACAATTTGAAAAACACATAATAGAATAAGAATAATTTTTCTCTTATTATCTAGATTCTGGTCAAAATTCTTAGAGCCACAATCTATTATCCCATTTCACATATGAGAAACTGAGGCTTGGGAGGATATGCAACTGGTCCAAGGCAAGTATGGTGTGCTCCTACAGCCCAGCCCCCCAGCCCCTATGCTGGCAGGTTCCACCTCCATGCTTTTCGCGTTTCAACCCTCACAATAACAATCTGCTCCCATGAACTATGATTCCTCAAACACACTGGAAAGTGTTTCAAGTGTAAAATCCCCAAATTTATCTCCTTCTTCCTTTTCTTTTACATGGAACAAAATCTCAAATGCCAATTCACCCACAGGCACGTATATGTCATTGCCTGGGGTAGGACAACTGAGGACATTAGCCACCCATAACAACACAGGAATTACTAATTCCTGTTTCTGGAAATTACACAATACGAAGCCCAACACCTCTCCCCTGGCATTGCTTCCATGGTATGCCACTGTCTGTGGACGTAACAGCAACTAGGAACAAACAAAAAGTTTCAAATGTGAAATGGACAAACAAGACCAGGAAGATGACCAGACATAACTTTTCTCAAAGCTCTTCAGGCAGAGCAAAGTAAGCACTCCCCACCACCCCCCCCCCAACAGAATATAATATAGACAGAGCCTCCCACTCACTCCCTCACTCTGAACACAATAAAGATATGAGCTCCCCCCAAAGCATACAGAACCCATCTTACAAATCATGAAACAGGTTTATCAATTATGTAACTTGCCTGAGGTCAAGGCCAGAAGGAGGATGAGGCTGGGACTGACATCTGATGGTACATGCCATAGTTCTCCCTCTCTGGTACACCGTTCCACCCAAGCCCAACCAACTAAGAGGGCACTGCACTTCATTTTACCCTCAGCTGAAAGATTCCTAAATGAAGTTTGGGGAATGTTGAGTGACAGTCTGAAAATCACAGAGCAGACAGCAGGGCCAGGATTAAAACGGGGGTCTAACTGTGCCACACTAGTGGTATCTGTCTTTGGATCAGGGCAGGAAAACGTGAGACAGGATTGGACACCAAGAGACCACTCAAGCCCTTCCTACCACCCTCCCCAGAGCATTCAGTAACACTGGACTCCTAGTATAGGATCAGGAATTCAGGAAACAAAGTCCAATTCTGCTCAGGAGAGAGTGGAAAGGTCAAATTGCAAGATCTTGAGACACTTCTGGTGGCTAATGTCCTCAGAACAAAGAGAAGACGATATTTTGTTTTGCACATTTGGGAGGGAAATGTTAAAAAACCTCACCCTTATAAACAAGACACCTTCAAGCTGTTATCAGAGAAATGGAAATTCACAGAACTTTTCTAGAAAAGTAATTTGTATCCAGTTTTCAAAAAAGCATACCCTGCCCTGGCCAGTTTGGTTCAGTGGTTGGAGTGTCAGCCTGTGGACCAGAGTCCCAGGTCCCCAAACCCGCTAGGGGCACATACCAAAACAACAAAAAAAATGCACATCCTGTCCCGACAGGTTTCCTCAGTGGTTAGAGCATCCCACAGACCTAAGGGTCTTCCCACTCCCCGTCAAGGGCACATACCTGGGTTTCAGGTTAGATACCCTGCCCCTCCGCCCCTCTCTGGTCTAGGTAGTCGGGGAGGCAACCAATCAATGTCTCTCACATGGATGTTTCTTTCTCTCTCCCTCCCTTCCATTCTATCTAAAAACCAATGGAAAAGCCCTGGTCGGTTTAGCTCAGCGGTTAGAGCGTCGGCCTGCGGTCCAGAGAGACCCTGGTTCGGTTCCCGCTAAGGGCGCGTACCTTGTTTGCAGTTTGTCCCCGGCCCTGGTTGGGTCATGTGGGTGGCAACCACTCGATGTGTCGCTTTCACGTTGATGTTTCTCTCTCTCTCTCTCTCTCTCCTCTCTCTCTCTCTCTCTCTCTCTCTCTCTCTCTCTCACGTTGATGTTTCTCTCTCTCTCTCTCTCTCTCTCTCTCTCCTCTCTCTCTCTCTGTCTCTCTCCCTCCCTCCCACGCTATCTGAACAAAATATCGAAAAATGTCCTCGGGTGAGGATAAAAAAAAATAAAAATAAAAAATAAAAATCAGTGGAAAAATGTCCTTGAGTAACAATTAAAAAAAAAAAAAGCGGCACATCCTTTGGTCTAGCAATTCCTGTTCTAGATATGAAAAGAGAAAACTTAAAAATCAAGTGCAAAAATAGTGGAGCCCTGGCCAGTTTGGCTCAGCGGTTAGAGCGTCGGCCTGCGGTCCGGAGAGACCCGGGTTCGGTTCTCGCTAAGGGCACGTACTTCGGTTGCAGTTTGTCCCTGGCCCTGGTTGGTCGTGCGGGTGGCAGCCACTTGATGTGTCCCTTCACATCGATGTTTCTCTCTCTCTCTCCCCCACTCTATCTGTACAAAAAATGGAAAAATATCCTCGGGTGAGGATGAAAAAAAAAAAAAATAGTGGAATTAAACAACAGTATGTTTATGTTAGAATATTAGACAGCCATTTAAAACAGCATTGTGGAATTGTTCACAATGTAATATATATTTTTTAAACTTAAAGAGTACAATCCAATTTTCTTATTCATATGTAGAAAGACTACAATAGGCCAAACTTGTGTGGTTCAGTGTTTGAGCATCAACCCATGTACCAAGAGGTCACCGGTTCAGTTCCCTGTCAGGACATATGCCCAGTGGGGGGCATGTGGGAGGTGGCCAATCGATGTTCTCTCATCAATGTTTCTATCTCTCTCTCCCTCTTAAATTAATCAAATCAAATAAAAAGCCTAGAATAAAAATGAGAGATATTTTTAACATTTAACACCATCTTAACATTTTGTATTTTCCAAATTCTTTAAAATGACCACATACTACATTTATTTAAAGAAAAAATCCATACAATCTCATTTTCAAAGTGGACCAACCAGTGCTATTCCCCTTCAACGTTTGGTCAAGAATGGGACAGATGGCTGCTTTGCCCTAACTATATTTCTTTAGAACAAAATGCATCCCATGATTTATGCCAGGATATATTGATGTAGTTTAGTCAAGTTGAATCACTTGAAGCCTGTTTAGATTGGGGGGGGAGGGGAATCAAGTGTTTAAAAAAAACATCATTCTTTATAACAACAGTAATACAAATTTGCAGTGCACCTTCTAGACTGTTTTCTGTGCCTTACTAGCATTTCAAGTTGTTCTCTAGCAATATACAATTTAAAAAACCAAATGGAATCAAATCACGACTGTACTACATGCCAACATGCTGACATCCCTGCACTTTCATTTAAATGGCCACACCATATTCCATTAAGCTTTTCTTTAAATGTTTTTATTGATTTTTTAGAGAGAGAGGAAGAGAGGAGAGAGAAAAATTGATGGGTTGCCTTCTGCACACCCCCTACTGGGGATTGAACCTGAAACCCAGGCATGTGTCCTGACCAGGAATTGAACCAGTGATCTTTTGGTGCGTGGGTTGATGCTCAGCCACTGAACCACTCCAGGCGGGCTAAGTTCTTCTTTTAACTCCTCCATAAAAGCACTAGAAAATCAATGCAGTTAAAAAGCCATTGTGTAGCCTCAAAAAGTTAGTTACCATGACCCAGCAATTCCACTCCTAAGCATCGACCCAAGAGAAATTAATACATATATCCACACAAAAACTTGTACATGAACATTCACAGCACTATTCATAACCCAAAAATGAAACAACCCAAATATGTACCAACTGATAAATGGATAAAATGAACCATATCCATATAATGGAATAGCATTCAATCATAAAAGGAATAAGTACTGATTCATGCCACAGTACAAATCCTAAGAATATCATATCGAGTAGAAGCAGCCAGACACAAAAAGTTATGGTACATGATTCCTGAAATATACAGAATAGGTCAACAGTGAACTGCACACTTTAAATTATTAGTACTGATTTTTAGGGAGGGAGGGAGGGAGGGAGATAAATACACTGATCTGTTGCCTCCCAAATGTACCCCAACCCCCACTGTGGATCAAACCTGTGACTTTGGGGTGCAAGAGACAACGTTCCAACCACTGAGCAACACTGGCCAGGGCTGAACTGTAAACTTTAAATTGGTGACCTGTATCATATATAGATTATGTCTAAGCAAAGCTGTTATTATACATAATTTATATTCAATAAATGTTTGGGGGATGAATATATTAATAAAGAATATGTGTACCAAATAAAAGTCATTGTCAAATATATTTTTTGTCTTCCATTGTACACATTAGTGAAACTAATTTTTGATATGAATTAGCCAACCACATACACATGAACTATGAATATTACACAGAAAGTGCTCAGTGTTTTTTAAATCAAGTTTTTATTTACAATACGAGATTCACATTAAGAAATGCTAGCGAGCCCTGACCGGTTTGGTGGCTCGGCGGTTAGAGCGTCAGCCTGCGGTCCAGAGATACCTGAGTTCGGTTCCCGCTAGGGGTGTGTATGTTGGTTGCAGTTTGTCCCCGACCCTGGTTGGTTGTGCGGGTGGTGGCCACTCACTGTGTACCTTTCACGTTGATGTTTTTCTCCCTTTCTCTCTCCCCCTCCCTCCCTCCTACTCCACCTGAACAAAAGATGGAAAAATGTCCTTGGGTGAGGATTAAAAAAACAACAACAACGCTATCCATACCTGTTTATTATGCACTTCATCGCCCTCTTAAAACACGTCTCCCAGGTCAGAGTTGAACCACAGCCTAAACCCACTCACAACATTTCACACAGCCCACAGAAGTAATTGCATAACACTCTGCCTGGACTATTAATAAGTCTCCTGCAATTTCTAGAGACCTTAATGTTATCTTAACTAAAATTCACATTCCTTTTAAGTCACTACTGACCAGTTATGTCCTGTTAACAATATTTTATTAACATAAGAGGAATTACTTGCAGTTGGAATTATGGACATACCAAATTCTTGCTCAATTATCTCTCCAATTTATTCACTCAACGAATATTTTAGGTGCTCTTATAGGCACCGAGAATACAATAGAAAATTAAAATAGACAAAGGAAAGCAAACAAAACCCTGCCCTCATGGAACTTACAGTCCAGTAAAAAGGAAATTTAAGAAAATTTTATTTTTACAAGCTCATGTGTTTTTTTTTTTTTAATCCTCACCCCAGGATATGCCTTTTCATGGATTCTAGGGAGAGAGGGAGAGAGAAAGAGAAACACTGATGTCAGTGAGAAACATTGATCAGTTGCTCCCCCCCCCCCCACCAAAGATGGAACCCGAAACGTGACCAGGAATCAACCGCCCCCACCCTTCGGTGCATGGGGCCATGCTCTCACTACTGAGCAATAACCACATGTCTTATGAATTAAATGTCAGCCTCAGCAAGGAATCTCCACGATTCTAAACATCAAAATTCACGGATTTATGGAATGTTAGTAGCAGTTTTCAATGACAAGCTTTTCTTTCCTTATTATAGATTTGCCAAGAACATAAAAACAAACATGATCTACTTCCCAAGTGTACTCAATATTGAAAGTCGAAACACTTTACCTGCATATAATTGTGACAGATGAGGACAGTGAGTTGTCAGAAGATTTAACAGCCTCAAATCTTCAAATCACTGAGGTACCAACTGGTTTTTGCTTTAAATGAAGGAAAGGCCGGGCCAGTGTGTCTCGATTGGATTCCCAGTCAGGGCATATATCTAGGTTTTGGGTTCCATACCCAGTAGGGGCACAGGCAGGAGGCAATCAATGGACCCCCCCCCCTCCAAACTCAATTTTTAAATTAAGAAAAAAAGAGAAAAGGCATTCAATAACTCGAACTGTGTAACAGGAAGACATTCACTACCTCCAAAAGCAAAAGTGCAATTTAGTACAAAGATCACAACCAGCTCAAAAAAGTAACTTTTGGAAACAAAAGTCTAAGATGTATTTACCCCATAGCTTCAGCCCTTGGATACTATGTGCCCTACCAAGATCAGGGGTATGGCGGATAACGGGATACATTTTGTTTCAGATCAGGCTTTTCCTTCACGATTTGGTTAATGGAAACCATCTGTGAGTTTTACCTGCCCCAAATTGAAGCTTTTGGGGAGAAAGGGTTGGTTACTTACAATGCCTTGCTGGAAAGATCATCTAAATTAAACCGATTGGAATGTTTTACTAAATTATTGGCAAGGTAGCCCTGGCCGGTTTGACTCAGAGGTTAGAGTGTCAACCCTCAGACAAATGGTCAAGGGCACCACGTACCTGGGTTGCAGGTTCCATCACGGCCCTGTCGGGTTCCTGCAGGAGGCAACCAATCAGTGTGTTTCTCTCACACTGATATTCCCCCTCACCCCCATCTAAATAGCCTAGGATGAGGATCAACCAAAAAAAAAAAAAAAAAGGCAAGGTCATAAAATTGTGCCATCCAAAACCTTCTTAAAATTGAAAACATATTCATAAATCCTGTAATGCTTCCTTAATAACTTCTAAGGACTACAAATTTCAAGAATTCACAATTTAAAGAACTTGACAGCCTCATTCATGAAAAGTTCCCAAAGGTATTATAGCACCAAAGAGCCACTTGGCTTAGAGGTACTCTGAGGCTTGGTTTTTGTAAACACGGACAGCTACAGCTCTCTCAAAGGTAAGCAAAGACACTTCAACTCTCCTGACACAGACTTTAAGAGGTAAAAATGAACCCAAGGACCCAGACCATAAACCTCACCAGATTGCACGAAACATCAAATGAGTAAACAACTAAACCAAAATAACACTTCAAAAAAACAGTGCACAGTTTTGAGTAAAAAGGGTGTCAGCCAGCCACTCAGCAAAAGCACATGACTCATCCACCGACCTGAACACTGTCCACTACACCAAAGTGGGATTTCCCGTCTTCGTCCAAGGCCAGGCTTGTGGGAGTCTCAGTCGGGTAAAGCTGTACTATTTCCGTTGGGGGGGAGGGCGTCATTTTATTTCGCTGCATCACAACTCCATCACATCACCACCCCAAACCATCACCCCGCACAACACCGCAAATAGATGAGGCCGAGGCAAGGACGCTAACCGAGCACCGAACGAGCAAAACAAAGCGCCCGGCAAGGGGTTGCCAGGCTGGGAGTAGTTGAGTAAAGAGAGCCAGGATCGCCTCTCGGGCAGGAGTGCAGTGGCAGCCTCCTGCTGGAAAACAGGCGCGTTCTCCGCAGAGCTCCGAGGACACTCGCGAAGGTGAAGAAATGGGGGCGGGGGCCCGTCGCCCCTACCCGGGCAAAAGGACCATGGCGTCGGGGTGGAGAAAGAGCATGCCGGGCCTGGCCCACGTGAGTGGTCGGTCTCAGGCCAAGTCCGCCCCGGGGACAGTGGCACCGCGGCCACCACACCGGGCCCGGACTTACCCGGGCCGGGAGCGCCGCGGGCTCCGCAGCGTCCGCTTCCTCCTCCTCCTCCTCCTCCTCACTTGACAAAATGGCGGCGGCAGGAAGTGCTGGGCGCCTCGGCCCGCCCCCCCCGCGGCCGCCCGCCCCCGGCCGCACGCCCGCCCCGCCGCGGCGCCCGCACCCCCGCATGCGCCCCCACCCCGCTGCCCAGCCAGAGCCCGGGGGCGTCGGCGCCAACGACAGGGCGAGCAAGCGGCCAGGCGCCCCGACGCCAACGGCACAGGCGATCCTGGCGCAAGTGGTGGCGCGGGAGGCCCGCAGGCCCGAGCCCGCGTCGCCCCGGCCTCCCCGCCCTCGCGCCGATGGCGGGGAGCTGGCGCACCGGCCCCATTACGCAATGCAGGTGACGCGAATCGCGCCGTGAGCCCTCGCCGGCCACCCAGCACCGCCCGCTGCCCCGAAGGGCACCGGTCCTCACCTGAAACGCTAGGCCGCACGCCGCCCCCGCCGGCCGCCGCAGCCTCCTCCTCGAGCTGCTATGCGACGCCGGGGCCCGCCCGTCGCGCCCGCTGCTCCGCCGCGCTCACAGGCCCCGCTCGCCGGCGAGGACCGCCGGCAGCCGCCACCGTCGCAGCCACTGCTTCGGCTCCTCGGCTGCGGGAGAGCAGAACAAACAGCCCTGCTGCTGCTACCGCCGCCGCCGCCGCCGCCGCCAGCGCATTGACGTCACCGCGCACGCTGCGCGCGCGGCCCAACGTCGCCGCCGCCCGGCGTGCACGCCCCCGGGGCCGCGCGGCACCATTGAGCCAGGGAGAGCCGGCGACCGAAAGGTAAGTGCGCTAGGTGGGTCCGGGGGCTGGGGAACCCCGTAGACCGAACGATAGGGCTCTTCAGATCGAGGGAAAGGACCTTGTAGACTGAGAGGGAGCCCCCGAAGACCGAGTGAGGAAGCTGAGATCTTGCGGACCGAGGGAGAGGATTCCTCAGACCCCACTCAGACTGAGGGACGGGACCGAGGGGAGACTGAAGGCTGCGTTCAGGGGAAATATCAGAAGGCAGGCAGAGTGAGACGTCCAGAATTTAAGAAGGGTCTAGGATCGACCCTCTAAGAGGAAGGCCGGTGAGGAGAGACCCTACAGAGGCCGAGGATAGACACCTGTCTGAGGGAAGCCCCCCTTTCCGGAGGGGAGCCTGAAGGGTATGAGAGAAGTTGGGGGGGGGGGAGGCTTTGGGTCGCTAAGGCGAGAGAGCTGCTGCAATGGAGGTGCCGACCCTGGGGTGAGCGGAAGAGTTGAGGAGGCTGTCCACAAGGCTGAGGTGATCTCTTTCTTGGCTAGCCACCGCTAGCTAATAAGTAAAGACTGGAAGGTGCTGGACACCGGGCTGAGGGCACTCTCCTTCCACATGTCCTCCAGCTGACCTCCTTCTTCCTCCTTAAGGCTCAAACTACAAGTCAGCTCCATTATGTGAGGTTAGATTTAGGTCTCTTGCAGCTTAAATTTATTATTCTATGAAAGTTTTCAAAGGGGAAACATAACCTCCCTTCCCTTTTGCTCTTATCTTTACTCGTGGTATTTTTAGTCACATCTTTTAAAAATAACCGGCTCAAGTTATTCTGCAAAATCTAGGTAATTAAAAAAATTTTTTTGATGGCCCTTCTTTCAGAATGTATTGATATCCTAGTCTAGTAGTCAGAAGTTTTGTCCCTATCATTGTGTTTGCTCACTCTTCCCCAAGGGCAATCATAAATCACTGATGAGTCCTGGGCACAGTAAAGACTTAATTTTACTCTTTATTTTAACAAAGCATGAGGTAAATGATTAAGTGTAAAAAAATAAAGGCATTAATAGTAATTGGTTCATTAGTAAGCTTCCTTCTAATTCTGTATTACAGAATATTGAAACTCGTGAATATCTTCTGGCTCCTAATATTTGCTCGTTGGGTAATTTGCAGAAGATAGTTGAAAATGGAAAAAAGAATAAGAAGGTACACAAGGCCAAGTGAATATGGACCAACCTTTTTGTTTTTTTAAAGGGAACCAGAATGTATCCATTTTAAACTACTCCTTCCCACAGTTGTCTTGTTGCATTATCCACTCAATTTATTGTTGCAGACTGTTCCAAATACCTTCGGAAGTAATTTGGAGCTCCCAGTTTGCAAGTTACATAATGAATTTTTTCTTTGACTCTCGAGTCACAGTTTATTTTATTATTATTATTTTTTAATCCTCATCCGAGGACATTTTTCCATTTTTGTTCAGACAGAGTGGGAGGGAGAGAGAAAGAAACATCGATGTGTGAGTGGTTGCCTCCTGCACAATCCAGCCAGGGCCGGGGACAAACTGCAACCAAAGTACATGCCCCTAGCAGGAACCAAACCTGGGTCTCTATGGACCGCAGGCTGACGCTTTAACCACTGAGCCAAACCAGCCAGGGCTCATTTTAGACAAAACCATAAATAGTTGGCTTGATTTATTGAACCCAACTGGAGTGCTTTTTGCTATTGCTAGAAACGAAATCCAACCTGAAGAGAATATGGAAGCTGTAAAGGGAGTTCCAAAAGCTGTCTCCAAAAATCTTTTAGGACAACATCTCATTCTTTTTGTCTTCTATAATGCCTAGGCTAACTCCTCACAGATAGCTCAAACTCAGAAAATGTTCATCAAGTTGAATCAGTTTAGTAGTTTCATTACTTAACGGTTCACATTTTTATAAACTCTTTTTTACTTTCTCTTGTTACTACTACTGTGTTTGAAATATTGAAACCCAGAAAAGATGACTAAAAACATTAAGGAATGAAATATGAGATGTTATACAATATAATTCTGACTGGTATTATTTATTTTTAATAAACTAATACATGAAACCATTTTAATTGAACAATACAAAAGAATATGGAGGAAAAATAAAGCATCCTCCCTTTCCCCTTCCCCCATCAGAGTAACCACTTTGATGTGTTTATACCTAAGGTATCTGATAGCTACTGGCCACATGTGGCTATTGAGTGCTTTAATGTAGCTGGCCCAAATTGACATGTGCTGCAAGTGTAAAATACAAATTGCCTTTAAGAGAGTTAGTATGAAAAACTATATAAAATATCTTGTTACTAACTTTTTACATTGATCACATGAAATAAGTTTTTACATAGTGGGTTAAATAAAATATTAAATTTAATCTTAATCTGCTTATTTTTACTTTATTTTTTTTTTAAAGAATTGATGTATATTTATTATCAAATCATACAAGGAAATATTAACTTCAGTTACAACCAATCCTGATCTTATGCCATCTTAAAATGTTTAGTATTTCTATTTCTTTTTAATCCTCACCCAAGGATATTTTTCTATTTATCTTCAGATAGAATGGAAGGGAGGGAGGGAGGGAGAGAGACAGACAGACAGACAGAGAAAAACATCGACTTGAGAGAGACACAGATCCACTGGTTGCCTCCTACATGACCCCAACCAGGGCCAAGGGCAAACCGAAATCTTTGTGTGTGTGTGTGTGTTTTTTTTAAATAAATGCTAGCGACTTCCGGTCAAGATGGCCGCTTAGGTAAACGTGGTATCACGTCCTCCCACAACCACATCAAAGTTACAACTAAACTACAGAACAGCCATCATTCAAAACCGCCTGAAATCAAGCTGGATGGAAGTCCTACTACTACGGAATTAAAGAAGCAGCCACATCGAGACTGGTAGGAGGGGTGGAAGTGGACAGGCTAGTCCCACACTCATGTGTGGCAGATAAAAATCAGGAGGACACCTCGGCTGTGAAGGTCCTCCCTGAGGTCTGGGAGGTCCCTGTCCCACATCAGGCACCCTGCTCAGGGTTCCAGTGCCAGGAAAAGAAGTCCCCATGACTTCTGGCTGGAAAAACCAGCGGAAACTGAGGCTCAGGAGGCTGAGGCGGCTGGAGCCCCAGGCAGCTCCTCTTAAAGGGCCTGCACACGGACTTACTGGGACTCTTTCCCTCTAAGCTTGGAGGAGAGGCAGCTCAAGAGACATACAGAGAAGAATTGAGCTGTTTGGCATTGGAGCGAGGGCTGGAGAGGGCTTTCTCCTGGACAGAGGTGCTGTCAGAGAGGCCTTTGTTCTTTTGGTGAGCCTTTCCCTGGGGCGGCAGACAGCCTCCACATCTGGGACTCCAAAAACCTGGCTCACACTGGTTGCCCCACCCTGGTGATTCCCTGAGGTCCCGCCCCATCCAACTTTCAGGCCCACTCAAGCTGTTACCGGTTGCTTAACCACAGGATGGCTCCTGCTTCAGGTTTTCCTAAGTTCTTTCAAACAAGCAGCATCTGGTCTCAGATAGCCCCATACCTCTGTTAAGTAATACACAGAAACAAACACAGGGAGGCAGCCAAAATGAGGAGACAAAGAAACAGGTCCCAAATGAAAGAACAGAACAAAACCCCAGGAAAAGAACTATGGGAAATGGAGATAAGCAACCTAACAGATGCTGAGTTCAAAATACTGCTTATAAAGATGCTCAATGAACTTAGTGGGAACCTCAGTGGACTTAGTGAAGGCCTCAAAAGCATTAAAAAGGACCAGTCAGAAATGAAGGAGGCACTAACTGAAATAAAGAATAATTTACAGGAAATCAATAGTAGAGTAGGTAAAGCCAAGAAGGAAACCATCGATTTGGAATATAAGGAAGCAAAAAACATCCAATCAGAACAGCAAAAAGAATCCAAAAAATAATGAAAATATAAGGAGGCTCTGGGACAACTTCAAGTTGTCAACATTCGCATGGTGGGGGTGCCAAAGGGAGAAGAGAGAGAACAAGAAATTGAAAACCTATTTGAAACAATAATGGCAGAAAATTTCTCTAACTTGGTGAAGGAAACAGACATATAAGTCCAGGAAAAACAGAGTTCCAAACAAGATGAACCCCAAGAGGCACACACCAAGGCATATCATTATCAAAATGCAAAAGTTTCAAGACAGAGAATCTTTAAAGCAGCAAGAGAAAAGCAGTTAGTTACCTACAAGAGAGTTCCCATAAGCCTGTCAGCTTTCTCAAAAGAAACTTTGCAGGCCTGAAGGGAGTGGCAAGAAATATTCAGAGTGATGAAAAGCAAAAACCTACAACCAAGATTACTCTATCCTGCAAAGCTGTCATTTAGAATCGATGGCCATATAAAAAGTTTCCCAGACAAGAAAAAGTTAAAAGAGTTCATCACCACCAAACCATTATTATATGAAATGTTGAAGGGTCTTTTTGAAGAAAAAGATAAAATACATGAACAAAGAAAATGGCAATGAATACATATCTATTGACCATTGAATCTACAAACAAAATGAACAGGCAGAACAGAAACATTCTCATAGATACAGAGAACATTTTGTTGGTTGATAGATGGAAGGGGGGTTGGGGGAATGGGTGAAAAATGTGAAGGGATTAGAAGTACAAATTGGTTGCTAGACTGACAAACCTCAAGGGGAAGGGGGTTGGGAGGTGGGAAGAAATAAACCAAAGAACATATGCATAACCAATGGACACAGACAACAGTGTGGGAAAAGGCAGGAGGAGGGCGGGAGTGGGGAAGAGCGTGTCCATGGGGGGGAAAAATAAGGAACATCTGTAATACATTCAACAATAAAGATAAAGGGGAAAAAAGTAAGTGCTAGCTGCTGAATGATTAAAATTTTTTCTTTTTTTCGAAATTAATTTATTTTTGTTACAGATGTTTTTCCTTTTTCCCCCATTTACACCCTCCTCACCACTCCTGTCATCCCCCTCCCTTTACAGTATTGTTGTATATAACCAATGGTGGTTATACATATAAGTTATTTGGTTTATCTCTTCCTCCCACCCCTTCCTCTAAGATTTGTCAGTCAGATCCCTACTTCTATTTTGTTCATCAGCTTATTTTGTTCATTAGATTCACATGAGATCATGTGATACTTGTCTTTCTCTGACTAGCTTATATCCCTTAGCTTAATACTCTCCAGTTCGTCTCAGAGTAAGAGGTCTTTCTTCCTTACAGCTGCACAGGATTCCACTGTGTATATGTACCACAGTTTTTTTTTTTTATCACTGATCTATTGATGGACACTTGGGCTGTTTCCAGATCTTAGCAATTGTAAATATGCTACTATGAACATAGGGGTGCATATATTCTTTCTGATTGGTGTTCCAGGCTTCTTAGGCTATATTCCTGGAAGTGGGATTACTGGGTCAAACAGCAATTCTATTTTTCATTTTTGAGGAAGCTCCATATTGTTTGTCGTAGTGGCTGTGCCAGGCTGCATTCCCACCAGTAGTGTACTCGAGTCCCCTTTTCTCCACACCAGCACTTGTTTGATTTGTTGATGGCAGCCTTCTGGCAGGTGTGAGGTGATACCTCATAGTCGTTTTCATTTGCATCTCTCTGATGATTAGTGACATTGAGTATTTTTTCATATGTCTTTTGGCTATTTGTATGTCCTGTTTGGAGAGGTATCTTATTTAGGTCCTCTGCCCATTTTTTTTTTTTTTAATTTATTTTTGTTACAGATGTTTCTCCTTGCCTCTGCCCATTTTTAAATCAGATTCTTTGTCTTCTTTTTGTGGATTTGAGTATATTTTGGAAATTAACCCCTTATCTGATGCATCATTGGCAGTTATGCATCCCCATACAGCGGGTTCCCTTTCCATTTTGATGCTTGTGTCTTTTGCTGTGTAAAAGCTTTTTAGTTCTTTGTAGTCCCATGTATTTTTTCCTTTGTTTCTCTTGCCTTAGGCATTATATTAGTTAAAATTGTGCTGCATGTGATGTCTGAAATTTTGTTGCCTACACTTCTAGGCTTTTTATGGACTCAGTCACATTTCTTTTATCCATTTTGAGTTTATTCGTGTGTATGATGTAACTTGGTTGTCTAGTTTCTTTTTTTTTTTTTTTGCATGTACCTATCCTCTTGCCACCTTTGTCAAGTATTAAGCATAATGTCTTGGGTCAGTTTCTGGGTTCTCTGTTCTGTTCCATTGATCTATATGCCTGTTTTTGTGCCAGTACCAGGCTCTTTTGTTAACAATGGCTTTCGTGCCCTGGCCGGTTTGGCTCAGCGGTTAGAGTGTCGACCTGCGGTCCGGAGAGACCCGGGTTCGGTTCCCGCTAAGGGCGCGTACCTCGGTTGCAGTTTGTCCCCAGCCCTGGTTGGTCGTGCGGGTGGCAGCCACTCGATGTGTCCCTTTCACATCGATGTTTCCCTCTCTCTCTATTCCTCTCTCTCCCTCTCACTCTGTCTGTACAAAAAAATGGAAAAATGTCCTCGGGTGAGGATAAAAAACAACAACAAAAAACCAATGGCTTTCGTTAACAGTGGCTTTTTTAGTATACAGTATTGTGATATCTGGTATTGTGATCCATTCCTCCTACTTTGTTCTTTTTCAAGACTGCTGTGGCTATTCGGGGTCTTTTTTGGTTCCATATAAACTTTCAGAGTATTTGTTTTACTTCGGTGAAATATGTCATTGGTATTTTAATGGGGATTGCATTGAATCTACAGATTGCTTTGGCTAGTGTGGACATTTTAATGATGTTAATTCTTCCAGTCCATGAACAAGGTTTATACTTCCACTTTTTTATATCTTCCTCAGTTTCTTTTTTCAATGTCCTATAGTTTTCTGCCAACTGATCCTTTACATTTTTGGTCAAGTTTATTCCTAGGTATCTTAATTTTTTTTTGCTGCAATGGTAAATAGGATTTTTTTAGTTTCTCTTTCTGTGAGTTCATTATTGGTATATAAGAATGTCGTCAATTTCTTGATATTAATTTTGTATCCTGCTACTTTGCCAAATTCGTTTATTAAACCTATTAGATTTTTGATGGAGTTTTCAGGGTTTTCTTTGTACAATATCATGTCATCTGTGAATGATAGTTTCACTTCCTCCTTTTCAATTTGGATGCCATTTATTTTTTCTTCTTGTCTGATTGCTGTGGCTAAGACTTCCAATACTAAGTTGAATAAGAGAGGCAAAAGTGGACATCCCTGTCTTGTTCCTGTTCTTAAGGGAAATGCTTTTAGTTTTTGCCCACTAGGTATGATGTTGGCTGTAGGTTTGTCATATATGGCCTTTATTATGTTGAAGTATGATCCTTATATTTCCACTTTGCTGAGTTTTCATCAAAAATGGGTGCTAAATTTTGTCAAATGCTTTTCAGCATCTATTTATATGATCATATTATTTTTATTTTTCATTTTATTTTTGTGGTGTATCACATTTATTGATTTGCAAATATTGTACCAGCCTTGCATCCCGGGATAAATCCCACTTAGTTGTGGTGTATTTTTTTGAGATATTGCTGGATCCGATTTGCTAAAATTTTGTTGAGGTTGTTGGTGTCTGTATTCATCAGGGATATTGGCCTCTTATTTTCTTTCTTTTCTTTCCTTTCTTTCTTTCTTTCTTTCTTTCTTTCTTTCTTTCTTTCTTTCTTTCTTTCTTTCTTTCTTTTGTAGTGTGTTTATCTGGTTTTGGGACTAGGATTTTGCTGGCCTCATAAAAAGAGCTTGGAAGTCTTCTTTCCTCTTGAATATTTTGGAATTGTTTGAGAAGAATAGGTAAAAATAGAGTGAACTTTTTAAGGAGGTAAAACTATAAAGAAAAACAAGCAAGTACTGACCACTGGTTACCTGAAAGAGTGATCGGGAAGGGATGAGGGGTCAAGTTCTGAGGTATATCAGTCTTCTATTTTTTTCAAAATTTATTTATTATTATTTTTTTCTTTATTGATTTTAGAGAGGAAGAAAGAGGGAGAGAAACATCAATGAGAGAGAACAATGATTGGCCACCTCCTACATGCCCCACACTGTGGATCTGGCCCCAACCTGGGCATGTGCCCTGACCAGGAATCGAACCAGCGAATCTTGGTGCACAGGTTGACACTCAACCACTAAGCCACACCATTCGGGCCAAAATTGATTTTTTTTTTTTTTTTTTATCCTCACCCGAGGATATTTTTCCATTTTTTGTACAGATAGAGTGGGAGGGAGAGAGAGGAAGGGAGAGAAACATCGACGTGAAGGGACACATCGAGTGGCTGCCACCCGCACGACCAACCAGGGCCGGGGACAAACTGCAACCGAAGTACGCGCCCTTAGTGGGAACCGAACCCGGGTCTCTCCAGACCGCAGGCCGACGCTCTAACCGCTGAGCCAAACTGGCCAGGGCCCAAAATTGATTTTTTAAGTGCACAGTATTGTTACCTATGAGCACATGTACAGCAAGAACTTTTTCTAGAACTTTTTTTATCTTACATGACTGAGAAAAGTGTTCTACTTTCTGACTGTGCATTAGCTTTGTAATTATTCACTCTATACCCATGCATATATTTGAAATATATTTCAATCTTTAAGGAGAAAAATGAATCATCTATAAGGAAAACTGAGTGAGAGAAGTGAATAAGAAATGGTTAGTGATGAACTTGAAATGGACAAACTTCTGAATGTATTACTAGAAAATGAGTAGCACTGCAAGAAAACTTCTAGTTTGACTCCCATATTAGACTGGTGATTTGAAAGCCTAGAGGTTAAGCATGAAAAGTGTTACTGGTGCCTGGTTGGTGTGGCTCAGTGAATTGAGCATCATCCCGGTTCAATTACAGGTCAGGGCACATGCCCAGGTCGCAGGCTCGATCCCCAGTAGGGAGCGTGCAGGGGGCAGATTGATGTTTCTCTCTCACATCGATGTTCCCCTCTCTCTCCTTCCCTCTCTGAAAAAATCAATAAAAACGTTTTGTTTCTTCTTTTAAAAAACAATCTTGATAGGCTTCAGTGTCCTTGTATAAGATGAAGGAAAGTGGCCCAATACTTTCTCAAGTACTGGAGCCATCAGTGTTAAATCAGTGCAAAGGCACACCATGTGTTTTTTCCATGCCCATCTATTAAGCCCCCCAAGGAAGTTCCTGTAAAAAAATAAAATGTTAAATAGCTCTTCTATACTCCACTTATGTTCTAAAATTCTACTTGAACTCTACTGTGCCTGTGTAATCACTACTGGCTGTACTTCTGGTGAGCAAAGATCACTTTCAGCCACATTATCAGGCAGTGGAAATTTATGGTCCAAAATCAAATTTTGGACTTATTACTAATGATACGTACTCTTGAACAGGCACCTTGCTCATTACATTGTATTGTTTTCCCCTCAGCAACTGTATTCATTTCATTAAATCCCAATGAAATAACACAGGCTAGCAATATGATTACATGAAAGTGTAATTAGGTTGCCATTTCTGAATATTTTTTGCCTGGATAGCAGGGATTGCCATGTTCACTAAACCTGTTCTTATTTTTTAATCCACACCTGAGAATATTTTTCCATTATCAGCTAGAATGGGAGGGGGAGAGAGAGACAGAGAAACATGGATGTGAGAGAGACTGGTTGCCTCCTGCATGACCCAACCAGGGCCAGGATGAACTGCAACCAAGGTATGTGCCCTTGACCAGAATTGAACCCGCAACTTATTGGTCAACACTCTAACCACTGAGCAAAACTGGCCAGGGCACTAAACTTGTTTTTATTTATTTTTTTAATTAATCTATTTTTTTAACTTTATTTTTGTTACAGATGTTTCTCCTTTTTCACCCCATTGACACCCTCCTCCCCATCCCCCCAACCCCGTCCCCAGCTTTGTTGTCCATTTCCGTTGGTTATGTGTAGATGCATGTAAGTTCTGTGGTTTATCTCTTCCCTCCCCCCAACACCCCCTCTTCTGAAGATTGTCAGTCTGTACCCTACTTCCACGTCTCTGGGTCTATCTACCCTATTCCTCAGACTGTTAAGTTCATTATATTCCACAAATAAGTGAGATCATGTGGTATTTGTCTTTTTCTGCTTGGCTTGTTTCATTTAGGATAATACTTTTCAGGTCCCTCCATGTTGTCTCAAAGGATAAGAGATCTTTCTTTCTTACAGCTGCACAGTACTCCATTGTGTATATGTACCACAGCTTTTTTATCCATTCGTGTACTGATGGACACTTGAGCTGTTTCCAGACCTTAGCTATTGTAAATAGTGCCGCTAGGAACATGAGGGTACATATATTCTTTCTGATTGGTGTTTCAGGCTTCTTATAGTATATTCCTAGAAGTGGGATCACTGGGTCAAATGGTAGTTCAATTTTTTAATTTTTTGAGGTAACACCATATTGTTTTCCATAGTGGCTGCACCAGTCTGCATTCCCACCAGCAATGTACTAGAGTCCCCTTTTCTCCATACCCTTGCCAACACTTGTTTGATGATTTGTTGATGGCGGCCATTCTCACAGGTGTGAGGTGATACCTCATTGTTGTTTTAATTTGCTTCTCTCTGATGATTAGTGATGTTGAGCATTTCTTCATGTCTCTTGGCCTTTTGTAAACCTGTTTTTTAATAAAGGTACTCTATGGAAAGTTCATGGCCATTGGAATCTCACAGACTTGTGTATTAATTTGGGTATCCCTCCCTACACTGTCAACGTTGTGACCCTTAACCTTCCCCTCAGAATTCTCTATAATTGGGAAATAACTGGTAAATATTAGTTCCCATTGAGGAAGCTTGCAATTTGTTTCTGTCATCTCAGGCAATATAAGGGCATTCCTTTGTGCAACTCAAGTAGTTACTCCCATCTTGGGGAATGATGGCCTGGTTCAACCTACCTTTAGAAATAAAATGGTTGGTGGGGAGCGTGGAAGAATCTCACTCAAATTTAGATAGATTTCATCACAGGCCCTGGATTACTTTTACAAGAAAAACAAAACAAAGCAATTTCATAGTTTTGTTATACTTTTTCAGATTATTGATATTCAATGTCACTAACATTTTTGCCTCAAGAGAATAAGCTTCAACGGGCATGTTGAACCTGCAACTAATCTATGTAGTATTAAGGAATGATGAACAGAAACAATTCAGAGGCACCATTTTCTTGATTATTGAACAGTTTATTTTTTAGTTCCAATATTGATTTTTCATAAATATTCATCTCATATCTCCAGTAATCTCGAGAGCAGTGCTCATATCTTATTTTTATCACAGAGCAGATGCTCATCAAATATTTTTACTGCCACTTAAATAATTTCCCACTGGCCAATGTTTCCTCAAATGTGACAGTTCAAGAGCTAATAGAGAAATAGGCCCAGCAATATCATTTCAAAAGGGAGGTCTCTTCCAATTCTTTTGATTACATGAATATATAACTGGTGCTTACTACACTTTAACACATGCTAGCCTTCCTTTCTCACAGACTCAGAAACCTCCAAAGGATGAGTACTTATTTAAAATGAAATGTTTATTTCATTATATTCATTTTTACAGATAGTGTCTTATCTGTGGTGATTTATATTGGTTTTCCATTCACGGGAATGACATCAAGTTTTCTTTTTAAATATATTTAAGAGGAAGTAATTCAATTTAAAGAAAAACCCCTGAATGATGCAGAAGTGGAACACATACAAGATAAATTCTGATGGTGATTCACCAAAGGATTCAAGATTGGGAAACCATGCCCTAGGCAAAATTTCCTCATTCTTAAGGGGCCACTGGGTATGCTTCCAGTGGTGCAGTTATGTCAGATTCATCAGGCCTTTGGGAGTTCACTGATGTGACAGAACCATCATGTTAAGATTCTAATACATCTTGTGAGAATCTTACATCATTCTGTGCATTACAACAGCAGAGATCAAAAACTGAAGCCAAAGCAAATTTTTAAAACTTAAAAAAAAATCTTTATAAAGCAAGATATATCCTAGTAATAATAAGCTGCTCCCAGACAAAATAATAATACAGAAGGGCATTCGGCCATTGGCTATAATTAATAGGCACAGTATCATCAAAATCTAATTGCCCAATTTTTATTATTCCAACTGCAGTGTAGAGAGGTCACAGCTGCTTGGGGGAATGTACTTCTGCAGCCTTCAAACCGAGGCAGAAAGCCACACAACTCTATAAGACAAGCCCATGAGGTACATTTTTCTGAAGTAAATGGCCAGGTCTCTCCACCAAAATGTTTTCAGCATGTTCCAATAACACACACCCTAGTACTACTTACAAACCAAAGGAGAAAGAGCAATGAGTCACAAACACATCCCTTGAAACAGGGAGAAGAGAATCATTCTGTGAGAATAACATCTTTGGGCTCTGCATCAGTTTGTTCCACTTCAGCTTCCATGGCAGCGAGGGCAGGAACACTGACTGCTATGATGCTTTTTGCCTCTGCTTCATCTTCAGCCTCCGCAACCTCATTTCCAGCCTGGGCAACTTCACCTCTGGCCTCTGCTTCAGTGTTCCCCTTCACAGATGCTATTCCACAGTGTATGTCTGCTTCCAGCAGCTGTTCAGGATGGGGACCACTAGTGGCCTCTGCTGTGTCCACAGGACCTTTCCCTTCAGACAGCATTTCAATACTTTTTGGAGTGGGCACTCCTTCCTCCTCTACTGCTCTCACTGCTGCTGTAATCACCTCAGCTAACACTTCTGCAGCCACCTCCTCAGGTGTCTCTTCCTTATCCTCACCTCCTAAATTGTCAACTCCTTCAATTTCTGGATCAATGGCTTCATTAGTGAAAGGGTCTTCACCCTGGCCAAGAAGAAACACAGATCAGTGCCATCTAAAGAACTGTCCTAGTCTGGCCGGTGTGGCTTAGTGGTAGAGTGTTGACTCATGCACCAAGAGGTTGTCAGTTCAATTCTCAGTCAGGACACATGCCCAGGTTGTGGGCCTAATCTCCAGTGGGGGCCATGCAGGAGGCAGCCAATCCATGTTCTCTCTCATTGATGTTTCTATCTCTCTCCCTCTCACTTCTCTCTCTCATTGATGTTTCTATCTCTCTCCCTCTCACTTCTCTCTCTAAAATCAATAAAGGAAAAAAAAATGAAAAAAATAAAATTTAAAGAACTATCCTAATGAGAGATGGAAGGAGACCCAGGTTACTGGGAGCTCATGTTTTCACAGTGAGCAGTCAACAAGAGAAATACTTTATTTGATTGGGGTGGGGGGGTGGAGAGAGAAACATCAATGTGAAAGATATACAACACGCCCTGACCAGAGATCAAACCCACAACCTAGACATGTGCCCCGACTGGGAATTGAACCTATGACTTTCTGGTGCATGGGACAACGCTCCGTCCAACTGAGCCACACTGGCCTGGGCAATAGAAATACTTTACACCGGGTGGCTTAATCCTACATGTTCTCAGAGCATACAGATTCAGAAAAGACATCTCTGAAAAGCTTCACCAGAACTATTTTGCACTTTTTATTCCAGCATATAACCATGAGGAGAAGTTCATAAAGACCTAGTATCTTCACCAAAAATGTTTTAGTCTCATAACAGGAAGTTAAGACTATTTTAAATTTTAGTTTCATTTAGGCTCAGAGCTATGGCATGAGGATTATCCCCAATTTACAGGAAATGAAACAAAGATCAGTAACTTGCCAGAGGTCACAAAGCTATTAAACATCAGTCAGGAGTCAAATCACAATCAGATTCTCTCATAAGCCAAAATTCTCACAAGTGTATTCTAAAACTGTCTCTAGTTTAAAAAAGAAAACTAAATATTATCACTACCAGATTAGGAAATGTGTTTTAAAATATGCTGATTGGAAGCTCGAGTCTACACCTAACTCCAGAGACTTTAAATCTGTTTAGGCCACAAGGTAAAACACTGACCAGTCATGGTTCTTAAATTGTTTACAGTAAGTCCTCACTTAATATCATCAACAGATTCTTGGAACTGTGGATAAATGTATTCAATGTATAAGCACAGCAATTTTGCCACAGACTAATTGATATAAACAATATTGTCAACATACCTGTGGTATCTCATCAACACACAATGAAATGACATTGAAAACAACAATGTTATTTGAGGACCTGCTGTATTTAGATTCTGTGCCTTTATTAGGTAGAATGAATTGTCAAATACTGAAACATTTAATAACTGAGAGGGTAAACAGGTCCTAGCCAGGCTATGCTAGAGCTTGGCTACCAACCTCAAATGTTTAAGTCATGGGGCTGAGCATTTAACAAAATGGGCTTCCCAAGGAGTAACCAGGCAGGGGCTCTTCCAACTTCTCTCCCAGGCATGCTCTTTGGGACTTTTTATTACTCTGCTCCTGTCACTATGGCTCAGTGGTTGTGGCACCTCTGGCTCCTTTCCCTGGATCCTCCATTTCATTGTCAGTTGGATCTGCCAGCAAAACTTCTTAGCTTCTTCTTGGACAATTACCTACCTTGGCTACTACTGCTTAGTATTTTATGGATAGTAAGGTTTCTCATGGAGAGATCAGCACCATTGTACAGATTACTCAAGTAGAACCACATCCTAGAGTTCCCAGGTAAGCACTGTGTGTCAGGAAATCCACAGTTGTGGAATTCCCAAGCCTGATACATTCCAACATCCCTCAATTCTTCAAAAGACTCAGAAATGCTGCCCTGGCCGGTTTGGCTCAGCGGTTAGAGCGTCGGCCTGCGGTCTGGAGAGACCCAGATTCGGTTCCCCCTAAGGGCACATACCTCGGTTGCAGTTTGTCCCCAGCCCTGGTTGGGTCGTGTGGGTGATGACCACTCGATGTGTCCCTTTCACGTCCATGTTTCTCTCTCTCTCCCTCCCTCCCACACTATCTGAACAAAATATCGAAAAATGTCCTCAAGTGAGGATTTAAAAAAAAAAAAAAGACCCAGAAATGCTAAATACTGCACTCAAGATACAGTTCCACACCCATAGTTCATTCTCCATTTCAAAAGCTTTTCCCATCCACTGGACTCCTAACCTTGAGGTATTTTTCCAGCATCTTCACTATATGTCTGTTGTTCAGAACACTTTTAGCAACATGGAGACTTGTTTTCTTGAACTGTTCAGCAGCCAACTGCAAAGGGAACCAAACATGGGCTTTTAAAAATGGCACATATGTAAGAGCAGGAGAACACACCAGCCAGGTTACAGCGAGTTGCTCTGAGATCAACCATATGCAGAAATGACTAACATCTTTCTTCAATGAGACAAATCCCAAAATGCCAGACTCCAAGAGTGAGAGAAAAAAGGCACTAGAGACATCAGAACTGACACCGTGAAACAGTATAGAAAAGTCTGATAAGCACAGATACACCTCTGATGTCCAGGCACCATGTGCATAAGTAAGGATGAAATGAGCATTTATAGATTAGAAGCTTTGTGAACTAAGCAGGTAAAGGAGTAAGCTTTTTCTTTTCAGTTTTGAGTTATATTTATAGTTAGTTCAATAGCAAAAGTATGAAGGCTTCAAAGCAGCTTGACATACATACAGCAATCCCTTGATACAGTGTTTCTGGCTGCACTTTAATAAAATGGAGATGGGGAGCCCTGGCTGGGTAGTTCAGTTACTTAGAGCATCATCCTGATATGCCAAGGTTGCAGGTTCGATCCCCGGTCAGGGCACATACAAGAAGCAACCAATGAATGCATAAATAAGTGAAACAAAAAAATCAATGTTTCCCTCTTTCTCTCTCTCCCCCTTTTTCTTTCTGAAATGAAAAACAAATTAAAAAAAAAAAACAACCTGGGATATGGGCAGGCATGTACTGAGAGTTCCATTTCATTGTTGGGTAAACTAAGGTCAGAGATGTTAAATCAGGGATCAGCAAGCTACAGTCAAGTGCAGCCACATCCAGTCCTTCACTTAGTATCTGTGGCTGCTTTTGCCCACCAATGGCAGACTTGTTGGACAGAGACCTTATGGCCTGCAAAACTCAAAACATTTGCAATTTGACCCTTTATAGAAAAAGTTGCTGAGCCCGAACTAAATTTTTAGCCTCAGGCCCCATCAGCTAGTAAGGACCAAATGGGTCCTCCAAGACACTCAGCTCTGAATGGCCCTTAGCCTCAGTTTACAGAAAACTTAAGTTTTTCAGCAACTGGGGAAATGATTAGTGTGGTTTACAGGGAACATTCTCAAACCAGGACAATTTCAGCTATGTATTTAATAAATTCTAAGAAACACATTTTCTTACATTCTAACAAAAACTAGAATGTATTGTACAATTAACTGATGAAGTGACAGACTTCATGGAATATGGCAAGAGCCCCTAAAGATGTTAGCATTCCCCATAAAATATAGAAGGTTCTGGACCTCCCACTGGCAGCCCAGGAAGGCTCACCCCTCAGCCAGCATCAGAAGGGGACTCACCCGACGGTTGTGATTGTGATCAACAGAGTGCAGATGACGCTGGAGGAGCTGGTGTTGCGCGGGGATCAGCATGTCGCAAGCCAGGCAGTGAGCAGCCTCGATCTTCTTGAAAAAGTGCTCCTGGCCAATCCCTGTTGATAAAACAAACCCAAGTCATATGGGATATGGGACAGCATGCATGTGATGCTTTCCTCCTAGCCCCCAACAAGGCCCATATTTTCTCCCTGCAGCCCTCTCTAGGGATTCAGTTAGGACAGAATCTGAGGCATCATCAACCTCCCAGCAGGCGTGTAGGGTCAGAACAACCAGACTCTACACTGGGGCATTTATTACTTCCAACTTTTTTCATCCTTTGGTCCAAGTAAATAACTGCAGAGCACCTCACATCACCCTGATAAGTTGCCTGTAGAGCTGAGATTTACGTTAGGCCATACCTGAGGGCCTCTTTCCATTGCTAAGTGACCCTCCCACAGGTCTTCACGTCACATCCTCAGCAGCCTTGTGCTGGCTTTGCACCAAATTGGCACCATGTAGAACAGCACCGTCCCCTAGGATTACAACTCACCTTTGAAAGGATCTGGTTTTGGTTTTGTGCTTTCCTTCTCCATCAGTTCCTGACGCCGCTTCTCAATCTTCTTATTCCTGTTTACAATGTATTCCTAGAGGGGTTGGGAGGTGGCACCAAATGAAATCAGGAAAGGGTAGCACATGTGGATATTTCTCAACTGCACCAGAGGCAGCTCGCTCTAAGTGGCTGCCCAGCCCCTATCAGATGACAGCCTTGTTTCAGCAGTCCCAAGGGTAGGAAGGTGGCTATGAGAGCAGCTCTGTGGGTAGGACTAATGGGAACTACAATGGCTAGAGCTCTTAGCTGTCCCTCTGACATGGGGACTAGAAAGACTGTTATTCTGGAAACAGAAATCTTTACCAAGTTTAGACCTCTTAATTCCCTTCCCTTTCCCTGCAAGGGATCTGACACATGTAGGATCAGTGGGAAACACTGTGACAGAGTCCAAGTGTGCCTTACCTGAAGGAATTCCACCGTCTTGTCAGGTAGCTTGGTACTTATAAACCGCAGTGTCTCTTTGTGAAATTTGCTTTGCAGATGCTTCTGGATTTCTTCATCTTCAAAGCTACGAAACTTGCACACAGAACAGGCGAACTGAATCCTGGAGAAGGAAGACAAAAAACAAGAACAGTGATACAGGAATAACCAGTTCATCTCTGGTTATGGGAAAGCAATTTTTGAACCAAGACTTCTGACTTCTTACAGGGAGTCAAGAATAGCAGTTTCCCAGTTTCCTCATCCTAAGGATGGGAGTACAACCTTGAAAATATTCAGAAAAATGATTCACGTGGCAATTTACTACCATACAAATCTTTTTGGCCCAAAGGCCTTAGTTACTCCATTTTATGTGATGGAGGAATTACTAAAGGCCTGGCACAATTCAAAATTCACATGACCTACCTGGCCGGAGTGGCTCAGTTTGTTGAACATTGTCCTGTGCACTGAAAGGTTGCCAGTTCGATTCCTAGTCAGGGCACATACCTGAGTTGCAGGTTTGATTCCAGGTTGGGGCACGTATGGAAGGCAATCAATTGACGTTTCTCCACCGCCCCCCCCCCCCCAAGCATGTCATCCTCAGGTGAGGATTAAAACAAAAAAATTCTGCCCAATCAGTGTGGCTCAGTGGATTGAGCATCATCCCATAGACCGAGAGGTCCCAGTTCGATTTCCGGGCATGCAGGCTTGATCCCCAGTAGGGGGCATGCAGGAGGCTGCTGACCAGTTTCTCGCTCACAAACATCGATCATTGATGTTTTATCTTTCCCTTTCTCTCTCTCTCTAAAAAAAAATTAAAAATTCACATGACCTAAGAACAATTCTCCCACAGGATTCAACGTAAAGGCACATTATGTTAAATTTCATGGATTAAAAACTCATGTGTCATGTGCTTTTAAAGTCTCACAAATGCAATCATGCTGTAAGGTGAGGGGAGAGTAGCCTGCAGACCTCCACACTCTCACAGTGGAGTGCTGCTTCCCTTGGCTCTGCCCAGGAAACTCTGGATCCTCAGGGGTAAGAGCACAGGCCCTATGGTACTCAGGACTCCCCCCTCTGCCAACTCAAAGAGTTCTACCGGCCTCCAACACCTGGCTTGGATCCCTAGACAAGCATAAGCTTTTGCAATACCCTGACAGAGGAGTGAAAAAAAAAAAAATCACCCAGGTCCTGTATGTAGAACTGTTAGAAAGAAATATGCTTCCTGGCTGCATCTTCATGTAACTGCTCCAAGAATTACTAATTTCTCTGTGACTCCTCAGTCACTAAGGTGGAATCTAAAGATTCTTTTTAAATGCCCAGCCAGTGTGGCTCATTGGTTGAGCATCAAACCATGCACCAAGAGGTCACCGGTTCAATTCCTGGTCAGGGCACATGCCCAGGTTGTGGGCCCGATCCCCAGTGGGGGGCATGAGAAGGCAGCCAAACAATATTCTCTCTCATCAATGTTTCTCTAAAATCAATAATGAAAAAAAAAATCTTTTAAAGATTCTTTTTAAAAAGTGTCACCTCAGTTTGCATATGGAATGAAAATAGATCAAATTTAGCCATCATTTACTTACTCATCTTTTTAACAAGGGCTTTGATGAATTTTTGTAGCACTTAAAAGCTCCTACTTTTCAGTTCCTGGCTTCCCTGCCTCTGTTAGCCCTTTTGCTGAGTATTTTTTGCACAGGAAAACAACTACCCCAAGTGAGCCTTAAGAGCAAGGAATATCCCCTCAAATCATTAAGGGAACCTATGCATAGAGAAGCAGCCATGTGTGGTTAAGACCTTGCCAACCAAATGTTCCATGGCCACCAGTGGTTTCCATTTCTAGTCAGCAGCTATTTAATCACTGAACAGGGAGAGAGGTGCACACAGTGGTCACACCAACACTCTTTGGGCTTTGTGATTTTGTGCTCCTTTTTTCTATTTAAAGATAATCTGCACGTGCATAACTGCTAAGTCAAACTCTAGAGGTGATCTGGATTTGGACGATGCACCAGAGCACCTTCTTAGCAGCTCTGCTTAATGAAGATCACTTGTTTGGGATGACAGACACAAGACAAGGGACACGGAAATTCCCCACAGGTATGTAGGAGGGCAATAAAGCCCTCCGTTGGGCACATGAGGGCCATAAGGACCTTCTGACAAGGATATGACTCCAACTAGGCTCTCATGGAGTGAATTCAGATGAACTCAGGAGCGCTTTGACAGTGCTCAGGTCCAGCTGATCTCCCACCTCACCTGTCAGCTGCTCGGTCTCGCATCCTGTCTCTTCTCCTTTGCTTTTCCCTTCTCTTCTTTACTTCATCATCCTCGTCGTCCTTCTCTCCTGCAACAGAGAAATCCCTTCAAGACCCTCTGCAGAGCCCACAAAGGAGCTGAGCACCAGGGCCTTGATGGGGCCACAGCTTGGCCACCATACCTGTGCCCCGCTACTGCCTCCACACACAGCAGGGTCAGGATACCCTGAGGCACCAAGGGGCTGTCAAAGGCTCTCAACAAGAATGAGCTTGGATGAAAACCCTTGGGAGTTCCCAGGGGAGATACTTCACTCCCCCCACGGCCTGATAAGGCTGGGATGGGCCAGGGACATGGCCCACCCATCCCACTCATGCTGTGGCCCACCTGCTCTCTCTGTCCTTCCCTATCCTGCTTGTCCAATCCAGTGCCCTATGAGTGGGTCTTCTCCCAACATCAGTTAAGAGAGAGAGAAGCAGTTCTTCCTAGGTAAAGAGGCAGCAGCTAGGCCTCAGAAAATAAAGCAAGCTATTCTACCTCCCTCCGTCCCACCTCTAGGTGGACCATGACAACCATCCCATAGGCCTCCTCTGAACTAGGGTCTCAGCAGGTCTGTAAGTCCTTGCTGGCCCAAACTATCTTCCACTCACAAAAACTGTCTAGGGCTTTCCCAGAGTTATGTGAGAAGCAATCCTAGAAAGAGAAGTGGGAAGAGACCTATTGGTCCTCCATCCATCCCCTGGGGCCAGCACAGGAGCTCCTCTGAGAGCTGTGCATCCCAGCATCCCAGCGTGAGGCCAGGCCAGGTTATCGTGGCTCAGAGCCAGGGCCAGACACTGAAAAAAGGTTGGATAAGCATCTGAACTGTAACCCCTACCCCTGATGCCAGTCACGAGACTGTCCCACGAAGATGGCGACCGGCGTGCGCTGCTCAGAAGCCTCTCAAAAGGGCGTGTGGGATTTTTGGCAAGAGGTCACTGCCTGAAACTATTACTGCTGTTTAATAGCAAAGTCATCCCGGGTGGGTAGCAGGACCTGCGCGCAATAAACATGTCACCTTTGCTTTAGCATTTTCCCCATTACATGAGCTGCTCAATGCTGTGTGGTCCCATGCTACAAACATAATTGCTTCAATAAACAGGGTGAGAGGACCTCAGAGGGTTGGCTAAGCCTGAACACATAAGGGAAGGAGTAACTAAGCCAGGGACCTTCAGAATTGAGGGAAGCAGAGCCAGCCTATGATTCTTGGGGGAAATAGCTATGAACAGACTCACAGGAACAGGAAAAGTGGACTTTAGGTTAGCTCAAGACCACCATGTCTCAGGCTGCTTCTCCATGCCCGCCACCCCAAGAGGTTTAATTTGGCTATGCTTTTGCCGCTGAATTTGAACCCCTACGTCTCTGGCACTGAAACTGACAGGACCTACTGAGCAATGAGCAATGACTGCCTCTGGGCCTGGGTTTACCTGACAGGACTCCCCCATGCCCTGAGCTTCCATTCCAGGCAGCTGTTTGAACTCTGTCCCATGCAGCAACATGCACTACAGTTGCCAGTACCCCTGCCATAGAGGCTGAGAGCAGGGCCCTGGGCTGGCAACCCAGGAAACTGGAAAGAATGAAGTCCAGGAGAAAAGAGTATGGGGACCTGCATTGGGAAAGGGTAACTGAGAAGAAGGGCTGGAGAGCACCTTTTCCTTTTCTCTCCTGAGTTTCTGAGACTCTTCATTACCACTGCAAGCTACTGCAAACACCCACAGGTAAGTTTCCCCATCTCTCTCCAAAGCCTGCATTGATCGAGGCCAACAGATCCATTTCCAGTAAGTGCTGCTCTAAACAATGGAGCAAAGCCTTGAGGTGAGTATCATGGCCAAGGCCCACCTAGCAATCATGACCCCTCTTCTGCCCTGAGCCATCAGCCCCTCCATTCAAGCCCCAGGCTTGCTCAGAAGCCCAGCTCAGCTGAGAGTTGGGCAGTGAGTGCAGGACAGCTGGGCAGACACAGGAAAGCTCAAAGGGACAATGGGCGATGCCTACCTCTCTGCCTCCCGGAGTCGAAGAATTCGTCCTCCTGAAAAAGGACACACACGAAGTTGGGCAGTGAGGTGGTTTCCAGAACTCTCCACACCAGCCTAGCTTCCTGCCACCACCTAGTGGTTACTGTGCCACCAGGAACCCAATCATAATGTGTTAGGACAAGGCCCAGGGCCATGGGATGGAGCCTGAATGTGTCCTGTCACTACTAGTTGCTTTCTGAGATTCTGTAATATCTAACTTGCTTTTTTTTAAAATTAAAGACACTGACCCTCCCTTCAGCTCTTTCTAAAGCCAAAGAATGACCTCTGACAATGCATACCTGCACAGTTCTGTACATGGGAATGCCAGGAGCTCATTTATCAATTGTATGTCCAGAAACGCCAATTTGTAGGATGCTACTTACAGTGCTCTTTACTGAAAATGGGCTTTATCAAGTTTCCCAGTTTTCTGTATTTACCAAAGGTTGTAAAAAATCAGGTATAGATAAAAATGATAATCTTACTAAAAATAGGAAGGGAGCCCATTCCTTAGACATTGAGCCAAAGATTAAATTACCAATGGGCAGGCACAAAGAGATTCCTAGACTCAAGACTGAAGCAAAACAGGGGTGAGTAAGACCTTCTGAAAAGCTGAAAATTCACTGTATTATCCCACCTTCCACCAACCCACTTGATCATTAAAAGCATCTGTACAAAGCCTTCCTACACACAGATCTAGGGCCCTACCCTGGACTTGGACCAGAATTTATAGGGGATGGCAAAGGTTTGCTCTCCAGGTCCTCATGCATGGTCCTGGCTAAGAGACAGCCTTAAACACCCATCTACCATGACTGGTTGCAAGGAATGAATGACGTGGATGCAGCTCAGCACCAGCACAAAGCTGCAGTACACATTTGGAAACCTCAGCCTGCACAGCCACTGCACTTACCACGTATGCAGCTAGGTACATCACTACAAGGACACAGGAGCGGCTGGGAAGGGCTGGGAATTTTTTCAGGAAGGGAAGGATTGTTGCAAGTGGAACACTCTTAGAGACCTAGCTGTAAGTCAGGGTATTAAATCCACTTACAAGGTAAAGGCAAGTCTACCATAGCAGCAGTTCCCGCCTCTGTGAGAAAGACGCTAAAATGAGGAAGAAAGCCTGCACTAGAGACAAGGAGACTGACCAGTGAAGGTGGACTTACACCCCTGAATTCTTCATCTCCCGATCGGAAGTCACCAGCTCCATCATCTATAAGACACAAAATAGGAAAAGTCAGCCCGTCAACGGCTGACTCAACTGTTTTCACCCTCCCAAGCGCACTGTCCAGTGACCAGAACGTATCCTGACTACAGTGGGGGCTGTGGGAGCTTAGGTGACACACAGCACCCTTGAGTCCTTGCGTGTCCACTGTACAGACAAGGCAAGCAGAGCACTAAGCATGCAACTCACTCATCCTTTACCCACCAAAAATTTAATGTATTCCATCCCCAGGGCGTACCGTTTTCAGAAAAATCTTCACTGTCAGCCCGGGCCTGTTTAGCATCCGGCTCATCATAGATTTGCAACTGCTTCCGTTTCCTGCCCATGCCGTCTGGGACGCAGCGGTCAAACCCTCTCCACCTGGGCTACAGACACAAGCACATCCTGATATACCATTTACCTGGGCAATTACGATACCCCAGAGAAATGAAGACTGAAGAGGTTGTAAGATTAAATGACAAAGAAAGACAAGGTCTCTTCTGAAGGCAAAGAAAGACAACATAGTTTAACGCCCTCCCCCGCTCCCCCAAAAAGTTATGCTGAATGTAAGAAGTTAAGAGACATGTTGTATTCATCTGATATGTCAGAAAGAGGCAAATCCATAGAGACAGAAAGTCCATTACTGGTTGCCAAGGGCTGGGGAGAAAGCAGGGAGTGATTGCTAATGACAGAAGTTTCTTTCTGGGTTGATAGAAATGTTCTAAAATTAGATGGTGGTGAAGGTTACAAAACTCTATACATTTCTACTAAAAGTCAAATTATACACTTAAAAATGAGTGAATCTTACAATCTATAAATTTTACCTCAATAAAGCTGTTTAAAAAGAAAAACAAAAAAGGCAGGTTAGAACTTTGCAAGGGCTTACCCGATCCCTTATCCGGGTCTGTGACTGGCCACATCTGTAGGGCACAGAGTTGTCATAACCTCCCGCACCCTGCATGCCCATCATTCCATAGCTGGGGGCCATGGACTGGGGGGCCACAGACTGGGAGAAGAGAGAAGGTGGAGGCCTGCTGGGGGAGGGGCCTCCTAGGCCCCGCCCGCCCACGTAGTTCAGATCAGTCCAGGGAGTAGACAGGGGATCCGAGGAAGCAGATGTCACGAAAGGGTCACTGCGCATGAAGGTGCCGGGATTGCTCCGGTCCTGAAAGCGGCCCTGACCCCGGCCCCGCATGAAGCCATCAAGCGAGCCCCGCTCACGGACGGGGTCCCGGCAGTCGCTGTACTGACTGCCAAAGCCACCATTGCGGTCAGGTCCCAGGTCAAAGTCATAGTTGTAGCTATAGCTGGGGCGGTAGGGGTTGTGCTCGGGCACACAAGGCCTGGAGTCGTAGGATTCAAATGACTGGAAGCGGAAGGAACTGCAAATAAAGCACAACCATCACTCATGCTCTAGGTTCAACCTCAAAACCTCCTGCAAAGCTGACCTCCCTACCCTCAGAAGAGCAAAGCAAACCAAACCACCATGCACCCCTACTAAATGCTCAGAGGCAAAACAGACCAATACTCCCCTCCAAACACTGATGAATAAAGGCACAAGCCATTGGCCACAAAAACAGGGAGGCTCTGCTAAGCTCCTGGTGCAGAAATAAGGAATCTGGCATAGTTTAGCCACACCAACAATGAGGAAACCAGCAAGTCCAATTATAATGCCTCTGTCCCAACAAAGGTCCAACTCATCTACCCATACTTAGGAGGGAGCTGGAGAAGAGCCTTTCCAGGAGAGCAGTTGCCCACTCCCATCTGCATAAAACATAGTGTTCAGATCCCCAGGGAAGGGCTCAGGTCTGTAATTACCTCTCCCGGTCCTGCATGCCCTCCTCACCGGTGCTGCTCCCACCCCTGCCTCCTTCCTTGGACATCATGTCTAAACGCTGATTGATCTTGGCAATGAGTGAATCCGAATTGTCAGTGCATGGCTCTGGGCCATAAGAAGCCATATGCATGGTAGGGCCCCCAGCTGCCAGGCCATCACCCGCCTTGGTGGCCTCCCAGGAGGCTGGACCGTAGCTGTAGGTTGCTGCTGTGGTAACACTGGTGTTTTGGGCACCATAATAATTGTAGTTTTCATAACCTGCCAGGGGGAAGAAGAGCCAAGTCAGACCTCAGAAGCCACAAGGCTGGTCCATGGTGGATACATCCAGGCAGGCGCACCCACTGCCAACAGAAAAAATCATGGGACCAAGTGCTGCTGGCATCACCTATATTGCGTACCCACATTGCCTTTGTACAGCTCACAAAGGCATCAGGAAAAAGGGCAGGGGTGAGACCTCAATTCTGAGCAGATTTTCTGCATCAGATTCTAAGAATTGCTTCCCATCCAAAGCCAGAGGCGGCTGAGAGACCAGCAGTGGCAGTTGGGGTAGCCGACAGATTCACCATGGAGATACTGCTCCCAGAACAGAACCACAATCCCCTCACCTCCTGCAAATTCCCCTTAAGGCCCCCTCAGCACCTCAGGTCCAGCCTGCCAAGCCTTTAGGAGAGCTATGAGCACAGTTAGGAGGGGAGATGGGGGTCCCTGCATCCTAGATCCTCTAGGTAGGTGACCAGAGGCCCCCTTGCCCACCCACTGACCCTCAGAAAGGCCTACCTTGCCAGCTGGCCACACCAGTTCCGTATGTACCTTAGAGGAAACAAGAACATACAAGAGCTTTGTTTGCAGAATGTAGACACCTGAGACACTCCCCAGATGTTGGACCGTTGTCACCTCAGTTCACTATCCACAGAGCCAGGGCTGCAGGTGGCTGTGGCAGCACTCTGGGAGGCACCCTTGGTTGCCTAGTAAGGCCAGGAAAGGCTGGGCCCACTAGCTGTAAAACTCAATTCTTCCAGAACATTCAGCTAAACATAATCAGGGCTTCTATCCTAGGCAAGCCCAGTCTCCCTCAAGACAATAGAAAGGGCACTGCAGCCTTCCTAGGAAGCTCGTCCAATATGGGCCAAAAGCCAAGGCCAGTGGGCCAGGTCCCCAGGCAGAGCCCTTCTAAAGTACCGGTACTCATTAGGGGCCAGAGCTTAGACACCACCAAAAATATGAAGAATGCACCAATGGAAAATCACACCCCCAACTCAATGAGCAAGGTGACATTATGTGTCTAAGTGACAAGGAAGTTCTCTTCCTGGGAAACTCGGTGATGGGCGAAGCTAGGGGAAATTCCCAGGCTCAGAAAACAAAGGAAGCCACCTTCGCATACCCTAGAACAGATGATGCCGAAACCTTGTAACCAGAGCACATTCTCATCCCTTAAATGCATTTTTGTGCCACGATCTGGACTCCAGAGCAGGGTTCAGCAAACAGGCCCTAGGCCAAATCTAGCCCATCACCTGACTGCTTGTTGTACAGCAGCCCACAAGCTAAGAATGGGTTTTACAGGTTTTTTGTTTTGTTAATCCTTACCCAAGGATATTTTTTCCTTTGCTTTTAGAGAGAGGAAGGGAGAAGGAGTGGGAGGGAGGGAGAGGGGGAAAGTGGAGAAAGAGGAGGAAGAGGGAAAGGGAGAGGGAGGGAGAGAGAAACATCAATTGGTTGCCTCCTGCTCGCACCCCAACAGGGACCAGGGATGAAACTGTAATTCAGGTTCATGATCTTGTCCGGGAATTGAACCTGAGATACTTTGGTCAGCAGGCCAATGCTCTAACCTCTGAGCTACACCAGACAAGGTGGGTTTTACATTTTTAAATGGTTGGGGAAGAAAAGAAAAATCAAAAAAATATTTCATGACATGAAACACATCACTCACACACTTGTCAAAACCCATATAACTATGTAACACAGAGGAAATATTAATGTAAACTACTGTACTATAGTTAAAAACAGTGTATCAACATTGGCTTAATTGTAATAAATGTAGCCTGCAAATGCAGGATGTTAATAATAGGGAAAATTGGGTAGGAGTGAAAGTAGGGTGAGCATGTGAAACTCTACATACTATCTGCTTAATCTTATAAATCTAAAACTACTAAGAAATAAAGTCCATTAATTTAAAAAGTCTTTGATTACACCCTCAGCTATTTACTTAAAGTAACAAACTGCTGATATAGACTACTTCGAGACATGTGAAATGTATGCAAATATCAGCATCCTTCAGTAAATATTATTGGAAGACAGACATGTCTATTTGTTTATAGATTATATATGGTGGCTTCTGCACTAGAGATCATGTATCCTATAAAGCCTAAAAATTTATTATCTGGCCCTTTATAGAAAAGGTTGCCTGGCCCCTGGGCTGTACCCCTTTCCCCCATATCCCTCTCCAGGCCACAGACAATTGTCCCCCCGTGCAGCCTCAGGAACAGCTCTGTCAGTCTGGTGCCTTGTTCAGGGGTCCCGAATGTCCATGCCTCTCTGCAAAGCAGCTCTCACCTACCCTGGGTGTTGGTAGGTCCAGCACTCCATGCCCCATAGCCTGCGAAAAGAAGACCTATGAGTTAGGATTCTAACACATCACATCAGAGAACAGGTGCCTCAGAGGTGCTCTGAAGAACCTAAAGGGACAACCTCAAAGGAGCTCAGTGCCAGCCTTACAAGGCAACATAATCACAACATTGCCTCTCTAAAGGTCATCCCACAGCTGGCTGATTGCATCATCACACTGCACCTGCCTGAGGTCAAAACAGTAAAAAAGAGGGAAGGGGAATGGGCCTTGAGCCAGCTCTGTCTGTTGCCTGCTGAGGGACCTTGGCCTAAACCTCAACCCACAACTGAGGATGACACAGGAAGAGCCGCCAGCTAACCCAGCATTAGGACACAGTCCCATTCCCCTCCTTGACTCACCACCTAAGCAGCCATAAGTGCCCTGTAACCAGGAAGAAAATTTGGAATTTGGAGACAACTGTGCCTCTCTAGGCCTCACTTCTATATGGCTTTGAATCCTCCAATGTTCTGGTGAGTCTTAAAACCCCTAGCTTCATCCTGACTCTAAGGCATCAGACTGTGCTCCCCTCTGTGGTGGCTCCCCTGCCCCTCCAGACCCCAATAACAGCATCTGTCTGGCCCCTCATTATCTCTGTGACCCTGGATGTGGCACAGAGCTGGGCACAAGCAGCTATTTACACCTGTCAAATGACTTCACCTTTACGAAGAATATATCCAATCTCCCTTACCTGAACAACCCAAACCACTAGCTGACTGCCTGCTGTGTATAGACACACATCAGGTATTGAGCACATGTTAGCCACCTTCATGGAATGCTGTTCAGAGACCACGGAGCTAAGGCTCAGGTTAGGGTACCTAACCCAAAGTCACACTGAAGTTTGCCTTCCGCAGAGCACACCCTCCCCACATCACACAGCTTCCATATCTGTGCAGAGAACAGCAGAGTGGAAGTTCTAACAGCAAGTGACCAACTGCTGGGCACTGACTGCTTCACTGTGGGGCACTAGTCTAACAAAATGGCATACGTTACTCACGTAAAACTTCACAGTACCCCTTGAGATAAGTACTTTTTTTCTTCTTGTCAAGGCTTGAGAGGCTAAGTCACTTGTCCCAAGATCATGAAACTAGGAAATGGGTCAGGGAGCAACTGTCAAGACTCAGCGAGTCCAAAGAAACAACTCCAGGAGGAAAAGCTACAGAAGAATTCATAGAAGCTGCAGCATCTAAACTGAGCTTGAAAGGTTTTTAGCAAGTAGTAAGGGGGAGGAAGGGGGAACCTCTCCAAGCTAAGGGCCTGGGTGAGGCAAAATTATTGGCTGAAAGATCTGGCGGGAAGGCAGGCAAAGAATGATGAGACCCAGTTAGGCTGCAGAAAAGACTTGAAGAGCCAGGCTGGGCCCCAGACACACCCATGCACCTCAGAACCTCTCTGCTTCTGCAATTCCTGCGGCCTGGATTTTACTAACACTACCACCTTTCAAGACAAACTCCTCTAGCTGCTGCTTCCATGATCAGACGGCCTGCTTCTCGAACTTCATATACTTGGACTGAGATCTTCACCTGGTTAAGGCCAACTGTTCTCAATGGGCAAATTCGGCTCCCAGTACAAAGCAAGGACTTCCCAGTAGAGTTTGGGGGCATAGGCCCTGCAACCCAAGTAGGGAAAGGGCACAAAACCTTTTTACAAAACCCTCTAGCACCTCCAGGCCATCCTAAGAGAATGCCTGAAAGAGAGCCACCATTCTTTCACCACCTCGGGGCACATCAGGTTTTCAATTTTGCACAAGGAAAACACCCAGCATCTGACCCTCAAGGTCTCATCCTAGGCCGGCCCGAATCAGATCCACTGTTGAGCCCCGAGGCTGAGCCCCAGAGGCCGCACCCGGTCAGGCCGCGTTGCACAAGGGAGCTGGCGGGGGAAACTCCAACCTCGCGCAGCCCAGGCGCATTCCGAAACAGGCGCCCCTTGCCACGCGCGCCGTGCGGAGGCCCCCACCAAGCCCCGCGGATCCCGGGGCAGGCTCCGCCACCAGGGTAGACGACCCCGTGCCCCACGAACTCGGGCAGTGGCCCCGCCCTCCAGCGCCGCCATTTTGTGGCGTCTTCCGAAGTGGAAGGCGGCGGGCCCGCGAGCGGCGCGGTGGGCAAGGCGGTTCACCCCGCCGGGGCTGAGAGATAGAAACGGCCCGGACAGCCCAAGGCGCCCCCTGAAGCCCGTCGTAGTGCCGTGAAGCCGAATTCCGCCCGCCTCCTCAGGCGCCACCATCCAATCCGCACGCAGCGTCGCGGGAGCGACGGCGCTGCAGTCCAATGAGCGGCGGGCGCGCGCCCCGTCCGTCTCCGCACGACCGGGTTGCGGTAACCGCACTCGGGAGTAGTCCCCGGTCCTGCGGCCCTCTGCGCGGTGACGTACCCGAACAGCATCTGCCCATTCCACACTGCTCCCAACTGCCCGTACAAACCTCCGTAGCCCTGCTCCATGTCTTCGGTTCTGCCCGCCAGCAGCTCCTTTTTCTAGGCTAATACCGGACGCATGCGCTCAACGAACCTCCCGCCGTCCGCTACTGGAAGACTAGGCACATACGTAATTCCTTCCGCGCGATACCATTGCCTGGCTTTCACAATGAGCCCGCCTCCACCGCCCCAGCTGGCCTCCTGGTTGGTTGGCCCGGCGCTCAAAGCATCTTGGGAGTTTAGGTCGGGCCGCGGTGCCTCACCGCGCGCAGGCGCACCCTTCTCCACCCCACCATCCCCCACTTCGGATCACGCACACCAGCGACCCCCAGCGAGGTCCCGGCTTCCACCTGCAGCTGGCGTCGCCCAAACACAAGCCTGGAGGTGGGATGAGAATAACTTTATTAAGCTTGGCTTCCAGCCTCGGTCGCGTTAGACTCTGCCCCCCAGCCCTGATCCTGGTCACGGGGCACCCCCGCCGCCCTCCTCCTCGTCATCCTCCACGTCGAGGCCTGGGATGCCGCGGATCTGGCGCTGTAGTGCCCCGCCTAGCAGGGGCACAGCCTCCTCGTTTTCCCCTGGGGGCAGTGGTGGGAGAGACAGGGCCCTGGCGGCCGGCTCCGGGAGCACCGCGGGCTGTACTGGTGTGCTCTCGACACTCTCTGCTTCGACCAGTGGTCCCTCGTCCAGGGCGCTACCTTCGGCCTCCTCCTGTTCCTTCTCCTCGGGGCTGTCAGTGAAAGGGTTCTCACCCTGTGGAAAGGATATGGATGCTAAAGAGAGAAAGGACTCGCAGGACCAGGACCGAGGATCAGGGCTGGGGATGCACCCGGGGCCTGCTCCAGGCGCCTGTGCCTCACCTTCAGGTAGTGCTCCAGCTTCTTGCTTATGAGCTTGTTGTTGAGGATGCTGCGGGCTACCATGAGTGAGGACTTCTTAGACTGCTCCATCATAAGCTGCGGATAGGGGCAGGAGGGGCGGGGCTGGAGAGGCTTCTTGGTGTAGCCAAAAGACCCCCACCTGCCAGATGGCGGATGCCTCCCGCAAGACGCACCTCCACCTGGGGTAGGTTTGTAAGTGTACCTTGAGTACAAGTAGCCACCATCCAAGCATTGGAGCCTGTTTTATCATTGCTGAAATGCTCCGTTTTTCTACACCATACTCACTTTATGTATCAGATTAAAGATACGTCTTTACAGCTGTATTGCAGAAATCTTGATTTACTTCCATAAAAACTATAAGCAGTGAACATACTTAAAAACCTACTAACCCAGACTGATTTGGCTCAATGATGAGAGAGCATTGGCCTGCAATAGAAGGGTCTTGGCATCGTGCAGGAGGCAACCAATCCGTGTCTCTCTCTCACATAGATGTTTTTCCTTCTCTCTCCCTCCCCCCACTCCCTCCCTTCCACTCTATCTAAAAAAATTAATGGAACAATATCCTCGAGTGAGGACTACCAAAAAAAATTAAATAAAAATAAAAACCTACTAAGACCCAAATGTGTAATCCATAACAAAGAGCCAGCTGCCCTAATAAGCACAGAGCTCGTTTTTTAAAAAATGTTTTTATTGATTTTTTTTGAGAGAGCAAGGGAGGGAGAGAGAGAAATATCGATGTTTGTGTGAGAGAAAGATCTATCAGCTGCCTCCTGCACACACCCTTACTAGGAATCAAGGATGAAACCCAGGCATGTGAACCTCTCAGTCCATGAGTCAATGCTCAATCCACTGAGCCACACTGGCCAGGCTAAGCACAGAACTCTAGGATAAATGGAGAGGATATAATAGCAGGAATACAAATGTAAAACGTATATTTAACTGATATACATCTTTTAATCCATAGAATTCCCAGGATGAAGAATTACACTCAAACGGTAAAGTTAAAAAAAATGCACTTCTGCCCTGGCCGGTTTTGCTCAATGGTTAGAGCACTGGCCCGTGGATCAATGAGTCACGGGTTTGATTCTGATCAAGGGCACCTACCTCGGTTGCTTTTCTTCCCCGGCCCTGGTCGGAGTCGTGCAGGAGGCGGCCGGTCGATGTGTCTCTCCTATATCAACGTTTCTCTCTCCCTCCCTCCCTCCCACTCTTCTGAAGATAAACAGAAAAATATCCTTGGTTGAGGATTTAAAAGAAAAAAAGGCACTTATACCCTGTTGGCAAGAGGCTCAACTGTTCACTTATATTTTCTGGAAAATGGTTTGATAGAATGTATCAAAAGTAAAACTTTTTTAGTAATTTCTTCTTGGAATCTATCCTAAGTTTAAGAATTGGGTCCAGCCGGTGTGGCTCAGTGGTTGAGCGTCAACCCATGCACTAAGAGGTCACTGGTTTGATTCCCGGTCAGGACACATGCCCAATCAATGTTCTCTCTCATCGATGTTTCTCTCTCCCCCTCTCACTTCCTCTCTCTGTAAAAATCAATAAAGGGGAAAAAAAAAATTAAAAAAAAAAAAAAAAAAAAGAATTGTGGCCCGGCCAGTGTGGCTCAGTGGTTGAGCATGGACCCATGGACCAGGTGATCACCGGTTCAATTCCGAGGTCGGGCCACATGGCTTGGTTGCAGGCTCAATCCCCAGTGGGGAGCATGCAGGAGGCAGCCAATCAATTGATGTTTCTATTTCTCTCTCCCTCTCCCTTCCTCTCTCTATAAAAAAATAAATAGCCCTGGCCAGTTTGGCTCAGCGGTTAGAGCGTCGGCCTGCGGTCCTGAGAGACCCGGGTTCGGTTTCCGCTAAGGGCGCGGACCTCGGTTGCAGTTTGTCCCCGGCCCTGGTCGGTTGTGCGGGTGGCAGCCACTCGATGTGTTCCTTTCACATCGATGTTTCTCTCTCTCTCCCTCCCTCCCACTCTACCTGAACAGAAAATGGAAAAATGTCCTCGGGTGAGGATTAAATAAATAAATAAATAAATAAAACAAACATATTAAAAAAAAAAAAAAAAAGATTTGGAACCATGCATGCTGTGATTACAGTAGTGAAAAACTGGAAAGCACCTAAATGTTCTTAAGTGGAGAAGTGGTTGAACAGATCATACATTCAAAAGAACATCATGCAATCCTTAAAAGAGGGCTCCTCTCTCCCCTTGCATCGTAATCAAGATGTATGATGGTTGCCCTGGCCGGTTTGGCTCAGCGGTTAGAGCATCTGTCTGTGGACCAGAGGAAGATATGTGATGGACTGTCTATACAGCTGCCAGAATCTCTTGTCTGGGAGAATTTACACCATACTGCTAGGTGATTTCCTCAGTGGTGAGAGTACAGGAAAATCGCACCATCAGGTAATGCATGTAGCCCTGGCTAGTTTGGCTCAGAGGTTAGAGTGTTGGCCTGCAGACCTAAGGGTCTCAGGTTCAATTCCCAGTCAAGGGCACATACCTGGGTTGCAGGTTTGATCCCAGCTCCAGAGTCTTGCAGGAAGCAACCAATCGATGTATCTCTTTCATATCAATGTCTCTCTCTCCTTCCCTTCTACTCTATCTAAATATCAATGGTAAAATATCCTCGGGTAAGGATTAACCAAAAAGAAAAAAAAACCCCGAAGGTAAGGCATGTATAAAGCCATAAGCAGAAAGGAACTGATAAAGCCATTTTTGTTGGGGGAAACCCCACCTCCTGGACTCCTATTGAACCCCAGCTAACTCTTTACACATCATGTTTCACTTGCTGTTTCTACTCCTTTCCCTGCCTTTGACTTTTTTTTTTTTTTTTAAACACATTTTCTCCATCACTTTGGGGAATATATATATATATATATATATATATATTTTTTTTTTTTTTCTATCCTCACCCGAGGATATTTTTCCATTTTTTGTACAGATAGAGTGGGAGGGAGAGAGAGGAAGGGAGAGAGAGAGAGAGAAACATCGATGTGAAGGGACACATCGAGTGGCTGCCACCCGCACGACCAACCAGGGCCGGGGACAAACTGCAACCGAAGTACGTGCCCTTAGCGGGAACCGAACCTGGGTCTCTCCGGACCGCAGGCCGACGCTCTAACCGCTGAGCCAAACTGGCCAGGGCACTTTGGGGAATATATTAATAGAACTCAAGCATGCACAAAATAAAACCAGTTAGAGATGCACAATTAGTATACAACAGACCAGTTCCTCTCCAAGTCTTTCTCACGTGCCATCACATTCTCTGCCTCCCATGAGGAGCACAGATGTACACACCACAGTGTCTCCCAACTGAGGAACACTTAGACATTGTTTCTAGATTTCTGCTACAATAACCAAACAGCACCAGAATAAACAAATAAAGTCAAACCTTGGTTCTCAAAAGTTTCCCATCTCAACAATTCAGTTCTCAACTAGACAACACTTTCATGCTTACATCAGCATGACAAAAAGCATCTCTTCTATCAGGCCACAAACAAAGGAGGGACTGCACCAGTCTGAATCAGTTTACAGCTAAACTGGCGACTTCTTGTAGTTAATATCTCAGGAAATTGTGCTGTGAATATTTTTGTCTTTTTTTTACTTTGTTGTGGTGGAAATGTATGATCAGCACAGTTTTATTTATTTTTTAGAGAAAGGAAGGAAGGGAGAGAAAAAGATCAATTTGATGTTCCACTTATTGATATACTCACTGGTTGATTCTTATACGTGCGCTGACTGGGGATTGAACCCACAACCTTGACATATGGGGACAACACTCTAACCAACTAACTACCTGGTCAGGGTTCAATTAGCAAAATTTTAAAACATAAAGAGGCCATCAGGAGTGCTAACGTGCCTTGGCTGGTTTTGCTCAGCAGTTAGAGCATTGGCCTGCAGTCCCGAGAGACCCAGGTTCAGTTTCCGCTAGGGGCATGTACCTCGGTTGCAGTTTGTCCCGGGCCCTGGTTGCGTCATGCGGGTGGCAGCCACTTGATATGTCCCTCTCTCTCTCTCTCTTCCTCTCTCTCCCTCCCACTCTATCTGAACAAAAAAAATGGAAAAATGTCCTCAAGTGAGGATAAAAAAAAAAAGAGTGCTAATGTTGCTAATGGTGTGAAAGAAATAATGATTACAAGGCAATTGAAGAGATAGAAAAACTGATGTTGATTTGGATAAATGAAAAGCAATTAGCCAGTGACAGCATTTCAGAGGCAATGGCGTGAAAAAGTGAAGATGCAGAATGCTGACCTCCTAAAAAACACCCCTAGAATGAGTGATTCATTTAAGGCCAGTAGGGGATGGTTTGATAAATTTAAGAAAAGTGTTTGCTTATAGACTAAACAGAACTTTAGACATATATTGTATATAAGAAAGGTTAAAACAGAATCATTTGGGTCTGGAATGAATTAATTCAATTTACATATAATGGGAAAAAACGATTCAGTTTTCAAACAAACTGCTTCTCCAACAGCCTTCTGGAACAAATGAAGTTTGTTCCAGAATCACAGTTCTTCTGGACTTCTATACTGGTGCTTTTTTTTTTTAAATCCTCATCCGAAGACATTTTTCCATTTTTTGTACAGACAGAGTGGGAGAGAGAGAGAGGAAGAGAGAGAGAGGGAAACATCGAGTGGCTGCCACCCGCACGACCAACCAGGGCGGGGGACAAACTGCAACCGAGGTACATGCCCTTACCGGGTCTCTCTGGACCGCAGGCGGACGCTCTAACCGCTGAGCCAAACCGGCCAGGGCTACACTGGTGCTTTTAATTCTACCAAACAGGTTCACCAAAGCAGAGTGCCTGAGTACTTTACAAAAAAGTTGTAAATCATGCTTCCTCCAACTATACTAAAATAATGTACTTGTCTCGCCCTGGCTGGTTTGGCTCAGCGGTTAGAGCGTTGGCCTGCGGTCCAGAGAGACCCAGGTTCGATTCCCGCTAAGGGCACGTACCTCAGTTGCAGTTTGTCCCCGGCCGGCCCTGGTTGGTTGTGCGGGTGGCAACCACTCGATGCGTCGCTTTCATGTCGATGTTTCTCTCTCTCTCTCTCTCTTCCTCTCTCTCCCTCCCACTCTATCTGAACAAAAAATGGAAAAATGTCCTCAGGTGAGGATACAAAAAAAAACAAAAACAAAAAACAATGTACTTTTCTCCCCTGTCCCCCCCCCCCCCCCCCCCCCCCCGTCACCATCAGATGTTATCACTTTGGGATATTTTTGCTGCTTCCTATGGCATGTCCCTGCCCACCAGCAAATCTGAGTGCTGACATGCACACTGGCCACCTGCCCGGCGTTTTCATGTGGTCTGGGTTTCCCGGCTTACTCAGAAGGCTTCCTTTAACATCAAAGTAAACAAATAATCTTCTAAATTTTTTTCTTTTGTCTTTTACAATTAAGATTTCTGGAATTTAAATATATGGTATGGGGTAGGAGCCAATTTTCCTTTCTAGAAATTTATAAGATATAGCAGTTTTCCCCATTGTGTTGACATAGAGATCTACAATCCTTTACCTACAAAACTGAAACCCGCAACTTTTCCCCTAAAACTTATCTGGTGGCAAAACATGAGCTGACATTATGTTTTTATACCATCTTTACTTATCCTACTTATACAAGTCACTTGAAGAATTATTGATGGTTCAACTACAAGGAACTTTCCCAGATCCTAATGATCATACCATGTAGCAATTCTGAAATCTAAAATATTAATTCAAAAAGATCTGGCCCCAGAGTTTCAGATAAAGGACCTGTACTGACTTTGACAAATACTAAGTTCCAAAACACACTAGGATCCTTTACTAGACTAACTCTATTCTGGTTCTAGTTTTATTACTGTGTCATTATCACTTTTTTGTTTTTAATTGCAGTGGCCTTGCAGTTAGTTGTATCTGCTAAAGCAAAGCCTTTAACTCAGTACAGTGATACCTCGGTTCTCGAACGCCTTGACTTTCGACCAAATCGGTATTCGACCAGGAGATTCGAGAAACTTTTGTCTCGGAATCCGAACAAATATTTGGAACTCGAACTTCCGAGATGAGCCGAGTTGAGCCGAATGGCGTTCATTCGGCCCAGCGCACCTTGCTTGCGTCATCAGTGTGAGTGCAGAGAAAGAGTCACGCTTTGTGGAGAGAGTCACGCTTTACACTGAATTTAACCCTTAGACATGGGTCCAAAGAAAGCCAGAAGTGGTAATGCAGACAAAGGTAAGCAGAAAGCTGTGAGAACAACTATTGAGCTGAAGAAAGAAATCATTGCCAAATATGAACAGGGCACACGTGTTTCGGATCTGTCTGCTGAGTATGGCGTGCCAAAATCAACCATCTCTACTTTCCTTAAGAATAAAGCTGTTATAAAGGCTGCCAATGTTGCCAAAGGTGTAACGTTGATAACTAAGCAAAGGCCTCAGATAATGGAGGAAATGGAGAAGCTGCTCCTTATTTTCATTAAAGAAAAAGAGTTAGCAGGTGACAGCATCAATGAGGTCGTTATTTGTGAGAAAGCACTACAAATATTCAGTGATCTGAACAAAGAAACACCTGGTACAAGTGGTGAAGGTGCTTTCACGTTTAAAGCCAGCAGAGGTTGGTTTGAGAATTTCAGACATAGAAGTGGCATACATTGCGTCACTAGGCATGGGGAAGCAGCTAGTGCAAACCAGGAGGCTGCTAATAACTTCATTAAAGAATTTAGTGACTATGTCAAGGCAGAAGGATTTGTTCCTGAGCAGGTGTTCAACTGCGATGAGACCGGATTATTCTGGAAAAAAATGCCAGCCAACACCTACATAACCAAAGAGGAGAAAGCGCTACCAGGGCACAAGCCTATGAAAGATAGGCTTACTCTTTTGTTTTGTGCAAATGCAAGTGGTGATTGCAAGGTAAAACCCTTGCTTGTCTACCATTCAGACAATCCCAGGCCATTCAAAAGGCACAATGTAATGAAGAGTAAATTGGCTGTGATGTGGCGGTTTAACACCAAAGCTTGGGTTACCAGACAATTCTTTACAGAGTGGGTGCGTGAAGTTTTTGCACCTCGAGTGAAGGAATACCTGGCAGAAAAAAAATTGCCTTTAAAATGTCTATTAGTGATGGACAATGCTCCTGCTCACCCCCCAGCTTTAGAGGAAGATCTAGTTGATGACTATAGCTTCATCAAAGTAAAATTCTTACCCCCTAATACAACCCCTATTCTGCAACCCATGGAGCAACAGGTCATATCCAATTTCAAGAAATTGTACACAAAGGCCCTCTTCCGGAAGTGCTTTGAAGTGACAAATGACACACAGTTAACTCTGAGGGAATTTTGGAAAGAACACTTCAATATCCTAAATTGTGTAAACTTGATCGACACTGCTTGGAGTAATGTCACTCATCGCACATTGTATGCGGCATGGCGAAAACTATGGCCCGAAAAGGACAGTGAGGGTTTAGAAGCTGAGTCAGCTCCTGTCGTTGATGAAGATGTTGCTGTAGTTGATGATATTGTGGCCATAGGAAAGACCATGGGCCTTGACATTCAACAAGATGACATCAACGAACTTGTGGAAGGTCACGCTGCTGAGTTAACAGCCGAGGAACTGATGCACCTACAACAACAGCAGCAGAAGGATATGGTGGAAGAAATTTCTTCTGAAGAAGAGGAGAGAGTGGAGGATATTTCTAGTGGCCTTATTCATGAAATGTGTGCAAAATGGGCAGAAATCGCAAACTTTGTTGAACAACATCACCCTGATAAAGTGGTAGCAAATAGAGCAGTTAACATTTTTAATGACAATGTTATGTCCACTTTCCGCAAAATTTCTGAAAGGAGAAAAAAACAGCAAACAATTGAAAAATTCTTCCGTAAAGAAATCAGACAAGTAACTGCAGAGAAAGATTCTGATTCTCCTCAGCAAAAGATACAGAGAACAGAAACACCCGAAGAGCAGTTACCCTCTGTTTTTATTGAAGAGGACTCCCCTTCAAGACAATAAAGGTTGGTACAGGTACAGTAAATGAAACACAATTTACTGTACTTTACAGTACATTTTATTTTTTTTAATACATACTGTACACTTTTATTTCTTGTTGAGACTTATGTTTTTCTACATATTATATACAAATTAGGCCAGTAAATAGGCATTTTCTGGGGCTTGGAACGAATTAATCCAGTTTCCATTATTTCCTATTGGTTTCATTGCTTCGGTTCTCGAACAATTCGGTTCTCGACCGTCCTCCTGGAACGAATTATGTTCGAGAACCGAAGCAATGAAACCAATAGGAAAGCGTGACTCCACAAAGCGTGACTCTCTCTCTGCACTCACACTGATGACGCAAGCAAGGCGCGCTGGGCCGAATGAACGCCATTCGGCTCAACTCGGCTCATCTCGGAAGTTCGAGTTCCAAATATTTGTTCAGATTCCGAGACAAAAGTTTCTCGAATCTCCTGGTCGAATACCGATTTGGTCGAAAGTCAAGGCGTTCGAGAACCGAGGTATCACTGTACTACTTTCTGTATAAACTAACCTCTACAAATGAAACTTTGAAATAATTTCAGCCAGTACCCCTCCCTGGACTTTGGAATTGCACTATCTACATTAATGTGGGGAGAACTGGTTTCTGTTGTGTTTTGCTATTAAATTTCCCACCTAAGAACACAGTCTGTTCCACCATGCACTCAGGTCTTGTTTCATGTCTTTGAAGTTTAAGATCCCATAACTTTCTTCAATCTACATTCCTAGTTATTTCATACATTTTGTGGTTATTATGAGTAGACCCCCCCCCCCCATTTACGTTTCTAACTGGTTATTACAAAGTGGAGAAAAACTAGCATTTTTTGTGTTATCTGGCATCTCAACCCAGTTACCAAATTCAATTAATTAACATTTTGTTGGAACCATTCACCTTTTCTGAGAATATACGCATATTTATCTGCATATAAAAAGTTTTCATTCCAGTATTTTACACTGATGTTGCTTATTATTTATTTTAATCCTCACCCTGAGGATATTTTTCCATTGGTTTTTAGAGAAAGTGGAAGAAGGGAGGGAGGGAGAAAGAGAAAAACACTGACTGGTTGCCTCCTGCATGACCCCAAACTGGGGCCAGGGATCAAACCTGCAACTCAAGTACGTGCCCTTGACGAGGAATCAAACCCAAGACCCTAACTTAGGTCCGTGGGCTGATGCTCAACTGCTGAGCCAAACCGGCCAAGGCTCAATTGTATTTTTATACACACTGCAAAGAACAACCTAAACATATAATTAAAAAAAAAAACAATTCCATGGAGAAAAAGGAGAAACATCTGAAACAAAAATAAATTAATAAAATAAATAAAGAAAAAACAATTCCATTTACAATAGTATTAAAAGAACAAAATATTTAGGAATAAAATTAACAAAAAAAGTGCAAAACTTTTATACTCTGAAAACTACAAAACATTGTTAAAAGAAATTAAAGAAGGCCCTGGCTAGTTAGCTCAGTTGGTTAGAACATCACCTTGATACGTGGGTTCCATTCCCGGTCAGGGCACATACAAGAATCAACCGATGAATGCATAAACGTGTGGAACAACAAATCAATGTTTCTCTCTTTTCCTCTCTTTCTTTTTCCCCTTTCTCTCTCTCAAATTAATAAATAAAATAAAAAAATTAAAGATGATCTAAATACAAGGAGGGACATCCTTATTTATAGAACAGAAGACAATACTGTTGAGATAGCAGTATTTCCCAACTTGATATGGAAATTGGACACAATCCTATCACAATACTAGCTGACTTCTTTGTAGACACTGACAAGTTGATCCTAAAACTCAGGAAAACTCAAGGATCACAGAATAACCAAAACAATCTTGACAAAAGAGGAACAAAACTGGAGGATTCACACTTCGCGATTTCAAATCTTACTACAAAGCTACAATGCGGTACAAGCATAAGGATATATAGAACAATAGAGTAGAACTGAAAGTCCAGAAATAAACCCACGTAGCTATGGTCTACTGATTTTTGACAACGGTGCCGTGATCATTCACAATGAGGAAAGAATAGTTTCTTCAACAAATGGTACTGGACAACTGAATCTCCAGCTGGAAAAGAATGAAATTGGACCCTTACCTCACACCATGTACACAAATTAACTTAAATAGATCAAATATTGAAATGATAGGAGCTAAAACTATAAAACTCGTATTAGAAAACGGGTAAATCTTTGTAATCTTGGATTCGGCAATGAATTCCTAAGATACAACACTCCAAGCACAAGCAACAAAAGAAAAAAAATAGGTAAATTGGAGTTCATAAAAATTAAACTTTTATGCTGCAAGACACATCAAGAAGGTGGAAAAACAACCTGCAGAAAGGAGAAAATGTTTGCAAATTCTATATCTGATATAGGACTTGTATCTGAAATATATTAAAAAATTCAAAAGGACCACACAATTAAAAAATGAACAAAGGATCTGAACAAACATTTCCAACTCCAAGGAAGATAGACAAATGACCAACAAATCCTATTAAAAGATGTTCAACATCATTAGTCAGTTATCAGGGAAATGCAAATAAAAAATAAAAAAGATACCACTTCATACTCACTAGACCTGCATGGCTACTATCAAGAAGTTAGATAATAACAAGTGTTGGTGAGAGACATAGATAATTCAGTATCCTCAGACATTGCTGATGGGAATATAAAATGGTATAGCCACTGGGAAACAGTGTGGTAGTTCCTCAAGAAGTTAAAGAATTACTATTTGACCAGACACATACCCCAGAGAAATGAAAACATATGTCCACATAAAAACTTGCACACAAATGTAATAACATTGGCCATTACTTATTATAGCCCAAAAGTGGAAACAAATACCCAAATACCCAAACTGATGAATGAATAAACCAAATGTAGTATATCCATACAAGTGAATATTTTTAGGTCATACAAAGGAATAAAGTTCAGGTACATGATACAATGTGGATGAACCCTGAAAACTTCTGTGAGTGGAAGAAGCCAATCACAGAAGACTACATATTATGTAATTACAATTACATGAGATGTCCAGAATAAGCCAATATACTGAGACAGATATTAGATTAATGGTGGACTAAGGGAAGCATTGGGAGATAGGGGGTAATGGATAAAGGATCTGGGTCTCTATGAGGTGATGAAAATGTTCTATGATTGATTGTGGTGATGGCTGCACAACTGTAAATATATTAAAAACTATTGAATTGTAAGGCATTAAGAAGTACAAATTGATCGTTACAAAATAGTCATGGGGATATAAAGTACAACATAGGAAATTAAAGTCACTAATATTATAATAACTATGTATGGTGCCAGGTGGGTACTGGAAATATCAGGGGAAATGCCTTGTAAAGTATAGGACTGTCTAAAACCACTATGCTGTTCACCTGAAAGTAATACAAAATCATACTGAATGTAAACTATAATTTGAAAAGAAAAAAAAAATTATTGAATTGGCCCTGGCCAGTTTGGCTCAGTAGTTAAGAGTGTCAGCCTGCAGACCAAAGAGTTGCAGGTTCGATTCCGGTCAAGGGCAAGTAACTCAGCTGTGGTTCGATCCGGGCTCTGGTTGGGGTCATGTGGGAGGCAGATGTGTCTCTCATTGATGTTTTTTTCTCCTCTCCACCCTGCCTCCCCCCCCCCCACTCCATCTGAAAATCAATGAAAAAATATCCTTGGGTGAGGATTTTAAAAAGCTATTTCCTGTGCTCCCCTTGACTGCTATCACCTGCTCATAAATCCCTTCGGCCTCCTCCACGGTAATGGCAGCCAAGCCTCTCTCTAACCCAGGCCTGGTCCTCTGAGCTCTCTCCCTACTGCACAGCCCCCTCCAACTCTACCTGATCTCAAACAGCCTCGTCCAACCTGGCATGTCACCCATTCAACCAACTGCCTCTCCCCACCCAAAAAACCCACCTACTCTGGTTTCTGTGCTAAGCACTGAGGATCCACTAAAAAAATTAAGACAGAATTTATTCAGTTTCTTGCCAAATTTTTTCCTTTACCTGTACCATATACTGCCCTCCCCGTCATGACAGGACCACTGTCCACCAGGTACTCAAGCCAGAAATCTGAGACATTCCAGACTCCTGGTCACTCACTCATGCTGACCTTGTTTGCTTTCTTTTTTTTCTTTTTTTTTTATCCTCACCCGAGGATATTTTTCCATTTTTTGTACAGATAGAGTGGGAGGGAGAGAGAGGAAGGGAGAGAGAGAGAGAAACATCGACGTGAAGGGACACATCGAGTGGCTGCCACCCGCACGACCAACCAGGGCCGGGGACAAACTGCAACCGAAGTACGTGCCCTTAGCGGGAACCGAACCCGGGTCTCTCCGGACCGCAGGCCGACGCTCTAACCGCTGAGCCAAACTGGCCAGGGCTTGTTTGCTTTCTTAAACAGTTCTTCTATCCCACCCTTCTCTTCATTCCCAAGGAGGCACATCTCTGTGTAGCAGCCTGTCATTGGCCCCAGCCTTTCTCCCACACCAGGTGCCCAAACTCTCTAGTTCAATACTAACTCTAATACTTCTCTCTGAGACTGCACTGGGCCAGAAATGTCTATATCTACCTGACCCCTGCAGTCCCTCACTGGAAGGAAGGTTATAACACCAGGACCCCCCAACAGGATGGTCACTCACCCTGCGATTCCGATTGTGATCCACGGTCTTGAGGTGCTTCTGGATGATCCCAAACTGCATGGGAATGAAAAGGTCACAGGCTGCACAGTGGGCTGCCTCAACCTTCTTCACAAAATGCTCCAGGGCAATTTCTGTAGGGGAAAAAGGAGAGTGTTGCCACTAATATTAGGTGACCCAGAAGTTTGTGAAAAACACCAGCCTAGCTACTCACTTCACATGAGCCTGAGGCTATTCTCACAAACATTCTCTGGGGGACGAGGGGAGTCATGACCGGAAGAGGACAGGCTGAGGCCCTGCCAGTAGGAGTGAGATGGAACCTCCTCACCTTGTGTCAGATCCTGGTCTCTATAGATCTGCTGGATCAAACCATCAAGGTCCTCCACAGTTTTTCGGAGCTCCTCTGTCTTCTTGGTCTTGTTGGTGACATACTCCTGCCAGAGACACGGAGGAGAGACCAAGGTTCACGTGGGCTGCTCAGGGAACTGAGAAGAGAAGAGCACCGGTGCCACTTCAAGGCTCACCTGCAGAAAGTCAGCTGTCTGCTTGGGAAGTTTGGTGCCTACGTACTTAAAGTGCTCCTTGTGGAACTTGCTGTCGAGGTGGCTAGCCATCTCATCCTCATAGAAGGTCCGGTACTTGCAGAGAGAACACACAAACTGGATCCTGCCACAGGAGGAAAACGAAGGGTTGAGGCCTTGATGGTTCCATGGAACAGTGCTGCTGTCTCACCCAACCCAGCTCCGAGCCCTGAAATAGGCTTTGCTCACGAGCCTCTGAAGTGCAGTCCCAGCCAGGGACAGGCTGGGATCAGTGGGGTCGGGAGTAGAAAGGGCAGAAAGTCTGCAGGCTGCAGTTACTGCAACGTAGGGGACAGGGAGGAGCTCTTCCTTCCCACAGGCAGGAGACTGAAGCCTGCTGAAGCCTGAGGCAGCAGCTGCTACAACAGGCAAGGAGTCGCTGGAAGGTAGCCAGAAGGCTTCTCTACCAAGGCTAGGCAGGAGCTGTGTACTTGGCCCAGCTGGGAACCAGAAGGAAGAATGCCCTGGCATGAGCCAAGTGGCCCTGAGGTGCAGAGTGGAGTACGCAGTCCTGAGGCAGGGCCAGAAAAAGTGCTGCATCTTCCTCCTGGGGCCGGGGGACTGAAAGGCCCAGCCCATCCTCTACTCAAGAGTGCTCAGGGGTGGTGTCGGGAGGGATGGAAGGCAAGCAGGCCTGGGCACCCGCTGCCTCATCTTCCTCTTCCAAGAAGAGACCAGTCTGAGCTGGAAGGAGGATGCCTGCCCGGCCTGCCAGAGGGCAGCCTGGAGTCACCTGAGCGAGGTGCTCTGTCTGGGCCTGGTGGTCACAGCAGAAGCCCGGGGTCTAGGGCCTGGGCTGGAGCAGGCCGCCGTGGCAAGGGACGGAGGAGGCCAGCCGCCACCGAGGCCTTGGGGCGAGTCCCTACCTCTGCCGGACGTCCTTATCTGGGCCACGGGGTCAGCTTTTTCTGGAGAGCCCAGGGGCCGGGCGCCGGCGAGGCTGAGGAAGGTCCAGCAAGAGCAAGAGTCTGAGGCGGAGGAGGAGGAGGCAAGCGCCAGTACGGGAGCCCTAAGGGCAGACAGACCCGACCAAGCGGCGTGAAGGGCTCAGCCGCAGATAGGCCCGGCCTGACGGGGGCCGGCGGACAGGGCAGAGGGCAGGCCCGAGGCTGCCAAAGCCCACAGGTGCTGCCATCTCTCCTGGGCACGGCGGCAGCCTCTTGGCAGCTAGCTGGGGTGGCACAGGCACCTTGGACCTCGAATCTCTGATGAGCTGGCCCCCTCCCGCAGGGGCATCAGGCCCCCATTGCACCTCCGGACTCCTGTGCCAAGTAACCGAGCGCCAGAGCTTCTGGGCAACGGTGCTGAGCAGTGTAGGATCTCAGGCCAAAGACTCCAGTGGTCACCAGGCGGCCACAGAGGGACAGGGAACGAGCCAGGCCTTGGGAGCTGGGCCGGGTGGGAAGCAGGGTCCATGCACGGCCAAACAGGTGGCAGCTCCCAAGGGAGGCCAGAGGGTGGTGAGGTGGCAGAGCTATGGCCCTGACCTCTTGGTAGCAGCCCCAAAGGGGTACAGGGAAGGTGGTTACCTTTCCACCATGCGGTCTCGCTGCCGCTTCTTCTGTTTGTCCTGGCTCTTCTTGCCTGCCTGTAACTTGTGCTTGGTCTGGCTGCTCTCATCCTGGATGCTCAGAGATCCTAAGGGAACAAAGGGGCACCAGTACCAGCTTAGTTCCAGCAGGTCAGGGCAGGCCCTGTGGCCTTTGGCTGCATCGCAGCATCACCTGCCATCTACTCCAAGGGGTCCATTCTGAGAGCAGCTGTCTGAGCAAGGCCTCTGGCATCGAGCAGGTGGGTACCCTGGACTGGAGAGGGAACAGTTTTGGCCTAGGTTTTGGCCTTAAAAGGGTAGGACACTTGCTGACCGCACCACTCTCTAGGATACCCACACTCCACAGAGCAGGCCACAGGCAGACTGGAAGGCAAAGAGAGGCTGTCTTGATGAGGAGAGCCTGGGTGGTGGGATGCAGGGAGGCTGCAGCTGGGGCCTAAGTGCAGCCCCCAGGGGCAAAGACCCCAAAGCTCACATGGCCCTGCCCACCCTCCCACTGGGCACCGCGGCAATAGTGGGCTAAGGCTGGATTTACTGTTAGGTACCTGCTGGCGCTCATCACTCGGGTGGGGGGACACGGACTCCCAACACAGGGGCTGGAGAGGACACTAAGGGAGAGGACACGCAAACCAGAGCCGTAAAAATTGCACCAAGGGTCCCAGCTCAGACACCAGCCACTGAGGACTTGGACTTCATGTTATTAAGGGACCGAGGGCAGGGGATGTGCCTGGGATTTACCCATACTTTTATTTGCTGCCCCCACCTAAAGTCAAAACCAATGTTCTAGGCAGGGACCACTGCCATTCACAGCCTCCGTCTGGGAAGAACAGGGACAGAGTGTGAAGGGGCAGAGGAAGAGGAGGCCCCCTGCCAGCCCCACAAGGGAAAGTCCGAGCTGGCCATGTCTCTGCCACAACCCTGCCCTCAGCTGGCTGCCTCCCATCATGAGCCCAGAAGAACTGTCCCAACACCCAGGCCACTCAGAATACTCACCCTTGTCTGTATCCTCTTTGCGGTCTTCCTTCCCCTCCTCTTTTCCCTCATCATCTTCTCCTTCCTAAGACACAGTTTCAAAAACCCAGTATCAAGTATATATAGTTGTTCATAATGTCTCTAAATAACAAGGCCCTGCTATGTGCCAGGCACTGGGCCAAGTGCCTCACATCTTCCCTACAGCCCTTGCACTGAGGGCTCATTCCGCCTCTGGCTGAACAGCCTCCCCACAGCCTCGCTCCCTCTACCAGAGTTCCCTGTTTCCTTATGCTGATCATGCATACATGCACAGCTGCCTCAGGCCAGCCTATGAAACCCTGCTCTGTGGCTTAGGGGCTCAGGCAGCCCACTCTTCACTGGCACCCCTACAAACAGAGCGTGCATGCAGGGCTGGAGCCACTTACCACTCTGGAGCCCTTTTCCACAGCGTCTGCAACTTCAGTGCCATCTACAGCTTCCCCCTCGGTGCCCTCATCTGGAAGAGGAGGCATGCTGAGCCCAGGAGGCCCAGGGGGCATGGGGTATGGGGCAGGGGCAGTAACCAATGCCCTGGCTCACCATTGTCCGAGTCACTATTATCTGAGCAGTCAGTCCGGGAGGCTTTGCTGTCTGGCTCATCAGGACTGCCGCACTGCTTTCTCTTCTTCTTCTTGGTCTAGGTCAGAAAGAGGAAGCCAGGTCAGGGCAGGTGGCTCTGGGGCCCTTGCTCCACCCAGTGAGGAGCCAGGAACGAAGGCCTCCTCCACTCACCCGGAAGTCAGCTGTGGTCCAAGTCTTCCAGGTCCTCCTCATCTGCTTCATGCCATTGCCAAACCCGAAGCCAAAGCGGGAGCTGCCTGAGAAGGCACCCCCACCACGCATGCCCTGGAACATGCCATACTCCGGGATGATGTTCTGGGAGAAGAGGGAGGGCAGCCGGGAGGCACCAGGCATGCACTGGCCCCGGGCCCCCATGGGGTCTTCCCACATGCGCCCATAGCCTGAGGCCACTGGCCGGCTACTACGGGAGTCCCGGGCCCAGCCCTGAGCCCGTGGGCCAAAGGTGTCGCCGCCACGCATGCGAAACTGGTCTCGGTAGGCATCGTATTGGCTCTCGTAGGCCATTTCCATCTCAGGGTCAAGTTCGCCATAGTCGTAGCCCGACCGGTAAAGGTCACGCTCATTCAGGACAGCCCTTGAGTCACAGGCCTCGTAGGAATCATATCTGCAGAGGCAGGTGGCAAGCATCAGGGCGAACCTTAGGTCCTGTCACTTTTGCCTCTCCCCAAACCTCCCTTCAACACCTACCCATGCTGCTGAAGAGGCTCAATGTTCAGAAATGCCAGGTAAAAGGCCTCTCAGGAACAGAGTTCTAGAAGTAGGAAGGGCCCCTCAGCCCCAGCTAATGTCCCCAAGCCTATATGTGGACACTCACCAGTCTGGGGACCCTAAGGACTGATGACAGGTAGAGTAGGTCTCAGGGGCAGACACCCCACAGCCCTTAACCCTTTGGAAGCACATGTACATGTCTGTGGTAGTGGTAGCCACAACACCCAAGGTTTCTCCTTGGGCAGGGTGGCAGAGCAGAGCATCCCAACATCCTCCAGCATATGCACTGCCTGTCCAATGGGTTAACGCCCATAGAAACCTGTGTTGATTTCATCCCTATGGCTGGAGGAACCCCCAAACCCCTTCAAAGCCCCTCGCTACCCAAAAGGAGAAGGGGGACATGGAGAGAGTTTCCCAGGAAAAACACTTTGAGCTTGCCCTGGGACTAGGAAAAAATGCTCTATTATATCAACCTGGAGCCTGGTGGGTGAAGGTAGAAGAGGTTAGGGCACTGAGCCCTACACAGCAAAAGGGAAGGTAGGCCAAACCTCCCATGGGGGTTGACAGGACACCATAGAGAGCCATTCTAACCGCACCTGCAGCCCATAGCCCCACAGGGGCCCAGATCCCACTCATCTCACAAGCACAAGAAGTGGCCAGTGCTACCCAAATGCCATTCCATCCCCCACCCATTCCCTGGCTCCAGGCTGTGGCAAGATGGTGCATAGGCAACAGCACAGGGTCCACATGACTACCAAGGTAAGAACCAAGCCCCTCCTGACCTTTGCAATCTCAGCTCCAAGCATGGTGGTTATCAGGCATGAGGACAGGGGGTGTGCCTGGGGATCCTCCCACTTTTTACTTGCTACAAAACCCATACAAGCAAGTCCCTCTGTCTCCCAGTATCCCTGGGGTTCTCACTTGACCCCACTAGTGTCCAGCCAGGCCCCTCCTTACTTTCTGCTCTCCCCCATCTGTCAACTGAAGCCATTAGGCCACTCCACTCCACTTGTGCTGGAAATACGTATGTCACTCTCACTAAAGCCTCTGGCTAGGGCCCAAGAACTCCTGGGCCAGCATCAGTTCAGATAATAACAAAAGCCCAAAGAGTGATGCTGTGGAGCAGGGCAGGTCTGGGTGCCAAGCCTAGCTCTACCACTTACTCCTGGGTGCTTTCTGGCAAGAGTGTGACCTGCCTGTGCCTCACCTGCAGAATGAGGACAGGGACAGTTCTTCAGAGGCCACTTCCAAGGCTCAACAGGTGCATGTCTGTCACACATTGAAGAGCAGCCAGGAAGTGTGCGCATCTGCCTGTCCCTTATATGGGAATGGCCCAGCCTAATGTGGTAAGCTCCAAAGGCTCATCCAACTTTTCACACTCAACCCCATTTGTCCTGCTCTGATTGTGGGCAGGATATAAAGTCTCCAAATTCCAAATGGCTGTCTCCAGAGGGAAGGACCACTTAACACTCAGCTCCTAAGAGCCATTTGGAGGGTACAGTAAAACCAGCCTGGCTTGAAGTTGTTCTTTCCCCTACAAGCTGGGGGAGAGGCTGGTCACCAGGCAGTAGCAATAAGGGTAGGTAGGGGGGCAAAGCCAGAGATGGGCAGTGCACTGGATCCCAGCAGAGTCTCTGGGAGCCCCAGCAATAGAATAAGGAGGGAGGAGGCAGACATGGAGGCAGTTCAGAGAGGGAGAAGCCAGCAGGCAGCAGGCAGGAGCGCCCCTGCAGCACCTCGGCCCCTAGGCAGGCGCCCACTCACCTTTCTCCACCCGAGCTGTACACGCCTCCTTGTATCATGTCTGTCTCCAAGTGCGGCACCATATCTAAGCGCTGGTTAATTCTGGATAAAATGGAATCAGCACTGGCGCTACCCACAGCACTAGGGTTTGCATTTGTGTCAGAGCTAGGAATTTCCCAAGAGTTTGAAGTGGCCATACCGTACCCATAGTTGGTGGTGTTATCCTGGCCATAACCATAGCCATAACCATAGTTCTCGTAGCCTGCAATGAAGGAGAGAGAGAGACAGATGGAGATGGCAGGGAGAAAAAAGACAGTGAAAGAGAAACAAATACAGAGACAACAATGTTGTCTGTTACAGAGACAATCTGAGGACACTAGCCACCTAATGAGTCCTGTGAACAAGTATCCGTCCCAGAGCCCCCAAAGGCACCCATCCACCCAGACACATAACCAGTTCAATACCAAGGGAGAGGACAGCAATCATGGAAATGATACTTGCCTCTGTTCGTCCCAGAGTTCCAAGTTCCATATCCTACAAAAAAATAAATGGGTAATTAGATCTTACAATACAATGAGAGCTTAATTCAAGAACAAATGATGTCAATGACTTCCAGAATCTGACTGCCTGCAGGAGACTTTAACCAGCCCTTAATTGAGAAGCCTGGAGCTTGACAGCACCACATAAATGATCAAGGCCACTCATTGCCCTGGAGCTCCACCATCTGCTATTCAAGGAGCCTCCCCTTCAAAACACTCTCAGCTAAGGAATTTGGTTCCTATACTCTTTAGGAGCCAAAATTAGAAGACTGCCCTACTCCTGACTAAGCACCAATCAGAGGAAAAGGAGAATGTTTCCCAGTGCCCCATACAGATTCTGTAGTACAAGAAGCTCAGCACTGAGTCCACATCTATGCTGAATTATGTCACTCAAATTGCCCAACAAAGACATCTGGAGTAGAGAAACTTATCACCCTAGTCCCTCAAATGTCCACCTTAACAGAAAGAGCCATTAAGCCCTTAAATTGTGTAACTGTGGCTCTAGCCAGTGTATCTCAGTGGTTAGAACGTTGGCCCGTGCACTGAAGGGTCTCAGGTTCAATTCCCAGTCAAGGGCACGTACGTGGGTTGCAGGTTCAATCCCTGGCCCTGGTCAGGGTACATATAGAAGGGAACAAATTGAAAGCTCTGTCTCTGTCTCCCTTACACTCTCTCTTAAAAAAAAAAAGTCAGCTCTGGCCGGTTTGGCTCAGCGGTTAGAGCGTTGGCCTGCAGACCAGAGAGTCCCGGGTTCGGTTCCCACTAAGGGCATGTACCTCAGTTGCAGTTTGTCCCCAGACCTGGTTGGGTCATGCGGGTGGCAGCCACTCGATGTGTCCCTTTCACGTCGATGTTTCTCTCTCTCTCCCACCCTCCCACTCTATCTGAACAAAAAATGAAAAAATGTCCTCGGGTGAGGATAAAAAAAAAGTCAATGGAAAAAATATCATCAGGTGAAGATTAACAACAACAAATTTGTGTGTGTTGTGCTGGAACATATCATCAGAGGGAAGGACAAGACACAGCTTCAGTCTGGACTATAAACTAAATGTGCTGCAGTTTATCATAGTACATGAGAAAAAGTCCTTCCTTCAGGAACACAAAGCCACCTACAGCTGACAAAGTATGAAGCCAAGTGGGAACTGAGTCAAGCAGACATGATTCCTCCCCAGAGGAGTCCATGAAAAGACACCCACTTCCCAGTGTCTCTGGTGAGAGCTGAGTCATCTACTTCTGATTCTCTCTACCATGCTCATTTCAGGGCAGGACCAAAGTTCAGTGAGATAGCATTAAGATGAACGGCAGAATCCAGCAAAGCACAGCAAGAACACACACACTGAGAAGATGAACCAGGGAGAATGCTGGATGGGTTGAGATCTGCCTCAATCCAGTGCACAAACAAAATAAGGAGGCATCAAAAGCCAGTGAGGGACTTTAGATGACCACTACATTTAATGAATGTGAACATAAAAGAGCTCACAAAGCAAAAATCCTCTTTGGGGAAACCAAAGCAGAGGCTTCTCATACAGTCATTTATTCAACAACTATCATCCTGAGCACACAAGGCAGAGACTGGCAGATCTGGGCATTGCTCAGGGTTGGAGCACTATATGTTAAAGGAGAGAGAGACTACTAACTAGTTAGTAGCAATGGACAGCCAGGAGTGGGAAATCATATAATGAGTGATGGGTAGGAAGAAAGGCTGGCAAAGCCACACAAAAAGAATAATGTACTTAGTCCCAGAAGATACAGGAGCCTGGTCATGTGGCTGTTTGCACCAGGGACAGTGGACACTAACTATCTGTAAAAGGAGACAGGACTGGGAGTCAAGGCAAACCCATTGGGGCTCTGCTGCTGAGGACCCACCAAGAATAGTGAAGTAGCACAAGGGAAGGAAGCAGTAACCGGCACTGATAAGTACTCCATTTGTGCCATTTGCTATGCCTGGAGCAACCCAGACTCCCTAAGGGGCTCCCCAGGGAGAAGTCTTTGTCCACAACATAGCATTTGAATATAACCTCGTCCTGCCCCCAGACCTGCCCCTTCCAAAAGAACATCCAAACTCACTTCCATCCCCAGAAAGGTAAAACCATTGTTAACCAAGGAAATTTTAAGGACATGTTATTTTAAAATGTTTTTTTTTACTGATTTTTTAGAGGGGAAAAAAGAGAGATAGAAACTTTGATACGAGAGAAAAACATCTAGCGGCTGTTCCTGCACACCCCCTACTGGGGATTAAGCCTGCAACCTGGGCATGTGCCCTGACCAGGAATCAAACCAGGACCTCTCAGTCCACGGGACGACACTCAATCCACTGAGCCACACTGGCCAGGGTAGGACATATTACTTTTAAAAAAGAAACAAACAAAAGAAAAGACATGGAGATGATCATGGTAAGCAATACTTATAGAGCAAAAATAAATACTCAGCCCTGGCTAGTGTGTCTCAGTGGTTGGAGCATCTGCCCCTGCACCATAGGGTCGCAGGTTCGATTCCCAGCCCCAGGTTGGGGCATGTGTGGGAGGCAACCAATTGATGTCTGTCTCACATAGATGTTTCTCTCTCTCTCCCTACCTCTCTCCCTTCCACTCTCTCTAAAAAGAAATCAATGGAAAAAATAGCCTCGGATGAGGATCAACAACAACAACAAAAAGATAAAATAAAATAAAAAAACTCAGTGAAATATCTCATTTAAACCTAAGATCTAAATAAATAGAAAATTATGGATCAGAAAACTTAATATTGTTAAGATGTTAATTCTCCCAAACTAATCAAGTCTATTAAGCTTTTTGTGGCACAAAAAAATGTGCTACAATAAGATAAATAAAGCAAGATACACAATTCTGTCCACCTATAAATTATTCAACTACCTAAGATAGGTATGCTGATAAAAGTTAAATATTAAAACGGTGGGCTCTTGGTTAACTGTTTTTCAAAATGTTATATAAATGTTGTTACAGCTCTGGCCGGTTTGGCTCAGGGGTTAGAGTGTCGGCCCGTGGTCCAGAGAGACCGGGTTCGGTTCCTGCTAACGGCACGTGTGAAGGCAGCCACTCGATGTGTCCCCTTCATGTTGATGTTTCTCTCTCTCTCTCTAGCTCTCTCTCTCTCTCCCACTCTATCTGAACAAAAATGGAAAAATGTCCTCAGGTGAGGATAGATAAATCTGCCACTATACTTTCACATGATTGTCTACATAAAAAAAATCAAGCAATCTACAAGAGTTACTAGAATAAGTGAGCTCTGCAAAGTTTACTACAGTCAGTATACAAAAACCAACCCGAGCCCTGGCCGGTTTGGCTCAGCGGTTAGAGCGTCGGCCTGCGGTCCGGAGAGACCCGGGTTCGGTTCCCGCTAAGGGCATGTACTACGGTTGCAGTTTGTCCCCGGCCCTGGTTGGTTGTGCGGTGGCAGCCACTCGATGTGTCCCTTCACGTCGATGTTTCTCTCTCTCTGTCTCTTCCTCTCTCTCCCTCCCACTCTAGCTGTACAAAAAATGGAAATGTCCTCGGGTGAGGATAAAAAAAACAAACAAACAAACAAAAAAAAACAAAAACCAACCCGATTTCTACATATTAGCAATGAACAACTGAAAACTAAAAAGTTTAAAAGTACCACTTACTTTAGCACTAAGAAATACTTAAGTGTAAATAAAACAAAATGTATGTCAGATCTGTATTGGAAACTACAACACACTAATGAAAGAAATCTAAGATCTAAATAAATGGAGTATTATGGATCAGAAAACTTAGTATTGTTAAGATGTTAATTCTCCCAAACTAATCTATAGATTCAAGACAGTTTTGTGTTTTACATTTATTTTGTGATCCATTTTGAGTTAATATTTCTACAAGGCGTGCAGTATAGCTCAGGACTGTTCTTTACCTTTGTAACTGGGCTGTGATTCTGTTCCATTGATTGATGTATCTAAATTTCCACCAGTACTACACGGTCTTGTTTACTGTATATTAAGTCTTGAAATCAGGTAATGTGAGTCCTCCAGGTTTGTTTGTTTTTTCAGAATTGACTTGGATATTCTAGTTCTTTTGCTTTTGCATATAAATTTTAGAATCAGTTTGTCCATTTCTATAAAAATTCCTGATGATCCTGATGAGATTTTTGAGTGGGAAGGTTAGAGGCCTGGCCAGTGTGGCTTGGTTGGTTGGGGCATCGCCCCATGCACCAGAAGGCTGAGGGTTTGATTCTGAGGGCACATACCTAGGAATCAGGTTTAAAGCCTGGTTGGGGAACGTTCAAGAGGTAACTGATCAATGTATCTCACATTGATGTTTTTCTCTTTCTCTCCTTTCTTCCCTCTCTAAAAACAAAATAAAACAGAATCTCCAGTTTTTCCTGGCCAGTGTGGCTCAAGACAGTGCGGGTTTGATCCCTGGTCAGAGTGCATACGGGACATAACTGATCGATGATTTCCCCCTCCCCCCCTTAAAATCAATAATCTTTGCAACCCTGGGTTAGGCATAAATTTCTTAGATACCATAAATTTCTTGTGATTCTAAAATCACAATCTATTAAAGGCTAATAAATTGGACTTATCAAAATGAAGAACTTGTGTTCTTCAAAAGACACTGACAAGAGAATAAAGAGACAAAGCCAGAGTTTAGGATAAAATATTTGCAAAGAGCACATCTAATAAAATGCTTATTCCCAGAATATGTAAACCAGAGGGAAAACTATTCAAAAAAGAAGATGTGCAATTTAGTACTATGTTTGATTAAAAGGGGTGAGGCAAGGATGGCAGGAGAGGGAAGCCATGCAGACCAAGTTTCTCCTTACTTACGAAATACCTGATAACTCCTTACTCAACTTCAAAACACTGTAAATCTCCCTCTCCTACAGGGAATAGCTGTTAAAACTTTAGGTAGCTTACTTAGGTCCATTTACTCAGTGACTCCTGAGGGAATGTCACCATGTAGGCTTAGTCTTTCCCCAGACCTTGGTAGTAAAACAAACTACCCATCTCAGCAACGAAGGCATTATCCTTATTAATTCCAAAAAGGTTTCTCTGTCAAGACATCTAGGGTCATACAACATGGAAAGACCCACTTCACTGGCAGTTACAGCTGCTGAAGCATGCTGAGAGAATATCTATGGACCCTGTCCGGTGGCTACTCCTGAATTAGATTTAGTGTTTCTGTCCACACTTGAGAAATCAATCAGAGATTTTACCTCAACCCTACATGCGAGAAGCTGCCTGGCTTGAGATAGCCTGACATTTTTATTTTTTTTATCCTCATCTGAGAACATTTTTCCTTTTTTTTAGATAGAGTGGAAGGAAGAGAGAGAGAAACATCGATGTGAAAGGGACACATCGAGTGGTCGCCCCCCACACAACCCAACCAGGGCCAGGGACAAACTGCAACCAAGGTACATGCCCTTAGCGGGAACCAAACCCGGGACCGCAGGGTGACACTCTAACCGCTGAGCCAAACCGGCCAGGGCTAGCCTGACATTTTTAAAAGCTCGCTAGATTCACCCTGGCAGGTCTGGCTCAGTAGTTAATGTTGGCCCACAGACCAGTTCTATAGAGTCGCAAGTTCTATTCAGATTAAGAGCACATACCTGGGTTGCAGTGTCCCTGACCCTGGTGGGGGTCATGAGGGAGGTAACCAATCAATATGTCTCTCTCAATGTCTCTCACATCGATGTGCCTCTCTCTCTCTCTCTCTCTCTCTCTCTCTCCCTCTCCCTCTCCCTCTCTCCCCCTGCCTCCCTCCCACTCTATCTGAAGATAAATGGAAAACTATCCTCGGGTGAGGATTTAAAAAAATACATACATATATATATATACATAAATAAAAGCTGGCTGGATTCAGACAGGCAGACTCTCTGGCAAGCGGACCCATACACTACCTTGGGGCTAAGTTAATGGCTTGGTTTCCACTCATACCAATCCTTTGAACTTTGGCCACTCTCCTTTCCAGACCCTCAAGATTTTCTGAAACCAGACCTTTAACACAGACTTCTAACAAAATGTTAAAGGGTCAAATAAACCAATAATTTCCAGTCCCCAGACTTCCAACTTGTTCAATAACACAGACATCTCTTCATAATTGCCTCAAAGAGGGGAACACCAGCTACTACTCAAACAGCCCACTACATCATTTTATACAAGTTTGGATTTAGAAAAGCAAGACAGGGTGACAGCAAGGCCAAAGGCAACTAACAAGACACCAGACTGCTCTGGTACTAGAAGGCAGAGCAGTCAACCTCTGGTTCCCAGGGGCCCACACTTACCATAATCACAGGTGGGCTGAGCACTTGTATCTGAGTACGTTGACTGCAAAGTGGTTTCAGATCCTTGGACAAAGCCTAAACATATGCACAGTGTGGTTAATTTCTCCAAACAAGCGATCTGCCAATGACCTAAGACTACCCTTTAGTATAGATTGGTAGGCCCTCCCCTCACTGGAAAGCCTAAATTCTAGCTTCTGAACACTTTAATTACACTTCCAGAACATATTAACCAATAGAAAGGCAGGCTATGTTTAACTTGCTATATCAGAAGAACTGGATAACAATTTTCAAATACTTAAACCAGTAACCCAAGGACGGGGTTTATTTTTTAACAATGTTTAGACAAATAATACTCCCCCCTTCCCCCAAACCTGAAACCAAAACTGTTTTGTATTTTCAATTTTCCCATAAAAATGTACATGTTACAATTACCTCTTAAATGTAATTACTTGGGTTAGAATGTTTACATGGAATGAACATTACATATAATATACATATTATTTCCTATTTTCTCAACTCTCAAACTATTTCACAACTTAAAATAAATTAGTACCAAGCAAGGAAAACTTGAACCTCTACCAGAAACTACTGCTTTTAAATGCTTATGGTAACAGACTATGATGAATACTAATACTACATTTTTAAAAAATCTTTAATGATTTACCCACAGCACTGAAATTATGACAGACACCATTAAGAAGCAGTATTTGCCTATTCCCATCAGGGCCAACTCATGACCTAAAAATAAAAGCCAGTGCCTCCAATAACTTATTTACAACAAAAGCATATACCAAGGATAAGCATTCACATATTTGTTAACATTTTCTCTAGTTCATCTCTTAAAACCACAGCAACAGCAGCCAACATTGAATAGGTATTTCCCCTGCAGGGTGCTAAGAGCTTCTGCATTATTTCATTTCGTCCTCACCACAGCCAACAAAGGGGACAGGGCCAAGATCCTTTACCCTGCAATTCCAGTCCAAAAAGGTCTGCAAACGAAGTATTCTCCTCAAATGTGGTACAAAAAATGATCTGTGAGGATAATTATGATCTTTCTTTACCCCACTTGGTACAGAAATAATGTGTTTAATTACTGGGTGCTAGTACACATCCCAGTGTGGGTGCTGTGGAATATCCTTTTCTCAAACTAGAATTCCAAAACACACCCAGTGCCAAAGGTTTCAAACAAGGATCCATGGACTACCACTTTATCTTTAATTTTCAGTAAAGGGAACTGAGAAGAGGTACCAGGGAAAAGGAAAGCCAAAAAGTATTCAAACCCAACCTTTTTAACCTTCCCTAATTAAAGAGGGCACATTCAAATGAATCCCCTCCAGGAACCCGGCAGCTTCCCCAGATACCTAAATTCTAAGCAATGATGTAACACATCAAGAAACAGAAAGCATTCTTCACATAATTAACCTGTGAGGAAGGCTCACAAGTATAAAAAAGCACCCAATACCTGTTTTCTACAGCTTGTTCAAGTAGCTTCTGGAAACTTGTTTGTTCAGCAACCGGGCCACCAGCAAAATGGCACCAGACTTTAGGTAATGTTAGGTAACGTGGTTTGTAAGTACTGCAGCTACAATTGGAACCTACCACAGGCTGACAGCAATACATAACGGAACACAGTATGAAAGCTGCAGAGCAAAAACTCTATGTCTATTCAGGAGAAAGGGGCCCTGGTTCTTTCTCCCCTGGGAAAAAGGAAAGACAATCTACACAACCTTAAGAGCTCAATGGCAACCTCTGCTCTAGTTCTGTCCCTGCCCACATTAACATTCTGGGCAGGACTTTCATTAATCAGTTATGCTCTAATTGTGAGTAAATTCTTTCTTGTCAGGGTTATAAATCACTCTCTTCTTGGTTTCATGAACCAACCTGACCAGCTCTAGGTGAAAAATCAAATAAGCAAGCTTTTGGTTCTATAAAGCTAAGGGTCAGACCGTGGATTTACAGTAACTATGCATCATAGCCCTCTCCTCTTGGCCAGTCTCTCTGACATCTTTTTTACACAAAAACATACAAAGCTTCTCAGTTTTATCTTGTTCCTTTTCTTTCTGAAACAGGATACTATTTGGTGATAACCAGCCTCTAACATGGCCTCCAGTGAGTCTTAACTTCTGCCATTATGTTAGTTATGTTGCCCCTTAACAAACTCATACAAGTAGCTAAAGTAACCAATAAGATATTGCAAAAATGAATATTACTTCCGAGGCTTCCCCCTTGTTCTCTCTTAGATCATTCACTCTGGGGAACACTAGACACCATGTTGTGAGGCCCCTTTAGCAGGACGGTGGAGAAGTCCACATGGTGAGGAACCAACAGCCAGCATCACCCTACTAGCCATGTAAGTTTAAGTCACCTTGGACATGAATCCTTCAGCACTAGTCAAGCCTTCAGATGACTCTAGTCCAGACTAACATCCAAAATGTAACCTCATAAGAGATCCCAAGCCAGAATCATTCAGCTTAACCACTTGTGTGTTCCTAACACACAGTAACTGTAAAATAATAAATATTCCCATAAAAAAATTGGTAGTAGTCCTGGCCGGTTTGGCTCAGCAGTTAAGGGCATCAGCCCACGGACAGGAGAGTCACCAGTTCAATCTTGGGCCAGTCGGGGTCATGCCAATTGATGTTTTGTTTTGTTTATTTTTTTCTCTCTCCCTCCCACTCTATCAAAAAAAAAAAAAAAAAAAAATTGGTAGCATTTAAGAACTTTGTTTTAAGGCCTGGTTCTGGATTTTTCTGTCCTGTGTTTCCATTGCTTTCATCTTTCCCCTCAGTGCCAGAGACAAAGACTCCTTTCCCAAGCATACATAAACTAAGTTCAAAAGCTGGACAAGTTATCAGAAAGATAAATTATTTTAATCACATTATATAAGTAATAATGCTGACATTTGTTTCAAGGCCTCCAGAAATTCTCCTTAAAGGCAAAATAATTGAGATATGATTAAAATGCCTTTCACTTTAGAGGTTAGTTTCTTAAAAGTGAAAGACACGATAAAGTAATTTTGGCTTTCAGTTGATCAAGATCCAGGAGCCCTGCTCGGTTTGGTTCAGCGGTTAGAGTGTCGACCTGCAGTCCAGAGAGACCCAGGTTCGGTTTCCACTAAGGGCATGTATCTCAGATGCAATTTGTCCCTGGCCCTGGTTGGGTCGTGCAGGTGGCAGCCACTCGATGTGTCCCTTTCATATCAATGTTTCTCTTCTCTCTCCCTCCCACTCTAGCTGAACAAAAAATGGAAAAATGTCCTCGGTTGTGGATTAAAAAAAAAAAAATCCAGGAAAAACTAATCATTACCTCATTAGCTTCACTAACTCCGTACCCACTCAAACCAAAGTTACAGCCTACAAGATCTGGAGTTAAAATTCAGACTCGGCCATTAGTGACCACTCTAACTCAGTTTCCTTGTCTATAAATATAAATGCCCCATTTTTAAGTTCCCCATAGCACCTAACCATTCATGTTCTGGTTTCTTCAGCAGTCTTGCTCCTAACCACCACAGAACTGTCTTCCAGGTCTCAGTAAGGCTTGGTGAAAAAGATTACATCTCAATTAATGTCAGTAACAACCTTACTGACTTTCCTCCTGAACCAGGAAAGCTACAGAAATGCTAGGACAGGACTGCCCAATCTTGGCATTACTGACTTCCAAGCCAGATAATTCTTTGTGGTAGGGGATCCATCTTGTGTACTGTAAGATGTCTAGCAGCATTCCTGGTCTCTATACACTGAATGACACCCCTCCCACCAGACATGACAACCAAAAATGTCTCAAACATTGCCAAATGTTCTACCTCCCTGGGGCGGGGATAGAACTGGCTCTGGTTGAGAACCACAGGGCTAAGGGATGACTGCTTGGTGTTCTTGCCAAGCTCCTGACCGAGGTGCCAGAGGAAGGAGACCTGGCACCACCTCCAAGCCTAGGCCAACATAAAGCAGCCTACTGCAGAGCCTCTGGCTCAGGTTCCATTCCTAGTTCCCAGTATTCCAGAGTAGAATGCTGGTTACCAGGCAACCACACATGCTCAGCCTAATACCCACCTGAAAGGGGGAGGCCTAGTCTATGGCTCCTGATTGAGCAGCTTCATTGGTTACTACCAAGACAAACCCAGCAGTCCAATTCATCTGGAGATAAATTACAATTGTCCACGCATATCTGAGGCCCCCCTCTCTTATCTTATCATCCACCCTCCGATTTGCTCAAGTACCACTGGCCTCCCTGGCAGAACTTCAAAGGAGCCAGGCAGCTCCTACCCCTGGGCCTTTAAGTCAAGGGCTCCTTGTGCCAAATACTCTGAACTCCCTTACTATGTCTAATCCAGTCTCTGCTTGAATGTCACTTCTTTACAGGTCTCCAACTACCCCAAGTAATAGAACAACTTCCGCAGGGTACCGACCACCTCAGAATATATCCTACATTCATTTGTTTGTTTGCTGTGGTCTGCCTCTCCCTATAAACTGTTTGAGGAATTCTTGCCAGTATTCCAGTACCTATTCAGCACCTGCGACGATGACTCTGACAGATGGTGAATGAATTACCATGGAAACGAGCCATTTCATGCAAGGTTCAGGCTGTCTCTCAGGACACAAGATGCCCCGCTCAGTCAAACCCTCCAAATATCTACTCCTCGCCCAAGGGCCTGGTGCCTCTACCAGCCCGGGCCGGCACCGGGAGAGTGGAGCTGCGGCATCCTGCAGGGACACTACGTGGGGGAGGGTGCGGCAACGGCGTCGGCAGCTAAACCCACTCATCGGAAGGGCCGAGGCCTGAGAAAAGGCGACCTGAGGCTGCGAGGTCCGAAAAGGCCAGTCCAGAGACGGAGGTGGTGAGAGAAAAGACCTCGGACCCCGCGGCCACGGGCGACAGAAACCAAAACCTCGCGAGCCCGGGAGCTGGAACGCGAGAATCAAGCAACAGAAAACCGAGAAGCCGAGGATTGAGGGGCGCGAACCTGAGGGGACCCGTCTGCGGCGCCATTTTGTGACCGCAGAAAGAGCGGTATCCAGGCCCCGGGGGAGGTGCGGGCGAGCCCGGCACGGCCTTGGCACATCCCAGTCCTTCCCCATCCCGAGCCTGACTCCGGACCCAGGCGGGCTCACCTGTGTAGCTCATGATAGCGGCGAACACTGCACCCGAGAATTTCGGCAGATGTCCTGCACGTCGGACGCGGAGATAGCCGTGGCAACCCCCGGGATCTTGCTACACACAATCGAGCCCCGCCTCCCGACCGTATTGGCTCACGCCCAGCTCTGACTTCACGTCTATTGGGTCATCACGCTGTCTATCTCAGAGTGTCCTTATACCTTGGCTGAGGCTATTGCCAATCTCATGAGAGCCCCGCCCTACCACTGCCTTCCGTTATCTCAAGCCCGCGGTGATTGGCTAAGATAAGCGGGTCTGGAAGTGGTGTCCTGTAGAGCTCGAAGGGGCGGAGCTATGAACTACGGAAAGACCTGAGGCTCAAGGGTGGCCGGGTGGGTGGAGAGTCTGTGCCCCCGAGGCCCGCCAGAGGGAGCTGGGTCTACAGCGCTGGGCAGCGTTCCAATCCTGTCTCCGCCACCCGGGTGCCGTGCCAATCTGGGCTGTTTCTAATGTCTCTGGCCATCAGCTTCTTCAAATGAGCATGGTAAAGCCATGTTGGAATGAAAATTACAACTAAACACCAAACAAGATGCTGGGCACAGGTTCAAACGTATGAGATAATATACATAATAGATAATGTGTAATCAGTCCAGGGCGGGGCGTACTAAATAAATGTTATCAATGGTTACATAACAATAACAAATATATTTATATAGCATATTTATATTATATATGTAGCAGATGTATTGTTTATCATCTCGAATGTTTCCTCACACCTGCGAGGACCTTGTTTTTTGTGTGTTTTTTAAAATTCTCATTTAAAAGATAAGAAAACCGAGACTTGGAATTCATGGCTTGCTCAAGGTCCTTGACACTTAAGTGTTAAAGCTGGAACGACCCCTCTAAAATCTTCTTGGTTGTTCTGACTTTAGAGATATGCCGTGGCCACACCAGGATCCAGCTCTGTCTTCAGCACCCTCACTGGATATGTGCAATCCAGTGTCAGAGACATCTCATAACTTCTAAGACAGTGTCTGGCAGAGCTGCAGACACTGAAAACAGTCATTAACATGTATTTGTGAAAATTCATATTGCCACGCAATTATGACTTTTACACTTTTTTCTGTCATAATACAGATAGGGAGGGGGCGGAGGCAGAGTTTATAACTGAAGAGACTAGTTATAAGTTAATAATTGATGAGTAGATGAGAGTTCGTTGTACTATTCTACCTTTGTAGGGTTGGAATTCTCCATAAAATTTTAGCAAAACAACCCCCCCCCAATGGGGATTCTGCAGAACTTGCTGCCAGGTGGGACAAGGGTTATGATGTACTGAGAAACTCCGTATGTGAAGCACATAAAACTGATGAATGTGCACTCTAGTTTTGGGGCTCGGCTCATTTGTCACCCTCAGGGATACCTGCCTGCCTGTCCACCAAGCTGTCCCCTGGACACATCTCCTGGGGAGCTTTCTTCATAGCACATACCACAGCCATCATTTTACCCTTATTTAATAATTAACATTTTAACCCTTTGCCTCAGAGAGTCAGAATAACTTAAGGGGTGTGCTCAGAAGTTTAGAAAAAGATCACTCTGTGGTAAGAACTGTATGTGACCCTTTCAAAGACTCACACAGCTATTACAACACAATTTGGATGAAGAAGGGCTTCCCATGTAAGTTTTGCATCATTTGAACTTTTTTTATATCCAGCTTACAGCACTTTTATACTTTTTAAACTAATTTATAAAAGGATGAAAGAAGTACCTTTAGGTCAGCTCTTATCCAAGAGATAACCTCCCTGCTTTCAAAGTCTCAGACACACCCACCCACAGAGTGGGACAGACAGCAGTGGTGAAGCCTTCCTCCACAGGGCAAGATGTGTGTCCTAACCTCCCATGAGCAGAAAAGCCAAGTGTGCAGGCCAAGATCACTCCTGTGGTCACGTTGTCACAGCTTCTTAGCCCTTCATCCCCAGTCAGGTACATGGTGGGGGCTGGGGTAAAAGGGTTGGGGCTGAGGAGGCCTCTTCTGTCTATACCCCTTGAGGTCATTCCCACTTTCCAGCCCTTGGCCGTTTCATTGAAAACGATGAGCTAAAAAACCACATGCAATAAACAAGAAGGAGCAGCCAACAAAATCTCTTAAAATCTCAGAAATGTTCAATAAACACTTGCAGAGCGAGAAAATAAATAACATTGCAGAGGAGCCAGCAGCTCCCTTTCTCTGTTACTGGGGTTCAGGGTGCATGTATCTCCCGACAGGTCTTGAGGGCAGGCCAGTCCCAGCTCTCTAAAGGCTCCTGGCGGCGGTGCACTCCTTCCTCCCCCAGATGCTCACTGGTCAGCTCCTGACTCTCGAGAGCCTTTGGGCCTCAACTGTTTCTCCATCCTGGCTCCCTTCCTGGACCAGCTGCCCAAAGCCCTGTTTCCTCTCCTCTGCACATAGGAGCTGCTTCATCAGCCGACCAGAGCCCCCACCGGCCATGCCATAGAGGGTCAACAAGCTGGAAACTTGAGCTCATCCCCAGCTAGGTCTGACTGGCTTGGCAGCCAAAGGGAAAACCTAGGACCTCTGGGGGCTCTGGGTGGAGGCAGCTTGATCCCAGCCCCAGATGCCAGCAGATGCCAGCCTGTCCACTTGACAGAAAAACACACGCTGGCCGCCTGCCCCAGGGTGTTTCCAGAAGAGAAATTTAATCTAATTTACATACTTCTAGGTACATCAATAACCAAAATGTGGCCACTGAAAAAAGTTAAAAGATTGATCAGCTCCCGGTTTCTAGCTGGCCCAGGATCACAAAATAAAAAGATCCACGTTCCTTATTCTCTACACAAATGCGTTTTTAAAAAAGTGAAAGGTCTAGGGAGCTATACATAGAAAGGAACAGTGAAAAGAGGGAGGGGGTGGGGATGGGGGAGGAGAGTCCCACCCCATCCCCTCCAGGGCCCGGAGCCCCCAGAGGCTCTGGGGAACCTGGACATGGCAGGAGGCAGCTGTCAGCTCTGAGCTCTTCCCAGCTGGGAAGGCCCCTCTGGGGGGGGCAGCCAACAAGGATTTCCGTGGCATTGTGGGCTCAATGGGGGCTCCCAGGCCCAGGTGGGCCCACAAAGGGAGCATGCCTTCCCCTGAGCAAGCACCGTGGCATGATGTGGTCGTTTGACTCGGGAACTGGGGGGCTGGGGCAGATCCCGGGTGTCACGAAGTGTGTGCGTGCATGCGTGTGTGTGTGTATGTGTTTGCATGTGCGTGCGTGTAAGAGGATACTCATGGGGCAAGAGGGAACCAGGAGAGGGGGTCTTTGGGGTCTTTACAAATGGCCACAGATGGCAAATAGAACCCCCACCTGGCTGCTAGACATTGGGGAGTGCTGGCCTTCTTCCCATAACCTGATCACCTGCCACCAGACACCTGGCCTTGGCCCTGGCTGGACTGGGTAGGTGTGGCCTGAAGGAAGATGCCCTGGGTTTGGCCCCAGAGTCCTTGAGCTGGGGAAGGGGCGCCCTGGCTGTAGTGTGCCCGGCCCCCAAGGGTGCCGGTTTGAGGTTTTGGCTTGCTCCTTTGGGAACGGAAAAGAAAGAGGGAAGAGAGGGAGGAGGAGACCGAGGAGGAGGAGACAGAGGTGGCACGAGAGAGATCTGGAATGCTTTTGTGTTAGGGTGCCTCTGCCGCCGCTGTCTGTGCTGGCGGGGCCTGGGGCTCCTCGGGCGGGGGATCTGCTTTGGAGAAATTCATCTCCAGGATGTGCCGCTGTAAGTGCCGCACCCACTCCTCCTGGATGGAGAGAGGTCCCTGGAATTCCACCTCACAGAACCTGCGTGGGGGACAGAGAGAGGGAGGAGTGGCCAGTGCCCTGGCTACACCGTGAGTGTCCAGCAAACCTGCTGTTGCTCAGCGTTGACAGAGCAAGCCCCGGATTTGAGGGAAAGGAGCCCAGAAGCCAGATGTTCCCTGATGAACAGCGACCTCTACGCATCACAGGGTACTGGCCAGGTCCCCTGAAGCCCCATCTCTATGTTCAGGGCAGTCTGCTGGCGCAGGTGCTGAGTATGGGCCATCTGGCTTCCCAAGCATCTCCACCATCTGACTAAGAATGTGCTCTGATTGGAGAAAGCAGAGAAGCAGATCCTGCCCTGCCAGGCTGCAGTATAGAAGGATGAAGCTGGGGAAAGGAGGGTCAGGCACTAACAAGCACCTTCCCTGCTCGTGCACCAAACCCACCAGCTCCCAGCTCTCACACCCTAAGGAAGGTCTCACAGCACAGAAGCCTCAAACCCAAGCTTGTGGCTAGAGAGACTTAGGTTTGAATCCTACTTCTGATTTGTCCTGTGTGGCCTGAGGCAGCCCTCTCATTCCAGACTCCCAGTTTCCTAGCCTCTGACATTCACCTAGACTTTGGTAAAAATGAACTAAGACCTATTTTTTTCTTAATCAGGAAGACACTTGTTGAGAACTTACTGTGTTTCAGACACAGTCTGAGTGCTTTATAAACATTCAACTCTTAATCCTCATAACAAATCCATTTGTAAGGTGGGAATTATATAGGTGGGAATATTGAGGCATGGAACAGAAAGTCCTTGCCCAAGGTCACTAAGCTGCTAAGTGTCAAGGTCTCACTGGCTACAAAGCTCAGGGTCCCAGCCTCATGCTCTGAGGTGTCTCTGTCTGTGAGGAGCCCTTAGCCCAAGCCCAGCCCACCCCAGGGCATTGTTGAGGTTCCCTCTCCCAATCCTGAGCAGCCCCTGTTCTGTTCAGAGGCTCTGGGTGGCCAAGCCCAGGCAGGTAGCCTCCCTCCTTCCCTCCCTCTCCCAGGGACCTCATACCTGCACTTGAGAGTATAGATGTTGCCGACGAACTTAACCAGTGACGTCTGGGGGGGACGGGGCACCAGGGAGGGGACTGGCCGGACCCGGGGTGGGGGTTGCCGCACCTCCTCCAGCTTCTGCTGCAGGTCATTGGCTTCCTCGCCCCCCCTGGCCGCAGAGGTATCTGCAGGGCGGGCTTGTCGGCGCTCAAATTCTGAGTTGGGGTGGAGGGGAGAGGGATAGGAGATAAGCTGGAGGGCAAGGCCCCTGGGGGAGGTTTCTGCCTTCAGCAAATAATGGGCAATTACTGTGGGGATTTGTAAGATGGGCCAGCTGGTGCCTGGATGCTGCCTGGCCCTGGTGACAGGTGGGATGGCAGATGGATAAGTGAATGGGTGAGCAACTGAGGAAGTGACTCCAGGGCAGATGCACAGTAGAAAACCTGGGGGAACAGTGGGTGGACCCTGCCGGTGTCCAACACCCTCATGACCCTCTGCCCCCAACACTCACTGTTGATGTTCTGTCGCTGGTGCTCCTCAGCTTTCACAGTGCCCGGTGGGCTGGCTGCCAAAGGCCGATCACCACTGTCAGCTGCCCGGCCCGCTTCCGGCCCTGGCTCACCCCCAGCACTGCGGCCCACCACGGACAGGCCCCCAGGTGCCAGCCCCAGGGGAGGCCGCTTGTCGCTCTCACGGCCATGGCCAGAGCTGCGGAACTTCTTGGTGAAGGGGCGGCCACCCTGGATGTAGCTGCGGTAGGCGCCCACCTTCTGGGGCCGGTGCTTGATCCACTCGCTCAGCGTCTCGATGGGTGAGCCATTCACGCACCACTCAGTCACACCGAACTGCCGCAGGTGCGCCCGAGCATGGCTGGCCAGGGCCTTGCGGTTTTCGAAGTAAAGGCCACACAGCTCACAGCAGGCCTCAGTGGCTGCAGACAGAGGGGGCACTGCTGAGCCCCAGTCCCAAGGGAGCAAGGGTACCCAAAAGTCGCAGCCCAGGTTCGGAGCCAGTCCCGCCTCCCACTGGGGCCTTGACCCCTGCTAAGGGTGGGCATGCGTTTGGCAGTGCCCAGCCCTGCAGGCCCCAGCAGATGCCCTCCCAAGACCCTGCCACCCACTGCTTACAGGAGTGGGAGGTCTTCTCATGAAGGGTCTTTGCCTTGAAGGGCAGTTCAGTCTGGATGTAGGTCTTGGCCTTGACCTCTGCAGGGAGGAGGCGGTCCTCCTGCAGGGGCCGCTTGGCTGCCACTGAGCCCAGGTAGCTGGTAGCTGAGGGCTTGGCACCAGTGATGGGTGCCAAGCTGAGCTCACGGGGTACCTGGGCCAGCCCAGCTCCTGGTTTGCCTGGCCGGCCAGCCATGGGCACCAGTGGCAGGAGGGGCTGCACCGACCCAGGAGCCGCTGTGGGGGGCCCATCCTCAATCAAGGCAGGGGCCAGGTCTCCAGCTGGAGGCTCCTTCTTGATGAGGCACGACTTGGACTTCTTCTTAAGGATCTCCCGAAGTGTGTCGATGGGCGAACCATTGACAGACCACTCAGTCACACCCATCTGTCGCAGGTGGGAGCGTGCATGGCTGGATAGGCCCTTGCGGTTCTCAAAGAACTCACCACAGAACTCGCAGCGGATGTCACGCACTGGCTCTGCCCGTGATGCTGCAGAGGGTTTGGAAAGAGGGGAAAAGAGGGAGGTGACTAATGGCAGAAAGCCTCCAAACTCAAGGCCAGTGTTAATTGCCCTGCTGACCCATCCATGCAACCCCATACCAGAATGACCTGTTCCCTCATCTTCCTCCAGTGGCCCTTGTTTACATCTAGTCTTTCTGCTTGTTTTTTTTTATTTTTTATCCTCACCCGAGGACATTTTTCCATTTTTTTGTTCAGGTAGAGTGGGAGGGAGAGAGAGGAACAGAGAGAGAGAGAGAAACAGCGACGTGAAAGGGACACATCGAGTGGCTGCCACCCACACGACCAACCAGGGCCGGGGACATGCCCTTAGTGGGAACCGAACCCGGGTCCCTCTGGACCGCAGGCTGACGCTCTAACCGCTGAGCCAAACTGGCCAGGGCTTTCTGGTTTTGTAACCTCAAAGTCTAGTTGGTTTCCAGAAGACTCCCTGTGACATGGTTACGTGCTAAGGAGCAAGCACTCCCTTGATCCAGGGCTCAGATGCCAGGGTGACTATGACCCCATGTGATGCTAGATAAGCCATTTGCTCCCTGAGCCTCAGTTTCCTCCTCTCCTCTGCAAAGTGGAGATGAAAACTTCCATCTCCTAGTGTTACTGGGATGGCCTAAAGCGGGAGCAGTTCAGAGCACATGACACCAAACAGCACCAAGCAGCACATGAATGCTAAGGCCTAAGGCTTGGCCATCCTCATCTGCTGGGCATCAGCCAATCTGACAGTGCAAGAGGGAAATGACTGACAGAGACATTACAGCTACTGCAAACACAGAGCTTTTTTTTTTTTTTTTAACGTGGCACCTTGCTAAGTGCTTTATATCACTTCAGAAAACCATACAGAGTGGGGACCATGCTGATCTCCATCCTCCAAAAGAGGAAACTTGCCCAAGGTCATATATTGCTAGTACGGGGTAGCTGAGATCCTAACCTGAACCTGACTCCCACTTAGTGACCACAGATGTCAGAAAGACAGTTTAGACACCAACTTCTGGTGGTTCTCTACTCCTGCCCATGGCAGACATTACTAATTGATCGCTGCAATCTTTCTCCCTGGGAATCTGGTTGGTAGCCACTAACAAATCAATTGAAGATGACACAAGAAATAGAATCATTTTGCCATCATTGAATGTATGAATGGAGAGTCAAATAGCAGTTCAGTTGGGGTTCAGCATAGCAGGACCATACAGGTAGCCCCTAATCTTCTGGAACTGTGTATCCTCCCTTCCAGTTCAACCCTAGGCCTTTTGGGTACCTGGAGGGCAAGGGGGAGGTAATTCCCCACCTGACCTGTTTTCCCTACCTCACCCCAGGGTCACACTTACACAGGTTCAGGGGGGCCATGTCTTCCCGTGGCGCCACCCAGGGACCCTCAGACGGGTGCAGGTCCCCATGAAGGGCCCCCGGCAGCATCTCACGTTTGATTTCCACACGCATTTGTTCAGGCTTCAGTTTCTTGGACAGGGAGGATGCGGTCAGGCCTGAGAACATCTTTCGGGCCGTGGGAGGAGGAGAGGCAGTTGGTGAGTGGCCCAGGGGGCTGCCTGGTGGTGGTGGCAACTTCTTGGCCAGGGGCGAGAGGTGAAGGTCTGCAGGGCTGCGGGCTTCCAGGGAGCTGCCAGGACCTCCGCTGCCCACCACCTTGGCCAGGACTTTAGGGCTGGGTCCAGGTGGATTGGGGGGTCCGCTGGGCCGGGACTGGGTCCGTCTCTTGAGGATCTCCCGCAGTGTATCGATGGGTGAGCCATTGACATACCACTCAGTCACACCCATCTGCCGCAAGTGTGAGCGCGCATGGCTGGAAAGACCCTTTCGGTTCTCAAAGAACTCCCCACAGAACTCGCAGCGGATGTCTCGAGCTGGTTCTGGGCCAGAGGCTGCAGCAGGAGAAGAAAGGAGTGGTTAGCACCATGGGTACCATCAGCATTGTCACCTGCGGGTCTCCTGGTCAGCTTGGCAGCAGCACACCCACAGGCTGGGGTAGTGGTGGAGGGCAGGTCAGGGAGCTGAGGACCGGGGTGGGGGCTAGACACCCAGCAGGAGCAAGGGGAAGCTCCAGAGAGCCATGGGCCCTCGGTCCTGGTGGAGAAAAACGGAACCAATATTCCACAGCTCTGCAGGTCCCGACAAGGATTGGGGCAGGAAGGCAGGAAATGGTAGCCTAAATACCATGTGCCATCCAGACCAGGGACAATCACGGGCACCTTCCACACCAACAGGCAGCACCCCACCCTTGGCCTTTATTCTCAGGGAAGGTCACAGCATGGAGATCAAAGGCCAAGAGGGAGTTGACAGCCGACTGCCAACAAGATCTCTGGGCAGAACCAGCCCACTGCCAAGGGCCCCTGTCTACTCCCTGCCCCAAGAGGGAGGGAGTAGGGAGGGGGCTGCGACCCCCCCGGGAGGGGCTCCAGGGCCCGCAGGGAGGAGGGAGGCAGCTGAAGCGAGAACCTACAGAGGTTGAGAGGAGACGGCTCCACATCAGAGGCCCAGAAAATGCCGGCGGCTGTGGCGGCCGAGAGGTCCTGCTTCCCCCATGGGCTGGCCATACCAGCAGCCTTCAGCTTGGCCTTCTTGGCCGGCGGTGGGGGGGGGAGCAAGGAGAGGGCCGCAGAGGCGGGAGGAGGCCGCCCCAGCTGGGCCAGCACGCCGCGCCCGGGTGGGAGGCGATTCTGGACGCCGACCCTCCTGATGAGCCCGTGGAGCACGTCTATGGGGGATCCCTTGGCGTCCGGGTCGCTGACGCCCAGGTGGCGCAGGTGGGCGCGGGCGTGGCTGGACAGGCCCTTGCGGGTCTCAAACCAGGCACCGCACAGCTGGCAGTCCAGCTCTCTGCCCCCGTCACTATCTAAAGCTGCGGAGACAAAACACAGGGGGGGGGTTCACGGCCGCCACCTTGGCCGCCCCTGGGGGACTGAGGTAGGAGGGCCTGGTGTGATTCTTGGTTGCTCAGGCCGTCCGGGGTCCAAGACTTATGTCGCAGATTGATTTTAAGAGGTTCTGGGAAGTGGGAAGTCCTGCTTCCTGTCTTGCCCTCTGGCATCAAGATGAATGTGGAGAGCTCAAGGATATGGGTTAGAGATTGTAACCCACTTCCAGTGGTCTAATCTGATACCCTCGGGCCTTCTTCACTGGGTCCCCCAGCTATGGGAGCTGTGCAGGGTAGGTGGTGGGTACAAAGCAGGGCCCTGCCTGGCTGCCCAGCATCATGCAGCCAAAGGCACACCTGCTCAGGGCCCTGCTCCTGAAAGCACAGCGGACTACGGAAGCAGCCTCATTGGAACCTGAGGTGCCAAATGGGGGGCCCTGTTGGGCAGGGCACCAAGACCCTAGGCTCATTCCTAGGCTCTAGGGGCCACAATGTGTGGAAAGGCCTGATTTCCTAAGAGTCACCCAAGTTAAACCTGCTTACTGAGCCTGAGGGCTTTCTTCCCACACCCTACTTAGCCAGACCCACAGGCAGACTGGACCCGGCACAGTCAGTGGTGCCTCTGCACTGGACTGATGGCCAAGAGCATGTGAAAACAGGGACTGGACCTCCTGTCAGGTTGCCCACTTATCTACCTGCAGGACCTAGGATGCCCCAGGAGAACCCTGGTTCCTTTTACTGCCCTAACCCTCAGGCCCAGATAAGGTGAAAAGCTATCCCTAAGTGGCAGCCACAGACAAGCCTCCAGGGGAAGAATAGCCAAGTAAAGTGGGAGACAAGTAAAAATATGCAGTGTGGCCAGCACAACAGGAGACTCAGCACTGTGATCAACATTCTGACCCAGTTGACCCAGAACACAGGAGCTGCAGTCTCCGTTGCCCCCACCCTGGACCCTATAGCCCAACCTGAGGCCCCCACCCTGCCAGTGCTGGCACCTCCCTCGGCTCCCAGGACCCACACTCACTGAGGTTCAGGGGCCCCTCGTCCTCAGACTGAGGCCACTGTGCCTTTGGGGAGGCCGGCCGGGGGCTCAGGGACAGCTGGGGGCTCTTGTCCTCAGGATTCTTGGGGGTAGGGGAGCCTGCCAGGGCCAGTGGTGCCTTCTTGAGGAGTGGGGAGCTGGGTGGGTGAGCCAGGCCCTTGGCTGAGAAGCCAGGAGGCGACTTGATGGCCTTGTTGACAGCAGGGGCATCCAGGGGCTTGGCCAGGGTGAGCAGGCTCTGTCGGGGGGCCCCAGCGACCACCTCCTTCGGAGAGCTGGACTTCTTAGTCAGGCCCGGAGGCAGCCCGAGGGGCGTGTCAGGCAGGCCCTTCTGCTTCACGAGCTCGTAGAGGAGGTCGATGGGGGCACCGCTGCTCTCGGACTCTGCCACACCCAGCTGCCGCAGGTGGGAGCGTGCATGGCTGGACAGGCCCTTGCGTGTCTCAAAGCAGGCACCGCAGACCTCGCAGGTGGTCAGGCTCTGAGCTGGAGGGCAAGACAGAGGCCAGGAGAGCCAGCTGTGAGACCCCACAGGCCCTGCTCTCCCACTTCTCTTCCCCTGGGTCCCACTCACCCAGGCTCCTTATAAGGGTTTTGCTTCAGTCAACCCCATATGACCCTTAAAATGACCCTAATGAGGTGGGAACTGGCCTATCCAGTTTGCAAATAAGGAAACTGAGTCTCAGAGAGTGGAAGAGTTATGACCAATGGCACAAAGCAGGAGGCAGAGCCCTACAGTGGTCCAGCCAGTGAAATGCCTTTCAGATCTCCAATGTACCACAGTGTCCTGGCAATAGGTTTTCACGCAACTGCTGACCTGCCAGCCTCATGCTTTCCAGAGCTAAGTCCTGGCCACCCTCTGCCATTCAACTCATACCCCAAACACTGGGTTGAAGGCTCCAGCCAGTCTCTGTGGTACCCTGCACCCTCTTCTGCAGAGCCCTTATCCCTGCCTGTCTGCTTCTTTGCCTCTGGCTCCCCAACTTCATGACCCCAAGGACAAGAGCCAGGTCTGTTTTGCATCTTTCACATTCCTGGGGGCCAGCAGAGTTTGTCACTAATCAGTAATGACCTGAGAATCAGCATACAGACAAGACAGTATCATGAGGAAGATCACATAGCTAACTAACAAAGGTCAAAGTCAGCCAATGAACTGGGTCTGAGTGTGAGCCCTTGACAACCATGACCACTGCTTCTCCGGATGCCCCTCCCTCGCCCAGTGAGGGTAAAGCTCAAGGCCATGCATGCCCAGGGCAGCAGCAGCTCAAAAAAGAAGACAGCTGGTATCTCCTTGGTGCTTTGTGGTGCAAAAAGAAAGCTGTGGCCAACCCGGGGCCCCACATTAACCCCCGGGGCCCCACATTAACCCCCAGGCCCAAGAGCTCCCTGTGAGTGTGACCAGCCTGGCCAGCACCACCGCCCTGCCACCTGGGCCACTCACCCTTGAGGTCTGGCAGCTCTTGCTTGCTGCCATGAGAAACCTCTGCAGCCACTTTGCTGCTCAGCCGACTGGCCACCTGCTCCAGGGCCCCAGGAGCAGGTAGGCTCTTCTTGGGGAGCGGAGGGGAGCCCAAGTCCATGGCCACCATGGTGTTTTCTTCAGAACCCAGGCCTGCGAGGTTGGGAAGACAAGCTCAGCCCAGGTAAGGCATGGGCTGTGTACCCCCAAAATAAGGACTGACAGCAAGAAACATGGTGGTGGGTGGAGCCTTATTCCTCATCCTTGGTGCTTGCTATCGCTCTTGGGGGCAGCTCACCCCATGGTAGTTGAGACTCCATCCACAAGCCCCAGAGACAGTATGATGCAGGGATGTCAAGGCTGCTCACTGACAGCAGAGACTGGGAACAACTTTCACCCCATTCTCTGAACACAAAAAGGTTAGGGGACACAGTGCTAGTCTGAGCCTAGACTCCCATCCTAGGAGATCTTAGAGAAAATCTTTCTCTGGGCACAACTTGTGGAGGAGAGCATTTGTCAGTGTTGGGGGGCAGGTGGGGAATGGTCAGAAGGGGAAGTCAGTGAGAGAAGGCCAGGTTCAGAGGCCCGAGAGGCAGTGCAGAGGCGAGGAGCCAAGGACTGGGAGAAGGACTTGTGGGGAATCTCCAACCAGACAAGACAGCTGGGGCTGCAGAGACAACTGGGAGGTCTTGGGCTGGCCTAGTTAGCATAAACTGAGCTCTAAGTGGGATAAGGTGAGAATGAGGATGTAACTGGGGACGAGTGTAAGAATCACATAACTTTGTATAAAGTTTGTGAAGCATCATCCATCACGCCAGTAAGCTTCCCTGGGTTGGGTGTGCACGAGAACAGGGAGTCAAAGGTGCATGTTCATGGTCTAATTTTTCACAAAAAGAGGCCTGAGAGGCCCACTGAGCCCCAAGTCTAGTGCTTAGAGTATGGAGAGGGCTCTGAGGATGAAGCACCAGTGTGTTAGATGGGGCTTTGGAAGAATTCAGTGCTATGATGGGAGCCAGAGGATCCCTACTCAGTCTGAGTCCTATGGAAGCAAGAAGGCAGACAGAGGGGGAAAGTAGAGCCAGGACACCGAGGACTTTGTCAAAGTCTTCGGGTAAAGTGAAGTGGGCGCGTCTGTCAGATGGAACAGGGACCGTGTCAGAGCTGAAGTGACTTGGAGTGGGTTTCCGCGCCAGAGAAACCAGAACTCTGGCAAGGAGCGCTCTCGGGGCTCCAAGAGGAGCAAAGGGCATCTGTCACACGGGGCGAGGGACCCACAGGGTGGCGGTGGAGATTGTTTCTGAACCTGAGAGCGGCGACAGGAGGCCTGGGACCGCGCGCGACTGGAGAGGCTGGGGGGAGGGGCACTCCCAGAGACTGGACCGTGGGCGTCGGGGGCGGGAAAGGGCAGACAGGACGCCAACTTTGCCCTCCCCTAACCCTCCCCGGCTCAGGCTCTTACCCGGCGCGGGTGCGGGCGCAGGCCCGGGCCCCGGCTCCGACTCGGCCTTGGGCCCGTCCCGCGGTGGCGGCGGCGGTGGTGGGGGTGGGGTCAGTGGCGGCGGAGCTGGGAGAGCCCCGGGGCCCGGGCTTGGGGGGCTGGGCGGCGGCGCCCCCGCGGGCGCGCGCTCCCGGACGCCCCCTGCGCGCGGCCCCGCAGCCGCCTTGCTCTCCGCTTTTGTCACTCGGCACTGGGCGGTGGAGGCGGCCATCTTGGCTCCGGCGCACGCGGGGCGGCCGCCCCAGGCAGGAGCAGTGGAGCTCCGAGCGCCGCCACCGATCCCTCTCCGCTCCGCCCCTCGGTGTGCACCCAGGGCGGCCGGCCGAACGCCGAGCGCCGAGCGCCAGGAGCGAAATCATCGTCCCTACCCGCGCCGTGGCTCACGGATGCACGCAAGCGGTGCCCCTAGCGGCTGCCAACACCCGCCCCAAACCCGGCAGCCCTAAGGCTAGGATGGGAAGCCTCCAGCCACACGCATTCACCTTAACAGCCTCCAGGTTCCCAGACACCGGAGAGGACCTAGGACCTACCCTGGGACCTGCTCCATTCCCTTCTCTGGAAGTCTCCCCTCTGGGTCGAGGATCCTGGAAGATCCCTGATTCCCAACCGCGAGGATCCCCCCAACATCATCCTGACCGCACTGTTGCGCAATCCTACAGAACTTCCCACATGGCTGGCACCACATTTTAAGCAAAACCTGTTTCTCTCTAACACCAAGCAGATTGTCCCCAGCTGTTCCTTGACAGCTGGGTGGGACCAGAATCTGACCGTTGCCCCGCCCCCAACTTGGCACCCGCCCCCTAAAGCCCACCTAGGGAGAGGTGGGAGAGGCTTTTAAGGACAGCTTTGTAGGGCTAGCGCCCAGACATAGCCCTAATCTTGGACATTCTTCCTCAAAGCAAGGCTCCCAGGATTTTCTTAACCATTCCTTAACTGCCCACCACCCCCAACCCTTCATTGAACGACTGATCTAGCTCACCCTCACAAGGACAAGGCCAGGGCAGTGCTGGGCTGCTTCCTCACACTCTGATGGTTGGCTAGGTTCCTCAGCACTAACTAGGAGGCTGGCACACTGGTCTCCTGGTGGAAACAGCTTAGCCAAAGCTCAACCTGGCTGCTGGGTGTGTAAGAGTTGTGAGAATGACAAAGAAAGGGACAGGGCTAGAGTCTACGAACTGCCAGCTGTGCCTCCAAGCCACCACAAACCTAGCTAGGTGTGTGAGCTGAGTGCCCAGGGGGCAGTCTCCAGCAAAGGCAAGAAGCCTGAGGTCAGGTCCCCACTCTATCTCTCCCCAAAATGTGACCTCAACCTGTCACTATCATCTCTCTGTGCCTCAGTCAGCTCTTTGTCCAAGGAGAAGAGAGGGCTTTGATAGCCCTCCCCTCCCTTTTGGGGACCCTCAAGTGCCCGTCACTGGTAAGGGGGCTTGAAGATGGGAACAGCATATCTCAGAATATCGATCGAGGTAGGACTCTGGAAGCTCCAGACAGGAGAAACAAAGGAAACCTCAGCCCCAAGCAGCCCCTGGACACCCCACCCCTCCCCATGTTCAGGTACCTTCTCCATTCCCCAAAGCCCACCTACTCCTCACTGCAGTTCTCTGTCTCGAGGTCCGGTAAAGGCTTCTAAAAGTCATGTTCCACAAGGCTGTGTCCCTCCATGATGCCCAGCACCAGGCCAAAATATTACTTCTGCATTTCCCAAGCCATCTCACTACACAGACCACCAAACATGGTGTTCAGAAGTCTAGCTCTGCAGCTTTGTGGCTATGGCAAAGCAGATAACCCGGTTTCCTTATCTGTAAAACAGGAACACAACAATCCTTAGCCCCACGGAATTGCTTTGTGGCATACATGAGATGAAACCTTAGTACACAGCAAGCACTCAATTATGGGAGCGATTATCACTGCTGCTGGACAAATTAGGCACCACTGAAAATCTAGAGTACAGATTCTAGATCCACACTGCTCAATAGGATCAGACAAACCCTGTACATTTCGAGTGCTCAATAGTCATATGTGACCACTGGTGACCTTGTAGGACAGTACACATTTCCATCATCTCAGAAAGTTCTACCAAATGGCACCGCTCTAGATAGAAGATGTTATTAAGAGCAGGGATCTGGAGTCTGACCTGCCTGAGGTTTCAAATCCAAGCTCCACCACTTCTGGCTGTGCGACCTTGGGTAAGTTAATTAAGCTCTCTGTGCCTCAGTTTCCTCATCTGTAAAATGGGGTTCATCATACCACCCAATAGGGTTGTCATGAGGATGTATATGAATTTTTGTTTGTAAAGTGCTTAGAACAGTATCTGGCTCCTAGTAAGAGCTCAGTAAGCATGTTAAAATCATTGTTGGGGAAGCGGTGTGGAACTGGATCCAGGAGGAGCTCTGGGCCAGCCCAAGTAAAACACAAGCAACCTGAAAGTGGTAGGGTGGTTGTGGAGTTGCCAACATACTTTGTAGAGTAACTTGAAACACTTTTAGGAAAGGGGAGTGGCTGCCCCCCTCCCATCTCTCCAGGCTCCTGGGAAGGGTCAGGGCTCCACATGGGCCCACCTTCTCTCCCCTTACCATCTCCGTAGGCTGACCCAGGGTCCTCAGCCCAGGTGGGTGGGAAGGGCACTGTGAGAGGAAAGCGGGGCCTGCGGGTGGACAGATAGCCACCAGGCATCCCCCCAGGCTCATGGCCAAGGGGGCTGGAGGGCCTCTCAGCAGCCGAGGTGGCCAGCAGCTCCTGTAGGATGTTGATGGGTGAGACGGTGAGCTCCCAGTTAGTGATGCCAAAGTCACGCAGGTGGGCCCGGGCGTGGCTAGAAAGACCAGCCCTCGTGTCAAAGCCGGCCCCGCAGAAGTCACAGCGCATCAGGCTGAAGGTGCCAGGGTCAAAGTTAGCCACTGTGGAAAGAGAGAGGACATGGACTGCCTGGGTGGGAAAGAGGGGATAACTCTCCAGCCCCAGCCCTCTCTTCTCTGAGGACTGCTTACCCTCCGAAGATCACACACCTGGTGCTGTTCCTCACCTGGATGCCTCCCTTCCCCTTCACCCATCGTGCTCCTGCTTGGGTCAGCTTCTGAGTCCCCCCAACACTCCCCCCAACTCTAAGAAGCCTTCTCTCCTGTGGTACCACCCTCAACAGCTCTTAGCATCAGGGACCCCACCCTCAAATACTTCTCCAGTTGTGGATTTGCAATCATTTGGGTGAGTGATCAATTAAGACCCTTCTCGTGTCTAGAGCTCATATTCCCAGAGCTTCCCCTATCACAGCCTCAGTCACACTTATCATAACTGCCTGATTTTGGGGCTGTCCGCCCATGTCCCTCACCCTCAGTGCACATGCGCGCGCGCAAACACACACACACACACACACACACACACTCAAACACCATACCAGCACTTCCCAAAGTGGTCTCCATGTCTGCCAGCATTAGAACCACCCAGGGTACTCATGTTGGAGAAAAACCTCTGGAATCAGAACCTTGGTGCCTGGGACTCTGCATACCTCACAGGCAGCCCCAGGGATTCTGAAACCAGCCAGGGTCCCATCATTGCTGTGACAAGGCAAACTCCAGGAGAGTGTTTCATTCACTGCCATCGCCCCAATGCTCAAAACAGTGGGGACCTCACTCAGTAAATATTTGTCAAATGAAGAAACCAATGAAATCCCTGCCTGGGACTGACTCCTCTGCCTATACTCCTTCCTCTAGCTGCTGGAAGGGTCAGAGCATGGGGATATCCTCACACCTCCACCGAAGTGGTTGCCTTTGCTGCGGCTCCCAGATCTTTCCAGAGGGGAGGCCCCAACTTCACCCAGCTTGGTACTATGGGAGGATTTACAGTGAGGGTTGTTGGTTGGTTCAGACTCGGCTGCCCAGCTGTGTGTCTCGGGGGCCTCAGAGGGAGGCAGGTGCTGGAGTGAAGCCCCCCTACCTTTTTTCTTCTTCTTCTGAAAGGAGAACCTGCGTTCGATGGCCTTCACCTCCTCAGCAGAGATGAAATGCCGAACATTGTAGCTGACGCCCACACGGTTTAGATGGCCCCGCACGTGGTTGGCCAGGCCGATGCCATTGTGGAAGCGATCAGGGCAGTAGGGGCACTTCCGGTCCTCATGCTTCAGTGCCACTGCTGGGTCCCCATCCAGGATTGTGTCCAGCCCCAACGAGCCACCCAGTGGTGCATCCAGGAGCAGGAAGTCCAAGGGGTGTGTGCCCCCCAGCCCCAGCTCCTCGGGCTGCAGCCTTGGGGGTGCCCTAGCTGCCACAGCCAGGACCTGAGACCTCAACTTGGCCACCAGCACAACTGGCACCATCCCAAGGAGCTGCTGATGCTGTGCTGGTGAGGCCTTGGCTGCCCGCAGGGCTTCTCGGAAAGTCCGCTTCAGCTCCAGGGCTGGTTCTGGGATGAGGCCAGGGACAGCAAGGGATGGAAAGACCCCATTTTCCGAGAAAAAGTCCATTTCCGAGGCCAGTTGTATACCCTCCTCTTCCTCTTCACTCCAGGGGTGCCTCTGGTCCCCCAGTTGGGCTGGGAGCCCCTGCAGATGGACAGCATTTTTGCTTCTACAGGGCTGTAAGGAATACGGAGTGGATGCTAGTGGTGAGTGAAAGGCTGACCTTCCCAGGGTCGTCTGGCTCACACTGTGCGGTAGTGGCTTTGACAGTGGGAAATCCCTTGTGCCAAGCTGCTGGCAGCCTGGGCCAAAGGCCAGGCTGGGGTCATATCCAGTAGGGTTCTTCCGCCATGTAGGGGCCAAGAATGGCTCAGCGATGCCAAAGTAGTCCTCAGCAGCTTCAGGGAAACGGGCATACATACCCTGGCTGGTGCCAGGCTGGCTGGAAGGGTCCTCCTCAAATGCCTCAACATCCTCCTCCCACTGGGGACGGGTGTGCACAAGACTCACATGCTCCCTGAGCAGGCTCTCGCTGGGTGCTGGGAAGCCACAGAAAATGCAAGCATTGAGGCCTGAGGAGGCTCCATAGCTGAGGCCTGAGGGCTGATAGCTGAGGGAAGTGGCATCGGGGCCTGGGCTGCCACCCCCAAAGGGCTCCTTGGCAGCCTGGTCTGGTGACTCACGCACGTGCAGCTTGGCATGCTGCACAAAGGCTTTGGAGGAACTGGTGCCAAAGACGCACTTGGAGCATTGCAGCCGTGCCTCCCGGCCCTCATCATTTGGGATCCGCTTCAGCTTCTGGATTTCTTCGAGGATCTTCTCCCTGGAGGCCTGGTGCAGCTGCCGGTGCTGCTCCAGGGCACAGGGATCCGTGAAGGCCCAGCCACACTCACTACAGGCCAGTGAGGCCAAGTTAGCCAGGGGCTCCTGGCCTGGGGCTCGACGATGCTGATTCATGTGCTCCAGAAGATGCTCCTTCTGCTTGAAGTAGATGCTGCACTCCACACATGGGAACACAGTTGTGTCTGTGTCCTCATCCTCATCCTCATCCGGGCTGGCCACCCCCTCAGCCACTTCCTGTAGCAGCTCACACAGGTAGGGACCGGTCCGGACGCGGGGCAGCAGTGGCTGCAGTCGCTCCACAGATGCCTCCGAGTTCACCGTCCAGGTTTGAGTGGCCACTTCCGTGGCTGACCTAGGCAGGCACCAGTCCACAGTTGGCTGGGCCAGACCCTCCAGGTCTGTCAAGTGCTCTCTGGTGCCTACCTCCACATCCAAAGTCTTTGTGGTATCCTCTACAGGTACCAGTACTGTCCTGAAGGAGGTGAGAGGCGGCGGTGGGGGTGGCAGGTCCAGGGGCAGCCCTGCATTCTGGGGTAGGGATTGCTCATCTGCACCTTGGAGCCAGTTGAACCTGGAGTGGCCCTGGGGTGACTTCTCCAAGAGCTTCGGTTCACCCTGGTGGTTCAAGAACCTTCTAGAGCCCTCGAGCTCACTGTGGGGCTTCACAGTTCTCATAGTGACTGAGTCCTCGAACCTCTGCTCAGATGGGATGCCCTCCCCAGCTTCCTGAACCAGGGGGTGCTCCCAGAGCCCCCGGCCATCAGGGAGGCCAGAGAAGTGGCCCAGGAGTTGGGGTGGTGGGGAGCCTGTCCGGAAGTCCAGGCTGCCTCCATCCCAGCAGCTGCAAGGAAGTGCCAATGGGGACAGGTTAGCCATGGGCTTCAGTTTCCCTTCCTTGGGCAGGGGAGAGGGGTCCTCCCAGTAGTCTGAGATAGGCCAAGACTCAGCCCAAGAGCGACCTCAGAGTGGCCAGGAGTGTGGGGATGAGGGTGGGGAGTCAGGGGAGTACATGTAGACTGTTCTAGAGCTGTTGGGCCAAAGGCCAGATTCAGCTCCCAGGATGCACCTGTGCATATAGATATAGATATAGCCTAGCCCCGTTGCATAGTAGGGGAGTATGTGGAGACCACATAGGGGTCAAAGGTGCGCTCCTAAGCCTGATGACACAGTCAACTCTCATCTGTCCCCCAGGAAGGCCCAAGGCTTTGACTCATGGCCCCAGGCTGCTTTTGTATTAGTCCTCCTCGAACTGGGGTGACTTAGTTTATTTAGTTTCACCTTTCCAGAAAATTTGCTGAAACTCTGTGGCATGAACTACTCCAGGGATGTAGCTCCCCCTGCCACTCCCACTCCACACATGGCATCTCCCCTCTTGGAAGGGCAGAGTCAGGAAGGGTGCAAAGTCCTCACTCAGCCTCTGGCCCCAGTGACCATGACCTCCTTTGGGGGAGGGGGAAGGTGAGGCCACCTCACTGAGCCTCAGTTTTCCAGTCCTAAAAATGGGACGAGTCCCAAGAACCAGGAACTTCCATGCCCTTATGCAACATCTAAGGAGCTCTCTCATATCCATAATAAAAGAAAACTTAACACATGACAGGTGCTTATTTAAATGATCCTAACCACAGCCCTTCAACAGGGGATCATGACCACGTGAAGTGAGGGTGAAGATGACACAACTCAGTGTTGGAGAAACCTTCACTTGGCCCGAGCCTGGCTCCCAGTCAGCCCATGACTAATGTGGATTCTTACTATGACTGTTTTTGATCCATCTCCCTCATTTTCAAGATCCTGCCTCCACAAGGGGCTGTTGACCACACCGAGGGGCCAGCCAGAAATCACAGGGTCACCTCTCTAAGCCCCATCAGTGACATAAGATATTAACAGAACCATTCCCCCAGGGCTATGGAAAAAATTCAGTGGGGTAAACCTGTCCAAGAGCCCAGCATACAGTAAATACTCAATAACAGAGAGCTATTCTTAATCCTGATATGACTATTACTTATTGGCACCCACCAAGCCTTTAAATAAAGGGTTACTGCTGTCAGCTTGGCTGTTGATTTCTTTTCCTACCCAACATCCCTTAGATCCTCAAGACAAGTTGGTGAGATGCATCTTAGGGACTTTACAGATGAGGAAACTGAGTCTCAGAGAGGCCTGGCATCATTCTAACGGTCACCTGGCAGAGACAGGACTCCAAGGGTCCAATCTCCAGGTGCCTGCCCCTCTGGCTCTGCTCCTGGCAGGAATAATGAGAGTTGACTGTCTGTGTTCATCCCAGTCTCCCCACCCCACCCCCTGCACATGCCCAGGGGCTTGCCTGCTGGAAGTCACCTTTTCCTGCCTGGTCTCCTGATTCCCTCCAGTCCCCTTCTCACTCCCGGGGCTTCTCTCAGGCCTGGGTACATCCTGCTTGCCCCCCTACCCTCCCTGAGGTCAGGGCCAGCGTGGCACTCACCAGCTGCTGATCCGATGGGTGGCGGAGGTGGCACGGGGGAGGGCTTCGCTGAGGCCGGGATGGGGCTGCCCGTCTGCAACAGAGAGGGGAGACCCTGAGGGGCTTGGGTCCCCCTGGCCGGAGCCCTTTGCACCCCAACTCTGGAAGCCCTACCGGGCACCTTGCAAGGGCCCGGCTCCCCAACCCTCTCCCCTGAGAGGCCTTTGGCCTCTACAATCCTGAGCCCTGAAAGGGGTTTCCTTGGAGGAATCCCCTTAGCTCTCCTGTGGGATGCCAGGGGCTTGCTGCCTTCTATGGTCCTCTGCTCATCCCTGCTAGGCAGCCAGGGTGATTTTTTAAAGTCACACACTGGTAAAAACTCACCTGGCTCCACATACCTACAATAAAAGCCAGATCTCAAACCACCTTCTACAAGGGCCTGTGATGTCAGACCTCTGCAGGTCTCTTTAGCCTCACCTCCCTCTCACCCCTCATTCAATCCACCCAACTGCTCCTGAAGCCTCAAGCCCTGCTAACTCTTTCCCTCGGCTTGAAGAGTCCTTCCCTAGCCACCTGCTAAAGTGAATTCCTATGATTTTCTCTCTTGTCATCTATTTCATTTTTCTTAGCACTCTCTGAAACTGTATGCTTATGTCCTCTGCTATGTCCTCTGAAACTGCATGCCTATGTCCTCTGCTAGCATGTAAGCGCCCCCAAGGGCAGGGACCTTCTCAGCCTCATTCACTGTAGCACCCAGCAACTGGCATACAACAGGTGCTCAAACAATACTAGCCAGATGATGAGTGAGGATCCTTCTAGCCTGAGCTATGGAGATCCCATCCCTAACTTCCAGACCCCCTTTCAGACCTACATCCTAGAATCAAATCCCCTCCTGGGACCCCTCACACAGATAGAGCCAACTCTCCATTATCCGCCTGTGGAGCCAATGCATGGAGTGATCTGGTCTGCACCTCTTCTACTCACCACCCCTGTCTGACAACATGCCAATTGGGGCTCCCACCAATGGCCCGGGCCATGGTTAGCACACTGGAGGAACTTGCACCCCATCCAGAGCCCAACAGATGTAATTGCTGAATTAGTATCAATTTGAAGGGCCAGAAAGAGGACTAGTACTGGGGCTCATCTTTATCCAACTCCCCACCATCAAATTTGCTCAGGACAGTGAGAGCTGACTGTCAGGAACCCAAGTAAAGTATGGGAAGGATGAGTAGAGGGGTCAGAAAGTTGTGATCACTGCTGAGGGTCTTTGTGCTGAGCGTGGGAGAAGGGCTATGACTATTGTGCAGCTTTCCAGGGGTGAGGATGCTAATGGAGGTATAGAAATTCATTGTACAGAGCAGTTTATCACCCTTGGTGCTATTCATATTTGGGGCCAGTTATTCTTTTGTGGGGGCTGCTCTATGCATTGTAGGATGTTGATTGAACAGTATCCCTGGTCTCTACCCATGAGATGCCGGTAATCTCTGCCCCAACCCCTGCGGTAATGACAACCAAATATGTCTCCAGATATGGCCGAACTGTCCCCTGGGGCCAGAATCGCTCCTCTGAGAACCCCTGGAGTAGACAGATGAGGAACAGAGCCAGGCCAGGGGTATGCTTGGATGCAAGGGCCAGTGTCAGGGTGGGAAAATGGGATGGGTGGGATGTTGGAAACGGTGTGATAGTTGGGAAAGCCAGACCTGAACCAGCCAAGGGATCAAGATCACAAGTGTCAGAGGTATGAGCTTTTCAAGATGGGGCAACCAGTTCACTGGCAGCAGGCTCAAGCACAGCCACCAGTCTCAGGGTCCAGGCGTCCTGCTTCTGATATTCTGGGACCTCAAGCTCCTGAGATTCTAGGCGTCCCAGATTTGATGATTCTGCGATTGCCGTTGTCTAAGAATGCCATGAGCCAGGGGGCTGCATTGGCCTCTTTGAGAAGCTCCAGTGAGGTTCCTATTTTTAGTGGCAGTGACTTTGAAGGAAGCAGGCCAGGCAGAGCCCCATATCGGAGACATCTGGAGGCCAGGAGCCCACCCAGCCAGTAGGGATCCAGCAGTCCCTGTAGGTCAGACGAGGCACCCAGGACACAGCCATCAGCAGTCACCATGCCAAGGGACCCTCATGGACTCCCGCCTTCTGGGATCCCCAAGAGGTTTGAAAAGGAGAAAGGGAATACATGAAGAGTGTCCATGAGTAGCTTGAATCCCAAGCCAGGCAGCATGGCAGAGTGGCCAAGAATCTAGTCTTTGGAGTCAGACAGATCCTAGTTAAAGGCCCAGTGATGACCAGAAGGGCATGCCTTTCCCACTCCAAGCCTCAGTTTCCTCCTCTGTATAGTGGGCATAGCCACCCACCCAGTTTCACACAGCAGGCGACTGGTGCCAAGGAGAGCACAGTAAATGTTCCATCCACAGAGGCAGCAGTAGTGGGGAAGGAAGGAGGTAGGAATGCCTAGGGGGTTCGGGCTGGCTCGGAGATATCCCAGTTTGGAAGCTGGAAGCTGGCCCCAGAGCCTCAGGCCCCTGCTCAAACCATGCTCGGATTTACTCTCCAGCCTGAGGCTCCACAAGGGCAGATGCATTGTTCATCCCCTTGCCCCCTGGTCTCAATACCAGTATGCACCAAACTCTTCATCAATCCATTTGGACCATCTTAGCCCCCCAAACCTTGGCTGCACCTTGGAGGCCAACCAGAGAAACCAAACATTGGTGAGTAGCTGCAGGGAAGTTGGGGGGCTCCAGGCCAACAGCCATACTAGAGGACAGAGGAGGCAGTGGACGGACACATCTATATCCAGGTGGAGAAGTTTGGAGGTAGCCATTCCCGGGGTGGGGCTGGGTGAGGGCCCAGGTTTTAGAGTGGAACAGCAGCCTCAGTAACTATTCCTATTTATAGACATCACAAGACTCCTGGGGCAGGTGCCCGTGCTAGGGAAGAGGGGTAAAGTAGGCTGCGAAGGCAGCAGGGGATGGGGGGGAACAACATGTCCAAAGCCCAGGTCCTCCTCCAAATTCCAGGCTGAGACCCCACTTAAAGCCATCCCCAGCAGCCACATTCCCCTCCTCCCCAGGCACATGCACTTGATCCTGGTTAATTCCCTGGGTGGACTGAGGACACACCTACCTACTTACCTGGGGCTTTTGCCAGGTAGAGAGGAAGCACCCAATACCTCAGAACCAGACCGAGAAAGGACCCCAGGACCCCAGAGCCTGTTCCCTGGGGCTCCCACAGTCCAGGTCCTGAGCCTGCTCTACAGGGAAGTTGGGGAGCACTGTGGCCTGGGATGGAGTCCCGCCTCTCTCTCAGCCTCTGTTACTAAGGGTTTGGAAAAGGAGATTGCTAAGATTCCCTGAGCTCTGATACCCTGCAGGTCTCACTCTGCCATCCACCTGCATAATACCTGCAGGTGCCACCAGTCACCTCCATGCCATTGCACATATGGAATCCACTGCCTAACTCACTGTTCCTCATCCTCAACTCCTGGATGTCCCCCCAGGCTGGGCCAGACTGGGCTTTCCCCAGCAACTGTGTCATAGCATCTGGTGGTTGATCTTTCTCCCTGATCCTAGATGGCATGGTCCTTGAGGGTGAGGATGGTGTGTGTGCTTGGTCACTGGCTGAACCCCAGTGCCCAGCCTGAGAAGGTGCTCTGTAAATAACTAAGCATCATGAGCATTGCTAAGGGTGAGTGGGGGCACCTGCCTTGATGGATGATGAGGTTAAGGATGAGGGCTGTCAAGCCAGGTTACTGACTAGCTTTATGGCCTTCGGCAACTTAAACCCTTAGGGTCTGTTTCCCTATCTCTAACATGGGATAATAATAACAGAGGCTACTCCACAGGGTTCTTTTGAGAATGATATAAGATGATCACATAAAGGGCTTGACATGTAGGAAACCCCCAACTGAGTGCTTGCAAATTCCTGGAAACCAAGGTCTTCAGGGCAGGCCAAAGAGATGAAGACAGATGTGTCTGGTGCATCAGCCTGTGCTGCCCCCACCACTCTCCAGCCATGCCAGGCTCCTCCTTACCACAGGGCCTTTACACCGGCCATCCCTTCCACCTGGCTTGCCCTTTCCACCATTCATTCCAAGCTCCACTCAAATTCCACCCCCTCAAAAAGGCTTCCCCAGGTCCCCCAGGCACAGGCCTGGAACTCTATTGAATACTTTCACAGCATCTGTCACTACCTGTCCTTATTTATTTGATTGCTTGTTGTCTCCCCTACTAGAATGTCAGGCCCCTGAGGGCTAGGACTTGTGCCTCTTTTGTTTATGGCTGTATCCCTAGCCTAGAACAGAGACTGGCACACAGTAGGTGCTCAGTATTTAATGAATAACTAATCTTAAGGTTGGGACAGCATGAGATCCCCTTTTGCTGGGTAAACTGAGGCACAAAGGGGTGGATGGCATCCCTGACTATCCAATCTCTCCCAGCCACTAGAGGGCACAAGCTGTTTTGGCTCATGGCTCAGGAGCAGGACTCGCCAAGACAGTACAGCAAGAGAGAGCCAGGATAGATTGTTCCATGGGGAATAAGTGGGCTCAGGGCAGGGAGCTTGGAGTTCTAAGCTGGGCACCTGGACACAAGGACCCAATTAGTGAGCTCAGAGGAGGGAGCCAGGCAGATATGAGTTTAAGTCCAGTTCCTTGCCATCCACTGTGGGTCCTTCATCAGGTCATTGGCTTGCAGGGCCTCTGTTTTAACAACTGTAAAATGCAAAGCTAAGCAGAGTGCAAAAAGAAGGCTCTGGACCCAAGAATAATCTGTATCCCAACTCAGCCTCTGCTGGGCTGGGTGACCTAGCCCTCTTTGAGCCTTGGGAACTAGGCTGGATGCTACCCCAGGGCCACAGGGCCCACTTTCTTACCAGAAATGCCACCTCTGCCATCCAGAACGTCTCGGGGGCCCTCCTTGGTGACAGGCAGGTAATGTGTGGATCGGAAGATGCCACCATCCCCCTCAGCTGCCTCAGCCCCACCTTCGATGTCCTCCCTCGGCGCTGGGCCAGGCAGTCTTTCAGGGCCTCGAGGACGGTCTGGGGCAGCCAGGCCGCCTGCCAGGGGTCCATCCATTGATGCTCTCTGCTTGGATCCACTCAGCTGCCAGAATGGCTCAGTGAGGCATTGTAGATCTGGGGGCAGAGAGCCACGTGCTTAGGGGAGGTAGGAAAGGGATTCTGCCTTAGTTTCTCCTTCCTTGAAGCCCCAGTCTTCACCCTTGGAGCCCAGTACCTCAGTTTACCTCCCAGCCCAGGTAAGCTAAATAAATTGTGCTGAGTACAGAGAACTCCTGTCCTGTCCACCATGTACAGAGAACACCTCTTTTACATAGATCCTGTGCTGCCTCAGTTTACCTATTTACACATGCACACTCAGCCACCTTGTTTTATTCCAGCATTAATCCTATCACTTCTCACAGATGCTTCTCTTTTGCACCTTCCCCAGTTGTGTCCTCACTTCCATGCACACATATACCCTATGCTCATGCCTTGGCATGCAAGCCAGCCACTTCTACACTCTGATTTTATAACCTGTCTAAAGTGCCCCCATTATTACCCCTGCACTTTTCTCACACTCCAGCCCTCCCCCAATACAATCTTAGGGTTCTCTAGCATTAATACCTTCACCCTCACAACAGTCTCAAGATTATCCCCTTTGCTTTCCCCCAACATTACCCCTCATGCACACCCCAGCCTGGGTTCCTCCATTCCACCCTCCCAAGGTCTCTCTAGTCTGCAGGCAATAGGGATGGATGGGCTCCTGGTCCAGAAATGAGGACCCTGAGTAGGCCACAAGGGTGGGGGCTGTCCTCTACACCTATAAATACCTTCAAGGTAACGGCAGAAAGTGAAGGGCAGGAATGAGGCGCCCTCCCTGGGGAGATGGTGGGGAGGCCGGGCCCAGGCAACCGGGGCGGGGCCGGGGTTCCAGGCCTGACTGCAGGCGCTGCCCTGGGGGCCTGGGGGCTCCCAAGGGGCCCGTCCGTGGACCGGCAGACGTGGCGGGGGTCCCTGCCCAGGCCTGGAGGAAGCACCTGCGGGTGCTCACCGAGTGGGCAATGCCGGCGGGGAACCGGCGGGACCGCAACTTCGGAGCACTTTGGCAGCGTGGGTAAGGGGGCTCCAGCCTAGACGCCCCCCGGGAGTCGCAGGGGTGGGAGTGGCACCGCGCCAGCGCACCCCTCGGGGTACCAAGGTCCAGGAGCTGCGCCCTCCGCCCGTGCATCTCGGGGTGGGAGACCCCGCGGGACGCGCGGAGGTGGGGGGGACACCTGCCCCAAGACCCCCGCTCCTCTCACCACCTGCGCGGCCCCGCCCCTAACTAGGCCCCGCCCCTGAAGGCCCCGCCCCGCCCCCCGCCCCGGGGGGTCCCGCCTGGCCCGGCCAGGCCTCCCCCTCCCCGCGTCGGCTCCGCCCCGCCCGCGGGCTCCCCAGGCCAGACCGGGCCTCACCGGGGAGGCGGCGCCGCCGGCCAGGCGCCGGGGCTCAGAGCTCCCCTCTTTGGTGCGGCCGTCGCTGCCGCTACTGCCGCTGCCGCTACCGGTGCCGGTGCCGCGGCCTCCGCAGCCGCCGCTGCCTCCACCGCTCCGGGGACATTGTCCCTTTAAATCTCTCCCCCCGCTGCCCCGCCCCCCCGGCACGCCGCCGTGACCTAAGCGCGACAGCCCCGCCGCGCCGCCATGATGGGGAGGTCCGGGGCGTCCCCCGCCAGCCCTCCCCTGCCGTTCTGCCGCCCCAGCGGTGCCCCGGGAGGAGGATTGGTCAGCGGGCTCGCGCCATATTGGGAGTGGCCAGGCAGGTCACCCTTAAAGGGCCCCCGGCCTGAGAGTCCAGGGAGAGGCTCTATTACCATGACAACACTCTTGTCCTCCTGTCCCCAGTGGCTCTTCATCACCCCACGGGTTCTTCCAATGCAATGCTGGCTAATAGTACCAGAAGAGTGGGGAGAGGACAGAGAAGTTCCCCCATGGGTCACTCATAGATCATTGAGGACTCCACCCAGCCAATCCTTAGCCTTCAGTCCCCTATCAGCTACCTTCTAACCACAAGCTCACTGCCTCCTTCCACATTATCCACACTGAACTTCAGCACCTCCATGCCCCCAGAGCCTGCCCTAGGTTCCCACTGCTAAGCCCCCCTTCTCCACCCAACCCCTAGAATTGCAACCTCCAGGACTACCCTATCATGCACACATAAATAGGCCTGTTGTCTTCTCCTAGCCACCCATCCACATGTCTAACCACCCATTCATCTCCCCACTCATTCATCCACACAGTTAATCAACCATACATCTACCCACCCAATCAACTAACCACTTATCCAGCCACCTCTCCAACACCTATCCATCCATCCATCCATCCATCCATCCAAACGCCCACTCAAACCAAATGCCCACCCACCTCCCATCTACTACTTAGCCATCCACCACATAACCAATGTCTGATCCCATTATCCAACTAGCCACCCTCCCAAATCCTCACACCCATCCACCCACCTGAACATCCACTCAATTTACCCATCCATGTCTTAGCTACCTGTCCATCCATTCACCACCCAAGTAAATACCTCCTTATCCATACAACTCTCTTCCCTGCACAGAACCTTTCACCAAGTTACCCAAATATCCATCCATCCATCAATTGCATATTTACTTGGTTGTCTCCTAGAGTGTAAGTTCCCTGAGGACAGGAGTCCTGTCTAATTCATTGCTATTTCCCCACTGCTCAGCCCAAGAGTCTCAGGACACTTCAACAAATGTTCATATACATACTCAATTAATTCAAATATTTATTTCCTAGTACGATATGGGCCTTTTCTAGGCAGACATACCTATCCCAGCCAGCCACCTACTTAACGACTCACCTACCGGTGCAAACATCTAGCAAATGCTAACCTACTCATTTACCTATGTCCCACCTACCCTACCCCTCACCCATAATTCAAATGTTCACTCATTTACCCAACCAACACCCATAGAGCTCAACTATCTCCACACCTACCTGCCCCTTCCTTCATCTGCTTCCCAAACGCATGTTTGCCCTACCATGAGGGAACTGGTATGGGATTTAGGGGCCCTGGAAGATGCTCTGACTTGGGGCCTGGGGGTTGGTGGAGGTGGGATCTGAGCTTTATTAAGAAGTAGGTATTGGGCCTAACAAATGATGAATACCTTTTTTTGAGTACTTTAAACTACAGGTCGTGTACTACGTAAGGACCTTTAGATCCAATTTACAGATGAGAACAATGAGGCTCTGAGAGAGTGAAGGCCTGAAGTCACACAGCTAGTGCGAATCTCTTTACATCTCCCCCTTCATGAGCCCTCCAATTAGGGGAGAACTTGGGAGAGCTGAATTGGGGTAGTGCTTTCTGATTGGCAACAGTTAGGGACAAAGAAACCATCGATTTTACTGAAATCAAGATTTTACTGGGCAACTTCACAGTGCCAGGCTGGTTGCCACCTAGTGCTCCACTGTAGGCCATGTAGGGCTGAGGCAGGGCCCCTAAAACAGCTATCTCTCTGCTCTCAGACCACGCAGGGCAGAGTGGGCAACTCAGGTGGTGTCTCCATTAATGCAGGGTGCTTTGAGGAGCACGGGCCCTGGTGTCCTTGGAAGGTGCTGCAGGCTCTGGATGGCATCCCTCAGCTGGGCTTGAGAACTCTCCATTTCAGCCAGGCGGTGCTCCTGGGGAGGCAGCGGCAGTGGGCTCAGAGCCAGGGGAGGGTTTCACCCCAAACCTCAGTTCCTCACCGCACAGACCTGCCCCAGGGTTCAGGCAGGGGACTCTCACCAGACTTTTCATCTTGTGGGCCTCACTGATTGGAGGGTTGTGCACTGGATCCAAATGCGAGGTCCTGTGGGAATCAGGGGCAAGGGAGGAGCTCAGAGGTTGGGGAACACCCTTCCAGCCCCTGATTGGAGAGCTAGGGATCCGGAGGCCGGGCCTGCCCAACTAGGGGGCGGGGCCTAGGTAAACTAGAAAAGGCTATATCCGAGTCTGGAACTCCTAGGATGAAAGGATTTAGCCCTTGGAGGTGGGGCTTGGCCCGAGCTGGGTGGGGTAGTGACCGGGATGGGGGCGTGCCCAGACTTGAAGGGCCAGGCCCAGTCTGTTTGGGAAGGCCTGATTGAGGGATGGAGACTGACCAGAAGACCTGCGAAGGACCTGGGGGTGGGCTCACTTAGGGACTGGCTGAGCTGACCAAGAGATGGGTCTTAGACAGGTGTTGCTAGGGGGCGTGGCCGTGCCTGGCGAGATTTGAGTGGGACTGATCGACTGAGAGGGAGGACCTAAATGAAAGTGGGTCCTGGGCGATCTGATTACGTAAGCGGGTTCACCTGGGGACAGATCTAATGGAGAGGCAGGGCTCACCTTCCCCCAATCTTGGAGTCCAGGTCCTCCAGTTGGCCGCGAAGCTGCTGCTGCTGCTCGGTCAAGGCCCGGATGTGGGTGCCCAGCGACTCCACGAGGCGGGACAGCATCTTCTGTTCTTCGCGCAGGGCGGCCACCTCGCACTGCAGCTCTGCTAGCTGTAAGTGAGGGAGCCACTGTAATCTGACCCGCCGTCCCTCCTCTTCTTTCAGAAGACCCTGACCTTCCTGTTCCTTGCGCGCTGCCTCCTCACTGCCCTGACTCTTGGGCAACATCGCTCTTTTTTTTTTTTTTCTTTTTTGAACATCGCTCTCTTGTACGGAGGAAGAAACTGAGGCTCAGAGAGGATTGGACTAGGCCCGGGTTAACACAACGCAGGGAGCTCGTATTTAAACCCAGACCTGTCTGGCCTCCAGTGTCGTCTTTTCCCTCTATGCGTGGAACTGGGCTGGACCTCACCTTGCCCGCGGGTCGGTGCGTGCTTAGCGCTTGGTCTCTGTCTCGCGGCTGGTCCAGCTGGCGCTGCCAGGGTACTGACGGCTTCCGAGGCAGCGAGGCCGAGGCCCCGGTCCAGGGCCGGCCGCGGAGCGCGGGGCCAGTGCGTAGGGAGCCTTTTGGTCTCGGCCGAGGTCCTGCAGACGGGCGGCGGCGAGCGGGGCGGCCAGCTGGTACGCTCTGCGTGCGCTGTACTGGCCGGGGCTGCCGTGGGGGCCGGTCCTCATCTAGCCGCTGCCGGGCCCAGCTTCCTGAGCCATGAACGCTGCGCAGCGACTGGCTCTTGGAGATGAGAGGGGTATGCTTGGGGAGGTCCCGAGGGGGCAGGAAACCGGGTTTCTCCCCTGCCGAAAAGCTGGGGGTGGGATGGAGAGGAGCTCAGACCCTTGACTGGCCACTGAGCTGACCCCACCCCTAACTCTGACCCGAAATGACCACACCCATGATCTTTTTATTTTATTTTAATCCTCACCCGACGATTTTTTTCCCCATTGATTTTTTGATAGAGAGGAAGAGAGGGAGGGAGGGAGGGAGAGAGAGAAACATCGATGTGAGAGAGACACATGGATTGGTTGCCTCCTACAGGACCCTGACTAGGACCTGGGATCAAACAGCAACTGAGGTATGTGCCCTTGACCGGAATCGAACCCGAGACTCTTTGGTCCATGGACCAGTGCTCTAACCACTGGGAATAACTAGCCAGGGCATGATCCTTTTACTTCTATGTGGCCCAGTCACACTTTGACTTCTGACTCTGTCCTAGACTTCTGAGAATACTGTTCTCTCTATGACCCTCGACACCACCCCAATCTAACCTTTGTCTCTTCTCTAGTCTTGTCCTGAACTCTGATACAGTGTGACCCTTGACTTGACCCTCTCTGTAGCATCAATTCCAATCTAACCTTGGGATCGACCTCTGCTCACAAGGGTATCCTCTTCCTTCCTTACTGATCTCCTCTTACCCCAACCTCTGACATTAAACTGACCCTGTCTGCCCCTTGAAAGACCATGGTCCCCGACCTCTGACCCCAAACATGACTCTTCCCATACCCTTGAGCTATCTGACCCTGACCTTTGCATACAATATGAACCTGTCCCTGACCCTTGATAATGTACCTTTAACCCAATCCTCAACCTCTCATTGAAACCTGACCGTCAATGCTGACCACGATGTCACTTTCTCTCTGATGCCAGATGTGACCTCTCCCTGACCTATGCAATGACCAATTCCCATCTTGGACTTCAATCTGATCCTGTGCCTGCCCTAAGACTCCATCTCCAGCCTCTGACCTCTATCCAACACTGTTGCTGACACTGACCCCAATGTGACCCCATCCCTGACCCCTGACACAATCCAGCCTTCACATAATCCTGCCTTCACCTCTGATTCTAGTCTAACTCTGAGCTTGCCTTTGACCCTGCCCCTGCTCCCACCTATCAGAACTGGACCAGACTGGAGGAAGACAGGTTACCTGGAGCAGGCCTGGGCTGTGGGTGGTGGAAGACGCATCGGCACAGACACAGGTACAGGCCGGCCTTCCTCAATGGCTTGTAGGATGGTGGGCAGGGGCTCCAGGCTGTCACGGGTTGCCTAGAGTGAGGCATGTAGGGAGGATACTGAGCAAGCTCTCTGGGGCCAGAAGTTCCCTGCCCTCTTGCCTCCCTACCCCTTGTCCTACCTCTAGGTTCAGGTCATACCTGGTTAAGTTCAGCAAAGATAGTACAGAGCTGGGCATGCAGGACTGCCAGCTGGAGGGCTAGGTCACTGCTGCCTTGGTAACCACTGGGTGCTGCATCCACATCCACTATGGCCACTTGGTCCAGGAAGTGTTGCATGGCAGGTCCATGATTCTCCAGAAAACCATTCATAAAGTCCATGTAGGCCTCCTTTTCACCAAACCTGGGTCAGGATCCAACTGGGTGGTCAGGTCAGGCATCTGCCACCCCCATGGCCCTACCATGCCCCCTCCTTGCCTTCCAGCACCTACGGGGCACGGTTGGCGAGGTTCTGGATGACCTTGGCAATCAATGTGAGGGTACGGGCTGGGGCAGGTGCCGGGTGCTCTGGTGCTAGGCCAAAGAGGCTGGGTGCCAGGATGGCCGGACACAGGAGCCGCAGGAAGAGAGAGGCACACACCAGCCGGGGGCCCAGTGCCTCGGAGCCTCTTGCTTTGCATGCTTCTCTCCAGCCTGAGAACACAGTGCCCAGCTCTGCTGGGAACCATCTGGGACAGAATAGGCAATGGTCAAAGGGGGAATGAATGGGCATAAAGTTCATGGATGATCAAACTCCTAAGGTCAGGGACCAGGAGTCACCTGCGTTCTGAATTCCAAGATTAGAGACATCAGGGATAATGATGCTTGGGGTCAGGATTTATGGTGGTGTTACTGTGGTGACCTCTGAAATCAGTAATCTTGGAGCTGGGGGTACAGGGTCACATGGGAACAGAGGCCATGAGCCTTAGATCTAGCTATAACATAAGATTGTAGTGACAGACAGAGTACATGATATGAATTGAATGGTCTCATGGGGTCACCTAGGTTCAGAAATCATGGTATTGATGTCTCAGATGACATGGGATTAGGCATACAGGTTAACCTAGGGTCAGAGGTCAAGGAATTGGAATCCCAGGTTTCCTGTGATCAGTTGCATGGGGTGTTGGGTCACTTAAGGCCAGAGGACACATCACCTGAAATCAGAGATCATAGGATTGAGGTCCTATGTTAACTGAGGTCAGGTGGCATGAAATTAGGACATCAGGTCACCTATGGTTAGAGGACAAAGAATTGTGTCCCAAGTCACATAGGGTTAGGTGGCATAACATTGGGAATGAGTTACCAGAGTTAGCAAATAAAACTACAGGCTAACAGTTAAACTTGAATTTCAGATAACAAATAAATAATTTTAAAATATAAGTATGTCCCAAATATTGCATCACATTTAACTGGGCACCCTGTATTTTATCTGGCAACTAGCAGTGGCTAGGAGGCAGGGGCAGGCTCAGGTGCTGGAGTACTGATTCTTACTCATAGGAGTGGATGATGTTCTTGAAGACCTCCTCACATCTGTTTTGCACTCTGGCTTGGTGCTGGGGCAGCTCTGAGGCTGGGCACTTGCTGGGGTCCACCTCACAGTCCTCAGTGGAGGCACAAAGACGCCGCACGACCTGCCCTGCAGTCCAGCACAGCCAGACGGGCCAGGGCCATAACCACCAGGACCCACCATACCCAACTTCCACCTCAATCTCCATTTTACTCCGGAGGCACCTAACATCTTGGGGAGTCCCCAGTTCCCTCCAGGATCCCCGCCTCCAAGGCATCCCCACTACCAGAACTGAGGTTACCCAGGGACTCCCAGATTTCCCGTGGGGTCCCCTAGTCCTCCCAGCAGGCTTCTAACAGCTTCCCCACCATCACCACCACACACACACACACACACTGCTCACCCAGCGTCTCTTGGAGGTAGTCCTGTGCCACCAGCTTCATGTACTCATCAATAGCCTTGGTGGCCAATGTATTTTCCCGGAACAGCAGTGCCTCACGGCCACCACTGCGAGCCAGTTCTGCGGTTCCCAGGTCTGTCACCAGTGCCTGGGCATGGGGGGGGGGGGGGGTGTCATGTTGCCTGGATGCAGACTGAGCCAGGGGGAATCCCTTCCCTTGCCAAATCCCTCTCACCTGGGCACAGGCCCCGCTCCCCACAGCTACAGCTCAGGTCTGGCCTTCACTGCTGGGTCACCTAACAACCGGGGACCTTCACCCCCTCACGGCAGAAATTTAAACTTTTTAGCACTGAGGCTCAGCTCAGGCTCGGTCCTTCGCAGCTAAAGCTCAGGCCTGTCCCTGCAGGTGCTCCACCCTTCATAGCTGAAGCTCAGACCCCTCCCCGCCCCTCGCAGGTGCCACTTGGTCTGGTCACCCGGTTCCTGCCGGTCCCCGCGCCACACCTGCGCCCGGCCGGTGGCTCGCATCACGCGCACCATGGCAGCCGCCAACTCCTCCTTGGCTTGCGCGGACAACTCCGGCTCGAGTGCTCTGCAGAGACGTGCGTAGTGGAAAGTGAGAAACTCCGCCAGTTCCTTGTAGCGCTGAGAAGGCAGCACGCGCAGGCGCCGTGCCCGGATGCGCGCCCGCAGCGCCGCGCCAGCTGGTGCCCCGAGCAGCGGGAACCAGCGCTCCAGGCCCGTGGCTGGCGCACGAGGGGTGCCCAGCTCCTCTAGCGCCAGGGTCGCATGGCCCAGCGCAGTGCTCCCTGGGCCCGCTCCGCGCAGCCGCAATGACACACGATGCGCTGGCGGAAGCGCCTCGAAGTGGAAGCGCTCTGCCCAGAACAGTGAGCCCGGTCCAGCCCGCGGAGCGGTGCGCGCCAGCAGCGCGCCGTCTAGCCACAGCTCAACGCGCACTCCTGGCGGCCCCGCTACCGCCCGGGGCAGTCCCTTCACTTCATGCACCCAAACGCTCAGCCATGTCTCTTCGCGTTCCATGTTGTCCTGTGGACCAGAGCAGTAGGGGGGAGAAGTGGGTGCTCGATGGTGGGCACCAGAGGTGAAGGGTAGGGCCCATGTCCCCAGGGAGATCGCTGGGACCCTGGGGGAAGAGTGAGGCCACAGGGGTCCCAAGATGGCCACTCAGAAGCCCTCATGCTGTTCTGTAATCTACCGGCTAGATGGGGACTTCAGGGTAGGGAGAAGAAGCCGTGGTGTGGGAACTTGGCTACTACCTCATAGGTGGGGCTTCGGGTGCAAATAAGGTCCAGATTGTGCAAGGGGCTGGTACTAGATGTTGAGGGTCTCGGAGTGGTTGCCCAGGTGTGGGCGGGCAGAAATGTCTAAGGATTGGGGTGGTGCGAGTTGGTGAAAGGGGTGGGGCTCTGGCTGTAGGCGGGGCTTCAAGGTCCCTGACTTCACGCAGTACTGACCTGACTGGGCTGAAAGTGACGACGAAGGTCCTCGATCCAGCGGTCTCTCTCAGCAGCCGAGCGACAGGAGAAGCAGCGGCTTCCACCTACCCACGTTACCTGTTGGGGAGAGGGTTCCATGTTGCGGTTGAGACCAAGCATGGAGCCAAAGGGTCGAGACGAAGTGAAGAGTTGCCTACATTTACCTGGAAGCAGTGGGGCTCCTCTAGGAGGCTCGGGTGCAGTGGCCAGACCCGCACATCTCGTTGGGCGCCTAGGTCCAGTTCAGAGAGTGTGGCCAGAGATTCCCGAGAGCCCAGAGCACTGGGGGGTCTGGGAAGGGGACAGGGACAAAGTGTCATTTCTACCTTCTCCCCTCACCACCCACTACAGCCTGAAGGGTAAAGAGAGGCCAAAATGGACTTTAACCTAAATTGGACTTGAATCCATCACTTTTAGGATCAACCCAACTTCTCATGATGGCCTGCATGACCTTGTATCGTATAGCCCTTGTCATCATTTGACCTCAATTCTCTTCACTTAATCCCTTGCTGTCTGAACTCCAGTCACACTGGCCTTGTTTTTGTGTCTTTATCAAACCTCTTGGCCTTTGCACATGCTGTTCCCTCTGCCTGGAATGCTGTCCCTGCCCTTCTTGGCCTAGTTAATTTCCTTCCATTCTTCAGATCTCAGCTGAGTTCTCTTCCCTGACACTCTCAGACCAAGATTTTGACATAGCTCTTTTTTAGTTACTGTGTCAGACTCTGCTCCTGCTCTTCCATAGGGGACTGACTCCATGCTAGGGTCTTTCAGTGACCCCAGCATGGCCTAACACAGGGTAGGACATAGACAGGGCTATAGAAGTTATGTGGTGAAGGTCAGAATGATAGGTAGGAGGAGGGGGAGGGGACAATGTTGAATCCCAGCCCCTCTAGCCTCTCAGAGACTCTTACCCATCCCGCGAGGCATTGGCTCCCAGCTCTGACCTGGCCTTTTTCTTTTCTTTCAGCCGCTTGAGCAATCCCTATGGGGAGAGAGATATCAGCTGGACAGAACCCTTTTGCTCCCTCCTCAGCTCCTTTTCCCTTGGGGTGTCCTGGAGGATCTGCTAGTCTCGGGGACCACAAGCTTTGGGGACCAAAAACTCAGTCCTTATTAGCAAGATAAAGGCAACAAAAGCTCCCATTTCTAAAGCAACAATTGTATGCTTTCCTGCATTCTTTATTGATTTCTCATAAACAGCCCAGAGAGGGAGTTTCTCCCATTAGCTCCATTTGACAGATAGAGACGCTGAGGCCCAGAGAGGTCCAGTGACCTTCCCAGGATTACCAAGAAAGGGTCCCCTTAACCTCTAAGGGTCTGGAAGTCTTTGCTCTCCCTTTTACCCTCTTACTGGATGCCTCACCCGAACGTTGTGAACCTGGTTGGGGCCAGCAGCCTCTGGTTCAGTCTTTCCAGAGATTCGGTCTGTGGGTATTCAGGGGTAGAAGGTTAGGAGATGCGATCATCTTGGGTTCTGCCCCACCTTGACAAGCTCCCAAATCCCCCAGCCCTCCCTACATCTCATGCTTACTTACCTGGATCCCTGAGGTTCCCCATGGCCACCTGGCTGCTGCTCTCAGAGCTAGCACTCCCCACCCGGGACTGGCGAGGACCCTGTTCCTCCATAGGAGTGGGTAGTCAGAAAGAGAAGGCAGGCAGGCAGACCAAGGGACAGGCAGACATCTTTTTATTATTCCCTCTCCCTTCTCCTCCTTCCCTCTCCCTTTCCCTCCTTCCTTCCCCTTGCCCATAGTTCCTCTCTTACCTCTTCCTCACCCCCAAGCATCACCAGCCTCCCATCTAGCAGAGTGAAGGCTTCGATGTTCCAGACAGGCACATTGGGTGTGGGAGCCTCGGGGATCTGTGGGGTAGGGGGCTGCGGCTCTGGCTCAGGCTCTGGTTAGAGGAGGAAGTGCTGGGAACCTAAGAGTTCTTCCTGAACCTTGGACCACCCTTTCCATTCACCAAGGCACACTGGTGTACCTCCTACTTGCCTCCTCCTCCCCTCACCATGTCAGGTAGTTGTTGAGCATGTCAGGTAGTTGTTGAGCAGCCATGTCAGGTAGTTGTTGAGCATGGCTCCTTTCTGGGCCTTGTCCCCACTGGCCTTGGGTAGTGGACTCAGACCACTTACTATGTGACCTGTATTGTGTTTACTGCTCTATATGCCTTCTCTCATTTAATCCTCCAAAGTCACTGAAGGTACTATTATAACCCCCATTTACCAAGAAGGAAACTGGAACCTAGAGAGATTGAGATTGCCCAGGTTCACACAGCCTGTGAGTGATTGAGCTGGGCCTCAGACACAAGCGTTCTTCTCTTGACAGGACAGTGGGTAGGTTCAAGAAGTTAAACAACAGGACAGCAGCCTTGGTTCCTTGCATAAATAACTAGTCTAAGGTGGACTATATTCAAAATTTTAGAAAGGAACAAAAAAAGGTCAGCGTTGGGGTTGGTGGTAGTGCAGCAGGCTGGAGAAGGCCTCCTAGAGAGAGTAAGTTTGTGCTAGCACTTGAACAGCAGGTTTGATTTTTGAAAGAGATGAAGGGGATGCTGGCAGGAACAGCTTGATTCAAGGCTGAGAGATTGCAAGGCCAGGGAAGTCAAGTGAAGGGCAAAAAGATTTGGGGGGCTCAGAGGCTAGAGAAAAAGGTCCAGGAAGAGATTGGTTCAGGACCTTGGGTGCTAGTTAGAGGGGGTTTTATCCTGGAGGTAGTGAAGAGCCATGGGACATGTTTGAGCATATGAGGATCAGTTCTGCTTGTCAGAGAGCTCTCTGGAGACTATGGAGTAAACAATACCTGATACCCTGAAAGGGGGTTGAAGGGATGCTTTTGAAAAATGAGAATATGAATGGTGAGAATTAAATGAGCTTCCAGAAATAGGAGGGCTGAACCAACTCTCCCAGATTACCTGTCTGTACTTTTTTTTTAAAGTTAACCATTTTGTTATTTATTTATTTATTTATTTATTTATTTATTTATTGTTAATCCTCACCCAAAGATATTTTTTCATTGATTTTTAGAGAGAGTGGAAGGAAGGCAGGGAGGGAAGGAGGGGAAGAGAGAGAGAGAGAGAGAGAGAGAGACGAATGTGAGAGAGACACATTGATTGGTTACCTCCCACATGACCCAGACCAGGGCCAGGAATAGAACCTGCAAGCCAGGTATGTGCCCTTGACTGGGAATTGAACCCATGATCTTTTGGTCCATGGGCTGATGCTCTAATTGCTGAGCCAAACCAGCCAGGGCTGTCCTATTGTTTTACAATTAGGGGAAGAAATGATAACTCCCCCTATTAATGGATCACTTAAAATATACTGGATACTGGGCTAGTGCTTCATGCTCTAGAGCTCCAATCCTCCTCATACCCTTCTAGATCCCTCTGTGCAACACTTAGCCCCATCTGTCATTTTCCTTTTTTTTTTTAAATCCTCACCCGAGGACATTTTTCCATATTTTGTTCAGATAGAGTGGGAAGGAGAGAGAGACAGAGAGACAGAGAGACAGAGAGACAGAGAAACATCGACATGAAAGGGACACATCAAGTGGTTGCCACCTGCATGACCCAGCCAGACAAACTGCAACCGAGGTATGTGCCCTTAGCGGGAACTGAACCCAGGTCTCTCTGGACTGCAGGCCGATGCTCTAACCACTGAGCAAAACCGGCCAGGGCTGTCATTTTATTGTTTATACTTGTTTACTGTCATTCATGCCCACTATACTGTGTGCCTCATGGGGCAGCCAGCGACATCTCTTTTGTTTACTGCTGTATCATCGGTGCCTAAATCAGGGCCTGGCACATAGTAAATGCTCAACAGACCTCTGCTTGAATGAATGAATGAATGAATGAATGAATGAATGAATGAATGAATGAAATTATATACCCTTCAAGGTAGGAATCATATTCCCATTTAACTGATGGGGAAGCTGAGGCCCCAAAAAGTAAAGAAACGAAAACATGGAAGCTGGAGGGTAGGAGAGCTGGAGGAAGCTGAGATGGATATTCAGGCACAAGAGAATGAGACTGGGCCATTGGCTATAACAGACTAATTGGGGCCAAAGGACCATTTGGCATCTGAATAGTGCTATCATCAGTCTATTGCCTGTCTCTTCCCTAGGCTGGACCCCTTTACCCACAGGTTCTTGGCCACACCCCAGACCCCCAAGCCCTGGGTAAGGGGGAAAGAGGGAAGAGGGCAGCTGGGCCCCAGCCACTTCCTTTTGGGCTTTTGAACTCCCCACAACTTCCTGTGTCTGTATGGCTGATGCTCTGGAGGCAGACAAAACCCAAGCATCCGGTCTCCCAGCCTGGCCCAAGTTCTGAGTGGGGAAGCCATGTACCTGAGGTCTCTGGCTCTGGCTCTGGCTCCAGTGGTGGGCTCTTATGCCTTCCCCAGAGGGTCTTGGATATTCTGCGATGGCTGGTGCCTGACTCCTTGGGGGGCGCAGAGAGGACACGACGGAACAACGAGCGACGGGCAGGTTGGCTGCTGACCATGGATTCCTGGTGGCTCAGTGCCCTCCCCCAGCCAGCTAGGCGGCCCCAGTGAAACCCTCCAGCCCCCTTCTCTCCACCTCCCATGTGCCAGCGATAGGAGGTTAGCGGGGATTGGGCTGCCGGCTGGTCTTCAGAGGACTGGCTTGTTGATAGTGGGTCCATGGTGGAGATTCTCCTGGGGAACAAGAGGGTGACAGTTCTGTATCATGACTACCCACATGTTGCCCTCATCTAGGCCCCCTCCCCACTCTCAACTCTTCCCCCAGAAAATCCCCTTGGTGGCCACACGCCCTCCCTCCCTTACCTTGATTTCCTGATCAGCCCCAGAGGCAACAGCCGTCTGCACACTGCCTGACTTCCTCCTGCTGAACGCTACTCCACGTGACCCTGTCTGTCCCACCCCACCCCACAACAAGGTTGGCAGGGCACAGTGAGGGCAGGACGCAGGAGGAGAGGAGGTGACAGAGCAGAAACCAGAATCTCTCAATGACCAGGAGGCCTCAGTTGTCCAAATGCTGATGAGAACATGGAGCCTCTGGAACTGTCATCCACCTCTGGTTCGTGTGTAGACCAATTCACCCAAGTTGGAAACTGTTTGGTCTGATTGACTAACATTGACTGTACACCTCTCCTCTGATCCAGCAGTTCACCCAATAGACATTCCCACTGGCACTGTTCATAATAGCCCCAAACTGGCAACAACCCAAGGGTCCATATACCACAGAATGAATAAATTGTGGTCAGTTCCCACAGTGGAATACCATGCAGCAATGAGAATGAAAAAACTAATGAATGTTTGAAATCAGATGAATCACAAACAATGCTGAGCAAAAAAATAAATAAAAAGAAAAAAGAGATAACTATACATGGTATTGTTCATTTATATAAAGTCCAAAGCAGATAAAACTATGTGCAATAAGTCAGGATGACATTTTCCTTTGGAAGGGCTAGTGAAACAGGGCATGAGGGAGCTAACCATGGTTTTTTTTTTCTGCTTTGATTTTTTTTAACTCCATCTTCTTCATTTTGCACACTTAAGTATCAGAACAACAACAAAAAACCCCCCACAATACACAACATCCAAATTTGATGTCAAATATGAGAATACAACGCTTGAGGTCCACCTGCCTTAGGCAAATACAGGAGAGGGAAAAAACCACTAAACATCAGCACAGGAAACCAGGTGGGCTAGGACCACTCAGGGCTGCTGGGAGAGCCATGAAGAAACTCCACAGAGGACACAAGGTCTGCAGGTAGAAGCTCCCATTCTACTTCTCCCATGCCAGAGACATCCTCATCACCCTCAAGGGTGGGCGGGGAATCTGATCAGGAGCAGCAGCACTGGGTTCTGCTGTCACTTCATCTTCATCGGTGCTAAGCCTAGCTTGATCATGCCTAAATGTGGTTGGAGTGGGTCTGAAGATCCTCAAGTGAGAAGCCAGAAGAGAGTAGCGCAGTCTCAAACAGCAACATCACCAAATCCTTGACAGCCTTGACATTCCTGTCTGCTTCCATCTTCTTTCTCAGAGTCTTCACAATGGGGTGGTCAGGGTTGATCTCCAGGTGCTTTTTGGCCATCATGTAGCCCATTGTAGAGTTATCCCCAAGTGCCTGGACTTTCATGATATGCACCATGTTAGCTGTTTGGCCATAGGTGTTAGTCACAATGCAGCAGGGTGAAGACACATTGTTCCATTTATTTTTAGATAGAGTGGAAGAGAGGGAGGGAGGGAGGGAGGGAGGGAGGGAGGGAGGGAGGGAAAGAGACAGAGAGAGAGAGACAGAGAGAGAGAGACAGAGAGAGAGACAGAGAGAGAGAGAGAGAGAGAGAGAGAGAGAGAGAGAGATAAGAGAGACACATCAATTGCTTACTTCCTGCATAACCCTGACCGGGGCCGGGGATCAAACCTGCAACTCAGGTACATGCCCTTGACTGGGAATCGAACCCATGACTCTTTGGTGCGTGGGACGAAGCCCAAGCAACTGAACCATACCAGCCAGTGCTATTTCTGCTTTTAAAATTGAGGCAAAATTTACATAACATAAATTAAACATGTCTATTATTTTTTAACCCTCCTGAAGACATGCTTAGAGAGAGGAAAGGAGAGAGAGAGAGAGCAACATCGATTGGCTGCCTTCCACACATTGCCTGACCAGGGATTGAACCCACAATTCAGGCATGTGCCCTGACTGGGAATCACACCAACAATCCTTCAGTGCACAGGATGACAGTCCACCAACTGAGCCATATGGCTGGGCAAATGTGTCTATTTCTTAAGCTGGGTGCTGGTTACATGGCTGTGTTTGGTTGTAAAAATTCATTGATGCACTTTCCTAATAAATGTTTTCTTAAAAAAAGAGGTAGGTAAATACTATTCTGAGGAATAAGTGAGTCAACATGAGAGTCAGTAGAATCTTGGCCCAGGAGTGGCTTCCAGTGCCAGCTGGTCCTTCTCTCACTGTGTAACCTCAGGCAAGTCACTTCCTCTCTCTGAGCCTTGGTTTCCATATTTGTACAACAAAATGATATTATCAGTTTCAGAAGGTGTATAATAGGAGCCTTCTTTTATTAAAAAAAAAATGTTTCCTGAGTTCCTACCATGTGCTAGGTGCTGGAGAAGCCATGGGGAACTAAATAAACATGATTCCTGCCCTCCTGGAGCTCACAGTTTAGTGAGGGAAGCATCCTGAACACAAATGCAGGACATTTCTCACTGGTGAGGAGGACTTGGAAGAAAATAAACAGATTAGAGTTGAGAGGCTGAGCAAAGGTGATGCACTTTGAGCTGGAAAAATCCAGGAAGGCTGCCCTGAGGAGGTGGCATTTGTAACCTGAAGCATGAGAAGGAGCTGGCAATGTGAAGAGCAGGTTAGGTGAAAGGAACAGTTTGTGCAAAGGCAAGGAAGACCAGAATTTGGGGGGTGGGGTAGGTAGAATCACTTTGATGAATATGTGGCCTGTGCAGTCACCCAGGACCCCACACTCAGAAGGGCTCCACACTACATTTGATTTAATGCTTTCCTATCACTGTCTTGAAGTTCTTGCCTTTTGAACAAGACGCCCTGCATTTTCATTTGTACTGGGCCTCACAAATTCTATAACCCATCCTGAGGACCAAAGACCCTTCTGGAGCTGGATGTGTTCAGGCAGGTGCACACACCTTAGATATGCCCATCTTATTCATACTGTATAGAGCCACTCACTGCACACACACACATGGAGTATCCCTGTGTTCTGCCCTATCCCTGAGCATTTACCACCTCACTGCATACTGGCTCCACTTCCAACTCCCTTTATTTTTTGCTGGAGGACTTTCTCTGGCAGATGGAGCCCATGCAACAAACAACCCAAAATGCCAGAGAATTAACAGCTCCCTGAGAGAAGCCCTCAGCCAATGATTATGCAAGTTGGAGGATCAATACCCCAATTTCCTCAACCCTTGGGTGGGATGACTTTGAGATGTGTGTCCTATACTGTCCTCCAGAGGTCCCCAGTGAGATTGAGCTCCATGTGCCCCCAGTGCCAGCTTGCTTGGTAAAGCATCCTCTGGGCTGCCTTCCATTTCCTGCCTCTCTTCCTTGTTCTTCAAATGATGTCCTGGGATCACCTCCCAAACTACTTCCACTGGAATTTCTATCTTAGGGCCCGATTCTGAGCAAACCCAAACTAAGACAACATGTACAAACACAGATGATGCATAGACAGAGGCTTTCTTCACACACTCTCTTTATTGGAGGTCTGTGGCTGGCAGGGTCACTGGAGGTGGCTTCCTCTTGATCTCCCAGAGGCCTTCCTGGCAGTTCTTGGCTTTACATTCTAGAAAAGATAAGAGACTGTGAGCCTTGGGGGTTGCGGTGAGGCTGGGTGTCCTCTCCTCATGGTGGGGCCCTGTATGAGGAAGAGTACAAAGTGAGGAGGTGGGTGCAACACTGACTGCAGGCCAGCTTAATGAAATAGAATGGTAGTGTGCAGGTAGCACGAGATTGTGCATGTGTGTGAGTAGAGGTGTTTGGTGATCGAGGTCAAGGGGCTGGGGCCAAGGTTGTGCTGGTTGGACCTAGATTGCTGCAGCATAAGAATTGTTATCAAGGGCCAGGGAGGCTGGGGCTGAGCAAGCATCCTTAGGGCTGAGATTGTCTGAGCAGAAGGCTGCAAAATACAGTTAGGAGCTGGACAGAGGATGTGCAGGCAAAGGGGTTTTCTGTAGTGGGACACCAGCTAGGTTACTGCTGTGTATACAGAGGTCTTTTGGATGGGGGCTGGGGTGAGGCCAAGGTTAGGTGGGCTGGGATGAGGTTGTGTAAGCAGAAGCGGTGTGACTTGGATACAGGTGATGTAGGCCAGGCTGAAGTTGTGAGGGCAGAGGGGCTGCTGCAGGAGTCAGGGTCCATGCACTGGTTGGGAGGGCAGAGGTATTGGAAGCTGGGCAAACAACGAGCTGGCTGGGTCAGGGGCTAGGCTAAGGTCATGGAAGCATTGGATAGGGGGTAGGAAATGCCATGAGCAGAACAACTTAACGGTTGGGACCAGGTTGCTTGAATAGATGGGCTGCAAGAGAGATCGGGGGCCTGGTTGAGGCTGTGTGGGTATAGGGGTTACAGGAAAAAGAGGGGCCTGCTGAGGTTGGGCAGACAGGTAGGGGTTAGGGGCTGAGTTTGTGTCAGATGGGTCGTAGGCCGAGGTAGTGTGGGCATCGCTGACTCACCGCTTCGAAGTGCGGCCAGGTGCGCAGCAGTTGGAAAAGCGCATCGCCAGGGCATTCAGTACGAACGAGCTGGCGGTGGCCAAGCAGCCTGTAGTCCGGCCGCAGGAAGCCAGCACGCACTGCGCACCTGGGAAGCAGGTCGCGCACCGTGCGCAGTGCGGCCTCCGCAGGCAGTTTCCCGGTGTAGTTGCCCACGAAGGCCACGCCGAAGCCACGGGAATTGTGGCCTAGAGTATGCGCGCCCAACCAGTGCCAGCCGCGGCCCTCATACACGTAGCCATCTGAGCCCACTACGAAACTGCGGAGGAGAGGGAGCAAACACCGCGTGGCCTCAGGTGTTCCCTGCCCCATATCTATGCCAAGTCCTGTCTGGTCCGACTGTGCCGGGCCCAGCCTCGTCCCACTCCTACACCAAATGACACTCCAGTAACCCTCCTGTTTCTCAGGCATTGGCTACGCCCCTTTGCGTCCAGCCCCACTCCCATTGTCTCAAGTCCAGCTCCTGCCCAAATCACATCCCTTTTCTATCTTAGGCCCAACCCCATCACTACCCCACCCCTGCCCCAGCCCCAGCCCCAGCCCCAGCCCCAGCCCCAGCCCCAGCCCCAGCCCTTAGCACAGGTCCTGCCCCTCTCCCAGGTCCCACCTCCTTTTCTAGTCCCACCCCTGGCCAAAAGGTCCCACCGTTGGTTCCACTGTCAAGACCCCACTCTCGCCTAGGCCACGCCCCTCCCTACCTTGGTCCCACCCACCCCACTCCTCTGTTTCCCCAGGTTTGCTCTGGTCCTCCTCTTGCGTTAGGCTCCCCCCACCCAGGGTCTGCACAAGTAACAGGCACCGCCCTCTCCCAGGCCCCCCTTACCTGTAGCCAATGTCATCCCAGCCACGCGTATCCTGGTGGAAGCGCTGCATGGAACGCATGTTGGCCGCGCAATGCGCAAAGGTGGTGCAGGGGGGCGCGGGCAAGTACGTGTGATGCACGTATAAGAAACCGAGCGGCAGCCGCAGCGGCGTTGGGTGGCCTCGGTATGGTGCCGCACCCCAGCGGCAACGAGGGTGGATGGCCGGGCACCCTGCGGGGAAGGGCGCCCAGGGCTGGGGTCAGGCAGCGTTTCTCTTCCTGCCATCTGCACCTTCATTAGAGCGCATCTATGGGCCATTCCCCCAGCCTCCTTCCAGATTTGGAGACGATTCAGTTTTGGAATCTAACAGAACTAATCTAACAGCGTCTCAGTTCTGTTGGAATATAGGCTATGACTCCTACCCCCTTCAGGATAAACCCCAAGAATTGTAGTTCAGACTTCAAGGATCTTTTCAACCCAGCGTCTTCACCACATTCTCTGCAGCTGGCCCTGCTCTGAGCCTTAGAAGAGACAGCCACACCAAGAAAAGAGGAATCTTGGCCCACATTTATTATGCTCTAGTCATGTGCTACTTGCTTTACATGTTTCATCTTTCACAAACTATCCAGCAAATCCAAGAGGTAGAAGATTTACTCCACTTCACTGTAGAAAGTGGAGTTCCGAGAAGAGAAGCAACTCACCTAAAGATGCCCAGGAGTAACTGGCTGAATGTCCATTCCAATCTTTGTGCCTTTGCATGTGCTGAATCCATCTCCTGCAATGCCATCTTTCTCACTTTTTTTTTTTTTTTGTCGTCAGACAAACTCCTATTCATCCTTCAAGGCCCAAATCTATCCTTTCCTCACCTGTGCAGCTCCCCTGGCTCCCCAGCTAGAGCCCTATTGCTCCCTCTGGAATCCCTAGTCCTGGATCCTCCTGACACATGGGGCTGAGAGTGTCTGTGTCTGTGAGAGGGAGGATCACAGGGGTTGGGGGCCCTTCTCACCCAGGAAGGCCTCCATGAACTCCTTGGTGGCATAGGTGGCCACCTCTGCCAGCTGTTCTTGGCTCATGCCCTGTAGCTGAGGGTGTGCTGGCTCCAGCCTCTGTAGCAGGATGAGGGCACCCCACACGTGCTGGGTCAGGGCAGAGGCTGAAGTCAGAGCAGCTCCGTTGTGCCGTCGGAAGTTGCTGCGAAGTCCTGGGTCTCCAGCCACTCCAGCTCCATAGTACTGGCTCAGGAGGTGGCTGAGGGGTGGCCGGGGCTCAGGGGCCCGGCTCAGGTAATCTCCAAGGAGAACTCCATCCAGAGCACCATTGAGGAAGGCCATGGTAAGCAGTGATGCCTCAGGGTCCAGGAGTGTGAAGTTCCTGGGGGCAGAGAGCTGGTCCCAGCAGCCCTCAGCTCCCAGGCTTGGGGAGCTTTGAGTCTGGGAGCCCTGGAGGAAGGTCAAGCCTAGGTCTCTGGCCAACGTGACCACCAGGAGGTTGTCCACAGTGGTTGGGGGCTTTGCTTTGGCATCTGGCGAGGAGGTTTGGTCATCTGGAGAGGGGCCTCGGACATCTGTAAAGATGGCTCCTACATTGAGATCTGTGGCTCTAACATTTGGAGACGTAGTTCTGACATCTGCAGAACTGACATCTGGAGAGGCATTCTTGAGTCCTGGGGAGGTGGTTCTTATATCAGGAACCACGGCTCCAACATCTGGAAAGGTGTCTCTGGTACCTGGAGGGGTGGCTGTGCTGTTTAAGGGCAAGGTTATGACCCGGTGCCCCTGTAGCCCTGCTCTCAGCCCTGCCAGAAGAGGCTCCACAGCCACTGTTGAGCCATCAGGTGCCAGTACCACCCCGTATTCCTGTCCATCCCGCACATTGTGTTGGGCCACCTCTTCAGTCAGGACTCGCAGCTCTGGGCTCAGTGCAGAAGGATCCAACTTGGTGGCTTTGAAACTTTGTCCCTCTGGCAGGAAGTGATGGAGGGGATCATGGGAACTAGAGTTCTGGGCTGACAGCTGCCACCCAGAGACAGTGCGGCTGGCCTCAGTGACCGGCACCTTCTGTTCCAGCTCAGCCAGAGCCTGGATGAGAGAGTCCATGAGGAGGGGCAGGGATGCTGCAGGAGGAGGGATTGTGTTAGTCCCGCAGCCCAGCACCCCCTTTTCCTGAGCCTCCCTTTGCTTCCACATCTTCTCAATGCCCTCTGCTTTCCCCCTGACAACCCCATGACCCCCCAACACCATCCTTATGCAAATGAGGAAACTGAGGCACAGACAACAGGTTAAGGAGCTTAGACTATCTGTGAGCACTGGGGAGCCATGGCAGATTCATGAGCAGGAGTGAGCCAGGCTGGCATTCTAAGATTGCTTCTCTGGCTGCCTGTGGAGAATGAATTTTCAAGAGGCTAGAGTAGAGCAGGGGAAACAGTATGGAGGTGAGCAATAAAGATTGCCAAAGCTAAGGTGATGGCAGTGTGATGGACAAAAGTGGGCAGAGTCCCCAGGTATTTTGAGGAGAAGATGGGCAGTTTTTAGTGATGGATTAGACTTTGGGTAATTTTATTTTATTTTATTTTATTTATTTTTATCCTCACCCAAGGACATCCTTCCATTTCTTTGTTCAGATAGAGTGGGAGGGAGAGAGAAGAAGAGAGAGAGAGAAACATTGACGTGAAAGGGATGCATCAAGTGGCTGCCACCCTCACGACCCAACCAGGGCCGGGATAAACTGCAACCGAGGTACATGCCCTTAGCGGGAACCGAACCCGGGTCTCTCTGGACCACAGGCTGATGCTCTAACCGCTGAGCCAAACCAGCCAGGGCAACTTTGGGTAATTTTAAAAAGCAAGGTGTCTGGAGGATAATCATGGGAGAAGAGGATGGGCCTGTGCTTTGTGGGGGAAATGTCAGCAGCTGAACCTGGAACCTAGAGGTGTTGGGTTCAGGGCTGGGTGCGTTGTTAAATAATAGTTAACATTTATTATGTTCCAGGCACCATTCTAGGTGACCTACATAACAAATTTAATCTTTACAATGGCTCTATGAACACAGAGAGGTTAAATGACCTGCCTAAGGTCACACAGACAGGAAGTGACAGAAGCAGGATTATGAACCCAGAAATTTGGATTCTTCTTCAGACAGTCCACACTGTAATTCCTCTGTTATTTTCTCTGCCTGAAATGCCCTTTCCTGCTTTTCCCCAAGTAAAATTCTTCTCCCTCCTTTCCTAGATCTGTGTCCCCTCCTCCAGGAAGCCTTCTTGATTTTAACTCTTCTGGCCCCAGGTATCCCACCCCCCACCTTGATCTGTAGGGCAGGGAGCATCTGCGTCCCCAGGCTCGAGGTTCCTCAAGACTGGACTCTCCTGGGGACTCCAGTACAGGGCTGGACACAGAGAGAACAGCAGTACACTTCTGCAGAATTGATTGTCCTTGCCGCAGGCCTCTGCCTTCTGACCTACCTGTCCCTGGTTCTGCACACAGCAACAATCCAAGCAGGATCCAGAGGAAAGCCTGGATTTCTGTTGTGAGATTCCAGCTTCTGGGGCGCATATCTGGTTGACCTCAGCAGAGACCTCGGCAGAGCTAGGAGACAGGCATGGAGAACTGAGTAATGCCTTTGGCCACTGTCAAAGTCCAGGGGTAAATGACATGGCTGCCTCTTCCAGAGCTGTGGGCGGGAGGCTGTGGGGGTGTGGGGGCAGAGTACCCTGGGTTAAGGACGTGTGACTCTCAGGGGCTCTCCCATCCTATCCTTTCTCTCACAGGCTGAGGTCAAGGATCAATAAGCTAGGCCCAACCCAGGAGGCAGCTGGAGGCCAGGTAGTTTAGACTCCAACAAACTCTGCCCATTTCCAAGAGAAGCAGACTGAGGCCAATTGAGCAAGCTCTACCCCTTTCCTGATCATTCAGTAACTGCTGCTGGCCATGACAGTGGACTCTCAGGTGCCAGCCCAACCAGTAAGACTGGCTGTGCTAGGTGAGGAGAGAGAAGGACATTCCTGAAGTTGGTACTGCCGCCTGCCTTTCTGCCAGCACTTCAGGCTTAGTCAGAGAATGAAGACAGGGGCTGGGGGATATTTTTGCCAAGGCCCAGGGGACCAGGCGATGTCTTTTCTCATCCAGTTCTAGTTCCTGATCCCAAGCCACTAGATGTAGCTGAAATCAGGGATTGGGCCAGGGCCTTCCAGACTCTGACTTTGTTCCAGGAGCTGGTTTCTTTGCTCACCTGGGTTGACAGTGAGGGGTCCTCCCTCTTCCCCTGGGGCTGTGTCTGAGTCCTGCTGAAGTGAGCCTGCCTCCCCTTTATTTGAGCTTCAGGTGGGATGGGCTCGGTGTGACTTCAGCTGCTGTGTTAATTGCTTTACTGTGGGCTTCCCACCCTGAAACTAGCCTGGGGAGTTTCCAGGGGACCCACTAGGCTGGGCACTCAGCAAAGGCCAAGCCCTGGGCGGGACAGGGAATGCCCAGGCTGAGCCAGGCTTGGGATTCCCCAGGATAGGCCTGCCCAGATATCCAGTGTCTTCCTTCTGGGGACTCAGCATTACCCAGCACACAGCTGGGCACAGAGTAGGGGCTCAGGAGTGGGCTCTTAGGGGAGGGAGTGAATTGGGGCCACTCTCCAGGAGAATCTGAGGAAATATCCTCCTCTGAGTACCAGCTTCTAAGGATTTGGGGATGGGGCTCTGCCTGGCAGAATCAAGTACAGGAAGTGGTCTGTGTGTCCATCTGGGGCAAGGACTAGAATGAGGAGAAGGAAGCATCCTTGGGCACAAAATTTAAGGTGGTGTCGAAAATCTCAGTCATCAAGATAAATAATATTTTAACGCAACATTTTAATAAGCTAAAGTGAATGCGAAAAATCCATGAAGAACAAACATTTTAGATGTGTTTCTCAACATTTTAGATAAAGACAGGATCAGAAACCATGCTGTGCAAAGACTATTGAAGCCAGAGGTGACAGAAAAAATCAGGAATTCTGATACTGTCTTTGTGCCTCACTTGCCTCACCCTAGTCCCAGTGACCCTGCATAGACCAGAGGGGAGCCCTGAGATGCTGTGGGGGTGGCTGTCACATGAGAGCCACCTGATGTCCACCTGGTCTGGGAATGAATCTGATTCAGCTTTATGGATCTTGGGTTTGTCCCTCTGATTTTCCCACTGATTGTGGCTGTGGGGAGCCTTGTAGTTTTATTTAACCACCTTATGCCCATTTTACCCAGCAGGAGGGTAAACTCAGAGAGGTTAAGTAACTTGTCCAAGGCCACAAAGCTAGAAAGTAGAGAGGACTCTAAGTCCAGTGCATGTTTTCACTGTCCTGTGTTTGGGTCAATGCCAATGTAAACATGACCCTTCACCCTTGGGAAGTGTTTGCAAACTGGCAGTAGAGCAACTTCACTTAGGAATTCAGGGGCCAGCCATAGAGGCAGCCCTGATTCCCTTTTAAAGCTTGGAGTTGGTGGCAGAGGGTGGCTCGAGTTTGAGCCAGGGGAATGTGATGTCCAGCTGGCATTTCCCTTAGGGTCGGTCCAGGATTTATGACCTTCTAGGATAAGACTCTTTCTCCAGGAAGCCTCCCTGATTACCCTTGGCTCCTCCATTATTCTATCCTGGCTCCCTAAACTGGAATTCTCTCTTTTAAGTCAGACCCGTCCATAGAGGACTGAGAGTTTCTTTGTCCAGTTCTGTCTGTCTCCCTGAGACTAGGAGATGTTAGTCCTCTTGGAGTACCCAGAAGTGCACAGCACAGACCAGAGACCAAATGGGTGGCATGGAAGAGTTGCTAAGTACATGAAAGGCTTGACTGAGGATGTGGGGTCAGTTTGGGGTTGGGCTGTGAAACACACATGCACACATACCCAAACATGCAGGCTGGGCCTCACTCCAAGGCACCTGGTCTAGGCTGGGCCTAGGAGGAAGCAGAAAGGCTGGGGTTCCAAGGATGAATCACCCCTACTTCTACCTTTTTTTCCCACCTCATGAGACCCACCTGCCAGGATAGATCAAGGCCCTTCCAGGCTGCAGACAGACTAGAGGTGTCATGAGAGCAGTCACTGTTCAGGGCTTGGGGACAGCTCTAATGAAAGTAGCATTGGCACAGACAGGCAGAGCCCTGGGCCCTGGATCTGAAGTAAAGCTGGGATCAGGGCCAGAGGCTAGAGGAAAAGAACCCTGAAGCAGGGCTGAGCTTGGCTAAGGTTAGACTTAATAATATTCACTTTGGTAGCAGTAATATAATAATAATGAAGAACCTAATACAAGTAATAATAATAATAATAATGATAATAATAATAATAATTGCTGTGTACAGGGCTTTGAGCTAAGATTTTATATGCCTGTGTTTTTATTTAGCTCTAGGATTTGTTAAGAGATGTTGTACAGCACTAGTCAGCACACTACAACCTTCAGACCAACTGTCTGTTTTGTGAAGTATTTTTTCTCAAGGTGAAATTCACCTTACATAAAATGAACCATTTTAAAGTGTACACTTCTGTGGCATTTAGTACATTCACAATGTTGTGCAACCACCACCTCTATCTAGTTCTAAAACATTCTTATCATCCTGAAATAAAGCCCTGTACCCATTAAGCAGTCATTCTCCATTATTCACCAACTCCTCTTACCCATTGATCTGCTTTCTGTCTGTATGGATTTGCCTTTTCTGGACATTTCATATAAACAGAATCATGCAGGAAGAAAAATAATAATGGAGGAGTGAATGGAAGCTACACAGACCATCTCTCAGGACCAAACTGGAATTACAACTAAAATAAAGACAAGTCATTGGGAAAATCCAACTGAAGAGCAGCTAGAGAGAACCCTTATAACTAGGGATGGAAAGAGGACACCAAATTGAGCCTGGTAGGAGCTATAGAGGCACAAGAGGGCTGGCTAGGTGTCCACAGGCAGCAGCTGAGGGCTGTCTTAGCTGTTAGCAGTTCCCTCTGAGAAGTTGGGGGTTAAAACCCCAAGATGGCTCCACAGCACAGAGTAGGGGCTCCCCCAAAACAGAGTGGCAGAGCAGGGAAAGGCTCCCATATAATACCTGTTGAGGAATTTACAACAGCTGTCTGGCAGGGAGAGGCTTGGGGAACTCTGGCACTTCCCTGAAGGGCCAGGGCACTAAACCAGTTACAGCTACTTACCTTGGGCTCCAGTAGAGGGAGGGAAAATTGGACTTAAACTGTGTGAAGAGAGGTGGGAGTTTGTAGCACTGGGGAGAGAGTTGGGAAGGAGGACACTGGGAGTTTTATGCTGAATCACTCCTTCATAGGACAGTAGTCATCTTACTCAAAGAGCCCCTTCCCAGAGCCCTGGAGCAACGGCCCCTCCCTCAGGAAGTTAACACTACGGTGGCTGGAGAAATGCAAATTGAGGCTCATTAGCAGCTAGAGTCTACCAGCAAGCAGGGGGTGGGGGGAAGCCTCTTGAAATGTGGATATGGCTCTCACTGTTGGAGGTCCTGGCTCTGAGGACTGAGCTATGAAGGCTAAGGCCTGAGTTCCTAAGTTGAACTCCTCCCCCATGGCTTCAGTAGCCATATCTGTCAACTAGCCCTCAGTTTTAAACTGGGGGAGAAGCAACTGCCCTCTCTCTGGAATTTAACAACCACCCTGTGGCTCTGGGGACTGAACAATGAAGGCAGAGGCCAGGACCCCACCCTAAGCCAACAATCCACACTGCAAAAACCACTTTCTCTCTCTCTTTTCTTTTTATCCTCACCCAAGGACATTTTTCATCTATCTTCAGATAGAGCAGGAGGGAGAGAGGGAGGAAGAGAGAGAGAGAAACATTGACGTAAGAGAGACACATCAACTGGTTGCCACCAACACAACCCCAACCAGAGCCAGGAACAAACTGCAACCGAGGTACATGCCCTTAGTGGGAACTGAACCCAGGGCTCTCTGGTCCATGGGCTAACACTTTAACTGCTGAGCCAAACTGGCCAGGGCAGAAACCATTTTCTTATCAAAGCAACTTTAACCCAGGGAACAGCAATTGCCCACCTGCTGGAAATCATCTTACCCTGTCTACCTGAGGAATTCTTCATTCAGCTGAGGACTAAAACCTGAGGCTCATCAAGTAACTGAGACTAATACCCTGCAGGCAAAAGCTATAGGATAACTGAATCTTCACTTGGCCTGCAAATCTGCCCAGAAAAGTAAGACTTGACATTGGTGTTTAACGTGGGCCCTCCCACAGTCATCTAGACCCAGTAGAGGGAGCCACAATCAGCAGAACACCAGAACCCACGGGGAAAATTTGGCAGGCTCCAAAACCCACTGAGACAGCCAAAATGGTGAAATGAAGAAATAAACCTCAAATGAAAGAACAAGATACTTCTACAAAAGAAGGGATAAATGAAATGCAAGTAAGCAAGTTATCAAAGGTAGAGTTCAGAGTAATGATTATGAGAAAGTTCAACAGCAGGAGTAAAGAGCTCAACAGCATGAGTAAAGATATAGGAACAATGAAAATCAACCAACTTGAAATAAAAAACCCACCAAGCGGAAGTGAAGAATGACATAGCAGAAATAAAGAACACATTGGAAGGAATAACCAGCAGATTAGAGGAAGCCAAGGATTGGATCAGTGAATTAGAAGACAGGGTAGGAAAATTCACCCAATCAGAGAACCAAAAAGAAAAAACAATTAAAAAACAGGAAGACAGCTTAAGAGAACTGTGGGACAATATGAAATGTAATAACATCCACATCATAGGAGTTTCAGAAGAAGAAAATGAGCAAGGGTTAGAGAATACATTTGAGGAAATAGTGACAGATAACTTCCCTAACTTGGTTAAGGAAAAAAGCATACAATTTCAAGAAGCACAGAGAGCCCAAGTAAGAATAATTAAAAGAGGTCCACACCAAGACACATCATAATTAAAATGCCAAAAATCAGAGACAAAGAGAGAATCCTAAAGCCAGCAAGAGATAAGCAACAGGTTACCTACAAAGGAGGCTCCATAAGGCTATCAGCTTATTTCTCAACAGAAGGGAATTGCAGGGCAGAGGGGAATGGCAGGAAGTATTCAAGGTAATAAAAAACAAGGGTCTGAATCCAAGACTACTCTATCCAGCAAGGCTATCACTCAAAATAGAAGGTGAAATAAAGAGCTTCCCAGACAAAAAAAAGTGGCTCAGGGAATATATTAGCACCAAACCAGCACTGCAAGAAATATTTAAAGGACTACTGTAATAAGCAGAAGAACTAGGAAGACAAACATAACCATAATAAATTAAAATGACAATAAATAAGTACATAACAAAGATAGCCTTAAACATAAATGGATTAAATGCTCCAATCAAAAGATGCAGAGTAGCTGAAAGGATAAGAAAGCATGATTCGTACATATGTTGTTTTCAAGAGACCCACCTCACAACAAAAGACTCACATAGGTTGAAAGTGAAGGGATGAAAAATAATTTCCAAGCAAATGGAAAGGAAGAAAAAAAGCCAGGGTAGCAAAATTCATATCCAATAAAATAGACTTCAAAAAGAAGACCATAACTAGGGACAAAGAAGGCCACTACATAATATTGAAAGCTTCTTTCCAATAGGAAGATATAACCTTGGTAAACATATATGCACTCAATGTAGGAGCACCAAGATATTTTTTAAAACTTCTGGAGGACTTCAAAGGAGAAATCAACAGCAATACAATCATAACAGGGGACTTCAACACCCCACTGACATCACTGGATAGATCCTCTAGAATTAACAAGGAAACAGACTCTAAATGATGCACTAGATTCAATTGATTTAATAGATATCTACAAAAAATTACACCCCAAAACTACAGAATTCACATTCTTCTCAAGTGCACATGGGACATTCTTAAAGATAGACCACATGTTAGGACACAACTAAGTCTCTAAAAGTTCAAGAAGATTGAAATCATATCAAGTATCTTCTCAGATCACAATGGCACAAAACTAGAAATTAATTACAATAAACACACTAAAAAACATTCAAACAAATGGAGACTAAATCATACATTATTAAACAATGAATGGGTTACCAAGAAAATCAAGGAAGAAATTAAAAACTTCGTGGAAACCAATGAAAATGAATGCACAACAACACAAAAACTATGGATGCAGCAAAAGCAGTTCTGAGAGGGAAGTTCATAGCACTACAGGCCTACCTCAAGAAAGAAGAAACATTTTTAGTTGACCATCTAACCCTACAACTTAAAGCATTAGAAAGTAAGCAAAAAGAAAAACCTAGAGCAAGTAGAGGGAAAGAAATAGTAAAGGTCAGAGCAGAGATAAATGACATAGAGACTAAAAAAATTATTCAAAAGATCAATAAAACAAAGAGCTGTTGTTGTTTTGTTTTGTTTTTTAATCCTCACCCGAGGACATTTTTCCATTTTTTGTTGAGACAGAGTGAGAAAAAGAGAGAAAGAGAGAGAGACAGAAAAACATCAACCTGAAAGAGACACATTGAGTGGTTGCCACCTGCACAACCAACCAGGGCCGGGGACAAATTGCAACCGAGGTACGTGCTCTTAGCAGGAACCGAACCTGGGTCTCTCTGGACCGCAGGCCGACGCTCTAACCACTGAGCAAAACAGGCCAGGGCAAAGAGCTGGTTTTTTGAAACTATAAACAAAATTGATGAAACCTTAGCCAGACTCACCAAGAAAAAATGAGAAAGGACCCAAATAACAAAATCAGGAACAAAAGAGGAGACATAACAATCAACATCACAGAAATACAAAGGGGTATTAAAAAATACTATGAACAATTATATGCCAACAAATTGGACAATCTAGGCAAAAATGGACAAATCTCTAAAATCACACAGTCTCCCAAAACTGAACTGGGAAGAGACAGAAAACTTTAACAGACCAATAATAACTAAGGAAATTGAAGATGTAATCAAGAAACTCTCAGCAAACGAAAACCTGGGCCTGATAGCTTCATGGGGGAGTTTTCCTGCAGATTCTTCTCAAACTATTCCAAAAAAATTCAAGAAAAAGGAAGACTTCCAAATTCTTTCTATGAGACCAACATAATTATGATTCCAAAACCAGATAAAGACACTACAAAAAACAAAAACTACAGGCCAATATCCCTGATGAACATAGATGCTACAATCTTTAACAAGGTATTAGAAAATCAGATCCAGTGATACATTTTTTTTTTATCCTCACCCGAGGACTTTTTTCTATTTTTTTTTAGATAGAGTGGGAGGGAGGGAGGGAGAGGCAGAGAGAGAGAGAGAGAGAGAGAGAGAGAGAGAGAGAGAGAGAGGGAGAAATATTGATGTGAAAGGGACATATCCAGTGGCTGCCTCCCGCACAACCCCAACCAGGGCCGGGGACAAATCACAACCAAGGTAAGTGCCCTTGACTGGAATCAAACCCTCAGTTCATTGGTCCACGGGCTGATGCTCTAACAGCTGAGCCAAACCAGCCAGGGCAGATCCAGCAATACATTAAAAAAAGTATTCATTATGACCAAGTGGGATTCATCTGAGGGATGCAAGGCTGGTACAATATTCGCAAATCAGTAATTGTGTTACACCACATAAACAAAATGAAAGATAAAAACCATATGATCATATCAATAGACACTAAAAAAACATTTGACAAAATCCAGCACCCATTTCTCTCTCTTTTTTTAATCCTCACCTGAGGACATTTTTTCATTTTTTGTTCAGATAGAGTGGGAGGGAGAGAGAGAGAGAGAGAAACATCGACATGAAAGGGACACATCGAGTGGCTGCCTCCCGCAGTACCCAACCAGGGCCAGGGACAAACTGCAACTGAGGTATGCGCCCTTAATGGGAACCAAACCCAGGTCTCTCTGGACCACAGGCCGATGCTCTAACAGCTGAGCCAAACCGGTCAGGGCTCCAGCACCATTTCTGATAAAAACACTCAGCAATGTGGGAAGAGAGGGATCATATCTCAACATAAAAAAGGCCATATATGAAAAACCTACAGCCAACATCATACTCATTGGGCAAAAACTAAAAGCATTTCCCTTAAGAACAGCAACAAGACAAGGATGCTCACTTTCACCACTCTTATTTAACATAGTACTGGAAATCTTAACCACAGCAATTAGACAAGAAGAAAAAAATAAAAAGGATCCAAATTGGAAAGGAGTTAGAGAAACTGTCACTGTTTGTTGACAATATGGTATTAGACATAGAAAACCCTAAAGACTCCATCAGAAATCTACTAGATTTAATAAATGAATTTGGCAAAGTAGCAGGATACAAAATTAACATTAAGATAACGATGGTATTCTTATACAACAATAATGAACACTCAGAAAGGGAAACAAACAAACAAACAAAAACAATCCCAATTACTATTGCAATAGCAAAACAAAAACAAAAACACCTAGGAATAAACTTAACCAAGGAGATAAAAGACATTTTCTCAGAAAATGACAGAACATTGAAAAAAGAAATAGAAGAAGACATTACAAAGTAGAAACAGCCCAGCTGGTGTGGCTCAGTGGATTGAGCATCATACGATGGACTGAGAGGTCCTGGCTCAATTTCCAGTCAGGGCACATGCCCGGGTTTTGAGCTCGATCCCCAGTAGGGGTCATGCAGGGGTCACATCAATGTTTCCATCTTTCTCCCTGCCTTTCTATCTAAAAAGTCAATAAAAAGATATTTTTAAAAAAGTGGAAACATATACCATGTTCATGGACCAAAATAATCAACATCATTAAAATGCCCATACTACCCAAAGCAATCTACAGATTCAATGCAATCCCTATTAAAGTATCAATGACATGTATCACAGATCTAGAACAAACACTCCAAAGGTTTATATGGAACCATAAAAGACCCTGAATAGCCACAAAAATTTTGAAAAAGAAGAAAAAAGTGGGAGGGATCACGATACCAGATATCAAATTATACTACAAAGCCATCGTAATCAAAACAGCCTGGTATTGACACAAGAACAGACATACAGATCTATGGAACAGAACAGAGAACCCAGATATCAACCCAAGACAGTGTGCACAATGAATATTTGACAAAGGAGGCAAGAGCATACAATGGAGCAAAGACAATCTCTTCAATAAATGGTGCTGGGAAAACTGGACAGCTATATGCAAAAAACATGAATCTAGACCACTATCTTACACCATATGCAAGAATAAACTCAAAGTAGATAAAAGACTTAAATATAACCCATAAAGCCACAAAAATCTTAGAAAAAATGTAGGCCAAAAAATCTCAAACATCATATGTAGTGGATTTTTCACTGACACAGCTAGGGCAAGAGAGTCAAAGGAAAAATTAATGAATAGGACCACATCAAACTTAAAAGCTTCTGCATGGCAAAAGAAACCAGCATCAAAATGAAAAGGGAACACAGTCTTCTGGGACAACATATTTGCCAATGATATGTCAGGTAAAGGGTTAATCTCCAAAATATATAGAGTACTCATACAACTCAACAAAAGGAAGACAAAGAATCTAATTACAAATGGGTTGAGGACTGGAATAGACACCTCTCCAAACAGGACATACAAAAGGCCAGGACACATATAAAAAAAATGCTCATCATCTCTAATCATCAGAGAGATACAAATGAAAACAACTATGAGCTTAGCTGGTGTGGCTCACTGATTGATCGTTGACCCACGCACTAAGAGGTCACCGGTTTGATTCCTGCTCAGGGCACATGCCCAGGCTGTGGGCCCAATCTCCAGTGGAGAGCATGCAGGAGGCAGTCAATCGATGTTCTCTCTCATTGATGTTTCTATCTTTCTCTCCCTCTACCTTCCTCTCTCTCTAAAGTCAATAAAGCTAAAAATGTAAAAAACCCCACTGTGGTACATTTACACAAGGAATTCTATGCAGCTGTAAGAAAGATAGATCTCTTACCCTTTGAGACAACATGGAGGGACCTGGAGAGTATTATGCTAAGTGAAATAAGCCAGTCAGAAAAAGACAAGTACTATATGATCTCGCTTATTTGTGGAACAATGAACAAAATAAGCTGTCAACCAAAAGATATCCAGAATCATGGAAGTAAGGAACAGACTGACAAACCTCAGAGGGATGGGGGGTGGGAGGGGAGAGATAAACCAAAGAACTTATATGAATATATGCACAACCAATCGACACGGACCCTAGGCTGGGGAAGGCAGGAGGGGTTAAGGAGTGGGAAGGAGGAGGTCAGTGGGGAAAAAATGGGGACATCTGTAATATTTTCAACAATAAAGAAAATAAATACATTAAAAAAAAACAAAAAAGAAAGACTCATGGACATAGACAATAGTATGGTGATTACCAGAGGGATGGGGGCTTGGGGTGAGGTAGAAGAGGGCTAAGTGGGGATAAATGGTCATGGAAGCAGAATTGACTTGGGGTGGTAAACACACAATACAATATACAGATGATGTATTGTAGAATTGTATACCTGAAACAATTTTTTTTAATCCTCACCGGAGAATATTTTTCTATTTACCTTTAGATTGAGTGGAAAGTGGAGAGGGAGGGAGGGAGAGAGAGAGAGAAACATCAATGTGCGAGGGACACATCAACAAGTTGCTTACTGCACGACCCAACCAGGGCCAGGGACGAACCACAATGAGGTACGTGCCCTTGGCTGAAATCACACCTGCAACTCATTAGTCTGACTGCTGAGCCAAACCAGCCAGGGCTACCTGAAACATAATTTTATTAACCAATGTCACCCCAATAAATTTAATTTAAAAAATTAAAAAAAAATAAAAAATAAACAGAATCATGCAATATATGACTTTTTGTGTTTGGCTTTTTTTTTTTTTTAAATTTCACTAAGCACAATGTTTTTTGTTTTTTTTAATCCTCACCCGAGGATATTTTTCCATTGATTTTTAGATAGAGTAGAAGGGAGAGAAGGAGAGAGAGAGAGAAACATCAATGTGAGAGAGACAAATCGATTGGTTGCCTCCCACACAACCCCCACCAGGGCTGGGGAACAAAGCTCCAACCCAGGTACGTGCCCTTGACCAGTAATCGAACCCATGACTTTCAGTCCTCGGGCTGATGCTCTAACCACTGGGAAAACTAGCCAGGGCACTAAGCATAATGTTTTTGAGGTTCATTCACATTATAGTATGAATCAGTGCTTTTTATCATGAATGGATCCTTTTTATGGCTGAATAATATTCCATTGCATGGAATATTCATTTATGTAAAATGGAGGTTTATTGGAATACATCTTTTCCCATTTGTTTATATATTGTCTCTGACGTTTTTTAATGCCTTAACAGCAGAATTCAGTTGTTTTGACAGAGACGAAGCTGAAAATGGTTACTGTGTGACTTCTCCCTTTCCCCCAGCTTTAGGAGATATAATTGACATATAACATTGTGTAAGTTTAAGGTATATAATAAGTTGATTTGATATATGTACATATTGCAAAATGTTTACCAAATTAGATTAGTTAACACATTTTTTGTCTCACATAGTTACCATTTTGTTTGTGTGGTGAGAACTCTCAAGATCTATTCTCTTAGCAACTTTTAAGCATATAATATAGTATTGTTAACTATAGGCACCAAGTTATACATTAGATTGTCAGATCTTATTTAACTTATTTATCTTACAAATAGAAGTTTGTACCCTTTGATCAGCATCTCCCAGGCCCTGGCAACCACCATTCTGCTCTCTGTTTCTGTAAGTTGACTTTTTTTTTTTTTAGATTCCACATGTAAATGAGGTCATACAATATTTGTCTTCTTCTGTCTACTTACTTCACTTAGCATAATGCTCTCAACTTCCATTCATGTTGTCACAAATGGTAGGATTTCCTTTTTTTTCCTTATGGCTGAATAATATTCATATATTATATATTATAATATATATGAATAAAAATAAATAAAAAAAATATATATTCCTTATCCATTCATCCATTGATGGACACTTAGGTTGCTTCCATGTCTTGGCTATTATAATCAATGCTGCAGTAAACTTGGGGGTGCAGATATCTTTTCAGGATAGTGATTTCATTTAATTTGGATTTTTGTGCCCTTTAAACTTTCTTTTCAAAATAGGTTTTAATCAAATTTTATATACAAATTGTTGTTAAATTATTTTTATGTGGCCTTTTAATAAAGTTTGCTGACCCATGCTCAGCCAACCCTACCTAGATTCAAATTGTCAGTCTGTTGCTTAGTAGCTGCACCAAGTGGTTTAATCTCTAGCCTTTATTTTGTCCGTCTCTAAAATAGGAAAATAGTACCAACCTCATAGGGTTACTGTGAGAATAATCTAATCTAGGACCATGCTAGCATGTGGAAAGCATTTGATGAGTAAGGAGTCATTTATGTTGATCTACCCACCTACCCCAGCATCCCCAGTAGAGGTCTAGCCCACAAGATAATCTGTTATGACTAGGCTCCCATGTTCTGGTCATGTATTATTTCTGCAGCTGGGGTATTTGTCTAATCCCAGTCTTCTCTGCTGGCCCTGGCCTCTCAGCAGCTAGCTGGGCCTGAGGGCTAGGCCTTGAGCCAGTCTGGAACTCCAGCCAAATCACTGAAGCCTGGGAAGGCCAGCTCCAGAATTGGTCAAACCCAATTTGCCTAAGGGAAAAGCAAGTTTTGGTGTGAGTAATCAAACCCACAGCCTCCAGCTGGGACTATTCTACAGTCCCCCGTGGGCAGAAGTTGACTTAAGTTGTATCTTTCTGGAAGAGTAGAGGTGAGATTTAATCTGTTGAACACCTGGTCCTGGAACGGGAGAAGAGGGAGTTTTGTAACTCAAAACACTAGATATTATAATGAAATCATGAACTTACCCCTTGGCAGTATGCTAGAGGCCAAGAACAAGTGTGGAGTAAATGGGGCCAGATGTTGGCACTCTCTGGAAAATATTTACCCAGCACCCACAGGCTCTTTGCTGTCATCACCCTGTTTTGATAGAATGACACAAGTCAAAGGCTTTAAGCATTTTTTTTCTAAATAGAAAATTTCAAACATATTCAAAATATTGTATAATGAACTCCGTGTATATCTATCATCCAGTTGACATGTGTCAACTCATGAGCCATCTTATTTCTTCTATAACCTCCATGCACTGGCTCTCTTCTGCAACGTTATCTCACATTGATAATCATTGCCTAGATCTATTAATTCATTAGAAGCTATAACAGACTGATATTAAAATATTATTTTTTCTTCATTTGTTAGCTGGAGTATCTCTGGAAAGAGAGACATCCTCTCATCTACCATTTAGTTACCCAGTAGTACAATTCATATGAGAAAAGCAAGATAAAAGCTTGATTTTTTCCCTCCTAGTTTCCAAAATAACTATTGGGCTCCTTAACATCTTCCAAAGGTAAAGAATAAGATTCCTGCCGGCTGGTGTGGCTCAGTGGATTGAGTGTTGTCCCATGGACTGAGAGGTCTCAGTTTGATTCCCAGTCAGGGCACATGGGTTTGAGTTATGGGTTTGATCACCAGTGAGGGGTGTGAGGGAGGTGGTTAATTGATGTTTCTCTCTCATATTGATGTTTCTATCTCTCTCTATCCCTTCCTCTCTCTCTAAAAAATTTTAAAAAAAGAATGAGATTCCTTTCCTATTTATTTATGTACCCATGAATTTACTGAAATGGGTCAATATGTAGCAGTTCTTATCATTATTGATAATCAAATTTTTATTCCCTCTTTGGCCAGTGGATCCTCTTCACTTTGACACCTGAGTTCTTTTGATAGGACACTTGGGTACCTTTCTTTCTTTTTCTTTTGTTTTTTGTCAATCCTCACCCGAGGATATTTTTTTCTATTAATTTTTAGAGAGAATGCAAGGGAGGGAGAGAGAGAGAGAAACATCAATGTGAGAGAGAGACATCGATTGGTTGCCTCCCGCTCATGTCCCTGACAGGGAGCCAAGGATCTAACCTGCAACCCAAGTATGTGCCCTTGACCTGGAACTGAACCGTGACCCTTTGGTCTGAGGGCCAAGGGACAAAGTTCTCACTGCTGAGCCACACTGGCCAGGGCTTGGATATCTTTCTTACTTTATGATGCAACGAGAATCCAGGAACATCTTGTATGTTTCTTGCCACAAGCCTGGGGTCAGCCATTTCTCCAAGGAGCTCTTTTTCCTTTGATTAGAGAGTAGTACTTAGAGACCACAGTCAAGATGCTAGGGGTGCTGGTGGCTACTGGGTTAGTTGTTGTTTCTAGGTCTTTTCACTGAACAGAAATTGGAAACCCTCATTGTATTAAAAAAAATAAACGACATCATAAATTTATGATGATAGCCCTGGCTGGTGTGGCTCAGCGGTTAGAGCATCAGCTTGTGGTCCAGAGAGACCCGGGTTCGGTTCCCGCTAAGGGCATGTATCTCAGTTGCAGTTTGTCCCCAGCCCTGGTTGGGTTGTGCGGGTGGCAGCCACTCGATGTGTACCTTTCATGTCGATGTTTCTCTCTCTCTCTCTCTCTCTCTCTCTCTTCTTCTCTCTCTCTCCCCTCTCTCTCTCTCTCTCTCTCTCTCTCTCTCTCTCTCTTCCTCTCTCTCTCTCCCACTCTATCTGATCAAAAAATGGAAAAATGTCCTTGGGTGAGGATAAAAAATAAAATAAAATAAAATAAATAAATACATTTATGATGATACGTCTAATACTCAAGATTACATGACTTTGCCCTGGCCAGTTTGGCTCAGCGGTTAGAGCGTCGGCCTGCAGTCCAAAGATTACATACATGACTTTTACCTAGCCTGATCAATCTCATACTTGTATTTCTTTTTCCCACACTGAAAATCAAATACTCAATGACACTATCATTTTTTTTAATTCCACAATACATACAGATAAAATCTCAGAATAACATACCAACAGTACCTTAAACAATGTGATTACTGAAAAACAGTTTAAGACTTTTTTTGGGTTCTTTTTGTTCTTTGAGTATATTGCATTGGGGATATGTCATTAAATTACTGTGCTATACCCTGGCTGGTTTGACTCAGCAGTTGGAGTGTTGACCTGCAAACCAAAGAGTCACAGGTTTAATTCCCTCTCAAGGGCATGTATCTGGGTTGCAGGTTTGATTTTCAGCCCCCGTCTGGGCTAGTGCAGGAGGCAACCAATCAGTGTATCTCTCTCACATCAATGTTTCTCTCTCTCTCATTCTCTCTCCCTTCCTCCTTACCTTCCTTCCACTTTGTCTAAAAATCAATGGAAAAATATCCTTGGGTGAGGATTAACAACAACAAAAAAATTACTGTGCTATAATACCACTTAAAATAGTTTCTTTCTGTAGTTATGTTACTAACCTGAAGCTTTAGATTTTTAAGGAATTTTTTGGAGAACAGAAAATTTTATCTTTTGAAAATAGCAACAACAATAAAAACAACACCTCATGATAAGATTATGTATTATAGTACTGCCGGTGTGGCTCAGCGGTTAGAGGGTCGGCCCCTGGACCAATGGAGTCATGGGTTCGATTCCAGTCAAGGACACGTATCTTGGTTGTCGTTCATCCCCAGCCCTGGTTGGGTCATTTGGGAGGCAACCAGTCGATATGGCTCTATCAATCACATCAATGTTTCTCTCTGTCTCTCTTTCTCTCTCTCCCTCCTTCCCACTCTATCTGATAATAAGTAGAAAAATATTCTTGAGTGAGGAATAAAAAAAAAAGTAATGTGGTATTACCTCACTTGAATGACCCAGTTTCTCTCAATTGCATTTGTTATAGTACAATATTTCAGAGATATTTTTAAATGGATGGGGTAGGGGGAGTAATGATGTTAAGTTTTTATAATAATAACAGATTGATAATAATAATTACAATAATATAATGCACAATCTTTTTTTTAAATAAGGGGATACCCAACTTTATTTATTTTATTTTTTCTTTATTGACACCACATTACTTTTTTTTATTGTGGTAAAATGTACATAACATAAAATTTACCATTTTAACCATTTTTAAGTGTGCATTTCACTAGCATTAAGTGCATTCACATTGTTGAACAACCATCCACCATCCATCTCCAAAACTCTGTACCCATTAAACACTAACTTCCCATTCTTTCCTCCCCCAGCTCCTGGCATCCAACATCTACTTTCTCTCTTTATAAATTTGTTTTCTCTAGGGATCTCATATAGGTGAAATCATGCTTGTCTTTTGTGACTGACTTATTTCATTTAGCAAAATGTCTTCAAGTTTCATCCATGTTGTAGCATGTGTCAAAATTTCCTTCCTTTAAAAAAATAGATAATGTTCCATTGTATGGATAGACCATATTTTGTTTATCCATTCATCTGTTGATGGACATTCAGGTTGTTTCTACTTTGGGCTGCTATGAACATGGGTGTGCATATACGTTTGAATTCCTGCTCTCAATGCTTTTGGGTATATATTCAGAAGTGGAATTGATGGATAATATGGTAATTGTATGTTTAATTTTTTGGGAAATCTCTGTACTATTTTCCACAGCAGCTGCACCATTTTACATTCCTACCAGCATTGCACAGAGTTTCAATTTTTCCACATTCTCACCAACACTTGTTACTTTCTTTTATATAATAGCCATCCTGATGGGTGTTAACCTAGGGAATTATTTTCAAAATATAATATTATTTTAGAATTATGTAAGATATTTACATAATTTCAAAGTCAAAGCTACAAAACAAAGTATATAGAGACACATCTAGCTTCTATTCCTGTACCTTCCATCATGTTCTTTGCTTCTTCCTCAGTTCACCATTTATACTTTCTCATGGTTTATCTTTCAATTAAATATATATATGAATCCAATTTGTTGTTTTTCCACTTAACACTGTTTTCAATATACAGAGGTCTTTCTTATTCCTTTTTATAGCTGCACAGTACTCTATTCTGTGGCTGTGCCATAGTTTATTCAACCATCCTCTATTGATGGACTTAAAGGCTATTTCCAGTCTTTTGATATTTTAAATAGTGTTGCTATGAAAAGCCTTGTTCGTTCACCTTTTCTTATTTTTTAAAAGAAAATTATTGTTTTTTTTTCTCTAAGTGGATAAATGCATATATAATTTTGCCAGATATCACCTGTTTCCCTCTCCACAAGTAAAGTATTCAAATGTGTAAAAATTGAACAAGCTTTTTCATTTGCTTATATCACTTTGCATTCCCACTAGTAAAGTATGCCAGTATGTAAAATACTCACAAGCCTTTTCATTCAACCTGGTGGGCTCCTATATATTCTTTAAAACCCATCTCCTTTCTAGGAGGCCTCCCCTTCTCTGGCTTTCTCCTCTTGGCTTTCCCAGCTCCAGCTTCCTTTTTCTGGCTCAGTCGGACAGTGAGAGGTTGGGAGTGTCTATGTCCAATTTCATACTCTCCAGACTGGGAGCTTCTTGAGTGCTGGCTCCAGAGCTGAGTTTCTTTGGAGGTATCAGCACAAGACTGGGAACAGAGAAGTGATAGTAACATGATTTCTCTCTAAACCTAGGACAGCTCCTTAACCCTGGGTCTCCCTGACTGGGATCTACTGGGCCAGGGGGAAAGAACTGGGTCAAGCTGGTCAATATCCTGGGTTCTGCTGTCTGCCCTCTTGCTGAGACACCTGTGTCCAAGGGTGGTGACCTCACTGTGGGTGTGTATCACCTGAATAGCTCTCAGGCAGAGGAATGGAACCTGCTTGCGGTCAGGGAGATCCCACGTACAATTCAGGCTTCTAAATCATTTTCAACACCCACGATGGAAACCCAATACTGATTAATTAATCACTCCTTGTTCCCCGCTTTGCTCTACCCCTGGTGACCACCAATCTACTGTCTGTCTTTAAGAACTACATAGCCCTGGCCAGGTGGCTCAGCTGGTGGGAGCATCGTGCCATACCCCAAAGGGCTGCAGGTTCAATTCTCGGTCAGGGCACATTCCTAAGTTATAGGTTCGATCCCTGTTCAGGATGTGTGCAGGAGGCAACCGATGAATGTTTCTCACATCAGTGTTTCTTTCTCTCACTCTAAAAATCAATAAAAACATGTTCTTGGGTGAGGATTTTTTAAAAATTACCTACCCTAGACATTTCATATAAGGAATCATACAACGTGAGTCCTTTTTTTAAAACTATGTTTTTTATCCTCACCCGAGGACTTTTTTTTTTTTTTTTTCACTTTTTGTTAAGATAGAGTGGGAGGGAGAGAGAGGAAGAGAGAGAGAGAGAGAGAGAGAGAGAGAAACATCGACATGAAAGGTACATATCAAGTGGCTGCCACCTGCACGACCCAACCAGGGCCGGGTACAAACTGCAGCCGAGGTATGTGCCCTTAGCAGGAACCTAACCCGGGTCTCTCTGGACCACAGGCCGACGCTCTAACCGCTGAGCCAAACCAGCCAGGGCAACATGAGTCCTTTTTTGTGTCTAGCTCTTGTCATTCAGCATAATGTTTTTGAGATTCACCTATGTTGTAATGTGTGTCAATACTTCCTTCCTTTTCATGGCTGAGTACTATTTTACTATGTAGATGGAGCATTTGGGTTGTTTCCACTTTGAGCTAATGTGGCTAATGCTGTTATGCACATATGTATACATATTCTTGTTTGAGTACCATTTTCAATTTTTGTTATTGTTGTAATCCTCACCCAAGGATATTTTTTCATTGATTTTTAGATAGAGTAGAATGGAGGGAGGAAGACAGAGAGACATCAGTGAGAGAGAGAGACACTTTGATTGGTTGCAGGAATCAAACCTTCAACCTAGGTACATGCCCTTGACTGGGAATCAAACCCAAAACCCTTTGGTCTGCAGGCCAATACTCTAACAACTGAGCCAAGCTGACCAAGGCCTGTTTTCAATTCTTTTGGATCTATGTCTTGGAGTGGAATTGCTGAGTCATGCGGTAACTCAATGTGTTCCTTTTTTTTTTTTGTAATTAATCCTTACCCTAGGATATTTTTCCATTGCTTTTTAGAGAGAGAGAAGGGAGGGGCAGAGAAACATCAATGTGAGAGAGACACTTCAATTAGTTGCCTCCTGCATGACCCCAACTGAAGCTGGGGATCAAACCTGCAACCCAGGTATGTGCCCTTGACTGGAATTGAACCCATAACCCTTCGGTCTGCAGGCCAACACTCTAACTGTTGAGCCAAACCGGCAAGGGCTTAATGTGTACTTTTTTGAGGAACTGCCAAAGCTCCACCATTTATTTTTACACATTTTATATCTCTAATGCCTCCCAAAGCCAGTGAAGAGAGAATTCTAAGTGGAGGATTCTAAATCCTAATTTTGTAGTAGAGGAAACTGAGGCTGGGAGAGATGATCTCACGCCATCCTAGACTAATGGCCATAAGAATAGCTCCCATTTGCTTAGTCACCACTGGGTGCCAGACATTTGCTATAGAGGATCTTTGGATTGAGTCCCCAAAAGCCTCACTGTCTCTGGAATTTGACAGATCTGAGTTTAACTCCCAACTTGGGCAAGTGACTTTCTTCCTCTGAGCCACCATCTCCCTACTTATAAATGATCATAATCAGAGTTCCTGACTTATTGTCGAGAATGGATGTGGTAATATAGGCAGAGGATGGTTCCTTTGATTTACAGATGGATCAAACAAACCAAAAAATGATCAACTGAAGTTCAGAGGGTTTAAGTAACTTGCCAAAAGTCACACAGCAGCCCTGGCCAGTTTGGCTCAGCAGTTAGAGCGTCGGCCTGCGGTGCAGAGAGACCCGGGTTCGGTTCCCGCTAAGGGCACATACCTCGGTTGCAGTTTGTCCCCGGCCCTGGTTGGTCGTGCGGGTGGCAACCACTCGATGTGTCCCTTCACTTCGGTGTTTCTCTCTCTCTCTCTTCCTCTCTCTCCCTCCCGCTCTGTCTGAACAAAAAATGCAAAAATGTCCTCGGGTGAGGATTAAAAAAAATAAATAAAAATAAGTCACACAGCAATTGGTGACTGGATCCAACCTGCAAGTATTTTTGAGAAGTTTCCTGAAGCTTAACCCCTCTGGGAGCTAGTGAGAAGAGAGTCCTATGGCAGTTCCACTGGGGTAGAAGTAGTTTGCTGCTGTGTTGCTTTGCTCTGACCTCTAACAACACAGAATCTTGCTGAATCAGACTTGGGTGGCCTGTGGTCACAAACCACAATAACTGGTTTTCTGATGGAAGTCACTTTTGTCCCAACCCACTCACTCCTTTATATCAGCACAGCCCAGGCAGAGTCACTTCCTGTGCCCTACACAGGCATGGGCCAGGTGCTTCCTTGTCTCCCAGTGTTGGCTCCAGTTGGTCTCTCTGCTCTGGGACCCCTTGCCCTTCTCTCTATTTTCTGCCTTGCACACACTAGAACCATCATGATCTGGTTTCCACCAACCCTCTGATCTTTTCCTAGTGGGTTCCCCACTCCAGCCTGCTGGTCTCTTGCTCCTTGAGAATGCCACCCTCAGTCAGCCCCAGGCCCTTTGCACTTGCTGCTTACTTTGTTTGCAGTGTTCCAATTAATGTCTTCGTATGTGATTCAGGGATCACATAAGCATTACTTCCTCCTAGAAGCGTAGCCCAGACCACCTTATCTAAACTAGGTTCCCAGTCCCTCCCTGTGAACTCATCCTATTTGCTAATCCCAGCCAATTCAGATTTTGCCTGTCTGTCCTCCTCCAGAATGCCCTGACCATTAGGATTTCTGGTCCAGGCAGCAGAGGAGTCACTCCCTTGTTGAGGTCCTTGCACCTGTATCCTCCTAGCTTTCTCCCCCTCCCCAGCAGAACTCCCACTCTCCCCACTTTCTAGGGGGACACCTCTCCATCTCTCTCCTTAGTTTCTGAGGACCAGGGCCTCTCCTCCCTGTACCTACCTTAAGGCTCTCTCTGCACCCATCTGGCTCTTTAATGCTATAGACCTCCCTCTTACACTCCATCTCCCTTCCTCCCCAGTTGCTATTTTTCTTCCTATCTTCCCTTTCCTTTTCTCTTGTTCTCCATTGAAAACTCCAGCCTAAATGTGATCCAAGTAAAAAACCTTGGAGTCACCTGTGACTTTTCTCCTTTTTGTCAATAAACAAACAAATAAATAAGTAAATGGAGCCACTTTAAAATGGAGCCGGAGCGGCCATCTCAGAGGAACTGCCTTGAATGTCTCATGCCTCAAACATCTGGAATGTTAAAACAGGGTAAAATAACCTTTGGACTGGACCTCAAGAAACATTGTGCCCAAGAAAAGTTTGCAAAGATAATAAGAAAGCAGATATTATGACTACTGGACTGATGACTACTGGGCTGAAAATTAAAAAATATTGCTTAGAATTAACATCCTTATGTTATTTTATCTGCACCAATAGAAATCCTTTCCTTCTATTGTTGTAACTGTTCTCCTTCTCTTTATCATAAACACCCATTGTGTTTGTTTCCTAATTGGAACACTATTTGGGCTTCTCCTTGAATTAGTGATTCCCGAATAACTATTCTTTTTTTTTTTTTAATTAAAAAAATGTTTTTTATTGATTTTCAGAGAGAGAGAGAGGAAGGGAGAGAGAAACACTGATGCAAGAGCAGAACTTTGATAAGCTGACTGCTGGGGACCAAGCCCAAACCCACGCAGAATCCCCACCAACTGAGCCACACTGACCCGGGCTAGTCTTATGAATCTTAAATAAATGCTTGTTGCCTCTCACTTTGAAAGGCCTTTTTATATTGAGGTTAACATCTCACAACTACATCCAATCTGTCAGCAGGTCCCATCAGCTCCACCTTTCAAATAAATTGTACATTCCACCACCTTTCACAACTCTCAGTACCTCCATTGCCGCTGTGCAGGTCCAAGCCTACAGCCACCTTCCCAGTCTCCTTCTCCTGTTCTTGTGCCCTCTTCAGCTGGTCCATAGTATTGCAGCTAGAGGGAGTCTTAAAAACTGTCAAACCCCACCCTCTTCTGCTGGCTTCCACTTTCACAGAGGCCTGTGTCTGAAAGATGGAATTTGGACTGCTGAGGGTGGAAGGCCATTCGGACTTTAGCCATCTTTGATGTCCAAAACACTACGTCCTCCCACTGGCCCTTCAGGCGCTGCGTGATCGGTTCTGTCATCCCCTCACCCTCATCTCCTCCCAGTTTCCGCCTTGTTTACTCTGCACAGCCTCCCTGGTCTCTTGGATGTTCCTTAAGACACAGTCCAGCCTCAGGACCTGTGCACAGGCTGTGTGCCCTGTGCCTGAAACACTCTTCCTTCAGATATCCCCCTCCCTCTCTTTTGGTCTCTGCTCAATTGTCACCTTCTCAGAGAGTCCTTCCTCATCTACTTACCTGGCTGGATTTTCCTCCATAGTACACATCACATAAAATGCCCCCTTTTCATTATGTGTTTTTAGTTGTGCTTTATGTGATCTACACAAAGCACAGGAAGGTGTGTAGAACAAAACCCGGTACTCTCTGTGAACTTGATTTTGTTTAATGAATATGTGCTCTCTGCTGAGGCTGGGGAAAAACAGAATATGAGAAAGATCCTGTCTATTCACATGGAGCTCAAGGCCCCACCCAGGTAGACAGTTGCTAAACAATCATTCCAAGAGCAATTTTACTATGACTGAGGATATACAGCAGGTGTGGCTGCACAGAGTATGGGTTTGAACTCATCCCAGAGGTGGGGAAGCCCTCAGAGAAAATGGCATTTGAGCCAAGACTTGAAGGATAAGTAGGAGTTAGCTGGGTAGGTGAGAGGAAAAAAGTTCTAAGCATAGGGAACAACATATGCAAAGGCATAGATAGAGGTGGCAGAGATGACCTTGGTGCGTTTGGGAAAAATGGTCACAAGTGGCTGGTGTATGGATCTTGAGCAAGAGCATGGTGAGTGATGAGTTGGAAGGGGCTGTTTTCTCCCCCATTCACCCTACACTCCTGAACTGCTCTGGTCTTTGCTCCAGATCTGGTATCTCCTGTCTTGTCTATATTCTTCTGCCCTGTATTTTGTGTCCTGGAAAGCTGACTTGTAAACACCACTCAACAGGTTCCTTTGCATTGTGGCTTCTGATTGGGTTCAACCAATGGGGAGCTAGAGCAGGCATAGGAGGGAAGGATATAGTAAGGTCAGGGTGTTAATACCTCATCTCATTTCCTTATGGTTCGTGCAGGCTGGCTGTGTCCCTGGACTGAAGGTTCACAGCTCCTACTAGGCAGTCTTCCATACATAGCCTGATCTGGTTCAAGTTCCAGTAACTACTACCCCAGGTCCAAGAACCCAGGAGTGGGGAAGGATCCTGGCTGTTCATAGCCCCTGGGGTGCTGCTATCTCTTTGAAAATAATGCTTCCATCAAACTATTTAAGTTACCCCATTTGAGTGCTCTGTTTCCTGCCAAAACTGTTTTTTTATTGAAATGAAATTCACATCATATAAAGTTAACCATTTTAAAGTATACGAATCAGTGGCATTTAGTATTTCACGATGTTGGGCAATTATCACCTCTATCTAGTTCCAATTTTTTCATCACCTCAAAAGGAGACCTCATATTCATTTTCCCTGGGTTTGGGTTTCACTTCTCATTTCTCGCTCCAGTGAGCCCCTGGCAACCATCTGTCTCTGTGAATTCGCCTGTTCTGGACATTTCATATCGATGGAATCACACACTATGTGTTTTTTTTTGTCTGTCATCTCTCACTAAGCATGTTTTTAAGGTTCATGCACGCTGTAGCATGTGTCAGTAATTCATTTCTTTTTATGGCTGAGTAATATTCCACTGTGTGGATGGATCACATTTGTTCATCCATTCACCCATTGATGGACACTTGGGCTGTTTCCACCTTCTGGCAATTATGACTAGTACTGCTATGGACACACACATACATGTATCTGAGTCCCTGTTTTCAATTCTTCTTCTTTTTTTTTATTATCCTCACCAGAGGACATTTTTGCATTTATCTTCAGATAGAGTGGGAAGGAGAGAAGGAGGAAGAGAGAGAGAGAAACATCAATGTGAGAGAGACACATCGACTGGTTGCCACCCACACGACCCCAACTGGGGCCGGGGACAAACTGCATCCAAGGTATGTGCCCTTAGTGGGAACTGAACCCTAGACTGTGGTCAGCGGGCCGACACTCTAACCGCTGAGCCAAACCAGCCAGGGCTGTTTTCAATTCTTTTGGGTATATGCTAGGAGTGGAATTGCTGGGTCATATGGTAATTGTATATTTCCATTTTTGAAGAACTGCCAAACTGTTTTCCTTAGTGGCTGCCCCATTTTACATCTCCTTCAACAGTGTATGATAGAATCTCTCTTTTTTTAATCTTTTTCCCTAAAAGTCTGTCATGAGCTTCTGGATCCCCAGGAAAAGCCTTTCTCTCACCCCAGCCATGTTCCACTTTTATCTACTTCCAGATGTCTTTCTGGTACCATCTTCTTAATCTGGCCACTGTCTCCACTTCTTATCCTCCCACTCTGATCTTGGTCCACTGGGACCTTGGCTGCCACCGTGCTGAGGACTCTAGTGACCTGCTAACCACATAGTCCTGTCCCCTCCTGGGGCCTTGGCTCTTTAACCTCTGGGCATAGGTGATGGTACCTATTTCTACTCTTCCTTAACCTTCCAGATGAGACTATCTCCACTTCCAGTGCTGTGCCTCTGCCTGTCCTCTCCCTAAATGCAGCTTCTGTTTCCCCACCCTCTTCTATGTGCTTCTCCCTCCCTGAGTAACCTCACTGACCCACTCTAGGGCATCCACTGTCTCCCCAATTAGGTGATTCACAGACACACTTCCAGGAGGGGCCCAGCTGCCTCCTGGGAGTCTCCCTGAACAGCCCATGGGCCTTTTAGACTCAAGGTAACACAGAGTGTCTCAGCATCAGCATTGATGAGATTTGGGGCCAGATCACTCTCTGGGGTGGGGTGTCTTATGCATTGTACAGTGTTTAGCAGCATTCCTAGTCTCTGCCCCCTAGATGCCAGTAGCACCTCCCCTTCCACAGTGTGACAACCAAAGTATCTCCAGACATTGCCAGATGACAATTCATCCTGTTTGAGAACCTCTAAGGTAGCCCAAATCAATTGGCAAACCTGAAGAGCCAAAGTTTGTTCAGACCAAGCTGTGTGCCAAGCATGGGGCTGAGCACTCTGTAACTACCATCTCAACTTGTAATCACCTCCTCTATTTTATCTGTGTGGAATGGAGGTTAGCAATGATGATGCGACTTACCCAAGGTCACACATCCAGGAAGCCACTCTCAGTGACTCCTCATTCCCAGGCCCTTTAACTTGTTTCTCCTTCCATTTCTGAGGGCAGAGAAGCTGGGATGACACCCTCTTCTCTCTTTCTCTGCTCCCTGGAACTTCACATACAGCCAGTCACTAATGCGGATGTCCCCCCACATCCCTAAAAAATAATACACACCCTTAAAAAAATCAATAGGCTCTAATGTGTTTTAAAACAAATCAATCAAAGTGGGGCTTCTCCCATGCTCAAGCACCATCTGTGGCTCCCCGTTGCCCACCAGATCAACCCTCAGTCACTGGGATTGGTCTTCAAAGAACTTCACATCCACTCCTGCACCCCTCCAGCCTCCTCACACCCCCAGGCCAGGGAAAGCCATCTGCCCAGACACACCCTCAGGTTTCTTTGTGTCTGAGCCCCACCCCCTCTCCCCGCACCTGTTGAAATCCAACCTCTCCCTGAAGTACCAGCTCAGATGTCACATCCTTCACGTAGCCTTCTCTGGCCTCCCTTCTTCCTCTTCCAAGTAGCAAAGCTTCAATTATTTGTATCACTTCTTCTTCACCTGGAAACACTGCCCCCTCCCACCCTGGCCAAGGGCCCAGCACCGAGTGAGGGAATATTACTGAAATGAAGAGTCCAAGTTTACCACCTGCTGGGGAAGGGGACAACTTACACTTTTTGTGTGTTTTTGTTTGTTTGTTTGTTTTTGTTTTGTTATTAATTTGATTTTGTTACAGATGTTTCTCATTTTCCCCCATTGACACCCTCCTCTCCTACCCCCCACCCCATCCTCAGCTTTGTTGTCTGTGTTCAACTTACACTTGTTTTTAAATTCTCTCTTTTAAGTCCTCTGCTTCTTGAATTTGGGAAAAATAGTATTTCCAAAACTCAAATTTAGAGATCTTGAGCCTCTTCTTTCATCTTTGGTAATTCAGATAGATGGTATCTGATTCTGAAATTTCAACCCTTCACAATCTTCTGTGACTATTTTTTGCCCCATCTATGTATTATGTTTCTATTACTGAATTAATAGTTTTCTTTCAGTGGTTTTCCTTTTAAACCTTATTTATTTTACAGAAAAATTTATATCACTCTTATTATACCAATGAGACTGTGCTCTTTACTCATCAAGCCAAGTCTATCATTTAACATAAATATATAGCATAGAAAATAAATAGAAAGTGTTCCTCAATGTGCTATCTAAAATTACCCGGCTTAACAGATAAGGATACTTGTATTAGACTTTGGGAACAGCAGAGCACATATTTTCTGTGAAGTTCAGACTTGTGAAAATTCATTCATTCAACATTTATCCCCCCCCCCCCCAGCTTCATTGAAGTACAGTTGACAAATAAAAATTATATATATTTAAGGTGTATAATGTAAGTCAACATTCATTCTCATTATTTGGGTTTCAACAAGGAAGGGACATGACACCAAACCTCAAATAGCAGCACACCCTCTACCCTATCACAAAACCCTGTGTTAGATCCCTTTTCACTGGTAGAAATTTCCTGACTGATATGTTTCTTTATTTTGTTTTCCCCACTTGAGTCTCCATTCCATGAGGACAGGGATTTGGTTTTTCTTTCTTTTCTGCTATATTCTCATGCTTGGAGCACATTGACCACTGGTACAGATTTATTATGAGCTGAGCACTGCCCAGCCCTGCACCGGCTGATCCTGGGGCCCACCTTCATGGAGACCCTAGTCTCAGGTGGAGACAGAGCCAGCTAACACAGGACTTGCCTGACCAAAGATTGTGCATGGATGGATTGGAAAACCATTGCTTTCTCTGAACTGAGGTGCACAGAGCATGGAATTAGCAATAAGAATTTGCTGGTGATGGAGAAGTCTGGAGGCTCCATTGGTAGTTACGAATAGAGTCAGCACTTACCTAGCACTTACTGTGTGCTTCTTATACTTTGAAGCAGGGTTTCTCATTCTCGGCACTGTTGACATCTGGGGCAGGGTTACAATCTGTTGTGGGAAACTGTGCATTATAGGGTGTTTAGCAGCATCCCTGGCCTCTACCCACTAGATGCCCATAGCCCCCCCTCCATCCCCAGGTATGATGACCTAACCTGTCTCCAGACATTGCCCAAGGCCCCCTGGGGGGGGGTGCAGAATTGCCTTAGGTGAGAACCGCTGTAAAGCATTACAGCAACCTTCTGAGGTTCACAGTGAGTCTGTGATGGAGTCATTTGAACCCTCTGTTTCCAGAGTCCACACTCTAACCACTGTGCAACATGGCTTTGCATTTGGCCTTGCCCCCAGGCTCTGTCCTCTGAGAATCCAGCACTGCTCTGGACCTGCTTCACCTCTCAGACCCCCTCCATCAAGCTAACCAGACTCGAGGTCAGACCTCCCACCTGTTTGGCTCACCAGTCAGGCACTAAGTCTAACTGCATCCAGAATTTATTTTTGATAAATCAAAAGACTTTGAAATAGCCATCCTGGGGACAATACCTGCACTTCCTTTCTTTAGTTTCATTATGGTTTACTACAGTTTTAGCTTTTGAACTCATTGTTTTTGCATAGCTTTAGGGCTCTCAGTGTCTGACCTGGTCCCTGCCTGAACCTGGACAGTCACACCTCTCCTTGAGCCTGCAACTTGTGCCTCGGTTTCCCAGGTGGGCCTGCAATAAAGTTGGAGTCTTTGTTCTCTCTAGTCTCCTGTGCGCCCCCCTACCCCACTTGGACAGGTATTTCCTGGGCATCTGGTTTGCTGGGCCCTGAGGAGATGGTAGGGAGTCAGAGGCCAGCTGTGAGTCCTCCCATCTGTCTGCCCACTTACCCAGCCACTCACCCACTGATCCAAGAATGGTATCTCTGTATCACATCCGCAGGTGGGGTTGACCCTGTCTGGACACATCTGGAACAAATGGGCTGGCCAAAGACAACAGTAGAATCAAGGGAGTGTCGAGGTGGCTGGCATTGGATGGGTGGGGTTGGAGGAGCAGAACCAGAGTCTGGGGCTGCTTGTTGAGGCCAGAGGTCTTCCTGGAAGGAAGAGCCGCAGAGCCCCAGGCAGACCCACGATCTAGAGGGAGCAGAAAGGTTGGCTCCCAAAGGTCTGAAGATTTCTGGTGGCCTCAGAGGAGGCTTCTGGGGGTCCCTGGGGAGTCAGGGTGCTGGCTTAGGGACCCCTGTCCAAGCTTGGGAATCGGCCCTGAAGAGGGGGCCATGAAGAGTGTTGGTATGGGACGAGGGTGTTAAGGGAGGATGGGTGGAGGAGGGTCTGGGTGCTAATGGGAGACAGACAGGAGCAGTGGGAAGGAGCCTGAGCATTTGTGGTTTCTGGTTGTCTTATTCTTTGGACGTCCGCAAGTCTCTTTCGCTGTCTCTCTTTGTTTTCTCTCCATCTCTCTCTCCAACTCAGTCCCTGCGTCTTTCCCTTTCTGTCTGTCCATGCCTCCCTGGCTGTCTCTCTCATTCTCTCAGTCTTTGGGCCGGGCGCCTAGGTCCCCGCCCAGAGGCCCGCAAGGCTGGGGGCGGGCCGGGGGCGGGCCTCGCAGTGCGGTCGGGCCGGGTTAAAGGGCCGGGCCGCGGGAGGGCGCGGTCAGAACCGAGGTGGCGGCGCAGGTGGATACGGATTGAGGGCCTGAGGCCGAGACCCAAGGGGTAAGTGCAGCCGGAAGGGGGTGCATAACCCGAGCGCTCCCTGTGCTGGAACCCGAGAAGCACCGTCTCCCGGGCTGACAGGACAGTTGCGAGGGTTTGCACGCGGCGGCCTCGCGGATCCCCCGGACCGGGCCGCGTGTCTGGGACACTCAGGTTGTGGGGATATGGCTGTGTCCTAGACGGTAGCTACGTTTGAGCGGGGATTTTTTTCTGTGCACGCCAAGGAGTCCTGGGTGTACCCTTTCTGGATGTCCACGGTGGGCAGGGTCCTCAAGAAGATCCCCCCCGGCCCCCCCAAAACAGGACATCTCAGACGGATCCAAGCCTTGCCCTGTGACGCTGCCTTAGGGCTAATTGAGGTCAGTGGGATTTCATTGTCTTAATCGGGAGGCTGTGTGTCCCACCGACAAACTTTATGCTCTGCTCCTGCTGCCTTCGGGTCCCTCTACAGCACCACCGAGTGCCTTTCTATGAAAACAGGATGCCCTCCTGGGCTCCCATCTGTCATTCTCTCTGTTGGCTGTGAGGGTTGTGTGAGGTCCTGCAGTTGACCTTAGCTGATGTTTGTTGGATGCTGGCGACAGGATGCTCTCTGGTGTCCCAGGGGCCAGGCTCTCACCCCTTGGATCAGCAGGTAGCTAGCTGTTCTGAACCATGCAAGGCAGCTGAGGCCCACCAGCTGGGGACTATCAGGCTGGTGGTAGGAAGAAGACAGGGAAACAGTGGGTAAGCTGGGATTTAAACAAACCAGCCTTGTATGACCCCAACATCCTGGGCACTTTCCAATGGCCCCAGCCTCTCTGTATAGCCTAGCTTGGGTTTCTAAGTGGTAACATTAGCTCTGGGCTCATGGCCGGTGGTGACCTGGGTTGGTATCTGCAGAGAGGCTTGGATGTCTCAGGAGTCATTCACAAAATAGGACCCTCTCTCTCCTTTCTAGCAAGCTTTGAGCCCTATTCTACTAATCTAAGGTGGCCAGGTACAATACTGAATATGATGGTAGCACTAAGAGCAATGAGAGGTACCTTTTTTTTTTTTTAATCCTCACCTGAGGACATTTTTTCATTTTTGTTCAGGTAGAGTGGGAGGGAGAGGGAGGAAGAAAGAGAGAGAAACATCAACGTGAAAGGGACACATCGAGTGGCCGCCTCCTGCATGACTCCAACTGGGGCAAGGGACAAACTGCAACCGAGGTACGTGCCCTTAGAGGAAACCGAACCCGGGTCTCTCTGGACCGCAGGCCAACGCTCTAACCGCTGAGCCAATCCAACCAAGGGTGAGAGGTACCTTTGATCAATGACTTACTGTGTGTCAAGCACTGAGCTGAGCACATTAAAATGCTGTTTTGTCATAATAGCTTTATTGAGGCAGTTAATATGGTTTCTGTCTTGCTGAGGAAGAAATTGAGGCTCAGAGTGGTACAGTCACTCATCTGAGGTCACACAGCAGATGTTTATAGAATCCTTTCTGGGTCTCACATTTAAGCATGGACACACTTGCTCCAGACGGTGTTCAGAGACCATTGCAGCCCTGGAATGATCTAGGTTACTACTGGTGGTTTTAAAACTTATTTTCCTGCCAGGATCTCCTACAATATGCCCAAGCTTCAGTGAGACCCCCCCCTTCCCCATGCTGATTTGTCAACTTGGTCTTGCCCTCAATACTGACCCTGAAGTCCTTTCTCAGAACCTCAGAAATCTGGGGTAAGCTTCCTCTCAGTCAGGCCTTCTGGGGCCTGGCACTTTGGGAGAGTATGAATCTTGGGTGGGGCAGCCCTTTGGCATATAGGGGTTCAAGGAGGTGCCATGAGCCACGACGAAGGAGTGGAGAGCAGAGCTGGGATGTGGGGCTGTGGGATCCGTGCTTGGCTGTCAGGCTTCTAGGGAGCCCCAGCACCTGTGGTTCAAGGAAAGGCAGATAGGTGGTTTCTGGCAGGTCAGGGTTTCTGTCCTGAATTCCTTCTTAGGAGCCCACACACCTTGTATGACAAGTCCCCGGCTGGTGGCTGGGCTAACCTGACAAACCAGAGCTCCATGGGCGTGGGCCTTGGAGCCACTGACACCTCCATCTCTAGATAACTTGGGGCCTTAGCAGAGCAGGTGGGGCTACCTCTGCCAGGGTAGGGCTGCTGGGTGCCCTACCTGGTATCTGGGATGATCTTGGGGGCTGGTGCAGAGAATAGTGGGCGTGGCAGCCTCCTACAGCATCCGAAGTGTCAACTTTGAGTTTCTCTCACTCCTATAAAATACTAAAAGTAGAAATAGGAATAATAGCTAAAATGTTGCATGCTATCTACTAAGCCTCATCTCACTGAAGTGTCCTAAACAACCTTAACAGGTAGGTCCTGCTATTAGTAATTCATTTTCCAGATTGCTAAGTGGAAGCTGAGATTGGGGACTCTATTCACTCAAGGCTGCTTTATTGAGGAGAGTCATGATTCGAATCCAGGCTTGTTTGAGTCAAAACCTCACATTTTAAAGGATGATACCTTGCCCAAACAGCTTTTCATTTATTTAAGTTGAAGTGTAATATATGTACAGGAAAGTGCATATTCCAGAACTGGACAGACAGTTCGAGGGTTTTTGCAAATTGAACCCACACTTGTCACCAGACCCAGATCAAGAGAGGGAAAATTGCCTGTGCCCCAGAATATTCCACTCCCTACCAATCAAAGCATCTTAACTCATTCTTCATTAATTTCAACTAATTAATTTTTTTTTTATCCTCACCCGAGGACATTTTTTGCATCCATCTTCAGATAGAGTGGAAGGGAAAGAGGGAGGAAGAGAGATAGAGAAACATCAATGTGAGAGAGACACATCGACTGGTTGCCACCCACGCAATCCCAACCGGGGCCGGGGACAAACTGCAACCAAGGTACATGCCCTTAGCGGGGACTGAACCCAGGACTCTCTGGTCCATGGGTTGACACTCAACTGCTGAGCCAAACCGGCCAGGGCTCAACTAATTAATTTTTAAATCGGCTTTATTTTCTAGAGAAGTTTTAGATTTACAGAAAAATACACAAAAAGTATAGAATTTCAACACACCCTTTCAACTCCCTACAATTTTCTGTTATTAACACCTTGCATTAGTGTGGTGTGTTTGTTACAATTGATAAACCAATATAGACACATTATTATCAACTACAGTCCATAGTTTACATTAGAGGCCATTCTCTGGGTTGTACAGTCAACTTATTAATTTTATTTTTAAAAAAACTAAAACAGCCCTGGCCAGTTTTGTTCAGTGGTTAGAGCATCAGCCTGCGGTCCAGAGAGACCTGGGTTCGTTTCCTGCTAAGGGCATGTACCTCGGTTGCAGTTTGTCCCTGGCCCTGGTTGGGTCGTGCGGGTGGCAGCCACTCGATGTGTCCCTTTCACGTTGATGTTTCTCTCTCTCTCTTCCTCTCTCTCCCTCCCACTCTATCTGAACAACAACAACAAAAAAGTCCCAAAAAATGAAGAGGGAAAGTTAAGTCTTCCTTCCACCCCGCCCTCTGTTCTTCCAGACCCTTCCAGGGTAGCCGCCATGAGAAATTCATGAGTCCTCAAAACACTTTTTGTATTTTTTTTGCCTTAAAAAATTGAGGCAAAAATTCAGCTAATATGAAATAACTATTTTAAAGTGAACAATTCAGTGGCATTTAGTACATTCACCACCTCTGTTTCATTCTAAAACATGTCCATCTCTCCAAAAGGAGACCCTGTCTCCATTAGCAGTCACTCCCCATTCCCTCCCGCAGGCCCTGGCAACCACTAATTTGCTTTCTGTCTGTGGATTTGCCTGTTCTGGACATTTCATATAAATGGAATCATACAACATGTGACCTTTTGTGTCTGGCTTCTTTTACTCAGCGTGATGTTTTCAAGGTTCACCCATATTGTACCATATACCTGAGCTTCATTCCATTTCATGGCTGAATAATATTTCATTGTATAGATGGACCACATGATATTTATCCATTAATGAGTGGAGGGCCATTTGGGTTGTTTCCACCTTTTGGCAATTGTGAATAGTGCTGCTATAAATATTTGTAGACAGTATTCGTTTGAGTCCCAGTTTTCCATTCTTTTGTGTATATGCCTAGAAGTGGAATTGCTGGGTCATGTGGTAATTTGATATCTAACATTTTGAAGAACCCACAGTGGCTGCACCATCTCAAAACTTTTTGTAGCACTTCCTTTTAGGGGGTTAGACAGGAGTGCTCTTGTTTGGGGGGCAGAGGTAACCCAGCTGGAGAAAGTAGACAGCTTCGTCAACGCAGCCATTTATTGAGCCCCTTCCCTGAGCAGCAGTTGGACTTCTTGCTATTATTCCCATTTTCTAGATGAGAAGACAGGCTCCCAGGTGAGAGCCAGTTGGGACCCACAGCATGTGCTCTTTCTGCCAGGAGCGGAGCTGGTGTGTCCCGGGAAAGGCTATAGCCCACACCTGGCTTATGGGGGTGGTGAGGTGGGCACAGGGCTTCAGAACTTTCCTCCCTGGCCCTCCCTATGCACTCACCTCCCCATGTGCCCACTCACCTGTGGGGCAGGCACAGGGCTTCACTCATTCTTTTTTTTTTTTTATCCTCACTCGAGGACATTTTTGCATTTATCTTCAGATAGAGCGGGAGGGAGGAAGAGAGAGAGAAACATCAATGTGAGAGAGACACATCGACTTGTTGCCACCCACACAACCCCATCCTGGGCTGGGGACAAACTGAAACTGAGGTACAGTGCCCTTAGTGGGAACCGAACCTGGGTCTCTCTGGTCCGTAGGCTGGTGCTCTAACCGCTGAGCCAAACCGGCCAGGGCTTCACTCATTCTTTTCTCTGACTTCTCCATGGACTCACCAACCCAGAGCAGGGACCCCTTTTCCAGGGCCGGAACTTTCTTTTGTTCCAATTTTTTTTCCCATTTCAATCCTTCAGAAAGGCATTTTCTCTGTTGAGATATCAGCTGGGGTTTCCCTGGGTGGGGGTGGAGCTCTTACTGTGACTCCACTCAGAAGTCCCCCAACTCCCTCTGAGGGCTCCTGGGCAGATGAAAGGAATGACTGCAAAAGCCAGTACATACAGCATGTGCTCAATGATTTTTTAGAGAGCAAGGGACAAGAAGTGGCTGATGGTGGTGGAAAATGGACTGTTGAGGCAGAGCTGGATCTGGAGGAGGAGTAGGAGCTGCCATGGGCTGAGCTGGGGAAAAGGCATGACGGGTGGAGGGAACAGCATGTGCAAAGGCTCTGAGGTAGGAATGAACTTGGCCTGTGGTTGGAGTGGCTGGAGTTGAGTGAGTGAGGGGGAGAGCGATGGGAGACAGGGTTGGAGGGGTCAGCAGGGGTCAAGCCACACAAGACATTGTGGTCCATGGAAAGGACTCTAAATTGTGTTCAGAAAGTAATGGGGAGCCACAGGAGGATTCTGGGCTGGGGAAGGTCATGATCTGATTTCATTTTAGGAAGATCCTTCTAGCTGCTGTGTGGAAAATGGACTGCTAGGACAGGGACGGGGGCAGGACAGAACTGATAAGACCAGTGGGATCACTGCAGTGGCAGCCTGACATGGAGCTGAGATGATGAGGATGGAGAGAAATGAACAGATGTGAAAGATGTTTAGGGCAGGCAACAGGTTAGATATGGGGAGAAAGGAGGTAAGGTAAATCTGAGGGTCTGGGGATGCCTCTGGGGGTTACCCAGAAGGTGGCTGGACCTGTCAGAGGGGTATGCAGAGCTGGACACCAGGATATGGGAGGCACCTCAGAGATGAGGCCACAGAAGCCATGGGAGGAGGTGAAATCTCCAGGAGGTGTATACAGAGGGAGAGGATGAGATGACACAGGGCCAAGCTCTGAGGAACTCCAACATTTACAAATTGGGTGAAGAGGGGTCCAAAACAGACTGAGAAAAGGGTCCGTATGGCTAATGTGGAGGATGGGCAAGGATCAGCTCCTGAAGGGCTTTGGATGCCAGGCTGAGGGCAGTGGGGAGCCATGGAAGACATCAGAGCAGTAGAGTGTCAGACCTTCAGAAAGGTGACTGTGGTGGCTGAGATGAAATCCAGACTGCAGCCAAGTTACCCAGGGGTTAGAGGTGATCCATGTGGGCCCTTGTTGGTTGAATATGTTGACTTTCCCCAGGAGTCTTGGGCCTGCCAGATGGTTACTAACCACTGCCACATGCAGGAAAGTTCACACTGGGGTGGACCTGGAGATCATCTTTTACAGCCAACCCAGTTTCAGATGGGAAACTGAAGCCCAGTGCACACAGCCAATCAATGGAGGAGTCAGGATTAGAACCCAGCTGCTTATGGTGTGTGTGTGTGTGTGTGTGTGTGTGTGTGTGTGTGTGTGTACGCGTGCGCGCCCGCATTTAGTAAGAAAGCCCTCTTGATTTACATTTTTCACTTCACTTGGGGCTCAGCATGGATACCCCTCCCCAGAGAGGCCCTTCTGGACCACTTCGTCTAATAGGATTGCTCTCTATCCTCTTATTCTGTGTATTAGTGCCCTGGGGCTTCTGTGACAAATGACCATGAACTGAATATAACCCCACCCACCCACACACACACACCCCAAAACAAAATTTTCTTCGCTCACAGTCCAGAAGTCTGAAATGCAGGTGTCAGCAGGGCCGCACTGCCTCTGAAGGCTCTAGGGCAGGATTCTTCCTGCCTCTTCTAGCTTCTGGTGGCCCCAGGCATCCCTTGGCCATATCACTCCAATCTGCGTCCATCTTCATATGGCCTTCTCCTCCTCCATGTGTCAAGTCTCCCTCTCCCTCTCTCTTCAGGGACACTTGTGATTGTAATTAGGATCTACCTGGATAATATTCCATCTCAAGGTCCTTAATCCCATCTACAATGATTTTTCCATATAAAGTCATATTCCCAGGTTCTAAGGATTAGGATATGGTGTTTTTGGGGAGAGTAATATACAGCCCCCCTCAACCCCCACTTTACCTCCTTCATGAAACATAGCGTTTAAAATATATATTTTTTTTATCCTCACCTGAGGACATTTTTTCATTTTTGTTTAGATAAAGTGAGAGGGAGAGAGAGGAAGAGAGAGAGAGAGAGAAACATCGACGTGAAAAGGACACATCAAGTGACTACCTCCCTCACAACCCAACCAAGGCCGGGGACAAACTGCAACCGAGGTACGTGCCCTTATTGGGAACCGAACCCGGGTCTCTCTGGTCTGCGGGCCGACGCTCTAACTGCTGAGCCAAACCGGTCAGGGCTAAACTGTTTTTCTTTATTGATGTTACAGAGGAAGGGAGAGAGAGAGGGGGAGAGAGATAGAAACATCTATGAGAGATAACATCAATTGGCCACCTCCTGCATGCCCCCCGCTGGGGAATCGAACTGGCAACCTCTTGGTGCATGGGTAGATGCTCAACCACTGAGCTACACCTGCCAGGCAAAATGTAACTTTTATATGGTGTTTTATCATGTCTATTGGTGGCCCCTGAGGACCAGGACCATGTCTGTTCTGCTCACCATTATATCCTGAGGGCTCAGAACAGTGACACACATAGCAGGGACTCAAAAATGATCTGCCAGTGGAATGCTGGAGAAATGCCCACTGAGCACTTGGCAAAGGGCCTGGCATGTGAAAGCATTTAGAGGAAAGTCACAATTCATAGTAGTAATCATTAGCTGGCTTCCTGGCTTCTCCACTGGGAACAATCATCATCCACCCTTAAATTTATAAAGAAACAAATACCCATGGCTACTTCCCGTCAAGAGTGTCACCTGGATCTGCCTGTGTGAGAGGCAGCCCAATTGCACATCAGCATCCATGATGCAGAACATCTGCTGAGACTTGTGCTTCATATCGAGAGGTTGCCTACTCCCCACCTCTACCCCTATCTGGACATTTTAAAGGGCAGATCACTATATCAGGCAGTCTGTATTTTAAAAAAGATTTTAAATTGTGGTAAAACACATATAGCATTTACTATCGTAACCATTTTAAAGGTACAGTTCTGTGGCATTAAGTACATTCATATTGTTGTGCACCCATCACCACCATCCATCTCCAAAACCTTTCATCTTCCCAGACTCAAACTCTGTACCCACTAAACACTAACTCCCCATTCCCCTCCCCCAGCCCCTGGCACCTACCCTTATGTCTCTAAGAGTGTGCCTACTCTCAGAAACTCATGTAAGTGGGATCACACAGTATTTGTTTTTTTGTGACTGGCTTATTTCATCTGATACAATGTCCTTGAGGTTCATTCATGTTGTAACGTGTGTCGGAATTTCCTCATCAAGGCTGAATGAGCCCTGGCCAGTTTGGCTCAGCAGTTGGAGCATCAGCCTGCGGACCAGAGAGTCCCAGGTTTGGTTCCCGCTAAGGGCACGTACTTCGGTTGCAGTTTGTCCCCGGCCCTGGTTGGGGTAGTGTGAGTGGCAACCACTCTATGTGTCTCTTTCACATCAATGTTTCTCTCTCTCTCTTCCTCCCTCCCTCCCTCCCACTCTATCTGAAGATAAATGCAAAAAAAAAAAAAAAAGGCTGAATGATATTCCATTGTGTGGATATACCTTATTTTGTTTTTCCGTTCATCTATCCATGAACACTTGAGCTGCTTCCACCTTTTGGCCACTATGAATAACACTGCTATAAACATGAATGTACAAATACCCGAGTCTCTACTTTTACTTCTTTCGGAGATATATCCAGAAATGGGATTGGTGGCACATATGGTAATTCTGTTTAATTTCTTTTGAGGAATTTAAAGCATAAAACTTTTCCACAACATGGCTGTACTATTTAAATTTCCACCAGAAATGCATACCGATTTTGATTTCTCTGCATTCTTGCCAACACTTGTTATTTATTTATTTTTTTTGATAGTAGCCTTCCTAATGAGTGGTCATGTTATCTTCATATTAAGTCAGACCATCCCAGTAGGCCTCTCCAAATTTGGTGATGATCTACCCAGATCTTTGCTGAGGATGCAGTAACCAATAGAAACTTCATGTCTTCTCTTCTGCATGATTGATGTGGTTGGCCGTCAGCAGGTAGAAGAACCTGTGAGTCTGAGCCCCAGGGGCGCCAGGTGAGGGCCTGGAGTGCTGGGTTTCTTTATCTGTGTTGCCGAGGAGGTAGGAGCATAGAGGGAACCCTTGTCTAGTAGAACTGAATGGAAAGAAGAGGTGAGGACAGGACCCACCATTTTCAGGAATCTTCTTGGCATTGTCTGAAATCCATGGGTTCTCAATGTGAGGGTGATTGAGTTTGATCTCTGGTGATGTCTTTGCCAGCTCTTGTCTCCCTTTAGCTGAGGAAACTGACCTTGAGTTGTCTGGAAAATGGAGAGGATGATAGGAACTCCCTCCAAGGACTGCTTTAAGATCCCATGAGACAAGGCATCCACATCCCTAAGCGTGGAGCATGGCACGTAGGAATGGCACCATGCCAGGTCAATGCGTTATTCATATTATTGTTATCCACCCACTTTGTTTTGGTTGGTTCCTTCAGGAGCTGACCCTAGATCAAGGATTTGAGTGCAAGTAGTTTATCTGGGAAGTGAGCACAGAAAAAGCCAGTAAGGAAGAGGGACATGGACCTGAAAGAATTGAAAATGGGGACTCAAACCAACACATGTCCACATAGGTTTATAGCAGTACATGTCCTAATAGGCAAAAGGTGGAAACATCTGAGATGTTCATCAACAGATGAATGAGTAAACAAATTGTGATATATCCTTATAATGGACTATCACTCAGCAGAGAAATAAAGCACTGACACACACTACAACGTGGATAAACCTCGAGAACATCATGCTGAGTGAAAGAAGCCAGACCCAGATGCCAAGCACTTGTTGTATGATTCCATTGATATGAAATGTCCAGAATAGGCACATCCACAAAGACAGAAAATAGGTTAGTGGTTGACAGGGGCTGAAGGTATGGGGGAGTGACTGTTCATGGGGACGTGTTTCCTTTTGGGGTGATGAAAACATTTTGGGACTAGATAGAGATGTTGGCTGATACTAGGTACCACTGAATTGTGCGCTTTAAAATGGTTCATTCTAGCCCTGGCCGGTTTGGCTCAGTGGTTGGAGCGTTGGCTAGCGGACCAGAGAGTCCCGGGTTTGGTTCCTGCTAGGGGCATGTACCAAAAAAAAAAAAAAAAGTTAATTCTATGTTGTGTGACTCTCACCTCCATTGAAAGAAGGAGCGGGGAAGAGAAGAAAGAAGGAAGTGAGGCATTTGATAGAGAGATTTTCTATGGTGGGCAGCTGGAGTTTAATCCCATTGGTAATGCATGTGGAACCCACACCTCAGGGTCATTGCACCCAAGGGGAGAAGGTGCTGGAGTATTTATCTAGCAATGCTCATCAGACATTGATGAGAGTTGCTTCTGGGGCAAAGTATGTCTTAATTTTCCAGCATCCTGGCTAGCCATTGGGACAGAGAAGTCAGGAGGAATGCCCTGCAGTCAAGGCTGAGGGCACACGGCGGGGCACTGGTGCATCCATCTGGCCAGCTGCCTGGAGGTCACTGCTGAGGACAGGAGAGACATGTACTCCTGGCATCTGGAACTCACATCTATGGAGCACCTACTGTGTGCCAGGCACACCACGCTTGACTCCACAGGTCACCATGCGTATGGCACACATGTGGCTGGAGGCCGGTTTCCATCTGCAGTGACCTCTGTCCCATGTGTTCCCCCAGGATGCTGCCCATCACAGGACATGTGCTGCGCCTTCTGGGACTGGAGAAGACCACCTTCCGCTTGTATGCCCTGTCTGTGCTCCTGCTCTCCCTGCTCTTCTTCCTCTTCCGCCTGCTGCTGCGGTTCCTGAGGCTCTGCTGGCGCTTCCGCGTCACCTGCCGCCGGCTGCGCTGCTTCCCGCAGCCGCCCGGGGGCAGCTGGCTGCTGGGCCACCTGAACACGGTGTGTGTGGGCTGGGTGGGCAGATCCCATGCGTTCGGGGAGTCTGATGGATTGCTGGCTTCCTGCTCCCCTGACCCCGAAGAATCTGGTTGGAGCCAAGATGGCGAGGCTGAGGCTCAGAAAGGGCAGTTTGCCCGAGGTCACACAGCAGGGCTGAGGCAGAGCTTACTGCAACATTTTCTCTGTAATTCCAGGCTATTGCTGTACCTTTCAAATGATAGATGTTATAGTCTATGATGTATAAGACATAATATATTCAGAAAACAGGTACCAATGCCCATGAAGTTCATCAAGTTCTAGGACCTTGGTGGGGTGGGGGGGTGGGGTGGGGGCATGCTCCTATCGATTTTGTTGCTCCATCCCCAGCCCCAACATGGTTCCATACTTTCTCTCCCTCTTTAATGCTATAGTCCCAGGTCAGGACCCCAACACTTTTGTTGATCTTTCTTTCTTTCTTTCTTTCTTTCTTTCTTTCTTTCTTTCTTTCTTTCTTTCTTTCTTTCTTTCTTTCTTTCTTTCTTTCTTTCTTCCTCCCTTCCTCCCTTCCTCCCTTCCTTCCTTCCTTCCTTCCTTCCTCTCTCTTTCTTCCTTCCTTCCTTCCTTCCTTCCTTCCTTCCTTCCTTCCTTCCTTTCTCCCTTTCTCCTTTCTCCCTTTCTCCCTTTCTCCCTTCCTCCCTTCCTCCCTTCCCCTCCCTTCCTCACTCCCTCCCTTTCTCCTCATCTGAGGATATATATAATTGATTTTAGAGAGCCCTGGCTGGTGTAGCTCAGTTTGTTGGGCATTGTTTGGTGCACGGAAAGGTTGCCAGTTGGATTCCTGGTCAGGTCACAGTGCACTTACTCCAGGAAATCTCTGGTTTGGATAGTGGTCCTAGAGGTAACAGTTAGGCCCTGGCATGCCAGGCAATTGACCAGGGCCAGTTCTGAAGCCCATCCTTGGTCTCATGGACCCAGCCCATCTCCCTAGTCCACGAGACTAGGTGAGGCCATGATGTCCCTTGGGTGTGAACAGTCTCAAGGCTGATCCTGATAGAGAAGGAGACATAGGAACTAGAGAGGAGTCATTTGTTCATTTATTTACTCCATAGTAGCTGGACCCTACTACTGGCCAGGCACTGGGTTAGGCCCCTTCGGATCAGAGCTCTCCCCTAAATCTCACAGCCTGTGAGTTAGGGATGGGTCTGCCCTATATTATGGATTCAATCTTTGGGGCTCAGAGAGGTTAATGACGTGCCCAAGGTCACACAGAGGCTGAGGGTAGATTTGAGTTCAGATCCATCTGACATTGAGCCTGAAGTGCTTCTGCTTCATAGAGCATGCTGGTTAAGAGCAGGCATTTTAGCCCTGGCCAGTTTGGCTCAGCAGTTGGAGCTTCGGCCTGCGGACCAGAGAGTCCTGGGTTCGGTTCTCGCTAGGGGCACGTACCAAAAAAAAAAAAAAAAAAAGAGAGAGAGAGAGAGAGAGAGAGAGAGAGAGAGAGCAGGCATTTTGGAGCTGGATGGCTTGTGTTCAAATCCTGGCTTTGCTACAATGGCAGGTGGTGCCACTACCTGTCCATATCCTTTGGGCCCATTTCTGGGTGCAATGGCCTGACCTTTGGGTGGGTTGACTCTGAGACACATGTCCCCCAGAGTTCCCCTGTGGCACTGAGCCCTGGTTGCCCATGGTGGTAATTTCCTTGACAACTCACTCTTTACTGACTGCCTTCCCTCGTTTTGTCACCTCCCCACTTCCTTACCCGTGGATTTTAGAAATCACCATCCCAAATAAGCCTCTTGCTCTAGAACCCTGTCTCAGAACCTGTTTCTGGAGAGGCCAAACCAGGACAGTCACTTACTGACCTGTCACTTTAGACAAAGAAATAATAGCAACTCTATCACTGGGTTCTTGTGTGAGTTGAACATATAAATCTATGAAAAATGCCCTGAGCAGTGCCCAACATTGCAAGCACACATATATGTTAAATGTGACAGTAGTAGTAATATTTTATTACTAACAGAGCAAGAACTTGGTAAATGCTAACCGTTATCATTATTGTGTTTACTGTCCCTGTTTTTTATTAATCCTCACCTGAGGATATTTTTCTCTTGCTTTTAGAGAGAGTAAAAGGGAGGGAGGGAGGGAGGGAAGGAGGGAGAGAGAGAGAGAGAGAGAGAAACATCAGTGTGAGAGAGTCACATTGACTGGTTGCCTCCCACGTGACCTCGACCAGGGCTGGGGATCAAACCTGCAACCCAGGTACATGCCCTTGACTAGAATAAAACCTGCGACCCTTTAGTGCACAGGCCAACGCTATAACCACTGAGCAACACAGGCCAGGGCCTGTCCCTGTTTTTATTTCTTGAACATCAGCTGTGTGTCAGGCCCCATGTTAGGGTTCCCATGCTTTGTTATTTCATGAATCCTCTCAACTTTCGTTGGACAGAGTTGATTCTTCCCCACTTTTCAGATAAGAAGGTGGAGGCTCAGCAAGTTTCAGCCAACTGTCTACAATCATGTAGCACTTCTTGGCTTGTTTTGAGGACAGGGGAGGTGTCAAGAGGAAAGAACTGGGGGAAGCTGGAGCTGGGCACCTCCTCACTATCCTTCCGTACCATCCCCCACAGTATCTCCCGAATGAGACGGGCCTCCAGAATGAGAAGAAGGTGCTGGACAACATGCACCATGTAATTCTGGTGTGGATTGGACCTGTCCTGCCACTCTTGGTTCTGGTGCACCCTGACTACATCAAACCCCTTTTGGGAGCTTCAGGTAGGTGGCCTGGGCCTCTGAGTGATGGGTAAACCCCCAACTCCCAGAGTCCACCAGGGCTTCTAGGCAGGTGGGCTATCCAGAAGAAGGGTCATTTGAGTAGGGCTTTGAAGGATGAATAGGAGTTCACCAAAGCAGAAATAGCAATACAGAGAGTGGGAACAGCATGGGAAAAGGTGTGGCTAATAGAGTCCCATGAACTTTGAGAGGATGCCCATCCACTGGAGGTCAGAAATAAACACGTTCGGATAAGTAGTTGTTTGTTCACAATTTTGTTAACTGGTTGTTACTCAATTCTAATGGCATTCTCATCATTTGGGTTCTGACTATTCCAACCTTTAACCTTCTTTCTTTACCTGGGCTGACTCTGACTGGTGGAGAGGAAAATATAGAAGGATTGTTTCTTCCTTCTGCAGTCCACACCTACCCGATGGGGCAGGACTCCCAAGTGTACTTGTCAAGCTCTTGTTTCACCCTTAACACCCTTAACTCCGATGACCCTCCCCTTCTCCAGGAAGGTTTCCCTCCATAGCCGTCTATTCTGGACTTTCCCATTCTCAGTCCTAACCATTCGGGGCTGAGTATGTCTGTGTTTGACTCTATCTTTTTCATAAGTGGGGCTCTGGATCCTCAGTGTGGTCTCTCATGTAGCTGGATACTTCCAAAAGCATCAGGGGACATTTGAGAGAGCAGGGATGGGAAAGAAAGAGCCCCAGGAATTTTAGGATCCCTTGCCTCCACTTGGGCCTCTACACACACACATCTGGAGATTGCCTTTGAGGATGGCACTGGGAGCTGCCATTCTTCCCTACCTGAGTGATGCCCTCCTCATGCCTCTATGTCCCCATTGTTGTGTTTGTGAGGGAGACCCTCCCCACTGCACAAAGGGGGAAACTGAGACCCTGGGAGAGATGACTCTTCCAATGGATGAGCACTAAGTGTGGGAAGAACCCTGGGGCCAGGACTTGGGTGGGCTGCCTTAGAATCCTGACTGGAGCACATTCTTGCTTTGTGACTCAGAAATTCATCCAGCCCCTCAGGGCCTCAGTTTCTGATCTGTAAAAAGGGACTGTTATGAAGATTTAAAAATATAATGTAGGCAGGTGCTAATAAGGGTTTCTTCTCTTTTGCCTTTTTAATGTACTTTGTTTTCTTTCTCTTCCTGACTTTCTTTTTTCCTTCTCATCCACCCCTTCCCTCTCCTCCTCAGAGCATCAGTTTCCTAAGTATCATCCTGCATGGTTTGAGACTCCAAGTAGAGCCCCAGCATGGGCTTGACACTTAGCAGATGCTCAAGTTTTTTCCTCTCCTCTTCCCTCCCTGAGGACAGGCAGGATATCCACCGCCTACCCCACTAGAGGAGCAGGATGGGGGACTTCAGGTTGGGAAGGGTGGAGCTGTGAGTCAGGCGAGGCCCGGCCTTAGGGTGCCTCTGCCCCTCCATGCCTGCTCACCTGGAATGGGTCAGGCCTTGCCCAAATCTCAGATGCCATCTCCCTCCGGGGCCTTCTTGGGGGCCACCCCTGGGGGTCTTGCTGCTTTGAGCTTAAACCAGCACAGCTGATGGGCCCCGAGGAAGGCATGAGTCCTCTTGGAACCTCTGCGGGTTTTTTTTTTTTTTTTTCAATCTTCTAATGGGCATTTGGGATAGAGAACATTAATGGAAGAAAGTAGGTGAAAATACTTTACAGAGGACAAGGCATAATCTATAGGCATATAATTATAGCATGTTTTATACATTCATTTTTTTATTGAGATGAAATTCACATAACATATAATTAACCATTTTAAAGTGTAAAATCTTAGCGTGTAAGATAATTAGTGTGTCCACAATGTTGTGCAATAATCAGCTCTAGTTTCAAAATGTTTTCATGACCCCATAAAACACCCTGCGCCTATTAAGTAATCACTTGCCATTTCCCCATCTCCTATGGATTTTTTCTACTTTGGATATATCATAGGAAAGGAATTATACAGAATGTGGTCTTTTGTGACTGAATTCTTGCACTCAGCATGTTTTTGAGATTCATCCACGTTGTATCAATTATTAGGACTTTATTCCTTTTATTTTATTTTATCTTTTTAACCCTCACCCAAGGATATATTTACATTATCATCTGATAGAGTGGGAGGGAGGGAGGGTGAGAAAGGGAGAGAGAGAAATATCGATGTGAGAGACACATCAACTGGTTGCCTCCCGCATGACCTGACCAGGGCCGGGGACGAACTGAAACCGAGGTACGTGCCTTTGACCAGAATCAAACCCACGACTCTTTGGTCCCCAGGCTGACACTCTAACCGCTGAGCCAAAATGGTCAGGGCAGGACTTCATTTCTTTTTTTTTTAACTTATCGTTATTATTGAATATATTACAGATGTTCCTCCTTTTTCCCCTATTGACCCCCTGTTTGTCTCTCTCTCTCCGCGCCTGCCCCCTTCCTGCCTTTCCCCACACTGTTGTCTGTGTCCATTGATTATGCATATATGCACAGAAGTTCTCTGGTTTATTTCTTCCCACCCTCCCACCCCCCTTTCCTTTGAGGTTGGTCAGTCTAACAACCAATTTGTACTTCTTAATCTCTTCACCTTTTTCACCCATTCTCCCAACCCCCCTCCCATCTACTTTATTCCTTTTTAAAGGCTGAGTAATAGTCTATTATATGCATATACCATAATTTGTTTATACACTCATCTGTTGTTGCTTCTACCTTTTGGCTGTTATAAATAAAGCTGGTAAGAATATGTGTGTACAAGTTTTAGTGCGGACATTTTTTTTTTATTTCTCTTGGATAGATACCTAGGAGTATTTACCAAAAAAAATTGTGGGGTCATATGATAATTCTATGTTTAACATTTAAGGAACCTCCAAACTGTTTTCATAGCAGCTATGCATTCAGTTTTTACTAACAGGGATACCATAAGGCAGGCAGGATTGTTCTGTTTTTCCTTTGGCAGCTGAGGACATGGAGGGGCACAGTAGTAACATGTCCAGGTTTACACAAGTAGTTAGTGGTAGGGCTGGAATTTGAACTCAGACTTGGCCAGCCCAGAGACCAAGCTCTTAACCAGAGTGATATGCAGCTTCCTACTGGGCACTGTGTGTGGGCTTGCCTTCCTTCCTTCCTTCCTTCCTTCCTTCCTTCCTTCCTTCCTTCCTTCCTTCCTTCCTTCCTTCCTTCCTTCCTAGAGGATATTTATTTTACCATTGGTTTTTTTTAGAGAGAGTGGAAGTGAGAGAGGATGGGAGAGAGAGACACAGAGGGGGGGGAGAGGGAGAGAGAGAGACAAACAGAGAGAGAGAGAGAGAGGGAGGGAGAGAGAGAGAGAGAGAGAGAGAGAGAGAGAGAACATCTATGTGAGAGAGACATATCGTTTGGTTGCCTCCTGCATGGGGGATCGAATCTGGGTACATGCCCTTGACAAAGAATTGAATCCAAGACCCTTTGGTGTGTTGGCTGATGATCTATCCACTGAGCAACATTGTCCAGGGTGGGAGCTTTTCTTATATGACCTCTTTCAGAGTATACTTTACTATCCCCTTTTTACTGGAGGGAAAATTTATGGAAGAGGCAGCCTGAATACAAACTCTCCTGGCTTTGAGTGGTTAAGGTTGGAGCAAAGGAGAAACCCAAAGATGGGAAAACAAGGGTTCAGTTGGGGAGAGGGTTTGGAGAAGACTTTCTGGAGGAGGCATTAGGGAATCTGGACTTTGAAGGATGCATAGAAGTTTGCCAGATGAGTATTTCAAGTGGAGGATCCTGCCAGTACAAAGGCTCAGATATGTGTAAGTGCCAGGGGAATTCAGGTGACTTGGGTTCTCTGGGGTGAAGATGATGTGTGGAGAAGTAAAAAATGAGACAGGAAGGAGCTGGACTCAGAGTAACTTTGTGCAAAGTGAATGAGCTTGCGTTTTACCCTGGAGTGATTGGGAGCCATGGAGGTGTTTGAGAAGGACCACCACTGGACAGGTCTGTGAGTCAGAAAGACTTCCGTGGGGGGGGTCCTAGCCTGGAGTTCGGAGAAGAGAGGAATGATTAGACTCCCACTTTCCTCTCCAATATTTTCTCTTCCAGGAAGCTTGCCTTGACTTCCATCAGCCTTTTCTCTGTGCCTCCCTTCTCTCCTGGCACACTTCCTACCTTCTTGATAATTGCATGATGTGCCTCTGCTTCCCTTTCTCACTCCACCCTGAGCTCCTCCAGGCAGGGTGTGGAGCTGAGCCATCTCTGGGTCTCCAGCATCATCCAGCATGGGTTGGGCACAGAAAGGTGGCAGAAGAGGTGTGTGTTAAATGGGAGAATGAATGAGTAGACAGATGACTGCATGATTGGCCAATTCCTGGGGAGTGTGTGTGCAGGCGGCTGAGTCACAGCTCTGGTAAAATGTGACTTCACTTGCGTTTCAAGTACTTCTTTCCTGGGCCCCTGCCCATTCTATCCCAAATCTGTTTAGCATATAGAAAGGGAACTCAGTTAGTCACTCTCTCACTTACCCATTCATTTATTTATCCATTCACTAATTTGTTCACCTTTTCATTCATTCATTCGTTCATTCTTCGTTTGTTCGTTCATTCATTGGTTCATTCATTCATACAATAAAAACTTACTTAGCACCAACATATCAGTGATCAGACATAGTCCCTCTCCTCCAGGGGATTGTAACTTGATGGACACAATCCAGAGTGGTTGGTGGTGGAGGGTATGGCATGCAAGCACAGACTAGAAGGATGAGAAAACAGTGTTTGAGGCAGAGAGGGCATGTGATGGAAAGTCTCAGAGCAGAGAGAGAACACAGTTTTTTCCAAGGAGCTGAGAAAAGTTTTGTGATGTTAGAACATTAAGTGTGTTGGGGGTGGGATGGTGATAGAGATGCCTGAATGTCTTTGGAGAGCTCTGGACTGGGATAGATCATTCCGAGTTTTGAAAATGGGGTGAGCAACTGGTGCAGGAAAGGGACATAGTTTGATCTAGTCGGATAAGATCCTCATTGGGCCAGGGTTCAGGATAGGCTAGAGAGGGCAAGGCTGGAGGCTGGGAGCACAGAAGGTATAATTCAGATGGCCTGAGCTTGTGGAAAAGTAGGGATGGATTAAGTTGAAGAAGGCCATTCTGGATGGGGAGCACAACTCAGGCAAAGGTTTGGAAGTGAGAGACATCATGTGGGATTATTTAGTGGATGTTGATAACAAGGTGGGAGAGACACACAGGAGCAAGATGGGACAGAGATTTTGATGCTAACCAGAGCTTGAACTTTTTTTACCAGGGTGATAGGGAGCCAATGGGAGGTGTTTGAGCAGGGGAGCCTCATGTTCAGGTCAGCATGTTATAAGGATCTTTCTGGGGTAGGTGTTAGGATGGATTGGAGGGGTGAGATGGGAGGTCAGAGCCCAGAGAGGAGCCCCCAAAAGGCCAAAAGCAGTGGTCAAGGGTTAGAATTCTATTTTGAGTCATCATTGCCTTGTCTGTCTCTACAGCTGCCATTGCCCCCAAGGATGACCTTTTCTATGGCTTCCTGAAACCTTGGCTGGGTGAGTTCAGGACTGTGTAGGCTTGAGGGAAGTGGGAATGGGGCATACATTTTCTTGGAATGTTTCAGAGTAATAGGAGAGACCCCTACCCTGTCTTCTGGGCCTAGGAGATGGGCTGCTGCTCAGCAAAGGTGACAAGTGGAGCCGGCACCGCCGCCTGCTGACACCTGCCTTCCACTTTGACATCCTGAAGCCCTACATGAAGACATTCAACCAGTGCACCAACATCATGCATGTGAGTCCCAATGTTTCATGGGAAGAGGTTGTCCTAGAAGTGAGATGGCCAGGCTCCAACTCGTGGGTGAGCCATGTGATGTCACGAAGCCTCACTTCCTTTATCTATACTGGGCTTGTAGTGAGCATACAGCTAGGTCATTGTCAGCCAGGCTTTCGGTCTGTGGTCTTTGTGCCCATTTGCTATCTCTCTCTTCCAGGCTAAATGGCGGCGCCTGGCAGAGGGTCCAGTGGTCTCCCTTGACATGTTTGAGCATGTCAGCCTCATGACCCTGGACAGTCTTCAGAAATGTGTCTTCAGCTACAATAGCAACTGCCAAGAGTGAGTGTGGCCTACCTGGGGAAGACAGAACCAGCTGCTTTATAAAGGGCAAGGTGGTGGGAGGAGAAATTTGATGTAAGGCACCTTTGGGTTGCTGGTGCTCTGCCAGACAGGCTGTGTGGTTCCAGGAAACTGACATCATGCCTCTGAGCCTGTTTTCTTATTTCACCCTCCCTCAAAGAATCCTAATTCCATCCCCATAGTCATGGTGTGAGAATTAAATGAGATAATATAAGTCAGTGGCTTTGAACATAATATGTGCTCAGTAAATTCTAGTTTCCCTCATTCCTCTACAAAGACTATGTGGTCTTTGGAAAGTATCCCACACTTTCTGAGCCTCTGCTTCCTTGTTTAATGACAATCCCTGACTGTCTGAGAGGTGCTTTAAGAATAAAATGATGTTAGCACAGCCCTAGAACACAGTAGATGCTTAGTGAGTATTTGTTGAATGAATTAGTAAAATAACCATTGTCCTGGTTCGTTCGTTCATTCATTCATTCATTCATTCATTCATCAGATATTCACTGTGTACCTACTATGTGCCTGGCATTATGCTAGCTACTGGGAATATGGTAAGGAAACACACAAAAATCCCATTTCTTTGGAGTTTATAATCTAGGCAGGGATATAAGGAATAAGGGACATAATGAGTGTCAAGTTTGTAGCACATAGTAGGTCCTTAACAAAAGCTTCTGGCTTTGTTACTCTGGGCCTTGTAGGGGTATGTTTCAGTTGGGTAAGGTGGAGATGATCTTAGTGATTAATTACTTAAATCAGGAAATATTTACCGAGTGCCCACTATGTGCTAGTACTGGACTAGGCACTGTAAATACAGTGGTCATTAAAACAGAAAGAACTTGCTCTTCTGGAACTTATATGTTGGTGGGAGGAAAGCAATAACCACGAACAAAAAAATAAACCAAAAAGTTGACAGACTGTGATAAGTGTATGAAAACAAGCACACTTCAGGACCAAGGACAGCCTCTTGAACCACTGCCCCACTGATTCGTTGTTATTATTATTTTTTATCCTCGCCTGAGGATATGCTTTAATTGACAGAGAGAGAGAGAGAGAGAGAGAGAGAGAGAGAGAGAGAGAGAGAGAGAGAGAGATTAATGTGAAAGAAAAATATCAATCAGTTGCCTCCTGTATGCACCCTGATTGGGGATGGGACCCACAAACTAGGTATGTGCCCTGACTAGTAATTGAACCTGAAACCTTTTGGTGTATGGGATGATGCTCCAGCCAACTAAGCCACCTGGACAGGGCTGTTGTTATTGTTTTAATAACAACTTTACTGAGATGTAATTCACATACCATATCATTCACCCATTGAAAGTACACAATCCAACCATAATCAATTTTAGAGTATTTTCACCAAAAAGAAATCTTGTACATTTTATTTTATTTTATTTTACTTTAGTTTGGTATATGACCTTTATTGAGCTTATCCACCAGAGTGGAAATAATGTCTGTAACCAAATGTTTGTTAATGTAACTTTTGCATCATAATTAAAATTCAAACAGTTTTGAAAAAACAGTCATCTCAATCAAAACTCACTACATCAGAATCAATAGCTTCTTTGACGCCACAGTAACACTTAAATATGGTTAAGACTCAAATGCAGAAATTTGGTTGATAGAAAAGCTAACTAAACTTCCAACTTGCTCATATAGAATTACAAAAAGGTAAAATTGTTTTTCACAGAGATATAGTCCACTGGAATCACCAACACTGGACAGCTGTATTTAGACTATTGAGAATAAGAAATCCAAGCACCCTTTAGATAGTCCTCTGCTGTCCTTTCTTCCTGAACAGAGGTTTGTGGGTGTGTGGAATGACACTATCACCAGCAACTGTAGCCTTGATGAAAAAGTCCAATCCTTCATCTCCGTGAATAGCAAGTTGCAAATGAGGAGGGGTAATTATGCTGTACCTTTAAGTCTTTTGATATATTTCCTGTCAATTCAAGTACATGTGTGGTGAGGTGCTCCAGGATGACTGCGCTGTAGACAGCAGCAGTCACACCCACACGTCCTTGGCTGGTCATCCTGGAATCTAGGTGTGGATAAATACAGCCCACCATAAACTGTAAGCCAGCTCTCTGTGAGCAAGAAACCACCATTGTCTTGGCCTTTCTGGGGTCCTTTCAGATTTACTGCCAGCCATTTCAAATTCTGCTGAAACTCAAACAACCACAAGGCAGAGATGGGACTAGGCAGACACCCAGCAACATCCTACCACCTACACTGTCACACTGTGATTCAAATTGCCCCTGCATATTTTAGCACTCCTGCACCCCCGTACCCACTTCTCCTCCAGGTGCAGGCAATCACTAATCTTCCTTTTGTATCTATAGATCAGTCTATTATGGAAATTTCATAGATGGAATTATACAGACTTTTGTGTCTGGTTTCTTTTACTCACCATATTGTTTTCAGATTTATCCATGTTGTAGTATGTATCAATAATTCATATTTTAAATTGCTGAATAATATTCTATTTACTGCATAGTAACACATTTTGTTTATTTAGTTATTTGTTGATGGACATTTGGGTTATTTTCACTATTTGGCTACTATGAATAAGGCTGCTATAAACATTCATGCACATGTTTTTATTTATTTTTTTAAAATATGTTTTTATTGATTTTTTTAGAGAGAGAGGAAGGGAGAGAGAGATAGAAACGATGTCAGAGAGAAACATCGATCAGCTGCCTCCTGCACGCCCCCTACTGTGGCTCGAGCTTACAACCCAGGCATGTGCCCTGACCAGGAATCGAACCGAGTCCTCTCAGTCCATGGGACAATGCTCAATCCACTGAACCACACAGGTTGGGCTCATGCACAAATTTTTGAGTGTATATATGTTTTGAATTTTCTTGGGTATATACCTTGGAGTGGAATTTCTGGGTTATATGATAATTCTGTGTTTAACTTTTAGAGGAACTGCCAGAATTTTTCCTAAAGTGGTTGCACCATTTTATGATCCCACCAGTAGTAGGCGAGAGCTGTAATTTCTCTGCACCCTCACAAATACTTGTGATTATTTGTCTTTTTGATTAAAGCCATCCTAGTCAGGGTGAAGTAGTATCTCATTGTGGTTTTGATTTGCCTTTCCCTAACAGCTAATGATGCTGAGCATCTCTTTATGTGTTTGTTGCTCCCCCTTTTTTTAACTCCTCACCTGAAGATATTTTTTTCCATTGATTTTTTTTTAAGAGAGAGTGGAAGAAAGGGATGGAGGGGAGAGAGAAACATTGATGTAAGAGAGACACATTGATTGGTTGCCTCCCATGCATGCCCTGATTGGGGCCAGGGATCAAACTTGCAACCCAGGCATGTACCCTTGAATGAGAATTGAACCTGTGACCCTTTGGGGCACAGGCTGACACTCTAACCATTGAGCAATACCAGCCAGGGTTGATGGCCATTTTTGCATCTTCTCTGGAGAAATGTCTGTTCATATCCTTTGCCCATTTTTAAATTGAAGTATTTTCTTTTCTATTATTGAGTTTTAATAGTTCTTTATATAGTTCAGATACAAGTTTCTCATCAGATACATGATTTGCAAATATTTTCTTCCACTCTGGGTTGCAGCAATTTAGTTTTAGTGATGTTACATCAATTTGGAAGTCCTCATTCCTCTTTGGGCCTGTTCTAACATGCACCAGGTTTTGGTTTTATTCAGGTATAGTGAGGCCGACAGATCAGAAAATGGTTGCCATTGAAAAAATAGTTCATTACTTACAGTTCCCAGGAGGGGAAATGACACATTACACAGGGCCCCATGGGGAAGCACCAGGAGAAAGCATGGTAAAAGCCTTTTTGGGGTGTTTCTAGGAATAAACAGGAAATGCAGGGTATGCAGGTTTAGGACTGGCTAGTTTGAATCATTTCAGTAGGCTCTGGGGTAAAAGGGTGCCCCTAGTTGTCCAGTACTTGTCCCTGCGTTGATTAAGGCAGGTGGAGTGGTGATAGGGGCTCAGTCCGATAAAGTTTGGAGTAGGGGCTATGGATTGGTTGGTTTGCAAAAGAAAGGTATGTTCCTGGGTGAGTCTCTAAGAACTGGCTAGTCCTGGGAGGGGCAGTGTCTCTAGTCAGCAAGGTCCCAGACGGTAGAGCATCAAGAATACAAAAAAATAAGAAAATATAATTAATCCAGGGCCTCGCTTTATCACCTACCCACTGGGAGAGGAAGCTTGTCCTAGGGAATGGGCCTACACTCATGGCCCTTCTTCTCCCTTGCAGGAAGATGAGTGATTACATCTCAGCCATCATTGAACTGAGCGCACTGGCGGTCCGACGCCAGTATCGCCTGCACCACTACATTGACTTTATCTACTACTGCACAGCAGATGGGCAGCGTTTTCGTCATGCCTGTGACACCGTGCACCGCTTCACCACGGAGGTCATCCAGGAGCGGCGGCGGGCACTACGCCAGCAGGGGGCTGAGGCCTGGCTCAAGTCCAAGCAGGGCAAGACCTTGGATTTCATCGATGTGTTGCTCCTGGCTAAGGTGAGGCTGGGCCCTGCCCAGGACGGCCCCTTCATGAGTTGCACGAACTGCCTAAAATACTGAATGTCCAAACTATCTTAGACATAGGATTTAGGCAGATGCAAAATATGTAAGACTTAACTATATTCATTTGCTAGGGCTTCTGTAACAAAGCGCCATATACGAAGTTGCTTAAACAGAAATTCATCTCAGTTCTGGACGTAAGAAGCCTGAGATCAAGGTGTCGGTTGGCAGAATTGGTTTCTTTTGAGGCCTCTCTCCTTGGCTTGTAAATGGCCATCTTCTCCTGCATGTTCACATGGTCTTCCCTTTGTGCAGGTCTGTGTTATCTCCTCTTCTTATAAGGACTCCAGTAGTATTGGATTAGGGCCCACTCTAATGAGCCCATTGTAATTTAATTACTTCTGCAACAGTCCTAGCTCCAAATACTCTCATATTATGAGGTCCTGGAGGTTAGGACTTCAACAAATGAGTTCTGGAAGTGGGCATGGGGGGAAAGACAATTTAGTCCACAACACTTACAAAGATGAAATACATGACCTTTCCCGACCAGTGTGGCTCAGTGGTTGAGCATCGACCCATGCACCAAGAGGTCGCTGGTTCAATTCCTGGTCAGGGCACATGCCCAGGTTGTGGGCCTGATCCCCAGTGGGGGACATGCAGGAGGTGGCCAATCGATGTTCTCTCTCATTGATGTTTCTATCTCTCTCTCTCCCTTCTTCTCTCTCTAAAATCAATAAAGAAAAAAAATACATGACCTTTAAGACACGTAACTTGCAGAGATAGGTGGTCACCCATTTGTGGTGCTTCTGTGGAATTTCTGAGTAGCACTTGGGTTCTGGATTCAGACAGTCTTAGACTCCAGTTCTGACTCCGAAGTTTCAAGGATGCTTGGCCTTAGTCATCTGACTCTTCCTTCTGAGCCTCAGTGATGTCATTTATGATGTGATGATCACATGACTTGATCACGATTGTTGGTGCTAGGAGATATTCAAGAAACACAAACCCCTTTCTTCCACTCACCTTTGACTCTCCTTCCCTGTTTTCGTCTTTCTTAGATAAGTTGCATGCCTCCATCTTCCTAGAATCTTTTCCCTTGCAGCTGGCTTAAGAGGGGGGGGGCATCTTTGACTCTGGAGGAGCCCCTAGCATATAGAGGGTGGGATGAAGTGGGCTGAGCCTTGTCTACTGCCCATTTCAGGATGAAGATGGAAAGGAACTGACAGATGAAGACATCCGAGCTGAGGCGGACACCTTTATGTTTGAGGGTGAAGACGTGCGGCAAGGCTGGGGGAGGATGGGGGGGGCACCCATTGTCTGAAGATAGCACCTCTGCTATCTCCAGGAAGCCTCCATTTGAGCTCATCTGCCTGCAGGTCATGACACAACATCCAGCGGGCTCTCGTGGGTATTGTTTAACTTGGCCAAGTACCCAGAGTACCAGGAGAAGTGCCGGGAAGAGATCCAGGAAGTCATGAAAGGCCGGGAGCTGGAGGAGCTGGAGTGGTCAGTCTGGGGTCATGGGGATTGTGGGGGCAGGTTGAGCCTTGGGTGTGTATCTCTCTGCTCTACCACTTATTGACTTTCTGACCTCAAACTAGTCACTTAAGATTCTTGAATTTTAATTTCTTTAACTGTAAAACAGGATGACAACAATGTATCTGCCTAGCTCATAATGCAGGAGTTCTTAGTTAGTAGTGTCTTAGTTAGCACTGGTGGCAATAACGCTGCATAACAAACAGCCTCTAAACTCACGGGTTTGCAGCAAGCATTTATGTTATATCTTGCTCTTGCCTGCACATATTTCTTGCTCTTGTCTGCATATTACTCTTGTTACTGCTGGGTGATACTGAATTGAATGGGGTTGCTTCCGAACTGAGGTTTGGATTTAGGTCTGTTCCACATATCTCCTCATTCTCCTTGAACCAGCAACTGCTCTGGGTGTGTTTGTCTCAAGGTAGACTTCAGAAGCACAAAGTGCCACACACTTTTGAAAAAATGTGTGACATTGATTAATAAAATTATATAGGTTTCAGAGGTACAATTCTTTTTTTTTTTTATCCTCACCCGAGGACATTTTTCCATTTTTTGTTCAGATAGAATGGGGGGTGGGGGGGAGAGAGAGAGAGAGAAACATCAATGTGAAAGGGACACATCGAGTAGCTGCCTCCTGCACCACCCAACCAGGGCTGGGGACAAACTGCAACCGAAGTATATGCCCTTAGCAGGACCCGAACCTGGGTCTCTCTGGACCGCAGGCCGACGCTCTAACCGCTGAGCCAAACCGGCCAGGGCCAGAGGTACAATTCTTAATATATCATCTGTATGTTGTATTGTGTGTTCACCACTCCAAGTCAAGTCTTCTTCTATCACCACTAAGAGCCACACAACTTTCCCTGGCCATTTTGGCTCAGTGGTTAGAGTGTCAGCCCGCAGACCAATGAGTCATGGGTTCGATTAAAGTCAAGAGCACATACCTCAGTTGCGGTTTATCCCCGGCCCTGGTCAGGTCGTGCGGGAGGCAACCAGTCAATGTGGCTCTATCACATCGATATTTCTCTCTGTCTCTCACTCTCCCTCCCCCCCACTCTATCTGATGATAAATAGAAAAATATCCTTGGGTAGGGAATAAAAAAAAAAGAACCACACAACCTGCCTGGCCAGTGTGGCTCAGTGGATTGAGCATCATCCCATGGACTGAGAGGACTTGGTTCGATTCCCAGCCAGGGCACGTGCCCAGGTTGCAGGCTTGATCCCCAGTAGGGGGCATACAGGAGACAGCCAATAGATTTTCTCACTCCCTTCCTCTTCCTCTAAAAAATCAAATAAAGATATATATATCTCCACACAACTTAAAAACAACTTAAAACCTCTGCTTGCATTGTAACATTCCATTACCTACAAAGCAAGTCGTGTGGCCAAGTGCAACACAATTGGGATGGTAAATATATTCTACCGATCTAAGTGGAAGGCACTGAAGAATCACAGGGCACAGGGCACAGGTGTATAATTCAAATACAAGAGGAAGTGAAGAATCAGGAACAATAATCCAACTGGTTTCATATATGTGTGTGTAGAGCTGCTTCTAGGTGAAAACACAGCATTAAATAACAATGAACAGTGAGAAAGTGGTTCAATGTCAAACTTTCAAATTATGAACTCAGGGAGAAACTCTCAGTTGGGTGCTATCAGATCTTCAACACCTTGCTAACTGCTTTTAAAAAATATCCTCACCCAAGGACATGATTAGAGAGAGGAGGGAGGGAGGGTGAAAGAGAGGGAGGAGAGGGAAAGGGAGAGAGAGACACACACACAGAGAGAAACAGATGTGAGAAAGCAACATTGATCAGTTACCTTCCATATGCTCCCCAACAGGGAAACAAACCTGCAACTCAGGTATGTTCTCTGACCTGGAATTGAACAGGCAACCTTTCAGTGCATAGGACAATGCTCAACAAACTGAGCCATTCTGGCCAGGCACTAAGTGACTTTTTAGCAAAGGGAGAAGATGCTCCAGTTTCTAGGAGATGGTGCCTAGTGAGAACTTAAAAACTCTCTTCTGGTTTCCCAGTGATGCTTATGTTTATGACACTTTTATGCCAGGCATGCTGTTTGCCCTTTATTTATTTTTATTTTATTTATTTATTTATTTTTTTAATCCTCACCCGAGGATATTTTTCCATTTTTTGTACAGATAGAGTGGGAGGGAGAGAGAGGAAGGGAGAGAGAGAGAGAAACATCGACGTGAAGGGACACATCGAGTGGCTGCCACCCGCACAACCAACCAGGGCCGGGGACAAACTGCAACCGAAGTACGTGCCCTTAGCGGGAACCGAACCCGGGTCTCTCCGGACCGCAGGCTGACGCTCTAACCGCTGAGCCAAACTGGCCAGGGCTGTTTGCCCTTTAAAGTAGCAACATGACGTTTCTTTGAAAGAGAACCTGTTGGTGTAAAGAAAACCATCTAGATCATGAACCAAGAGTTATAATTAATCCAATTTTGGCCTCTGAAAAAAGGTAAATAATAGTAAAGAAAGAGGATGTATGGGTTTTTTAATACTGAAATTGATCCACACAAGCTGGTAAATTGCTGCTGCCTGGGCCCTCTTGGCCTTCCTGGCACATCCTCCAGTGCCCCTGATTTCCACATAATTCATCAGTTAAAGGGTTAATGCTGGGCCCCCAGAAACCTGCTAGCGCTGTTCTGATTTGCTGGGAGTCAGATGCTGTGGGTTAGTTGTGTATGCAGGGCACAACCTCAAATGTCAGAAGTTGGAGCAAGTCTGAGATCCTGGATGTTTCCTGTGTAGTTGCTCCTGAGTGAGTGTGTGTGGCCTGGCCTCCAGTCACCCACGCCCCCATTCCATGCTCCCCAGGGATGACCTGGCTCTGCTGCCCTTCACCACTATGTGCATCAAGGAGAGCCTACGCCAGTTCCCACCTGTGACCCTGGTCTCCCGCCGCTGCACAGAGGACATCAAGCTCCCAGATGGGCGGATCATCCCCAAAGGTACCCACATGTGCTCCCTGCCTCCTGGCTGCTCTATTGCTCATGGGGTCTGGACATGCTCACCCCAGATGTAACATCCCTGTAGATGGGGTGGCTGTCTGTGTGGCTGTTGCTTCTGGGTGATGGGGGAGACAGTGTGTAGGGGGGAGATAGAGGTGAGTGAGTCTAGGTGTAAGGAAGCAGGAGTATGACAGGGTGAGCCCTGTGTAAGTACAGGTAGGAGAAGGTTGGTTTCATTCAGTTGCCAGATGTCCCCTGGAGACCCAGCCCTGTCCTGAGTGATGCTGGGGATCTAGAGAGGCCTCATCCTCAGGACCAGGCTGAGGAATACAGCAGGGCACAGACTTTCCCAGACACATGAGGTCAGGGCCGGGCTAAAGGGAGAGATGGGGGCTGGAGCAGCCCAAAAGGAGTGGTGGCTCTACCTGAGGAAGAATGTAGGGAGGGCTGCTTGGAAGAGGAAATATATGAGGTGAAAGAGTGCAGATGGTGAAACGCCTCCAATGCCAGATTGAGGCACTTGAACTTGATCCTCAGGGCAGCAAGGAGCCATGGGAGGTGTTTGAGCTGAGGAGAAGAAATGCCAGATATGCCTCCTCAGGGGGACATACAACAGAATTTGTCAGGGAAGGATGGGTGGGAAAGGTCGCAGATGGCTCATAGGACACCATGGCTCCAGGGAAAGCAGGGAGGGGGGTAGGTCTCCACAGGAGGCCCTGATTCCCTTCTGCCCCACTGACTTCACCCCTCCCCATAGGAATCATCTGCCTGGTCAGCATCTATGGAACCCACCACAACCCCATAGTGTGGCCTGACTCCAAGGTAAGCTCCTCCTCTCCCTCAGTTTCCTCTTCAGAAGGGGCAGTCCTGGGGCAGCAGGGCCTCCCCTGCCCTGCTTCCCAGGAAGCCAGACATCAGGGCTGGATGCAGGACTTGGGTGCCTTGCCCATTTATTCATCTATACACTGTGAATTCATTAGGTCCACAAATATTTATTGACCTCCTGCCAGACCCTGTGCTGGGTACTGAGGACAGAGAGAGATACTGTCATTACCCTCATGGAACTCACAGTGAAGTGCAAAGGAAGAAGAGCAAAAATAAGATGATTTGGGGTATTGGTAAATGTACAAAGGAAATAAAAAATGGAGTGGGGCTGGGAATAGGGAAACACTCTAGCTCATATGGTGAGGAAAGATCCTGTGGAGGAAGAGATGTTTGAGCTGAGACCTGAAAAGTGTGAAGAGCGTGAAGTGTGTTCCAGGCAGAGTTAACAGCAAGTTCAAATACCCTGGGGTGGGAATGAGCCAGGCATGCCTGAACAGCAAAAAGAGGCAGTGTGGCTGGATTGTAATGTGGTTCTTTTTCTAGTTGGGCTGCTCTCCAGACACTGAGGGAAGTGGCCAAGCTGATATGGGTGGGCCAGTGCCCAGACTCACCAAGGCTGCTCCTCTTTAGGTGTACAACCCCTATCGCTTTGACCCGGAAAACCCACAGCAGCGCTCCCCGCTGGCCTTTGTGCCCTTCTCCGCAGGCCCCAGGTAACTATTCTATGCCCCAAGTCCAAGCCAAGTGTAGGAGGAACACCCAGACCAGTGGAAAGTCAGGGATGTGCCTATCAGGGACAGAGACCACATCCCAACCAGATGTCCTATCTGCCAACCTGGCACATACTTCGTGTCCTTAATGCACCCATAAGCCCCCAAATCAGATCTGCGATAGCATCCCTAGGTATTAAGCGTAACTACTGTGTGCCAGGCCCTGAGTTCTGGGAACACAGGCTCCCAAACAGCTATGATGCATTGTCATGTTTTGCAAATGAGGAAATTGAAGCTCGGATGGGGTGGTCATTTACCCAGTCCCAGGGACCCTGCTCACACAGTCGTCCTTCCTCCAGGAATTGCATCGGCCAGAGTTTCGCCATGGCCGAGATGCGCGTGGCAGTAGCGCTGACGCTACTGCGCTTCCGCCTGAGCGTGGACCGAACACGCAAAGTGCGGCGGAAGCCGGAACTCATCCTGCGCACCGAGAACGGCATCTGGCTCAACGTGGAGTCTCTATCTCCACAGGCCTGAACGCAGTTGCTCCGTGGCGGAGCCCGGAGGCCCAGAGGCCCCGAGGCCCCGAGGCCCCAGCCCCGCCCAGAGGCCTAGGCCCCGCCCCCTAAAGACCGGGCCCCGCCCTCGAAGTCCTGTGGGCATAGGCCACGCCCCTCGAAGTCCAGGCTCCGCTCCAGGGGGCGGGGGTAAGAGTCCTCCATTGAGAAGCCTGTAGGTGCAGGTCACGCCCCTCAGGACAAGGCCCCGCCCATTGAGGTCCAGGTCCCACCCCCTGAGTGCTCATTTCAGTCCTCTTGTTTGAGGACCAAGCTAGGCCACACCCCTGGGGCCCAGACCTCACCCCCAGCATCCCACGGATTCAAGTTTTCAGGCCCCACCCACCGAGCCTTCTGAGACCCTAAAACCAGACATCTAAGGCGTCCTAGATACAAGCCCGGCCCCAAGCGGATTCAAGCGGCTTTTACATGGAAGACTTGGGAGCTGGAGCCCGAAGTCAGAGCCTTGAACCTGGACATCACCTTCCTGAGGCCCTCCAGCTCAGATGGACAAACCTCTTAGGCATCAGGCTACATCTCGTGGCCCTGCTGTTTGCTTTTCTTGTTTTGTAAACTCAGATCCTCCCTCCCAAGCCCCTTCCTTCCTTCCTTACTCAAAGGCCCTTTGCTAAGGGTTTTGACTTTTTGTAGAATAAAAGCAAGGCATACCACCGTCTACCCTCTAGCCTGACCAGACACTGACATCTGGAGCCCAGCATGAAAATGAGGGGCCGTGGACAGTTGGGAGACAGCTGAGGAGTGTTGTAAGCTAGGAGGCTGGAAATCCATTTGTCCTCAGACAGTTTGTGTATTCATTTATTTTATCAACAGACTGCAATATTAATTGTCTGCTGGCACTAGGCCAGGAGCTCAGCCGACCTGATTCCTGCCCTCAAGAGGACTGGGGACACAAGTGTTGAGCAAATAATTCTACATATAAATATTTACTGAAACTTGTGACAAGTGTTCCAAGGGACAGGCCCTTGGTGCTGGGTGAGCATAACATTTTTTTATTCTCACCCAAGGACATTTTTTGATATTTTGTTCAGATAGAGTGGGAGGGAGAGAGAGAGAGAGAAACATCGACATGAAAGGGACACATCGAGTGGTTGCCACCCACAGGACCCAACCAGGGCGGGGGACAAACTGCAACTGAGGCATGTGCCCTTAGCAGGAACCTTACCCGGGTCTCTCCAGACCGCAGGCCGACGCTCTAACCGCTGAGCCAAACCGGCCAGGGCTGGATGAGCATAACATTTGGTGGGAGTGGCTCAGGGAGAGGTTCTCTGATGCTGAAGTGGGAGTAGAATTTGAGTGGTGACAAGGGAGAGAAAAGCATTCTAGGCAAAAGGAACAGCATCTGCAAATGTCCTGAGATGATGGGGAGCATGGTGTGCTCGAGGAACTCACAAGGAGCTAGGGTGGCTGGACCTGGGGAGTAGGGCAGAACAGAGGAAGGGTGGGCAGGGACCAATAGCATAGAAACTGTGGGCCATGTCACAGTTCAGGCTTTATTCTGAGAGCAATAAGGAGTTATTGCGGGGGTGGGGGTGTGTGAGCAGGAACAGGACAAATCATGATCAGATATGGGCTGGCAGGGAGCTGGCTTGGAAGGGAGTATGGGGGGCTGGAAATCCAAAGAAGGTGGGACAGGAAGTGTGGGGGCTGAGGGGAGGGAGGAAGTTAGGATGATTTCCAAATCTTTGGCTGGGGGAACTAGGTGGTGGAGTAGTTCCTGAAATAGTGATATAGAGGGCAGGGCAATGACAGTGTCCACAATAGTCACATTAATTCATCAAATTGAACATCTACTGTGAGTCAGGCTGTGTTTGAGCTCTTGCATAACTGACATTCTAGAAAGGGGAGCAGATAACAAATGCTTAATAAACAAATAAATAAATAAATTTACACAGGGCCTTGAAGCCATTGATTTTATTGTGAGAGAAACAGGGAGCCATAAAGGGTTCTGAGCTGAGGAGGTATAAGATTTGTCATACAGTCTGGCTGCTATGTTGAATAGTGACTGTGGAAGGCAAGGATAGAACTAGAAAGATGTGGTGGGGGTGACTACATTAGTCCAGAGATGAGAGATGACAGTAGTTCCAACCAAACTCGGGGCTGTACAGGTGAAGAGGGGCAATTGGATTCTTATGAGGAATGATTGTTTTATGAAGGTAGTCCTGGCAGGTTTGCCAATGGATGGAATGTGGGATTCATGAGAAGGGCAGGACCCCAGGTTCCCAGGTTTGAGCACCTGGAAAGATGGAAGAGCCATCAACTGAGACGGGCAATGCTGAATGAAGTAAGTTGTTTTTTGAGGGTGAGATTAGCATATCAGTTTGGGCCAGGAGAAGTTGGATTGTCAAGCTGGCAGTTGGATAGAAAGGCCTCAAATTTGGGAGAGTTCTGGGCTTGATATGCATTTGGGAAGCCTCAGTATTTAGATGGTGTTTAGAGCCCAAAGATTGGGTGAGATACCAGGATGTGTGTGTGTGTGTGTGTGTGTGTGTGTGTGTGTGTGTGTATGTGTGTGAAGGAGGGGTTTAAGGATCAAGCCCTGGGGTCTCCAAAGTTAATATAATAATGAGATTTAAAATTGATTGAGCACTTCCTGGGTGTCCTTCCCATTCAATATTCTCATTTAATTCTTACAGGTACTGTTATTATGAGATGGATATTGCTATTATCTCATTTAACAGGTGGAAATTGAGTTCCACAGAGTTAAATGACTTACCCAAGATCCAACAATGATATCCTTGGGACCACAGATGGGACCCTGAGTCCTTTTTTTATACCACATCCCTTGGGCCTCCTTGTCCTGCTTTGAGTCCCTAGACTCTCTTTGCCTTGAAGGGATATCAACAGAGATGGCATGGGGGTGGCGGGGTACATGGAGATGAGTTAAAGCTGGGCTGTCAATTCTGGGGCGCTCCCAGGTGGCGCGTGCCAAGATCATCGCTGGAATGCCTTGTCCAAAGTAGACAGTGGAAAACAGGCAGTCCTAGGCCCTGCAGGAGCCAACACCGGCTCTTGCTGACACTGCCTTTCTCACACTCCCATCTTTTTTTCTTTTCAATTTTATTTTTGTTACAGATGTTTCTCCTTTTTTACCCCATTGACACCCTCCCCCCATCCCTCCCACACCATCCCCAACTTTGTTGTCCATGTCCATTGGTTATGTGTACATGCATATAAGTTCTGTTGTTTATCTCTTCCCTCCCCCCACTACCCCCTCTTCTGAGGGTTGTCAGTCTGTACCCTACTTCCACCTCTCTGGGTCTATCCTATTCCTCAGATTGTTATGTTCATTATATTCCACAAATAAGTGAGGTCATGTGGTATTTGTCTTTTTCTGCTTGGCTTGTTTCGCTTAGGATAATACTTTCCAGGTCCCTCCATGTCATCTCAAAGGATAAGAGATCTTTCTTTCTTACAGCTGCGTAGTACTCCATTGTGTACATGTACCACAGCTTTTTTATCCATTCGTCTACTGATGGACACTTGGGCTGTTTCCAGATCTTAGCTATTGTAAATAGTGCTGCTATGAACATGGGGGTACATATATTCTTTCGGATTGGTGTTTCAGGCTTCTTAGGGTATATTCCTAGAAGTGGAATCACTGGGTCAAATGGCAGTTCAATTTTTAATTTTTTGAGGTAACACCATATTGTTTTCCATAGTGGGTGCACCAGTTTGCATTCCCACCAGCAGTGTACTAGAGTCCCCTTTTCTCCACACCCTCGCCAATACTTGTTTGATGATTTGTTGATGGCAGCCATTCTGACATGTGTGAAGTGATACCTCATTGTTGTTTTAATTTGCGTCTCTCTGATGCTTAGTGATGTTGAGCATTTCTTCATATGTCTCTTGGCCATTTGTATGTTTGGAGAGGTGTCTATTCAGCTCCTCTGCCCATATTTTAATTGGGTTCTTTGTCTTCTTTTTGTTCAGTTGTATGAGTACTCTATATATTTTGGAAATTAACCCCTTATTTGATGTATCATTGGCAATGATGCGCTCCCATACAGTGGGTTGCCTTTCCATTTTGATGGTTTCTTTTGCTGTGCAAAAGCTTTTTAGTTTGATGTAGTCCATGTGTTCATTTTCTCCTTTGTTTCTATTGCCTTAGGTGATGTATCAGTGAAAATTCTGCTGCATATGATGTCCGAAATTTTTTTGCCTACATTTTCTTCTAGGATTTTTATGGATTTACGAGTCACATTTAAGTCTTTTATCCATTTTTATTTTAATTTTGTGTATGGTGTAAGTTGATGGTCTAGTTTTATTTTATTTTTTGCATGTAGCTGTCCAATTTTCCAACACCATTTATCAAAAAGGCTGTCTCTACTCCACTGTATGCTGTTCCCTCCTTTGTCAAATATTAATTGAGCATAATGTCTTGGGTCCATTTCTGGGTTCTCCGTTCTGTTCCACTGGCCTATATGCCTGTTCTTGTGCCAGTACCAGGCTGTTTTGATTACAGTAGCTTTGTAGTATAACCTGATATCTGGTATTGTGACCCCCACCTACATTGTCCTTCTTTTTCAAGATTGCTGTGGCTATTTGGGGTCTTTTTTGGTTCCATAAGAACTTTTGAAGTATTTGTTCTAGTTCTGTGAAATATGTCATTGGTATTGTGATGGGGATTGCATTGAATCTGTAGATTGCTTTGGGTAATATGGACATTTTAATTGATGTTAATTCTTCCAATCCATGAACAAGATATGTACTTCCACTTTTTCTTTTTTTAATGTCCTGTGGTTTTTTACAAATAGGTCCTTTACTTCTTTGGTGAAGGTTATTCTTAGGTATCTTAATTTTTTACCACGATGGTAAATGGGATTGTTTTTTCAGTTTCTCTTTCTGTGAGTTCATCATTAGTGTATAGGAATGCCATTGATTTCTTGACGTCAATTTTGTATCCTGCTACTTTGCCAAATTCATTTATTAAGTCTGGTAGATTTTTGATAGAATATTTAGGGTTTTCTATGTATAATATCATGTTATTTGCAAATAATGACAGTTTCACTTCCTCCTTTCCAATTTGGATCCCTTTTATTTTTTCTTCATGCCTGATTGCTGTGGCTAAGACATAAAGTTAACATATTTTAACTTTATGTTAAATAAGAGTGGTAAAAGTGGGCACCCCTGTCTTGTTCCTGTTCTTAAGGAAAATGTTTTTAGTTTCTGCCCATTGAGTATGATGTTGGCTGTAGGTCTTTCATATATGGCCTTTATTATGTCGAAATATGACCCCTCTATTCCCACAGTGCTGTGAGTTTTTATCAGAAATGGACGCTGGATTTTGTCAAATGCTTTTTCAACATCTATTGATATGATCATGTGGTTTTATTCTTTATTTTATTTATGTGGTGTATCACATTTATTGATTTGTGAATATTGTACCAGCCTTGCATCCCTGGGATGAATCCCACTTGGTCCTGGTGAATGATTTTTTTGATGTATTGCTGGATCCGATTTGCTAGTATTTTGTTTGGGATTTTGGCATCTATGTTCATCAGGGATATTGGCCTGTAGTTTTCGTTCTTTGTAGTGTCTTTTTCTGGTTTTGGAATTAGAATTATGCTGGCCTCATAGAACGAGTTTGGAAGACTTCCTTCTTCTTGAATTTTTTGAAATAGTTTGAGGACAATGGGTGTTAGTTCTTTTTGAATGTTCGGTAAAACTCCCCTGTGAAGCCATCTGGGCCTGGGCTTTTGTTTGCTGGGAGAGTGTTGCTTACCACTTCAATTTTCTTAGTTGTTATTGGTCTGTTCAAGTTTTCTATCTCTTCCTGGTCCAGTTGTGGGAGATTATGTGTTTCTAGAAATTTGTCCATTTTGCTTAGATTGTCGAATTTGTTGCCATATAATTGTTCATAGTAGTTGTTAATGATCTTTTGTATTTCTGTGGTATCAGTTGTTACTTCTCCTCTTTCATTTCTGATTTTGTGTATTTGGGTTCTCTCTCTTTGTTTCTTGGTGAGTCTAGCTAAGGGTCCAACAATCTTATTTATCTTTTCGAAAAACCAGCTCTTTGTTTCATTGATCCTTTGAATTGTTTTTTTTTTTTTTTTTTTTTTTTTTTGGTCTCTATGTCGTTTATTTCTGCTCTGATCTTTACCATTTCCTTCCTTCTACTTGCTCTGGGGTTTTGTTTTAGTTTGCTTTCTACTTCTTTAAGTTGTGAAGTTAGATAGTTTATTAGAAATTTTTCTTGTTTCTTGAGGTAGGCCTGTAGTGCTATGAACTTCCCTCTCAGAACTGCTTTTGCTACATCCCATAGATTATGTTGTTGTGTGTTCATTTTCATTGGTTTCCAGGAAGTTTTTAATTTCTTCCTTGATTTTCTCAGTAACTCATTCATTGTTTAATAACATGCCATTTAGCTTCCATGTGTTCAAATGTCTTTGAATGTTCTTGTTGCAATTGATTTCTAGTTTCATGCCATTGTGATCTGAGAAGATGCTTGATATGATTTCAATCTTCTTGAACTTGTAGAGATTTAGTTTGTGTCTTAACTTGTCATCTATCTTTGAGAATGTCCCATGTGCACTTGAGAAGAATGTGAATTCTCTAGTTTTGGGGTGTAATTCTCTGTAGATATCTATTAAATCGATTTGGTCTATTGCTTCATTTAGAGTCTCTGTTTCCCTACTAATTTTTTGTCTATAGGATCTATCCAGTGATGTCAGTAGGGTGTTGAAGTCCCCTGCTATAATTGTATTGCTGTTGATTTCTCCTTTGAAGTCCTCCAGACTTTTAATATATTTTGGTGCTTCTATATTGGCTGCATATATGTTTATCAAGGTTATATCTTCCTGTTGGGTAGATCCTTTCAATATTATGTAGTGGCCTTCTTTGTCTGTAGTTATGCCCTTCATTTCAAAATCTATTTTATCAGATATGAGCATTGCTACCCCAGCTTTTTTTCCCTTTCCATTTACTTGGAAGATTTTTTCCCATCCCTTCACTTTCAGCCTATGTGAGTCTTTTGTTGTGAGGTGGGTCTCTTGTAAACAACATTTATATGAGTCATGCTTTCTTATCCAATCAGCTACTCTGTCTTTTTATCAGAGCATTCAATCCATTTACATTTAAGATGATTATTTATTGCCATTTTTGTTTAGTTTGGTTATATTTGTCTTCCTATTCCTTCTAGTAATTACAGCAGTCCTTTTAACATTTCTTGCAGTGCTTTTTTGGTGCTAATGTATTTCCTTAGCTTTTTTTGGGGGGTCTGGGAAGTTCTTTATTTGACCTTCTATTTTGAATGATAGCCTTGGTGGGTAGAGTAGTCTTGGATTCAGATCCTTGTTTTTCATAACCTTGATTACTTTATGCCATTCCCTTCTGGCCTGTAGTGTTTCTGTTGAGAAGTCAGCTCAGAGCCTTTTGGGGGTTCCTTTGTAGGTAACCTGTTGCTCATCTCTTGCTGCCTTTAGGATTCTCTCTTTGTCTTTGATTTTTGGCATTTTAATTATGATGTGTCTTGGTGTGGGCCTATTTGGGTTCTTCTTACTTGGGGCTCTCTGTGCTTCTTAAACTTGAATGCCTTCTTCCTTCACCAAATTAGGGAAGTTTTCTGTCACTATTTCTTCAAATATATTCTCTAACCCTTGCTCATTTTCTTCCTCTTTGGGGACTCCTATGATGTATATATTACTATGTTTCCAGTTGTCCCACAGTTCTCTTAAGCTGTCTTCCTATTTTTTTAATTGTTTTTTCCTTTTGGTTTTCTGATTGGTTGAGTTTTTCTACTCTGTCTTCTAATTCACTGATCCAGTCCTCAGCTTTCCCTACTCTGCTGTTTAGACCTTCCAATGTGTTCTTTATTTCTGATATGTCATTCTTCATTTCTTCTTGGTGGTTTTTAATTTCCAATTGGTTTATTCTCAACATTTCTATGTCTTTACTCATGGTGTTGATGTCCTTACTCGTGCTGTTGAGCTTCCTCAAGATCATGGCCCTGAATTCTAGCTCTGTAAACTTGCTTAACTGCATTTCATTTATCTCATCTTTGGTAGAGGTCTCTTGTTCTTTCATTTGGAATTTGTTTCTTTGTTTCATCATTTTTTCTATCACAGTGGGCTTTGGAGCCTGCCACATTTTCCCTGTGGGACTTGGAATTCTGCTATTCGTGGCTCCCTCTCCTGAGTTTGGATGAGCATGGGAGGACCCACATTAAACACCTCTGTCAAGTCTTACTTTCCTGGGCAGAGTTGCAAGCCTAGGAATGGTTCAGTTACCCTCTAGCTTTTTGCCTGGAGGCTATTAGTTGTGGTTACTTGAAGAGCCCTGGGTCCTCAGTTAAATGAAAAACTCCCTCAGGTGCTCAGGGTAAGGGGATTTCCTGAAGGTGGGGCAGATGCTGGTTGTTAATGAACCTCAATTTGCATTTCAATGGCCCACATGGGTGGGGTTCAATCTCTGAGGGAGGGGCTTCCACCTCTCCCCAGAGCCCTAGGAAGAAGTAAGATGGCCGTCATCCTGCATGGCTGCAACTCAGGAAAAGCTCTGAGCTCCCTCCAAATCCCGAGTGTCCCCAACAGTTCCAGTCCAGTCCACCCTCCCTCTGCGGAGCCCAAGGTGAGTGGTTGTGGCTATTTTAGCATCTGTCTCAGCTCTGTGCTGTGGAGCTGCTTGGAAGTTTAACCCCGAGGGTGCTGCTAACAGCTAAGACCACTGCTGTCCATGGGCTCCCAGCCCCCCTCTGGCGCCTCTGCAATCCTACCAGGCTCGGTTCAGTGTTTCTGGTTATATGGTCCTCACAAGCTGCTTTTCTGTTGCTTTTTCCTTATGATTTGTCTTTATTTTAGTTGTAATTCCAGTTTGGTCCTCGGAGATGGTCTGTGTAGCTTCCATTCACTCCGCTGCCATTTTGGAATCCTACACTCCCATCTTGATGGAGGGTCTCCAAGCTCTCATTATTCCCCAAACACTGCACCAGCATCCCTCAGCGCCCCCTCCCCAACCCCCCGCACCTCGGTGCAACCCTGTCATCCACCAGCAGAAATAACTTGACCTTAGGAGGCAACTTATATGAGTTCAAACCCAGGCTGGAGCTCCTTCCTAGCGGTGGCCTTGGCACGTGACTGCCCCTCTCTGCCCCTTGGTTCTTCTGCGGATTTTTTTTTTTTTTACAGGATTATCATGCTTGTAATTAACACACGTTGACTTTCTGCTAAGGGTCTTGGTGGATGACTGAGGGAGGAGGGGGAAGAGTAGGGTCTGTGGGGCCCAGGACTCCACTGCATCTGCGTGTGATTCTTAAGACACACCTGGAGAGCCCTGGTTGGTTCAGCTCAGTGGTTAGAGCGGTTAGAGGGTTGGCTTGCGAACCAGAGAGTCTTGCGTCGATTCCCAGTCAAAGGCACCTACCTTGGTTTCAGGTTTGATACTGGCCCCGGTAGGGGTCGTGAGAGAAACAACCAATTGATGTCTCTCTCTCTCTTCCTCCCTCCCTCCCACTCTGTCTAAACAAATAAACAAACAAATAGACTAAAAAAAAAAAAAAACGGTAGACACCTAGTGCTAATCACAGCCAGCTGTGGGGAGCTCCTGAGTGTGTCGGCAGCTCCTTCTGCTGGACAGTTGGGGGACGACAGGCTCTAAGGAGCCTGGTCTCCATTTAGCGTGTGTGATTCTGTGGATGGGTGTGCTGGGAAGAGAGGAGGGGAAAACCTCACTTATTGAACGACTATAACTGTCCACATCAGGTTGTGCTCCGACTCAAGGCAGGAGCTTCTGTCCAGACCCCCTCCCTGCCTCACAGCAAGCTGAACATTCCAGAGAAATAATGAGCAACCCTGACTAATGACAGTTGGGCACATGTTCTCTGCTCTCTCCTAGAGGGATTGAGCCCCAGGTGACATCAGTGGGAACTTCCTTTCTAAAGCACTTTTTCTCTGCTACCTTCCCTTCCCTGTCTCTCTTCCCCACTGCCTTACTGGCATCTCCTGGTATCACCTCCCAAAGAAACAACTTGCAGTTGAATTTTTTGCTTCAGAATAAAGTATTTGCACTTGAATCCTTGTATCACAGTCTACTTTTGGGGAACCCAAACTAAGATACACATGTAGGCCTGTTATTATGCCCTTTTTACTGAGGAGGAATGTGAGGATCAGAGAGAGCAAGTCACTTGCCCAAGGTCACACAGCTGGAGAGTGGCAAAGCTAGGCTTTGACCCCGGGCCATCTGACCCCAATCCCAGTGTTTGCACCCCTCCTGGAAGCCCTCCTCCTTGCTAAGGGCAGAGGGAATTGGGGGGGGGTGTCATTCACAGCTAGTAATGTCCGTGATGTGTGTATTCATTTATGGCTGGTTTTCATGTCTTCATTCTGTCATGAAATAAGGGAAATAATGGCAAACACATGCTTGGTGCTGACTATGTGTCAAGAGAATGTTATTATAAGCACTTTATTTGTTTATCTCCTCTCTCCAAATACTGCATGAGCTTGGTGTAAAGTGTAAACATTTTAAAGGGAAATTCTTCCACTTCTGCTCCCCACCCCCAGCCCAGCAATTTGGTTTGATTTTTTTTCAACTTTTAAAAATTGCATATATGAACATTTTTTAGTATATATACAAACATTTATGCACACATAAACACTTTTTCTTAGAGAATTAAAAAAAAAAAAAAAGTGTATTTGAGCCAAACTGACGACATGTGTCAGGGAGCAAGATCTCAAATGCTCCCACACATAACCATTTTTTGAGGACTCCAAATATGTTGGGAATATAATCTGTTCTAGTTAGCTATCATTGCATAGCAAACTGCCAGGACATTTAGTAGCTTCAATTGACAAACTTTAGTTTGCTCACCAGTTTATAATTTGGCAGAGCTCAGCTGGGACAGCTTTCTCTACTCTATATGGCATAAGCTGAAGCAGCTTGTCTGAAGCTGGAAGATCCTCTTCCAAAACAACTGACTCTTGTGGCTGGCAATTTGGTGCTGACTATTGGCTGGGTCCTCAGTTTCTGCTAACATAGGGCCTCTCTGTGGGGTTGCTTGGGCTTCCTCTTCACATGGCATCTGTGTCCAAGAGGGTGTATTCCAAGGGGCCTGGAAGGAAGCTGCAAATCTTCTCATGATTTAGGCTCCAAGTCCCCGAAGTTACTGAGAATAGCTCAGGCTCAATGAGAGAGCAATTAGATTCACTTCTGTATCAGGTTTCTCCAGAGAAACAGAATTAATAGCATCCATCTACCTGTCTATCTATTAATCATCTATTTATCTATTTATTCATCCATTATGCATCCATCACCTATCATCTATCTACCTATTATTTATCTATATCTATCATCTATCAGTCATCTATATATACATATATTTATCTTGAGATTTATATAGGATACATAAATGTATATCTTAAGATTTAAATTCTTATCTTAAAATAAATATTTTTCTCAAGATTATGTATACATTCTACTACTTGGGGAAGAGGGGGACAAATGACTTCTTTTTATGATATCACACTTCCCAAGTCTCCCTTCTGTGGATTTTGGTGATAGTATGGCTGGTTTTTATGAACAGTTGTCACCCAGTAAACACAGAGAAAGAAAGATGTAGTAGGTGTATCAGTGAGCTACCATCTCATAACAAACAGCACCCCAAAACTTAGTGGCCTTAAACAATGACCATTTTATTTTCTCATGAGTCAGCATGCCGACTGATTGGAGGCTCAGTTGGGCTGGACCATCCAAATGGCTCTCTCACATGGCTGGCAGTTAATACTGGCTGTCAGCAGGGAAATCAGCTGGGGCTGGCGATCAGAGTGTTACATGAGCAAGTACTTTCCATGTGGCCTGGGCTTCCTGACAGTATGAGATGTGTCCTGTGAAAAAATACAAGTGTAAGCTGCCAGCTCTCTTCAAGGCCATCATTGGCATGACACCTCCTGCACTACATACTATTAATTAAGCATCCCAGGCCAGCACAGATTCAAGGAGAAGGGAAATAAACTCTTTTTATTGGGGACAATGGCAAAAATGGTGTAATCATCACCTTGGTGGGTCTGGGTTAGAGCCTGAGATTTTGCATTTCCAAGATGCTGCATGTGATATTCAGGCTGCCGGTCTGAGGACCACATTTTGAGCGCCCAGTTTTTAGAGCTCATGGCTACTAAGTCCTGTTCTTTCCTACATCGTTAATAAGCACCTACTATGTGCCAGGATTCACTTTCTCCTGTGCTGTCACATTGAATGACTCTGCTGTGTGGCTAGCACAAGTTACCACATCTCTCTGGACCTCTGTTTTTTCTTCTTTTCTGCTGCTGCTCCCCAGACCTAGCTGGCCAGCTCTGCTGCCTCTCATGTGTCCTGGCCCTGCCCCTTGCTCTTCTCCAGATGGATCTATCAGCAGGTTGATCCACCCCAGCAGAGGAGAAGGAGGCCCTAGGGCAGTGTGCCTCACCTGCTGAAGGCTCCAGAAACAGCCACCTGAAGCTGGATCATGTAGGACTGGAAGAAATGAGGTGGGGCGGGGTGGTGGGGGGAGTTTGGACATTTCCCCAATATTCTATCAGGTGCAGGAGGAAAGTCTGTCTCAATTTTTTCACTCAGCTCCATCCTTCAAATTCACCTTTATTTTGGAGCCTGACCATGGGGAGAACTCATAGGGGCTGAGACCCACTCACAGAGAAATTTGGGAAGGAGTTGGGTAAGATGTGACCCCTTTCAAGTGCTCATCCCAGAAGGAAAGACTAAGCCCCGAAGGGGCCAGCACAGCCTGCAGCCAGAGCAAGGGTGAGAGAACTCACTATGGGTCTCCTAGCTCTGCCCTCTCCTGCCTGGACCCTCTTCTCATGGCCCCACAGACCTGCCCCACTCATCTTCAGGTGCCCTCTTTCCAATGGGCCCTTCCACCGCTGAATCTAATGGGGGAGGCCCCAGCCAGGCTGGTTTCTTTGTTCCTATTCCCAGCAGGCACATCTCAGCTCAGGTCCTGAGCTGTTTGGAGATAGGACCGTGTGCCCTGCAGGAGCCCGGGAAATGTCTGGGACGAGGCCCACTTGGCAACTAAATAATCAAGTTCAAACTTTTACCTGCTGAACCCTAGCCTTGTCAGGGTAGGGGAAGAAGTAAACTTGGGAGCTGAGAGTCACCTTTGCCTACCCTCCAACCTACCCCCCTAATCCCACTAGGGGTCCTGAGTCCAGAGGTTCCAGTACCCACACCCTGTGACATTGAACTTGTTCCTCTCTGCCTTCATGCTTTGGGTGACTGCCACCAGAGAGGAAGCAGCCAGGCAAGCAGGGATTGGCTGACTCAGCCAAGTCCAGCCTCCTCCAGTTCAGAGGTCGCCAGGGACAAAGACTTTTCAGGAGGAGGGGAAGAGATTGTGTGGGAGAAGGTGCTCCAGGCAGAAGGTACTAGGCTGAGGCTGAGGGGGCTGAGGGTCCTTGGCCTGGGGTGGGGAGGGCCACAGCAATGATGGCTCCCAGGAGCAAGCTGTCGGGGTGGGAGTGGCTTGGGAATGGGGATGGTGGTTTCCTTGTAACTGGAGCTGCCCTGGCAACCTTCTGCTGATTCATTTTGGGCGGTTCTTCATCAGTCTTTTCTCTTTCTCTTGTCTCCTTGTCTCTCTCTCCCTGTCTCCCTCTGTCTTTCTTCCACTCTGTGTCTCCCTCTCTCTGTCTCTGTCTCTCTCTCCCTCTTTCTCTGTATTCCCTGTATTTCCCTGGGTCTCCCCTCCTCAGCCCCCATTTGCCAATCTCTGAGCCCTCCCTGTCCTGTCCCCAGCACTCACCTGCCCCTCTGTGTCCCTATGCCTCACACCCTTGGCCCTCTCCCTCTGTTTGTAAGCTGGTCTCTGCCTCTGAGCTCACCATTACCAGCCCTGTCTTTGGCCTCAGGAGCTCACCCTCTGTCTGCCTTGCAAGATGCTGCAGCTGAGCCTGTCCTGGCAGGGACTGGGGCCACTGGCGGCCTCCCCGTGGCTACTCCTGCTGCTGGTTGGGGGCTCCTGGCTCCTGGCTCGCTTCCTGGCCCGGGCCTACACCTTCTATGACAATGCTCACCGCCTCCGATGTTTCCCGCAGCCCCCAAAGCGGAACTGGTTTTGGGGTCATCTGGGCCAGGTGAGTGTGGGCATCAAGACAAGTCTGGGGTATCAGGCTAGATTTGTTACTCACAAGTTTGGTTTCTTGTCTTCCCATCTAAAAGAATTTAGACAAGGGACACAAATAAAAGCAAAGGCAGATTTATCGAGGCTTTGCAGAGGAAGAGAATGCTCAGATAGGGTTTCAGGTTCTGTGCCCCAAATGTGGGGCTTAGAGTATTTTAGGGCTTGAGGACACAGAAATCACTGGGGTTAACCAATCAGGGAATAGGTTAGCAGGCTTTCCCTTTTCTGAAACACTGATGTCCAGGTATATGAACACTGATATCCAAGTATATGTCACTGAAACAAAGCATTCTGGGATTGTGCAGCACTTATTATGGGGTGCAGGAAGGGACTTTCCTGACCAGGTATTGAATTTGTCTCTGTGGTTGGTAGCTTGGCTTTAGATCTGAAAAACAAACTTAAAAGAAGTCAGAGTAATTCCAGAACCATTGTTTTATAGCTACCTATTGATAACTGCCATAGTTCTGGTTGGGCTTGAATCAGAGCAATTTTTTTATTTTCATTTTTGTATGTGCCTCTAGCAGGAACCGAACCTGGGACTCTCTGGTTCGCAGGCCGATGCTCCAAACCACTGAGCCAAACTGGCCAGGACATTTTCTCGGAGCAATTTTTAGGGACATTTTATTCTACCCATTTCAGAAGGACTCCCCAGAGGGTGGGAATGGGGCTCAGAGGTGGGGCTGGGACAGCAGAGAAGTGAGGGAACCCTCTTTCCTCACCCCTACTAGGTGTGTTCCTCTCCTTTGTGCACTCCATGTCCCCAAACCGTTTATGTTCTTACCCTTCCTCACCCCAAGCCCACTTTGAATCACATTCCTACCTGTCTTTCCCCATCAGTCCACCTCTGAGGGTTTCTCAGGGTGGGCTGCACAGAGCCAGGTCTCTTGGTATGCCCACAGTCTCCAAGACTGGACTTGAGACCCCCTCAAGGTCCGCTCCCTGCCTGGCCTATCTCTGTTGGCCTCAGGCCAGTGTCCGCTCCTCTCTGGACCTCTGCTTCTCCAAAGGATTTAACTGTGACCTCCGCCATCCCTTGCCCCACAGGAAGCACAGCTGGGCCGAAGGAGAGGTGTAGTCAGTCTCTTCTTCTCCCCTTTTCTTGTTTTATATCTTACCTTCCACTCTCCAGATATATCAGTGGCCCCACTGCCCAACTTAGATCAAAGTTGACCACTTTACCTTTCGCCTCTGCCCTCATGGCGAAATTTCCCGAGAGGAGGCTCTTGGCTCCCTTTCCTCATTTCCAGCTTTATCCCCAGAGGCCCTTTGCTCATCTGGCATCCACCCCCTATTGCCACAATCATACTTTGGACTTTGTCGTCACCTATAAAGGCACTACCTCCAAAGTCACTGACCTGTGGGTTCTCTGACCAGAACCCTCTCTTTCTTCCAGCTTCTTTCTTCTTCCTTTCCCATCTTACACCATACCAGGATGTCCAGGCCCTTCTATGGCCCAGCCCAACAGCCTTCTTCTGACCTCATTTCCTTGGATACATTTAGCTCTGGCTCCATCCTTTACACATGGGCTGAAGTCTCTTGCCAATCGAGGTTTCCTTCTTGGCCTTGAAGGACAACCTTTGCCTGTTTGAGCTCAATCACCTCATCCTCTGATCTGTTATCCATAATGATGCTATAGAAGGTCATGAAATAGGACCACAGAGTGACAGCTAAATCCCCACCTGCCCACCTCCAGTGCACCCCAAGCTGCACGAAACCTCTTGTCTGGTTGCTCTGCTTTCTCCTCATGGACAAAGACTTGTCTTCACTTGTTGCCTCCATTTCCCTGTCTGACCCACCCCTACCATGCTCCTGTGAGATGAACATGAACCCCAGGTCCCAAATCCCATCTCCTTCACCTCCGAGCAACTCTCTGACCTTGCTGACAGCTCTGTCATCTTAAACCTCTTTTTTCTCTTGGTTCCAGGACAAGTTCCTGCCCTAGTCTTTCTCTACCTCCCTGTGACTCCTCTGACTCCAGTCTCGGCTCCTCCATCACCCCACCTTTCCATGTGGGGATTCTCCCAGTGTCTTAACCCCCCTTCTCTCTCCCAAGGCCATCTCCTTACCCAGGGCTCCAACTCTTGAGTAGACCATTAGTCCCCTGCATAAGTAAATTCCAAGTTCACAATTCTCCTGAGTCTGAGGTTGTGTGTCCAGCCTCTTCCTCCCCTCCTCATTATGAGTGAGGGGAGTCTCATAAATATCTTGTTCCACCAAGTCAGAATCTGAGATCACAGCTCCATCCCCAATCCTAACCCCCACCCTAAGTCTAGTTCATCATACAGTTGTCCACCTCCCATGCTTTAGGGTCCCCTGGCTTTTCTCTTCTCTTACCTACACATCTGGTCCTTCATCGCATCTATCTGTGCTGGCTCCATAACCTCTCCTCAGTCTGTCCCCTCTCTGAATCATCCTGCCACTCCTGGCACCATTCACCATCATCTTTCTATGGAAGCCTCTCCCAGCTCCCTCTCTGGTCTCCTCATTTCAGCTTTTGTTCCCTATAATCCTCTCTCTCTCTTTAGCTTTGGAGAGATTTTTCTGAAATTGAGTTTAGATCATATTTCTTCTGGGCTAAAAACTGATGACTGCCCATCACTCTGAAGATAAAGATAAATGTTGCCTGCCCTTACCAGCCCCACTCACACCTCAGACACTCAAAGTTCCTGCTTTATCTCCTCAGTGAACCAAGCCCTTCCTACCCCAGGGCCTTTGCTTATACTGGTCTTTTGACTGGAAACACTACTCTTCCTGTGGTTATCTGGTCAATTCCTCCTTATCCTCCCACTTTCAGCTCAAATGTAACTTCCTTTAGAAACCATGCTTGACCCCTCACCTTGACCTCTGACTTGGCCTTGCTCACATTTAAATAGTTAATTATCAAATTATTTGTTTACTATTCATTTGTCCCATTAGATAGTGGTACTGGGGGATAGACATAATATCTATAGTGCCCATGCCAGGAGCTGATATGCAATAGGCAATTAATAAAGATTTGATGATGTCATTTTGGAAGCCATGTTCTAGGCCTGGGTGAACTTGCAGTCAACTTTCTTGGTCATCCAAGGCCAAAGGGATAAGTGACCAGCTCCTCTCCTCCCTTCCCTCTGACCAGCTTATCACAGAACAGAATGTTCTAAGCTCATTACAAAACAGGAGGTCCCAAGCTCATCAGGAAGTTTGGTTGAGATTCTGGGTCTTGAAATGATCTCAGTGAGCCCTGGAGGCAGTGAGAATGTTATAAAGTTAATAGTTCTGACACCCCCTCCAAGGGCTTGGAGCTGAGGATGGCCTTGGGCACTCTTCCCTCCTCCAGTCCCTCTTGATGTGTCTTCTTTTCTTGATGAGCAATCTCATCAAGTGCCTCAGGGTCCTTGGAGAGCAGGGAGCAGGTCACAAAGTGAAAACCACTTATTTCACCTGCTTGGAGCACCTGAGATATTTGTCAGGCTCTGATAGAGCATTCTGAAGAACTGGAGAGGATGCCTCACCAGAAGGTGATCCACCCTCCTTCCCCTTTTGGGATACATGACTTCAGTTTCTCATTTGTAAATGGTATGATTAATAGGTGTGTCCATAGCTTCAGGAGAGAGAGAGAGATAGATAGACAGACAGACAGACAGACAGACAGATAGATAGATAGATAGATAGACAGGATGCACTATGAGAAATGATGGGTACATATATAATACATAGCTAGATAATAGAAAAAAAATGATGGATGGATGGGTGAATAGATAATTAGATGATAGATGAATAGATAGATAAGCAGATTATGAATAGATAGATGATAGATGAATAGATTGATAGACTGATAAATATAGATAGGTCATAGATATAGATAGATCATAGATAGATTGATAGATATATAGAGATAGATGATAGATAGATAGATGATGGATAAATGGATAGATAGATATAAATAGATAGGTACATACATACATATATATAGATATATACATGCATATATATGTATAAACAGAAGACAGATATGTGTGCATCTGTGTATGTTCTTATTTCTCTTACTCCCTCTGTTTACCAGTCTCTGCATGTGTTCTTCTCTCTGTCTCTCCCTTACTCTTTCTCTGCCCTTATTTCTCTGTTCATCTCTCCAAGTCTCTATCTGTTTCTCATCTCCATGTACTTCATGGCCCCCTAGTACCATCAGAATCAATCCCCTGCCTCTACTGACTCGTTTTTTCTTTTTAAAAATGTTTTTATTGATTTCAGAGAGAGGAAGGGAAAAGGAGATAAAGATAGAAACATAAGTGAGAGAGAAACATCCATTGGCACCTCCTGCATGCCCCCCACTGGGGATTGAGCCTGCAATGTGGGCATGTGTCCTGACCAGGAACTGAACTGGTGACTTCCAGGTGCATGGGACAATGCTCAACCAATTGAGCCATACCAGCTGGGCTTTACCCACTTTTGTTGCCCTGCTTGATAGATTACATGTATATGGAACTCCTTCTTGCTGCTCATAGCCAGGTGCTGGCTCTCTCACCTCTGGTCCTCTGAGTGGGCTATTCCTTTCCTTCCATCCACTATCGATCCATCTATTATCTATCTATCTATCTATCTATCTATCTATCTATCTATCTATCTAACCATATACTTATCTATCTCCTAACGAAAAACAGAAATAAAGATAGTGAGGATACGAAAGAGGCATATAAGTAGATAGACATAAAAAAAAAAGACAGAGACCAACAAAGAGAAGCTGATTTAGTGAGGTGTAAACAGGTGGAGACCAATATTCCAGACAGAAGAAGTTAAGGGGGTGAGTGTGGTGTGGTGGGTAGGGGTACAGTGGCAGTTGTAGCATCTGAGGCTCCCTGCCAGGCCTTGCCTCACCCCCACTCATTCCCAGGTGAAGAGCAATGAGGAGGGCTTGCGGCTGATAGAGGAGCTGGGCCACCACTTTCGTGACATCCACCTCTGGTGGGTTGGGCCCTTCTACCCTGTCCTGCGGCTTGTCCACCCTAAGTTTGTTGCCCCCCTGCTCCAGGCCCCAGGTATTTATCCCAGGAGCTCTCAAACCCAGCCTCTCTCTTGCCTCTGCTCCCAGCCCTTCCCACCCCTGGACAGACCAGGTTGAGCAAGGGAATGGACAACAATGACAGAGACCATGACTGTGACACTAACCTGCTGAGTGACTCTGAGAAGGTCCCTGGCTCTCTCTAGTTGCCAAAGTCTCTTTCAGTTTTGAGTGGCAGAAACTCAACACTGTTGGTCTAAGTAAAGAAAGGGGATCTATTGACTGAAAAGCTCAGAGAGGGTTGTCTGCAGGCATGGCTGGATCCAGGTGTTCAAATAATACCATTGGAAATCTGTCTTCATCTCATAGTTCTGTATTCGTCTGTGCAAGCTTCACTTTCATGTGGTGAAAATGAGTCCCAGAGCTCAATCGCCATGGAAATGTGAGCTCATTCCCTACAGACCCAGGAAAAATGGCAGTACTACTTAAATTGGCCTGACCTGGGTTACAGAGACCAATTTCTCGTCTAATAATTGTGAATGGATTGCCAAGGCTCAGGGTCATATTCTTAGCTCTGGAGTAGAAGATGGGTTGGCATGGCCACCCTCTTAACTATTTGGACTAAGCGTGGAGGACAGATGGGGTGTTGGTTCCAGGAAAAGGAGATAAACACTGGACAGGCAGATACCAGATGTCCATCTACCAGCATCCTTGCTAGGTGGGCATTTCCTGGGTGAGGAAACCGAGGCTCAGAAAAGTGTAGTGACTTCTCAAGGCCACAGAGCATGCTGAAGCTTTCTTCTTAGTTCTGTTTTCAGCTGCCCTGGCTGCCTCTAATGGGAAGGACCGTAAGCTAGAAGGTGATTTGGGATGGGAAGAAGGATGACCCCAGGTTGAGTATTGTGTCTGGTAGGCCCTGGGTGGCTGGTCTAGAGGGAGCAGTGGCAGCTCTTTATGGTGAGTGGAGCTCAGTATCTAGGAGGGCAGCATCCTCTGGTCTCTGTAAGGACAGAGGAGCCCCTGACCTAAGCACTTAATGCTGGGTGTACGGTGGAGGAGAGTACTGAGAAAGTCAGGGTCACACCTGAGCCATGTCTGAGACATTAATGGGACCCTATTTAAGTCCTGCCTGGGGCCCGTTTGTTTGTGGGACACACTGAGGTCATGTCAGATTGTCTTTGCATCCATGTCAGAGCATGCTGTGTTATGCCAGGGCATGCCATGCACGTTGGGACCATATCAGATGTCCCAGGAGATGTCAGAGAGTGCTGGGGCAGATGGGGTGTCCTAGGTCCCTGTAAAGGCATTCTGTAGAGCACTGGGCTGTGCTCTGGTGTGCATAATGTCAAATCACATAGGAGTCATGTCAAGGTGTGCTGAAGCATGTTGTGCCATGTTGGGGTGTGTCTAAGCATGTAGGAGTGTGTCTTTGGGCTCTGCCTTTGCCCTGCTCTGTTGCAGCCTGGTCTGGTCCCCCCATACCTCCCCTCTCCTCACTGTTTCCTCTGCCCTTGTCCCATTTCTGCTATGCTGGGCTTGGAGGGGGAATGCAGACCCCTGGGTGGGAGCCTCCTTCCCTACACCAAAAGTTCCTCTCCTCCCCCCTCCATGGCCCTGATGGTTCTCATTCATGTCAGCCACCATTGCGCCCAAGGATATGTTTTTTTACAACTTCATGAAGCCCTGGCTGGGTGAGTAACTGAGGGTGAAGAGGGTTGGGGACACCCTTGGGGGACCAGGGGAAGGCACTGTCCTTGTCCACTCCCTGTGGTTGCCTGTATTAGGGGATGGGCTTCTGCTGAGTGCTGGTGACAAGTGGAGCCACCACCGCCGCATGTTGACACCTGCCTTCCACTTTGACATCTTGAAGCCCTATGTGAAGATTTTCAATAAGAGCACAGACATCATGCATGTGAGTTCCTTAAACCCAGGGACCCAGCAGGAGCCTTGGGAAATAAGGATTGGCTTCAGATACATATGGTTTGGCGTCTTAGCTCTGTTGGATGGCTTTGGGGCCATTGCATTCCATCTGAAAGCCTCAGTTTCCTCATCTGTACAATTGAGGTAATAATCCACCCCCCTGCCCTGGCTGATGTGGCTCAGCGGTTAGAGTGTTGGCCCGCGGACCAGAGAGATCCAGGTTTGGTTCCTGCTAAGGGCACATAACTCAGTTGCAGTTTGTCCCTGGCCCCGGTTGGGGTTGTGTGGGTGGCAGCCAGTTGATGTGTCTCTCTCACGTCGATGTTTCTCTCTCTCTCTTCCTCCCTCTCTCCCTCCTGTTCTTTATCTGAAGATAAATGAAGAAAAAAAAAAGTACTTGGGTGAGGATTTTTAAAAACAAATTGCTCCCCCCTTTTTTTAATCCTCATCCGAGGATTTTTTTTTTTCACTTATCTTCAGGTAGAGTAGAAGGGAGGGAGGGAGAGAGAGAAAGAGAGAAAGAAACATTGGCCTGGGGTGCAGAGAGAGAGAGAAACATTGATGTGAAAGAGACAGCCAGGGACTGAACCACAACCAAGGTACATGCCCTTGGCCAGAATCAAACCTGTGACTGGTCCACGGGCCAACATTAACTGCTGAGCCAAACTGGCCAGGGCAATAATCCCTTTTTAAAGGTGGTCAAGGTGATGTAATGGAATCATGTTCCTGGCACTAGTGCTCAGAAGGCTTTAATTTCTAGTCTGCTCACTGAAGCCTCTAAATTCAAGCCTCAATAGTAACTTTTTCTGCATAAGTCACCACCTTAAAACTCATGGACTTGGCCCTGGCCCGTTTGGCTCAGTGGTTAGAGCATCGGCCTGGGGTCCAGAGAGATCCAGGTTCAGTTCCCGCTAAGGGCATGTACCTCGGTTGTAGTTTGTTCTTGGCCCTGGTTGGGTCGTGTGGGTGGCAGCCACTCAATGTGTCCCTTTCACATCAATGTCTCTCTCTCTCTCTCTCTCTCTCTCTCTCCCTCCCTCCCACTCTATCTGAACAAAAAATGGAAAAATGTCCTCAGGTAAGGATAAAACAAAAAAATTATATTAAAAAAAACAAAAAACAAAAACTCATGGACTTGAAAGCATTAATTAGTATTTGTTGTTGCTAATGAGGTGATGGATCAGTTGAGTAGTTCTTGTCTTGGCTGGAATCACACAATGTCTGTGGTCAGGGCTGGGCTCAGTAGACAGCTCTGCTGATTCAGGCTCAGCTCTGTCACATGTTTGGGGCTTGACTAGCTATTGGCTGGTCTAGGATGGCTTTGATCATACGAATGGACTCCTGCATTTGTCTTTTTTTCTGGTAAGCTAGCCTGGCCTCACTTGCATAGTGGAGAGTACATTCCAAGAGAAGGAGCAGAAACATGTAGTATCTCTTGAAGCCTGGTTTTAGAATTAGCACACCATCATTTCCATTTTTTCTGTTGGCTGAAGCAAGTCCCACATCCAGCTCAGATTCAAGAGGTGGATAAAGAGGTTCTGCCTCCTAATGGAAAAATTGCACTGTCTCATCAAAAAGAGCATATAGGAGAGACAAAGAAACGGGAAAAAAAAATTTTTTTTTTATCCTCACCCAAGGACATTTTTCCATTTTTTGTTCAGCTAGTGTGGGAGAGAGAGAGAGGAAGAGACAAAGAGAGGAAAACATTGACGTGAAAGGGACACATCGAGTGGCTGCCTCCTGCACCACCCAACCAGGGCCGGGGACAAACTGCAGCCGATGTACATGCCCTTAGTGAGAACCGAACCCGGGTCTCTCTGGACCACGGGCTGACGCTCTAACTGCTGAGCCAAACTGGCCAGGGCTGGGAACATTTTTGAAGTCACCTACCACTATGATAATGATGACGATGATGACGATAGCTAACAGTTACTTAGCACTTACTGTATACCAAACATGATGTGCCAATTCCATGGCACATGTTGTATAATGTAATTTTAACAACGCTATGAAGTAGAGATGATTATTATGGACATTTTACAGATGATGAAGCAGAAAGTCAGAGAGGTTAGGGAGCTTGGCTGAGTTCACTTAACTAGTAAGTGAGCTATGAGTGGTGATCAAGAATTTTAACCTGGCCCTGGCCGATTTGGCTCAGCAGTTAGAGCGTCAGCCTGCGGTCCAGAGAGACCCAGGTTCGGTTCTCACTGAGGGCATGTACCTCGGTTGCAGTTTGTCCCTGGCCCTGGTTGGGTCATGCGAGAGGCAGCCACTCGATGCGTCCCTTTCATGTCAATGTTTCTCTCTCTCTCTCTCTTCCTCTCTCTCCCTCCTACTCTATCTGAACAAAAAATGGAAAAATGTCCTCGGGTGAGGATTAAAAAAAAAAAAAGAATTTTAACCTGGTTTGTCTGATACCAAAACAGGTTATATTTTTTTTTTTTTTTTTTTATTCTCACCTGAGGACATTTTTCCATTTTTTGTTCAGATAGAGTAGGAGGGAGAGAGAGGAAGAGAGAGAGAGAGAGAAACATCGACGTGAAAGGGACACATCGAGTGGCTGCCACCCGCACGACCAACCAGGGCCAGGGACAAACTGCAACCAAGGCACATGCCCTCAGCGGGAACCGAACCTGGGTCTCTCCGGACCGCAGGTGGGCGCTCTAACCGCTGAGCCAAACCGGCCAGGGCCAAAACAGGTTATCTTAACTTTACTGAAGATTTGACAGGTGGAGCCCAGAGGAGGACAATGACCTTGAACCCAAGTCTCCTGACTCCCAGACATGGGGTCATTTCCACTCAAGCTTGGTCCTCCCTGGGGATAAGTGCCTGGGGCAGAGGACCAAAAGGCAGGGTCTGAGGGACTCCATCCAAGTGGTTGGGGTTGGGGAAGGGCTCAGTGAAGCCCCAGCTCTGTCTCCTTCTCTGTCCAGGCCAAGTGGCAGCGCCTGGCCTCAGAGGGCGGCACCCGTCTGGACATGTTTGAACACATCAGTCTCATGACCCTGGACAGTCTGCAGAAATGTGTCTTCAGTTTTGACAGCAATTGCCAGGAGTGAGTCTCTGCCCAGAGCCTGGGAACATGAGCCATGGACCCAAGGGAGTAGATGGAGGGAGGGCTGACCAGGACAATCATAACGGCCTTCCTGTAGGAGGTGGGTCAGAGCTGGACATTCAAGGATAAGGTTGGGGAAAGAAAATGAGCAATTTTTTCAGGTGGGTAAAAGTGTTTGATAAAGGCCAGGAGGCTATAATGAGCAGAGGGTGTGTAACAGTGAGGAGATATCCTGCTAATGAGGTTGGAGGGCTTGGCAGGAGCTGGATCTTAGTGACATTCAAAAGCTAAGCAAAGAGTTATGAATTTTATCCTGAGGTTTTCAGGGAGCCATGGAAGGTGTTTGTACAGATGAGCGTTGTGGTCAAAGCTGAGCTTAGACATCTGAGTCTAGAGATGGTTGATGTTGTGTAGACACAGGATGCAAGGAGACCATGAAGAGGACTGAGCTTGGTGGAAAAAATCGGGCATATTTGAGAGAAATTGAGGCAGAATGGGTAGGGGCAGATATTGCATAGGAGAGAGAGGAGATGAGCATGATTCCTAAGCTTTGTCCTAGGGTCTAGGACATGAGGCAGCTCATAGAGATATAAGCATGTTTGGACGGCATCCTTTTCTGGATTGAACATGGTCTTGGGTTCTGGCTGGGAGGGCCTCCAAGGATTTCATGTGTGTTAAGGAGATGCTTTCACTGGCTTGGTCCTGCAGGTATCCCAGCGAATATATTGCTGCCATCTTGGAGCTCAGTGCCCTGGTGACAAAACGAGCCCAGCAGATATTCTTGCGCATGGATTTCCTGTACTACCTCACCCCCGATGGGTGGCGCTTCCGCAGGGCTTGTGACCTGGTGCACAACTTCACAGACAGCATCATCCAAGACCGGCGTCGCACCCTTATTAGCCAGGGTTCCCATGACTTCCTCAAAGCCAAGGCTAAAGCTAAGACTTTGGACTTCATTGATGTGCTCCTTCTGGCCAAGGTGGGCTTCTCCAGGATCTGAATTCAAGAGATAAAATGGACATTAATTTCAAATATCAGATCAAAGAACTTGAACTTGAAGCAGAGAGCACTGGGGAGCCATGGAGGGTGCTTGAGGAATGGAGGAATGGGTCAGAGATAAACTGTAGACATGACTGTGTAGAAGGCTGTCTGGAAGGAGTCAACAGGAGGCGAGAGGCAGGAGACAGGAGACAATGGAGGAAGCATGTGGGGTGAGCTTTGGAGATGAGGAGGGAAAGATCCTGCTTGGATGATATAGCTTCAGGGACTGTTTCAGGTTAGACTCAGGCATCCTCAGAGCTGGTGTGATTCAAGTTATCTTGCCCTTTCTCAAGGATGAAAATGGGAAGGAACTGTCAGATGAGGACATCCGAGCTGAGGCTGATACCTTTATGTTTGAGGGTAAGGGTCCCAGTGTGGGATTACAGAAGTGGTGAGGTCTCTCCATCCCAGGTACTTGGCAGGTAGGCCCTGGGCCACCCCATTCCACCCCACCCTCCCTACCCTCCCTAAGGGTCTTAATAGAAGAGCACTGCCCATCTTCTGGTATTCAAGCAGCCCAGACACCCAAGCCTGTCTGACTGCCTCTCAGGCCATGACACCACAGCCAGCGGCCTCTCCTGGGTCCTGTACAACCTCGCAAAGCACCCAGAATACCAGGAACGCTGCCGGCAGGAGGTGCAACAGCTCCTGAGGGACCGGGAACCTGTAGAGATTGAATGGTGAGTGAGGTCTCTTCCTGAGGCGGTCTCTTTGGCTCTGCTCCCGATGTGAAGATCTTTTTGTTGATTCTGTCATTCTGTCATCCCATTTAGTGGGAATGGAAGCAGAGCCCAGAGGCAGGGTTTGGTATCCAGTCTGGATAGCAAGGGAAAGTTTGACAGCTTTTAGGACAGAAAAATCTGAGTGTTCACATTTATTGCCCTACTAACTTGCTATGTGACTTTAATAAAATCAGTTTCCTTTTGGGAATGCCACGTTTCTCCTCTGTAAATTGGGTGTGTGTGTGTGTGTGTGTGTGTGAATGTCTCCCCCACAGGCTACTTAGAGAATTGCAACAACATGTGTAAAACGGATGCCGCCCAGCAGGCTTTCAGTAAATCAACTTCTCCCCCCTCCCTCTCTTGCATTTTTTTTTTTTTTTTTTTTTTTTTGGTACGTGCCCCTAGCGGAAACCAAACTCGGGACTCTCTGGTCCACAGGCCAACGCTCCAACCACCGAGCCAACCTAGCCAGGGCCCCTCCCTTGCATTTCTGCATGAAGTTGTAATTTTCCCCCAAAGACCCTCACTCCCCTAATTTTTGCTCTTTTCTCTTGTTCCCACCTAATAGTATATTCCAGGGATTCCCAGGAAATCTTTAGAGGTAAAGAAATCATCCATCTTCTCATTCAGTAAACCTGTCCACACTGCCTTTTCCCAATTCAGTGTCTTGTTCCATTTGAGTCCTACCTGGGCAAGGCTGGGGCTGAGAGGAAAGGAGGTGAAACTGGGTAGTGAAACAGTAAATATGTATTCACCACACTGAGTGAACAATGCTCCTGGCCAGGGAATAGCTTGTGCAAAGGCCAGGACAGAGGCATGCAGGAGTGAGCCTGGCATGTTTGGGAGGAAGTAAAGGTAGCCGGATGCTTGTGACATTTCCAGTTTGAAGAAAGAGAGGGGCTCCAGATAAGGCTGAACTGGAAATGAAAGCTCTCCTTGGAGTGCTTTGGAAACCATGTTAAGAGATTCTAAGGGTATCATTTCAATTCTTTGGATAAAATTCTTTGGATATTGGATAAAAGGTAAAAACGGTCAGGGATGCTGCCACTAGGGTCTCACACTGGGCAGAAATGGTCAGGCAGTGGCCATGTGCTCAGTCATTGGTTAGGGGCTGCCCGAGTAAGTGCAGCCTTGGCATGAATGCTGCAGCAGGGCCCAGAGACCCTACAGCTGGAAGCTGTCAGCTGATTGTTCTCCTTGCAGCTGTACAGCAGCTTCTTTCTTTCTTTCTTTCTTTCTTTCTTTCTTTCTTTCTTTCTTTCTTTCTTTCTTTCTTTCTTTCTTCTTTCATTTTTAGTACATGCCCCTTGTGAGAACCGAACCCGGGACTCTCTGGTCCACAGGCTGATGCTCCAACCTCTGAGCCAAACTGGCCAGGGAAGCAGGCTCTTTCTTGAAGGGAGAACCATGACTAATGTAGGGCAATGGGAAGCCATGGGAGATGTTTGAGCAGCAGAGAGGTCAGATATGGGCATAAGAAACATCTCTTTGCAACTACAGGGGAAACTGGAGGGGATGAGCTGGGCCCTGGGGGGCTGGGGTCAGATTCTGGGCCAAGGGCTGGAGGACGGAAAAGAGATATTAGACTGGACAAACACTTTGGAGGTAGTGCTGTCAACTTCAAGGCTTTTCTCAGCACAGCAGTTCTGTGAGATGGAGAAATGTTTTTCTCCCAGCTTTATGGCGATATAGTGAACATAATACTGTGTAAGTTCAAGGTATACAATGTGATGATTTGATAAACGTGTATGTTGCATAATGAGTACAATAAGGTTAGTTAATACACTCATCCCCTTGCATAGGGAGTAGATAAGAATCTCGTTTGTTTTATTTCCACATCATTGGTTGTCTGAGAACCTTCTACCAAACTATCCATCCATCGCCCAGGGGCTTGTGGGACCTCCTTTACCAGGTGCTAAACTTTCACCTATTCTCTTGTAGTCTCCGAGCTCTCTATTCTGTTCCACGGGTGTTTTCTTGTTCTTGCAACAATACCACACTGTTTTTTTATTGCTCTGCTTTTGTGATGGGTTTTAATATCTGGTAGATTGATTTTTCTTTCTTTGATCTTTTATTTTTTTAAATTGACCTATATCTTAATGAACTTTAATTCTTTCAAGTTGAATAACAATCAAGTTCCAAGAAGACTACAAGTAGATGTTTCTCAGATTGCATTGAATATGTTGATTAACTGATATATCAGTTAATATATCTGATACTTTCACATTAGGTCATCCCACCTTAGAGTATGGAGTGGGTCTTACTTATTCAAATAATCTTCTAAGTCCATCATATATATAAAATTTGCTCTAAGGAAATTATATAATTTAAAAAACTTTTATGCAAATATACAAATGCTTTTAAGAATACCCTGTGAGTGTTGTGTTTTGCTCAGAAATGGTTCTGAAAACACCAGCCTACATTTTCTTTAGCAACTTTTGTGATTTTGACTTTCTAATGCTCAAATTTTTGGTTCATCTGGAATTTATTTTGTTATAGGAATGAGGTGTGGAGAGGACCTCCAGGGGTAGAAGGAGGACTGGGGATGTTTCTGGATTTGCTCCCTGGATAACTGTTGTGGGGGTTCCTTAGGGACGACCTGGCCCAGTTGCCCTTCCTGACCATGTGCATCAAGGAGAGTCTGCGCTTGCACCCCCCAGTCACGGTCATCTCCCGCTGCTGTACTCAGGATGTCTTGCTTCCTGATGGCAGGGTCATCCCCAAAGGTGCTGGCAATGACAGGGAGAGAAGGGTGGTCGTCTTATCAGCGGAAACCTTGCCCTGACTGCCCCTTCCTCCCCCATAGGAAACATCTGTGCCATCAGCATCTTTGGGGTTCATCACAACCCGTCAGTCTGGCGGGACCCTGAGGTGCTGCTCCTCCCCCCTTTCCATCCTGGGACCTGGTGATGGGGAGGGATCTTACCTCGGGAAATCAGACACTCCCCGTCCATTGTATCCACATGTCTTTTCTGGGGGTGTCTGGGTGTCCTGAGAAATCCCATCCAGCAGGCCTGCCTCTCTTCACCTCCAGGTATACAATCCCTTCCGCTTTGATCCAGAAACACCTCAGAAGAGGTCACCTCTGGCGTTTATTCCCTTCTCAGTGGGGCCCAGGTGAGGCCAGCGGGTGTCTGAGGTGGGCATGGCTTATGGGTGGTGCTGCTCAGGGGCTATTACTAGCCCACTTGGGGTTCCCAGTGCAATTAGCCCCCTTCCTTATCCCCGCAGGCAGGTGGAAATTAGGGTCCTGGACTTAGTACGAGCCTCCACCCCCTCCTGCCCACAGGAACTGCATTGGGCAGACATTCGCCATGGCGGAGATGAAGGTGGTCCTGGCGCTCACGCTGCTGCGCTTCCGAGTCCTGCCGGACACCGTGGAGCCGCGCAGGAAGCCGGAGCTGATCCTGCGCGCGGAGGGCGGACTCTGGCTGCGGGTGGAGCCGCTCAGCGCAGGCCGTCAGTGACCCTCCGCTGCCTGGCTTGGAATCCACCCTGACCCTACACACCTTCCTTTGAAGGTTCCCAGGAAAAGAAACTGTTGTCACCTCTGTCTCAGTGTCAGCGCTTAGGGCCTAAGGGGACCCAGGGAGTGGATGTGGCTGGGTGGAGGGGGTCTTGTGTCCCCAGCAGACCTTAGGGCCCCCACGCTAATCACAGGTTCCCCCAGAGCTCAAGCATGGTCTTTATAGTGTGGGTAATGGGGAACCATGGGAGGTGTTTGAGCAGAAGAGGAACCAGGTTTAAGGATGGATTTGAGGCTCTGAGTTGCACAGGAGAACCTATAGTGAAACTAAATTCTGGCCACTCTGACTTCAGTTCTGACCTCCTAATATGCCTAATCTTTTCTCACCTCAGGATCTTTCCCAGTGTTTCTATGGTTACTATGTTACAATGTTTACTTAAACATAACAAGCCTGGTTGCCTTATAGTTTGTGCCTGATCATTGCAATAACTGTATCTGTTACATTGTTGTTTCTGTTGGTTTTCACACATAGGATCAGTGTTCTTGTGTGACTACTTATCTTTTCCTGGATGATGACTATCATATTTGAAATAATATTTGTAGAATTTGGAGAAGGCAGATTTCTGTAAGAGGAGTCCTGGGAGCTCTGCTGGTTAAGAATTATATTAAATGAAGTCCAAGGCTTGCTATGCCCAGGTTAGGCAGTTTAATTCAAACTGAAATCTGCCCTGACTGGTTTGGCTCTGCGAATGGCCTGCAGACCAGAGTCTCAGGTTTGATTCCAGTCAAGTCTCTATACCTCGGTTGTGGTTCATCCTGGCCCTGGTCAGGAGACAACCTGTAAATGTCTCTCTCTCTCTCTTTCTCTGTCTCTCTCTCTCCCCCTCCCACTCTATCTGAAGATAAATGGTAAAATACCCTCTGGTGAAAATTAAAAAAAAAAAATCAACCTGAAATCACACTTGCTGGTTCTTTCATTTCAGTTTGCTCTCACCCTAAGAGGTGTAGCTTTTTGAAGTCTCCACTATGTGAGGAGAGTTCTTACAATCCTCCCTGCTTATGTAATCCTGGGGTTTGATTTTCTTCCCCCACCAGGAGGTCACCAAAACAGAGTTTCACACTTTCCTAACTTGAGAAATGCTTTCAGAACAAAAAGTATAATTCACGTTCATTTTATCTCTAGGTTTCTATTTTCATTGAGTAGTGTCTTAATAACTCTTTGTCATCTTTTCATGTCATTTATTCATTTAAGAAATTGGAAAAGTATCCAACATTAAGAGTTGTTTTTAAACAGCTAAAAGTTTAATGCAAATAACCTAGCTTGCCATTAATGGAAGCAGAAAGTCTCAATTGGGATTTTAAATGGTCATAATCCAGTTATTAATTCACTCTTAGATGTATTAAGGGTGATAATTGTCTTTAAGTATAGAGGGTTCTAGACCACAAAGGCCCACATCAGGGCTAAAGGGAGAGGACTGCACATCACCCAGAGATGTTGGACTTTGAGACAAATGGAGGGAGCAGGTGGGTGGGGTTGACTCCCTTGGGAATGTTGTGTGTTCCTTGTATAGGAAAAAAAACACACATTGGATGTTTTGATAGTCAACAGGGTGGACTGTGTCAGAGACAGCTAATTGTGTATCCTGATATCCACTTCTACCCTCTTAGAATCCCCTGTTTTTAGCTAGGCAGATGGCAGGATGAAATGCAGATTAATTTTGAAAGCTTTTCTTGAAGCTAGATTGGTTAAATGGCTATGTCCTATCCCATATGGAAAAGTCAAAGGTTATGCGGTCATTCTGGAAACCTTCCTTATGAGAAATCTGGAACACTGTCTCTTCCCAGTCCCCCTTTCTCCTTCCTGCTTCTTGTAACATTGATGGGGCAGGTGGATCTCCATCTTGGATCATGAGGTTAAGATGACTCTTTAAAGAAGATAAAGCAGGTAACTAGAAGCAGTCAGGGTCAGATGACCCTGGATCTACCACCCCCTGGTGTTGTGCTCCCAAAGTCACAATCCCAGTCTGCTATTTACTAGCTGTTTGGCATGGGGAACATCATTTCTCTCTAAGCCTCTACTCCTTTACTATATAATAATTGCCACTTCATTGCTCCGTGTGGAGATTGAATAAGTAAGCACATGCAACATGACAGAGTCATTATCTGGTAAGTTTCAGTCCTTAGTGAGAATTAATTTCCTCCCTTTTTCTTCTTTTTGCATCACATTCCAAAATTTGAATTGTTTTAAAGTCATAAAAGTTAAATTTAAGTTTTGGGAAATGTGGCTACTTGCTGTTAAAGAACTCTATTATTAGAAGATTCAGTATATTTAAAATATCTGTGATTACATCTGAAAAATTACAAGGGTCTTTAATGCAAAGCTGGCCTGAAGCTAGGAACTGGGGGGAAAACAAAAAACAAAAAAACACTTTTCTTTTTTCCCTAGAGAAGTAAGACCTGGACTTTATTTTCGCCAAGATGTTTCAGAAAATGGAGGTCTCACGGGTCTGAAATAGTGAGAGGAAGACAGAGGGAGGTGGGGCGCGTGCTTTCTTCAGCACCTGAGACAGTGGACGCCCCAGGACTTGCTCCTCTCTGGCATAGGGGGTAGCCTTGCTAAGGTGTCAGAGCATTTCAGGGACCCAGATTGGAAGCCCGCAACCTTACTGGCTGTAAAATAAAATAACACTGCAACATGGAATGAGCAGATATTTAATATAATCAAAGCTGAAATATCACAGTTTTCCTTTGCCTTTATGGAATTTTTATTTAAAATATTTTTCTTATTCCCATAATGATATATCTTCATGAAAGAAAATACAAATAGAAAAAGTAAGAAATAAAAATTATATCCATAGCAATAGTCCAAACATGTCAAAATAATCACTGTTAATATTATGAGAGAGAGAGAGAGAAACATTGATCAGTTGCCTCCCATATGCACCCCAACCAGAGACTGAACCCGCAACCTGGGCATGTGCCCTGACCAGGATTGAATCAGCAATCTTATGATGCATGGATAATGCTTAACCAACTGAGCCACATGACCAGGGCATATCATTTTTTCATGACATAAAATAATCAATTCTTAAGTGTTTAATATTCAAGCCATTCTTTATATTTTTCAAAAAGCACATTATCTTAGAAAATAATTTAAAAGTTTGTCTCAGTTTGCAAGAATTCTCTTCATGCACATTGGTGGCTGAAGATGTCATTCTCAATTATACACTGAGTTACTGTTAATGAAATGTCACTTTTATAGCAATAGATAAATATACATTCATGCAATATATGGATGTGGTTCCAAGCCTGTCTTAGAACATGTAGGACTCCTCAGACACTGTAGGTTTGATTCTCTTAATAGAAATAGACTACTGAGAAGGGAGAAGGTGACCCTTCAGTTCCCCGAGTAAACACTGATTTCATCCTCACACCAATCTTATAGACCCAAGAGATTAACTCACTTGCTCAAGGTCACTCAGTTAGTGAGTGATAGAGTGGGGTGATTTGGTCAGCTTGGCTTCAGAGATACATCTTAACCTATAAAGGACATGATTTTCAAGGTGTCTCAGCCCTAGGCACATCAGATCACCCATGGAAACATTCCAGGCTCACTATATGAGACTGTCAGGTGATGCTGACATTTTAAAATGTAATTTTTTTTTTTTTTTGTGAGAGTATGTGCCCTTAGCGGGAACCGAATCTGGGTCTCTCTGGACCGCGGGCCAAAACTCTAACTGCTGAGCCAAACTGGCTGGGGCATGCTTAGTCTTTATTATGGTAAGTGAAACACAGTTTCTGCTTGAGTGCCAGGCCAGATTTTATCACCACCCTGTTTCCAGTAGAGCTGGTTTCGGATTCTTTCAGATGCTGACCAAAATTGCCTCACTATCTCTGCTTACCTGTTTATTTCAGTATGTCTGAGGAAGGAAGTAAAAATGACACACTTTTTAAACCATTTGATTGCTACACCCTGTGCTGGGTCTTTACAGTCCTGGTGTGGCTTTGGGGCTGGGGGTGTGGTGATCTTTATTTACTGCTCACTCCTCTATGTCATTCAGATTTCTGCTTAAAGGTTACCTCCTCTGGGCGACCCTCCTGGATTGCCCCATCCAGACCAGACCAGACCCTTGGTCACTTTCTAGCACATCTCAGTTTGTTAATTTTCTTCATTACCATCCATATCTAACTTTGTCTAATATACTGCTGGCTTCCCCCATCAGACATGAGCACCACAATCCAGAGACACCATCTGTCTTGTTCATCAGAGTAGGTGTCCAATTACAGTTTGTTGTTGAGGTGTGAACTGCCTGGGAGGTATACATCCACCTCTTCATTTTACCAAGGAGGACATGAGGCTCAGAGAGGACAAGCAATTTGCCCAAGGTTTCACAGCAAGTGGTAGCTCTGGGATTTGAACTTGGTTTGCCGAATTCAGAACTTGTTGATGCAATATATGTCTAAGCCTGTAGAGACTTTTTATGAGTTTATTTGAGCCCAACTGATGACATTTGCCAGGAAGTAAAATCTCAATGGATTGAGAAAATGCTCTGGAAAAATGGCAGTTTTACAGCTTATTTTATGCATTAGAATCAAAGGCAGGAGTGTAAAGAGAGTTATATGAAATCCATTGGTGGTAGATTAAGGGGGCGGGAGGAAGCAAAGCTGGAAATCTCTGGGATTGAATAAAAAGTAAAACAGAGAAACACATACTTCTTTTACACTGGTGGGTACAGAATAATTAACATTTATCGCACATTGAGATGGTATTTGGGGAACAAGATAACAATGAGGGGTTCTGTGGTCTCCTGCTCTGGTGGGAGGTTGTGCCCTGAGGGGTCTAGAAAAAATTACTCTGACATTTCAAAGGTGTTATCTTAGATGCAAAAAGACAATAGACAGGCTTATTTAAAGTAAAGATTGACCTTTGTCAAGGAAGCTACAGGTCTAGGATGTGACTATCCGCTATGACCTGCTTTTAGTTAAGAATTTTTATGTTCAGATCATCCTATGTGATTTCTTTCAGTCTCTGAGTTTGTAAGGCCCATCATGCAGGCCTCCCCTGAGCTTTTTAGGTTTAGTATGTGGCCCCTTTTCATCCATAATCCTTTCCAGCCCTGGCCGGTTTGGCTCAGCGGTTAGAGCGTCAGCCTGCTGTCCAGAGAGACCCGGGTTCGGTTCCCGCTAAGGGCACGTACCTCGGTTGCAGTTTGTCCCTGGTCCTGGTTGGGTCATGCGAATGGCAACCACTTGTGTCCCTTTCACGTTGATGTTTCTCTCTCTCTCCCTCCCACTATATCTGAATAAAATATGGAAAAATGTCCTCGGGTGAGGATTAAAAAAATTAAAAAATAACATAATCCTTTCCACTTTGGGGAATGGAAAGGTGAAAGTTCAGCCAGCCGATGCCTAGACACTAGTTCTGGAGGGATCTCAGGACAGTTTCTGGGAGGTGTGTCTTCATGGTGACACAAAACAGGAACTGCTCTCTGCTTTGTGTACCAACTATGTTCCCCACTGTGCCAAATTCTTATTTCTTTTTAAAATTTTGTTTTAGTGATGAAACTTATACCAGCTAGGTGTGTGTAGGTGGGTGGGAAAGAATTAAAGGCATAGCTATTTAAAAAGCTAAAGACTCCAATTCTGCCCTGGCCAGTTTGGCTCAGCGGTTAGAACATTGGCCTGTGGTCCAGAGAGACCCGGGTTCGGTTCCCGCTAAGGGCACATGCCTCGGTTGTGGTTTGTCCCCAGCCCTGGTTGGGTTGTGTGGGAGGCAGCCACTTGATGTGTCCCTTTCACATCGATGTTTCTCTCTCTCTCTCTCTCTCTCTCTCTCTCTCCTGTCTCTCTCTCTCGTCCTGTCTGTCCTTCCCACTCTATCTGAACAAAAAATGGAAAAATGTCCCCGGGTGAAGATAAAAAAAAAAAAAAAAAAAAGACTCCAATTCCATGGTGATATGAGAATTTTCTGGAATTTTTTTAAATGTATATGCAAACACGTGCACACACAGAGGTTTTATATGGAGATGGGACCATTACTCACTTTTCACTTTTTTATTGAGATATCAGGGATAGAATAGTTTATTAGCTTCAGGTATACAACATAATGATTAGATATTTGTATACATTTTGAAATGATCACAGTAAGTCTAGTTCATATCCATCACCACACAAGTCATGGAATTTTAAGATTTACTGTCTTAGCAACTTTCAAATATGCAATACAGTATTATTAACTATAGTCACCATGCTGTACATTACATCCCCAGGACTTATTTATTTTATATCTGGAAGTTTGTACCTTTTGACTCCCCTTACTCATTTTTTCCACACTGTACTCCCCACCTCTGACAGCCACCAATCTTAGTTACTGTTTGTTTGTTTTTTAGATTCCATTATAACATTTTATAATATATAAGTGACATCATAGATAAATCAGAACACATGGTACTTGTCTGTCTCTGTCTTTCTTATTTCACTTAGCATAATGCCTCAGGGTCCATGCATCTGTTTCAGGCACCTCTCACAGACACCAGAGTGGTGTTATCAGACAACATCCTGAGTTGGAGGGAGAGGACAGTCCCCTCCTCGGTGCTTGTCTTCTCCTATGAATGAATTCAAACAAGTGATTGCATAGTGATAAAACAAATTTATTAAAAAATTAAAGCAATCAAATTTATTCAAGAAGCAAGGCAAACAAATCTACTAAATACATCTGAGCTGGGGCTCAGATGGGCTTTCCCACCAGATGAGCCTGGAGGGGGTTCAAGGGGTTATATACCCTCTGTGTATAGATTTTTGTTTTTATCCTCACTCGAGGACATTTTTGCATTCATCTTCAGATAGAGCGAGAGAGAGGGAGGAAGAGAGAGAGAGAAACATCAATGTGAGAGAGACACATCCACTGGCTGCCACCACACGACCCCAACCAGGGCCAGGGACTGCAACCGAGGTATGTGCCCTTAGTGGGAACCAAACCCAGGTCTCTCTGGACTGCAGGCCGACTCTCTAACCGCTGAGCCAAACCCGTGAGGCTAGATTTTTAAATTCCTCTGCTAGATATCCTATACAGATTAACACTCAAGATTCCCCCCTTTCATTTTGGTTATGGCTTTCTAAGAATTTATGATAGGCACCTGATAATTTTATTTTGACAAGCTAGACTGCTGGCTTCACTGTTAAGGGAGTGAAATAAAACTGCACGCTGCTTTTTTTCTTTCCCAAAACAGCTGACTTGTCTAGTGAGACAGGCTTTTAACACTTCTCCTTCTTTTCTCCCCTCCTCTTGCCTTAGCTGTTCCAGGGTGATTTATGCATGTATTCTCTGGTCAGAGAGAGAAGGGGCATTAAGATCCCCCCTCCTACCCTGGCCGGTTTGGCTCAGCGGTTAGAGCATCAGCCTTTGGTCCTGAGAGACCCCAGTTCAGTTCCCGCTAAGGGCACGTACCTCTGTTGCAGTTTGTCCCCGGCCCTGGTTGGGTTGTGTGGGTGGCAGCCACTCGATGTGTCCCTTTCACGTTGATGTTTCTCTCTCTTTCTCTCCCTCCCACTCTATCTGAACAAAATATCAAAAAATGTCCTCGGGCGAGGATAAGAAATAAAATAAAGTAAAATAAAATCAATAAAGAAAAAATTTTTTAAAAAAAGATCCCCCCTCCTCTCCTGCATTTTTTAGTGAGGAGAGGTATTTAGCCATTTGCTCTCAAGTGTCCTTGGTTTGGGGAAGATAATGTCTTATTTGCAAGCTGGCTGCAAGCTCCCAAACTGGTTAGCCTTGTTTAATTTTCTTGTCCCAGTTACCCATTTTTTTTGCTTAGAAATTTTCCTAGCTTCTCACTACCCTGTAACATCTCCCACCTCAGAGACTTCCATCCCTAAAATCTTTTAGGGTTAATAAAGAAAGATGGTTTGTCTTCAGTAACTGCTACCTGCTGACAATTGGTCATGGTCCCTACCTACAGCAGGGTTTGGAAGTCTCTCTTCCTGTTTGAGATAAGGGAGACAAGAGAATGGAATTTGAGACTGGAACAGAGTAGCCATTGATTGATTCTTCTAAAGTAGGAATGGGCTGCCCTGGCTGGTTTGGCTCAGTGGTTAGAGCGTTGGCCTGTGGTCCAGAGAAACCCAGGTTCGGTTCCCGCTAAGGGCATGTACTTCGGTTGCAGTTTGTCCCCGGCCCTGGTTGGGTTGTGCGGGTGGCAGCCACTCGATGTGTCCCTTTCACGTCGATGTTTCTCTCTCTCTCTCCCTCCCACTCTATCTGAATAAAAAATGGAAAAATGCCCTCGGGTGAGGATAAAAAAAAAAAAACATAGAAAAAATAAAGTAGGGATGGGCTGGCATTCCTGAAGTGTCATTTTTCTTTTTTGTTAATCCTCACCTGAGGATATTTCTCCATTGAATTTTTTAGATAGAGTGGAAGGGAGGGAAAGACAGAGAAAAAGAGAGAGAGAAACGTTGATGTGAGAGAGACACATTGATTGGTTGCCTCCCACACAATCCCAACTAGGGTTGGGGATCAAACGTGCAACCCAGGTATGTGCCCTTGACCGGGAATTGAACCTGCAACTTGCGGGCTGATGCTCTAACCACTGAGCATAACCAGCCATGGCCCAAAGTGTCATCATTTTGACATGGAGTCTTACTTCAGGAGATGGTGATACAGATGAGCTTTCAAAGTGAGACTTGTATTGTGTAAACAAGTAATCAGATATTTAAAAAGGAGTATGCCTATAAAATTAGGAGAAAAAACTAAAGGCCAATGATCATAGCAAATTATAAACTCGTTTCTGAGTCTGTCAGAGTGTCATTTGAGAAGGCTGAAAGTTTCTTCTGCTAGAATGAAAGCAAGCAGTGACAATCTGACAGATCCTCTTTATCTGCACTTTAAATATCTCTGGTGATGTCATCAGATGCTTAGATAAATTCTGTACTAGTAGTTCTCAACAATTCCAAATAAGAGAATGGGAGAAAAAAAATGAAACATTCGCTTAGAGGATTGAAGACAACTAGAAGAATTAAGGAACCAGTTCAGTTTACAGGTGGAAAAAAAAAATCTTTAAACTTTGAAGACAATAAGTTGCACCAGAGTCCAATATCTATAATTGGGCATTATAACTTTCACCGAAACACAATTTTTCTCCCTAAAGTTATTATCTTTATAATTTTTTTAAATCCTTACCTGAGGATATCTTTCCATTTATCTTCAGATAGAGTGGGAGGGAGAGAGAGAGAGAGAGAGAGAGAGAGAGAGAGAGAGAGAGAGAGAGAGAAACATCAAGAAAGAGACACATCGATTGGTTGCCTCCCACACAACCCTGATCAGGACCGGGACTGAACCACAGCCAAGGTATGTGCTCTTGACCAGAATCGAACCCGCAACTCTTTGGTCCACAGGCCAACCCTGTAACCGCTGAACAAACTGGCCAGTGCTATTATCATTTTTTAAAAAAATATTCTTCTTCTTTTTTTTAAATTCTCACCCAAGATCCAGCTGGTGTGGCTCAATGGTTGAGCATCGACCCATGAACCAAGAGGTTGCCGGTTTGATTTCCAGTCAGGACACATGCCCAGGTTGTGGGCCTGATCCCCACGGACATGCAGGAGGCAGCCAATCGATGTTCTCTCTCATTGGTGTTTCTATCTCTCCCTCTCACTTTCTCTCTCTTTATAATCAATAAAGGAAAAAATAAATAAATAAAAATAAATAAATCCTCACCCAAGGACATTTTAAAATTTATCTTCAGATAGAATGGGAGGGAGGGAGAGAGAGAGAGAGAAACAGCGATGTGAGAGAAACACATCAATTGGTTGCCTCCCACACAACCCCTACAGCCGGGGATGAACCGCAACCCAGGTATGTGCCCTTGACAGGAATCAAATCCGTGACTCTTTGGTCTGTGGGCCAACACTCCAATCGCTGAGACAACCAGCGAGGGCTATTATTGTTGTTGTTTTTTTAATATTTTTCTTTATTGAGTTTTAGAGAGAGAGGAAGGGAGAGGGAGAGAGAGAAAGAAATATCGATGAGAGAGAACATTTATTGGTCACCTTCTGCGTGCCCCCCATTGAGGATTTGACCCACAACCTGGGCATGTGCTCTCGATCAGGAATCGAACCAGCAACTTCTTAGTGCATGGGTCAACACTCAACCACTGAGCCACACTGGCCAGGCTATTATCATTATTATTAGAGACTTTATTAAGTCTAGTTTTAATTTGACCTGATTATTTGCATAAACACAACAAGAAGAGCAATTGATCATATAGACTCTTTGAAATCTGTGCAGCTTGTGTGGCTCAGTGGATTGAGCGTCATCCTATGGACTGAGGTCCCAGTTTGATTCCTGGTCAGGGCATATGCCTGGGTTGTAGGCTCAATCCCCAGTAGGGGCTGTGCAGGAGGCAGCAAATTAATGTTTCTCTCTCATGTCAGTGTTTCTATCTCTCTCTTTCTTCCTCTCTCTCTAAAAAATCAATAAAAACATATTTAAAAGTAAATAAATTAAATTTGCTTTGCTGGAATTTCACTCACAAGGAATCTTTTTTTTTTTTTTTAAATATGTTTTTATTGCCCTGGCCAGTTGGGCTCAGCGGTTAGAGTGTCGGTCTGCGGTCCAGAGAGACCCGGGTTTGGTTCCCGCTAAGGGCAAGTACCTAGGTTGCAGTTTGTCCCCAGCCCTGGTTGGGTTGTGTGGGTGGCGACCACTCGATGTGTCCCTTTTACATTGATGTTTCTCTCTCTCTCTCTCCCTCCCACTTTATCTGAACAAAAAATGAAAAAATGGCCCTGGCCAGTTTGGCTCAGCAGTTAGAGCGTCCGCCTGCGGTCCGGAGAGACCCGGGTTCGGTTCCCGCTAAGGACATGTACCTCGGTTGCAGTTTGTCCCCGGCCCTGGTTGGTCATGCGGGTGGCAGCCACTCGATGTGTCCCTTTCACATCGATGTTTCCCTCTCTCTCTCTTCCTCTCTCTCCCTCCCACTCTGTCTGTACAAAAAATGGAAAAAATGTCCTCGGGTGAGGATTAAAAAAGAAAAAAGAAAAAAAAAGAAAAAATGTCCTCAGGTGAGAATAAAAATAAATAAATAAATAAATAAATAAATAAATAATGTTTTTATTGATTTTTTTAGAGAGAGTGTAAGGGGGAGAGAGAGAGAATTAGAAACATCAATGAGAGAGTAATATTGACCAGCTGCCTCCTGCACACCCCCTACTAGGGATAGAGCCCACAACCCAGGCATGTGCCCTGACCGGGAATCGAACCAGGACCTCTCAGTCCATGTGATGACACTCAATCCATTAAGCCACACGAGCCGGGTAAAATCTTTTTAAAAAAATTTATTTCAGAGCCCTGGCCGGTTTGGCTCAGCGGTTAGAGCGTTGGCCTGTGGTCCAGAGAGACCCGGGTTCGGTTCCCGCTAAGGGCATGTACCTCGGTTGCAGTTTGTCCCCGGCCCTGGTTGGGTTGTGTGGGTGGCAGCCACTCGATGTGTCCCTTTCACGTTGATGTCTCTCTCTCTCTCTCTCTCTCTCTCTCTCCCTCCCTCCCTCCCTCCCTCCCACTCTATCTGAACAAAAAATGGAAAAATGTCCTCAGGTGAGGATAAAAAAAAATTTTTTTTTTCAGAGACAGGAAGAGAGGGAGAGAGAGATAGAAACATTGATAATGAAGAAAACATCTATTGGTTGTCTCCTGCCTGTCCCCTACTGGGGGTCAAGCCCAAAACCTGGGCATGTACCCGGACCACGAATTGAACTGGGGGTATAGGTCAATGCCCAACCCCTGAGCCAAACTGGCCAGGCTCACAAGGAATCTTTAGATTAATTTAAGACAGACCTTCAGGGCACAGAAGCCAAGCCACAGAGTTGCCATTTGGCTTTGCCTGTAATACCCATAGGTTTGGGTGGATTTCTCAAGTTCTTGAGGTCCCCAACATGTCTTGAGGTTTTTTCTTTGCTATCTTCCAGGAAAGTAACCTTTGCTCCTTATCTGGAAAGACTGTCATGAGTGAATAGCAATCTACCAAGTCATTTCTCCAAGGGAGTTTTATTGGCTTTAAAGTCAATCTTCATTCCTCAAAGCTATCTGGTGATATCTACAGTCTGGGCATGTCTCTCTCCAGTCAAGTCTTAGCTAATATAACCACAATTGGAAACTGGTTTTATGTCCTGTTATGAAGAAATTAGATTCTTTTTTGTATTATGCAAATAAACATATTGCCATGAGATTAATATATAGATATTTTTTATCCTCACCTGAGGACATTTTTTCCATTTTTTTGTTCAGATAGAGTGGGAGGGAGAGAGAGGAAGAGAGAAAGAGAAAAACATCGATGAGAAAGGAACATGACCCCAACCAGGGCAGGGGACAAACTGCAACTGAGGCACATGCCCCTAGCGGGAACTGAACCCAGGTCTCTCTGGACTGCGGGCCAACGCTCTAATCGCTGAGCCAAACGGGCCAGGGCACCATGAGATTAATAATATTCACTTATTGAGAGTTTCCAAATTTCAGAGGGATTAGGTAGGGAGAAAAATATAAATGTCTCAATATTGCTTATGAAAGTATAATTTACCGAAATACTTAAAAAATGTTTTCTTATGTCTGGAAAGCAAAAAGATTAAAAATTAGTAACATTTTTATTTTTTATTTTTATTTATTTATTTATTTTTATTTTTTAATCCTCACCCGAGGATATTTTTCCATTTTTTGTACAGATAGAGTGGGAGGGAGAGAGAGGAAGGAGAGAGAGAAAGAAACATCGACGTGAAGGGACACATCGAGTAGCTGCCACCCGCACGACCAACCAGGGCCTGGGACAAACTGCAACCGAAGTAAGTGCCCTTAGCGGGAACCGAACCCGGGTCTCTCCGGACCGCAGGCCGACGCTCTAACCGCTGAGCCAAACTGGCCAGGGCGTAACATTTTTTTTTTTATTATCCTCACCCGAGAACATTTTTCCATTTTTTTGTTCAGATAGAGTGGGAGGAAGGGGGAGAGAGAGAGAAAGAGAGAGAGAGAGAGAGAGAGAGAGAGAGAGAGAGAGAGAGAGAGAGAGAAACATCAACGTGAAAGGGACACATCGAGTGGTCACCACCCACACTACCCAACCAGGGCTGGGGACAAACTGCAACCTAGGTACTTGCCCTTAGCGGGAACCAAACCCAGGTCTCTCTGGACCACAGAGGCCGACGCTCTAATCACTGAGCCAATCCGGCCAGAGCCCAAAACAATAATTTTTAATTAATTTATTTCCATAACCAATTTTTGATTCTCTTGGTAATTCACCAGTATTTCTATAAATCCAGATATTCCTTAGAGTTCTATAAATCTGTATCTACTTTAACGAGATGACCTGCTTTGAAACCTGTAATTTAGAGTAAGTCAGAGTCCTTTTCATGAACCTTTTCAAAGATATAACACATTTGCAAATGTATCCCAATAAAACAATAACTGTCTGTAAATGACAAAACTTAACATGACACATAATTATTATAATAACACACAGAACCTTTGCTTTTTAGGCAAATATAGGGAAAAAAGTTTCCCTGGAAAAAGACCAAACAAATTCTGTACTAGTTTACTTTCAATATTTAGATTCATTAATCTAATTAAATTTATTATTTAGCTTACCTATATGTTTCTTTTTTCTACACAGTCTTTCTTTAACTTTGTACAGTCCCTCTGTGATGCACAAAACTTTTGTGACTTTCCTATCCCTTTTTAGTTTGTTTTTTAAATTCATTTAGAAATCATTAACTTTAGAACAACCTACTTTTAATTTTTTATATTACCAAAACCACCCAATTTTCTAATTAATTAGAATTCTGAACTCTTAGAAACCTTGATTTTTTTAGTGACAAGTAAGTAATTAAATATGTTTTATAACTTCCAGAAACAGGTTTTTGGTTTTTTTTCTGGCAAATACACTCACATTTTCAAGAGACATATTTTAGATAAAATACAAGATATATTTATTAATAGATTCAAACCCATTCTGAATCTTCTCTGCAATAAGAACCCAAAAGTAGGCAAAATCAGATCAATTAATATTTCAGTATTGTTATTTTAAAATATTCAGATATTTAGTAATTTTCATCATTTAATCCAGCAAAACTCCAAAGTTCCAAGTCACCAGAGACTTTGGAAAACTATATTTAGTTATATACAATTATAACTGAAAGCTTTATTAAAAACCCTTTATTTTAGTTATATCTATTTATTATTTCTTAATTACGCTAAAGGACATTAATTAATCTTAAATCACCCATTTGGATTCCTGGTGAATATTATATTCCTTTTGCGTGTTTAAAAGTGAGCTGTTTAATTATCTAGTGTCCTTGACAACCTTTAAGGAGGCTGGAAAAGAAAAAAGTACTACATTCTTTCTTTTACAAGGGCAGGAGGAGTGCCCGCCCTTGAAGCTTTTGCAGTCTGCACAAGGGCGCTGTTGCAGCACTAGCCTTCTAGGAGAATTTGGAGCATTTAATAGATTCACTTTTGCCCGGCTGGTGTGGCTCAGTGGTTGAGCGTTGACCCATGCACCTGGAGGTCACTAGTTCGATTCCAGTCAGAGCACATGCCCAGGTTGTGGGCCAAATCCCCAGTGGGGGGCATGTAGGAGGCGGTTTGATTCTCAGTCAGGGCACATGCTCTCTCACATCGATATTTCTATCTCTCTCATTTTTTTCTCTCTAAAAAAAAATCAATAAAAATACATTTAAAAAAAACTGGTCAAAAGATTTTAAAAATATGAATCTTTTTCTTTTTAAGATCTGAGAGTCAAATATTTCCCAGTTCTTTAGGATGTATCCCAGAGACAAATTTTGGATTTCCATTTGAAAGAGAATAAAGGAGATCATAGGAGAGAATGGGCATCCCCATTCCATCTGCTGTGTTAACATCTCCAGGAGAAGGCATCCCTTCTCAGACCTAGGTTTTCAGAATTAGCTAGTCTTACTGTGTAATTCGAATGCATTCAGGGCTGCATTTATCCAGGGACATGTGTGCCCTGTGCTTTGGGGTGGTCCTTACCAATGACCAGGGTGTCCTGGGAATGGAATTAACCCCACTTAGGTTAGACTCGGACTCGACTCCATGCTCCTGAGCCCCCTTTCTTCTCTATTCTCATTTGACTTAAAATCTTTTTTGCCCCCAACCTCTCCTTCCCTGTATTGTGGGAGTGGGGTGGGTTTCATACCTTCTAGGTGCACTACTGTTCTTTTTAGGCAGCAATGCTACCAGTTACTGACCCATTTTTCTGCCAAAGGCCTCGTTGGAGTAAGAATTGCAGTATTTCTAGTCCCGCCAGCGGGACCCTTCTAGGGTTCTTGCAATATTTTCACTCTCTGAAAAAGTTTGCTATCCAATATATCTGTCCACTGGAATGTCTGAAAATCTACCATTCTTTACTCCCCCTGTCTCGTGGGTCCTGCAGAGCCATGCATAACAGATGCCTGAATAGAATGGGTAACACTTTCTTTGTCTATGACTAAGTAGGTAATTTACTGACACCCCCTAAATTTGGGTAAGGCTTAGCAGGACAAAGTCAACATTCCAAGCTGCCCCTGCCTATTAGCCTTTTCAAAAAGCCTTAAGGTCTTAGCCAGTGTCTTTCCTGACAAATTTTGTAAAGGCAGCCTAAGGGAGGACCTTCCTCTGGGTTTTTGATATCTCTGAAACCTGAGGGGTCCCCAGTTGATCCTCTCCCTTGCTACCCCATAAGCACAGCAGTCTCTGCATTTCCTACGAGGGAAATACAGATGCAGACAGAGCTGCCAGAAGTCGCGAGGGGCAGAGACGTGCAGCAGACTGACAACTGACTGATGATTTCAGCTTATTTTTCTCCCGGCCATGCTCCAGAGGCAGAGAAGCTAATGATTTTATGGAGAGGGTTAAAGTGTGCTGCTTGTGGAAAAGGCATTCAGGGCCCATCACTTCCCTGGCCATCTGCTCCTTCTTCCGCGCCTCAGTTGCTCCCCCAGCGGTCTAAAACAGGAAGGGCTCAGGGTGCTGGGTGACCAATCCTGCCATGTGCGTCCCCTAGATGAGCCAGACAGTTCATTACAAGTGAAATGGGAGTTCCTATGAGGCCCCTGCACATCTTAGGGTTTAACCCCAGACTGCTCTGCAAGGACCTTCCTCATGTAAGGACATCCACGACTGGAACCGGAGGGAGGAATTTGCCTCTGATCTTTAGAGCGTGGGAGCTTGGCCGTGGAACCCAGGCGCTCATTGGTTTTAGTACTTTCAAGTTTCTGCCCCCCTGGCACAGGCCTAGTACATCTTGCTAATTTTTGTTATGCCGAACCCCTAAACCCCGATGGCAGAACAGAAAAAAAAAAAAAAAAAATCCCCTAAGGCCTGAACTCACCGTGATCTGTGGGAAAAAATCAAGGACAACCGTGCAGCAAACGGTTAACTGGTAGCAATCTCACTCAGATCATCCACATCAAGGCACCCAAAGCAACAGGCACCCACACACACCAGGAAAGGTGTTATGGGATAGCCCCCTGAGTCAGAGGGGGAGGGCTGCCCTCCCCAGTTCTTGTCTTCTCCTAGGAATGAATTCAAATAAATGACTCCAGATGATTGTGTTGTGATAAAGCAAATTTATTAAAAGATTAAAGCAAGCCCTGGCCGGTTTGGCTCAGCAGTTAGAGCGTCGGCCTGCGGTCCGGAGAGACCCGGGTTCAGTTCCCGCTAAGGGCAGGTACTTCGGTTGCAGTTTGTCCCCGGCCCTAGTTGGTCGTGAGGGTGGCAACCACTCGATGTGTCGCTTTCATGTCGATGTTTCTCTCTCTCTCCCTTCCTCTCTCTCCCTCCCACTCTATCTGTACAAAAAATGGAAAAATATCCTCAGGTGAGGATAAAAAAAAAAAAAAAAAAGATTAAAGCAAGCAAATTTGTTAAAGAAGCAAAGCAAACAAATTTACTAAATACATTTGAGCTGCAGCTCTGATGGACTTTCCCGAATAGTTTGGAAAGAGAGTCTGGTGGGGGTTCAAGGGGTTCTATACCCTCTGTCTATAGATTTTTAAATTCCTCTGCTAGATAGCCTGTCCAGATTAACTCTCAAGATTTCCCCTTTTGCTTTGTTATGGTTTCCCCAGAATTTATAAGAAGCACCTGGTAATTTTATCTTGACAAGCCCTGAGACTGCTGGCTTCACTGTTTAGGGAGTGAAATGAAACTGCCCTCCTTTTGTTTTGCTTTCCCAAAACAGCCGACTTTTTTGTTTAGTGAGACAGGCCTTTAACATTTTCCCTTCTTTTCTCCCCTCCTCCTGCCTTAGCTGTCCCAGGGTGATTTACCCCATGCATTATCTGGTCAGAGAGAGAAGGGACATCGAGTCCCCTCCTCTCCTGCATTCGTTACTGAGGAGAGATATTTGGCTATGTGCTCTCAAGTGTCCTTAGTTTGGGGAAGATAATGTCTTATTTACGAGCTGGCAGCAAGCTCCCAAACTGTTTGGCCTTGTTTAATTTTCTTGTCTCAGTTTTCCTATTCCTTTTGTTTAGAAAATTTCCTAGCTTCTCACTATCCTGTAAAACATCTACCTGTTGTAGACCAACGAGACAGATCAGACTCAGACTCCAAACTGGGTTCAAATTAAGAGAGTTTATTAGCCGCGCGGCGACTGTCCCATCCTACGCAGAGGAGAGAGCAGCCCCGAGCTCAGGGGTGGGTGGCTTATATAGTTGTCTTAGCCACTGTTAAGGAATTTGGGTTAAGGGTGTGCGAGCAAGCAAGCACGTACAGAAGCAGATATTTGCAGTTAGCTGCTATGCCTGAGGGAGCAAGCAGTTTCGGTGTACACAAAGCAATGGTTATCTATACAATGCAGTGGTTATCTATTAGCAGATAGTTCTTGCCATTCCCTTAAAATCCAGGGGGCAAGGTCATGTGTTTGTCCTTTACATACCCATGTTGCCACAAAAGATTTCCTTCACATGTCACTTTGTTTTTTTGTGTTTTTTTTTGTGTGTGTGTTTTTTTTAATATTTTGTTCAGATAGAGTGGGGAGAGAGGGGGGGAGAGAGAGAGAGAGAAACATCGACATGAAAGGGACACATCGAGTAATTGCCACCCTCACGACCCAACCAGGGCCGGGGACAAACTGCAACCGAGGTACGTGCCCTTAGCGGGAACCGAACCCGGGTCTCTCCGGACCGCAGGCCGACGCTCTAACTGCTGAGCTAAACCGGCCAGGGCTCACATGTCACTTTGGAATGTACTTGACCCTTCTCTTTCTGCCTGGGTCTGATAGAATGCTTGCAATGCTGAGGTTTTATCAGGCCCATTTTGCAGATATGAAGACTGAGGCTCAGAGGGACTGCCACCACTGATCTGACACACACCTGCCCACTGTCTGGTTCTAGGTGGGGGTAATAGGGCCCTGGAGAAGGACCAGCCTCCACCTTTCCATGTGTGACTCCCCTACCTCCATATTGGCTGGGAACATTTCATAAACCAGGCTTGTGTGATTTGGAAGCTCCAGCCCCATCAGGCTCAGAGTCAAGTCCCCACCCGAGGCATCCTTTCCCTTTCTATCACCTGATCCATGAATCTGGGGAGCTCCAGACCAATAGACTCTGCCCTCCTGATGGCTGCGGAGCCCTGCTGGACTTTGAGTTCTTGGTTGTGGCTCTTGAAAGTTTAACACCCACTTATAGCTTCAATTTGGGGGCCAGATTCTGCTACTCACCTTTGCCGTCCTAAGGATCTAATGTGTGATTTCAGAGGTTAATGCTCTCAGCCCCAGTGTCAAAGTAACAAGAGCCAATTGCCTTCTTGTTCAGCCTGGGTGTCCCATTCCATGACCACCCCCGGAGGCCCTCCCTCTTTCTTCAGGTTTCTGCTCACCCTGGCCTAAGGTAGAATCCCTCCCCCAGGCACATCACTGATCACTGTCTGATACTTTCTGATAATTTATTTGATCATCACCCATCTATCCACAGATGTGAGCCCTTTGACAGCAGGGACAAAGTCTGTTGTGCACACTGCTGCATCCCCACTGCCTAAAATAGTGCCCAGCACATAATAAATATTCAATAAACATATGGCTTCATAAACAACCCCAGGGTGGTCTAGATTTCCCCCCTTATTTTATAACTGAAAAAAAAAAAAAAAAAACAAAAAAACCCACATCTGTGAATCAGAGAGGTGAAGGTGCTCCTTCCCTGTATCCTTTGCAGAACCCAGACTTGGGGCCTTAAAGCCACATGTCTTAGAACTTGAAGGACTGTACACCCCTCCCCGGAGGGGATGCAGTTCTCAGTCAGTATTTCTGGGCTAGGGCACTAGATTCTGAATTCCCTGCAAGCTCTCAGGTGATACTGATGGTGGAGGTCTGAGGACCACACTTTGAGTCGCCAAGTCTTAGAGCTAATGGCTACAAAGCTCACGTTCATCCTCAGATATTTAATGAGCACCTACTATGTAACAAGCTTTACTGTCATATTGACCTAATTTGCTGTGAGGCTGGAGCAAGCTGCCTCACTCCTGTGAGTCTCTGATTCCTTTTCTGTAAAAATGGGCTCATGAGGTGTTGTAGACCAACGAGACAAACCAGACTCAGACTCTGAACTGGGTTCTGTTAGCTCTTAAGTTCCATTTTACTGCCCTAAACCTCTCATTCCAAGAAACCAAAACCCATCACTCTTATCGTTTAACCTTTCCCTAAGCCTCTCATTCCAGAAAACCAAAACCCATCACTCCAGTCAGGCAGAACGCAATGATGGAATCACCCTAACCCACCCAAAACTGAAAATGGTCACTCGACAAGAAAAACAAGTTCCAGGAGACCCCAGCTCCCGAACCAATCAAGAACTGGGGAGACCCCAGGCCCGACCAATCAAAGATGACCATGTCTCCTCGGCTGAACGACCACCTCCCCCCCCCACCCGAGCCATGAGTTTAAAAATCCCTAGTCTGTACAAGCCGGTTGCTACTCTCTCCTTAGAGGTAGTCTGGCAGGCTAATTCCCAATAAACCTGCACTTCTGGAGACCCTGCACCGCCTCATTCTGCCTCGTTCTTACAAAGCCAATGTTTGGGGATTGGTTGGTTTAGCCTAACCCCTCCCAACCCCTAGATCAGAAATCAGATGCAAAGACTTCCCTGGAGGAGAAAAGACGGGTTGTATGGGACCAGCTGCTCCAGACAGAAGGTGCTGGTCTCAGGGTCAGAGAGGGGAGGACAGGTGTTGCTCAAGGCAGGGGTGGCTCCAGGGAGTAAAGCTGGCTTGGGAGCTGAGAGGATAATAGTGGGTAATTTAACTCTCTGTTTCTGTCTCTGTCTCTGTCTCTTTCTCTCCCTCTCCCTCTGTATTTCCCTGGGTCTCTCCTCCTGAGCCCCCATTTGCCAATCTTTGAGCCCTCCCTGTCCTGTCCCCAGCACTCACCTGCCCCTCTGTGTCCCTATGCCTCACACCCTTGGCCCTCTCCCTCTGTTTGTAAGCTGGTCTCTGCCTCTGAGCTCACCATTACCAGCCCTGTCTTTGGCCTCAGGAGCTCACCCTCTGTCTGCCTTGCAAGATGCTGCAGCTGAGCCTGTCCTGGCAGGGACTGGGGCCACTGGCGGCCTCCCCGTGACTACTCCTGCTGCTGGTTGGGGCCTCCTGGCTCCTGGCTCGCTTCCTGGCCTGGGCCCACACCTTCTATGACAATGCTCACCGCCTCTGATGCTTCCTGCAGCTCCCAAAGTGGTTTTTTGGTCACTTGGGCCTGGTGAGTGTGGGCAGCAAAATGAGTCTTAGGTATTAGGGTGGATGGACTCCCCAAGGGGTTGGAAATGGGGCCCAGGGGTTGGGCTGGGGTCTAGGACAGCAGAGAAGCGTTGGGAGTCAAGGGGAGCCACTCTCTTCTCACTCATTTCTCCACTCTGCCATCTCAGCCTTTCCCACGTCCTTGTCCTCTCCCCAGCCTCTTTGGGTGCATTTCCTGCCCGGTTTCCCACATTAGCAGGGAAGCACCTGTGAGGGGCTCGAGGGTGCGTTGCACAGAGCTGTGTCCCCTAGGATGCCTGGTGTCCACAGCTAGCCTAGAGACCACCTCAGGGGTGCTGTTCAAGGTTTGCTCCCTGTGTCTGGCCCATTTCCTTGTCTGCTCACTTCTACCCACAAGGGCACAACCCCTCAACCCCTCATCTTCCTGGCATACCTTCCTCTTATCTTATTTTCCCTTCTAAGATGTCTCAACAAGCCAGTTGCACAACCTGGTTAAAGTTGGCCACTCATTTCTCCTTTCAGAGGCCTTCTTCAGCTCCCCGCCCATACCCGACTTTGACCTTTGACTTGGCCCTGCTCCTTTTATTTATTTCTAAATACTTTTTTTAATTGATTTTTTTTAGAGAGAAAGGAAGGGAAAGAGAGATAGAAACATCGATGTAAGAAACATTGATCAGCTGCCTCCTGCACGCCCCCTACTGGGGATTGAGCCCACAACCCAGGCATATTCCTGACCGGGAATCAAACCAGAACCTCTCAGTCCATTGAGGATGCTCAATCCACTGAGCCACACTGGCTGGGTGGTCCTGCTCCTTTTAAATTATACAGCTAATTGTCTAACTACTTATTATCTGGCTCTCCAACTTGATGGTAGCTCTGGGGAGCAGACGCTCTATCTGCAGCTTCTAGCCCAGGGGCTGGCATATATCAGGCACTTAATAAATGTTTGAACCCTGCCCTGGCTGGTTTTGATCAGGTGTTAGAGCATCGGCCCGAGAACCAGAGTTGCGGGTTCGATTCTAGTCAAGGGCACGGTTGCAGTTTGGTCCCCAGCCCTGGTCAGGGTTGTGTGGGAGGAAACCAATCGATGTGTCTCTCTCACATTGATGTTTCTCTTTCTCCTCAACCTTTCTTTTTCTCTGTCTCTCTCTCTACCTCCCTCCCTCACACTCTGAGGATAAATGGAAAAATGTCTTGAGTGAGCCCCTAAGTGGTGAATTTGTCATCACCTCCCTCAAGGCCAAAGGGATGAATATCTAGCTCCTCCCTTCGCCCACACCAGCTGAGGGATGAGCACAACTTTCCTTTCCCACCAGGGATGAGAACTACAGTTTGGGGAAGAACTTCCTGTTATTTCACTGTTCATTATGGCAAAGTTTAAAATGGGACATCTCCAAGCTCAGCATGAATGTTGCCTGAGGTTCTGGGTCTTGGGATGAAAGTTACAGCTGTTCCAACTCGCCCTCTGTTGGCTCAGCCATGGGCACTGGCCTTGGTCACTTTTTCTCCTCCACTCCCTCTTGCTGCATGACCTCAGCTGAGTCACTCTCCCTCTCTGGACCAATCTCATCAAGTGCTGTGAATTCTCCCCTCAGGATCCTTGGGGAGCAGGGAGGCAGTAGGTCACTAGGGTGAAAACAACTTATATTCAGCTGTCTGGAGCACCTGGGATATCTGTCAGGGTAGGGCATCCTGAGGGACTGAAGAGGATGCCTCACCAGGAGGTGACCTGCCCTCCTTCCCCTTTGGGGGAACATGGCCTCGGTTTCTTTATTTGTAAAATAGCATGATTGGTGAGTGTGTCCATAGGTTAAAGAAAGATAGACAGGATGAAATATCATAGGTAGGCAGACAGATGATCAATAGATACATAGACGGAATCTACTATTAGATAGATAGATGATAGATAGATAGGTAGATAGACAGATAGATAGACAGATAGATAGACAGATAAACTGATGGACTTGATGTACTATGATAGATAGAAAATAGATAGACAGCCCTGGCCAGGTTGGCTCAACAGTTAGAGTGTTGGCCTGTAGTCCAGAGACACCCGGGTTCGGTTCCCGCTAAGGGCGTGTGCCTCGGTTGCAGTTTGTCCCCGGCCCTAGTTGGGTTGTATGGGTGGCAGCCACTCAATGTGTCCCTTTCACGTCGATGTTTCTCTCTTTCTCTTCCTCTCCCTCCCACTCTATCTGAATAAAAAATGGAAAAATGTCCTTAGGTGAGGATAAAAAAAAAAAGAAGATAGACAGACAGGATGAACTATGATAGGAAGGTAAGATAGATAGGTGATAGGTAGGTAGGTAGGTACGATAGATAGACAGGACACACTATACACGGAGCCTGGTCAGCAGGAGGGACTCATAGGTGGGAGCTGCCCTCCCGATTGATGAGCAGAGTTCACAGCTGTCTCTTGGGGTCTGCTGGGGCTAGAAGGCCCCAGGTCTGCAGACTGTTTGAGGAACTGAAGGCCGTGTGGAACAGCCAGGACATGAAAGTCTATGTGACCAAGACCTAGGGACAAGCGCTGCTGCCACAAACCTCTCCATGGGGACCTCCTTCTGTGGTCCCCAGCCCCAGGCCTGGAAGCACTTTCAGGAAGAGAAAAATCCATCTTTCTGAGTCAAAGCCTCTTTGTGGGCAGAGAACATGCTCTCTCCCTGTGCCCTGAGTGTACCTGGACGACTCGGGGAGGCCTCCAGGACCCACCCGCCCTGAGAAGAAAGAAGAAGGAAGAAGCAGGTTTTCTCCATCCATGCAAAATCCAGACAGTTCCATTGCAGATGCTGCAGGGGGACCTGCTGTGTCTCCTTTTGGGGAGTGACGACCCTGCCTTTCTTTCAGGTCACCCCCACTGAGCAGGGTTTGAGGACGATAATTCAGCTGGTGACCACCTATCCCCAGGGATTTACATTCTGGCTAGGCCCCATCAAACCCTCGACATTTTCTGTCACCCTGACACGGTCCAGGCTCTCACCAATGCCTCAGGTACTCACACAGAGCTTGAGGTGGTGGGTGCCATGACACATCTGAGGCTTCTTGCCTCTCCCTGTCAAGCTTTTGTGTGGCCCCTGCAGGACCTGGCCCTCTTCCCACTGCCCTCTTAGCATCTTCCTCTTTTCTCATGTATTCAAACCTGCATCGCACTGCTTCCTCCCTCTAATGCTGTCTTCCTTCTGCCCTGGTGTCCTGGGCACCACTGGGGCCCCAGTAGGCTTCAATCCAAGGTTCCGTCCTGGGGGAGCTCTCAATCTTGAGGAGATGAATTGGGACAGAAGGATCCCCAACCTGGTGTGGTCAGGAATTGGCCAAATGGAGGATGGAAGGCCTCGTGGAGGAAGAGTTACTGGAACTGGGTCTGGAACAATGAGCAGAAAGTAGTTGTTTTTTATCCTTACCCGAGGACATTTTCCCATTTTTTGTTCAGATAGAGTGGGAGGGAAAGAGAGGAAGAGAGAGAGAGAGAGAGAGAGAGAGAGAGAGAGAGAGAGAAACATCAACGTGAAAGGGACACATCGAGTAGCCGCCACCCGCACAACCAACCAAGGCCGGGGACAAACTGCAACCGAGGTACGTGCCCTTAGCGAGGACTGAACCCGGGTCTCTCTGGACTGCAGGCCGACGCTCTAACCGCTGAGCCAAACCGGCCAGGGCGAGTAGAAAGTTTTTAAAGCAGAGGGTAGAGCAATGCGGTGGGCATTGCTAATATCCCAGGCCTTGACATCCCAGACCTGCCACCTCTCTCCTCCCGCAAGGCCCAGAGCAGCTAGGGCTTACTATTTCTATGATATTCACCTCTGATGGATGAGTTCTTCTACCCTATATTGCAGCTCATCTAGGAATCTCCTCAAGGAAAGCCCACCCCAGCCTGGATCTCTTCCCTTGCTCTCTACCTTTCTCACCCCCCAGATAGATCAAGCTGAGCAAGGGAAAGGCAGCATTTGACAGAGAGCTTGGCTATGACACCAACATTCTGGATCACTCTGGCTTCCCACTGCCGAGGTTTCTTCCAGTTCTTAGTGGTGGAAACAACCCTGTGTGGTCTAATCAAAGAAAGGGAATCAATTGACCGTTAAGTCCGCGAGTGTTGTGTTCAGGCATAGCTGGATTCAGGTGTCAAACAATGTCCTCAGGACTCTGTCTTCATTTTTTAGTTCTGTTTTCCTCTGTGATCTCTTCACTGTCATGCTGGTAAAGATGAATCCCAGAAGCTCAACCCCCATGGAAAAGTGAGCGTATTCCCAACAGTTCCAGAAAAAGTTGCAGGATTCACTTTAATTTGCCTGGTTTGTCCCAGTTCCTCATCTAGTCACTGCCACTCTGATTGCCCAGCCTTGGCAGGCATAGGGTTCTCAGTTATTGCTTTTTTTTATATACAGAAATCACCTTTATTTGGTTGCAACCCTAACTTCATTTTCCTTAAAATAGTACTACTGTTTCACTTTTATTGTTTTTGTTTTTTTTAATCCTCACCCGAGGACATTTTCAATAGTTTGTTCAGATAGAGTGGGAGGGAAAGAGAGGAAGAGAGAGAAACATCAACATGAAAGGGACACATCGAGTGGTTGCCACCCCTATGACCCAACCAGGGCCGGGGACAAACTGCAACCGAGGTATGTGCCCTTAGCGGGAACCGAACCTGGGTCTCTCAGGACCGCAGGCTGATGCTCTAACCACTGAGCCAAACCAGCCAGGGCTCACTATTATTGTTTTTACATTCATGAAAGCAACACAACTGCACCACCAGTGTCCTAGTTATTGCTGCCAAATGTTTATATCTGGGATCAAATAGATCAAATGAATCCCAGATATAAACATGCAATTAAGTACATGATTTGTGCGTTTTGATTTTGTTAACAAGTGATAGAAAAAGATTGCATTATGGGGCGGGGGCACTAAGTTTAGGGACTCTGTCATTTTTATAGCAATTGGAAACAAGCCTGATATTTGTCTAGGGGAGACATTACCTCATCCCTGAGGGTGCTCAGGGACCACGGAGGATTACCTCTCCTAACACAAGGGCTATTTTCCTAATCAATTTATAACAATAAGGATGATGAAAGCTTACATTTATCAAGCACTTACTATATGCCAGAAATAATGCACCAATTCCATTACATATGTTGTCTAATTTAATTTTTATTCCTCTGAGAGGTAGATTATTTTTTCCCCTTGACAGATGATGAAATTGAGTCTCATATCTGTTAGGAAGCTTGCCCACTTTCACACATCTAGCAAGGAAACTAATAAATGGGATTCCAACCTGATTTAACTGACACCAAAGCAGGTCACCTTAACTGTTACTCAAGATTTGACAGGTGGCCCTGGCAGGTTTGGCTCAGAGGCTAGAGTGTCAGCCCACAGACCAATGAGTCATGAGTTCGATTCTGGTCAAGGGCATGTACTTTGGCTACAATTCATCCCTGCCCCTGACAGGGGTTGTGCAGGAGGCAACCACTCGATGTGTCCCTCTAACATTGAAGATTCTCGCTCTCTCTCTCCCTCCCACTCTTTCTGGACAAAAATGGAAAAATATCCTTGGGTGAGGATTTAAAAAAAAAAAAAGAGTTGATAGGTGGAGCCCAGAGGAGGACAATGAGTTGATTAAGGCACACCAAGTATAAGATGCAGAGCTGAATCTTGGACCCAGGTCTCCTGACTCCCAGCCGTGGGGTCTTCATGTCCTAAGATGAATAGCTTATACTCCCCCTCAAGCCTGGTCCTCCCTGGGGATGAGTGTCTGGGGCAGAGGACCAAGACGCAGGGTCTGAGGGACTCTGTCCATGTGGTTGGGGTTGGAAAAGGGCTCAGTGAAGCCCCAGCTCTGTCTCCTTCTCTGTCCAGGTCAAGTGGCAGCGCCTGGCCTCAGAGGACAGCACCCATCTGAACATGTTTCTTTATTTGTTTTTTTATCCTCACCCAAGGACATTTTTCGATATTTTGTTCAGATAGAGTGAGAGGGAGAGAAAGAGAAAGAAAGATCGACGTGAAAGGGACACATCGAGTGGTTGCCACCCACACGACCCAACCAGGGCCGGGGACAAACTGCAACCGAGGGACTTGCCCTTAGAGGGAACCGAACCTGGGTCTCTCCAGACTGCAGGCCGATGCTCTAACTGCTGAGCCAAACCAGCCAGGGCTATCTGAACATGTTTGAACACATCAGCCTCATGACCCTGGATAGTCTGCAGAAATGTGTCTTCAGTTTTGACAGCAATTGGCCAGGAGTGAGTCTGTTCAGAGCCTAGGAACATGTGCCATAGACCCAAGGGAGTAGGTGGAGGGGGGACCGACCAGAGCAGATGAGGGTTGTGATCAAAACTGAGCTTGGACATTTGACTCTAGAGAGGACCAACTGTTGTATAGACACTGGATGGTGTTGACATTGGATGCAAGGAGACTAGGGAGGGGGCTGGGCCCATTAACCAATTAGGAGAGGATGAAGTCTGAGTTGTGAAGAAAGTTTTGGGAAGGAGAGGAGCAGATACTTGGTAGGAGGAGAGAAGAGAAGCATGATGTCTAAGCTGTGCTCTGGGTGCCTGGGGTTTGGAGGCAGCTTAGAGAGAGAAGGAAGTCTGGAGAGGCATGTGCCCTGGATCATCCTACCATGTATTTGTAGGGCCATCTGTTCCTGGCTACTTAGTTCCCTAATGGGAGGCAGCTCTTGGCTTCTGGTGGGAGGTCCACCTCAGGGTTCAAGTGAGCTAAGTTGTTGCTTCTCTACCTGCCCTCATCATGCAGGAGTCCCAGTGAATATATTGCTGCCATCTTGGAGCTCAGTGCCCTCGTGACAAAACGGCACTTTCAGCTCTTCTGGTACTTGGACTTCCTGTACTAACTCACCTCTGATGGACAGCACTTCCATAGGGCCTGCCACCTGGTGCACAACTTCACAGATGCTGTCATCCAGGAGCGGCGCTGCACTCTTCCTGATCAGGTGCTGCGGACTTCCTCAAAGCCAAGGCTAAGACCAAGACTTTGGACTTCATTGATGTGCTCCTGCTGACCAAGGTGGGCTTCTTTGGCATCTGAATTGAAGACATCCAAATGATTCAAATGTCAGATTGAAGAACTTGGATTTGACGCAGAGGGCACTGGGGAGCCATGGAGGGTGCTTGAAGATGAAAGGGATGAGTCAGGGATACGTTTTAGAGATGACCGTATAGTCTGAAACTGTGAAGGGCCCAAGATTTTATTCTACTTCCAAGTTAATAAGTTAGTCTACCATGGATATGGCTGTATATATACCAGAACCATGGATTAGAGTAGCCCATTTATTACTCATAGCAGTAATAGTAGCCAGAGTAGAACTTCAGCTCTGGTTCTCCATTCCCAAATCCTTCTGAGGGCTACATGATGCTTTTACCTGTATGTGCAGTCACGCTTGCATCACAGGAGAGATACCTGCACATTTTGAATCTTGGAACTTATATAGGACAGCTGACACATCTGCCCTTTCTTTGTTATGGGGGGGGGAGGGGGGAGGGGAGAGAGAGATCTCCAGGGAAGATAGAATCTCTGGATTTACCATCCTAGACTGTGACTCACTGGTTCTGGAGCAATGCTCAATTTCTAACTCCCAAGGCAATTCAATAATCTGTAATCCAGGTTTTCAGTAACTTTTAACATCAGAAATCCCTTGTTACCAGGAAGCCATGAGGCCTGTGGACCGAGGCCTCTGGTGCTGAAGAGAAAAGGAGGCCTAGGAGTACAATGCGGGCTTAGATTCCTGCATGGATGATGGAGCTTTGGAAATTGTTGCAGGGGCCCTCAGAGCTGGTGTGATTTGGGGACTTTTGCTTTCTCTTCAGGATGAAGATGGGAAGAAATTACCAGATGAGGACATTCGAGCTGAAGCTGACACCTTCATGTTGGAGGGTGAGAGTCTCAGTGTGGGACTACAGAGGAGGGAGGGGTCTACCTATCCCATGGACTTAGTGGGTGGCTCTGGACCACTCCATCCCACCCAATCTTCCCCACCCTCCCAAAGGACCTTAACATAAGAGTGCTGCCCACCCTCTGGTGCTGAAGCAGCCAGAGACCCAAGCCTGTCTGACTGCCTCTCAGGCCATGACACCACAGCCAGCGGCCTCTCCTGGGTCCTGTACAACCTCGCAAAGCACCCAGAATACCAGGAACGCTGCCGGCAGGAGGTGCAACAGCTCCTGAGGGACCAGGAACCTGTAGAGATTGAATGGTGAGTGAGGTCTCTTCCTGAGCCCGTCTCGTTGGCTCTGCTCCCGATGTGGGGAAGAGGGAAGATCTTTTTGTTGATTCTGTCATTTTGTCATCCCATTTAGTGGGAATGGAAGCAGAGCCCAGAGGCAGGATCTAGTATCCTAGTGGCCCCCAGAGCTGATGTGATTTGGGGAGTCTTGCTTTCAAGTATCCAGCCTGGATATCAGAAAAAAAAAGGTTACAGGATTTTGGGACTGAAAGATCTGGGCTGCTGAGAGAATTAGTGACAATGTGTAAGGGCAGATGATGCCACTCAGCACATACTCAGTATCTGAACTTCCCCCTCAATCCCTTCCTTTTCTCTCTGCAATCATATTTTAAAAAATATCTTCATTACCTGAATATTTTCTCATCTCCTGCCTCCTAATTCCTTGCATATTGTTCAGTCCAGGATTCCCAGGGGACACCCAAGGAATAAAGTCACTCTGCTCTTGTCCTGGAACACCTGAATCTTCATCCATCCAGTCCCTATTCAACAAACTTTGCCACACTGCCCTCCCATCTCCAATTTTGTGCCATCTCTAATTCTTCCCAGCTCCATTCTGTGTCCTGGACACCCAGGAACAACCCAGAGCAAGCCTTAGCCTTCCAGAGTTCCCAGCCTGGTGGGGGGTAGTCCCAGCTCAGGATACTCCCTGTCTTCATGGGCAGGGCTGAGGTTGACAGTAAGATGGGCAAGGCTGAGGGTGAAAAGAGTGTGTCAGCTGAGACCCTGAATGCTGATCAGTAGATATTTGCATGGATTTGGGGTACAAATAGGTAAAAAGAGACAGCCTGGGCAAAGTGAAGGTGTGGGAGGAGAAGGGCAGAGGGAGATGGAGAATGGAGCAGGAAGGAAGGCAAGAGAAAGGAGAGGGAAAGAGGAAGAAAGAGAGGGAGGGAGGCAAGGGGAGAGAGAGAGAGGAGAACAGGTCAGATCTGGGTGCTAGAGAGATCTTTCTAGGGCTGGTGTGGGGACATACTGGAGGGGACAAGCTGTGGAATGGGAGCAGAGGGAAGAGATTCTGAGGCCTTAGCCAGGCCAGGTGCTGGGGGTTGGTGAGGAGGCATTAGGCTGGACAGGCATTTTGGAGGTAATGTTCTCTACTCCAAGCCTTTGCTCAGCTCAGCAGTCCTGTGAGGGGAAGAAAAATGTTTATGCTTTTTCAACCAAGACTTCAAACATAATTATGTACTTAGTTAAAGAGTACAAAAGAGTTTATAATAAAAATAAACTTCCTTCTGAATCCTCACCCTAGGACTAACTTCCATTAATGATTTCCTGTGTGTCTTTTCAGGGGTGATGTTTTGCAGTTTTCCAATTTTGAATCAGCTATTAAAAATTTAAATCATGCTCTGACTGGTTTGGCTCAGAAGTTAGAACATTGGCCCTCGGACCAAAGAGTCACAGGTTTGATTCAGGTCAAGGGCATGTACTTCGGTTGCAGTTCAACCCTAGCCCTGGTCAGGGTCATGCGGGAGGCAACCAGTCGATGCGTCCCTCTCACGTCAATGTTTCTCTCTCTCTCCCCCTCCCACTCTTTCTAAAGATAAATGGAAGAATATCCTTAGATGAGGATTAAAAAAAAATTTAAATCACCACATAAAAAGAAAGGGATTGAAGAAAAAGAATTTAAGCGTTCAGACACCGTCGTACTGGAACCGCTCAAGCCTAGCAATAGCGAGCACCATCATGTACTTTGACATCGCCGTCGATGGCCATCCCTTGCGCCGCGTCACCTTCAAGCTGTTTGCGGACAAAGTTCCAAAGATGGCAGAAAACTTTTGTGTTCTGAGCATTGGGGAGAAACGATTTAGTTATAAAGGTTCCTCCTTTCACAGAATTATTCCAGAATTTATGTGCTAGGTTGGGACTTCACACGCCATAATGGCACTGGCGGCAAGTCCATCTATGGAGAGAAATTTGATGATGAGAATTTCATCCTGAAGCACATGGGTCCTGGCATCTTGTCCATGGCAAATGCTGGACCCAACACAAATGGTTCCCAGTTTCATCTGCACTCCAAGACAGAGTGGTGGGATGGCAAGCACGGGGTCTTCAGCCAGGTGAAAGACGGCATGATGTTGTGACAACCATGGAGCGCTTTGGGTCCAGGAATGGCAAGACCAGCAAAAAGGTCACCATTGCTGACTGTGGACAACTCTCATAAATTTGACTTGTGTTTTACCTGAACTACCAGACCATTCCTTCTGTAGCTCAAAAGAGCCACCCCTTCAGCCCCATCTGCTTGGAATGTTCTATAATATTCATGCTTTTGCCGCAGTTCATTGAGTTCCATATTTTCTTTACTCTTTCCAAGTCTAGTTGGATTGCAGAGTTAAGCTTATGAATATAAAATAAAAACTAAACCATTGTCAAAAAAAGAAAGAAAGAAAAGAAAAAGAATTTAGCCTCCTTACTGGGTCTTCAATATTTATACAAGTTTTCCAGTGGATTCTCTTGTGTTTTCTAAGTATGAAATCACTATCTAATGGCACATTTACCCCTAAATTTCAAATTACTTTACCTATACTCTCCTTCCCCCTCTTGTCTAATTGCATTAGCTACAAATCTAGTACCGTGATAAACAAAAGTAAAGTAAAATATTAGATCTATTTTTTTTCTTTCTTACTCCTTTACCTTTTGATTTTGCTCTTTTGCTATAAGGAATATTTTCTTTTTTATGCAAATTTGTGAACCATTTTATGGTTGTTCTTGTGTTGTGTTTTGCTCAGAAAATCTTCTAAAAATACCCAACTAAATTTTCTCTAGTACTTCTGTGATGTTGATTTCTTTTTCTTTTAAACCACTTTATTGAGGTATTATTGACATACAAAAAGTTTAATGAACACAACTTAATGAGTTTGGAGATATTTGATCCATCTGGAATTTATTTTGTTATATAGAGAAAAGATCTCATGGAATTGGAGGGGTGGTCTTTGGATTTGCTCCCTGGATAACTGTTGTGGGGGTTCCTTAGGGACGACCTGGCCCAGTTGCCCTTCCTGACCATGTGCATCAAGGAGAGTCTGGGCTTGCACCCCCCAGTCACGATCATCTCCCGCTGCTGTACCCGGGACGTTATGCTCCCTGATGGCCAGGTCATCCCAAAGGTTCTGGCAATGATGGGGGAGGAGTCATCCAGGGCAGAAAGAGGGGCCATCAGGCAGCAAGGACCCCTTCCTGACTGGCCCCTCTTCTCTCACAGGTGTTACCTACATTATCAGTATTTTTGGGATCCATCACAACCCATTGGTGTGGCCAGACCCTGAGGTACTGCCTCCCCCTTCCCTCATCCTTGTCTACCCCTTGGGGGATCTAGGAGTGGGAACAGGGTTCTGACCTAGTAAATCAGATCTCATTGCCCATCATTTGACACATATCTACCACTCCAAGGTGGGCTGTCCTGGGAGACACCCCCATCCTTAGCAGCCCTGTCTTGGCCTCACCCCCAGGTCTATGACCCATTCTGCTTCAACCCAGAAAACGTCAAGAAGAAGTCACCTCTGGCTTTTATTCCCTCTCTGCAGGGCCTAGGTAAGGGCAGCATGTATCTGAGGCAGGAACAGGGTGAAGAGGGCAGGGATCTAGGACTTGTTGTAACCCAGGAGAGTCAACCTCACTCAGACACAAAGAAATTTGGAATATTAGGAGCTTTATTACCTGCACAGGGACTGCAGCCAACCTACGCAGAGGAGAACTGTAGCCCCCAGCAGCAGACTTTCAGCCCTTTTATGATCAGGGTTAAACAAATACTAGCTAGCAAGCTTGTGACAGAGATGGATGTCAGCGGTTAGCAAGGTGCAGTACATATATTCTTAACAGTTACAGTTTTATGGGGTTTTAAGCAAGCTGCAGTTTCTTCCTATCATTTTATTTGCAGAGCATGCAGGACACTCTGGCCTGGAGGTCATCTTTGTCCTTCCTTTTTCTGAAGGATGTTACTTTTTGAATTCCCAGTGAAGGTCAATCTCCAGTTAATTTTAATGGGGCTAATGCCATCTATAAAATCCCCCACTGGTCTTATGTACAGATCAAATCTTTGATTTCTGTTGTTCATCTACTGGTAACCTTTGGTAATGAGAGGCTAGGACTAATAATTTGACAGATTGGACCCGCTCTCTTATGAAAGCTATTAATTTGTTTATAATTATAAGTCCACATGTCAGTCCTAGAAATAGGAGTATGAAGGGGCCTGCTAGAGCAGAGAGAAGAGTAGTGAGCCAGAGGACCAATTATTAGAGGCCTTTGAACCAGTTAATAGGGCCTCTTCATTTTTTGCCCGTTTTGCGAAGCGCTTTCTAAGAACCTGAATACTCTCTGTGATGACTCCTGATCTATTGGCATAAAAACAGCAAGCTTTTCCTAGTGCTGCACATAAGCCACCTTGCTGGAGGAAGAGAAGATTTAGTCCCCTTCGGTTCTGAAGTGCTACCTCAGCAAGGGAATCTAAGGCCTTTTCTAGTTCTTCTACCTGGTCTTGGAGAAGCTGGATGTCCTTAGTGAATGGGGCAGAGAGCCACTTAATATCCGTCTGCCTGGTGATGAGTGCTGCGCACTAGTTGCAGCAGAACCAGCAATAGCAAACCCTGCTAAGAGGGGAAAAAAACGGGGGCTCATCTTATGTAATCAAGAATGTTCCTCAGGGGCCAGGAAATGTTCAGTCCCTGAAGGTCCTGCATATAAGTAGACCTGTGGGATGATATAGGTTAAGATGCAAATTTCTGGAAGGTTTAATGAGGTTGTTAAGCAGCGTGTAAGTCCAGAGGTGCATGCAAAGCAAGTCCCTTCAGGTGTTATTATGACCCAGGGAGGGTTGTCGTCATTGTCTCAGTTGAGGACAATCGGAGTAGGACAGTTGTTTTGGTAGGGTGAGGATCGACAAGGTCCGGACTCACGGTAATGCAGGTTCCAGGGCCCTGAAGGTCTCCGAGGGTGAGTCGAAGATGGGGTCCACAGATGGCCTGGGTTAGGTTCAGGTTGGTCTTTGCCCAGAGAGAGAGATTCCTGCGTTGATCTGAAGAGTCTCCAAAAGCAATGTTAGCAGCGATCCCCACATAATATGGGGGAGTGGAACAGAGACAAAGCCACAGTCAGCTGTGGTATTTGGAGATGTTTTGTTCACTAGGGAGAAAACTGAGTCTAGAGTCCTAAATATAGAGCTGTCGGGAGCCTCGGGTCTGGGTGGAGGTCTTGGAGCCTGTTTGGGAAGGCTGGGTCATATAGTAAGAGAGTTAGAGGTATCTTGATTTGGGGTGGGGGTTGTGGGTTTTTGAAGGTTGAAGTTGAGAACTGGATTTGGGCCTATAGGTTTGGCAGAGATCGTCAGCCGCTGATAAATTTTCTGAATGGTGAACAAAGTCCCAAGGTCTTCACCTGATAAATAAAGCCTTCGTCCCCAAGTTGTTCCTGCAATCCAGCTAGAGTCGAAGCGACTTAGAATAGTTATGGTGGTCGGGTTACATTTTTCAGGATTGTTACATCTTCCAGATCTGGGAGTGGTATGCCTGTGGAGGCGTATTAGAGGGTTTTTTCTTCTCCCCGGACTCCAGCCTAAAGCTAAAGTTTCACATACCCAGGATCTGCAGTAATAGTCGGCCGCTGTTTCATAGGACAGACTTAGGGGGAGGGGATTCGGGACAAGCATAATGTGGCGTTTTCCAGGGGAGTTGCGCAATGTAGAGGGGGCTACACATTGTTCCGGCCGTGCCTAGGCCAGATAGGAATAGTCCTACTCTATTCTTTATTTCTAGGCTTATTCAGATGTCATTTCCAAACAGGCAAGCTAGGTCAAAGGAGAGGGTAGGATGCTCCTTGTATGTCTCATTGGAGGAGATGACAGTTTCATCTATAGTTCTCATGATTACCCATTTGGACTTACTGAATGGGTTACCCTGGGAGCTTGTTAGGAAAGGGTAGTGGAAGAGGAGGAAACAGAAGGCCTGATTAATTTTAATTTTAGGGGGTCCTCCTGCCATACTGTCATCCATTTTTCAGAACCTTGGTCAGGGGTAACTTGTTTAACCTGAGTATGGTGAATCCAATACCTTTTCCCTGAAACCTTTACAGCAGTTGGAATAGATAGAATGACTAAGTATGGTCCGTCCCACCAGGCTTCAAGGTTCTCAGGGTGGTGCCTCTTTAGCTAAACCCAGTCCCCTGGGTTGTACTTCTGAGTCGGGGATGGCAGAGATTGTCCTTCAGGTCGTTGAAGGAGCTGTCTCGTCTCGTCTCGAAGGAGTTGAATAGACTGTAAGGACTTTAAGAGATCTGGGTTATGAAATTCAGCAAGCTGTTCAGAACTAAGCTTAGGTAAAATGGGCGGGGGTCGCCTGAATATAATTTCAAATGGGGTGAGTTTCTTTAGATAAGGTGAGCAGTGGGTACACAATAGTGCAAAGAGCAAGAGAGTCACCCAATTCTCGCCTGTCTCTAAGTGTAGCTTAGTTAAAGTTTCATTTAGAGTCCTGTTGATCCTTTCTACTTGTCCTGAGCTCTGAGGCCTGTAAATACAATGTAATTTCCAATCTATTCCTAAGGTTTTTGCTAGTAATTGAGATATTTTGGCAATTTATGCCAGACCATTGTCGGACCCCAATGCTAAGAAAAGGCCAAATTGAGAGATGATCCCAGAGAGTAGATGTCTGATGACGATATGAGCAGATTCCTCTTTTATGGGGAATGCTTCAGTTCATCCCGAATAAGTATCAATAAAAACAAGTAAATATTTGTAGTTAAATTTTCGTGGTGCCATGTCAGTGAAGTCTAATTCCCAATGTTCTCCAGGTTCTCGTCCGTGTTCACGGGTTCCCGAGGCTGGGGGTTCGGGTGGGCCTGCGTTTACTTTGGCGCAGGCCAAGCATCTAGCAACAGCCGAATGAGCCATCAGTTTTAAGTCTGGAATGTAGAAATGTCTATTTAGGAGGGTCATTAATTTTGAAGTTCCAAGATGGGTGCTCCCGTGCAGGGAGCGCAGTAGGTCTAATCCAAGTGCCTTCGGTAGCAGCAGGCGTTGGTCTTGTAGTTGTAGCCAGCCGTGGGGCCCTTTTGTACAATTAGCCTATTCTCTAATTCAACCTCTTCTGGAGTATAGTTGGGTTGTTTTGGTAGTTCCCTTTGTGGTGGCAGAGGAAGTATGTCCAGGGGCCCTACTGGTCTTGTGGCTATGTCTCTTGCTGCTTGGTCAGCTAGGGAGTTTCCCTTTGTGATGGGGTCGTTCCCTTTCTGGTGTCCTTTGCAATGCATGATTGCTACCCTCTTTGGGAGCCAGATGGCTTCTAATAGGGCTAGGATTTCTTCCTTATTTTTGATTTCCTTGCCAGAGGAGGTAAGGAGACCCCTCTTTTGGTAGAGGGAACCATGAATATGAGCCGTTGCAAAAGCGTAGCGGTTGTCAGTATAGATGTTTGCTGTCTTTCCTCTTGCCCATCTTAAAGCTTGTGTCAGGGCAATCAGTTCAGCCCGTTGGGCAGAAGTTCCTCATGGTAGGGCCTGTGCCCAAATAATGTCTGTCCGAGTGGTGATTGCTGCCCCCACTGGTCTGGCCCCTTCTTTCAGATAGCTGCTGCCGTCTGTGAATAGTTCAAATTCAGCCTCAAGGAGCGGGATGTCAGTGAGGTCCCGTCTGGACCCCGTAAGGGTGTCTGGGCTCTCAGAACAGTCGTGCAGTGGCTCCTCGGGGTCATCATCTGGCATGAGGGTGGCTGGGTTCAGGACTGAGGTCTTGGAGAAAGTTATGTGTGGTGGGTTTAGGAGTAGAACCTGATACTGAGTGATCCTCGTGTTTGAGATCCACCGGTCCGGCGGGCCCCTTCAGAGGGCTTCTGTGTGTGGCCCCCATAGTCTGCAGGTCCTGTCCTAAAGTTAACTTCTGAGCTTCTTTGACTAAGAGCGCTGTGGCTGCAATGGCTCTCATAGAGTTTGGCCAGGCAGAAGCGACAGGATCAAGTCTCTTAGAGAAATAGGCCACTGGCCTTTTCCATGGCCCTAGGGTTTGGGTTAGGACTCCTTTTGCAATTCCCCTTGTTTCAGCTACAAAGAGCTGGAAAGGCTGGGTAATGTCTGGTAAAGCTAGGGCTGGAGCGGAGGTTAGGGCCCTTTTGAATTCCTCAAATGCCTTTTGATCTGTCTCAGTCCAGATAAGTTCAGTGCCCCTTCCCCCAGTGCTGGAATATAGTGGTTTTGCTATTTCCACAAAGCCTAAAATACATAGTTGGCAATATCCAATAGGCCCTAGGAATTCCTGCACCTGTCTCTTGGTGACTGGAGTCGGGATCCGGAGGATGGCTTCAATCCTGCTGTTCAAGAGGGACCTCGTACCTTCCTTTAGTTAGTATCCTAGGTAGGTTGTCTCCTGTGTGCATAGTTGAGCCTTTTTGGCTGACACTTGGTAACCCAGTTTCTGCAGCTCCTCTAGGATGGCTCGTGTTGCTTCTAGGCATTCCTGCAAGGAAGAGGCTGCGAGAAGAAGGTCATCTACATATATAGAAGGGTTACCTGTGGATGGCTTTTTCGGAAGCTGAGGAGGTCTCTGCTGAGAGCTTCATCAAACAGCGTTGGGGAGTTCTTAAATCCTTGTGGCAGGTGGGTCCATGTCAACTGTCCAGAAAAATCCCCCCTCAGGATCCGTCCATTCAAAGGCGAAGATGGGTTGGCTCAAAGGTGATAAAGGCAGGGAGAAGAAGGCATCTTTCAGGTCCAGGACCATGTAGAAGGTCCTGGAGGGTGATATGAGGCTCAAAAGGGTATAAGGATTAGGCACAGTAGGATGTATGGTTTCTATCTGAACATTTACCTCACGTAAGTCCTGGACAGGGTGGTAATCTCCTGTCCCTGGCTTGTTCACAGGTAACAAGGGCGTGTTCCAGGCTGACTGGCAGGACTGGAGAATACCTGCCTCTATTAATAGTCTTCTGATATGCTTAGCAATCCCAACCTTAGCCTTTTGGGGAATCGGATATTGCCGGATCCATATGGGGGTAGCTGCACTCAAGAGTTGAACAATTATTTGTGGTTGGTGTGCAGCTAAGCCTGGGTGGTCAGTCTCGGCCCATATACCTGCAATTTCATCCTGCAATTTCCTTAATAGGTTCTGGTTATTTGTTTCTCTCAGGGTCCCCTTCATATAGTATGTATTCCTCTGATATGGGAACTGACACCACAATTGTCTGTGGTGTCTCCCCTATAGTTAGGGTGGATTCTCCATTTGCAAAGGATATAGTAGCCTGTAGCTTCTGAAGCAGGTTCCTTCCAAGGAGAGGGTAGGGACAGTCTGGCATGACTAGGAAGGAGTGTGTTATAGTCCCCTTACCTAGGTCAGTGATTTGTGCCTGTGTCCAGGGATAGGATTTGGGCTTCCCGAGAGCTCCTACAATGGAGGTTCGTTCAGAAAAAAGGGGTCCATGGGGCTTTTTAAGTACCAAGTAAGTGGCCCCTGTGTTGACTAGAAAATCGATCGGTTGGCCCCCAATTGTCAAAGTTACCGTAGGCTCCTGATGGCCAAGTTTGTAGGAGCCTCGGCCTCTTCATTCTTGGTCCTCGAAGAGGATGCCAGGGGAGTTACTAGCCTGTTCTCTCTCCTTCTTCATGATCCCCTTGGGGCACTCATTCTTCCAATGTCCCTTTTCCCTACAATAGGCACATTGGTCCTTGTTAAGAGGAGGCCTTCCTTTCTTTTCTTTTTGGTTTCCTTGGGGTCCGTTCGTATAGCGACCTTGTGGAGTTATTTTTCCACCCTGGGTGGCTAGTAGAATTTTAGTTAGCTGCTTTGTCTGGCCCATTATGGGATCATCCCTGTTCTGGAAGACTTTAGAGCAATTTTTGACAACTCACTAAGATTCTTTCCTTCAAATTCTTCTATCTTTTGTAATTTCTTTCTGATGTCTGGGGCCGACTGGGAGACAAAGCTATGTTAACAATACGTTTATTTTCATTGGCTTCTGGGTCTAAGGGAGAATAGTTCAGGTAGGCTTCTAAAAGTCTTTCTAGGAAGGCTGCCGGAGATTCATCCCTGCCCTGTAAAACCTCATGTATCTTATTAAAGTTTATGGGCTTCTTAGCTGCTGCCCTTAGACCCCTAAGCAGGAGACTGGCGATAATGGCGTAAGGCTTCCTGCCCTGCGTTGGAGTTGGGATCCCAGTTAGGGGGAAGTGTGGGGAGTTGTTCCTCTTTCTTGGCGGTGCGCTCGGGTGTCCCCTTTCCCTTCCCCTAAAAGGCCTTTCACCACTTCCCTACATAATCTCTCTCTCTCTTGTGACATAAATAACGCCTGCAAAATCTGTTGACAATTGTCCCGTGTTGGTTGATGGGTATGGAAAATAGTCTCCATCAAGGAGATTAACTCTTGGGGCTTCTCCGAAAAGGAGGGGTTTTGGTGTTTCCAATTGTTGAAAAAGGGACATAGGTATAACGCTGTCCTGGAGGTGCCCCTGGCTGCGGGGGCACCTCACAGAGAGGCAACATTGGAACCCAGGAGTCTGGGATTTCTTCCCTTTCACTGTAAGGGGTTCCTCCGCGGGTATGCGGGAGACTATCTAAATTCGAGGGAGGAGCCGATCAAGGGGCTTCAGGAGGTCCCTGTGGATAAGGGGGAGGGTCCAGTAGCCCCTCGATTGGGTCCTCAGGATCCTCTGGCAACACCGGATAGAGCCTGTCCTTAGGGCGTGGCTCTGGCGGTGGACTCTTGGGGGTTTTTCCGAGCCCTTTGAGGGCTGCTCGGGAGGCAATTCCTCTTTTGGTCTTGGGGCGGCTAGCATAATAGTGCGCCCCCGATTTTGGCTTTCATTTCTTTCCCCTCTATATTTGAGGGTGCTAGGCACTTTCTTAGATAGTGCAGTTTGTCATGGGCTATATCTATCCACACATCTATATATATTTGTTGGTCAGAGTGTGGGACCTTATATGTCATAGCTCTGACAGCAAACAATAGGGAGAGCTCAAGTGACCCCTCAGGTGGCCAGTCTATGCCAAACGATGGCCATTCTAATTCACACAGGGTCTTGAGGAAGCCTGGGTCTACTGTGTTCACATAATCACAAGAACACTTAAAGAAATCAGAGAAGTTACTCAGCATTCATTGGAGCGTCCTTCGAGTCGGCTTGCCCCATTCTGTAGGAAAGAAAAGTAGCCGGCACACAACAACAACAACACAAGGACAAACAATAACAGACAGTGAACGTTCACATTCATTCACCAACCGAATCCGCAAGCGGATCTGAAACAGAAGCCAAAAGTCAGAAAACAGTGTCCTGTCCCCACCAGGGTGAGGCAGTTCTGCAGCATCCTGCCTGACAATCACCCGATGCAGCCCTCGAGGAAACGAACAACCGAAAACAGATGGAAAGGGATGGTGTTTCCCTTACCTCCAGACATCCCGGGACGGATCCGAAAAGCTCGTAGTCAAATCAAAAGCCAATTTGAGGCGAAGGATATGGAGGCTTCCTTCGCCTAGTCCGAGGAGGTCTACCCCAAAGGGAGGGGGACCTCGCAGTGATCTCGCTGGGGCCTCCAAATGTTGTAACCCAGGAGAATCAACCTCACTCAGACACAAAGTAATTTTGAATATTAGGAGCTTTAATACCTGCGCAGGGACTGCAGCCAACCTACGCAGAGGAGAACTGTAGCCCCCAGCAGCAGACTTTCAGCCCTTTTATGATCAGGGTTAAACAAATACTAGCTAGCAAGCTTGTGACAGAGATGGATGTCAGCGGTTAACCAGGTGCAGTACATATATTCTTAACAGTTACAGTTTTATGGGGTAAAGGGAGCTTCAGTTTCTCCCTATCAGTTTATTTACAGAGCATGCAGGACACTCTGGCCTTGAGGCCGTCTCTGTCCTCCCTTTTTCGGAAGGATGTTACTTTTTGAATTCCCAGTGAAGGTCAAACTCCAGTTAAGTTTTATGGGGCTAAAGCCGTCTATAACAGGACTCAGACCCCAGGCCTTATAGTGAGGGCAGGGAAGGAGGAAAATTAAAGATGGTCAGAGTTTTGGCTCTCCTTCCCTTTCCTCCCCCGGAGGTTTGGGTAAGGGTCTGGGGAACGTGGTTGGGTGGGCCCAAGGGAGGGACCCCAATGTACTCAGTGCCCCGTCCTCCTGGGTTCCAGGCTGGAGCCAAGGGTATGCCCCGCTCTCCATCCCTGCGCGTGGATGGCGGTCCTGGGCTAGGTCCCAGGCGAAGTCTGAGTCTTCACTCCCTCTCGCCCACAGGAACTGCATTGGGCAGACATTCGCCATGGTGGAGATGAAGGTGGTCCTGGCGCTCACAATGGAGCCGCAGGAAGCTGAAGCTGATCCTGCGCGCGCGCGCGGAGGGCGGACTCTGGCTGCGGGTGGAGCCGCTGAACTCGGGCCCTCAATGACCCTCCACTGCCTGGCCTGTGTCCGCGCTGACCCGACACACCTGCCTTTGTAGATTCCCAAGAATAAAAGTGCTGTTTCCTCTGCCACAGCCTCCCCAGGAGCCATCAGGCGGCGCCTGAGGCCTGCTGAGATCCAGGGGGCTGGGAGTACCTGGTTGGAAGGGACCCTAGTGTCTCTGAGCCCTAGACCCTGACTGTCTCTCCAGCTGACCACAGGGCCCCACGCTGATGGAAGGTTCTCCCAGAGAGCAATTATGGATTTTATCTTTGGGGGAGGTGAGAGCCATGGGAGGTATTTGAGCAGGAGGAGGACCAGGGTTAAAGATGGACTTAAGGGGAACAGTTGAGGCTCTAAGTCATGAAGGAGAACCCATAGAGGCAGATTCATTCCTCCGAGCTGTGGATGCCTCCCAAAGCAGAGATCCATGGCCAGCCCAGAACACGGGAGGAGACCTGGTATCCTCTCCAGGACTCAAGTTCCCTTCCTGCTCTTGTCAAAAGCCCTCCTCCCTTCCCCCCCCCCCCATCTGCCCCTCCCAGTCTGTCTCTCAGGTGACCCCCTGACCTGCCTTTAGGAAGCCCCTCTCTTTCCTTTTGTGGGCCCGTTGATGCTGCCCAGGCAGCCTGTCCAGCAGATGCTGGTTGAGCCCGCACTGTGTACCAGGCCCTCACACAAGTGTGTTTGGAGTGCCCCAGGCCTAGCCCTGACCTTTCACCTCCAAGTTCTCCTTGGGGTGGAGTGGGGGGAGGGCCACCCCTTGACTCTTGAAAATAAAAGCCAGATCATTAGAAACAAAAATCGCCCCCAAGAGTAGGGGTTCCTGAGTCAGACTGCTTGGGTTTAAGTCTCAGCTCTGCTGTGTGGCCTGGGCAAGTCAATTCCCTTTACTGTGCCCTGGTTTCCTCAACTATGCAAAGGAGACACAGTGTGCACCTCAGGGTGGACTACCTGTGCTTGGCACCCAGTAAATGCTCAATAAATGTTGCCATTATTGCTCTTCCTCTCAGAAAGCCTGGCTGTTTATTTTATTTTTTACTTACAATTGACATTCAATATTATTTTGTATTAGTTTCAGATGTACGGCTATCGGTTAGGCAATCGTATACTTTGCAAAGGGATCCCACTGATATTTCAAGTACCCATACCTGACATCATACATGGTTATTACAATATATATTCCCTATGCTGTATATTACATCCCTATGACTATAACTACCTATTTGTATTTAATCCCTTCATCCAACCCCCTAACCCCCCTCCCTTGGGCAACTGTCAGTTTGTTTTCTACATCTATGAGTCTGTTTCTTTATTTTTTTCTTTTTTTTTTTTTTCTGGTATGTGCCCCTAGTGGGAACCGAACCCGGGACTCTCTGGTCAGCAGGCCGACGCTCCAACCGCTGAGCCAAATCGGCCAGGGCTCTATGAGTCTGTTTCAATTTTGTGTGTTTGTTTATTTTGTTATTTAGATTCCACATAAAAGTGAAATCATATGGTATTTGTCTTTGTCTGACTTATTTCACTCAGCATAATACCTTCTAGGTTCATCCATGATGTTGCAAATGGTAAAATTTTATTCTTTTTTATGGTCAAGTAATATTTCATTGTATGTATGTATCACAATGTTTTTATCCACTAGTCTATTGATGGCCTTGTGTGGCTTCCATATCTTGGCTATTGTAAGTAATGCTGCATTGAACATAGGAGTGCATATATTCTTTTGAATTAGTGTTTTGGGTTTCTTTGGATATATACCCAGAAGTGGAATCACTGGCTCATAAGGCAGTTCCATTTTTAATTTTTTGAGGAACCTCCACAATTTTCCATAGTGGCTGCACCAATCTGTATTCTTACCAGTCTGTATTCTTACCAACAGTGCATGATGGTTCCCTTTTCTCCACATCCTCACCAGCATTGTTGTTTGTTGACTTATTGATGATAGCCATTCTGACAGGTGTGAGGTGATAATCTCATTGTTGTTTTAATTTCTCTGATGATTAGTGAGGTTGAGCATCTTTTCACATGTCTATTGGTCATTTGTATGTCCTCTTTGGAGAAATGTCTGTTTAGGTTTTCTGCTTATTTTTAAATTTTTTTTTTTTTTTTTATCCTCACCCGAGGATATTTTTCCATTTTTTGTACAGATAGAGTGGGAGGGAGAGAGAGAGAGAAACATCGACGTGAAGGGACACATCGAGTGGCTGCCACCCGCACGACCAACCAGGGCCGGGGACAAACTGCAACCGAAGTACATGCCCTTAGCGGGAACCGAACCCGGGTCTCTCCAGACCGCAGGCCGACGCTCTAACCGCTGAGCCAAACTGGCCAGGGCTTTTTTTAAATTTTTTTTTTTTTTTTATCTGCTTATTTTTAAATTGGATTGTTTGGTGTGTGTGTGCGTGTGTGCGTGCGTGTGTGTGTGTGTGTTGAGTTGCATAAGTTCTTTATAAATTTTGTATATTAACCCTTTATCAGATGTATCATTAGCAAATATCTTCTTCCATTCAGTGGGTTGTTGATTGGGTTGCAACCAGGGTCTCCAACTCCCTCCTCCCTTGATATATGAAAATAATTCTGAGAAACAGGATGTTCCAGATCACTACCTCAGATATCCAGGTTGAATCACCCTGGGAGTGGAGAACCCCCTCGGTCTCCTTGCGGTTATAACTACACAAGTAGCCAAATCACATTGTCCTCTCTCTCTAAGGGCTGCCAGCCCCTCACTCATAAATCCCCTATATAATCCTGCCTGTTAGAGATACCGGCACTGACCCCGCCTTAGGAGTCAGCCCGGCAGGTAACTTCCCCATAAAGTTCTCTTGCTTGAACCCAGGTGTGTTCCTCCTTCAGCCAACCTTTTAGTTGTCTTTTCATTTTGTTGATGGTTTGCTTTGCTGTGCAAAACATTTTTAGTTTGATGCAACCCAGGTACATGCCCTTGACTGGGAATCGCACCCCCGACCCTTTGGTGGTGGTGGTGGTGGTGGGGTGCGATGATGCTCTAACTGCTGAGCCAAACCAGCCAGGGCAGTCTTTAATTCATTTTGAGTTTTTTCTTGTATATGGTATAAGAAGGAGGTCTAGTTTCATTCTTTGCATGTATCTGCAATTCACCCAACACCATTTATTGAATAAATTGTCTTTACCCCATTGTATGTCCTTTCCTCTTTTGTCATATGTTAATTGACAATATAGGCATTGTTTTATTTCTGAGCTCTGTATTCTGTTTCATTGATCTATGTGTTTATTTGTATGCGGGTACCATGCTGTTTTGATTACTATAGCCTTGTAATGTAGTTTGATATCAGGTAGGGTAATACCTCCAACTTTGTTCTTTTTTCTCAAGATTGCTGTGGCTATATGGGATCTATTGTGGTTTCATAATTTTAGGATTATTTGTTCTAGTTCTGTGATAAACATCATTGGTAATTTGATAGGAAATGCACTGAATCTATAGATTGCTTTGGGTAGTATGGACATTTTAGCAATGTTAATTCTTTCTATCCATGAGCAGGTACATGCTTTCATTTATTTGTATCTCCTTCAATGTCATAATTTTTCAGGTACAGTCTTTTACCTCCTTGATTTATCCGTTATTTTTATGTCCGGCCAATGTGGCTCAGTGGATTGGGCATTGTCCCATGGACTGAGAGGTCCCAGTTTGATTTCCAGTCAGGGCACATGCCCGGGTTGCAGGCTTGATCCCCAGTAGGAGGCATGCAGGAGGCAGCCAATCGATGTTTCTCTCTCACATCGATGTTTGTATCTCTCTCTCCCTTTCTTTATCTCTAAAATATAAATTTAAAAACATATTTAAAAAGCCAAAATCATAGAAACAGAGTAGATTTGTGGTTGCTAGGGGCTGGAGAGTAAGTGGAATGAGAAGATGTTGGCCAAAGGTTACAAACTGACTATGTCTAGTATCCCACTCATTCACATTGACTGCACAACTCTCACTGAATTTAGGTATGGCTATTCCTCTGTGAGCAGGAACAATAAAGACTAGTTTTTTTTAATCCTCGCCCGAGGACATTTTTCAATATTTAGAGTGGGAGGGAGAGAGAGAGAGAGAGAGAGAGAGACATCGATGTGAAAGGGACACATCGAGCGGTCGCCACCCACATGACCCAACCAGGGCCGGGGAACAAACTGCAACCGAGGTACGTGCCCTTAGTGGGAACCGAACCCGGGTCTCTCCAGACCACAGGCCAACGCTCTAACCACTGAGCCAAACCGGCCAGGGCAATAAAGACTAGTTTTTGCCATAAAGCAAAAAAGCATGTGGATGGTGGGAGAGCGAGGTCCCTCTTTTTCCTCAGTGGGGTCTACTGTCTAGAGTAATTGAAATGATGCTTGTCTGCACAAAGAGCAAATGAAATAAAATCGACATAAAAATTGGAAATTTCAAAGCAAGAGAGCCTTGAGGACATGACTCAAGTTCCAAGATAACCTCCTCCAATTGCTGTATGTCTTAGTAGGAGTCATTGGATTTCTGTTTGTTTGGGGATATATTCTTTTGCCTAAAATTTACATTTCTGTCCCCGACAATTTAAATAGTCCCCACCAAATTAGAAAAGAACTAAGGAGTCCATTACCCCTTCCACACATAATGGGGGAATGACGACATCTGTTTTAAGTCTCCTTTCCTCCCTGGGTAAGTCATTTCCTCTTTGGGTGCTTTTAATCATGAGAAAACTCTTCTTTCCCTGGGGCATCCGGGCCTCAAATAGTTAATTATATGGGTGTGTACTGTAACAATCTGAGATAAATGGATGCATTTAGTGCAATGCTTAAATTTTAAACCACAGCATGTTTTTCATTTCCTTTAACACAATAATACAAATATGTAACCCTTTGATTCACTTACTCATATTCTGGTGAATTATTTTCACTACATTATCAGCTGAACACATCTGATAGGGAACTTTATCTTGCTTGCTTTGTGTTTGACTTCTTAGAGCCTGGAACACAGAAGGTACTCAATAAATGTTGGTTTGAATGGATGACTGCATGAGTTCTCAAAGCATGGGGTCAGGTAAATGAAGTAGTTTGTTGGCTCAAACTCTACTGAGTGATGAACTACTACTACCTATCATTTACTAAGTGCCAGCAAGTTTATTTTATTTTTTTTAAAATATGTTTTTATTGATTTTTTTTTTAGAGAGAGAGGAAGGGAGAAGGAGAGATAGAAACATCTATCAGCTGCCTCCTGCACACCCCCTACTGGAAATCCAGCCTGTAATGTGGGTATGTATGTGCCCTGATTGGGAATTGAACTGGTGATCTCTTGGTTCATGGGACGACCTTCAATCCACTGAGCCACCTTGGCTGGGCAGTGCCAGCAAGTGTATATGCATCACATCATGAGATGGTGTTATTACTATCAGCTTCCTCATTCACAGACAAAGACTCAGAGAGGGCAGTTTATTTCACCAAGTTTACACAACCAGAAGTGGCAGGGCCAGGATTTGAACCTGCATCTGTCTGACTGGAGTCAGTGCCCTAAAGCAGGAAGCCATCCTTGCTACTGCACAAATATCCCTTTGCCTATCAATCTGTGTTTAGGAACCTGAAGAGAAACAATCTACACTTGTGGCCAGCTGATCTCTGTTTAATAAATGAATATAATAAATTAAGTGAAAACAACCCCAACAAGTTCCCAGAGAATTCAATGGAAGTGATGTGATGGGTTCTTCTTAGCAGGCAATTAGTAGAAGACATCTGAACCCATCACCTCCAGTCCCACCTCAATGCCCTCTGTGCCCATCAGTCAAGGTCCCTGAGCATTCTTCCTTGAGAACATAGATTAAAAGTATTATAGACTTGACATGTATTAAAGAGCCCAGTGGGACATACATTCTGCACACTTTGCAAACTCTGCATAATAACCTCAAGAAGCCAATTTCAAGTTTTGCTAGTGAACAAGCCATGGGATTTTCAGTGACACCAGGGAGCTCATTAGAAGTTGACTTTTAATTCCCCACTTACCTTTCCTGTGTACAAATTAAAGAATCCCTAAGGAGCAGCTGTAGAGCTGCAAGCAGATGAGGTCTGATGCATAGCTCAGGGCAAGGGTGGAAACAGAGCCACAGTTCACCCCACTTCCCAGCGATAGTCCCCAGATAGTTTCCCTACTTAAGCTCAAACCTAAACTTGGGCATTTGATTAGTATCAAGAGGCACAAGTGGGAATTGGAGTTGGCATTCTCTTTCCCTGAGCCACAAGATGCTCAGAGCACTAAATAGCCAAATGCACTGTGGTGCCCAGGACAGGAGAACCCAAAGGAGGCAAAGCACCTGATGCTGAGCATGGCCACTGTAACTAACCCATGCTACTGACTGTGAGAGGAGATGAAGGTCTCCAGAGTTCTGAGCATGCCAAGGCTTCTACTTCCGCAGTAATGCTTGTGCAATGTGTTATGTAAGTTACTTGATCAACATGTGCTCTCCTCCCCCACTAGACTGGCAGCTCTGAGAGAGTAAGACCACCTGGACTTGCTCACCATTGTGTTTCTGCAGCCTGGCACTTAATAGGTACTCAGTAAATACTTGCAGAGAAAAACAAATTACTCATCACAATTTTATGGCAAGTCTGTGAGCTGTAAAATCCTTCTGAAATGTGAATGGACATTTCCTAAATTTATCTGAAATTCACTTTTCAGGTGTAACTGATGTCACAGAAATCTACCTGCCCTTGTGTGTCATAGCCAGTATCCCCTGTGTGAATGAGTGTTATCTCATGACTGTTGGGATTATGGGGTAGTCCTTGGTAATCTGACACCTGTATGTTATTTTAGGCCATTTTGAGCTGCCCTTCCACCTTGCTGCTCAAGACCCCTGTTATATAGGCTTTCTTCTGTTCCTTGGATGGGCAAGCATCTTCCCACATCGGGTCCTTTGCATACACTGTCTATTCTGCATGGTGCACCCTCCCCCTCCCACTGCCCGTGGAGCAGAATGTCTCAGCTGAAATGCCACTTTGTTCTTGAAACTTCCCCCTCCTCAGCCTGCCCTCTGTGTGGATTAGGTTGTTGGGCTCTCATAGCCAATTGCCTAAGGCTCCTAAGAAAAAAGCAAACTGCTTTCCCTCTAACGGGAGACAAGACATACCAGGAACGAACATATTCCTGCAGATGAGGGACCGACAATACCGTGACATACCCAAAAACCACCTAACACCAGAGGACCAATGATGTTTTAATAACTGATCAGTACTACTTTCAAGGAAAGATCTTGATCAAAAGGAGGAAAATGTAAAAATGAATGAATAAATAAATAAACATAGCCACTTTATTTATTAATTTTTATCTTCACCCAAGGACATTTTTGCATTCATCTTCAGATAGAATAGGAGGGAAAGAGAGAGAGAGAAATATCGATGTGAGAGAGACACATCGGCTGGCTGCCACCCACACGACCCCAACTGGGGCTGGGGACAAACTGCAATCGAGGTACGTGCCCCTAGCAGGAACCGAACATGGGACTCTCTAGTTCGCGGGCCAATGCACTACCCTCTGAGCCAAACTGGCCAGGGCAAATGTAGCCACTTTAAAATGGAGTTGCCAGAGCCCTGGCCGGTTTGGTTCAGCAGTTAGAGTGTCGGGCTGTGGTCTGAGGAGACCCAGGTTCAGTTCCCGCTAAGAGCACGTGCCTCGGTTGCAGTTTGTCCCTGGCCCGGTTGGGTCGTGCAAGTGGCAGCCACTCGATGTGTACCTTTCACGTCGATGTTTCTCTCTCTTCCTCTCTCCCTCTCCCACTCTATCTGAACAACAACAAAAAAATGGAAAAAGGTCCTCGGGTGAGGATAAAAAAAAAGTGTAGCTGCCATAAATAAATGACATAGAGACTGAAAAAAACAATTCAAAGGATCAATGAAACAAAAAGCTGGTTCTATGAAAAGATAAACACGATCGATGGACCTTTAGCCAGACTCACCAAGAAACAAAAAGAGAGAAACCAGCCCTGGCCAGTTTGGCTCAGTGGTTGAGGTCGGCCTGCAGACCAGAAAGTCCCGGTTTCAGTTCCCGCTAGGGGCACGTACCACAAAAAAAAAAAAAAAAAAAAGAGAGAGAGAGAGAGAGAAACCGAATAAACAAAATTATAAACAAAAGAGAAGTAACAACTGACACCACAGAAATATAAATGATCATCGAAACATACTATGAACAATTATATGCCAACACATTGCACAATTTAGGAGAAATGGACAAATTTCTAGAAACACACAGCCTCACAAAACTGAACTGGGAAGAGATATAAAAAACTTGAACAGACCAATAACAACAAAGGAAATTGAAGATGTAATTAAGAAACTTCTAGCAAACAAAAGCCCAGGCATGGATGACTTAACTGGGGAGTTTTACTGAACATTCAAAGATGATCTAATACCCATTCTTCTCTATTCAAAAAAATCCAAGAAGATGAAACACTTCCAAACTCAATTTATGAGGCCAGCATAATCCTAATTCCAAAACTGGATAAAGATACTACAAAGAAAGAAAACTACAGGTCAATATCCCTGATGAACACAGATGCCAAAATCCTTAACAAAATATTAGCAAATTGAATCCAGCAATATATAAAAAATATTATTCATCATGACCAAGTGAGATTCATCCAAGGGATGCAAGTCTGGTACAATATTCACAAATCAATAAATGTGATACACCACATAAACAAAATGAAAGATAAAAAGCATATGATCATATCAATATATGCTGAAAAAGTGTTAGATAAAATCCAGCACCCATTTCTGATAAAAACACTCAGCAATGTAGAAATAGAGGGATCATATCTCAATATAATAAAGGCCATATATGAAAAACCTACAGCCAACATCATCCTCAATGGTCAAAAACTAAAAGCATTCCCCTTAAGAATGGGAACACGAAAGGATGCCAACTTTCACCACTCATTTAACATAGTACTAGAAGTCTTAGCCACAGCAATTAGACATGAAGAAAAAATAAAAGGGATCCAAATTGAAAAGGAGGAAGTAAAACTGTCATTATTTGCAAATGATATGATATTGTACATAGAAAACCCTAAAGACTACATAAAAAATCTACTAGAGTTAATAAATGAATTTGGCAAAGTAGCAGGATACAAAATTAACATCAGGAAATTGACGGCATTCTTATACACCAATGATGAACTCACAGAAAGAGGAACTAAAAAAGCAATCTCATTTACCATTGGAGCAAAAAAATTAAGATACTTAGGCAAAAATTTAACAAAAGAAGTAAAGGACCTCTTCACAGAAAACTCAGATCATTGAAAAAAGAAATAGAGAAAGATATAAAAAAGTGGAAGTATATACCATGTTCATGAATTGGAAGAATTAACATCATTAAAATGTCCATACTACCCAAAGCAATCTATAGATTCAATGCAATTCCCATCAAAATACCAACGACATATTTCACAGAACTAGAAAAAACACTCCAAAAGTTCATAAGGAACCAAAATGACCCCAAATAGCCACAGCAATCTTGAAAAAGAAGAACAAAGGAGGAGGGATCACATTACCAGATATCAGGTTACTCTACAAAGCCACTGTAATCAAAACAGCCTGGCACAAGAACAGGCCTATAGATCAATGGAAAAGAACAGAAAACCCATAAATTGACCCAAGCCAATATGCTTAATTAATATTTGACAAAGGTGGCAAGAGCATACAGTGGAGTAAAGACGGTCTCTCAATAAATCGTGTTGAGAAAATTGGACAGCTACTTGCAAAAAAAATGAAGCTAGACCACCAACTTACACCATACACAAGAATAAACTCAAAATGGATAAAAGACTTAAATGTAACTCAGGAATCCATAAAAATTCTAGAAGAAAATGTAGGCAACAAAATTTCAGACATCATACGCAGCAGAATTTTCACTGGTATAATGCCTAAGGCAAGAGAAACAAAGGAAAAAATGAACACGTGGGACTACATCAAACTAAAAAGCTTCTGCACAATAAAAGAAACAACCATCAAAATGGAAAGGGAACCCACTATATTGGAGAGCACAATTTTCAATGATGTATCAGATAAGGGGTTAATCTCCAAAATATATAGAGTACTCATACAACTCAACAAAAGGAAGACAAAGAATCCAATTAAAAAATGGGCAGAGGAGCTAAATAGACACCTCTCCAAACAGGACATACAAATGGCCAAGAGACATATGAAAAAATGCTCAAGGTCACTAATCATCAGAGAGATACAAATTAAAACAACTATGAGGTATCACTTCATACCTGTCAGAATGACCACCATCAACAAATCATCAAACAAGTGTTGGCGAGGGTTTGGAGAAAAGGGGACTCTAGTACACTGCTGGTGGGAATGCAGACTGGTGCAGCCACTATGGAAAACAGTATGGTGTTACCTCAAAAACTTAAAGATTAAACTTCCACTTGGCCCAGTGATCCCACTTCTAGGAATATACCCTAAGAATCCCGAAACACCAATCAGAAAGAATATATGTACCCCTATGTTCATAGCAGCACTATTTACAATAGCTAAGATCTGGAAACAACCCAAGTGTCCATCAGTAGATGAGTGGATAAAAAAAGCTGTGGTACATGTATACAGTGGAATACTATGCAGCTGTAAGAAAAAAAAATCTCTTATCCTTTGAGATGACATGGAGGGACCTGGAGAGTATTATGCTAAGCAAAACAAACCAAGCAGAGAAAGACAAATATCACATGATATCACTTATTTGTGGGATATAATGAACTAAACAAATTGATGAACAAAAGTGGCCCAGAGACATAGAGGTAGGGTACAGACTGACAAACCTCAGAAAAGGAGGTGTTGAGGGGGAAGAGACAGACCACAGAACTTATATGCATGTATGTATAACCAATGGACATAGACAGCAATGCTGGGGATGGGACGGGGGGATGGGGAGGAGGGTGTCAATGGGGGAAAAAGGAGAAACACCTGTAACAAAAACAAATTAATAAAAATAATTTAAAAAATAAATAAATAAAATAAAATGGCGCTGCCAAGCCAGAGGAACTGCCTTGCACGTCTTATACCTCAAACACTTGTAATATAAAAACAGGGCAAAATAATCTTTGGGCGGGACCTGAAGCAACACTGTTTCTCAAAGTATTGTTTAATTTTTGTTTGTTTGTTTGTTTGTTTTTGTTAATTCTCAACCAAGGATATTTTCCACTGATTTTTTAGATAGAGTGGAAGGGAGAGAGGGTGAGAGAGAAAGAGAGAGAAACATCCATGTGAGAGAGACCCATTGATTGATTGTCTCCTGTACGACCTCTACTGGGGCTGAGGATCGAACTTGAAACCCTTGAGCAGAATTGAACCTGCCAATGCTCTAACTGCTGAGCCACACAGGCCAGGGCTCCAAAAAACTATTTAAAAAGATAACAAGAAAGCAATTATTATGACTACTGGACTGATGACTACCGAACTGAAAATTAAAAACATTATTTAGAATTACTGTCTTTATGTTATGGTATCTTCACTGATAGAAATGCCTTCCTTCTGTTGATGTAATTGTTTGCCTTCTCTTCCTCATATATACCCAATTGCCTTTGTTTCCTAATCAGAACATTATTTGGGCTTCTGTGTGAATCAGTGCTTTCTGAATAGCTGTTCTTATTAATTTCAAATAAATGCTTGTTGCCTGTCACTTTGAAAGGCCTTTTTATTTTAGGTTAATACTTTCCATCCTCAGACTCCTCACCCTCTTTACTAAATTCAGGTATTCATCACCTACCTTCTCACCTCCACTGTAATGTCTGTGAGAGCAGGTATTGTGTCCATCCTGGCATCTGTGGTCTCCCCAGTGATGGGCTCAGATGTTCACATCTGTTGAATACATGGTTTCTGGGGCTGGATTTTCTCTGAACTGGAGAGAATAGTTATCTTATGTATAGTCTTTAGGTAACTAACCAGCTGGCGTGGCCAGTTCTGACTTTACCCAGTTGTCAAAGAGCAGACCAAACATGAGGTGTCCTTTCTCCATTTAGCATCAGACAGCCACTTCTCTCAGAGAAGAGACCTGCTGAGCAAAACATTGACTCAACTTAACTGTCCAATCATTAGTGGGAATTTATCCTATAAATATTTATGGTATACCTAGTTTGTGCTAGAGATGAAAGATGACAAGTAACCAAATTTCTAAGAGCTCCTAGATAAGGGAGGGAGACAGGCAAGTGTACAAGCTATTCAAATACTGAGAGACACTTGCAATGAAGAGGCAACATAAGCTGAGAAGATTACAGCTCCTTTAACCCACTGAGGTAAAAAAAAAAAAAAAAAAGAAAAAGAAAAAAAAAGCAAGCCCTGGCCAGTTTGGCTCAGTGGTGAGAGTGTCGGCCTGCAAACCAGAGAGGCCCAGGTTCAGTTCCTGCTAAGGGCATGTACCTTGGTTGCGGTTTGTCCCTGGCCCTGGTTGGGGTTGTGTGGGTGGTAACCACTCAGTGTGTGTCTCTCACATCGATGTTTCTCTCTCTTTCTTCCTCACACTCTCCCTCCCGCTCTCTCTGAAGATAAATGCAAAAAAAAAAAAAAAAAAAAAAAAAAATCCAGAAAGGAAATCCATTGACAATTAATTTACCTTTACAATAAAGAGTATCTGCAAGATTCACATATTTAGAATCAGACTGAAGACACATCCAGGAGCAGCATTAAAGAGCTTTCTCCTTAGTTGGATTCATTTCTTGGTTGACTATCTGTCTCTCTGATGTCCTTCCCCAATTTGAGTTATGCCAGGAAATCTCCCAAAATGTTCCCTATGTTCTGGGTTGTTTGCTATCCCAGTGTGATAGAACTTACAGGATAATGTTGGCTGACCTTTGTCCAGTTCAGGTTGCCTGCCTTTGCTAAGCTGGCTGCCCAGCCCCTTCCTGGTCTCTTCCCAGCCGACTCTTCCCTGAATTCTAAAGTGATTTTTTTTGTTTGTTTTTTTATTTTTCACTTTTCTTTTATCCTCACCCAAGGACATTTTTTCAATATTTTGTTCAGATAGAGTGGGAGAGAGAGAGAGAGAGAGAGAGAGAGAAACATCAACAAGAAAGGAACATATCGAGTGGTTGTCACCCACAGGACCCAACCAGGGCCGGGGACAAACTGCAACTGAGGTACGTGCCTTTAGCGGGAACTGGACCTGGGTCTCTCCAGACCACAGGCCGATGCTCTAACTGCTGAGCCAAACCGTCCAAGGCTAAGGTGATGTTTCTAAGGTGTCTTCAAGGCACTTTACATTTTGGCCCCAGTCTGACTTCCTAGCTCCCCGACCTCATTCTGGGCTCTTCTTTATGCCTTTGCTCATGCTGGTTCCTTTGCTTGTAATTCCCTCCCTGACAATGTGTGCTGGGGACTATTGTTCACCCTTCAAAGTTCAGCTCAGGTGGCACCTCACCCATTACCTTGCTTGCACTATAGGGTCTCATGGCACCATACAAATCCTTTGTTCATTATTTTCTTCAATGTATATATTTATTGAATATTTACTGTCCTGTTTAATATTTACCATTCTAGGTTCTGGGAACACAGCATGTAACCAGTGAGACATCACGTCTGTCCTCAGAAGGTCTATAGGAATCTAGTGGGAGACACAGACACATAAGCAAATGATGACAACACTGTGTAATGAGGGACTTCAGGAGAAGCAAGGAGTCAGAGAAGCACCTGACCCAGTCAGGGGTGCAGGAAGCATGGTGGGCTCCCGGGAGGCAGTGACATGTGACCTGAGACTGGTTGATTGAGGCAGATGGGAGTGAGTTACAAGGGGTGTGGTGGGATCTGGAGTGAGAGAGAGAGGTTGGCACATTCAAGAAACTGAAAATAGCCCTGGCCGGTTTGGCTCAGCGGTTGGAGCATTGGAGCGTCAGCCTGTGGACCAGAGTCCCGGGTTCGGTTCATCTCATTTTAGCCTTGAGATACAAAATTGGGGGGAGGGTGTTGGAATTGGAGTAGACATGTCCAATTTTCAGTCCTAGGACAGCCTGCCTCTTCTCCCAGAATCCTCCTGTGAGTCTAGACCAATGCTTGTTACTACTTCTCTACAGACAATTCTTCTGGAATAAGGCCAAAGCTCCCTTGCACAGGAGGATGCTCACCTAATCACTATCAACAGTTAGACAAAGAAGGAGATGACAAGAGGGAACTTTGGGTCTCTTCTTCAAGACAGCATATCGTCAGGTCCCTGCCCCCTGCAGAATCTACACCAAACCCAGCCTTTAGTCCATAGCTAATCTCTCACCAGTGCCCTAGCACGTGGACATGATCCAACCATGCATGTTCCTACTCTATAGTTCTATTGATTTCAGTCCCTGTGGGAGGAATTCCCTTTCCCCTGCTATCAGCCAAGAGAATGCCTATTCATCCTTTAAGTCCCAGAGAAAACATTCCTTCCTCCACATTTTCCCATAGTCACCAGCAGGTGTCTCCCTCACAATCCTGCACATTGTGCGGTGGCAGGTGGATCATGGGTCTGGGACTGGATATGATGTATATTTGTGTTCCCAGGGCCTGTAACAGTGCTGGCCACACAGTTCACATTCAATATACAGATGCTTCTCAACTTACAATAGAGTTACATCCTGATAAACCCATCGTAAATTGAACTTATAAGTTGAAAATGCATTTGATATGCCTAACCTACCAAACATCATAGCTTAGCCTACCTCACCTTAAATGTGCTCAGAACACTTATGTTAGCCAATAGTTGGGCTGAATCATCTAACACAATGAAAATACAATGTTGTTTACCCTCGTGATTGTGTGGCTGAATGGGAGCTGCTGTGTATAGCCTCTGCCCAGCATCATGAGAGAGTATAGTACTGCATATTACTAGAAGAATGGCATTGACTGAACGTGTATCACTTTTGCACTGTAAAGTCAAAAAATTATAAGTTGAACCATTGTAACGCAGGGACCATCTAAGCCTCGTATGGAGTTCAATGGCACAGCCATTCCTATTGCCCAGAGTCCAAGCCTGGTGCTGAATGTCCTGTAATAAAACTCAAAGATTTGCCTGTTCCAGACATTTCATATACATGGAATCTAATATGTTATCCTTTATGTCTGGCTTCTTTCACTTACCATGATGTTTTTGAGGTTTATCACATTGTAGCATGTGTCAGCATATGAAAAGATGCTAAAAAATGTAGTCATTAGACTTTCACTTATGAAACTTATGAATCTAGAGTTTCTCTTTATTTTTTTTTTGGTAGTTAATGCTTTAGTTTTTAATCTGAGTAGTAATTACAAGGTATAGCTTTAAAATATATACAAATGTTTTATACAGTCTTGTGTATATATAATATATCTCACAATAAAAAGATTATACAAGAATATAGCTTTATACCAATATATTTATAAACTTAGGCAACATACATTCCCAGAAAAATGTAAATGACCATAACTGTCTCAGGAAAATATAGAAAATCTAAATAAACCTATAACTATTCAAGAAGTAAATTAGTACTGCTAAGTAAAACAAAACATCAATCCCTGCAGTTTTGCCGGTGAGTTCTTTCAAATGTTTAAGGAACAGATCATTCTATAATTTACTCAGAGGAAGAAAATAGAAGGCACACTTCCCAGTTAATTTTACATAACTAGTATGACTTAGACAAGAAAACCAGACAAGAATAGTTTAAGAAAATAAAAGGCCATTTCACTCATGAACATAGAGGTTGAACTAAATAAAATATTACCAAACTAAATCCAGCAATACATAAATAAGACACTATATCATATTCAAGATGGATTAATTTCAGGATATAAAGGTTAGTTTAACATTAAATAACCTAGAAAAACCCTTGCACATATGTACCAGGAGAATTGTGGAAGAATGTTCATAGAAGAATTGATTATATGGCAAAACAATGTAACTGGCTATTAATAGGGAAGGTTAATATAAACATTACCCTGGGAACAGGTTACCAGTTTCTAGCCCTTCACTATGCTATTTACCATGATACCATAATAAATGTGATGGTTGCATTAAATTGTGGAAAAAAAAAAAGTTGCCCTGCAGTTTGGTAGTTAGAGCGTTGGCCCATGGACCAGAGAGTTGCAGGTTCAATTCTGGTCAAGGGCATGTACCTTGCATGTACCTCGGTTGCAGTTCAGTCCCCAGCCCTGTTCAGGGTCATGCGGGAGGCAACCAATTGATATGTCTCTCTCACACAGATGTTTCTTTTTTTTTTTGTCCCCTCACCGAGGACATTTTTCCATTTTTTGTTCAGATAGAGTGGGAGGGAGAGAGAGACAGAGAGAGAGAAACATGGACATGAAAAGGACACATCGAGTGGCTGCCACCCACACGACCAACCAGGGCCGGGGACAATCTGCAACCGAGGTACGTGCCCTTAGTGGGAACTGAACCCACGTCTCTTTGGACCGCAGGCCGATGCTTCAACCACTGAGCCAAACCAGCCAGGGCACATAAATGTTTCTTTCTCTCTCTCTCTCCCTCCCACTCTATCTGAAGATAAATGGAAAAATATCCTTGGGTGAGGATTGAAAAAAAAAAAAACAAAGAAAAGTCATGTTGAGCAAAGAAATCAAGGCACAAATACATAAAATATAATTTTTGTTTACATAAACATCAAAACAGGCCTAAAAGAGAATGATTAACACAAAATTCAAGACAGTGATCATCTCAGGAATAGGGGGAGGGGCATTTAGGTGATTGGAAGTATATGGAAGACTTATGGGATAGTTGGCAAGGTTCTAACTCCTTTCTAGGCTGTTCATCTACTAATTATTCAATATACTATACATTTTTATACTGCTTTCTGTATTTGTGTTACCCTTACAAAAAGTTTAAAAGACAATTAAAAAACTTTTGTTCAAGTGGACATGGACAACAAACTGGGGAAAGGGCAGGGAGGGAGGGGGAGGGGGGAATCAGTGGGGGGAAAAGGAGAAACATCTGTAACAAAAATTAATTAATAAAAAATAAAAAATAAAAAACTTTTGTTTATTAAAAGATATCACTAAGTAAGTGAAAGGCAATCCACAGAGTGGAAATAGATATTTGGAATATGTGTCTCTAACAAAGAACTCATATCTAGAATATGTGAAGAACTGTGAATAAATAAAATGACAGCTCAACAATAAAATATGTGCCCTGTATGGGCACTTCACAAAAGAGGAAATGCAAATGGACAATTAAAATATAAAAATGGCCCCAATAGCCCTGGCTGGTTTGGCTGAGTGGTTAGAGCGTCGGCCCATGGACCAGAGAGTCCCAGGTTCAGTTCCCGCTAAGGGCACTTACCTCGGTTGAGGTTTGTCCCCAGTACTGGTTGGGGTCATGTGGGTGGCAACCACTCAATGTGTCTCTCTCACATCGATGTTTCTCTCTTTCTCTTCCTCCCTTTCTCCCTCCTGTTCTATCTAAAGATAAATGCAAAAATATCCTTGGGTGACGATAAACAAAAATGGCTCCAATATCTATAGTCATCAGGCAAATGCAGATTAAAGCCACAATGCAATACTACTGCATACCCACCAGAATGGTTAAAATGAATATACCTATATTAAGTGTAGACAAAGATATGGGACAACACTGGTGGCAGTGTCAATGAACAGTGTCAATGACATAACCACCTAGAAAAAGTTTGGCACTATCTACTGAACTGAATATGTGAATCATATGACCCAGTCTCAGGTATATACCTAAAAGAAATGTGTATGTGTGTGTGTGTGTGTGTGTGTGTGTGTATACCAAAGAACGTGAACAGGAGGGTTTTTAGCAACACTGTTTATAATAGTTCTAAAGTGGTAACTACCCAAAAATCTATCAACAATAGAATGGAAAAATAAATTATGGTATGTTCACACAATGGAATACTATATAGCAATGAGAATGAATGGACTGCAATTATATAGAACAATATGGATAAACCTTACAAATATAATGTTGACAAAAGACGCCAGCAACAAAAGAGCACATATTGCATGGTTGCATTTATATAAAATTTAAAAATGGGCAAAAGTAATATATAGTGTTGGAAGTCATTGAGGTGTACAATTAAGATTATGTATTTTTTTGTACATATGTACAGAGGGTCTGGATGATATTATGGTTGGTGAAATTAAGCCACTGACTGAGGAATCTGATTGATTTTCCACTTCTAAGTACGTGACTTCAGGATGATGATCATGGAGATTTCCAGGAAAACAAGCTAAATCTTCAGCAACATTACCCTTTGGAGTTTCTAAAATTGTGTCTATTTTTTCCTCTGCTGTAGTGAGGGAAAGCTGAGAAGCCTCTCCACAATGCCATGAGTTGGTCAGTTCTATAGTTTCTCTTTAAAAAAGAAAAATAAAAGAAAAAATGCTCAATATTGTTAGTAAAATGTAAATCAAAATCACAATGAGACACCACTTCACACCCATTAGAATAAATATAATATAAAAAAATACACAGAAAACAGTAAGTGTTGACATGTGCATGGAGAAACTGGAGCCATCATCCACTGGTGAAAAAATGTAAAACAGGCCCTGGCTGGTTTGGCTCAGTGGTTAGAGCCTCGGCCTGCGGTCCAGACAGACTGGGCTCGGTTCCCGTTAAGGGTGCATGCCTCGGTTGCGGTTTGTCCCCAGCCCTGGTTGGTCATGCGGGTGGCAGCCACTCAATGTGTCCCTTTCATGTCGATGTTTCTCTCTCTCTCCCTCCCTCCCACTCTATCTGAGCAAAAAATGGGAAAATGTCCTCGGGTGAGGAAAAAAAAAGTAAAATGGTGCAGCCATTTTACTGAAAAACAGTTTGGCAGTTTCTCAAAGTAAACTATAGAATTACTGTATGACCCAACAAGTCTACTCCTGGATATAAACAAACCTTGTATGCAAATATTTACAGCAGCACTGTTTATAACAGTCAAAAGGTGAAAATAACCCTAAAAGGTCTGAGCCAGTGGGAGATCACATCCACAACACAAGGCCAGTGTAGAGCCAAATGGCTTTATTGCATATGCCTGGGTGTAGGCGGGCTGACTCCTTAAAAAAGAGCTCAGCCTCGAAATCTCTTTGTTCTCTGGTTTTTATAGGCCCAAACTACAGAAACTAAAAAAACTACATTAAAAAACAAAACCAAACCCGCATTCTCTTGGCACTGCGTAATTGGTGTCAGGGCTGATACAAGCTGTCTCAGAGGTAAGGAGTCTGCTCCAGCAGAGGTCTGGGCCATCATTAATCTCCTTCTTTTGTAAGGTCCCTTCAAGTTTCCCAAGGCCGTCATTTGCTGTCTCTTGGCCTGCCGGAGCAGTGCAACGCAATGAAACTACAAGCACACACTGCTGGGAGTGAGAGGGAGCTTTGCGAGGTAGCAAATGCTCCAATTCTCTGGATGCGGTCCCATTTATTTGCAGATTGGTACCCCCAGGTCACAAGTGGATTTAAGTAAATTATTTCCTTGAGATGGCATTACTGCATACACCCTAGCTTTGTCTCTTGCCTTTTACAGGAAGAGACCTCCAAGCCAAAAGATAACAAACTCTCATTCACATGCAAATGAAGTGCCCAACACACCTGGGTGGGCCAGGTCCCCCCAACCCCCCAGGATTTCCAGAATGCTAGCACAAAGTTGAGAGTGCTTAACACAAGGTTGAAAAACGTCCGCCCTGACTGGTTTTGCTCAGTGGTTAGAGCGTCGGCCTGCGGTCCAGAGAGACCGGGGTTCGGTTCCCACTAAGGGCACGTGCCTTGGTTGCAGTTTGTGCTGGTGGCGACCACTCAATGTGTCCCTTTCATGTCGATGTTTCTCTCTCTCTCTCTCTCCCTCCCACTGTCCCTCCATCCGTCCCTCTCTCCCTCCCTCCCTCCCACTCTATCTGAACAAAAAAATGAAAAAATGTCCTCGGGTGAGGATTAAAAAAAAACACAAAAAATGTTCATCTTTCAACCCCCCCAACCCCGGTGTTTACGTGCAGGAATAACTGGTCAGAATGGAGTTTAATTTTGTTAAAATATTATTAACCCTTTCAAACCCAAATGTCCATCAACAAAAGACAGGACAAACAAATGTGGTATTATGTGGTAATGAAATATTATTCAGAAATTTAAAAAATGAATTACTGATACATGAATGAATCTGAAAACAATATAGTGAGTGAAAGAAACCAGACACAGAAGTCTGTAAAATTCCACCTATATTACATTTCCATAATAGATAAATTTATATATAGAGAAAGAAGATTAGTGATGCCTGGATCTGGAGGAGAAGTGGAAAGTATGTGTGTGTGGGGGGGGGGGGGGGGGGGGGGGGGGGGGGCGAGAGGTGAGTGCTAAAATGTACAGGATTTCTTTTTGGTGAAAATATTCTAAAATTGGTTATGGAGGTAGTTGCACAATTCTGTGAAACCTTTGGATTGTATACATACAATGCAATATTTTTCAGCCATACAAAGAAATTAAATCTTTTTATGTGTGCTCAGGGCCATTTATGTTCATTAGTTTTGCCCTGGAGCCAGGTTACCTAAATCAAATCCTAGATCTGCCAATTCAGGCTGTATGATGATAGGCAAGTGAAATTGTCAGTTTCCTTGCTCTTTGAGCTTTGGTGAATTATAGGACATTGCATGCTTACCACAGCTCCAGCTACATAACAAATACTTAATATCTATAACCATTATTAGTCATAGAATATTTTAAAACTTCTTCATAGAAAAACTTGGGTGCACCCTATCCTCTGTCAACCAAGAGAGACAGGTCTGAAGAAAGGTAATGATCTTGAGACACAATTCTTTCCCATGGGGTGTGCTAGGCTCAAAAGCTTCACTAGGGAAGATGAGTTAATTATATTCATTCTAACAAGGTTCTCTGGGCATCATTTCCCAGAGGCTAGAGAGTCTGGTATAAATCTGATGTAGTGATTCTTCTGTGTGCTCCCAGAGAAAACATATTCCTGCTCCACAGTCACAAGACAAACTTGAGGTAGCAGCAGTCCCAAACTCCTGGAAACACAATACCTGGGGGCTGAGAAGTCCTGGGATCTGATGGAGGTAAAGTAGTCATTGGTCAAGTAAGTGTGTCAGGTAGACAAGTTGCAGGGGAGTGGTCTTACTGCCCTGGAACTTCCCCTCAGAGGTTGGGGTGCTCGCTGCTCAGTTTCACCCACAAGGACTTATGGTGCTCTGTATCAGAGCCTCATGGGTGGTCAAGAGACTAGACAGCAGAACCAGAGCCTGGGCTGGATCCTGGTTCCAAGCAGGAGTTAGTTTGGCTGCTTCATGGGGTTGCGGAGGCCTCAGTGGAACAATAGGAGTCAAGTGGTTAGCTCAAAGGTGGATTGCATCAAATAGGTATCATTGTCTTGCTCAAAGTTTGTGTGGGTGCTGCAGAAGAAGAGAGTTCATGGGGCTTTCACCTAGATCAGTGATTCTCACGGGGGTGGATACTGAACCTTCCCCAAGTGGCCTCAAGACATTTTTGCAGCTAGAGTGGGAGGGGTCAGCTACTGCCATCCACTGGGCTGAGGCCAGGGGTCAACTTCCTACAACAATACACCAGCATCCCCACCACAGAAAAGATCCGGCCCCAAATGTCAGTAGTTTCCAGGTTAAGAACCCCTCAGCTCCACTCAGTGGAAGGGGGTCAGGAAAGCCGCCCTGCAGAAGGAAAGGCAGTGTGGGTGAGGCGGGGCAGCGGGTGTAAAGGCTCTAAGGCAGGAGACAGAAGCAGGAAGATGGAAACTGAAGATGTCTGGGAGTGAGAGGAGCAGCGGTGAGCCATGGCAGGGTGAGCTGGGGTAAGACCCCCACTTATGTTTTCAGTCACGTTGACTGTAGGATGGACAAGCACTGCAGGGGTGAGAATGGCCATGGAGAGAGCACTCTATGATGGATCATCCAGGAGGGAGATAATGGTGGCCTGGATTGAGGTGCTCACTCTGGGAACAAATTTTCTACTTCTGTTCAAGAGGTGAAGATGATCTTTTAACTCCACAAATTAGGAATCAATGGGGTGTAAGAGGCAAGAGAGGAGCTGGTGTGCTGGCGAGGGTTGTGCAGGTTGTGCACCCTGTGGAATTGGGCAGTGCATGATTCCCAGGGCCAACCCCAGCAGCTCTGGTGGGGAGATCCCATTTCGGACCTCGTAAGACTGGAGTGCCCGGGAAAGAAGGTGTCTGGGAGTGATGTCCAGGAAACAACAGTATAACCAAGTAGGATTTTGGAGATAAGTGAGTGCTGGAGTTAGAAATTCAGAGTCATTGAATCAAATGTGTAAGGGAGTGTAGAAGATGACAGAGTCCTCTGCATCAAGACACCTGCCACCTGCATCATAAATATTTTCACTCCTCAAATGTGCCTTGAGCCGAACGTGGCATCCAGTGTATGGATTGCTGGATAAACAGCACTCCTGGGTTCTGAGCATAGGACTCCAGAGATACAAAAAGCAGACATGTCTCGCAGAAAAACGCATGCACGCCTCTCAGCCCTTGGTGGAAGAGGATGGTCACTGCAAAACTTTGAAGAGTCTATTATTTTTCACATATATTTGCTGCTGCTCCCTGGGAGAGATTTCTACCTCTCTACCTCCTTGACACCAGGCTTAGCCATTGAAAAGTGAGCAAAGGTGAGAGGAGAGTATTTCCTGGCAGAAGCTCTTAGGAGCCAGCGTACAATTCACTTTTGCCACTGTTCCAATAACTGGCAGTGTCCCAGACAGAGCTTTGTCCGCCAGTCTGAATCCCAGAGTGAACTCATCGCAGATTACACCCAAGCACCCTGTGATAGATATGTAGCCTGAGTAAGAAATAAGCCTTCATTGCTCTCAGCCACTGAGGTTTGGGCATGTATGTTACTGCAGCATTATTTAGCCTAAACTGAGCCTGATCCTGTCCTGCCCCCAGCATTGTTGTCTATGTCCATTGGTTATGAATACATGCACATATGTTCTTTGGTTTAACTCTTCCCTCTCCTCCTCCCACCACCCTCTTCTGAGCTTTGTCAATCTGTTCCCTACTTCCACGCCTCTGGGTCTATTTTGTTCATCAGCTTATTTTGTTCATTATTTTCCACAAGTAACTGAGATCATGTGATATTTGTCTTTCTCTGATTGGCTTATTTCACTTAGCATAATACTCTCCAGGTCCCTCCACATCGTCTCAAAGGATAAGAGATCTTTCTTTCTTTCTTCTTCTTTTTTTTAGTCCTCACCCGAGGACATTTTTCCATTTTTTGTTCAGATAGAGTGGGAGGGAGAGAGAGGAAGAGACAGAGAAAGAGAAGCATCAACGTGAAAGGGACACATCAAGTGGCTGCCTCCCGTACAACCCAACCAGGGCCATGGACAAACTGCAACCAAGGTACGTGCCCTTAGCGGAACCGAACCCGGGTCTCTCTGGCCCGCAGGTCAACACTGTAACCGCTGAGCCAAACCAGCCAGGGCATCTTTCTTATACCTGCATAATATTCCATTGTATAAATGTACCACAGCTTTTTTAATCCACTCATTTATCAATGGACACTCGCCTGTTTCCAGATTGTAAATAGTGCTTCTATGAACATAGGGGCATATATATTCTTTGTGATTGATGTTTCGGGCTTCTTAGGATATATTCCTAGAAGTTGGATCACTGGGTCAAATTGCAGATCAATTTTTACTTTTTTGAGGAAACACCATAGTGTTTTCCATAGTGGCTGCACCAGTCTGCATTCCCACCAATAGTATTCTAGAGTCCACTTTTCTCCACACCTACACCAGCACTTCTCATGTGATAATTTGTTGATGGTAGCCATTCTGATAGGTGTGAGGTGATACCTCATAGTCGTTTTAATTTGCATCTCTCTGATGGTTAGTGACAGTGAGCATTTTTTCATATGTCTCTTGGCCATTTAAGTCCTCTGCCCATTTTTTAATTGGATTCTTTGTCTTCCTTTTGTTGAGTTGTATGAGTACTCTATATATTTTGGAGATTAACCCCTTATCTGATGATCTTCGGCAATTATGGTCTCCCAAATAGTAGGTTTCCTTTTCATTTTGATGGCTGTTTCTTTTGCTATGCAGAAGCTTTTTAGTCTGATGAAGTCTCGTGTGTTTATTTTTTCCTTTGTTTCTCTTGCCTTAGGCATTATATCAGTGAAAATTCTGCTGTGTTTGATGTTTGAAATTTTCTTGCCTACATTTTTTTCTAGGATTCACAAGTCACATTTAAATCTTTTATCCATTTTGAGTTTATTCTTGTGCATGGTGTAAGTTGGTGGTCTAGCTTCATTTTTTTTTGCAAGTAGCTGTCCAATTTTCCCAACACCATTTATTTATTTTTTCATTGATTTTTTATTTTTATTTATTTTTTAATCTTTATTGTTGAATGTATTGCAGATGTTCCTCATTTTTCCCCCATTGACTACCTCCTCCCCACTCCAGCCCTCCTCCGGCCTTTTCCCACACTACTGTCTGTGTCCATTGGTTAAGCATATAAGTTCTTTGGTTTATTTCTTCCCACCCCCCAAACCCCTTCTCTTTGAGGTTTATCAGTAGAGCAACCAATTTGTTCTTCTTAATCCCTTCACCTTTTTTACCCATTCCCCCAACCCCCTCCCATCTGGCAACCAACAAAATGTTCTCTGTATCTATGAGACTGTTTCTGTTCTGACTGTTCATTTTGTCTGTAGATTCCATTGCCAATAGATATGTATTCATTGTCATTTTGTTTGTTCATATATTTTATCTTTTTCTTCAAAAAGACCCTTCAACATTTCATATAATAATGGTTTGGTGGTGATGAACTCTTTTAACTTTTTCTTGTCTGGGAAACTCTTTATATGGTCATCGATTCTAAATGACAGCTTTGCAAGATAGAGTAATCTTGGTTGTAGGTTCTTGCTTTTCATCACTCTGAATATTTCTTGCCCCTCCTTCAGGCCTGCAAAGTTTCTTTTGAGAAATCAGCTGGCAGGCTTATGGGAACTCCCTTGTAGGTAACTAACTGCTTTTCTCTTGCTGCTTTTAAGATTCTTTCTTTGTTTTGAACCTTTTGCATTTTGATGACGATGTGTCTTGGTGTGGGCCTCTTGGGGTTCATCTTGTTTGGGACTCTCTGTGCTTCCTGGACTTGTATGTCTGTGTCCTTCACCAAGTTAGGGAAGTTTTCTGCCATTATTGTTTCAAATAGGTTTTCCATTTCTTGTTCTCTCTCTTCTCCTTCTGGCACCCCCAAGATGCGAAGGTTGGCACGCTTGAAGTTGTCCCAGAGGCTCCTACACTAGCCTCATTTTTTTGGCTTCTTTTTTCTTTTTGCTGTTCTGACTGGGTGTTTTTTGATTCCTTGTATTCCAAATCGACAGTTTGCTTCTTGGCTTTACGTACTCTACTATTGAATCTGTGTAAATTATTCTTTATTTCAGTTAGTGCCTCCTTCATTTCTGACTGGTCCTTTTTAATGCTCTTGAGGCCCTCACTAAGTTCATTGAGCATCCTTATAAGCAGTATTTTGAACTCAGCATCTGTTAGGTTGCTTATCTCCATTTTGCTTAGTTCTTTTCTTGGGGTTTTGTTCTGTTCATTTGGGACCTGTTTCTTTGTCTCCTCATTTTGGCTGCCTCCCTGTCTTTGTTTCTGTGTATTACTTAACGAGAGGTATGGGGCTATCTGAGACCAGATACTGCTTGTTTGAAAGAATTTAGGAAAACCTGAAGCAGGATCCAAGACAGGCCAATCCTATGGTTAAGCAAGTGGCAACAGCTTGGGTGGACCTGAAAGTTGGGTGGATTGGGGCCTCAGGGAATCACCAGGGCAGGGCAACCAGTGTGAGCCAGGTTGCTGGAGTCCCAGATATGGCAGCTGTCTGCAGTTCCAGGGAAGGGCTCACCAAAGGAACAAGGCCTCTGACAGCACATCTGTCCTGGAGAAAGCCCCCTCTGCAGCCCTTTCTCCAATGCCAAACAGCTCAGTTTTTCTCTGTATGTCTCTGGTGCCCCTCGAGCTGCCTCCCCTCCAAGCTTAGAGGGAGTGAGTCTGATAAGTTTGTGCGCGGGCCCTTTAAGGAGCTGCCTGGGGCTCCAGCCGCCTCAGCCTCCCTGAGCCTGAGTTCCTGCTGGTTTTTCCAGCCAGAAGTTATGGGTATTCTCTTCCTGGCACTGGAACCCTGAGAGGGGCACCTGGTGTGGGACGAGGACCTCTCCGTCCTCAGGAAGGACCTTCCCAGCCAAGGTATCCTCCTGATTTTCATCTGCCACCCGTGTGCGTGGGACTAACCCGTCACGACTCCGCCTCTCCTACTAGTTTTGATGTGGCTGCTGCTTTAATTTCGTAGTTGTAGGACTTTCATTCAGCTTGATTTCAGGGGGTTTTGAATGATGGTTGTTCTTTGGTTTAGTTGTAACTTTGATGTGGTTGTGGGAGGACGGGATACTGCGTTTACCTACGCCGCCATCTTCCCAACACCGTTTATTGAAGAGACTGTCTTTACTCCATTGTATGCTCTTGCCACCTTTGTCAAATATTAATTGGGCATAATGTTTTGGGTCAATGTCTGGGCTCTCTGTTTTATTCCTTTGATCTATACAGCTGTTCTTGTGCCAGTACCAGGCTGTTTTGATTACAATGGCTTTGTAGTTTAACCTAATATTCAGAATTGTGATCTTTCCTACTTCGTTCTTCTTTTTCAAGATTGCTGTGGCTAATCAGGGTCTTTTTTGTTTCCATATGAACTTCTGAAGTATTCCATTGTGTATATGCACCATAGCTTTTTATCCACTAGTTCTGTGAAATATGTCATTGTTATTTTAATGGAGATTGCATTGAATCTATAGATTGCTTTGGCTAGTATGGACATTTTAATAATGTTAATTCTTCCAATCCATGAACATGGTATATGCTTCCACTTTTTTATATATTGCTCTATTTCTTTTTTCAATGCAGTAGTTTTCTGCAAATAGGCCCTTTACTTCTTTGGTTAAGTTTATTCCTAGGTATCTTAATTTTCTTGCCTCAATAGTAAATGAAATTTTTTTTTTTTAGTTTCTCTTTCTGTGAGTTCATTATTGGTGTATAAGAATGCCATTGATTTCCTTTGTATTGTGCTACTTTGCTGAATTTTTTATTAAATTGAGTAGATTTTTGATGGAGTCTTTAGGATTTTCTATATACAATATCATGTCATCTGCAAATAATGACAGTTTCACTCCCTTCTTTCCACTTTGGATTCCTTTTACTTTTTCTTTATGTTCAATTGCTGTGGCTAAGATTTCCAGAACTATGTTAAATAAGAGTGGTAAAAGTGGGCATCCCTGTCTTGTTCCTGTTCTTAAGGGAAATGCTTTTATTTCTTGCCCATTGAGTATGATGTTGGCTGTAGGTTTTTTATATGTGGTCTTTATTATGTCAAGATATGGTCCCTCTATTTCCACATTGCTGAGCATTTTTATCAGAAATGGGTGCTGGATTTTGTCGAATGCTTTTTCAGCATCTATTGATGTGATCATATGTTTTTATTTTTTATTTTGTTTATGTTGTTTATCACATTTATTGATTTGTGAATATTGTACCAGCCTTGCATCCCTGGGATGAATCCCACTTGGTCATGGTGAATGATTTTTTTAATGTATTGTTGGACCCAATTTGCTAATATTTTGTTAAGGATTTTGGCATCTATGTTCATCAGGAATATTGGCCTGTAGTTTTCTTTCTTTGTAGTGTCTTTGTCTGGTTTTGGAATTAGAATTATGCTGGCCTCATAAAATGAGTTTGGAAGTCTTTCTTCTTCTAGGACGTTTTGGAATAGTTTGAGGAGAATGGGGGTTAATTCTTTTTTGAATGTTCAGTAAAATTCCCCTATGAAGCCGTCCTGGCTTGGGCTTTTGTTTGCTGGGAGTTTCTTGATTACATCTTCAATTTTCTTAGTTATTATTGGTCTGTTCAAGTTTTCTATCTCTTTCCAGTTCAGTATTGGAAGAATGTGTGTTTCTATAAATTTGTCCATTTCACCTAAATTGCCCAATTTGTTGGCGTATAATTGTTCATAGTATTTTTTTACTATCCTTTGTATTTCTGTGATGTCAGTGGCTACTTCTCCTTTTTGGTTTCTGATTTTGTTTATTTGGGTCCTTTCTTTTTGTTTCTTGGTGAGTCTGGTAAGGGACCATCAATCTTTATTATCTTTTCAAAGAACCAGCTCTTTGCTTCATTGATCTTTTGAATTGTTTTTATAGTTTCTATGTCATTTATTTCTGTTCTGACCTTTACCATTTATTTCCTTCTACTTGCTCTGGGTGTATCGTTTTGTTTATATTCTAGTTCTTTAAGTTGTAGGGTTAGATAGTAAATCAGAAATTTTTCTTGTTTCTTAGGTAGGCCTGTAGTGCTACAAACTTCCCTCTCAGAACTACTTTCACTGCATCCCATAGATTTTGTGTGGTTGTGCATTCATTTTATTTGTTTCTAGGAAGTTTTTTATTTCTTTCTTGATCTTCTTGGTAACCCAGTCATTGTTTAATAACATGCTATTTAGCCTCCATGTGTTTGAATGTTTTTGCTGTAATTGATTTCTAGTTTTGTGCCATTGTGATCTGAGAAGATGCTTGGTATGATTTTAATCTTCTTGAACTTGTAGAGACTTAGTTTGTGTCCTAACATGTGATCTATCTTTGAGAATGTTCCATGTGCAATGAAGAAAAATGTGAATTCTGCAGTTTTGTGGTGTAATTTTCTAGATATCTATTAAATCCATTTGCTCAAGTGCATCATTTAGTTTCTGTTTTCTTGTTAATTTTTTTCCTCTAGAGCAGTGGTTCTCAACCTGTGGGTCACAACCCCTTTGGGGGTCAAACAACCCTTTCATAGGGGTCGCCTAAAATCATCAGAAAACACATATTTCTGATGGCGATTCATAACAGTAGCAAAATTACAGTTATGAAGTAGCAATAAAAATAATTTTATGATTGGGGGTCATCATAACATGAGGAACTGTATTAAAGGGTTGTGGCATTAGGAAGGTTGAGAACCACTGCTCTAAAGGATCTATCCAGGGATGTCAGTGGATGTTGAAGTTCCCTGTTATGATTATATTGCTGTTGATTTCTCTTTTGAAGTCCTCCAGAAGTTTTAAAATGTATTTTGGTATTCCTATATTAGATGCATGTATGTTTACCAAGGTTATATTCTCCTGTTAGATAGATCTTTTCTATATTATGTAGTGGCCTTTGTCTCTAGTTATGGCATTCATTTTGAAGTCTATTTTAGCTGCTATCCAGCTTCCCTCCCCCCCCCCCCTTTCCTTTTGTTTGGAAAGTTTTTTATCCATCTCTTCACTTTCAACCTGTGTGAGTCTTTTGTTATGAGGTGGGTCTTTTATAAACAACATCTATATGAATCATGCTTTCTTATCCATTCAGCTACTCTGTGTTTTTTTCTTTCTTTTTTTTTTATCCTCACCTGAGGACATTGTTTGCATTTATCTTGAGAGAGAGAGGAGAAAGAGAGAGAGAGAGAGAAACATCGATGTGTGAGAGACACATTGAGTGGTTGCCACCCACACAGCCCCAACCAGGGCCGGGGACAAACTGCAACCGAGGCACATGCCCTTAGCGGTAACCAAACCTGGGTCGCTCTGGTCTGTGGGGCTACACTTCAACTGCTGAGCCACACCGGCCAGGGCTACTCTGTATTTTTTGATTGGAGCATTTAATCCATTTATGTTTAAGGTTATTATTGATATGTACTTATTTATTACCATTTTTGTTTATTATGGTTATGTTTCTCTTCCTATTTGTTCTGCTTATTACAGCAGTATTTTTACCATTTCTTGGAGTGCTGGTTTGGTGCTAATATATTCATATATTCCCTTAGCATTTTTTTTTTTTTTTCTTATCTGGGAAGCTCTTTATCTCACCTTCTATTTTGAATGATAGCCTTGCTGGGTAGAGTAGTCTTGGATTCAGATCCTTGTTTTTCATGACCTTGATTACTTCATGCCATTCCCTTCTGGCCTGTGGTGTTTCTGTTGAGAAGTCAGCTGATAGCCCTATGGTGGTTCCTTTGTAGGTAACCTGCTGCTTCTCTCTTGCTGCCTTTAGGATTCTCTCTTTGTCTTTAATTTCTGGCATTTTAATTATGATGTGTCTTGGTGTGGGCCTGTTGGGGTTCTTCTTACTTGTGGCTCTCTGTGCTTCTTGAACTTGATGCCTTTTTCCTTTGCCAAGCTAGGGAAGTTTTTTGTCACTATTTCTTCAAATATAGTCTCTAAACCTTGCTCATTTTTTTTTCTTCTGGAACTCTTATGATGCGGATGTTATTATGTTTCATATCGTCCCACAGTTCTCTTAGGCTGTCTTCCTGTTTTTTAATTGTTTTTTCTTTTTGGTTCTCTAACTGGGTGATTCTTCCCTACCCTGTCTTCTAACTCACTGATCCATTCCTCAACTTCCTCTACTCTGCTTGTTCCTTCCAATGTGTTCTTTATTTCTGCTATGTCATTCTTCATTTCCAATTGGTTGGTTTTCAATGTTTCTATATCTTTACTCATGTTGTTGAGTTTCCTCATGATTATTACTCTGAACTCTAACTCTGATATCTTATTTAATTCCACTTCATTTATTTCTTTTTCTGTAGAATTGTCTTGTTCTTTCATTTGGGATTTGTTTCTTTGTTTCACCATTTTGGTTGTCTCAGTGGGTTTTGGAGCCTGCCAAATTTCCACTGTGGGTTCTGTTGTTCCTCTGGTTGTGGCTCCATCTACTGGGGTTAGATGAGTGTGGGAGAGCCTGCGTTAAACACCACTGCCAAGTCTTACTTTCCTGGGTAGATTTGCAAGCCAAGGAAAAGTTCAGTTATCCTCTAGCTTTTTTGCCTGGAGGCTATTAGTCTCAATTACTTGATGAGCTTTGATTTGTAGCCCTCAGCTGAATGTAAAATCCCTCAGATGTAAGAGGATTTCCAGCAGGTGGGGCACTTGCTTGCTATTAGACTCTAGATGTTAATGAGCCTCAATTTGCATTTCTCTGCCTTGGCCTGCTGGTGTTGAATTCCTGAGGGAGGGGCCCTTGCTTCTTCCCAGGGCTCTGGGAAGGGGCTCTTTGAGTAATATGGCTACTGTCCTGTGAAGGAGTTATTCAGCACAAAACTCCTGGTATCCTCCCCTCCAGCTCTCTTCTGAGCCAGAAGCCCTGGACTCTCTCCATACAGTTCCAGTCCAGTCCACCCTCCCTCTGCTGGAGCCCAAGGTGAGTGGCTGTAGCTGATTTGGTGTTTTTTTAAATCCCCACTTTCTCAGTGGGAAGCACACACAGATAATACAGTTCTCCACTGCTGTTCATGGGCTCCCAGCCTACCCTCATTTGCCTCTGCAGTTCCTACCAGGCTTGATTTGGTGTCCTTTTTCTGTCCCTGGTTATATGGGTTCTCCCCAGCTGCTTTTCAGTTGGTTTTTCCTGTCAATTTGTCTTTATTTTAGTTATAATTCCAGTTTGGTCCTGGGAGACAGTCTGTGTACCTTCCATTCATTCCACTTCCATTTTTCATCCTTGTACAGTACAGTATTGTTAACTATGGTTGCCACGATGTTCATTACATACCTAGGATTTACTTACTTTAAACTGAAAATCTGTACCTTTTGATTCCCTTCATTCATCTTACCCACACCTCCCCTCCCCACCTCTGGTAATCATCAGTCTGTTCTAAGAGATCTCAACTCTCAGAAAAATACATAAGGTTCAAAATTTTACATCTTAACCCATCAAATCTTCACAACAACTCTGGGGCAGATACTATTATTATCATGATTTTACACATGGGAAAACTAAGACAGAGAGATTAAGTAACTTGCCTAATGTCATACAACTAGTAAGTGGCAGAACTGGGATTTAAACCAAGGCTGTCTGGCTTTGTGGTTAATACCCTTGTTACTCTATTATTTATATTTATTTTAAAAAATAGAACCTGGAAATATTTATGCTGTTTATTTTTATTTTATTTCTTTTTCTCCATCTTTATTGAGGTACAATTGACTGATAAAAATGACATATGACTGCTCGGTCAGTGTGGCTCAGTGGATTGAGTGTCATCCCATGGACTGAGAGGTCCCAGATCAATTCCCAGTCAGGGCACATGCCCAGGTTGTGGGCTTGATCCCCAGTGAGGGGTGTGTGGGAGGCTGCCAATCAATGTTTCTCTCTCACATTGATGTCTCTATCTCTCTCTCCCTTCCTTGCTCTCTAAAAAAATCAATAAAAACATATTTTTTAAGAAAAGATATATGATTAGGTGCATACTTGATGAGTTGATGCACTATAAAATCATTGCCACAGTCAAGTTCATTAACATGACACATTTTGATAGCATCACTAAGAATTCCCACTAATAAAAATAATTGTCCATATAACATGTCAGGTATGAATTTAAGCCCTTTGTGCATATTTTTCTCATCTAATCCTTATAACAAGCCGTAGAAGTAAGAATTATAATAACATATGAGGAAACTGAGGCTCAGAGAAGTTGAGATGCATCTGGAAAGGTGAGTGGGAAGGACAGCAATGAGGTGACTCTTTTCCTCCCTAGGACTCCATCCACTGTTGATACCCTTGCTTTTTGTTTTAGAACTACCTGGACATGAGCAATCAGACTCAATTCTGTGAATTCATCCTCCTCGGTCTTTCCGAGCAGCCCTTGTCACAGCAGGTGCTCTTTGGGCTGTCCTGCAGCCTGTATCTGATTGGGTGCCTGGGGAATCTGCTCACCATCCTAGCCATCGTCTCAGACCCTTACCTCCACAGCCCCATGTACTTCTTCCTCAGCAACTTGTCCCTTCTAGACATTTGCTTTACCTCCACGACCATCCCCAAGATGCTCCTGAACCACCTATGTGGGCACAACACCATCTCCTCCTCTGCTTGCCTGGTCCAGATGTATTTTTTCATCACCTTTGGGGCAGCTGACAGCATCCTTCTTTCGGCCATGGCTTATGACCGCTACCTGGCCATCTGCTGCCCGCTGCACTATATGACAATCATGAGCGTCCTTCGGTGTGCCTTGCTGGTGGCAGTACCCTGGATCTTGGCCAATTGCATCTCCATGGTTCATACTATTTTGATGACTCACTTGGCCTTTTGCACCAATAAGATCCCACACTTCTTCTGCGACCTCAACGCCTTAATCAAGCTCTCTTGCTCTGACACACAAGTCAACGAGATGTTGGTATTGGTGCTTGGGGGTTCAGTGGTTCTGGTCCCTTTTGTGTTCATCATGGCTTCTTATACACCTATTGCTGTGGCTGTGTGGAAGGTGCCCTCAGCCCGGGGAAAGTGGAAAGCATTCTCCACCTGTGGCTCTCACCTTTGTGTTGTCTGTCTCTTTTACGGAACCATCACTGGGGTCTACTTCAACCCGGCATCCATACACACCACCCACAGGGATATGGCAGCCACAGTGATATATACCATGGTGACTCCCATGCTGAACCCCTTCATCTACAGCTTACGGAGCCGAGATCTGAAGAGCGCCCTCAGGAAACTTCTCAGCGAGAACCACTTTGCTAAGTGTCTTTGAAGACTCTTCTTATATCCAATTGCTTTTTAAATAAACTAATGCTTCCCAATGTCAGGGTGGTTTTTCTTTTTTTCTTTTTTTTTTTAAGGTGGAAACAAAGTTATTATTCATGTAAGTTCTTTATTTTCTAATATATTTTGAATATATTTTACATATGACATTGTGTAAGGTGTACAATGCGTTTATTTGATACACTTATATATTGTAATATAATTGTTGCTGTAGTGATATTTAGAATTTGTCACATTAAATAATTATCCTTTCCTTTAAGTGGTTGAGATAATTAAGATTTAGTCTCTTAGCAAGTTTGATGATTGTAGGAATTTATATATATATTTATGTTTTCAATGATTTTTTTAGAGAGAGAGAAATGGAGAGAGAGAAACATCGATGTGAGAGAAATATATCTATCTATCGGCTGCCTCCTGACATCCCCCACTGGGGATCGAGTCCACAATCCAGACATGTGCCCTGACTAGGAATTGAACTAGCACCTCTCAATCCATGGGATGACTCTCAATCCACTGAGCCACACTGGCCAGGCTGTAGTACAATATTGTTGTCAATATTCATTATACTGCACATTAGATCTAAATGGCTTATTTACTACTCATTGAAAGTTTGTAACCTTAAACAACATCAATCTTATCTTCCCAACCCCCATCTCCTGCTAACCACCATTCTCTGTTTTTCCATGAATTTGATTTTTTAGATTATACATATTAGTGATATCATATACTACTTGTCTTTCTCTAACTTATCTCACTTAGCACAATGTGCTCAAGGCCCATCCATGTTATTACAAATGGCAGGATATCCTCCTTTTTCATGGCTGAATAATATTATATATATACAGCACCTCATTTTTTCCCATTCATTCATTGATGGGCATTTACGTTGTTTCCATATCTTGACTATTGTGAACAATGCTACAATAAATATAGGAGTGCATATCTCTTTCAAATTCTGTTTTCATTTCCTTTGGGTGTATATCCAGAAGTGGAATTGGTCAATTGTATGGTAAATCCTTTCTTTTTTCTTCATATTTTTTTTAAATTAAAAAAACAATTTTTAATCTTTATTGTTGAATGTATTACAGATGTTCCTCATTTTTCCCCCGTTGACTCCCTCCTCCTCACTCCCACCCCACTCCTGCCTTTTCCCACACTACTGTCTGTGTCCATTGGTTATGCATATAAGTTCTTTGGTTTATTTCTTCCCACCCCCCAAACCCCTTCTCTTTGAGGTTTGTTAGTAGAGCAACCAATGTGTTCTTAATCCCTTCACCTTTTTTACCCATTCCCCCAAACCCCTCCCATCTGGCAACCAACAAAATGTTCTCTGTATCTATGAGACTGTTTCTGTTCTGACTGTTCATTTTGTCTGTAGATATGTATTCATTGTCATTTTGTTTGTTCATATATTTTATCTTTTTCTTCAAAAAGACCCTTCAACATTTCATATAATAATGGTTTGGTGGTGATTAACTCTTTTAACTTTTTCTTGTCTGGGAAACTCTTTATATGGTCATCGATTCTAAATGACAGCTTTGCAAGATAGAGTAATCTTGGTTGTAGGTTCTTGCTTTTCATCACTCTGAATATTTCTTGCCACTCCTTCAGGCCTGCAAAGTTTCTTTTGAGAAATCAGCTGGCAGGCTTATGGAAACTCCCTTGTAGGTAACTAACTGCTTTTCTCTTGCTGCTTTTAAGATTCTCTCTTTGTCTTGAACCTTTTGCATTTTGATGATGATGTGTCTTGGTGTGGGCCTCTTGGGGTTCATCTTGTTTGGGACTCTCTGTGCTTCCTGGACTTGTATGTCTGTGTCCTTCACCAAGTTAGGGAAGTTTTCTGCCATTATTGTTTCAAATAGGTTTTCCATTTCTTGTTCTCTCTCTTCTCCTTCTGGCACCCCCAAAATGCGAAGGTTGGCACGCTTGAAGTTGTCCCAGAGGCTCCTACACTAGCCTCATTTTTTTGGCTTCTTTTTTCTTTTTGCTGTTCTGACTGGGTGTTTTTTGATTCCTTGTATTCCAAATCGACGGTTTGCTTCTTGGCTTTACGTACTCTACTATTGAATCTGTGTAAATTATTCTTTATTTCAGTTAGTGCATCCTTCATTTCTGACTGGTCCTTTTTAATGCTCTTGAGGCCCTCACTAAGTTCACTGAGCATCCTTATAAGCAGTATTCTGAACTCAGCATCTGTTAGGTTGCTTATCTCCATTTTGCTTAGTTCTTTTCTTGGGGTTTTGTTCTGTTCATTTGGGACCTGTTTCTTTGTCTCCTCATTTTGGCTGCCTCCCTGTCTTTGTTTCTGTGTATTACTTAACGAGAGGTATGGGGCTATCTGAGACCAGATGCTGCTTGTTTGAAAGAATTTAGGAAAACCTGAAGCAGGATTCTAGTCAGGCCAATCCTATGGTTAAGCAAGTGGCAACAGCTTGGGTGGGCCTGAAAGTTGGGTGGATTGGGGCCTCAGGGAATCACCAGGGCAGGGCAACCAGTATGAGCCAGGTTGCTGGAGTTCCAGATATGGCGGCTGTCTGCCACCCCAGGGAAGGGCTCACCAAAGGAACAAAGACCTTTGACAGCATGTTTGTCTTGGAGAAAGCCCCCTTCTCCAGCCTTTGCTCCAATGCCAAACAGCTCAGCTCTTCCCTGTATGTCTCTGGTGCCCCTCGAGCTGCCTCCTCTCCAAGCTTAGAGGGAGCAAGTCTGATTAAGTTCGAGCGAGGGCCCTTTAAGAGGAGCTGCCTGGGGCTCCAGCCACCTCAGCCTCCCTGAGTCTGAGTTCCTGCTGGTTTTTCCAGCCAGAAGTTATGGGTATTCTCTTCCTGGCACTGGAACCCTGAGCGGGGCGTCTGGTGTGGGACAGGGACCCCTCAGTCCTCAGGGAGGATCTTCACAGTGTCCTCCTGATTTTCATCTGCCACCCATGGGCGTGGGACCAGCCCGTCTGCCTCTGCCCCTCCTACCAGTCTTGATGCGGCTGCTTCTTTAATTCCGTAGTTGTAGGACTTCCATTCAGCTTGATTTCAGGTGGTTTTGAATGATGGTTGTTCTGTAGTTTAGTAACTTTTTGGTGTAGTTCTGTTCTGTAACTTCGAAGTGGTTGTGGGAGGATGCGATACCACTTTTACCTACACTGCCATCATGAGCGGATGTCCGGTAGATCCATTTTTAATTTTTTGAGGAAACTCCATATTATCTTTCAAAGTGATTACACCAATTTACATTCCCACCATCAATGTATAAGGCTTTTTTTTTTTTATACCATATAGTTGGCAACACCTTTTTTTTTTTTTTTTTTTTGTATCTTCTTGATTATTGTAATTCTAACAGGTATAAAGGTGATATCTCACTGTGGTTTTGATTTGCATTTCCCTGATGATTTAGATTTCCCTGTAATGTTGAGCATTGTATCATGTACCTGTTGGCTATTTTGATGTCCTCTTTGGAAAGTTTATTTAGTTTTGCTGATTTTTAAATCACATTGTTTTTGGTCTTTTGTTACATTATATAAGTTCTTTATATATTTGGGATATTAATTCCTTATCCAATATGTGGTTTGCAAAAATTTTCTCCCATTCTGTAGGTTGTGTTTTAATTTTGTTAATTGTTTCTTTTGTTGTGCAGAAGCTTTTGAATTTGATGTAGTTCCATTTGTTGATTTTTTTATTATATTGTTTGTGCCTTTGGTGTCAAAGCCAAAAAAATTATTGCCCTGACCAATATCAAGAAGCTTCTTCCCCATGTTTTCTTCTAGGAGTTTTATCTTTAAGTCTCTGGTCCATTTTGAGAAATTTTTGCTGAGTGGTGTAAGATAGGGGTCCAATTTCATTATTCTGCATGTGTTTATCCAGTGTTCCCAACACCATTTGTTGAAGACTGTCCTTTCCCCATTGGGTGTTTTTGGATCCCTTGTTGAATATTGGTTGAAACTGAGAACTTTTCAGGGTGCTGTTTCTTGGCCCATGGATACATTAAATAATACACAAAAGATATTCCCTTTTATTCCCTTTTTAGTTCTTTCTGTCCTTCTGATTACACTCAGAACATTTTGATTTAGTGCTACTATGACTTTAGCACTTGCACATCACATCTCTTCAGAAAATGAGAAGGGACTTGGGCTCAGAGCTTTCAGAGGGCTAGAGTTGAAACAACCTTCTCTCATGTTCTTGCTATTCTCTTTGTACTCTTTCTTCTATAACAGCTGGGGTTCGGGTGGGAGAGTGAAAAACATGCTCTGTCTGGCACTCTTATCAGGTGGTTTTGGTTTTCTATTTACGGCAATGATCTCTTCATTTATAATGAAAAACGTTATAGGATTAAAGACATTCAGTCGAAAGAGAGTTACTAAGTAAATGATGGCCTTGCTGGTGCTCAGATGTAGCCTGAGGAATGGAGGTACTAGATCAAAGAGATTGCCGGTGCTGAGTCAAGAGCAAAAAAGACTGAGATTTCATGATGGTTTGGGATCACTGGCTTTACATTCTAAGAGACTTGGGTTAAAAGTCTTCTTTGCTTGTATGTAGGCTGTCTCTTCTCACTTTTTCTTTGAGTGGAAATTTTCTTCTTCACGAAGTGGGGGCTATTCAATCTTTCCTTCTACCCTGTTGTTGCAAGTCAGTTAATTTCATGTCTCGGTGATATTGTACCCTCAGTTATTAAATGGAGTTAGTAATGGTACCAATCTCCCCAGATGGTTGTGAGAATTGCATCAAATACAATGTAAATCATTATCAAAGGACTCACTAAATAGTAAGCACTAGATAAATCAGACTCTTATGGCTTAGAATAGACAAAAGTTCAAGAAACTAAAGATCTATTTTAAATGAAATATGCCTGATTGTCCTTAACAGTTTTTTGTTTCCAAATGAGTTGTAAAGTTATTTGTTGAAATAATTTTTAAGTGTTTCCACTCTTTTTTTTAAATGGAGACATAAGGCACTGAAAAAAGCTCCCAGAATTTGAGGTTTTTGTCAATTCATGAGAAGCAGCAGGATTTGGGGCAGAAGAAAACATCAGTATTGGAAAAACAAAATCATATGGTGCTTCTGAAAATGAATGTCAGTCTGTGCCAAGAAGAGATATAATGTTTATTTTTAAGAGAAATCTTAGAGAAAAAAATAATAAAGAAAGCTCAGACTCATTAAACATTAATTATTGTTATAGGAAACTACCTACTTTTATTTATTTATTTATTTATTTATTTATTTATTTACTTACTTACTTACTTACTTATTACTGATCACCTGCCATTTGCCAAACAGTTTTTCTGAGTTCTTAGAGGTAGAAAAATGAGCTAAGACACTGACTTTGCCCTCAGTGAGGTCTCTACTTCTTAGAAGGAGCTGATTTTTTTACTGTAACACACTGAGAATAGGATATGTACCATATAAACCTTTGTGCAAAGCAATGGTGTGCTGGGAAATCAACACTGGAGGGGTGGTGATGGGGTGAAGGAGAGCTCTGAGATGCCAATTACTATGGTATCAATATTCCCATCATGGCTGATTTCAAGCTCCTAGTAGTTTTAAAATCAGCTTGAAAATTTCCGAATATTTAGTAATCAGCGCTCACAAGTGAATATAGAATGGCCTCAATTCAGCATGGTGGTGGAAGCATGAGGCACGCAGCAATGACTTCTCCCTGGAATGGGGGTGGGAAAGGAATCAGAACCGGGAAAATCTGAATGAATTCTTCAGGATGAGCAAGATTATAGGGCAGGAACAGGAAGAAGAATGGTTGAAGTGTAGGGAATATTATCTGCAAATTAAGAATGCCAATTCATGGTGTGCTGGGGCTCTGAGAGCTGAGTGTTACACCTGAGCCAGATTGTTAAAAACGTTAAATGCTACACAAGGAATTTTTATTCCTTTAGATAGTAAGTGGAAGTCTCTGAAGGAGCTCACAAAACCTATTTGAGGAACAACTAACAAAGCAGCCCAAACACAGATGGATTCTGCAGAATGCCCAGACCTTCTACAAACATGGCAGCCTTGTTGTTGTTGTCTTTTTGTTGTTGTTGTTGTTGTTGTTGTTTTATTCTCATCCGAGGACATTTTTCCATTTTTTTTGTTCAGATAGAGTGGGAGGAAGAGAGAGGAAGAGAGAAAGAGAGAGGAAGAAACATTGACATGAAAGGGACACATCAAGTGGCTGCCACCCGCATGACCCAACCAGGGCTGGGGACAAACTGCAACCGAGGTACGTGCCCTTAGGGGGAACCAAACCCAGGTCTCTCCGGACCACAGGCTGACACTCTAACCGCTGAACCAAACTGGCAAGGGCTTGTTGTTTTTAATAGGAGTCTAATACTCTGAACACCATCAATCTCATTCTTTCTTTCATGTCCTCCACTGTACTTATCTGATAAAGCAACACAATAGATAAAATATATAGTGTGAAAATTAAGAGAATGAAACCAGTTCTTAAAAAGCATAGTAAAGTGGAAAGTTAAGCAAAGAATGCAAAATTTTACCAATTTAGAAGTAATTTTAAAAATTTCTTGTTATAAAATATTTCTTTCTGTTTGTATTTTTTTTTATTGAACCTATTTTTATTTTTTAATGTAGTCCTTTCAACAAGTTCCACTTCATCTGCTGGTGTTTTGTTTTATCATCTTACTGGACTTTGGAATACAAGCAGTTGGCCAGAACTGAACTTTGGTGATGAAATTCTGTCCCACTTATCTCCTGGATCTCTCCAGGGTATTGATTTTTCTTTTCTCTATTTCCAAGTCTCTCTCACATCCATGTATTACATAAAAAAGGTGACATTTCAAATCAGTGGCCTATTTATTAAAACATATTGGAACAATTAGCCATTAAAAATAAGTTTTACCACCCTGACTGGTTTGGCTCAGTTTCTCTCTCTCTCTTTCTCTCTCTCCCTCTCTTTCTTCCTTCCACTCTATCTGACGATAAATGGAAAAATATCCTCAGGTGAGGATTAAAAAAAAACCTTTTACCACTACACATCTATTAGAATGGTAAAATCCAGAACTCTGACAACACCAAATGCAGGTGAGGATGTGGAACAACAGGAACTTTGATTCACTGCTGGTGGGAATGCAAAGCGGTGCAGCAACTTTGGAAGACAGTTCGATGGTGTCTTACAGAACTAAACATACTGTTATCATACAATCCAACAATCATGCTCCTTAGTATTTACCCAAAGTAGTTAAAAACCTGTACATGTGTGTTTATATCAGCTTTATTCATAATTACCAAAACTTGAAGTAACCAAGATGTCCTTCAGTAGGTGAATGGATAAATAAAGTGTAGAACATCTACACACCAGAATATTATTCAGTGCTAAAAAGATATAAGCTGTCAACCCATAAAAAGACATTGAAGAACCTTAAAAGCATATTAATAAATAAGAGAAGCCCATCTGAAAGGCTACCTAATGTATGATTTTAACTTTATGGCATTCCAGAAAAGGCAAAACTATAGAGACAATGATAAGATCAGTGGTTGCCAGGGGTTGGAGGAGAGGGAGAGATGAATGCCTAAAAATCCACAGAAGATTTTTAGGGCAGTGAAAATACTCTGTATGAAACTATAATGATGGCCCTGGCAGGTTTGGTTCAGCAGTTAGAGCGTCGGCCTGCGGTCCTGAGAGACCCGGGTTCGGTTCCCGCTAAGGGCGCGTACCTCGGTTGCAGTTTGTCCCCGGCCCTGGTCGGTCGTGCGGGTGGCAGCCACTCGATGTGTTCCTTTCACATTGATTTTTCTCTCTCTCTCTCTCTGTTCCTCTCTTTCCCTCCCACTCTACCTAAACAAAAAATGGAAAAATGTCCTCAGGTGAGGAAACTATAATGATGAATACATCTCATTATATATTTGTCAAAACCCATAGAATGCACAACATCAAGAGTGAATCATAATGTGAACTATGGGCTTTGGAGAATGATGATGTGTTTGTGTAGGTTCATTAGTTGTAACAAATGTACCACTCTGGGGGGCATGTTGATAATGGGAGGAGCTGTGCACATAGTAGGGGAGGGGGATACAGGAAATCTTTGTACTTTTCTCTCAGTTTTGCTGTGAATCTAAAACTGCTCTTTAAAAAAATAAAGACTTTTCAAAAAGTTAAAATGCAACCTGAAATGTTTGTGCAATATTTTTTTATTCGGTTAAAGTTTAAAGGCTTGGCAAATTTCTTTTTAAATAAGTGGCCAGATGATAAATATTTTTGACACTATAGGCCAAATATCTGTTACAACTACTCAACTCTGTCATTGTAGCGCAAAACAATCATGACATCAATAAATGGGCATGGGATTCCAAAATAGCGTTGGAGTGAATGGAAGCTACACAGACTATCTCCCAGGACCAAATTGGAATTACAACTAAAATAAAGACAAATCTTTGGGAAAAAGCAACAGAAAAGCAGATTGCAAGGACCATATAACTAGGAACAATGAATCAATCCTGGTAGGATTGCTAAGGCATGAGAGGGAGGCTGGGAGCCCACGGACAGCAGCAGTCTTAGCTGTGAGCAGTGCCCTTGAGGTTAAAATCCCAAGCCCTCTCCACAGTGCAGAGAGCTGAGACAGAGCGATAAAAGAGCCATAGCCACTCACCTTGGACTCTGGCAGAGGGAGGGTGGACAGGACTGGAATTGTGTGGGGACAGTCAGAATTTGGAGGGCACTCAGAGCTTTTGCTGAGTTGCAGCCACACAGGATAGTGGCCATCTTACTCCTTCCCAGGGCTCTGGGGAGAGGCAGCAGCCCCTCCCTCAGTGATTCCACCCCACCCAGGTGGGCCACTGAAATGCAAATTGAGGCTCATTAACAACCAGCATCTGCCCCACCTTCAGGAAATCCCCTTACCCAGAGCACCTGAGGAAGTTTTTCATTCAACTGAGAACCCAAGGCTCTTCAAGTAACCACAACTAATAGCCTCCAGGCAAAAAGCTAGAAGATGCCCTGGCTGGTTTTGCTCAGTGGTTAGAGTGCCGTCCTGTGGTCCAGAGAGACCCAGGTTCAGTTTCTGCTAAGGGCATGTACCTCAGTTGCAGTTTGTCCCCGGCTCTGGTTGGGTCGTGTGGGTGGCAGCCATTCGATGTGTCCCTTTCATGTCAAAGTTTCTCTCTCTCTCTCTCTCTTCCTCCCATTCTATCTGAACAAAATATCGAAAAATGTCCTCTCAGGTGAGGATAAAAAACAAAACAAAACAAAACAAAACAAAAAGCTAGAAGATAACTGAACCATTCCCAGGCTTGCAACTCTACCCAGAAAAGTAAGAATTGACAGTGGTGTTTAACGTGGGTCCTCCCACACTTATCCAAATCCAGTGGAGGGAGCACAAACAACAGAACACCAACACCCACAGGGAAAATTTGGCAGGCTCCAAACCCACTGAGATAGCCAAAACAGTGAAACAAAGAAACAAATTCCAAATGAAGGAACCAGAGACCTCTACTGAAGATGAGATAAATGAAATGCAGTTAAGCAAGTTAACAGAGCTAGAATTCAGGGCCATGATCTTGAGGAAGCTGAGCAGCATGAGTAAGAACGTCAATACCATGAGTAATGACATAGAAACATTGAAAATCAACCAATTGGAAATAAAAAACCACCAAGAAGAAATGAAGAATGACATAACAGAAATAAAGAACACATTGGAAGGACTAAACAACAGAGTAGAGAAAGCTGATGACCGGATCAGTGAATTAGAAGACAGGTCAGTGAATTATAAGACAGGGTAGAAAAAATCAACCAATCAGAGAACCAAAAGGAAAAAACAATTAAACAACAGGAAGACATCTCAAGAGAACTGTGGGACAACTGGAAATGTAATAATATTCACATCATAGAAGTCCCCAAAGAAAAAGAAAAAGAGCAAGAGTTAGAGAATATATTTGAAGAAATAGTGACAGAAAACTTCCCTAATTTGGTGAAGGGAGAAGGCATTCAAGTTCAAGAAGCACAGAGAGCCCCTAAGTAAGAAGAACCTAAATAGACCACACCAAGACATATAGTAATCAAAATGCCAAAAATTAAAGACAAAGAGAGAATCCCAAAGGAAGCAAGATAAAAGTAACAGGTTACCTATTAAGGAACCCACAAAAGGCTATCAGCTGACTTCTCAACGGAAACACTACAGGCCAGAAAGGAATGGCATGGAGTAATCAAGGTCATGAAAAACAAGGATCTGAATCCAAGACTACTCTACCCAGCAAGACTGTCATTCAAAATAGAAGGTCAAATAAAGAGGTACCCAGGCCAAAAAAAAAAAAAAAAAAAGGTGTGTGTGGGCGGGGGGGGCTAAGGGAATCTATTAGCATCAAACCAGCACTGCAAGAAATGTTAAAAGGACTGCTGTAATTACTAGAAGAAATAGGAAGAAAAATATAACCAAACTAAGCAAAAATGGCAATAAATAAGTACATATCAATAATCACCTTACATATTAATGAATTGAATGCTCTGATAAAAAGACACAGAGTAGCTGATTAGATAAGAAAGGATGACTCATATATACGTTGTTTACAAGAGACCCACCTCACAACAAAAGACTCACATAGGCTGAGAGTGAAGGGATGGGAAAAAATCTTCCAAGCAAATGAAAAGAAAAGAAAACAAAACTGGAGTAGCAATACTCATATCTAATAAAATAGATTTCAAAATGAAGGCCACAACTAGAGACAAAGAAGGCCACAACATAATATTGAAAGAATCTATCCAACAGGAAGATATAAACTTGGTAAACATATATGCACCCAATATAGGAGCACAAAAATATATTAAAAATCTTCTGGAGGACTTCAAAGGAGAAATCAACAGCAGTACAATCATAGCAGGGGACTTCAACACCCCGCTGACATCACTGGATAGATCCTCTAGACAAAAAATTAGCAAGGAAACAGAGACTATAAATGAAGCACTAGATCAAATAGACTTAATAGATATCTATAGAGAATTACATCCCAAAATTACAGAATTCACTTTCTTCACAAGTACACGTGGGACATTCTCAAAGATAGACCACATGTTAGGACACAAACTAAGTCTCTAAAAGTTCAAGAAGATTAAAATTATATCAAGCATCTTCTCAGCTCACAATGGCATGAAACTAGAAATCAATTGCAACAAGAACATTCAAAGACATTTGAACACATAGAGGCTAAATAGCATGTTATTAAACAATGAATGGGTTACCGAGGAGATCAAGGAAGAAATTAAAATCTTCCTGGAAACCAATGAAAATGAACACACAACAATACAAAATCTATGAGATGCAGCAAAAGCAGTTCTGAGAGGGAAGTTCATAGCACTACAGGCTTACCTCAAGAAACAAGAAAAATTTCTAATTGACTATCTAACCTCACAACTTAAAGAACTAGAAAGCAAACAAAAAGAAAACCAGAGAGCAAGTAGAGGAAAGGAAATAGTAAAGATCAGAGCAGAAATAAATTATATAGAGACCAAAAAAACAATTCAAAGGATCAATGAAACAAAGAGCTGATTTTTCAAAAAAAATAAACAAAATTAATGGACCCTTAGCTAGACTCACCAAGAAACAAAGAGAGAGAACCCAAATACACAAAATCAGAAATGAAAGAGGAGAAGTAACAACTGACACCACAGAAATACAAAGAATCGTTAACAAATACTATGAACAATTATATGGCAACATTTTGGACCATCTAAGCAAAATGAGCAAATTTCAGAAACAGATAGTCTCCCAAAACTGGGAAGAGATAGAAAACTTGAACACACCAATAACAACTAAGGAAATTGAAGAGGTAATCAAGACTCTCCCAGCAAACAAAAGCCCAGGCCCAGATGGCTTCACAGGGGAGTTTTACCGAATATTCAAAGAAGAACTAACACCCATTCTCCTCAAACTATTTCAAAAAATTCAAGAAGAAAGAAGACTTCCAAACTTGTTTTATGAGGCCAGCATAATTCTAATTCCAAAAAGACACTACAAAGAAAGAGAACCACAGGCCAATATCCCTGATGATAATAGATGCCAAAATCCTGAACAAAATACTAGCAAATTGAAACCAACAATACATCAAAAAAATTATTCACCATGACCAAGTGGGATTCATCCCAGGGATGCAAGGCTGGTACAATATTCACAAATAAATAAATGTGATACAGCACATAAACAAAATGAAGAATAAAAACCACATGATCATATCAATAGATGCTGAAAAAGCATTTGACAAAATCCAGCACCCATTTCTGATAAAAATGCTCAGCAATGTGGGAATAGAGGGATCATATCTCGGCATAATAAAGGCCATATATGAAAGACCTACAGCCAACATCATACTTAATGGGCAAAAACTAGGTAAAAGCATTTCCCTTAGGAACAGGAACAAATATATATATATATATATATATATATATATATATATATATATACACACACACACACACTACTAGACTTAATAAATGAATTTGGCGAAGTAGTAGGATACAAAATTAATGTCAAAAAAAATCGACGGCATTCTTATATACCAATGATGAACTCACAGAAGAGAAACTAAAAACACAATCCCATTTACCATCACAGCAAAAAATTTAAGATACCTAGGAATAAACTTAACCGAAGAACCTATTTGCAGAAAACTACAGGACATTGAAAAAAGAAATAGAGGAAGATATAAGAAAGTGGAAGCACATACATGGATTGGAAGAATTAACATCATTAAAATGTCCATATTACCCAAAGCAATCTACAGATTCAATGCAATCCCCATCACAATACCAATGACATATTTCACAGAACTAGAACAAATACTTCAAAAGTTCATATGGAATCAAAAAAGACCCTGAATTGCCACAGCAATCTTGAAAAAGAAGGACAAAGTAGGTGGGGGTCACAATACCGGATATCAGATTATACTACAAAGCCACTGTAATCAAAACAGCCTGGTACTGGCACAAGAACAGGCATATAGGCCAGTGGAACAGAACGGAGAACCCAGAAATGGAACCAAGACATTATGCTCAATTAATATTTGACAAAAGAGGCAAGAGCATACAATGGAGTAAAGACAGCCTCTAATAGATGGTGCTTAGAAAATTGGACAGCTACATGCTAAAAAAATGAAACTAGATCATCAACTTACACCATACACAAGAATAAACTCAAAATGGATAAAAGACTTAAATGTGACTCATGAATTCATAAAAATCCTAGAAGAAAATGTAGGCAACAAAATTTCGGACATCATATGCAGCAGAATTTTCACTGATACATCACCTAAGGCAACAGAAACAAAGGAAAAAATGAACACATGGGACTACATCAAATTAAAAAGCTTCTGCACAGCAAAAGAAACAACCATCAAAATGTAAAGGGAACCCACTGTATGGGAGAGCATCATTGCCAATGATACATCAGATAAGGGGTTAATTTCCAAAATATATAGAATACTAATACAACTCAACAAAAGGCAAAGAACCCAATTAAAAAATGGGCAGAGGAGCTAAATAGATACCTCTCCAAACAGGACATACAAATGGCCAGAGACATATGAAGAAATGCTCAACATCACTAATTATCAGAGAGATGCAATTAAAACAACAATGTAAAAAATGTAGGCAACAAAATTTCGGACATCATATGCAGCAGAATTTTCATTTTGTAAAAAAAACACCTGTCAGAATGGCCGCCATCAATAAATCATCAAACAACAAGTGTTGGCGAGGGTGTGGAGAAAAGGGGACTCTAATACACTGCTGGTGGGAATGCAGACTGGTGGAGCCACTATGGAAAACAATATGGTGTTACCTCAAAAATTTAAAAATTGACTTCCGGTCAAGATGGCGGCGTAGGTAAACGTGGTATCACGTCCTCCCACAACCACATCAAAGTTACAACTAAACTACAGAACAACCATCATTCAAAACCGCCTGAAATCAAGCTGAATGGAAGTCCTACAACTACGGAATAAAGCAGCAGCCACATCCAGACTGGTAGGAGGGGCGGTGGCGGCGGTGGCGGCGGTGGCGGCGGCAGCAGCGGGACAGGCTGGTCCCATACCCAAGTATGGCGGATAAAAATCAGGAGGCTCCCGAGGCTGGGAAGGTCCTTCCTGAGGACTGAGGGGTCCCACACCAGGTGCCCCGCTCAGGGTTCCAGTGCCAGGAAGAGAATCCCCATAACTTCTGGCTGGAAAAACCAGCGGGAACTGAGGCTCAGGAAGGCTGAAGCGGCTGGAGCCCCAGGCAGCTCCTTAAAGGGCCCGCACACAGACTTATTGGACTCTCTCCCTCTAAGCTTGGAGGGGAGGCAGCTCGAGGGGCACCAGAGACATACAGGGAAGAACTGAGCTGTTTGTCATTGGAGCGAGGGCTGGAGAGGGGGCTTTCTCCGGGACAAAACGTGCTGTCAGAGGCCTTTGTTCCTTTGGTGAGTCCTTCCCCGGGGCAGCAGACAGTCCCCATATCTGAGACTCCAGCAACCTGGCTCACACTGGTAGCCCCGCCCTGTTGACTCCCTGAGGCCCCGCCCCACCCCACCCAACTTTCAAGCCCACCCAAGCTGTTGCCACTTGCTTATCCATAGGATTGGCCTGTCTTGGATCCTGCTTCAGGTTTTTCCTAAATTCTTTCAAACGAGCAGCATCTGGTCTCAGCTAGCCCCATACCTCTCGTTAAGTAATACACAGAAACAAAGACAGGGAGGCAGCCAAAATGAGGAGACAAAGAAACAGGTCCCAAATGAAAGAACAGAACAAATCCCTAGGAAAAGAACTAAGCGAAATGGAGATAAACAACCTAACAGATGCTGAGTTCAAAATACTGCTTATAAGGATACTCAATGAACATAGTGAGAACCTCAGTGAACTTAGGGAGGGCCTCAAGAGCATAAAAAAGGACCAGTCAGAAATCATGGATACACAGTTAGAATTGAAGGAGGCATTAACTGAAATAAAGAATAATTTACACAGCTTCAATAATAGAGTACGTAACTCCAAGGAGCAAAACATCGATTTGGAATATAAGGAAGCAAGAAATGCCCAATCAGAACAGCAAAAAGAAAAAAGAATCCAAAAAAATAAGGCCCTGGCCGGTTTGGCTCAGCGGTTAGAGCGTCAACCTGCGGTCCTGAGAGACCCGGGTTCGGTTCCCGCTAAGGGCGCGTACCTCGGTTGCAGTTTGTCCCCGGCCCTGGTCGGTCGTGCGGGTGGCAGCCACTCGATGTGTTCCTTTCACATCGATGTTTCTCTCTCTCTCTCTGTTCTTCTCTCTCCCTCCCACTCTACCTGAACAAAAAATGGAAAAATGTCCTCGGGTGAGGATAAAAAAAATAAAAAAAAAAAGAGAAAGGCAGCTAGTTACCTACAAGGGAGTTCCCATTAGGCTGCCAGCTGATTTCTCAAAAGAAACTTTGCAGGCTAGAAGGGAGTGGCAAGAAATATTCAGAGTGATGAAAAGCAAGAACCTACAACCAAGATTACTCTATCCTGCAAAACTGTCATTTAGAATCGATGGACATATAAAAACTTTCCCAGACAAGAAAAAGTTAGAGGAGTTCATCACCACGAAACCGTTATTATATGAAATGATGAAGGGTCTTTTTGAAGAAAAAGATAAAATATATAAATAAACAAAATGGCAATGAATACATATCTATCAACAATGGAATCTACAAACAAAATGAACAGGTAGAACAGAAACATTCTCATAGATACAGAGAACATTTTGTTGGTTGCCAGATGGGAGGGGGGTTGGAGGAATGGGTGAAAAAGGTGAAGGGATTAAGAAGTACAAATTAATTGCTAGACTGACAAACCTCAAAGGGAAAGGGGTTGGTAAGAAATAAACCAAAGAACTTATATGCATAACCAATGGACACAGACAATAGTGTGGGAAAAGGTGGGAGGGGGGCGAGAGCGGGGAGGAGGGGTCAGTGGGGGAAAAATGTGGAACATCTGTAATATATTTTACATCCAACAATAAAGATTTTTTTTAAAAAGGAAAAAAAAATTTTAAAAATCGAACTTCCATTTCTAGGAATATACCCTAAGAATTCTGAAACACCAATCAGGAGGATATGTACCCCTATGTTCATAGCAACACTATTTACAAAAGCTAAGATCTGGAAACAGCCCAAATGTCCATCACTAGATGAATGGATAAATAAGTCGTGGTACATATACACAATGGAGTACTATGCAGCTGTAAGAAAGAAAGAAAGATCTCTTATCCTTTGAGACGACATTGAAGGACATGGAGAGTATTATCCTAAGTGAAACAAGCCAAGCAGAGAAAGACAAATATCACATGACCTCACTTATTTGTGGAATATAATGAACATAACAGTCTGAGGAACAGGGTAGACCCAGAGACGTGAAAGTAGGGTACAGACTGACAACCCTCAGATAAGGGGGTGGTGGGGGAGGGAAGTGATAAACCACAGAACTTATATGCATGTACGCATAACCAATGTACACGGACAACAAAGCTGGGGATGGGGTGTGGAGTATGGTGAGGAGAGTGTAAATGGGGAATAAAAGGAGAAACATCTGTAACAAAAATAAATTAATAAAAATAAATAAAGAAATAAATAAATGGATATGGCTGTGTTCCAATAAAACTTTATAAAAGCCGACCTACATGCTGTAATTTTACACCCCTAAACCTAAACTATAAAAAAGCATTAGAGCCCTGGCCAGTTTGGCTCAGCAGTTAGAGCGTTGGCCTGTGGTCCAGAGAGACCCGAGTTTGGTTCCCACTAAGGGCGTGTACTTCGATTGCAGTTTGTCCCCAGCCCTGGTTGGGTTGTGTGGGTAGAATAACCACTCAATATATCTCTTTCACGTTGATATCTCTCTCTCTCTCTCTCTCTCTCTCTCTCTCTCTCTCTCTTTCTCCCTCCTACTCTATATGAACAAAAAATGTCCTCAGGTGAGGATAAAAAAAAAAAAAAAGCATTAGAAGAAGCGAGGGAGAATATTTCTAACAGGAATAGTATCAACGCACAAGAAACAGAAGGCAAAGGAAAAAGATTGGTAGAAAAAATAATTAGTATTTAGAATCTCTTCTAAAGTCTATTAAAAATGCCTTCAAATTAATAAGAACAAGACAGTCTAATAAGAAAATTAAGAAAGGCTTTGAATATCAAAAAGAGAAAACCCATATGGCTTATAAACAATGGAGATTTTCAATCCCACTAGTAATTAGAGAAATACAATTCGAAGTGACAAAAGGAGCCTACTTGACAATCATATTGGCAAAATTAAGTTTCACACTATCAGCATTAGTGAGGGTTTGGGAAATACATCCTCTGATACACAGCTGCTGGGAGTGTGACAGCGCAGCCACTTGGGAGCTTACTTTGGCAATTCTTCTTAAATATAAGAATCATATTTCCTATGACCTGACCATCTCATCGCTTAATTTTTATTTGAATCAGATAGCACTTTGTGTAGTAAAAGACATATAAGAATATGTATTGCATTACTCCTAATAATGGTGAAAAATTAGAAGCAACTGAGGTTGTCTTTCAGTTAAATATATACTGCATATAATTGTAAAATTGAATATTAAACTAATTTTATAAAAGTAAGGTGTTCTGTAGCAGTGATTCTCACCTAGGGGTGGTTTTGCCCCTGAGGAGACATCTGGCTACATCTGGCTACATTTTCTTCATGGCTGGGGTGGGCAGGCTACTGTCTTCTAGTGGGCAGAGACCACAGATGCTGTTAACTTCCAGCGGTTTATAGAATGGCACCCACCACAAGGAAGATCCGGCCTCAAATGTCAACAGTGCCCGGGTTGAGAAACCTTGGTCTATAGACACTAACATGGATATCGTTCCAAGATGTTGAGTGAAAAAGCCAAGTTCTAGAGAAGTACCTAGAGGACAATCATATCTGTGTTAAAAAAACACAGTATGGAAACAGTTTGGTGGTTCATCAAAAAATTGAACATAAATAACCATATGACCCAACAATTCCACTCCCAGGTATATACCCCAAAGAACTGAAAAGAACCCTTCCTGGTGTGGCTCATTTGGTTGGAGTGTCAGGTGGCAGGTTTGATTCCTGGCCAGGGCACATACCCAGGTTATAAGTTTGATTCCTGGTCGGGACCAGTGCAGGGGATAACCAATCTATGTTTCTCTCTCACATCAATGTTTCTTTCTCTCTCTCCTTCTCCCTTCCTTTCTCTAAGGTAAAAAAAAAAGAATTCAAACAAATCCTTGTACACGAATATTCACAGCAACACTATTAACAATAACCAAAAGGTGGAAACAACCCATGGTGAATGGATAAGCAAAATGTGATACATCCATGCAATGGAATATTACTCAGCTATAAAAAGGAATGAAGCACAGGAATACTATGAGATGGATGGATGTCAAAAACATCATGCTGAGTGAAAGAAGCCAGACCCCAAAGGCCACATATTGTATGATTCTGTTTATATGAAAAGTTCAGAATAGGCAAATCCACAGGGCTAAAAAAGCAGATCAGTGGTTGCCAGGGGTTGGGAGCAAGGGAATGGGAAGTGACTGCCAATGAGGACAGGGTCTCTTTTTGGGTAATGGAAATGTTCTGGAACTACATGGAGGTGCTGGTTGCACAATGCCATGAATGTTTGCCATGAATGTTCTAAATGCCACTGAATTGTTCACTCTAAAACGGTTAATTTTATGTTACGTGAATTTTACCCCAAAGACAAAACAAAACACAAGTACAACAAAACCCCACAATAGTACTCTTTTTTAATAGGTTTGTGTGTTCACATGCCACATACAGACAAATCTGTAAGGATGCCCATCAGATTTATTATCATGATTGCATGGATGGCCATTGCATAACTTTTAGCCTTATCTGTGGTGTTTCAATTATTTAATAATAAACAAATATTTGTGTGTTGTTTGATTTTTTAAATCTTTAAAGAGACGTTTGGGCGAATGGCCTGGATCGGGAAGGATGAAGGTAGAGGACCATGTCAGGCAGCCTCTGCAGCCCCAGGAGAAAATGGCAGAGTTGCCCTCCTGCCAATGTCAGCAGCCAGGGCCCCAAATCACAAATTTTCATAGAATTTGCTCCAGCCCATGAGAAGCTCAGCTAATTGACTCACCCCTGGCAGGCAGGGAGGGAGGAAAAGGGAGGACGCAGTCTCCCTAAGGCTGCCCTCTCCCTTGCAAGATCCCCAGGGGTCCCAGCATCCTGGCAGCAGAAGCAGTAGGGCCGCAGTGAGAGAAGGCAGAGGGCAGGGAGCACAGGTGACTTAAATCATAAAGGTGAGGCTCCGATAAACCCCCTGCCCAACTGGCATGCTCAGGGCAGCAGGCTTCTCACCTTGCAGCCCCACCCTCACCTGTACAGCCCTCACCTGTAGGGAAATTCCCGGCTAGGGCCTTCCGCTGAGGTGAGGCAGAAGCAGGTGCAGGGCCTGGAGCCCCAGGTAAGTCACCTTCCCCCCCTTTCACCTGACCAGGAGACACCTGGGAAACCAGCATCCAACCTGGACTCAGAGGAGCCCCCTCCACCACTGCCTGCTCCCTGTTTATATAACTCCTTGTACAATTTGAGTCTATGGGGTGGGGGCAGCAGGCAGGTTCCACTTCCCAGCTTCAAGGCCATGTGATGACGATTTTCTTACGTGGAAGTTTCACTGGACAAGTGAAGAAACTTGAGTGCAAAGAGAAGAGCTGCCACTCAAAGTTAATCAGTACACCTGTCTGACTTTTCACCTCTCCCCTCTGGATCCTGGCTAGAAACCAATGGTGAAAGAATTGGGGACAGGCAGAGAAAAGAGAGAGACAAGAGGATTCGGGATTAAGAGACTTTGGTCACCTCCCAGGGGTATAAAGTTTGGGGAAGGGCAAAATAGGTGAGATAATGGTCAGGAGTTAAGGATGAAAAGAGGGACAGAGAATGGGGGGAGGGGGTGGCTGAAATGGGAAGGGAACACACATTTCAGAGGGAAACTAAACAACTCATTAAGAAGAGACAGCCAGAAAGAGGGCAGACTGGTAAGGGCAAGATGGGATCTGAGGGACAGGACAGACCTGACCAGTGGTTCTCCACCAGGGACAGTTCTGTGCACACACACACGCACACACACACACACACACACACACACAAAGACATACACATGCGTGCATGCACACACACTAGGGGACATTTGGCAATGTGTGAAGTTTTTTTTTTTTTGTTTATCCATACCCGAAGATATTTTTTCCATTGATTTTTAGAGAGAGTGGAAAGGAGGGAGGGAGGAGAAATAGAGAAAGAAACATCGCTGTGAGAGAGACACATCTTTTGGTTGCCTCCTGCATGTGCCCTGACTGGGCCCAGGTATGTATTGAATCTGCAACCCAGGGACATATCCTCGACTGGGAATCAAACCTGCAATGCTTGGTGTGTGGGCCAATGCTTTAAACACTGAGCTACACTGACCAGGGCATTCTTTATTGATTTTAGAGAGAGAGGAAGGGAGAGAAAGAGAAACATCGATGTGAGAGAAAAACATCAATTGGCCTCCCATATGTGCTCTGACCAGGGATCAAACCCACAACCTAAGTATTGCCCTGACTGAAAATCAAACCAGCAACCTTTTGGTGTATGGGACAACACTCCAATCAACTAAGCCACCTGGCCAGGGCTGGAGATTTTTTTAGTCTGTACCCGAGGATATTCTTTTCCATTTATCTTCAGTCAGAGAGGGAGGGAGGGAGAGAGAGAAAAAAAACATCGATGTAAGAGAGACACATTGATTGGTTGCCTCCCACATGACCCGACCAGGGCCAGGGACGGAACTGCAACCAAGGTACATGCCCTTGACCGAAATCGAACCTGAGACTCTTTGGTCAGTGGGCCGTTATTCTAACCGCTGAGCCAAACCGGCCAGGGCAACTGGAGATACTTTTGATGATCACAGTTGAGAGATGCTACTGGCATCCATGGGTTCCGGGAATGCTGTTCAGCATCTGCACTGTACAGGGCAGCCCCAGCACAAAGAATGATCCAGCCTCGAATATCTCTAATACTGAACTTGGGAAACTCTGCCCTAGGACTATGTGTGGGCAGGGCTTGTCCATGAATGTGTGGCCCCCAAGTCTCTGTCCCCCTTCACTTCTGAAAGGGTTTGGTGTTCAGGTTCCGGACATGTCTGGTCCTTCGTTTCTGTGGGGGAAGCAGTTAAGGGTTCATAAGTGTTAACGTGTGAGTGGTGTTCACCAGTGTTGCTCTTAAACTTTAGTTCTGGGTCTTGTTAGAAACAGGACAGGACAAGTTTGAGCTGGTTCTGTGATTACAATAGGACACATTAAAATCCAGTGTCAGACACCACTACATCTCCAACAGGACTCAGTAAGGTGAGGGTCATGACAAAGTTAGGAGCAAAGAATTTCAAACTCACTCAGGCATTGTTGTTTTGGAGGCACCCAGGAATGAGGGACTAAATCTGCTTTGTGAAGAGATTGTACAGGAGGGCTGCACAGAGGAGGTGATATTTAAGCTGAATCTTAAAAATAAACAGTAATTTGCAGATGAAGAAGGGAAGGAACCAGACTCTGGGCAGAGGGCGCATGCCAGAAAATTGCAACTGCACTCTCTAGATCTTCAGTCAACTTGAGGAGACTGCCACCTATGGGGACATTGGTAATATCTGGAGACATTTTTGGTTGTCATGACCAATTAGGGGCTACTGGCATTTAGCTGGTAGAAGCCAGGGGTGCTGCTAAACACTTTACAGGGTGGTCCCCCCATAGCAAAGAATGATGTGACCCCAAATGTCAAGAGTCCAAGAGTTGCGAAAACTTGTAGTAGACATTGGAGAGTGTGGAGGCGTGTGAGGTCAACTGAAGGACCCTGATCTCACCCATCCAGCCACTTCTTGGAGACTCTTGTTTCCAAATCATTGACTTTGACTCATCCCTGTAAGATTTCAAAGTAACAGGACTGACCAGGGCTGTTGGAGCCACTGTCCTGGGGACCTGTGGGCAGGTGCTGACCCAGAAGTAGAGAAAAGATGTAAGTGATTCCAGGAGAGAGAAGCCAGAAAATTCTGGAAACCAGTGATGTTTGGGGAATGCAGTCTTCAGTCACCAAAGTTTCTGGTCCCTCCTTCGTGTCTCGTTATCAACCAGTCAGGGCTTGATCAAGGACCTTAGCCCATTTAAGAGGGCATTTACTAGTTTTTCCCTATTTTTAAAATTGTGGTGAAATACACATCACATAACATTACCATTTCAGCCATTTTATAGTATAATTCAGTGGCATTAAATGCATTCATAATGTTGTGCAATCACCACCTATGTATAGTTTCAGAACCTTCTTATCACCCCAAAAACAAACACCATACCCATCAACATTCTCCCCATCCTCCCATCCTCCAGCCCCTGGCAATCGCTGATGTGCTTTAAACTGCTACATGAATGTTCATAGCAGCACTATTCATAATAGTGAAAAAGTGAAAACAACCCAAATGTCCATCAAGCGATGATGAATAAACAAAATGTGGTTCATCCACACAATCGAATATTGTTTGGCCATGAAAAAAATGAAACTCTAACACAGGATGCAACCTGGATGAACCTTGAAAACATGCTGAGTGACAGAACCAGACACAAAAATGATCCCATGTATGTGAAATGTCCAGAACAGGCAAATCCAGACACAAAAAGGAGATCAGTGGTTTACTGCCGCTAAGTTTCACATTGCCTAATAAAATAAGATCATTTAAAAATAGTTCAGTTATTAATAAAGACACACTGATCTCATTAAATTGATGTTATTACTGAGCATAGACTGTGTACCTTAGCTCACTTAGTGTACTGATTTAATTATCATACATAGCACCTACTGTGTACCAGGTAACATTCTAAGAAGAGCTCATTCATTTCCCACAACAGTCATTTGAGGTAGGTAAGGGGAAGTGGAGGTACAGAGAGGTAAAGAAACTCTCAAGTTTATACAATAGGCAGAGCAGGGATTCTAACTCATGTTGGCTGACTCCCACGTCCCTTTCTCTTATGGCTATGTTGCATTGCCTCAGAACGTACTGACATACTTCATGGAAGATGGAGAAAACCAGAACATTTTGGGGATACAGTCCCCTGTCTCTGATTTTCAGCATGATAACTCCAGAGAAATAATCTGATTGATTCTCATTAAGTTAGAGCTGCACCCTGGCCCAAGGAGTTGTAGTTATGGGGTAGGGAAGTCTCATGGCATCGGAAGCTATGGGAAGAGCAGGATTCATGAAAAGGGAGTAAGAGCAGAAATGGCTGCTCTGAAGGAATATGTTCATTTTAGGAGAACAACTAGAGGCATAGTCTTTGGAGATAGTCCACCATAGGTTGAAGTCTTGGCTCTGCCATTTTAACAGCTTCACCTAGAACAACTAATTAGACTGTCTGCACCCCAATCTTCTCAATGAGTATGCTCAAGATACTCAAAATGGTGATGATGAAAATCACCTTCCTCACTAGGTGGAGTAGAGGACTGAATCATAGGAGGCACGCAGTGAGAACTCATTTGATGCCAGCTGTTGTTTATCAGGAGAAGCCCCTTGGGCAGGTGGAGGTGGAAGATGATGACCTTTCTCCATCCAGTATCTGACCTCCCCCTGTCACACCTCCACGCAGGCACGGCCTCCATGCCCAGAGCCAACCTCTCAGCAGTGTCTGAATTCATCCTCATCGGCTTCTCCACCTTCCCCCACCTTCAGCTGATGTTCTTCCTGCTATTCCTCCTGATGTACCTGTTCACACTGCTGGGGAACCTGCTCATCATGACCACCATCTGGGGTGAGCGCAGCCTCCACATGCCCATGTACCTCCTCCTGTGTGCCCTCTCCATCTCCGAGATCCTCTACACCTTCACCATCATCCCCCGCATGCTGGCTGACCTGCTCTCCACGCACCACTCCATCGCCTTCATGGCTTGTGCCAGCCAGATGTTCTTTTCTTTCACATTTGGCTTCACCCACTCCTTCCTGCTCACAGTCATGGGCTATGATCGCTATGTGGCCATCTGCCTCCCCCTGCGCTACAACATGCTTATGAGTCCTCGTGGCTGTGCCTGCCTGGTGGCCTGGTCCTGGGCTGGTGGCTCAGTCATGGGGCTGGTGGTGACAATGGCCATTTTCCACCTCACTTTCTGTGGACCCAATGAGGTCCACCATTTTGCTTGTCATGTGCCACCACTGTTGACGTTGGCCTGTGGAAATAATGTGCCAGGTGTAGCCCTGGGTGTGAGCCTTGTGTGCATCATGGCCCTGCTGGGCTGCTGTCTCCTCATCCTCCTCTCCTATGCTTTCATCATAGCCACCATCTTGAGGATCCCCTCAGCTGACGGCCGGCACAAGGCCTTCTCCACGTGCGCCTCCCACCTCACTGTGGTGGTCGTGCACTACGGCTTTGCCTCTGTTGTCTACCTCAAGTCCAAGGGTCCCCAGGGTCTGGAAGGAGACACCCTGATGGGCATCACCTACACAGTCCTCACGCCCTTCCTCAGCCCCATTATCTTCAGCCTCAGGAACAAGGAGCTGAAGAATGCCATGAAGAGGACCTTCCTCAGCAACCTCTAACCAGAAAAAAATATGACAATCTGGAAGAATTCCTTGGAGCAGGTGAATTGGGTTACTCGATGCTACCATTAGAAATGGCACATGTAATAACCTCTATTTGTCTGATGCTTTAAGGTTTGCAATTACCCTTGCAGGTAACATTCAAATGTACACACAATGGTTAAGTAGCATCAGGAATGTGTTCAGAGAAAATCAGATTCAATGATTTCTATCTGTTGTAGGACACTTTATCAGGTAGCATTAAACCTGGAATCTGTTTTTCTACTGCCAAAAACCAGAGTGGTATTATTACTCCTACTACAATCAACCTATATTGCAGGGAGAAATGGAGTATGTCAGACCCTCACCCTCTACCAGGTAGCAACAGGTAGCTACAACATTGATTTTGTAAGGCTACAAAAGGCAAAGCCAGATTACAGCAGAGGAGACCAAAGCACCCTAACTTGCACAGATCTGCACAGTAACAGTTAGAAACAGTAATAAGCAGACTTACAGAAAAAGTCAAGAAAACTTCTGCATTTTAAGTGTGAAGCTTGAACAGCCTCAGAGAGGCAGAAAAGTCTCTATGGTTAGTTCAAGGGGAAAAGTCCCACCAGGAGAAACCGTCTGCTGTGTTAGAGTATGTGGTACACAGCCGGCGGGGGACTCTCCGTGAATCCACAATAATGAGTGCAGAGCCCAGGATGAAGGCGTACCCATGGTCACACCGGCTTAATGCTCCCCCAGAGGTATGAGGGGGAATTTCAGGTCAATTGTACTACATAGTATTTATAATCTGTTGAAAACATGTGTATTCAAGAGAATAACGAATATTGTATGATATCACTTAGATGTGGAAAATAAAAAAGCTGGACTCGTAACAACAGAGTAAAATGGTGGTTACCAGGGGTTGATGATGTGGGAAATAGGGGGATGTTTAAGGCTACAAATTTGTAACCAGTATATAAATAAGTCCTGGAGGCCTAATGCATAATATAGTAATTATAGCAATACTGTATTATAAACTTCAAATTTGCTGAGACCAGACCTTAATCGTTCCCACCACAAAAAAAAAAAAGATATAGAAATAATAATTATGTGATGCGATAAAGGTGTTAGTTTACACTATGGTGGTAATCATATTTCAATTATGTACATTTATTAAATTGACATGTTGTATACCTTAAACTTACATGATGTTATATGTCAACTATAATATCAATTAAAAAAAGGTTTCCTTGAAAACTTAGTTTCTTAATATGAATTTATACATTTATTTAAAATAGCAATAGCAATTTATAATAATACTTAATGAACACACATTTATGGTAATACTGTTGTACATAAGAAAATGTAATTAAAATGCATAAGCAATAAATTAGTCAAATTAGTCCAAGTCAGAAAAAAAGGAAAATAATGCATATTCTTCTTTTTTTTTTTTTTTTTCCATTTTTTTGTTCAGATAGAGTGGGAGGGAGAGAGAGGAAGAGAGAGAGAGAGAGAAACATTGATGTGAAAGCAACACATCGGATGGTTGCCACCCGCACGACCCAACCAGGGCCGGGGACAAACTGCAACTGAGGCACATGCCCTTAGCGGGAACCGAACCCGGGTCTCTCAGGACTGCAGGCCAACGCTCTAACTGCTGAGCCAAACCAGCCAGGGCTAATGTATATTCTTGTTTAAGTTGAATAGTCAGCTATGCCTCATTTGTCCTAAAGTTGAATTCAGTCTTTCTCTAGAACTTGAGCAGTAGAGACATCCCATGTTAAGATAAAGTGAAAGAATTTGGAAAACAATTTCAGTCAAACTGGGGAGCCTAAAGCATCTTCCTCTGCAGAATATTTGGCATGTTTCTTGTTACGCCTCATGTACATGATCTCATATAGCCTCATCCCACAGGACAGGGCAGATAAACTCACATCCACTTCATTTGACAAAGGGGAAACTGAGGCTCAAAACAGTTGCATGACTTATCCAAGATCACACAACTTTGTAGGGCCAGGTTTACAATGTAAGTCTTTTCTGATTTCAGTACTTCACACACCATCTTTCTACAGTGGGGTTTGTGGGTCCCCTGTCTTCAAATTCAACACTCCAGCATCCTAAGAGCCTTTGAATTCCCAGGTGGTTTAAACAGTAGTTAGGATGATATTATAATTTCATGTTTTGCTTGATGAGCTTAGGATCAGAAGGAGAGGAATGTGCTGAGAAAATGACCAGTTGGAAGCACCTACTTTGACGTATCCATCTTATCAGTACAACAGGACAAGTGGGACCTCGTGAAGAGGGCTATAGTCCAGCAAGGGGCGCCACAGGGAGAAGTGCTATTCCAGCTGAGCTTCCTCACCTGACCCCCTTCTCCCAGAACCTCCTTCTCCAGAAATAGCCTCCTCTCTCTAGTCCCCATGACTCATCACCATGGCAACAGCAGATGCAAAGGATGGCAAAGGAGACCTTTCTCAAGAGATAAAGAGAGATGCTCTGAATTGCACATAGGGTTGTACAGTGGTAAGTGATAAAGCAAAGTGGCTTTGGTTAAATCACATTCACCTCTTCGCGTCCATTTCCCATCATTAAAATGGGTTTAATAATAATGTCTCCACTTCTTAGGATAGTCCTGAGAATTGAATAGCATCATCTCTGTAGGGCAATTGACAATGACTGGCACACAATAAGCACTCAATAAATGCCAGCTTTTATAGATATATTTAATAATTATTTGTGGCCTTCTGTGTCTCAAATTCGGTGCTAGTTCTGGGAGTACAGAGATGGGTTTGCAGCTATTGCTTGTCTTTGAAAGTGTCAGTGGTGCTGGGTGGAATGATACACACAGAAATATCAGTGCTCTCACCAAGATTTGGACCAAGTGCTAAGGGCCACCAAAGGGGGCATGACAGCTGTAGCTGGGGGGTGCATCAGCCAGGCTTTCCCTCATTCCTGTACTCCAGTGTTCCCCTGCCCAGAGGATACTTAAAAGTTTCTGGAGACATTTTTAGTTGTTAAAACTGCAGGAGATGCCCTGCCGGTGTGGCTCAGTGGTTGAGCATCAACCCATGCACCAAGAGGTCACCGGTTCGATTCCCAATCAGGGCACATGCCCAGGTTGTGGGCCGAATCCCCAGTGGGGGCATGCAGGAGGTGGCCAATCAATGTTCTTTGTCATTGATGTTTCTATCTGTCTCTCTCTCTCCCTTCTTCTCTAAAAATCAATAAAGAAAAAAAATTTTTTTTAACTGCAGGAGAGAGAAATATGCTACAATATCTAGTGGGTCAAGGCCAGATATGTTGCTCAACATCTTACAGTGCACAGAACAGTCTGTACCACAAAGAATGAGTCAGACCCAAATATCAGCAGTTCAAGGACGACAATGTATTCACTCAAGAAACATTTTTTGAGCACCTACTTTGTTCCAGGCACTTTTCTAGACACCACTTGGGGATAAAACATTGAGCTAATTAGACATGACCACTGACCTCAGTGGTTGCATTTGAAAGGGGAAGATGTGTATATTAAACAAATAATCACATGAATGAATACATGATAAATTGTGATAAAAAAAAAAAAAACTATGAGGAAAAGAAAGGAGTGCTATTAGAGCTTATAATACAGGTGGTGACTCAATATGAGGAAATCAGGGAAGTCTTGAGCCTTTCATAAGGTCAGATGTAAGGACTTGAAGGAGTAGGTTTTCCAGGTAGAAGCAGCAGCATGAACAAAGTTCCTGAGGTCCAAGCGTGCTTATTGCAGGAACAGTCAGAGAGCTAGTGCGCCGGAGAGCTGGAGAGGTTGGGGGACAGAGTTGGAGATGAAGCACAAACCTAACCTCACTAGGTTTTTTTTTTTTTTTTTTTTTTTTTAATCCTCATCCAAGGACATTTTTTCCATTTTTTGTTCAGGTAGAGTAGGAGGGGGAGAGAGGGACAGAGAGAGAGAGAAACATCGACGTGAAGGGACACATCGAGTGGCTGCCACCCGCACGACCAACCAGGGCCGGGGACAAACTGCAACCGAGGTACATGCCCTTAACGGGAACCGAACCCGGGTCTCTCGGGACCGCAGGCCGACGCTCTAACCGCTGAGCCAAACCGGCCAGGGCATCCTCACTAGGTTTTGTATTGCATCCTAAGGCTGTAAGCAGAGATGATCTTTTTTTGTTGTTGTTAATCCTCACCCAAGGATATTTTTCCATTGACATTTCTAGATAAAGTGGAAAGGAGGGAGTAAGAGAGAGGGAGAGAGAGGGAGAGAGAGAGAGAGAGAGAGAGAGAGAGAGAGAGAGAGAGAGAGAGATGTGAGAGAGACACAATGAATACATTGATTGGTTGCCTCCCAAATGATCCTGACTGGGGCTGGGGATCGAACCTGCAACCCAGGTACATGCCCTTGACCAGGAATAGAATCCACAACCCAGGTACATGCCCTTGACTAGGAATCAAACTCGTGACCCTTTGATCCACGGGTCAGTGGTTAGAGCCAATGCTCTAACCGCTGAGCCAAACCAGCCAGGGCCAGAGATGATCTTTTAAATTTTCCCTTCACAAAGATCCCTCTGATTGTTGGACAGAGACAGCCAGGGTGGGGGTTGGGGGGAGGGGCTGGAAAGGAAACATCCTTGAGGCAGTGACAGACTTTCCTCCACAAGCAAGGGGATGGGTCAACATTTTGGAAGAGAAGATCAAGAGAGGTGAAGGCAGCAAATTGCATCTCTCAAGCTGGCCCCTGCTTCCAACAATTAGCATTGAAACACTGGGTGGGGGGCTCCAATTAGCACAGGGTGGGGCCCCCTCAAGTCTGGAAATCTCCCCATCAACAGCCATTCTCTGCTCTCTAGGTCCTTTAATCACCTCTCTGGGTTCTGGCCCTGCCTTGGGGATACTGAAGAATGTGGCACAGAGGGCACCGTTAGCCAGGAATGACAAACAGCTGGGAATGCAGGGAGTGGGGGACTTCAGAAAATGAAAGCTAAATAATGGAGGGGAAAGGAGGACAGGGTCTCTGGGAGTTGGGGAGGTCCTGGCTGACACTAGTGGGCAAAGGGGCTGGGCTGGGGCATGGAGGGTTTGCACGACCTTTTAGCACTTATCCCTGTTTTCCATCACCAGATAAGTTAAAGATGGCTCCTATTTTGGTCTATTGAGAGAAAAAAAAATGAAAGTGTTTTTTGGGGGTGGGAATCTGGGGTCAGGCAAGTGAGGCACTCACCCTGACTACCAAATTTAAGGGGCCACCAAAAAAATGTAGGGATCAAGATAAATTGCATTTAATGAAATATTTTTTAAAACCAAAATTACTGCAGAAATGTCATGATGAACAACATATTAACATTTTAACTAAAGACAGGATACAGTACTACAGTTTCACAGCCTGCTTCACCCCTCGGGATCTAGGTGCTGCTTGCAGAAACCACGCTCGTTCACTAAGTTCAATTTCTTAGATTGTTTTAAATTTACAAAACAACTAATACTAACTACAGTAAAGGAGTAAAAATAAGGTTATTTAAATTTCAGAGAGCATTGACATTGGTCAACCAAACTTTAAAAAGTTGTTTTTTCTCTGATGACGACAGGAAAGCACATCGATGCCTCTCGGATATAATCCAGAAGCCATCTTTGTCACCAGTTCTTTCAAATTCACACAGTCTGCTTCTTACCTGTCTTCTAGGGCAACCAGTATATTTTAAGACGTCTCCAGATTCATGATCAACTAAGAGCACTGGAAATCAGGGAAGGCTTTCCTAAGGAGGTGCCATTTAAGGTCAGACCTAAGGATGTGTAGAAGTAAGAAAAGGATAGAGTTGGAGAGGAAGAACTGACTCAACCATGGTTTGTACTGTCGCTTAAGGCTATATACGCAGAGGGGTGATCTTTTAGACTGCTGGTCACTTAAACATCCTTCATACATGACAACTCCAAGAGGGATAACCTCACCATCTGGGACTCCTTCATAATTTATAGGGGAGGCAAAGAATGTTCCCAAATGTTTCTAATTAACAATGTTAGGTCTTCACAGTATAACCCAGGAACTTGAAAAGGAGTCACAATTTTCTTCATGGTGAACAACTTCATGTTTAAACACGACATTCTTTTCTGTTTCAACGCACCTACAGCCAGAAACTCTGCAGCCAGTTTTGTTGAGCACATGACACGTCTCCCCAATTCTCTCACACTGGCTGTTTCTTCCTAGCCACCTGAGAACAGCCCATTTTTAATTCTGGGCTCATTTCATTGGTGCCAGCTAAAACTGATCTTTTCTTTCCAATCCGGGTCTGTATTACTTCTTGGAAGAGATGGGCCTCCCTTGTGTATGCTTCTGAGCCCCAGCTCTGACTTAAAGAATTCTAACATTTCCACTTCAGGGGCAAGACCTTTAGCTAACAGACATAATCTCTTTATATCTCAGTGTTCTCATCTTCAAAATGGAACTAATAATTTAGTCTTCCTAGTGAAATAGAAGAACTGATGTGTGTTAAGCATTTAAGACCATACTTATTATTAGTCATCAGGAAATGCAAATCAAAACCATAATAATGTACTACTAGAATATCTACAACAAAAAAGCTAGATAAGTTAGTGTTGGTGAGAATGTGGGAAAACTGGAACTCTTATACACTGCTGATGGGAATGGTATGGCCACTTTGGAAAACAGTCTAGTAGTTCCTCAAATGATTAAACATGGTTACCATATGGCTCATTAATTCCACTGAGGGGCAGGTATATACCCAAAATGAAAACATGTCCATGCCAAAACTAATAAAGAATGTTTATAGCAGCATCACTCAATAGCTAAAGGTGGAAACAACCGAAGAATTATCAACAGGTAAGTAAATAAACCAAATATAGCATATCTGAACAATGGAATATTATTCAGCCATTGAAAGAAAAGAGAGCACTGATACAAGCTACAATGTGGATAAAACTTGAAAATATTATGATAAGTGAAAGAAGCCAGACACATTTGCATGAAGTGTCCAGAACAGGCAAATCAAAATCTAAAGAGACAGCTGATTCCGAAGACTCTGTCACAGGGGTGCTCAGAACCAGATGCTGGCCGGCTAATAAACGGCTCTTATTTGGACTTCAATTCCCTAGTGGTCTTTCTTTGACTCTGTCGTACCACAACAGTTGGAGGCCCCAGGGCTGGTCTCCGAGAACTCGGGATCAGTCGCCGGCTGGCTTTGCTCTTTGCTCTCTATTTGGCTTTAATTTGGTTCTGGAGTGTCTCTCGGTTCTCTCACAACACATTTGGAGGCCCCAACGAGACTCTTCCCTTACGGGGAAGCCCCAGACCGGACCACCAGACCAGCTATCGAAGCTGCAAGGGTGGGAGGCTAGTCAAGGGGACTCACCTGAGTCATCTGGAATCTCACCGGTAAGTACTGTTTTCTGTTCAGTCTGGTAAGTTCCCTAATGATCTTACCGGTGAGTACAAACTTGTTCTGTTTGGAGCCATTTGGTGGCTGGAGGAAGGCTGGATGGGGCATTACTTCCCCTGCCGGGTTCCCCAGTGAGACGCTGCAGGGAACTTCGGTTTCAGTCAGTTCTGTCTGTGTTTTATGGTTGAACTTCGGTTTCAGTCAGTTCTGTCTGTGTTTTTTGGTTTCAGTAACTTCAGTTTCAGCCCTGTCTGTATTTTTTCTGTTTGTTTATTGGCCCTCCTGATTGTTGTTGTCTGGTTGCACCTCCCTTTGTTGTCATGGGCCAAAGTCAATCTGGTACAAAAACTCCATTGCAATGCCTATTGGATAATTTTAAAGATTTCAAAAGCTCAGGTAAAAAGCTGATAATGTCCCACCCTGGCCTGTTTGGCTCAGCAGTTAGAACGTCAGACTGTGGTCCTGAGAGACCCGGGTTCGGTTCCCACTAAGGGTACGTACCTTGGTTGCAGTTTGTCCCCAGCCCTTGTTGGGTCGTGCGGGTGGCAGCCACTTGATGTGTCCCTTTCATGTCAATGTTTCTCTCTCTCTCTCTCTCTCTCTCTCTTCCTCTCACTCTGTCTGAACAAAAAAATGAAAAAATGTTCTTGGGTGAAGATAAAAAAAAAAAGCTATAATGTCCCAGTAAGCTCTGGGACCCTAGGGACCCTATATGAACTCGAACGGCCACACTGCTTAAAGGCTATAGCGGCTACAGCCCTGCACACTAAGGAAGTCTCTAAGCTGACCCTGAGGCAAGATTTATGTCCCATGCCAGAGTTGTCCAGTGTCAGGTGCTCTTGTTGGACACCCCAAGGATTGAATTCCTAGGAACTGCTGCCCTAGGCCCTGCCACCTTACTGCCTAATGATTACCCAGTGGAACCTGTTCATGGCTTCCTCAAGGTCCTGGACTCCTTGGCTGATCTTTGAGCGCACCTCAGAGACACACCCTGGCTGGACCCAGATGCTGATCTCTACATGGACAGGAATAGCTTCACATCAAACGGTATCAGCCTCCTCTTCCAGGTGATGCAGATCTCCATAGTGTTCAGCCCAGAGATTGGATTTAGAGCAAGAAAATTCAGCCTGCTTTGCTGGAACCTAGATGGACTTGTTCCCTGCCTGTAATCCTCACCACTCCAACGACCCTTAAGGTAGCAGGTTGCCGTTTCTGGATTCATCACTCCCAGGTAAAGAAGGCACACCCTGACCAGATACCAGAAAAATGGACCCTTCAATGGACAGATGACCCTTTGAAGGTAAAATCACTTCAATCCTGATCCTGCTACTTGGGACCTCTGTTTCTCTGACTCGGGGAAATCCCCACCAGCCGACTCAGTAGCCTTAGTCGGACCCATGAAGGACACATTATGGCCAGTAACGTATCTGTACTGGAAATGACAAGGAATCAATGATTTGATTCCTCCAAACAAAACAAAACAAAAAAACAGTGAGGAATATGCTGGCATGTTTATAACCCCATAATTGATGATTGGTAAATTATTGTGCTGCTCCATAATTGAGGATTGGGAAAGTCACTGTGTGCCCTCTAGCTGAACGTGTTTAGTCAAAATAACCTCAGTAAATTCAAATACTCCCTGGACCAAGAAATTGTTGGGAGCCGACTACGTGTCTGACAGAGTCCACAAAGCCTGGAGGTCTTGAGTCAGAGACTCGACCTCCTCTACAATCTCAAATGACCAAGCTTGTATTGTGTTTGTGCAGCTCAGAGCTAAGTGTTACCCAATGTAGCTTGAAATACCTGGGTGTTCCTGTTATCTGCAAGGCAAACTAATTCTATACAGCATTGTTGTAGCCCTGGGCATTATAATAGAACCTTTCCTGGGCTTGCAGATCTACCCAGGAAAGTAAGATTTGACAGTGGTGTTGAACATGGGTCCTCCCAGACACATCCAAACCCAGTAGAAGGAGCCACAAACAACAGAACACCAACACCCACAGGGAAAACTTAACAGGGTCCAAAACCAACTGAGACAGCCAAAATGGTGAAACAAAGAAACAAATCCTAAATGAAATAAGAAGATAACTCTACTGAAGTTGAGATAAATGAAATGCAGTTAAGCAGGTTATAAGAGGTAGAGTTCAGAACCACGATCTTGAGAAAGCTCAAAAGCATGAGTAAGGATATCAATACCATGAGTAAAGATATAGAAACACGGAAAACCAACCAAGTGGAAATGAAAAACCACCAAGAAGAAATGAAGAATAATATAGCAGAAATAAAGAACACATTGGAAGGACTAAACAGCAGAGTAAAGGAAGCTGAGGACCAGATCAGTGAATTAGAAGACAGGGTAGAAAAAAACAACCAATTAGAAAACCAAAAGAAAAAAACAGGGCCCTGACCGGTTTGGCTCAGCAGTTGGAACATTGACCCATGGTCCAGAGGGACCTGGGTTTGGTTCCCACTAAGGGCACGTGCCTCGGTTGCAGTTTGTCCCCGGCCCTGGCTGGGTCATGTGGGTGGCAACCACTCAATGTGTTCCTTTCACATCGATGTTTCTCTCTCTCTCTCTCTCTCTCTCTCTCTCTCTCTCTCTCTCCCCCCTCCTCCCTCCTTCCCTCCCTCTCACTCTATCTGAAAAAAAAAAAAGGAAAAATGTCCTCAGGTGAGGATAAAAAACAAAACAAAACAACCCAGGAAGACAGCTTAAGAAAACTGTGGGACAACTAGAAACATAACAACATTCTCATCATAGGAGTTCCAGAAGAAGAAGAAAATGGGCAAGGGTTAGAGAATATATTTGAAGAAATAGTAACAGAAAACTTCCCTAACATGGTGAAGGAAGAAGGCATTCAAGAAGCACAGAGAGCTTCAAGTAAGAAGAACCCAAATAGACCTACACCAAGACACATAGTAATTAAAGTGACAAAAATTAGGAGGTGCGGGGGGAGGGAAGAGATAAACCACAGAACTTATATGCATGTATGCATAAACAGTGGAGACGGAAAACAAAGCCGGGTATGGGGTAGGAGGGATGAGGAAGACAGTGTCAATGGGGGGGAAAAAAGGAGAAAATCTGTAACAAAAATAAATTAATAATAAATAAATAAATGCCAAAAATTAAAGACAAAGAGAGAATTCTAAATGCAGCAAGATAAAAGCAACAGGTTACCTACAAAGAAACTCTCATTAGGCTATCTTCTGACTTGTCAACACAAATACTACAGGCCAGAAGGGAATGGCATGAAGTAATCAAGTTCATAAAAAATAAGGATCTGGCCCTGGCCGGTTTGGCTCAGCGGTTAGAGCGTCCGCCTGCGGTCCGGAGAGACCCGGGTTCGGTTCCCGCTGAGGGCATGTGCCTCGGTTGCAGTTTGTCCCCGGCCCTGGTTGGTTGTGCAGGTGGCAACCACTCGATGTGTCCCTTTCACATCGATGTTTCCCTCTCTCTCTCTTCCTCTCTCTCCCTCCCACTCTGTCTGTACAAAAAATGGAAAAATGTCCTCGGATGAGGATTAAAAAAAATAAATTAATTAATTAAAAAAAAATAAAAATAAAAATAAGGATCTGAATCCAAGACTCCTCTATCCAGCAAGGCTATCATTCAAAATAGAAGATGAAATAAAAAGCTTCCCAGACAAAAAAACAAAAAACAAAACAAAACAAAAAAGGCTAAGAGAATTTATAAGCATCAAACCACCACTTCAAGAAATGTTAAAAAGACTGCTGTAATTAGTAGAAATAGGAAAAAAATATATAACCACAATAAACCAAAATGGCAATAAATAAGTACATATCAATAATAACCTTAAATGTAAATGGACTGAATGCCCTGATCAAAAGACACAGAGTAGCTGATTGGATAAAAAATCATGACTCATATATATGTTGTTTACAAGAGACCTACCTCACAACAAAAGACTCACATAGATTGAAAATGAAAGGATGGAAAAAAATCTTCCAAGCAAACGGAAAGAAAAAAAAGCTGGGGTAGCAATACTCATATCTGATAAAATAGATTTCAAAATGAAGGCCATAACTAGAGACAAAGAAGGCCACTACATAATATTGAAAGGATCTATCCAACAGGAAGATATAGCCTTGGGAAACATATATGCACCCAATATAGGAACACCAAAATATATTAAAAACTTTACTGAAGATGAGATAAATGAAATGCAGTTAAGCAAGTTATCAGAGATAGAGTTCAGAGCCATGATCCGGAGGAAGCTCAACAGCATGAGTAAGGACATCAACACCATAAGTAAAGGTATAGAAACAGTGAAAACCAACCAAGTGGAAATGAGAATGACATAGCAGAGTCTGGAAGACTTCAAAGGAGAAATCAACAGCAATACAATCATAGCAGGAGACTTCAACACCCTGCTGACATCACTGGATAGATCCTCTAGACAAAAAAATTAGCAAGGAAACAGAGACTCTAAATGAAGCACTAGATCAAATGGATTGAACAGATATCTACAGAGAATTACACCCCAAAACTGCAGAATACACATTCTTCTCAAGTGCACGTGGGACATCCTCAAAGATGTTAGGACCACAAGTTAGGACACAAATTAAGTTTCTACAAGTTCAAGAAATTTGAAATTATATTAAGCATTTCAGATCACAAATGCATGAAACTAGAAATCAATTGCAAGAAGAACATGCAGAGACATTTGAACACATAGAGGCTAAATAGCATATTATTGAACAATGAATGGGTTACCAAGGAGATCAAGGAAGAAATAAAAAAATTCCTGGAAACCAATGAAAATGAACACACAACAACACAAAATCTATGGGATGCAGCAAAAGTAGTTCTGAGAGGGAAGTTCATAGCACTACAGGCCTACCTCAAAAAAACAAGAAAAATTTCTAATTGACTATCTAACCTCACAACTGAAAGAACTAGAAAGCAAACAAAAGGAAAACCCCAGAGCAAGTAGAAGGAAGGAAATAGTAAAGATCAGAGCAGAAATAAACGACATAGTGTCCAAAAAAACAATTCAAAGGATCAAAGAAACAAAGAGCTGGTTTTTCGAAAAGATAAACAAGATTGATGGACCCTTAGCCAGACTCACCAAGAAACAAAGAGAGAGAACCCAAATACACAAAATCAGAAATGAAAAAGGAGACATAATACCTGACACCACAGAAATACAAAGGATTGTTAACAAATATTATGATCAATTATATGGCAACAAATTTGAAAATCTAAGCGAAATGGACAAATTTCTAGAAACACATAGTCTCCCAAAACTGGACCAGGAAGAGATAGAAAACTTGAACAGACCAATAACAACAGAAGAAATTGAAAATGTAATCAAGACTCTCCCAGCAAACTAAAGCCCAGGCCTGGATGGCTTCATGGGGGAGTTTTACTGAACATTCAAAGAAGAACTAACACCCATTCTCCTCAAACAATTTCAAAAAATTCAAGAAGGAAGACTTCCAAACTCGTTTTATGAGGCAAACATAATTCTAATTCCAAAACCAGAAAAAGACACTACAAAGAAAGGAAATATCCAATATCCCTGACGAACATAGACGCGAAAATCCTGAACAAAATACTAACAAATCAGATCCACCAATACACCAAAAAAATTATCCACCATGACCAAGTGGGACCAAGTGGGATTCATCCCAGGGATGCAAGGCTGATACAATATTCGCAAATCAATAAATGTGATACACCACATAAATAAAATGAAGAATATGACATGATCATATCAATAGATGCCGAAAAAGCCTTCGACAAAATCCAGCATCCATTTCTAATAAAAACGCTCAGCAATGTGGAAATAGAGGGATCATATTTAGATATAATAAAGGCCATATATGAAAGACCTACAGCCAACATCATACTCAATGGGCAAAAACTAAAAACATTTTCCTTAAGAAAAGGAACTAGGCAAGGATGCCCACTTTCGCCACCCTTATTTAACATAGTACTGGAAGTCTTAACCACAGCAATCAGACAGGAAGAAAAACTAAAAGGGATCCAAATTGGAAAGGAGGAAGTGAAACTGTCATTATTTGCAGATGACATGATACTATACGAAGAAAACTCCAAAGACTCCATCGAAAGTTTACTAGACTTAATAAATGAATTTGGAAAAGTAGCAGGATACAAAATTAATGTCAAGAAATCGATGGCATTCTTATACACCAATGATGAACTCACAGAAAGAGAAACTAAAAAAACAATCCTATTTACCATCACAGCCAAAAAATTAAGATACCTAGGAATAAACTTAACCAAAGAAATAAAGGACCTATTCCCAGAAAACTACAGGTCATTGAAAAAAGAAATAGAGGAAGATATAAAAAAAAAAGTGGAAGCACATACACTGTTCATGAATTGGAAGAATTAATATCATTAACATGTCCATATTACCCAAAGCAATCTATACATTCAATGCAATCCCCATCAAAATACCAACAGCATACTGAGAATACTTCGAAAGTTCATATGGAACCAAAAAAGACCTCGAATAGCCACAGCAATCTTGAAAAAGAAGAACAAAGTTGAAGGGATCACATTCCCAGATTTCAGGTTATACTACAAAGCCACTGTAATCAAAACAGCCTGGTACTGGCACAAGAACAGGCATATAGACCAGTGGAACAGAACAGAGAACCCAGAAATGGACCCAAGGCAATATGCTCAATTAATATTTGACAAAGTTGGCAAGAGCATACAGTGGAGTAAGGAAAGCCTCTTTAATTAATGGTGCTGGGAAAATTGGACAGCTACTTGCAGAAAAATGAAACTAGACCATCAACTTACACCCTACACGAGAATAAACTCAAAATGGATAAAAGACTTAAATGTAACTCATGAATCCATAAAAATCCTAGAAAGACTGTAGGCAACAAAATTTCAGACATCGTACGCAGCAGAATTTTCACTGATACATCACCTAAAGCAATAGAAACAAAGGAGAAAATGAACACATGGGACTACATCAAACTCAAAAGCTTCTGCACAGCGAAAGATACAATCATCAAAATGGAAAGGCTACCCACTGTATGGGAGAGCATAATTGCCAATGATATATCAGATAAGAGGTTAATTTCTAATATATATAGAGTGCTCATACAACTCAACAAAAGGAAGACAAAGAACCAAATTAAAAAATGGGCAGAGGAACTAAATAGACACCTCTCCAAACAGGACATACAAGTGGCTAAGAGACATATGAAGAAATGCTCAACATTACTAATCATCAGAGAGATGCAAATTAAAACAACAATGAGGTATCACCTCACACCTGTCAGAATGGCCGCCCTAACAAATCATCAAACAACAAGTGTTGGCAAGAGTGTGGAGAAAAGGGGACTTTAGTACACTGCTGGTGGGAATGCAGACTGGTGCAGCCACTATGGAAAACAATATGCTGTTACCTCAAAAAATTAAAACTTGAACTTCCATTTGACCCAGTAATCCCACTTCTAGGAATATACCCTAAGAAGTCTGAAACACCAATCAGAAAGAATATATGTACCCCCATGTTTGTAGCAGCACTATTTACAATAGCTAAGATCTGGAAACAGCCCAAGTGTCCATCTGTAGACGAATGAATAAAAAAGCTGTGGTACATATACACAATGGAGTACTATGCAGCTATAAGAAAGAAAGATCTCTTATCCTTTGAGACTACATGAAGGGACCTGAAAAGTATCATCCTAAGTGAAACAAGCCAAACAGAGAAAGACAAGTATCATATGATCTCACTTATTTGTGGAATATAATGAACATAACAGTCTGAGGAATGAGGTAGTCCCAGAAATGTGGAAGTGGGTACAGACTGACAATCCCCAGAAGAGGGAGTGGTGGGGGAGAGATAAACCACAGAACTTATATGTATGTATGCATGAAAAATGGACATGGACAACAAAGCTGGGGACAGGGCAGGGAGGGAGGGGGAGGGGGGAACCAGTGGGGTAGGGAAGGAGAAACATCTGTAATAAAAATTAATTAATAAAAAATAAATAAAATAAAAATAAATAAAAAGTATTTTTAAAACATTTGAAAAAACAACAACAACAAAAAAGATCAGAGCAGAAGTAAATGACATAGAGACCTGCCATGACCTGCATGGCTAGTCCAACCAGGCCTGAGGAGGGGCAACGGGAGACTAAGAAAGACACAGAGACATTAGAGAGAGAAAAGCAGGCGCCAGGTGGGACACTGCTCTCTGATGGAGAAACAGTGACCCTAAGCTAGCTTAGCAAGTTTATTATATAGCCAACTGAAGGAGGGGAAGATTCAAAAGTTTCATTGTTTTCAGACACCAAATGATTTAATCGGCCTCTGAACTTAAGGTCCAGATTGTTGATTCATTTTTGCCCTCAGCTCAGAAGGCTCTTGCGTGGGCCTTGCTGTCACACAGGTTCAACAAGTGGCCTTGGGACAAAAGGCTCCTGGGCAAGACCATGCAAACACCACAGGGCCTCATCCCTGGCACCAGAAGCTCCAGGGCAAGTCTGTGAAAACACCAGTAACAAGAGACCTTGACTCAACTGCCCTCCACAGAGATGAAAAACAATTCAAAGAATCAATTTTGAACTGATCAAAAGAATAAAAAACACAAAAAGCTGATTTTTTGAAAAGATAAACAAGATTGATGGACCCTTAGCTAGACTCACCAAGAAACAAACAGAGAGAACCCAATACACAAAATCAGAAATGAAAGAGGAGAAGTAACAGCTGACACCACAGAAATACAAAGGATCATTAACAAATACCATGAAAAATTATACGGCAACAAATTGGACAATACAAGTGAAATGGAGAAATTTCTAGAAACACATAGTCTCCCAAAACTGAACCGGGAAGAGATAAAAAACTTGAACAGACCAATAACAACGAAGGAAATTGAAAATGTAATCAAGACTCTTCCAGTAAACAAAAGCCCAGGCCCAGATGGCTTCATAGGCAGTTTTACCAAACATTCAAAGAAGAATTAACACCCGTCCTCCTCAAACTATTCCAAAAAATTCAAGAAGAAGGAAGACTCCCAAACTCGTTTTATGAGGCCAACATAATTCTAATTCCAAAACCAGAAAAAGACTCTACAAAGAAAGAAAATTACAGGCCAATATTCCTGATGCACATAGAGGCCAAAATCCTGAACAAAATACTAGCAAATCAAATCCAGCAATACATTAAAAAGAATTATTCACCATGACCAAGTGGGATTCATCCCAGGGATGCAAGGCTGGTACAATATTTGCAAATCAATAAATGTGATACAGCACATAAACAAAATGAAAGATAAAAGCCATATGATCATATCAACAGACACTAAAAAAAAATCATTCAACAAAATCCAGCACCCATTTCTGATAAAAACGCTCAGCAATGTAGGAATAGAGGGATCATATCTCGACATCATAAAGGCCATAAATGAAAAATCTACAGCCAACATCATACTCAATGGGCAAAAACTAAAAGCATTTTCCTTAAGAACAGGAACAAGAGAGAAATGCCCACTTTCACCACTCTTATTTAACGTAGTACTGGAAGTCATAGCCATAGCAATCAAACATGAACAAAAAACAAAAGGGATCTAAATTGGAAAGGAGGAAGTGAAACTGTCATTATTCGCGGATGACATGATATCATACATAGAAAACCCTAAAGACTCCATAAAAAATCTGCTACATTTAATAAATAAATTTGGAAAAGTAGCAGGATAGAAAATTAATATCAAGAAATTAATGGCATTTGTACACACCAATAATGAACTCACAGAAAGGGAAACTAAAAAAACAATCCCATTTACCATCGCGGCAAAAAAAATTAAGATACCTAGAAATAAACTTAACAAAAGAAGTAAAGGACCTATTTGCAGAAAACTACAGGCATTGAAAAAAAAAAAACAGAGAAAGATATAAAAAAAGTGGAAGCACATACCTTGTTAATGGGTTGGAAGAATTAACTTCATTAAAATGTTCATATTAGCCCTGGCTGGTTTGGCTCAGTGGTTAGAGCATTGGCATGTGGTCCTGAGAGACCCAGGTTTGGTTCCTGCTAGGGGCATGTACTCGGGTTGCAGTTTGTCCCTGGCCCTGGTTGGGTCGTGCAGGTGGTGGCCACTTGATGTGTCCCTTTTGCATCCATGTTTCTCTCTCTCTTCCTCCCGCTTTGTCTGAATAAAAAATGGAAAGGAGTCCTCGGGTGAGGATGAAAAAAAAAAAAAGTTCATATTACCCAAAGCAATCTATAGATTCAGAGCAATCCCCATCAAAATACCAATAACATATTTCACAGAACTAGAACAAATACTTCAAAGGTTCATATGAAACCAAAAAAGACCCTGAATAGCCACAGAAATCTTGAAGAAGGATAAAGTAGGTGGGATCACAATACTGGATATCAAGTTATACTAAAAAGCTACTGTAATCAAAACAGCCTGGTACTGGCACAAGAACAGGCGTATAGATCAATGGACTAAAACAGAGAGCCCAGACATTGACCCAAAACATTATGCCCAATTAATATATGACAAAGGTGGCAAGAGCTTACAATGGAGTAAAGACAACATCTTTAATAAATGGTGTTGGGCCCTGGCCAGTTTGGCTCAGTGGTTAGAGCGTTGGCCTGCGGTCTGGAGAGACCCGGGTTCGGTTCCCGCTAAGGGCACGTACTTCGGTTGCAGTTTGTCCCTGGCCCTGGTTGGTCGTGCGGGTGGCAGCCATTCGATGTGTCCCTTCACGTCGATGTTTCTCACTCTCTCTTCCTTCCTCTCTCTCCCTCCCACTCTATCTGTACAAGAAATGGAAAAATATCCTCGGGTGAGGAAAAAAAAATAAAAATAAAAAAAAATAAATGGTGTTGGGAAAGTTGGACAACCACATGCAAAAAAATGAAACTAGACCATCATCTTACACCATACACAAGAATAAACTCAAAATGGATAAAAGACTTAAATGTGACTCATGAATCCATAAAAATCCTAGAAGAAAATGTAGGCAACAAAATTTCAGACATTATGCACAACAGAATTTTCACTGATACATCACCTAAGGCAACAGAAACAAAGGAAAAAATGAACACATGGGACTACATCAAACTCAAAAGCTTCTGCACAGCAAAAGAAACAACCATCAAAATGGAAAGGGAACCCACTGTATGGGAGAGCATAATCACCAATGATACATCAGATAAGGGGTTAATTTCCAAAATATATAGAGTGTACATACAACTCAACAAAAGGAAGACAAAGAACCCAATTAAAAAATTGAGCAGCCCTGGCCAGTTTGGCTCAGCAGTTAGAGCGTCAACCTGCGGTCCAGAGAGACCCGGGTTCAGTTTCCGTTAAGGGCACGTACCTTGGTTGCAGTTTGTCCCCTGCCCTGGTTGGGTTGTGTGGGTGGCAGCCACTCCATGTGTCCCTTTCATTTTGATGTTTCTTTCTCTCTCTCCCTCCCACTCTATCTGAACAATAACAACAAAAAATTGGGTAGAGGAGCTAAATAGACACCTCTCCAAACAGGACATACAAATGACCAAGAGACATGAAGAAATGTTCAAAGTCACTAATCATCAGAGAGATGCAAATTACAACAACAATGAGGTGTCACCTCACACCTGCCAGAATGGTTGCCATCAACAAATTATCACACAACAAGTGCTGGCGAGGGTGTGGAGAAAAGGGGACTCTAGTACACTGCTGGTGGGAATGCAGACTGGTGCCGCCACTATGGAAAACACTATGGTTTTACCTCAAAAAATTAAAAATTGAATTGCCATTTGACCCAGTGATCCCACTTCTAGGAATATATCCTAAGAAGTCTGAAACATCAATCAGAAGAATATATGTACCCCTATGTTCATAGCAGCACTATTTACAATTGCTAAGCTCTGGAAACAGCCCAAGTGTCCATTGATAGATCAGTGGATAAAAAAGCTGTGGTACATATACACAATGCAGCTGTAAGAAAGAAAGATCTCTTATCCTTTGAGACAACATGAAGGGACCTAGAGATTATTATGCTAAGCGAAATAAGCCAATCAGGAAAGACAAATACCACATGATTTCACTTATTTGTAGAATATAATGAACAAGGTGGGCTGATGAATGAAATAGACCCAGAGACATAGAAAGGAGTATGGTTCAGATTGACAAAGCTCAGAGTAGGGGGATGAGGGGGATGAATGAGATGAACTACAGAACTTATATGCATGTATGCATAACCAATGGACATAGACAACAATGCTAGGGGGTGAGGGGAGCCGGATGGGGAGGAGGGGATCTAGGGGGAAATAAGGAGAAACATCTGTAACAAATATAAATTAATAAAAATTGGAGAAAAAAAAAGTTCTAAACTGACTGTTGTGATGACTACACATATTTTAAGTGGGTGAATATGTGAATTATAGTTCAATAAAGCTATGTTTTAAAAAGACCATACCGCCCTGGCCAGTTTGGCTCAGCGGTTAGAGCGTCGACCTGCGGTCCGGAGAGACCCGGGTTCGGTTCACGCTAAGGGCACGTACTTCGGTTGCAGTTTGTCCCCGGCCCTGGTTGGTCGTGCGGGTGGCAGCCACTCGATGTGTCCCTTCACATCGATGTTTCTCTCTCTCCCTCCCTTCCTCTCTCTCCCTCCCACTCTATCTGTACAAAAAATGAAAAAATATCCTCAGGTGAGGATAAAAAAAAATAAAAAATAAAAAGACCATACCTAGCTGATGATAAATGCTCAAAAAAAATGAAAGTTGTTATCAGTATAACTATTAAAGAGGAAGGAAGGAAGGAAGAATTTATCTTCTGTCTCCAGGTCAAATCTTGGTTTATTTTGAGCTGAAGATTCTGTAGAGCAGTGGTTCCCAAAGTGTCATCCCTAGACCACCACCAGCAGCATCTCTTCTAGAGCATCAGATGCTAGAAGCCCTCCTGGGCCCACTGAAACAGACACTCTGGGTGCAATCCAGCAGCCTATGACTTAACCAGCCCCCCAGGTGACTCTGATGTGCCCCCAAGTTAGAGGCCTATTGCCAAAGAGACTCACTTGGCCAATTTCATACTCCACCCCTGCACCTTGCTGGCTCCATGACCCTGGGCAAGTCCCGAACCTCACTGTGTCCATTTCCTCATTTTTAAATGGGGTATAGACCAAAAGGGCTGCCCAACTGCCTGAGCACCTCCCTTGAAGCAGAGCCCAGCTTGCAGGTACACCCCCCGATATATCTGACTCCACAACACATAAAAGAAAAAAATGAGATTTTATTGAGGATTTCAAGAGATTTAGGAAAGATCTGCATCAGGCACTCTATGGGAAACCTTGTAAAATGCTCACTGATGTCCCTGCTTTTTCCTCAAATTTTTTCACCAGCCACTGGGTCTGGGTCAATTGCCAGGAATCGGGTTTTTCTTCCTGTCTCTCCCCTTTCCCTTAACCTAGCCACCAGCTCCTCATTCTTCTCCCATGCCTTCACCTTCTCTCTCCACACATTTCTTTTCTCCCAAGGAGAAATTCAGATCCCCCTTTTCTCTTTGTGATTCCCATCTTTGGACCTGTCATTCAGCTTAGGCAACAGAGGCCCCTCATAGGACGAGACACCCTTCCTGCAAAAATGTGAAGAATTGAAATGAAAAACCATTTCATCATCAAATACGCTTTCCTTTTCTCAAGACAATAGCCAGAATGAGAGAGATGATGTGTCTGAAGCGTAGATGATGCTTGGTACACAGCAGGTGCCAAATCACGGTCACTGTTTATGTCATTGTTGTTTTGGGCAGAGCAAGTGTCCTTCATTCACTCATTCAAGATAAGCCATGAACACAAGTTCATGGTAACATGGGTATTCCCTCATCCATGCCACTCTCAGGCACAGAAAACAGGAAGAAATTGACACACAAGGTCATTATTGGGGAAGTCATGACCCCAGTGAATCCAAGAGGAATGAGGTAACCAGACTGGGGGAAAAGAGAGAACATTTTGAATTTACAGAGCACTTGCTAAGGGGGAAAATAGGAGGAGCACTAGTGATGCATAATTACACACATTTTACAGATGGAAAGTGAGGTGTCTTCACTCACACATTCCCAGCCATGAAACCAGCCACTTTAAGAGCCCGAGAGAAGGAGTTTGCTGAGAAAGGTCCTCTTTATGGCGTTCTTCAGCTCCTTGTTCCTGAGGCTGAAGATAATGGGGCTGAGGAAGGGCGTGAGGACTGTGTAGGTGATGCCCATCAGGGTGTCTCCTTCCAGACCCTGGGGACCCTTGGACTTGAGGTAGACAACAGAGGCAAAGCCGTAGTGCACGACCACCACAGTGAGGTGGGAGGCACACGTGGAGAAGGCCTTGTGCCGGCCTTCAGCTGAGGGGATCCTCAAGATAGTAGCTATGATGAAAGCATAGGAGAGGAGGATGAGGAGACAGCAGCCTAGCAGGGCCATGATGCACACCAAACCCACGCCCCTGGCCACAGTGGAGACATTGCTCCCACAGGCCAATTTCACAAGAGGTGGCACGTGGCAGAAAAAATGGTAAATCTCATTGGGTCCACAGAAAGTGAGGTGGAAAATGGCCATTGTCACCACCAGCCCCATGACTGAGCCACCAGCCCAAGACCAGGCCACCAGGCAGGCACAGCCATGAGGACTTATAAGCACGTTGTAGCGCAGGGGGAGGCAGATGGCCACATAGCGATCATAGCCCATGACCGTGAGCAGGAAGGAGTGGGTGAAGCCAAATGTGAAAGAAAAGAACATCTGGCTGGCACAAGCCATGAAGGCGATGGAGTGGTGCGTGGAGAGCAGGTCAGCCAGCATGCGGGGGATGATGGTGAAGGTGTAGAGGATCTCGGAGATGGAGAGGGCACACAGGAGGAGGTACATGGGCGTGTGGAGGCTGCGCTCGCCCCAGATGGTGGTCATGATGAGCAGGTTCCCCAGCAGTGTGAACAGGTACATCAGGAGGAATAGCAGGAAGAACATCAGCTGAAGGTGGGGGAAGGTGGAGAAGCCAATGAGGATAAATTCAGAAACAAAGGTATGGTTTGGCCCCAGCATGGTGGTCAAATCTGGTGTGGGAGAGAGGGAAGAACTTAGTGGGTAGAAACTCAGAGTCTCTAGTGAGCTCCACCTGCAAGGACTTCCTTGGGGGCTCCTTCTCCTCTTCATGTCATGGTTAGTTTATCTGCAAAATAACATTCATAATAATAGTCTGTGCTTCACAGAGCCACTGAGGTTTAAATAAGATCATGCATTCAAAATGCTTAGCCCTAGCCAGTGTGGCTCAGTTAATCGGAGCATTGCATCCCGTGCACCAGAAGGTCGAGAGTTCAATTCCTGGTCAGGGCACATATTTAGGTTTTGGGTTCAATTCCCAGTCACAGACTGGAGGCAACCATTTGATGTATCTCTCTTACATCAATGTTTCTCTCTCTGTCTTTCTCTCTCCTTTCCTCCCTGTCTAAAAATCAGTTTTTAAAGAAGAAATGCTTACCACATAGTAAGAATAAGTAATTATTATTACAACTATTTTAAAATCCCAGTGGTAGGAACTCGGGGTCTCCATTCAGCCATGCCTGGGTGGAGTTGTTACTGAGCAAGGGGCTCACTGCCTAAGGTGCATAGAAGACAATACTATGGCCTGGCTTTGAGAAAAGAAAGCTCTTTTTTGCAGGTTTGGCTGGCAAGGAGACAGGAGGTAAAGCTCAAATCTATCTCCTTGATCCAGGGTTTGTGGCAAGATTTAAGAGATTTCAGTACCAGATCTTCCTGTACAGCAGACCCTTCACTTCTGAAAGGATTTGGTGTTCAGGTCCCAGTCACATCCTGGTCCTTCGTTTCTGTGAGGAGAGCAGTTAAGGATTCACAAATGTTACTTGTGAGTGGTGTTCCCAAGTGTTGCTTCTAAACTTTGGTTCTGGGTCGTGTTAGAAACAGGACAGGACAAGTTTGAGCTGGTTCTTTGGTTACAGAGACCCCACTTTGGAACTTGTCATTGCCCCTCATCATTTTTCTAAATAGGAATGGAAGTTTAAAAAGAAAGCAACACTTCAGTCTTTTAAAAAAATTATTATAATGGGAACACTTCCAGAAAAATTGTTTACAATTTTTTTCAATTACAGTTTACATTTAATATTATTTTGTATTAGTTCCAGGTGAACAGCGTAGTGGTTAGACAATCATATACTTTACAAATTGTTCCCCTTGATATTCCCAGTACCCACCTGGCACCATACATAGTTACATAATATTACTGACTATATTTCCTATGCTGTACTTTAGATCCCCATGACTATTTTGTAAGTACCAATGTGTACTTCTCAATCCATTCACATTTTCACTAAGTCCCCCAACCTACTTCCCTCTGGCAACCATCAGTCTGTTCTCTGTATCTATGAGTCTATTTCTTTTGTTTATTAGTTAATTTTGTTCATTAGATCCCACATATAAATGAAATAATATGGCATTTTTCTTTCTCTGACTTGCTTATTTCACTTAGCATAATACCCTCTAGGTCCATCAATTCTTTCTTATGGCTGAGTAATATTGTGGCAATTGTGTTGTACATACCACAGCTTTTTTAATCCACTCATCTATTGATAGGTACTTGGGTTGCTTTCATATCTTGACTATTGTAAATAACGCTGAAATGAGCATATTCTTTTGAATTAGTGTTTTGGGTTTCTTTAGCTATATAGCCAGAAGTAGAGTCACTGGGTCATAAGGCAGTTCTATTTTTAATTTTTTGAGGAAACTCCATACTGTTTTCCATAGTAGCTATACCATATTGTGGGATCTTTGTTTGTTTGTTTGTTTTATTAATCCTCACCTGAGGATATTTTTTCCATTGATTTTTAGAGAGAGTGGAAGGGAGGGAAGGACGGGGAAGAGAGAGAAAGAGAGAGAGAGAGAGAAACATCAATGTGAGAGAGACACATCGATTTGTTGCCTCCCACATGTGCCCTGACCAGGGCTGGGAATTGAACCCAGGACCCTTTGATGGGTGGGTCAACACTAACCACTGGGAAATGATGGCCAGGGCCACATGGTGGGATCTTTAATAAAAAAAAATTTCAGTTGGAAAAATCTGGTGCTTGTTAGAGCTTGCCTTTAAAGGATAATGCAAATTCTGTTATCACTGTGTCAATTATGCCTAAACTCTGAGCTGTCTGCAAGGCTTAGTAAGTATTGAGTGCTGGCTGTTTTTTTCCTATAAAACTCTACATGTTATCCACATGAGTTAAAAAATTTTAGAAGTTGTTTTAAAACAGTGCTTCAGCAACAATATTGGGTTAGTTCCGTAATCTTATTGAACCTTAGTTTTCTCATCCCTTAAAGGAAGTTGATCAGCCCTGGCCAGTTTGGCTCAGCGGTTAGAGCGTCGACCTGCGGTCCCGAGAGGCCCAGGTTCGGTTCCCGCTAAGGGCATGTACCTCGGTTGCAGTTTGTCCCCGGCCCTGGTTGGTCATGCGGGTGGCAGCCACTCGATGTGTCCCTTTCACATTGATGTTTCTCTCTCTCTCTCTCTCTGTTCCTGTCTCTCCCTCCCACTCTACCAGAACAAAAAAGGAAAAATGTCCTCGGGTGAGGATAAAAAAAAAAAAAAAAGGAAGTTGATCATAATAATCACTAACTGATGAGGTTGTTAAGAGGATTAAATAAGGTAAACACATAAGGTGCCTTGTACAGTACCTGAAACAAACAATTAAAAATTAAGATTGAGGACAGGCATAAATGATCAGAATTGGATTCTCTTAAAATGTAGCAACCTATGTTTGTATCTCTCTCTCTGTCTCTCTTTTTTTTTGTTAATTCTCATCTGAGGATATTTTTCCATTGACTATTTTTTTTTTAGAGAGAGAGAAACATCAATGTGAGAGAAACATCGATTGGTTGCCTCCTGCACGCGCCCTGACCGGGATCGGGGATCAAACCTGCAACCTTTGACTGGGAGTCAAACCCAAGACCCTTCGGTCAGAGGATCAATGCTCTAACTGCTGAGCAAATCAACCAGGGCTGTATCTCTCTTTAAACAGGTGCATTTAATGCATTTATCTTTTTGGTAATTACTGTTGTTTTGGATTTAATTCTGTTATTTTCCTTAATACTTCAGCTATATATAAACATATATTCATAAAAATAGCTAATATATACATATACATGTATATTTAACATATAAAAACACAAAAATATGCACATACTCCTAGTTACTAAACCAAAAACATGCACACAACAAAACAAAACAAACAAAAATAACCCAAAACAGTAAGAACATGGAATTGTCACCAAAAAGCCACATCAGCTGGGCTGCAACTTTTTGTAAGCTTAAAATTAGTTAAAAAGAAAAGGGGAAAAAAGGACCATCCAAAGTGTAACAAAATCTATCAAGTATCTACAATTAATTTACATTGGCACACACAGACCTACACAGAGAACAATTAAACCTCTAATTAATAGCAAACACAGCAGGTGATATAATTAAGTGGATAAAATGGAAAGATAATATTATAAAGATGTTAATTCTCCCCCCAAATGGAATGTATACATTCAATGTAATATTCTCAAAATATTCAGTTGAATTTTTTGAGAAAGATTATAAACATATTCTAAAATGTCTATGAAAAGGTAATGACCCGTGAATAATTAAGTTAACCTTGGGATGAAGAGTGAAAGGAGGTGGGGAATTGCCTTCTGAGAACCTGAGAATTCTACAAAAGTCTTGGAAATAAAGCAGTGTAGGATTATTTCATAAAAGGCAAACAGACCAGTGGTTCAGAATGGAAACTTCAGATATGAAGCCATTCATGTATGGTTAAGGTCACAGATAAGTCAGAAAATGACAAATTGTTCAAGGGGTGCTGTAGGGGAGAGTATTTTTCTGTATAGATAAAAACAAAATTGGACTTTCAATTAGTACCCTGTACAAAGAGAGAATCAAGATGAATTACTAATTGAAAGATAAAAACAGAGCTAATAAGAGAAAGTATAGTGGAATCTTTGTGATCTAAGAATAGGAAACAAGTTCTTAAAAAAGAAAAAAACCACAAACCATAAATAAAAAGATTAATTCCATTAAATCAAAATTATAAATCATATTAACATCGTGGACAAAGTTAACTGATGACAGAGAGCAGGAAGATATTTGCATATTAAATAAGTTCTAGAGATCTTCTCTATACCACAGAGCCTATAGTTAACAATATAATACCGTACACTTAAAAACTTAAGAATATAGACAACAATGTTGCATTATAATCATCAAACTTGCTAAGAGACTAGATTTTAATTATTCCCACCACATAAAAAAAAATAATTATGTGACGTGATAAAGGTACTACCACTACAATAACAATCATATTACAATATATAAAAGTATCAAATTAACATGTATACTTTAAATTTATATGGTTATATATCAAATATATTTAAATTAAAAAAAAGAAAACACTAGTTATGAGGGTAGATCTTATGTTAAGTGTTCTGACCACACAAAAAAGCAAAGCGACACAAGAAAGCTTTAGAGGTGAGGATTTGCTTATTACCTTGATTGTGGTGATGGTATCGAAGGTATAGACAGACACATGTCCAAACTCATCAAAATGTAGGCATTTAACGTGTGCAGATTTTTGTTTATTATGTATACCTCAATGAACACTGACAGGAGATTAATATCGAGAATCTACAAGAAATGTCTACAAACCAAAGAGAAAAAGATTGGAATTACAATAGGAAGTGGGAAAGGAGAGACCAGGCAATATGCAGAAGAGTAAATGAAAATAGGCCAGCAGGAAGCAGAGACGTGCCGTTGCTCATCAGTTCGTGGAATGCAGTTTAAACAGCAACGTATCATCACTTTATACCTGTTAGAGTAGCAAAATTAGGAAGGTGGATGCTGCTACGTATTGGCCCAGATGTGAAGATGAGTGAACTTTCGTCTTTCTAGCAGGTACCTGGTGGTTCATGGCCAAATTAAGGGAACACTTACCATAAGTCCTGCAAACACTGCTCCTGAGTCTCCATCTGAATGAAACACCCAGGTCAGTGAAGGGACTGAATCAAGAACATTCATTTCAGCATTATCTGTGTTGGCAGAGAGTTGGGGACAGTCTGAGAGACCCCCACTATCTGTGGGAGTAGAGAATTAAAATGTGGTGGTGGGGTACCATGAGCCCTAAAGAACATTTGGGAAAAAAAACCAAAAAACAAAAAAACCAAACTGACGTTGCAATATAGATGGCTCTTACAAACATCGCACTGGGTTAAAGATCAGGAGAACACGGGAGACCTCCACACAGTATAATGCACCACAGTCAAAACATGTCTGTGCAACAACAAACATTTTATAAGAATCCATGCAAACAGAAGGACACACATGGAACAAATTAGAACGGCGGCCTGTCAGGGGTGGGGAAAAGAAGTGGAACATAATAATAAACTGGAATAAATAAAACAGGATCATTGTACAAATCATGATTTATTCAAATCCCTCAAGTTTAAGACCAACAAAAATTTGTGAATATATATTCATACTTGTATATGTATCAATGATACCTGTATCAATCATATATATTATATATATCTATATATTTGATATCAAGTTTTCAAATATCCTCAGAGAAAGTTCACTCCAACATTACAAGACCCCCTTTGATATCTCCCTAGAAGACTGTCTCTTACTTTATTCCCTCAGAGCCACTACCAGCCAATGCTTAGAGGACCCAGAATCCTATTTGGAAAATGGACAATTTGGCTAAAGTGTCAGGATAGGTTTCTTCATACAGGAAAGTAACATTTATGAGCTAGAGGGATCCTAGGCAGCCAGCGAGTAAGTGGGGTACCAGTCTCAACTTCCTCCCCTTCCTCCTCTTCCTCATCCCTTGACTACCATCTCTAGACCCCCCTCCCTTCCTCTCCATCCGGTGGCCCCAGTGTGGCTCTGGCCTCATGCGCATCTCCCTTCCTCTGCCCCACCCTTCCTCCTGCTACTAGAGTCTCTTCCATTCTCTGAGACACACACAGGTTGTGGAGTCATGCAGACCCAGAGTTCAAATTCCAGTCCTTACCATGTGCTGAGACAACCAGAGAATGGCCCTTGTAGGTTTTCAATGGGAATTGGATGCCAAATGCTCAACACAGAGTACATTCTCAAGGAATGCCAGCTGGCATTGTTGTCATCTTATATTGTCATTGCTGGGCTGGTTGTCACTCATGCTTCCCTGCCAGGTGATGCATATTGGCACCATGACACCCATCCTCTGACTCTGTGGATGCCCATTGACCCCCAGCCCCTGATCCCTGGGGCAGCTCACCTCCTCCTCTCTTCTGGCTGCAAATGGACTCCAGGGTACCAGCTCCTAAATGTCCCGTTGTTACAAATATATATACATGTATGTATATGACTCTCTCAGCTTCCTGTCTCTCTCTGGCGCTTGCCTATGTCACTCTTGCCCAGGACAACCCCTCCGCAGGACTCTCAGGAGGACTCTCCAAGTGACCTGCACAGGTCTGGACTTAAGGGAGGAGAAGGGCCAGTGCCCTCATTCCAGCTCTGGGTTTCCAGCCAGAGCCCCGGGCCAGGGCTTCCAGATCCTGCCCCTGTGCCCTGCCTCCTCAAGAGGACACTATTCAACCCACTCACTCTCTCTCTGCTTATGCACCTGTGATATAACCTAAGACAGTGCTCACAGGAGTGGACAGAGCTGAGCACCGGCACACAGGCACACAGGTTCTGAAATACACAGTGAGAGTGACATCCAGGAAACACAGCCAGAAACAGATGCTTTTTCTGCACATACCTGCTGAGTGCTTCTCAGCTGCCTGGAGCTTGTCTGGAACTGGGATAAGCCAGGCACACACAAGCAAGGGTACAGTGGTGGGTTGAATAAAATCCCCCCAAAATTTATGTCCACTGAAATCTCAAAATGTGACCTTACATGGAAACAGGGTCTTTGCAGATGTAATCAAGGTACGAATAGAGGTTAGCTCATACCGGATTAGGGTGGGCCCTTAATCCAATGATTGGTGTCCTCATAGGAATAGAAGGGGACACACAGAGGGAAGAAAACCATGGGAAGATGGAGGCAGAGATTGGAGTGATGCAGCCGCAAACCAAGGAACACCAAGGGCCACCAGAAGCTGGAAGAAACAAAGAAGGATCCTCCCCTAGGACCTTCAGAGGGAGCATGGCCCTGCCAACACGTTGGTTTTGCGCTTCTAGCCTCCAGAGCTGTGAGGAAATAAATTGCTGGTGTTTTAAGCCCCTGGTTTATAGCCCTTTGCTGTAGTAGCACAAGAAACAAATTCAGGCACAGCTACACATACACAGACACACTCAGTGCATTCAGAAGCACGCACAGGTGATGCACACATAAGTACACAGATATGTGATACACCCAATGTGATCCTTCTGGCTCAAAACTGCCATCTCCCCACTTCCTGCCTGAGAATGGACCCTGGTGACTATGGCTGCTGCGGGGTAAGGGGGCAGCCATACATGGATTCAGTATGGGACTCAGTGTGGGACAGGAGCCCCGACTGGCTCACCCAGCCTAGGGCTAGATGCTGGGGCTGCAGTCTCCCCTCTCCACCCTACCTCACTCCCCCATCCTTCCCTCACCTGGGGCCTCCCTCTGGTCCTCTCATTCTCCATGGTCTGAACGCCCTCTCCCTTCTGGCTCCTGCAGCTTTTGTCACCTGTCCCTGGAAAATGGCCCAGGACACAGAAGCTCTACTTGCCTCCTCTCTGGTGGACGCCTGTCTGCAGGCTGGCTTGGAGCCAGTGGTGGGTGGGGAGGGAGTTTTATCTCTGCGGGCATCCTCCCAGTGGTGGGTTCCCACAGGCCTCTCCCAGGAGCCTGGAGATGTGGGATGTAAGGTCCTCCAAGTCCAAGGAAGGCCCCAGGGGCCCTGAGAATTCTTCCTTCCTTCCCTCCTTTCTTCCTCCTCTCCTTCCTGCCTTCCCTTCCTCCCTCTTTCCTCCTTTCAGTCTTCCTTCTGCTCTCCTTTTCCTCCTCCCTGCCTCCTTCCTTCACCCACCCATCACATCTTCACTGAGCCCTGGCTAAGGGACTTGGTCTGGATCTGAGAACCCAAAGAGAATTCTGCCACCACCTAGCACTAGAGCAGTCTTTCACCCCAAAACTAGACAAGGTGACCCATGACACTTCAACACTTTCAGAATTGTTCAGCTCCCCTACAATTCTAGAAACAGACCAGCTATACAGGCCAGATACAAAAGAGGAGAGAAATAAAAGTAATGAAGTCTAATTGTTTGGTATATAAAACACCATAGATTGGATAACAATAGTATGGAAGGAAGAGTAACAAAGCTAAAGCATTGCTAAATCCATACCTTGCTTGAGAGAGGAGTCAAGATATTGTTTAGTCACGGATGACACAGTTGTCCACATAGAAAAATATGAAGAAATTGACAAAACACTTAGTTGAAATCATAAATGAATTTAGCATAGAGGATGTAAAAGCAATATACAAAAATAATGTGGATAATAAATAATTAGAAAATAAACATGTCTGATGTCAATATAATTTATAATGGCATTAAAAAACACACCAAGAAATAAATTTAATAAAATGGTTCATGATATCTACACTGAAAACTACAAACATTTCTGATAAAAATTTTTAAATATAGATAGATGGAGAGATAACTATGTTCATTTATTAGAATTCTCAATGTTGTAGATTTAAAAGAGACACATGGGTTTCGAGTGTGTCTTCAATGTTCTGATTCTTAACCTGGGCTACTTTGGGTTCATTTTCAAATATTCTTTAAAATGTATATTTGGGCCCTTGCCTGTTTGGCTCAGCAGTTAGAGCATCGGCCTGTGCACCAGAGAGTCCCAGGTTTGGTTCCCGCTAAGGGCACGTACCTTGGTTGCAGTTTGTCCTCGGCCACTGTTGGGGTCGTGTGGGTGGCAACCATTCAATGTGTCTCTCACATCAATGTTTCTCTCTCTCTCTCTTCCTTCCTCTCTCCCTCCTCTATCTGAAGATAAATGCAAAAATGTCCTCGGGTGAGGATTAAAAAAAAAAAAAGGAAAAGATAATGTATATCTGGTACCCATATGTTCAAACAGCACTATTCTCAATCGCCAAAGGGTGGAAATGACCCAAATGTCCATCAATGGATGAGTGGCTAAACAAACTGGTATATGTAATATGCCACATTGTAATATGCCATATGGAACGTACCACATGGTATGATATAATAGATTATTGAGGCATAAAAAAGGAAGGAAGTGCTGATAGATGCCACAGTATAGGTGAACCTTGTGATGGTTAATTTTATGTGTCAACTTGACAGGGCCATGGGGTACACATATATTTGGTCAAACATTACTCTGGGTGTTCCTGTGAGGGTGTTTTGGATGAGCTCAACATTTAAATCGGTAGTCTGAGCAAAGCAAATTGCCCTCCCTAGCATGGGTGGGTCTCGTCCAATCACCTGAAGGCCTGAATAGAACCAAGAGGCTATAATCCTTCATTGACTAAGAGGGAATTCTGCCTCCTGACTGCCTTGAGCTGGGACATCAGTTATTTCCTGCCTTGGGACTCAAAGTGAAACATCAACCCTTCCTCGATCTACAACCTGCCAGCTTTCAGACAGGAACTTGCTCTATCAGCTCTCCTGGGTCTCCAGTGACAGCTGAAGATCTTAGGCATTTTCAGCCTCATACTTGCATGATGCAATTCTCTGTAATAAATCTTTTTATATGATAATGTATATGATACATGTATGTATATGATACATATTAGAATGATACATATGATAATGTATATGATACATATATGTATATTATACATATATGTAATGTATACATATATGATAATGTATATATTATAATGTTATATTATATATCATCATATGTTATATTATATAATACTTCTATAATAATACATTATTATATTAAAATAATTATATTATACATGATATAAATATATAGTTACATTTATATAATATATTAATAATTATATTATAATTATGTATAATATAATTATGTGATATTAATAATATAATTATAACATAATATGATAAAGAATATAATTGCATATAGAGATATATATGTATAGATATAGATACATATACCTCCTATTGGCTCTGTTTCTCTGGGGAATTTTAATTCACAAACCCCCCCCCAAAAAAGAAACCTTGTAAAAATGTCACATTTCATCGAACAAGAGATGAGCTCCAGATCTACCCATCACTGGTGATTTCTTTCTTTGTTTAAGTATTTCCATCTGGTCAGCCCCTTGCATCTCAGCTTTCTCACTGATGATGTTCAAAGTTCATATTCATGTATCTTTGTTATAACACGGAGGCCACTGTCACATAAGACTTGTATATTCCGAGTTTGCACAGTCCATAATAAGCAGAAGAATCTTCTTGGTGTCCCTCAATTCCTATCCCGCTACTGTTCGTTGAGTGCAAAAAACATGCCAGGCCCTGGGTGGGTCCCCTAGCAATGCCACGATGATATTTATCCTCACAGCAAACACCAAAGGACTGGCTGCCAGTGAGCAAACCTTGCAACCCTGCTAGTGGGATTCCTTCCTTTGTTGATGGAGTTCCAAGGACACTCACTCAGCATTCCTTATGAACCATCGCAACTTCCTTTCATCTTCTCAATAAAAAGAATGGCCTAAGAATCTGTCTTGAAACAAATTTTGTTAACAAAGCCAACATAATATCGAACAACAGGATGCCATTTCATGTGTCAATTCATGTATTTGTTTTCTGGGGCTCTGAGACAAATCATTAAAACTTAATGGTTTAAAACAACACAAACGTATTCTATTTCCAGAAGCCAAAAGTCTGAAATCTATCTCACTAGGCTTGCATCGAGGTATCAACAGGGCTGCTTCCCTCTGGAGGACCTCAGGGAACATCTGTCCAGTGTCTCTTCCAGTTTCTGGAGGCAGCTGCTTCCTTGGTTCATGGTCCCTCTCTCAAATCACTCGAATTCCTTCCTTCCATTGTTACATCTCCTACTTCTCTCTGTCCCGTCTCCTGCTTCCCTATTATAAGGACTCATGTGATTATATCAGGCTCACCTGGATAACTCAGGATAATCCCCCTATCTTAAGATCCTTAACTGGATCTCACCTGCAGAGTCTCTCTTGCCAGGTAAGTAAACATATTTATAGGCTCTGAACATGGACATCGTTTAGGGGGTAGAAATTATTTAGTTTACCACAATAATGGTTAAATAATTAAATCAAACCACCAAACTACTGTAACCAGTTTGCCAGACTTACGACGTTCCTCATCGATCCCCCTGGAACCAGTGTTTCCTTCTGACTATGTGAAAGAGGCATGTGCTTAAGGCTGCACCTGCACTCTTCGCAAACCTGTCTGTTCCTTCCAATGACAGCCTTCTCCTGAGCAAGACCAGCGTCCCTCTGTAGGGACCTGACAGAAATGTTCCTGATAACCCACTCCAGACTATTACAGATAGCAATTGATTCCTCTTCACCAATTCATAACTGACTGTGCGGCCTTGGACAAATAGTTTCATCTATCAGAAGGTCATTTTCCTCATCTCAAAAAACGTTGATAATAATAGACGTGGGTAATACCTAAACGTGGATAAATAATTTATTTTGAGACTTAGTGGGACTAATGCATATGAAATCCTTACCACAGTATTTGGCAAACTGCAGGTGCTCATATGTGATAGTCGGTCTTAGGTTTATTATGATTAAATATCTTCTGCTTCCAACTCAAATATTTGAGCTCACCTTTGAGTTAACAATTTACATCCCTCAGAGGGCCCCCTTTCTGGATCCTCAGTCTTATGGTATTCCCAAACACCGGTGTGGGAATCAGATAGACCTAAAGTTCCATGTGATCCCTTCATTCACATTGTGTGACCTCCACCAAAATTTCTCATCTGCAAAATGAGGATACTCATAAGTAGTCTCTGACATATCCTTGTGCCATCTTGAGTTAGCAACTCTGCCATTCAACACATCTCCCAATAGATGCAACTTAAACACAGTAATGAGAAATTGATGTCTTACTAACAATATATGAAAGAAAAGGGAAAAGAATTTCCATAAGATGGCATAGGCTCCTTACACCATTCTCATTTTTTTTTTTTTTAAATTCCTTTTTTGTTTTGCTGTTCTGATTGGGTGTTTTTTGCTTCCTTATATTCCAATTTGATGGTTTGCTTCTTGGCTTCACCCACTGTACTATTGATTCCTTGTAAATTATATTTTATTTCAGTTGGTGCATTCTTCATTTCTGACTGGTCCTGAGTCTTTGTCTTTCAATTGATTATTTAACCCATTCATATTTATTTCAATACTGTTTTAATGGTACTCATTTCTGCCATCTTATTCCATATTTTGAATTTACTATTGTAAAGGAACTGAAGGTTTGAAAATAATTGGGTGTTCAGTCAAGTTGGTGGCATAGGTAAATGCAGTACTTGCCTCCTCCCACAACCACATCAGAATGACAATTAAACTGCAGAACAACCATCATTCAGAACTGCCTGAAATCTGGCTGAATGGAAGTCCTACTACTAAGGATATAAAGAAGAAGTTACATCAAGACTTGTAAAAGGGGCAGAGATGCTAAACAGGCTGATCCCATACCCATGTGTGGCAGATAAAAACTGGGAGGGATATCTCAGCTGCAGAGGTCCCCCTGAGGAGTGAGAGATCCCAGCTGTACACCAGAACCCCTAGCCCAGGGTTCCAGTGCCAGGAAGAGAAGTCCCCATAACTTCTGGCTTTCAATACCAGTGGGGGTTGAGGCTGAGTGAGAAGGAGGGCTTCTGGAATCCCAGGTGTTTCTCTTAAAGGGCCAATGCATGGACTTCGTTGGACTCATTCCCTCTGAGCTCTAGCACTGGGGCAACAGCTGAAAAGGCACCAGAGACAGCCAGGCTGGCGCAGCTCAGTGGTTGAGCATTGACCCATGCACCAAGAGGTCGCCAATTCAATTCCAGGTCAGGGCACATGCCCAGGTTGTGGGCCAAATTCCCAGTATGGGGCATGCAGGAGGAGGCCAATCGATGTTCTCTCTCCTTGATGTTTCTATCTCTCTCTACCTCTCCCCTCCTCTCTCTTTAAAATCAATAAAGAAAAAAAAAAATTTTTTTTTTTTAAAGAAAGGTACCAGAGACATACAGGGAGTCTGGCATCAGGGCAAGATCTGGAGAGACAGCTTTCTCCCAGAGAAAAATGCTGGCGGAAGCCATTGTTCCATTCCTGAGCCCTCCTCCCACAGAGCCAGCAGGCAGGTGCCATATTTGAGACTCTATCAACCTGGCTCACACTGTTTGCCCCACCGGTCATTCCTTGAGGCCTGCCCCACCCAACTTTCAGCCCACCCAAGCTATTTCCAGTGTCCTTTCCATACAAATGGCCTGCCTTGGCTCATGCTTCAGATTTTCCTAAAATCTCTCAAACAAGCAGCATCTGGCCTCAGCAAGCCCTATACCTCTTGCTAAATGTCCCCAGGCCTGGCACTAGTAGCAGCCAGCCTTGGTTTACAACTTGGCCTTGCCTGGGCACCTCCAAGCCCAGCACAAGTAGCAGCCATCTGCAGATCACTTTGTAACTCATGCCAGGTAGCCCCAGGCAGAACACAGGTGACAGCTGACCATGATCTGAACCTTCTGAGGCCCCAGAGCCAGCCCATTTAGTGGACAGCTTCAGACCACGTCAAAACACCACTACCGAACCACCTCCACAAGTGACACACTCAACGGGTGAACTCAGTGGGTATCAGAGCCCCACTGAAATAACTACTGCTTTGTAGGTAGATCCCTGCACAACGGATCCTCCACAGTGGTTGCAGACCAGTGGTCACAGCCAGTTCTTGCTGCTGACTGGCCTGTGGGTAAATTCCTCCCATTGACTTGCCAATAGCAATCAAGGCTCAACTACAAGAGGAGGGTGTACACAGCCCCCATGGGGGGTGCACTCTGAATGCCCAGCTTGGGTGATCAGGGAGTCTGTGCCACTGAACCTTACAGAACACCTACTACATAAGGCCACTCTACCAATCCCAAAAGATGCAGCAGCTCTACTTAATACATAGAGACAAACACAGGGGGGCTGCCAAAATGAGGAGACAAAGAAACATATCCCAAATGAAAGAACAGAACAAAACTCCAGAAAAAGAACTAAATAAGATGGAGACAAGTAATCTACTAGATGCAGAATTCAACACTGGTTATAAGGATGCTCAATGAACTTAGGGAAGAGAAGATGAACTTAGTGAGAACTTCAAGAAAGATAGAAAACATAAAAGAAGAACTAGAAAACATAAAAAAGAACCAGTCAAAAATGAAGAATTTATTAACTAAAATAAAGAATACATTACAGGGAAGCAGCAGTGAATAGATGAAACAGAGGATCAAATCAGAAATTGGGAAAATAAGGAAGCAGAAAACACCTAATCAGAAGAGCAAAGAGAAAAAAGAATCCAAATAAATGAGGATAGTGTAAAGAACTTCTGGGATAACTTCAAGCATACCAATATTCACATTATGAGGGTGTCAGAAGGAGAAGAGAGAGAGCAAGAAATTGAAAATCTGTTTGAAAAAGTGACAGAAAACTTCACTAACTTGGTGAAAGAAATTGACACACACATCCAGGAAGCACAGAGCATCCCAAACAAAATGAACTCAAAGAGGTGCACACCAAGACAAGTAAAAATTAAAATGCCAAAGGTTAAAGACAAAGAGAAAATCTATTTATTTATTCTTGACAGTATTATAGATGCCCCCCCCATAACCCCCTTTTGCCCCCCTCCATTCCAGGCCCTAGCCCACCTCAGGCCTTCACCACACTATTGTCTGTGTCCATGGGCAATGCATATATACATATATGTTATTTGGTTAATCTCTACCTTCCCCCCTTTCCTCTGAGATTAATCAGTCTGTTCCATGCTTCCATGTCTCTGAACCTATTTTGTTTGTCAATTTATTTTGTTCATTAGATTCTACAGATAAGTGGGATCATGTGATATTTGTCTATCTCTGACTGGCTTATTATGGTTAGCATAATATTCTCTAGGTCCCTCCATGCTGTCTCAAAGCATAACAGATCCTTCTTTTTTACAGCTGCATAGTATTCCATTGTGTACCACAACTTTTTTATCCATGCATCTACTGGTGGGCACTTGGGCTGTTTCCAGATCTTGAATATTGTAAATAACTCTGCTCTGAATATGGGGTGTACATATTCTTTCTGCTTGGTGTTTCAGGATTCGTAGGATATATTCCCAGAAGTGGGATCAATGGGTCAAACAATAGTCCAATTTTTAATTTTTTGAGGCAACTCCATACTGTTTTCTGCAGCAGCTGCACAGTTTGCATTCCCATCAGCAGGGTACTAGGGTTCCCTTTTCTCCACATCCTCATCAGCACTTGTTTGTTGATTTATTGATGGTAGCCATTCTGGCAGGTGTGAGGTGATACCTCATTGTAGTTTTAATTTACATCTCTATATGTTCTCTTTGGACAATTGTCTATTCAGGTCCTCTGTCCATTTATTAATTGGATTGTTTGTATTCCTGGTATTGGTTGTATGAGTTCTTTACATATTTTGGAAATTAACCCCTTATCAGATGTACCACTGGCAAATACGTTCTCCCATAAGGTGGGTTTCCTTTTTATTTTGTTGATAGTTTCTTTTGCCATGCAGAAGCTTTTTAGTTTGATGTAATCCCATTTATTATTTTCCCTTTGTTTCTCTGCCCTAGTAGCTGTATTGACAAAAATACTGCTATGTGAGATGTCTAGATGTTACTGCCTATGTTTTCTTCTAGAATTTTTATGGTTTTGTGACTTACATTTAAGTCTCTTATACATTTTGAGTTATACATTCTTGTGTATGGTGTGAGTTGGTGGTCTAGTTTCATTTTTTGCATGTACTTGTCCAATTTTCCCAACACTATGTATTGAAGAGACTGTCTTTACTCCATTGTATGCTCTTGGCTCCTTTGTCAAATATTAATTGACCATAATGGTGTGGGTCAATTTTTGGGGTCTCTGTTTTCTTTCGTTGATCTATATGCCTGCTCTTGAGCCAGTACCAAGCTGGGTTTTTTTCGTTTTTATCCTCACACGAGGACATTTTTCCATTTTTTGTTCAGGTAGAGTGGGAGGGAGAGAGAGGAAGACAGAGAGAGAGAAAGAGAAACATCAACGTGAAAGGAACACATCGAATGGTTGCCACTCGCACGACCCAACCAGGGCCGGGGACAAATTGCAACCGAGGTACATGCCCTTAGCGGGAACCGAACCCGGGTCTCTCTGGACTGCAGGCTGATACTCTAACCACTGAGCAAAACCGGCCAGGTCCCAAGCTGTTTTGATTACAATGGCTTCATAGTATAGTTTGATATTTGGTATAGTGATCCCTCCAACTTTGTTTTTCTTTCTCAAGATTGGTGCGGCTATTTGGGTCTTTTTTGGGTTCCATATACATTTTTGGAATTTTTTTCTATATCTGTAAAATATACCAATGGTATTTTAATAGGGATTGCATTGAATCTGTAGATTGCTTTGGGCAGTATGGACATTTTAATGATGTTAATTCTTTCAATCCATGAATACGGTATATGCTCCCACTTGTTTGTATCCTCTTCTGTTTCTTTTTTCAATGTCCTATAGTTTTCTGAATACAGGTATTTTACCTCCTTGGTTAAATTTATTCATAGGTATCTTTTTGTTGTTAAATTGGTAAATGTGATTGTTTTCTTAGTTTCTCTTTCTAAGGGTTCATTATTTGTGTATAAAAATGCCATTGATTTCTGGATATTACTTTTGTACCCCACTACATTGTTAAATTCATTTATTAAATCTAGCAGTTTTTTTGGTAGAGTCTTTAGGTTTTTTATGTACAATATCATGTCATCTGACAGTTATACTTCTTCCTTTCCAATTTGGATGCCTTTTATTTTTTCTTCTTGTCTGGTCACTGTAGCTAGAACTTTCAGTACTATGTTGAATAAGAGTGGTGAAAGTAGACATCCCTGTCTTGTTCCTGATCTTAAGGGAAATGCTTGTGGGTTTTGCCCATTGAATATGATGTTGGCTGTAGGTTTGTCATATATGGCCTTTATTATATTGAGGTATGGTCCCTCTAGTCCCACTTTGATGAGAGTCTTTATCATAAATGGGTGCTGGATTTTCTCAAATGCTTGTTCTGCATCTATGGTAATGGTCATGTGATTTTTATCCTTCATTTTATTTATATGATGTGTCACATTTATTGATTTGTAAATATTGTGCCACCCTTGAATGCCCAGAATAAATCCCACTTGGTCATGGTGTATGATCTTTTTAATCCGATATTACTGGATCTGATTTGCTAATATTTTATTGATGATTTTAGCATCTATGTTCATTGGGGATATTAGTCTATAATTTTCTTTCTTCACAGTGTTTTAATCTGGTTCTGGAATTAGAATAATGCTGGCCTTGTAGAAAGAGCTTGGAAGGCTTCCCTCCTGTTGAATTTTTTGGAATAGTTTGAGGAGGATAGGTGTTAGTTCTTCTTTGAACATTTGGTAAAACTAGCCTGTAAAGCTATCTGGGGCGATTTTTTGTTTGCTGGGGGGTTTTGTTTGTTTGTTTGTTTTATTGCTTCAATTTAATTAGTTGTTATTGGCCTACTCGGGTTTTCTGATTCTTCCTGATTGAGTTTTGGAAGATTGTATGTTTTCAGGGATTTGTCCATTTCACTCAGGTTGTCCAGCTTGTTGACATATAGTTGTTCATAGTATTTTCTTACAATCCTTTGTATTTCTATGATGTCAGTTTTTTTAAATGATTTTATTGATTTCTTAGAGAGAGACAGAAACATTGATGTGAGAGAGAAACATTGATCAGCTGCCTCTTGCACACCCCTTACTGGGGATTGAGCCTGCAACCTGGGCATGTGCCCTGATCAGGAATCGAACCAGGACCTCTCAGTCCATGGGACAATGCTCAATCCACTGAGCCATGTCAATTGGACTGTGATGTCAGTTTTTAATTCACTTCTTTTATTTCTTATTTCATTTATTTGGGTCCTCTCTCTTTGTTCTAATCCATTCCAAATGGCATCAGCCTGGGAAAAGGCAACTCCCCCCACCCTACAGCATTCTGTTCACCCAGCCCACTGGTGTCCTTCTCACGCCACCCTGAATTTTAAGCCCAGCTGAGGAGTTAGCAGCATAGGCTGGGGCTTAAAAGGATGGGCAGTTTCAGGGGTTGTTAGTGACTTGCTTTAGGATGGGGCCACTCCCCCCATTTTTCAGGGAACCTCACAGGAGATCCAATAGAAACACCCCTCTCCAATCTGCTGCCAGAAAGAAAAATGGCTGATTTGGTATCAGATGATGATCTAACAACAGGCTCCTGGTGGGCACTCTCCCAAGCCTCTTCCCAATGCCAGCCATCCCAGACTCTCCTCAGGCAACTCCTGTTCTCACCACCCTCCCTCTGCCTGTGCCCCAGGTGAGTGTTTGTGAACAAAAGTTTTGTGTGTTGGCCCTTTAAATGGATAGCTTTGACTCCAGCCACTCCACCTCTCCTTGGCAGACAACAACCCTGCTGCCTTTCACAGATGAATGCTACATGGGCACCTATTCTAGGCTTCCAGTGCTCCAGGCTGGGAAGCTCCTTCTGGGTTTTCATCTTTTTTCCCCTCAGGAGACCCTTCGGAAGCCGAGGTATCCCTCTGTAGCCTCCACCAACTGCCCCTGGAAGCAGGGTGAGCCCCTTTCATGACTTCACCCTACCTACTGGTCTTGGCGTGGCTTCTGCAGTCATTGATTTAAAATCTAATCCTCAGAAAGTCTCCAGTTAGTATTTTAGGGTGATTGTTCCCTAATTTTTCTGTAACTTCCATTTTGGTTCTGGGAGGTGTAGCAAACAAGATATCCCTACTCTGCCACCACCTTTGACAAAGAGAGTATCTTAAAAGCAGCAAGAGAAAAGCATGTAGTTACCTATAAGGGAGCTCCCATAAAACTGTCAGTTGATTTCTCAATATAAATTTTGCAGGCAGAAGGAATTGGCAAGAAATATATAAAGTGATGAAAAGGAAGGACCGCCTTGGCCGGTTTGGCTCAGCGGTTGGAGCGTCGGCCTGCGGTACAGAGAGACCCGGGTTCGGTTCCCGCTAAGGGCACGTACCTCGGTTGCAGTTAGTCCCCGGCCCTGGTTGGTCGTGTGGGTGGCAGCCACTCGATGTGTCCCTTCACATCAGTGTTTCTCTCTCTCTCTCTTCCTCTCTCTCCCTCCCGCTCTATCTGAACAAAAAGTGGAAAAATGTCCTCGGGTGAGGATAAAAAAAAAAAAAAAAAGAAAAGGAAGGACCTATAACCAAGATTACTCTACCCAGCAAAGATATCATTTAGCATGGAAGGACAAATAAAGAGCTTCCCAGACAAGGAAAAGCTAAAGTTCATCACCAAAACCAGTATTATATGAAATGTTAAAGGGTCATCTTGAAGAAGAAGAAGGAGGAGGAGGAGGAGGAGGAGGAGGAGGAGGAGGAGGAGGAGGAGAGGGGTGAGGGGGAGGGGGAGGAGGAGAAAGGAGATAAAAATATAAAAAACAAAATGTCAATAAACATATATCTATCAACAATTAAATATATTTTTTAAAAAATAAAATGAACAGTCAGAACAGAAACAGATTCATAGACACAGAGAATGTTTTGATGGTTGCCAGATGGGGGCATGGTGAAAAGGGTGAAGGGATTAAGAAGTACAAATTGATTGTTATAGAATAGTCATGGGAATATTAAGTACAGCATAGGGACTATAGTCAATAATATTCTAATAACTATATATGGTGTCAGATGGGTGAGAGATTTATTAGGATGATCACTTAGTAAGCTATGTGATGTCTGATCACTTGGTTGTACACACCTGAAACTAATATAATAATGTATGTTACTGTAATTGAAAAATAACAAAAGAAAGAAAAGAAAAGAATTGGGTGGACAAATATTTGCCAGACAAATATGTATCAAATGAAAGCTAAGGCATCAATTTTGAAAACAAACAAAATATAACTTAAGAAAATACTAAGCATAATGTCTATTACCATAAGCTACTAAAAGGAACCAGGGTTCCTATAGATAGTGTCTAGTCATGAAAGCCAGCCTAGGACATCTCTGCCACTGTGAAATGAAACGTTCATTGGGTAATAGGTCAATGATAAAAGGATACAGGAACCAGAATAAAATGTGCTCATTGGTCAAACCTGATCATCAAAATGAATGATCACTGTACAGAGGATAGAGGAATAAGCTAAATGACACCATGAGAAAACAATCTGACTAGTGCAGAAGAAGGGACATGCCACAGAACAGCTGTTTTGGTCTTAATAACAGGGTCACGAAAAGAATGGAGAGAAACTCAAGGGATATAACAACTAGATGCAATATAGGGTACTAGATTGGGTGCTGATTAAATAAACCAGCTATAAAATACATGTAAGGCAATAGAGAAAACATTGATTATGGTATGAGTGAATAATTAGTTTTAAATAATATTAAGGGATTAGTGTTCATTTAGTTATTAATTTGAAGCGTGATCTTGTTATTTTGGCTGTAAAGAAAAATATCATTGGTTTAAATGCTTACTGAATTTAATTACACACACACACACACACACACACACACAAACACACACACTCCAAGAAATAAGGAAGAATATTTTATTAAGTGTAGAGAAATATTGTAGTGACCAGCATCATTATCTAAATGACACTATATCTTAAAATATTAAGTAATAAATAATCAACACAACTTCAGTGAAATAGATATAAATAGAAATAACTAAATCAATAATAGATAAAAATTGTAGTTATACATTTTAGTACAAGCCCTAAAATGCAATCTGTGAATTACTAATTACAGTGCAGTTAATAATATTCAGATGCTATTGAACATATTTAGACTCCTCAACAAAGAACAATTAAACTTTTTTTTCAAGCACACAGAGGACTTTTACAAAAATTTACATAAAAACATCCTCTATCAATTTCAAAATATGAATATTACATAGGTTACAAGGCACTAAAATTAGAAATTGATACAATAGAAAGAGCTTTTCAAATCCAATATGTTTGGAAGATATATATATATCTCATTAAACAATTTTTTTTCTCTTTTTTTTTTTTAATCTTTATTGTTGGATGTAAAATTTATTACAGATGTTCCACATTTTTCCCCCATTGACCCCTCCTCCCCACTCCCACCCCCCTCCCACCTTTTCCCACACTATTGTCTGTGTCCACTGGTTATGCATATAAGTCTTTGGTTTATTTCTTACCAACCCCTTTCCCTTTGAGGTTTGTCAGTCTAGCAATGAATTTGTGCTTCTTAATCCCTTCACCTTTTTCACCCATTCCCCAACCCCCCTCCCAACTGGCAACCAACAAAATGTTCTCTGTATCTATGAGAATGTTTCTGTTCTACCTGTTCATTTTGTTTGTAGATTCCATTGTTGATAGATATGTATTCATTGCCATTTTGTTTATTCATACACTTTATCTTTTTCTTCAAAAAGACCTTTCATCATCTCATATAATAACGGTTTGGTAGTGATGAACTTCTTTAACTTTTTCTTGTCTGGGAAAGTTTTTATATGGCCATCGATTCTAAATGACAGCTTTACAGGATAGAGTAATCTTGGTTGTAGGTTCTTGCTTTTCATCACTCTGAATATTTCTTGCCACTCCCTTCTGGCCTGCAAAGTTTCTTTTGAGAAATCAGCTGACAGCCTAATGGGAACTCCCTTGTAGGTAACTAGCTGCCTTTCTCTTGCTGCTTTTAAGATTCTGTCATTGTCTTGAAACTTTTGCATTTTGATGATGATGTGTCTTGGTGTGGGCCTCTTGGAGTTCATCTTGTTTGGGACTCTCTGTGCTTCTTGGATTTGTATGTCTGTTTCCTTCACCAAGTTAGGAAAGTTTTCTGCCATTATTGTTTCAAACAGGTTTTCGATTTCTTGTTCTCGCTCTTCTCCTTCGGGCACCCCCAAGATGCGAATGTTGGCACGCTTGAAGTTGTCCCAGAGGCTCCTTACACTATACTCATTTTTTTGGATTCTTTTTTCTTTTTGCTGTTCTGATTGGGCATTTCTTGCTTCCTTATATTCCAAATCGATGGTTTGCTCCTTGGATTTATGTACTCTATTATTGAAGCTGTGTAAATTATTCTTTATTTCAGTTAATGCCTCCTTCAATTCTAACTGTGTATCCATGATTTATAACTGGTCCTTTTTTATGCTCTTGAGGCCCTCCCTAAGTTCACTGAGGTTCTCACTAAGTTCATTGAGCATCCTTATAAGCAGTATTTTGAACTCAGCATCTCTTAGGTTGCTTATCTCCATTTTGCTTAGTTCTTTTCCTAGGGTTTTGTTCTGTTCTTTCATTTGGGACCTGTTTCTTTGTCTCCTCATTTTGGCTGCCTCCCTGTGTTTGTTTCAGTGTGTTACTTAGTGAGAGGTATGGGGCTCCTGAGACCAAATGCTGCTCATTTCAAAAAATTTAGGAAAAACCTGAAGCAGGATCCAAGACCAGCCAATCCTATGGTTAAGCAAGTGGCAACAGCTTGGGTGGGCCTGAAAGTTGGGTGGGGCGGGGCAGGGCCTCAGGGCGGGGCAGGGCCTCAGGGCGGGGCAGGGCCTCAGGGCGGGGCAGGGCCTCAGGGCGGGGCAGGGCCTCAGGGCGTCACCAGGGCAGGGCTATCAGTGTGAGCCAGGTTGCTGGAGTCCCAGATATGGCGACTGTCTGCCGCCCCTGGGAAGGGCTCACCAAAGGAACAAAGGCCTCTTACAGCACGTTTGTCCCCAAGAAAGCCCCCTCTCCAGCCCTCGCTCCAGTGCCAAACAGCTCAGTTCTTCCCTGTATGTCTCTGGCGCCCCTTGAGCTGCCTCTCCTCCAAGCTTAGAGGGAGAGAGTCCGATAAGTCCATTGGCAGGCCCTTTAAGAGGAGCTCCCTGGGGCTCCAGCCGCCTCAGCCTCCCCGAGCCTCAGTTCCCGCTGGTTTTTCCAGCCAGAAGTTATGGGGACTTCTCTTCCTGGCACTGGAACCCTGAGCGGGGCACCTGGTGTGGGACGGGGACCCCTCAGTCCTCAGGAAGGACCTTCCCAGCCTCCTGATTTTTATCCGCCACACGTGGGTGTGGGACCAGCCCTTCGCACCGCCACTGCCCCTCGCGCCTCCGCCCCTCCTACCAGTCTGGATGTGGCTGCTGCTTTAATTTCATAGTTGTAGGACTTCCATTCAGCTTGATTTCAGGCAGTTTTGAATGATGGTTGTTCTGTAGTTTAGTTGTAACTTTGATGTGGTTGTGGGAGGATGCGATACCATGTTTACCTACGCTGCCATCTTGACAGGAACTCATTAAACAATTTTTTGTTTCAACAGTAAGACAAAAGAAATTTTTAAACATTTGCAACTAAATAATATAAAGGATAAGATGTCAAAATTTTAAGCTAAAACAGTACTTTGACGGAAAGATATAGCTTTAAATACAGTGTGGGGCAAAAGTAGGTTTATAGTTGTGAGTATATGAAACAGAGTTTATTCTTGTATTATTGTTTATTAATTGTTTTATTTTCCATATGAACAACTGTAAACCTACTTTTACCCCATGTTGTAAATTTATCAAGAAACTTTATCAAGAAAATAATCATGCTTAATAAAACTGAAATAAGGTTACTGGAAAAGATTAATTAGACAGAGAGAAACAGTAGACACAGATTTCAAAATGGCGGTGGAGTGAATGGAAGCTACACAGACCATCTCTTGGGACCAAACTGGAATTACAATGAAAATAAAGACAAATCATTGGGAAAAAACAAGAGAAAAGCAGCTGAAGAGGACCCATACAACCAGGGACAGAAAAAGCACACTAAATGGAGACTGGTAGGAACTGCAGAGGCACAAGAGGATAGGCTGGAGCCTATGGACAGCAGCTATTTTCGCTGTGAGCAGCTCCCTCAGGATTAACATGCCAAGCTGGTTCCACAGTGCACAGGGCGAGAGAGCACTAAATTAGCTACACCCACTCATCTTGGGCTTTGGCAGAGGGAGGGCGGACTGGACTGGAACTGTGTGGAGACTCAGGAGCTTGGAGAGCTGGGAGGGCACTGGGAGTATTTTGCTGAATCACTCCCTCTCAGGACAGTAGCCATATTACTGAAAGAGCCCCTTCCCAGAGCCCCAGGAAAAAGCAACAGCCCCTCCTTCAGGAATTTAACACCACCCAAACAGGCCAGAGAAATGCAAATTGAGGCTCATTAACAGCCAGCAAGCATCTGCTCTACCTTCTGGAAATCCTCTTAGCCTGAACACCTGAAGGATTTTTTCACTCAGTTGAAGGCTACAACCCAAGGCTCATCAAGTAAATTAGACTAATAGCCTCCAGGCAGAAAGCTAGAGGATAACAGAACCCTTCCTGGGATTGCAAATATACCCAGGAAAGTAAGACTTGACAGTGGTGTTTAACGTGGGTCCTCCTATACTTACCCAAACCCGGTAGAGGGAGCCACAATCAATGGAATACCAACACCCACAGGGAAAATTTGACAGGTTCCAAAACCCACTGAGACAGCCGAAATGGTGAAACAAAGAAATAAATCCCAAATGAAAGAACAAGAGAGCTCTACTAAAGAAGAGAAAAATAAAATGCAGTTAAGCAAGTTATCAGAGGTAGAGTTCAGAGCCATGATCTTAAGGAAGCTCAACAGCAGAGTAAAGATATAGAAACACTGAAAAATCAACCAATTGGAAATGAAGAATGATATAGCAGAAATAAAGAACACATTGGAAGGAATAACCAGCAGGGCAGAGAAAGCTGAAAACTGGATCAGTGAATTAGAAGATGGGGTAAAAAAAAGAAATCACCCAATTAGAAAACCAAAAAGAAAAAAAACAATTAAAAAACAGGAAGTCAGCTTAAGAGCATTGTGGTACAATATGATGTAATAACATCTTCATCATAGGAGTTCCAGAAGAAGAAATAAATAAGCAAAGGTTAGAGAATATATTTGAAGAAATAGTGACAGAAAACTTTCCTAACATGGTGAAGAAAAAAGACATTTTAGTTCAAGAAGCACAGAGAGCTCCAAGTAGAAAGAACCCAAATAGGAACACACCAAGACACATCATAATTAAAATGCCAAAAATTAAAGACAAAGAGAGAATCCTAAAGGCAGCAAGAGAGAAGCAACAGGTTACCTACAAAGGAACCCCCATAAGGTTATTAGCTGATTTCTCAACAGAATCACTACAGGCCAGAAGGGAATGGGATGAAGTAATTAAGGTAATAAAAAACAAGGATCTGGATCCAGGACTACTCTATCCAGCAAGGCTATCATTCAAAATAGAAGGTCAAATAAAGAGCTTCCCACACAAAAACAAAAAACAAAAAATAAAAGTTAAGGAAATCGTCAGGAAGGGGCAACCAAAAGACACCTTGGAGGACCACATAACCAGGGACACCGACTCAATCCTGGTAGGCTTGGGAGGACGCGAGAGGGGGCCGGGAGCCCACGGTCCGCAGCAGCCTGGGCGGGGACCAGGGGACTCAGCGGGAAGTTGCTGCTACCGCCTCGGCTGCGACCCCGCATGAGTCCTGCGAACTCTGCATGCTAAGCCCTCGGCTGGTGCCGCATGGACTCGCTAGGACCAGGGGACTCTGCTGGAAGCTGCTGCCGCCTCGGCAGTGTCCCGCTACCGTGGCTTAGTCCTGGGGCTTCTGCTGAGTGCAACGCCCTCGGCTGGTGCCACAGCCGCAGATGCCCTTGGCTGGATGCAGCGCCCTCGGGTTAAAAGTCCCAGGCGGCTCCACGATGCAGAGTCTAGACAGAGGTTAAATTGGCAGCAGCCACTCACCTTGGGCTCCGGCAGAGGGAAGGCAGACTGGACTGGAACTGTGTGGGGACACTCGAGTTTTGGAGGGTGCTAAGAGCTTTTGCTGAGTGCAGCCACGCAGGGTTCTGGTCATTTTACTCTTTCCCAGGGCCCTGGGGAAAGACGGAGGCCCCTCCCTCAGAGATTCAAACCCACCTGGTGGCCATTGAAATGCTAATTGAGGCCCATTAACAACCAGCAGCTGCCCCACCCTCAGGAAATCCTTTTACACTGAGCACCTGAGGGAGTTTTTCAGGCAACTCAGAAACCAAGGGTCTTCAGGTGACCTCTACTAAGAGCCTCCAGGCAAAAATAGCTAGAAGATAACTACCATTCCCTGGGTTAGCAACACTAACCAGAAAAGCTAAGACTTGACTGTGGTGTTTAAAGTGGGTCCTCCCCAAAGGTGGCAAGAGCATACAGTGGAGTAAAGACAGCCTCTTTAATAAATGGTGTTGGGAAAATTGGACAGCTACATGCAAAAAAATGAAACTAGACCATCAACTTACACCATACACCAAAATAAACTCAAAATGGATAAAAGACTTAAATGTGACCCGTGAATCCATAAAAATCCTAGAAGGAAATGTAGGTAACAAAATTTTGGACATCATACGGAGCAGAATTTTCACTGATACATCACCTAAGGCAACAGAAATAAAGGAGAAAATGAACACATGGGACTACATCAAACTAAAAAGCTTCTGCACAGCAAAAGAAACAATCATCAAAATGGAAAGGCAACCCACTGTATGGGAGAATATCATTGCCAATGAAGTATCAGATAAGGGGTTAATTTCCAATATATATAGAGTGCTCATACAACTCCACAAAAGGAAGACAAAGAACCCAATTAAAAAATGGGCAGAGGAGCTGAATAGACACCTCTCCAAACAGGACATACAAATGGCCAAGAGACATATGAAGAAATGCTCAACATCACTAATCATCAGAGAGATGCAAATTAAAACAACAATGAGGTATCACCTCACACCTGTCAGAATGGCCGCCATCAACAAATCATCAAACAACAAGTGTTGGCCAGGGTGTGGAGAAAAGGGGACTCTAATACACTGCTGGTGGGAATGCAGACTGGTGCAGCCGCTATGGAAAACAATATGGTGCTACCTCAAAAAATTAAAAATTGAACTGCCATTTGACCCAGTGATCCCACTGCTGGGAATATACCCTAAGAAGCCTGAAACACCAATCAGGAAGAATATATGTACCCCCATGTTCATAGCAGCACTCTTTACAATAGCTAAGATCTGGAAACAGCCCAAGTGTCCACCAGTAGACGAATGGATAACAAAGCTGTGGTACATATACACCATGGAGTACTATGCAGCGGTAAGAAAGAAAGCTCTCTTATCCTTTGAGACGACATGGAGGGACCTGGAAAGTATTATCCTAAGTGAAAGAAGCCAAGCAGAAAAAGACAAATACCACATGATCTCACTTATATACGGAATATAATGAACATAACAGTCTGAGGAATACAGTAGACCCAGACACATGGAAGTAGGGCACAGACTGACATCCCTCAGAAGAGGGGATGGGGGGTGGGGGGGGTGGGAAGAGATAAACCACAGAACTTATATGCATGTATGCATGACCAATGGACATGGACAACTAAGCCGGGGACAGGGGGGGGGGGGTGCCAATGGGGTAAAAAGGTAAAATATCTGTAACAAAAAAATAAATAAAAATTCATTAAAAATAAAGTGGGTCCTCCCTGGCTCATCCAAACCCAGGAGAGGGAGCCACAAACAGCAGAACACCAACACCCACAGGGAAAATTTGGCAGACTCCAAAGCCCACTGTGATAGCCAAAATGGTGAAAAACAGAAACAAAAGCCAAATGAAAGAACAAGAGACCTCTATGGAAGATGAGATAAATGAGGTGCAGTTAAGCAAGTTAACAGAACTATAATTTAGAGCCATGATGTTGAGGAAGCTCAACATCATGTGTAAGGATATGAGCACCATGAATAAAGACATAGAAATGTTGAAAATCAACCAGTTGGAAATTAAAAACCAACAAGAAGAAATGAAGAATGACATATCAGAAGTGAAAAACACATTGGAAGGTCTAAAAAGCAGAGTAGGGGAAGCTGAGGACCGGATCAGTGAATTAGAAGACAGGGTAGAAAAAATCAACCAATCAGAAAACCAAAAGGAATAAACGATAAACAAAAAAAAAAAAAAAAAAAAAAAAAAAAGATAAAAAAAACAGGAAGACAGCTTAAGAGAACTGTGGGACAACTGAAAAAGAAATAATATACACATCATAGGAGTCCCTGAAGGAGCAAGGGTTAGAGAATATATTCAAAGAAGTAGTGACAGAAAACTTCCCTAATTTGGTGAAGGAAGAAGGCATTCAAGTTCAAGAAGCACAGAGAGCCCCAAGTAAGAAGAACCCAAACAGGCCCATACCAAGACACATAGTAATCAAACTGCCAAAAATTAAAGACAAAGAGAGAATCCTAAAAGCAGCAAGAGAAAAGCAACACGTTACCTACAAAGGAAACCCCATCAGGCTCTCAGCTGAATTCTCACAAGAAACACTACAGGCCAGAAGGGAATGGCATGAAGTAATCAAGGTCATGAAAAACAAGGATCTGAATCCAAGACTACTCTACCCAACAAGGCTATCATTCAAAATAGAAGGTCAAATAAAGAGCTTCCCAGACAAAAAAAGGCTAAGGGAATACATTAGCACCAAACCAGCACTACAAGAAATGTTAAAAGGACTTCTGTAATCACCAGGAGAAATGGGAAGAAAAATAGAACCACACTAAACAAAAATGGCAATAAATAAGTACATATCAATAATCACCTTAAATGTAAATGGATTGAATGCTCCCATGAAAAGACACAGAGTAGCTGATTGGATACGAAAGCATGACTCATCTATATATTGTTTACAAGAGACCCACCTCACAACAAAAGACTCACATAGATTGAAAGTGAAGGGATGGAAAAAAATCTTCCAAGCAAACGGAAAAGGAAGAAAAGCTGGGGTAGCAATACTCATATCTGATAAAGTAGATTTCAGAATGAAGGCCATAACTAGAGACAAAGAAGGCCATTACATAATATTGAAAGGATCTATCCAACAGAAAGATATAACCTTAATAAACATATATGCACCCAATATAGGAGCACCAAAATATATTTTAAAACTTCTGGAGGACTTCAAAGGAAAAATCGATGGCAATACAATCATATCAGGGCACTTCAACACCCCGCTGACATCACTTAAAGTTCATAGCACTACAGGCTTACCTCAAAAAATAAGAAAAATCTCTAATACATTATCTAACCTCACAACTTAAAGAACTAGAGAGCAAACAAAAAGAAAACCCCAGAGCAAGTAGAAGGAAGAAAATGTTAAAGATCAGAGCAGAAATAAATGACAAAGAGACCAAAAAAACAATTCAAAGGATCAATAAAACAAAGAGCTAGTTTTTCAAAAAGATAAACAAGATTGATGGACCCTTAGCTAGACTCACCAAGAAACAGAGAGAGAGAACCCAAATACACAAAATCAGAAATGAAAGAGGAGAGGTAACAACTGACACCACAGAAATACAAAAGATCGTTAACAACTACTATGAACAATTATATGGCAACAAATTAGACAATCTAAGCGAAATTGACAAATTTCTAGAAACACATAGTCTCCCAAAACTGGATCAGGAAGAGATAGAAAACTTGAACAGACCAATAACAACAGAAGAAATTGAAGATGTAATCAAGACTCTCCCAGCAAACAAAAGCCCAGGCCCAGATGGCTTCATGGGGGAGTTTTACCGAACATTCAAGAAGAACTACGACCCATTCTCCTCAAACTATTTCAAAAAATTCAAGAAGAACGAAGACTTCCAAACTCGTTTTATGAAGCCAGCATAATTCTAATTCCAAAACCAGAAAAAGACACAACAAAGAAAGAAAACTACAGGCCAATATCCCTGATGAACATAGATGCCAAAATCCTGAACAAAATACTAGCAAATCGGATCCAGTAATACAACAAAAAAATTATCCACCATGACCAAGTGGGATTCATCCCAGGGATGCAAGGCTGGTACAATATTCGCAAATCAATAAATGTGATACACCACATAAATAAAATGAAGAAAAAAAACCACATGATCATATCAATAGATGCCGAAAAAGCCTTCGACAAAATCCAGCATCCATTTCTGATAAACATGCTCAGCAGTGTGGGAATAGAGGGATCATATCTAGACATAATAAATGCCTTATATGAAAGACCTACAGCCAACATCATACTCAATGGGCAAAAACTAAAAGCATTTCCCTTAAGAAAAGGAACAAGGCAAGGATGCCCACTTTCGCCACTCCTATTTAACATAGTACTGGAAGTCTTAGCCACAGCAATCAGACAGGAAGAAAACATAAAAGGGATCCAAATTGGAAAGGAGGAAGTAAAATTGTCATTATTTGCAGATGACATGATACTATACATAGAAAACCCCAAAGACTCCATCAAAAGTTTACTAGACTTAATAAATGAATTTGGCAAAGTAGCAGGATACAAAATTAACGTCAAAAAATTGATGGCATTTTTATACACTAATGATGAACTCACAGAAAGAGAAACTAAGAAAACAATCCCATTTACCATTGCAGCAAAAAAATTAAGATACCTAGGAATAAACTTAACCAAAGAAATAAAGGACCTATTCGCAGAAAACTACAGGTCATTGAAAAAAGAAATAGAGGAAGATATAAAAAAAAATGGAAGCACATACCCTGTTCGTGGATTGGGAGAATTAACATCATTAAAATGTCCATATTATCCAAAGCAATCTATAGATTCAATGCAATCCCCATCAAAATACCAATGGCATACTTCACAGAATTAGAACAATTATGTCAAAAGTTCATATGGAACCAAAAAAAGCCTCAAATAGCCACCGCAATCTTGAAAAGGAAGAACAAAGTTGGAGGGATCACAATACCGGATTTCAGGTTATACTACAAAGCCACTGTAATCAAAACAGCCTGGTACTGGCACAAGAACAGGCATATAGACCAGTGGAACAGTACAGAGAACCCAGAAATGGACCCAAGGCAACATGCTCAATTAATATTTGACAAAGTTGGCAAGAGCATACATTGGAGTAAGGACAGCCTCTTTAATTAATGGTGCTGGGAAAATTGGACAGCTACTTGCAGAAAAATGAAACTAGACCATCAACTTACACCCTACATGAGAATAAACTCAAAATGGATAAATGTAACTCATGAATCCATAAAAATCCTAGAAGAGACTGTAGGCAACAAAATTTCAGACATCATACGCAGCAGAATTTTTACTGACACATCACCTAAGGCAATAGAAACAAAGGAGAAAATGAACACATGGGACTACATCAAAGTCAAAAGCTTCTGCACAGCGAAAGATACGGAAAGGCTACCCACTGTATGGGAGAGCATAACTGCCAATGATATATCAGATAAGGGGTTAATTTCCAATACATATAGAGTGCTCATACAACTCCACAAAAGGAAGACAAAGAACCAAATTAAAAAATGGGCAGAAGGACTAAATAGACACCTCTCCAAACAGGACATACAAATGGCTAAGAAACATATGAAGAAATGCTCATCATCACTAATCATCAGAGAGATGCAAATTAAAACAACAATGAGGGTTCACCTCACACATGTCAGAATGGCCGCCATCAACAAATCATCAAACAACAAGTGTTGGCGAGGGTGTGGAGAAAAGGGGATTTCAGTGCTCTGCTGGTGGGAATGCAGACTGGTGCAGCCACTATGGAAAACAATATGTTGTTACCTCAAAACATTAAAAATTGAACTTCCATTTGACCCAGTGATCCCACTTCTAGGAATATACCCTAAGAAGCCTGAAACTCCAAACAGAAAGAATATATGTGTCCCTATGTTTGTAGCAGCACTATTTACAATAGAGAAGATCTGGAAACAGCCCAAGTGTCCATCAGTAGACGAATGAATAAAAAAGCTGTGGTACATATACACAATGGAGTACTACGCCGCTGTAAGAAAGAAAGATCTCTTATCCTTTGAGATGACATGGAGGGACCTGGAAAGTATCATCCTAAGTGAAACAAGCCAAACAGAGAAAGACAAGTTTCATATGATCTCACTTATTTGTGGAATATAATGAACATAACAGTCTGAGGAATGGGGTAGTCCCAGAGACGTGGAAGTGGGGTACAGACTGACAATCCCCTAAAGAGGGGGGGTGGGGGAGAGATAAACCACAGAACTTATATGCATGTATGCATGAACAGTGGACATGGACAACAAACTGGGGAAAGGGCAGGGAGGGAGGGAAGGGGGGAATCAGTGGGGGAAAAGGAGAAACATCTGTAACAAAAATTAATTAGTAAAAAAAAAAGTAAAAAAAAAAAAAGGTTAAGGGAATATATTAGCACAAACCAGCACTGCGGGAAATGTTAAAAGAATTGCTGTAATTAGCAGAAGAAATAGGAAGAAAAATATAACCACAATAAACCAAAATGGCAATAAATAAGTACATATCAATAATAACCTAAAATGTAAATGGATTGAATGCTCTCATCAAAAGACACAGAGTAACTGACTGGATTAAAAAGCATGACTCATATATGTGTTGTTTACAAGAGACCCACCTCACAACAAAAGATTCACATAGGTTGAAAGTAAAGAGATGAAAAAAATCTTCCAAGCAAACGAAAAGGGAAGAAAAGCTGGGGTAGCAATACTCATGTCTGATAAAATATATTTCAAAATGAAGGCTAGAGACAAAGAAGGCCACTACATAATATTAAAAGGATCTATCCAACAGGAAGATATAACCTTGGTAAACATATTTATACCCAATATAGGAGCACCAAAATATATTTTAAAACTCCTGGAGGACTTCAAAGAAGAAATCGACAGCAATACAGTCACATCAGGAAACTTCAACACCCTGCTGACATCACTGAATAGATCCTCTAGAAACTAAAATTAACAAGAAAACACAGACTCTAAATGATGCACTAGATCAAATAGATTTAATAGATATCTACAGAGAATTACACCCCCAAACTGCAGAATTCACATTCTTCTCAAGTGCACATGAGACGTTCTTAAAGTAGACCACATGTTAAGACACAAACTAAGTCTTACAAGTCCAAGAAGATTGAAATCATATAAGCATCTTCTTAGATCACAATGGCATGAAACTAGAAATCAATTACAACAAAAACACACAAAGACATTTGAACACATGAAGGCAAAATAGCATGTTAGTAAACAATGAATGGGTTACCAGGAAAATCAAGGAAGAAATTAAAACCTTTTTGAAAACCAATGAAAATGAACACACAACACAAAATCTATGGGATGCAGCAAAAGCAGTCCTAAGAGAGAAGTTCATAGCACTACAGGCCTACCTCAAGAAACAAGAAACATTTCTGATTGACTATCTATCCTCACAACTTAAGAACTAGAAAGCAAACAAAAAGAAAAACCCAGAGCAAGTAGAAGAAAATAAATAGTAAAGATCAGAGCAGAAATAAATGACATAGAGACTAAAAAAAACAATTCAGAGACTTCCGGTCAAGATGGCAGCATATGTAAATGTGGTATCGCATCCTCCCACAACCACATCAAAGTTACAACTAAACTACAGAACAACCATCATTCAAAACTGCCTGAAATCAAGCGGAATGGAAGTCCTACAACTACGGAATTAAAGAAGCAGTCACATCAAGACTTGTAGGAGGGGTGAAGGCAGCCGGGCTGGTCCCACACCCACGTATGGTGAATAAAAATCAGGAGTACACCTCAGCTGGGAAGGCCCTCCCTGAGGACTGAGGGGGGTCCCTGTACCACACTAGGCACCCCACTCAGGGTTGCAGTGCCAGGAAGAGAAGTCCCCATAACTTCTGGCTGGAAAAACCAGTGGGAACTGAGGCTCAGGAAGGCTGAGGCAGCTGGAGCACCAGGCAGCTCCCCTTAAAGGGCCTGCGAACAGACTTATTGCACTCACTCCCTCTAAGCTTGGAGGGGAGGCAGCTCAAGGGGCGCCAGAGACATACAGGGAAGAACTGAGCTGTTTGGCATTAGAGTGAGAGCTGGAGAGGGGGCTTTCTCTGGGAAAAACATGCTGCCAGAGGCCTTTGTTCCTTTGGTGAGCCCTTCCCTGGCGTGGCAGACACTCGCCTTATCTTGGACTCCAGCAACCTGGCTCATACTGGTTGCTCCGCCCTGGTGATTCCCTGAGGCCCCGCCCCACCCAACTTTCAGGCCCACCCAAGCTGTTGCCACTTGCTTAACCATAGGGTTGGTCTGTCTTGGATCCTGCTTCAGGTTTTCCCAAATCCTTTCAAACAAGCAGTATCTGGTCTTAGCTAGCCCCATACCTCCCATTAAGTAATACATAGAAACAAACACAGGGAGGAAGCCAAAATGAGGAGACAAAGAAACAGGTCCCAAATGAAAAAACAGAAAAAATCTCCAGGAAAAGAACAAAGCAAAATGGAGATAAGCAACCTAACAGATGCTGAGTTCAAAATACTGCTTATAAGGATGCTCAATGAACTTAGTGAGAGCCTCAAGAGCATTAAAAAGACCAGTCAGAAATGAAGGATGCACAGTCAGAAATGAAGGAGACATTAACTGAAATAAAGAATAATTTACACAGATTCGATAGTAGAGTACGTAAAGCCAAGAAGCAAACCGTCGATTTGGAATACAAGGAAACAAAAAACACCCAGTCAGAACAGCAAAAAGAAAAAAGAAGCCAAAAAAATGAGGATAGTGTAAGAAGCCTCTGGGACAACTTCAAGCGTGCCAACATTCACATCTTGGGGGTGCCAGAAGGAAAAAAGAGAAAACAGGAATAGAAAACCTATTTGAAACAATAATGGCAGAAATCTTCCCTAACTTGGTGAAGGAAACAGACATACAACTCCAGCAAGCACAGAGAGACCCAAACAAGATGAACCACAAAAGGCCCACATCAAGACATATCATCATCAAATTGCAAAAGGATCAAGACAAAGAGAGAATCTTAAAAGCAGCAAGAGAAAAGCAGTTAGTTACCTACAAGGGAGTGCCCATAAGACTCTGCTGATTTCTCAAAAGAAACTTTGCACGCCAGAAGGTAGTGGCAAGAAATATTCAGAGTGATGAAAAGTAAGAACCTACAACCAAGATTACTCTACCCTGCAAAGCTGTCATTTAGAATCGATGGCCATATAAAGACTTTCCCAGACAAGAAAAAACTAAAGGAGTTCATCACCACCAAACCATTATTATATGAAATGTTGAAGGGTCTTTTTGAAGAAAAAGATAAAATATATGAACAAACAAAATGACAATGAATACATATATACTGACAATGGAATCTACAAACAAAATGAACAGGTAGAACAGAAACATTCTCATAGATACAGAGAACATTTTGTTGGTTGCCAGATGGGAGGAGGGTTGGAGGAATGGGTGAAAAAGGTGAAGGGATTAAGAAGTACAAATTATTTGCTAGACTGACAAACCTCAAAGGGAAAGGGGTTGGGGAGAAATAAACCAAAGAACTTATATGCATAACCAATGGACACAGACAATAGTGTGGGAAAAGGCAGGAGGGGGACGGGAGTGGTTCGGAAGGGGTCAATGGGGGAAAAATGAGGACCATCTATAGTACATTTTACATTCAACAATAATGATTTTAAAAAAAGAATAATACTTAATCAAATAATTTAAATAAATAAATAAAAATTTTTTAAAAAATTCAAAAGTTCAATGAAACAAATAGCTGGTTCTTTGAAAAGATAAACAAGAGACGGGCCCTTAGCTAGACTCACCAAAAAACAAAGAGAGGACCCAAATAAACAAAATCAGAAACAAAAGAGGAGAAATAACAACAACATGAAAGAAATACAACCGATTGTTAACAAATACTAAGACCAATTATACGCCAACAAATTGGACATTCTAGGTGCAATGGACAAATTTCTAGAAACACATGGTGTCCCAAAACTGAACCGGGAAGAGATAGAAAACTTGAGCAGACCAATAACAACTAAGGAAATTGAAGACATAATCAAGAATGTTGCAGTAAACAAAAGCCTAGGTCCAGATTGCTCCACGGGGGGAGTTGCACCAAACATTTAAAGAAGAACTAACACCTACTCTCCTCAAACTATTCCAAAAAATTCAAGAAGAAGGAAGAGTTCAAAACTTGTTTTATGAGACCAGCATAATTCTAATTCCAAAACCAAATAAAGTCACTACAAAGAAAGAAAACTATAGGACAATATCCCTGATGAATATAGATGCCAAAATTCTTTTTTTTATCCTCACCCGAGGACATTTTTCAATATTTTGTTCAGAAAGAGTGGGAGGGAGAGAGAGAGAGAGAAACATCGACGTGAAAGGGACACATCGAGTGGTTGCCCTCCGCACAACCCAACCAGGGCCGGGTACAAACTGCAGCCGAGGTATGTGCCCTTAGCGGAAACCGAACCCGAGTCTCTGCAGACCTCAGGCCAAAGCTCTAACCGCTGAGCCAAACCGACCAGGGCGATGCCAAAATTCTTAACAAAATATTAGCAAATTGGATCCAGCAATACTTTAAAAAATTATTCACCATGACCAAGTGGGATTCATCCCAGGGACGCAATGCTGGTACAATATTTGCAAATCAATAAATGTGAAACACCACATAAAATGAAACATAAAACCATGTGATTATAACTAGATGCTGAAAAAGCATTTGACAAAATCCAGCACTAATTTTTTATAAAAACGCTCAGTAATGTGGGAATAGAGGGATCATATCTCAACATAATAAAGGCCATATATCAAAAACCTACAGCCAACATCATACTCAATGAGCATTTCCCTTAAGAAAAGGAACAAGACAAGGATGCCCACTTTTGCCACTCTTATTTAACATAGTTCTGGAAGTCTTAGGCACAGCAATTAGACATGAAGAAAAAATAATAGGGATCCAAATTGGAAACAAGGAAATGAAATTCTCATTATTTGCAGATGACATGATATTGTACATAGAAAACCCTAAAGATTCCATCAAAAATCTACCAGATTTAATAAACAAATTTGGCTAAGTATCAAGGTAGAAAATTAATATCAAGACATTAATGGCATTCTTATACACCAATAATAAACTCACAGAAACTTTAAAAATCCCATTTACCATTGCAGCAAAAAAAGTAAAATATCAAGAAATAAACTTAACCAAAAAAGTAAAGGACCTGCCCTGGCCAGTGTGATTCCACGGTTAGAGCATCTGTCTGCTGTCCAGAGAGACCCGGGTTCGGTTCCCGCTAAGGGCATGTACCTTGGTTGCAGTTTGTCCCCGGCCCTGGTTGGGTCGTGTGGGTGACAGCCACTTGATGTGTCCCTTTCACGTCGGTGTTTCTCTCTCTCTCTTCCTCTCTCTCCCTCCTGCTCTATCTGAACAAAAAATGGAAAAATGTCCTCAGGTGAGGAGAAGAAGAAGAAGAAGGAGGAGGAGGAGGAGGAGGAGGAGAAGAAGACCTATTTGCAGAAAACTATACGACACTGAAAAAAGAAATAGAGAAAGATATAAAAAAGTGGAAGCATATACCTTTTTCATGCATTGGCAGAATTAACATCATTAAAATGTCTGTACTACTCAGTGCAATCTATAGATTCAATGCAATCCCCATTAAAATACCAACGACATATTTCACAGAATTAGAACAAATACTCCAAAAGTTTATATGGAACCAAAAAGACCCCGAATAGCCACAGCAATCTTGAAAAAGAAGAACAAAGTAGGAGGGTTCCCAATACAGGATATCAGGTTATACTATAAAGCCACTGTAATCAGAACAGCCTGGTACTGGCACAAGAACAGGCCTATAGATTAATGGAACAGAACAGAGAACTCAGAAATTGACCCAAGACATTATGCTCAACTAATATTTGACAAAGGTGGCAAGACAATGGAGTAAAGACAGCCTCTTTAATAAATGGTGTTGGGAAACTTGAACAGCTACATGCAAAAAATGAAACTAGACCACCAACTTACACCATACACAAGAATAAACTCAAAACGGGTAAAAGAGTTAAATATGACTTGTGAATCCATAAAAATCCTAGAAGAAAATGTAAGCAACAAAACTTCAGACTGCACACGCAGCAGAATTTTCACTGATACGACACCTAAGGTAAGAGAAACAAAGAAAAAAATTAATACTTGGGACTACATCAAACTACAAAGCTTCTGCAAAAGAACATCAAAATGGAAAAGGAAGACACTAAATGGGAGAGCATAATTGCCAACGATACATCAGATAATGGGTTAATTTCCAAAATATATGGAATACTCACACAACTCAACAAAAGGAAGGCAAAGAATCCAACTAAAAAATAGGCAGAGGACCTAAGTAGACACCTCTCCAAACAGGACATACAAATGACCAAGAGACATGTGCAAAAATGCTCAATGTCTCTAATCATTACAGAAATACAAATTAAAACAATTATGAGGTATCACCTCACACCTGCCAGAATGGCTGCCATCAACAAATCATCAAACAAGTGCTGGTGAGGTTGTGGAGAAAAGGGGACTCTATTACTCTGCTGGTGGGAATGCAGACTGGTGCAACCACTATGAAAAACTATATGGTGTTTCCTCAAAAAATTAAAAATTGAATTGCTATTTGACCCAGTGATCTCACTTCTAGGAATATATCCTAAGGAGCCTGAAACACCAATCAGAAAGAATATATGCACTCCTATGTTCATAGCAGCACTATTTACAATAGCTAAGATCTGAAAACAGTCTAAGTGTCCATCAATAGATGAGTGGATAAGAAAGCTGTGGTACATACATATAATGGAATACTATGCAGCTGTAAGAAAGAAAGATCTCTTACCCTTTGAGACGACATGGAAGTACCTGGAGATTATTATCCTAAGAGAAAAAAGCCAATCAGAGGATGACAATCTCACATGATCTCACTTCTTTGTGGAATATAATGAACAAAATAAGCTGATGAACAAAATAGACCCAAAGACATAGAAGTCGGGTACAGACTGACAAACTTCAGAGGAGGGGGTTGAGGGGAAGATAAACTGAATAACTTATGCATACGAGCATAACCAACAGACATAGACAACAATTTGGGGAGTGGGGTGGGAGGAGGGTGTCAGTGGGGGGGGGGAGAAACATCTGTAACTAAATTAATTAATTAATTAAGTCATTTAAAAAATCAATAAAACATATCGTCAGGTGAAGAGTAAAAAAAAAAGATCTCACATTCCCTTTTCCCACATGAGGAGAAAGAAGGACTTCTGAATTACCTGACATACTGACATATTGTTTGAGTATAGATTGTCTGGAAAGTTCATTATCCACCACAGGGCTTCTCACTTTCCTGGAATTGAGAGTTGAAAACTATATCTCCTGGGGTACATTCAATCCCAAGGGCCCTGGTTATTAGCTCCCATGGTTATTCATTTTCTCTCTGACCAAAAAATAAAAATAAATAAGAGAGCTAAAAGGAAGCTTTCTGATGCAACACTGACCCCCAGAGCCTCTGTCCTCCAACAATGTGTCAGTCACTCCATAGACCAAGGCAAGACTCGTTTGCTGAAGGTGCTGGATTCCAGAGAGGTTTAATCAAGAAGATGTCCCATGACAAGAATTGAAATGTGTGTAGGAGCTAAGAGGGGTTCTCTCAGACCCTGGCAAATAGAGGTGAGAGTCTGCAACCCCACTGTTTGTGGGACTTTTTGGGTTCTGGACATGATTAGAGGGGAGAAATTGGTGGCAAGAAAGCCCCAGGAACTGATGATTTTATAATTACACTGAGTTTGACTACATGCAGGCATTTGGAGGGAGAGCAACTGTACATTGTTCGTAATCTTTCCCAGCTCGCAGGTGGGCATCTGACCATTTGTTTTGTCTCAGTTGATCAGCACAGCCATGAGCCTGAGCATGCCAGGGGAGATTATCTATTTTAAAGTCCATACCTGAACTTACATAGAAGCTGCTGAGCTGGAAGACCTGTAGCTCTCCATCATTGCTGAGAGATTGGATTTAGGACATGCTCCCTGGCACAGTCCAGAGACACCTTCAGCTCCATTTCAGGGACAGTTTAAAACACAGATAATCTGAAGCAGTTTCATAGATAAAATCAGACTAGCTTGGAGAACTAGTGCAGAAAGCACCAAGCTTCTGTTGAACCATCCGAAGAAAGAGAATACATGACTTGAAACTGGCCAGAATATGTTCCCAGCTCTGCCAGTCAATCCCTTTATCACCTGAAACACATCACACTAAGTATTTTCCTCGCAGATTTTATTCATTCAGAAAATGTTTATGGAGTGCCTGCTTCGCACCTGGTGTGCTGTGTGTTTGGGAGTGAGGGTCAAATAAACAATGAAAGCAAAAGTGCTTTGTGAACTGGGCTCTAAAGTCACTCATTATTTGATTACCAAACTAGTCAAGAGACAGAAAGGTAAGGCTGCAGTGTATCTTCAGGGGGCAAGAGACACTTTTGCTTCTGGAACTTCTTCCTCCATAAAAAAAAAGTAACATTAAAAATTATATTTTACAGCTAGTTGTTGGTATAAAGACACTTGTATTCCAGGTGCATTCGAGTCATCTTTTCCCCTTCTGAATGTAAAAGAAATCAAAACTTTTTTGTGGACTTCTATGTCTAATGGAGAAAGGGCTCATTCATGTTTCGTCATAGGTGAGAGATGCTGGGAAGGTTTTATTGGCAACAGGAAGTCCAATGCCTCTTCACTTAACTCTCATTCTCAGCAAAGGACATTAGATCTGAAATGCAAGCAGCAATGAGAAAAACGTAAAAAGGAGGGATTTAAAAAGTTAACTAAAAAAAATTAGCTAGAGGGTTTCTTCAACCTAGGTGTGAAGGAGCTGATTTGGGACAAGGACATAAACTCTAAGCCAAGACTACTTGACTGAGGAAGGTGAGTTTAGTGGAGGGAACTGTCTTTTCCCTAAAAACATCCTAAAGGAAGAATGTGTGCAAAACCCAAGGCAAACCATGACAAGGGAGTCACAATCCTATTGGAGAAGCTGCTTACAGGGATCCCAAAAGCCAGAGTAGGGAATGTGGTGCTCTAAAGATTCATCATTACCAAAGGGACCATCTGGTAATTCTAGACAGGATGGTGAGGTCAGGGAAACACAGTGTTGAGTGCATGGGGGGAGGAAGGCGACCTTTTATGGATAAGACATTGGTGAGATGTCATATAGTCTTCAGAGGTAGAGAATCTGAAGTAGCAGAGTCAGTGGTAGTAAATTCATATTATCATTCAAACCAATCAACAATTCTTAGAGGTAAACCAGAGTTGACCTACATGGTATTCCTCAAAGCAGAGACTGAGTGGCCATTGACCAATCAGTTGAGATGACCACCAAGCCAGAGCTGTGTGAGTGACCAGGTGGAGTTCCAGGGCAAGGACATCCAAGAGAAACCTGGACCTAGAACTGGTGAGGTGGCTTTGGCTCCAGGCCAGGCAGTAAGACAATCATCAAGTCAAAAAGTAAATATAACAGGATTGGAGCAGGAAAGCCAAAGGTTTACTTGAATAATCCATTATTTTTGTTGGGAAGTAATATATAAAGGGAAATGCAGGAACTTGGAAATTATTCCAGCTTTTGTTTAAAAATTAATCCTACCAGCCCTGGCCAGTTTGGCTCAGCAGTTAGAGCATTGGCCCACAGACCAAAGAGTTGTGGGTTCAATTTCAGCCAAAGGCATGTACCTCGGTTTCGTTTTGGCCCTGGCCCTGGCCCTGGCCCTGGTTGGAGTTATTCAGGAGGCAACCAATTGATGTGTCTGTCTCTCGTCTCTCTCTCTCTCTCTCTCCTTCCATCCTTCCCTCCCTTCCTCCCACTCTAACTGAACATAAATGGAAAAATAACCTCAGGTGAGGATTAAAAAAAAAAAATGATCCTACCACTTGTTTGCTGGGTGATCTTGGGTTAATGTATGAGTTTCTTACTACTGTAACAAAGCAACACAAACTTTGGGGGGGGACTAAAAATAGAAATTTATTCTCACTGTTCTGGAAGCCAGAAGTCCAAAATCAATGTGTTAACAAAATCAATTCCTTCTGGAGGCACTGAGGGGGAATCTGTCCAATGCCTCTCCTAGAGTCTGATGGCTCTGGCCATCCTTGGTGTCCCCTGGCTTGCAGCTGGGTGACTTCAATCTCTACCTCTGTCTTCACATGGCCATCTTCTCTATTTTTATGTGTGTCCTCTCCTCTTCTCATAAGAACACTAGTCGTTGGATTTAGGGTACACACTAAATCCAGGATAATTTTATTTCAAGATCCTTAACTAATTACATCTGCAAAGAACTCCTTTCCAAATAAGGTCACAGTCACAGTATTAGTGGATGTGAAATTGGGGACAACACTATTCACTTAATCCAATATAGTCAGTTACTACACTTCTTTGAATCTGTTTCATCTCCTGTACAATACAGATCATAACACCTACTGGTAAAAATCAAGCGGAAAAAATGCCTGTAAAATACTTTAAATTATCCCACCTAAAATGTCAATAGTGCCAAGATTGAGAAATTCATACACTGAAACCCATCAGCCATTCTCTGATCTTAAAGTGTTGCTCGGTATGTATAGTAAATGCTTAATAGAAATCAGCTCCCTTTTCTTCCTTTTAATTGGGGGTGGGGTGGAGATATGAGTAAAAAGAGCCAAGTACATTGCCCACTTGAAAATCCTTTGACAAGGTCCATTGGGACTGTTTGGCATGAACTGGCCCCAAAGAATATGATTAAAGAACAAACCCTTCTCTTTACAGAGACATAGAGACAATGCAATTGTCCAGCAATTTAGGTTGGGATTAGTTTTATTTATATTTCCTTTTAAATGTATCTGGAAATTCAACTTCACAGATTAATCTCTAGGCACATATGGTACATGAAGCTGAACGACCATGTCAATGGACTCAAGAAACTTCCCAGAGGCTCCAGGTAGGATCAGAGAAAGGTGTTGGATTTCAGTTAAAAGATTTCTCAACCTTGGCACTATTGAAATTTGAGACTAGATAATTCTTTATGGTGGGGGCCATCTTGTGCATTGCAGGGTGTTTAGCAGAATCCCTGGCCTCTACCCAATAGATGCTAGTAACACCTCCTACTGTGACAACCCAAAATGTCTCCTGGGCAAGGGAGAGGACAAAACCACCTGTAGTTGAGACTCACTGAATTAAACTAATAATGGAGGGCTTGAAATTTCAGAAAAACATTACTGAGAACAAACTTGAATTGATCGACTTTTGCCATGCAGCTGGACAAGAGTTATAATGTTGAATAATATCAACACAAAAAATGTAATGTGCATTGAACAGTCTTATTATATACCAGACACTGAGCTAAGCACCAGGCATACATTGTCCTACCACCATATGAAGGGATTTCAGAAATCGCTCAGCTGATCCTTTCTACTGTTTACATTTCTTCTACAATATAAATGATAGTTGTGAACATAAATCAAGAAATCACCATAGTTGTCATTGTGCTACACTCTTTAATTCACTGTCTCATTTAATGTTCACAGCTGCTCCTACAAAGAAGGTCTCATTTATCCCCATAGACAAATGGGGAAACTGAGTTCCAGAAAGGTTTATAACTTGCCCAAGTTCATAAAATCACAAAGCTACAATGAAGCTGAGTTGGCATTTAAATCTTGCTCTAAGCCCAGAGTGTATTCTCTTAATTATATACCATACAATCTGTGCACACCACATTCCTTCTCCTTAAAATGACTTTCTTTTCTGTCTCCCTAGAAAATAACCCTATCTGACTTTCAAAAATCAGCACAAAGGTCCCCCTCTGCAAAGCATTTTCTGACACCCTCCAGGCAGAGTTGGGCATGAGACCTCTGGGAACCCCCAGCACAACATATATGTCTTTGTTGCACTCTTTTTCATACTGTCATGAAGAGATTTCCTTACTTGCTTGCACCTCCTGTCAAACTCTAAATTTTTTGAGGGTGGTGCTAAGAGGTGTTTGTAACTCTAGTTCATACATCATGGATTGAATAAGACAGACACTATCTCATGAAGCTCTCCATTCAATTTTGGGGCATTTCTTGTTAGTCAGAACCATAATTGACCTGTCTGGTTTCCACCAACTGGTAGAATCAGATAGTTGGGTCTTCCCTCTCCTTCTTATAATGGTTAGATTTTGAAGGCAGCTCTCTCCTGTTCAGCGTAGCTGCCCTCAGATGTTTTCCCTAGTAAGTTTCTAAAAGATCACTCTGTTTATATTTTTACATTTATTTTTATTAAAAAGCATATGGCTTACTTGTTTCTTTGTTTCTTATGTCTCTCACGAGAGGAGGAACTTCGTCCATTTTTTTTCACCACTGTGTAGTTTATGACTCCTTCAGTGATTGACACTTAGGGGGAGCTGGATTAACTTTTATTGAATGAACGAATGACCGAATGAGGATGGATAATAGTTTGTGTGATAGAAAATTAGAATAGGAAGTAATTTAAGAAAGCCTTAAATGCCAACTTTAGTTTGGCGTCGGCATGGGCAAAACAGAGAGATATAGAGATGGAGAGAAGTTAGGCAAGGGAATATCCCTTGACCAAGTTTCATGATTAGAAGGAATCAAATCAGAAAAGATTAATGATATCTAAGGTAAGTATAATAAATGATTTGGACATCAGAGGGTCTTGAGCAGAAACCACTCAACACTGACCCTTCTTGGTCTCTAAGCAGCCCACCTCCTTTGGACATCTGGTAAGCTGGACTTCTGCAAGGATCTATGCAAGGTTGTATCTTCTTGGTCTTAAAATGCTGGCTTCTCTATGCTTCTCTATACACATCTCTGTTCTTCCCCATTGATGATGGCAACAGATGCCACTTTGGCCCAGAAGTTCTCCGTGTTGGAGGTGATGTGAATATTCCAGGGTGATCTAAATTTTCCTGCAAGGTGATGTTGAAGGTAAGAAGGTCAAGATAAGTATTCTTAGTTAGGCAGGGGCAGTCCCTTCTGATCCCTCATCTTCCCTTTCCACTGCATTCATGCAGCAGGTTTTTGTTGAGTACTTAATACACAGAGCATAATGTTCTCCACTCCTACTCTATGAAATTAAGCCTCAAATTATGTCTGATATTCTGGACAACTTGTCACCCAACACTCTAGACCATTCGGTTCCAACCTCTGTCACTCATATGTTTCTTTACAGTGTAGATGCCTTGGGTCCAAATTCTTCTTTTTATTATTTAAATTTATTTATTTATTTTTGTTACAGACCAAATTCTTAATGTCATCCCACCTATTGCTCTTTCCAGACATTGGCCCTCCCAATTAATTTGGAAACAAGAATTTTCTCATGGTTTGGACTTAATTTTTTATCCATCCTCATCACCCCCTATTATTTTGACAAGATCTCCCTGCTTCATATTCTAGTCTATTCAGAATCCTACCTCTGCTTTGTCCCCAAATCTGGAATGGGGTGTATTCTAATGTTCCACCAGAGCTGATTTGCACTCTCTAGATTTGGAACAGACAGTTTAACTGCAAGTATTGGTGAGTAGTGCTTGCCTGGAAGGCGAAGGCAAGACTTTTACAAACAAATGGCAATAGCAGGGAATCATTTTGCTGTTCTCTATCTCCTGACTAGACCAGACATGATTAATCAATCATGGTATTTTTTTTCCTACTGATACTGAATGTACTCATCATCCTTCTCAAGAGACTCCGACAGCCACTACCAATTGCAGTTGGCATCTAAGGTGAAACTACTCCCCACTGAGATTTCTTGCCAAATATCCAGTTATTTCTGCAGATGAATGATGCTTCCCAGAGGATGGGGAAATCAAATCAATCAGTGACTTCAGACTTCACTCTCATGAGGCTCTTCAGCCACTCGGGGCCACATCTAGCTCTATTCTCCCTTGTGGCCATTATATTCACCATGGGCCTTCTGGGCAATGCCATCTTGCTATTTCTGATCCACACAAACTCCAGGCTGCACACACCCATGTACTTTCTGCTCAGCCAACTCTCCCTGTTGGATGTTGGTTTTCCACTGGTCACCATCCCCAAGATGGCAGCTGATTTCCCTAAGGAAGAGAGTTCCATCTCCTTTGGGGGTTGTGCAGCTCAGATGTTCTTCCTGATGTTGTTGGGTGTCTCTGAGGGTGTCCTGCTATCCCTTATGTCTTATGACCGCTATGTTGCTGTGTGCCACCCCCTGCGTTATCCTATGCTCATGAGACGTCAGGTTTGCTTGCTCATGGTGGGCACCTCATGGTTGTCAGGTGTGCTTGTGGCCTCCATTCAGACCTCCATCACTCTGCATTTCCCTTACTGTGCCTCACGCGCTGTGGACCACTTCTTCTGTGAGCTGCCCGCTCTGCTGAAGCTCTCTTGTGCGGATACCTCTATGTATGAGTTGGCGTTGTCCATCTCAGGGGTGCTGATCTTGCTGCTGCCCTTGTCCCTCATAGCTACCTCTTATAGCCACGTGTTGGGGGCTGTTCTCCGCATGCACTCAGCTGAGGCCCGACACAAGGCCTTCACCACCTGCTCCTCCCACATCACTGTGGTGGGGCTTTTTTATGGGGCAGCTGTGTTTATGTACATGGTGCCAGGAGCATACCACAGCCCACAGCAGGACAACATGGTCTCTCTCTTCTACAGTCTTGTCACCCCCACATTCAACCCCCTCATCTATAGCCTGAGAAACCAAGAAGTTCGAGTGGCTTTGGTCAAGGTCCTTGGCAGAACTGGTTTCAGATCAAAGAGAAGACCTCATGGGAGGTGCTGAATTGTCCCAGGGACCCTCCGTTACATCTAAGAACTTTCATTTGTAGTCCATGCGGTGCAAGGTGTACTGTGACCAACTCCCTTGCTCCTCTCAGACGCAATTTTTCTTTTGTGGATTTGTATGAAACAAATATAGTGATCTCAATCACTTAAGACAAGGGGAGAGGTTGGGTTATTTAGTCTTAAACAGAAAGAAACTTTACTGTAAGAATGACAGCCCAACATCAGAGATGGACCCCAGATCATGGATATTTTGACCACCTATTCGTGTCCTGCCTTACACCCATTCTTATACGTTTCTGTACAGTGAGTGAAAGGTCTAAGATTCAACCCTTAAAATCCAAGCAAGAAAGGGGATTCGGGGGTTGATGTTCCAACAGTGATGCTCGGACTGTCCCTGCCTATGTTGGTTCTTAGTAGTGTCATGTTTAGGTTTTACAGAAATGGAAACTGTCACCCAAGATGACACTGGTTGGACAGCCCAAGCATGTGTTACTTTTTTAAAAGATTTTTAATTGATTTTTAGAAAGAGAGAGAGAGACTTCAATCAGCTGCTTCTTGAACACCACTTCCTATCAGGGATCAAGCCCACAGTCTGGTCATGTGCCCTGACCAGAAATTGAACCAGAAACCTTTGCTACAAGGGATGATTCCCAACCAACTGAGCCACCCTGGCCAGGGCAAGCATGTGCTACTTTTACTGTCTCAATTATTGTAAAGCAGAGATGTAAGATGGTGAAGCTCGCTCTTGAATGAACATCAGGGTGATGTAAGATTGGGTACTGCCATTGTTAAATTTCTATTGCCTTCATCAATGGGAACAAGAATTAAGAGTACTCAATTAAGGATTTCCAGGGGAGTTATATATTCCTGTTCTGTATCTTTGCAGAGATGTCTATCTAATTTATCTTTGTATTAAGAATTAAAGCCATTTCAGTGCATGCACAGGTTGAGATGGCATGTCATTTTAAGCATTTTGAAAGGCAGATGCCAACTGTGAGTGGGGTATTGTGTGTGTCAAACAAAGGGGTTGATGAGTGGGGGCTTTTAAGCATTTGAACTATGCCATCAAGCCAAGTTCAAGACTTATTTTCAAAATTGGCTGGTACCAGATAATATAGGCATTAGGAATTCTACCTATAGTATACTATCCTACAGTATAATATCATAACTGAAGACAAATACCACGCGATTTCACATATATGTGGACTCTAATGAACAAAATAAACAAACAAAATAGAAGCAGACTCATAGATACAGCTGTCAAAGGGGAAGGAGGTTTCGGGGCTTGTTGAACAGGGCGAAGAAATTAAGCCAAAAACAAAACAAAACACCCTCATAGACAGACAAGAGTATGGTGATTATCAAAGGGAAAAGAGGATGGGGGCAAGTAGAAGAGAGTAAATGCAGAATAAATGGTTTTGGAAGGAGACTTGACTTTGGGTGATGAACATACAATATAATATATAGATGATGTATTGTAGAATTATACACTTGAAACCAATAGGTTGCGGTGAGGGTCTGCGAAATGAACAAAAGACACAAACACACACAAAGAAAGACAAGACTGGAGCAGCCCCGAAGTCCTGCAGCTGTTTATTTTTATAGCCAAAGAGGTTGCCGTGGTCCCAGTTCCTATCAAGATAACTAATCTAACTATTTCCCCTGCTCAAAGGTCAGTGCTGCTCTTAAGAATATCTCATCCTGATGCAAATTAAAACAACAATGAGATATCACCTCACACCTGTCAGAATGGCCGCCATCAACAAATCATCAAACAACAAGTGTTGGCGAGGGTGTGGAGAAAAGGGGACTCTAGTACACTGCTGGTGGGAATGCAGACTGGTGCAGCCGCTATGGAAAACAATATGGTGCTACCTCAAAAAATTAAAAATTGAACTTCCATTTGACCTAGTGATCCCACTCCTGGGAATATACCCTAAGAAGCCTGAAACACCAATCAGGAAGAATATATGTACCCCCATGTTCATAGCAGCACTATTTACAATAGCTAAGATCTGGAAACAGCCCAAGTGTCCACCAGTAGACGAATGGATAAAAAAGCTGTGGTACATATACACCATGGAGTACTATGCAGCGGTAAGAAAGAAAGATCTCTTATCCTTTGAGACGACATGGAGGGACCTGGAAAGTATTATCCTAAGTGAAAGAAGCCAAGCAGAAAAAGACAAATACCACATGATCTCACTTATATACGGAATATAATGAACATAACAGTCTGAGGAATACAGTAGACCCAGACACATGGAAGTAGGGCACAGACTGACATCCCTCAGAAGAGGGGATGGGGGGTGGGGGGGTGGGAAGAGATAAACCACAGAACTTATATGCATGTATGCATGACCAATGGACATGGACAACTAAGCCGGGGACAGGGTGAAGAGGGGGTGGGGTGGGGGGTGCCAATGGGGTAAAAAGGTAAAATATCTGTAACAAAAAAATAAATAAAAATTCATTTAAAAAAAAAAAAAAAAAAGAATATCTCATCCTTCCTGTTTGCAGGCAAGGAGGAGCGTGCCTGTGTGCAGGACTTCGCTCTGAATTGTTCTTAAGGATTGAGCAGCACTTCAAGGCATCTGTGTGCAGAATATCCTTGTTAACCCTTGCATGAGTCCATCCATGTGCGGAATAAACTCACATACAGTCTACACCAATATAATTTTACTAACTAATGTCATCCCAATAAAATTGATTTAAAAATGTTTCAACATTATAATTTTACTACAGTATAAAATTATTACAATATCAGGGATAACCAATATTGGAATTTATGTGGGCAATAAATGAGCATTTATTTGTTAAGCCACCAGGGTTTTCTGCTATCACATCATATACCCTCAACAACACTATGAATACATACTATTATTGTCTTATTTACAAACAGAGAACTGAAGCACAGGGAGATTAAGTAACATGTCCAAGTTCACCCAGTTAGGAAATTCAGGAGCTGGGATTCAAACCCAGGCTATCTGAGTCCATGTTTCACAAGTCTTCCAGCTGTGTAAAGACTCTAAAGAAGGTAAAATAAGTCAAGGCAAGAGATACATCAAGAATTCTCCTGCCTCCAGTTGGGCAGGTCACTCTGAGGTCATAGGTGGATAAGTGAAGGTCAAAGATAAGCTGGATGCCCTTATCATGGTCTTGCTGTTCTAAGGATTGAGCAGGTTAGTGGGCTGGGGAGGGGATGTTTGATGCAGTTTTCCAAACCAGCAAGATTAAGCCAGAAGGATCTCTAGTGCCCTTCCTGTGGGTTTCTACCTCTGCTCTTCCCAAATCCAGTGTAACTTTTCTGAAGTTACAAGAAATAGACTTGACCAGACCCAGTCCTCATCTGGGGCCGAGGTTCTGTATGCATTTACTCTAAGAAAATGAAATCTGCCAGATGGCTACCAGAGAGTCTGGTTAAACAGATTGATCAAGTTAAAGGAATAACAGATAACCACATAGATAACTCCAGGGACGAAAATTCGCCCTGAGAGCCTTTTCCTGTTTTTTCTTTATTTCAGGAATGGACCGGAAGGCTGAAATCTTACTGCAGGGATACTACTGCACCTTTGCCTGCTTGTGGAAGGAGGTTTGGGGCCTCCTCCAAACCCCGAGGAGCTCCTGAGGGCCTTATTTGGCCCCCCATGGGACTGCTTTGCAGGAACGCTGCTGCTTAAAAGAGCTTTTCGATAACCCCTTTTGGAGCAGGCTAAATGGGGTGCTGCCTTATCTTCTCCCTCTGTTGGGCCCCTTACTTGGCCTTTTACTGATTGTGTCACTAGGACCTTTCCTCTTCAATAAGGTGATGGCTTCCATCAAGCAGCAGATAGATGCCATTAAGATGCAACCTATACAGGTCCACTATCATAGACTTGAAATGGCCGACAGAGAAGCTCACTCTAGCTGTGAGTCAATAAGCTATGACTATGCCCGAGATGGCAAATAGTGAGTCTCAAAAACCTTGTCACCTTGGTGCGCTGGACTGGATAGCCAGAGACGGGCAACTGGAACTCACACGCATCGCCAACCACCACCTAAGACAGGAACAAGGCCTTATGCTGCCTTGCTATTCCAATGACGGGTTCGGACAGGTTGGCACCGTGTGCAAGTTTCCTGACCTAAGATAGGCACAGTCCCCTCAAGGTATTGTTTTGGCCTTAAAATTAAAGAAAAGGGGGGGCTGTGGGAGACTATTTGCATGGCATCCATTTTGTTAAAATCTGCTCTGCCATCTCCTGCCCCAAGGCAGGATACCTCTGTATACAATGTTTCTGCATTCCTTTAAGTAACCATTTACTCAGCCAGTTATGCTCTGTTTATCTTTTGTTCCACCAGGGATATTTACTTGAAATTGCTTCGGGTGGTTACTACAAACTTATCGCTTGGCAACAAATGTTCTTGTTTTTCTGCTTTTTGCCCTATATATTGTGTGGATCTCCCCAGAATAAACGAGACTTGATCAGAGAAAAAAAAAAAAAAAGAAATAGACTTGACATATAAAAAATAAATAAACTGAAGATACATATATTCTTTCCCAAACTTAAAATACTTTTTAGAAATATTCCATTGTGTTGGGTGCAATGAAGGGTACATGAACAAGAGTAAGATTTTACAGGGCTGGTTGGTCTTATTTCTTAGATATTTCATGAACTTTGCACAAAGAGTGAAAGGTTTTAAGCTATGTTCAGTGGGGGAAATGAAGAGCCTGGTCCCAGCCCTTCCTCTTCCTTCATCTACACCACTGCCCTTGTCAGAAGGACTGGATCTCTCAACTCTTCCCCCCTCTTCATCTTCCTTCTCAGGCACAGTTGAAATATCTAAATGATAAACTGCTTCATCATAAAGTACACATATTTTTAGTTGTAATAGACAGTCCCAAATTACCCTGCAAAAATCACCCCCCATTGATAAGAGTGTTCACTTCCCCAAATATATCGCCAACATTTTGAATGATAATACTTCATATTTGCATGTGTCCTGGAGGGAAATTATAATTCTTGGTTATATTACTTTTAATATATTCCTGATTTCTAGTAAGGACACACATCTTTTTATAAGTTTATTGAAAATTCAAATTTCCTTGACTATAGACTTCTTGTAAAAGTATGGAGAGCAAATCATGAAAACACAAATCATAAGAAGGTTGGTGTGTAGTGTACACAACATCAATACACTGGTCAAAGGGATGATTCACATCCTGAAACAGATGGAGTGGGACAATGTGAAATTTTATCACCCCTGCTACTCAGAATGGTGCATAATTTAACATTAATGAATTGTTTATTTCTGGAATTTTTCATTTAATAATTTCTGACTGAGGGTAACTAAAATCACAGAAAAGGAAACCATGGAGAAAGGGGACTACTGTATTAATGTCAGACAAATCACATTCAAAAGTAAGGGTAATTACCAGGGATAAAGAAGAACATACACCAATAATGAACACACAGAAAGAGAAACTTAAAAAAATCCCATTTACCATTGCAACAAAAAAAATCAAGATACCTAGAAATAAACTTAACCAAAGAAGTAAAGGACCTATTTGCAGAAAACTACAGGACATTGAGAAAAGAAATAGAGGACGATATAAAAAAGTGGAAGCATATACCTTGTTCATGGATTGGAAGAATTAACATCATTAAAATGTCCATACTACCCAGTACAATCTATAGATTCAATGCAATTCCCATTAAAATACCAACAACATATTTCACAGAACTAGAACAAATACTCCAAACGTTTATATGGAACCCAAAAAGACCCCGAATAGCCACAGCAATCTTGAAAAAGAAGAATAAAGTAGGAGAGATCATAATATCAGATATCAGGTTAAACTTCAAAGCCACTGTAATCAGAACAGCCTGGTACTGGCACATAAACAGACCTACAGATCAATGGAACAGAACAGAGAACTCAGAAGTTGACCCAAGACATTATGCTCAATTAATATTTGACAAAGGTGGTAAGAGTATACAATAAAGTAAAGACAATCTTTTTGTGTGTGTGTGTGTGGTACGTGCCCCTAGCAGGAACCAAACTCAGGACTCTCTGGTCCGCAGGTCAACGCTCAACCGCTGAGCCAAACTGGCCAGGGCAAGACAATCTTTTTAATAAATAGTGTTGGGAATACTGGACATCTACATGAAAAAAAAAATGAAACTAGACCACCAACTTACACCATATACAAGAATAAACTCAAAATGGATAAAATAGTTAAATATGATTCGTGAATCCATAAAAATCCTAGAAGAAAATGTAGGCAACAAAATCTCAGACATCACACACAGCAGAATTTTCACTGATACGATGCCTAAGGCAAGAGAAACGAAGGAAGAAATGAACACATGGGACTACATCACACTAAAAAGCTTCTGCACAGCAAAATAAACAAGCATCAAAATGGAAAGGGAACCCACTATATGGGAGAGCATAATTGCCAATGATACATCAGATAAGGGGTTAATTTCCAAAATATATGGAATACTCATACAACTCAACAAAAGGAAGACAAAGAATCCAACTAAAAAATAGGCAGAGGACCCAAATAGACATCTCTCCAAACAAGACATACAAATGGCCAAGAGACATATAAAAAAATGCTCAACATCACTAATCATCAGAGAGATGCAAATAAAAACAATTTTGAGGTATCACCTCATACCTGCCAGAATGGCCGCCATCAACAAATCATCAAACAAGTGCTGGCGAGGGTGTGGAGAAAAGGGGACTCTAGTACACTATTGGTAGGAATGCAGACTGGTGCAGCCACTATGAAAAACTATATGGTGTTTCCTCAAAAAATTAAAAATTGAACTGCCATTTGACCCAGTGATTTCACTTCTAGGAATATATCCTAAGGAGCCTGAAACATCAATCAGAAAGAATATATGCACCCTTATGTTCATAGCAGCACTACTTACAATTGCTAAGATCTGGAAACAGCCCAATGTCCATTAATAGATGAGTGGATAAAAAAGCTGTGGTACATATGCACAATGGAGTACTACATGGAGACAACATGGAAGGACCCGGAGAGAATTATGCTAAGAGAAATAAACCAGTCAGGGAAAGACAAGTATCACATGATTCACTTATTTGTGGACTACAATGAACAAAATGAGCTGATGAACAAAATAGACCCAGAGACAGAGAAGTAAGGTTCAGAATGACAAATTTCAGAGGAGGGTGTCAGGAGGAGGGAAGAAATAAACCGAAGAATTTATGCATGTAAGCATAACCAATGGACATAGACAACAAAGCTGGGGTGGGGGAGGGTGTCAAGGTGGGAAAAAGGAGAAACATCTGTAACAAAAATTAATTAATTAAAAACAAAGAAGAACACTTTATAATGAATTTTTAGATGAATTCATTCCTCAATCCCATTCACGTTAATCCCGGACTCTTCCATGGCGTGTATGCCAAACCAATAGCTAGGGGGCGCTAGCACTTCAAAATCAAATAGGTCGGTTTCAAGATTCTCCACAAGCATATTTCACCACTGGGAATTGTGCCATTTCTAGGACTCTGGAGGAAAGTTCTCCCTAGAATAAGTGCCTCAGAGATCAGGGTTTCACCACCCAGGATCAGCAGAAATGGAGGAAAAGGAAAAAGAAAGAACTGTTGAGTGTTGTTTGCTTTTAAGAGGCCACATCTAGCAGTGGTTCCATCGAAGGCAGACAATTATTTGGCATCTGGGTCTCTAAGAAGGCACTCAAGGATCAGCCCAGGGCACAGGGATTGGGATATTAGTGCTCAAGTTCATTCCTGAAGTACTGCACACATACCTTCCTATCACTCAAAGCCCCAGACTCCATTCTGCATGCAACCCAGCTCACCACTCAACATACATCTCCAGATCCAGAAAGCAGAATTATATGGGCCATCCTGTACTTAGTGACTGAGATCATAGCTCACCTGGCAGATGAGTGGGGAGACAGGTAAACAGATGGAAGCAGAAATAAAGAGCAGGAGTTCTGGAGTCAATGAAACCTGCTGTATGACCTTGGGCAAGTGACTTTGCCTCATTGAGCCCTCAATAGTTAGTCTTCATAGTGTATAAATGGAACCAGAAAATCTTTATATATGTAAGCCATGCTGGCTCCAATATTGTAACGTTTAATAAGATTGGGTTTTGGAACCCAAAACACCTGAGCCCCAAAGTCTTCTTCTAAAGAATAGGAGTAATGCTCTGGCCAGTGTGGCTGTGGACAGAGTGCAAGCCTGCGCACCTTAGGGTTGCAGGTTCAATTCCTGGTCAAGAGTGTGTACCTGGGTTGCAGGTTCGATCTCTGGCCCGGTAGGGGTGCAAGCAGGAGGCAACCAGTCGATGTGTCTCTCACGTCAATGTTTCTCTATATCTATCTATCTATCTATCTATCTATCTATCTATCTATCTATCATCATCTATCTAACTCCCCCACCCCATAGACTCTCTCTAAAAATCAATGGACAAAATATCCTAATGGCGAAATAAATAAAAGAATGGAGAAGGAACTTTGGGTGCAAAGGCAGAGAAATGTGTGAAAGGAATGTTGTGTTGGGGTAGGACTCTTTCTTCTCATTGGAGTTTGGGTTTTGTGGAGATGGGACAACTATAAGAGAAGAGGAGGAGGACTTGGGAGGCCATCAATGGCTTTAAGTTGATTTTTCTGCAGCCCGAGGTCAGGTTTGATTTACATCCTCACAGGGTGAGTTCCCCAGTTTGGACACTGCAGGGCGCTAGTAGATCATTGCATCAGTTGGTTTTCTAATAAATAGTCTCTGAAATTGTTCGAGACTAGGAAAATAAAAATAAAAACCACAGTCTGTTGTTTGAAAATATACAAATAAGGCTGATAAATCAAAATCAAATGGTCCAATGAAATCTTTTCTAAAGCTAACATGATGTCAACTTTATACATTGTTGGCTTTAACATTTACCCAAAACGTTATTATGTTGAAAAGTTATCTGTGGGTTAGATGTTCTCTATTTGCAAGAATTTCTGTAGCTGCACAATTAGTAAATGACTTTTTCATGGCACCAGAAAAAAAGTCAAAAGAAAAGGTATAACCATTCTTTCTACTTTCTTTTAAGCAGAGAAAGAAATAGGTATAATGTGGGTGCTTTATGATATGTTTGCTGTGAGGCAGGGCAGGACCATCAAGAGTGCAGGTGCTCAGGGATGCTCGTCCAGCCTCCTGCCTTCGAAAATACTGCTTCTTTGGTGTGAATCACTTCCCTTCCCACTTTGGCCAACTAAACTTCCATTCATTCTTCATGTCTCATCTCAGTGTCACCTCTTCAACCTTCTCTGACCACAAATTGGGCTTCCATTACCCTTTCTCTTAGCATCACATGCTTCACAGCCCATCTCATATTACAACCATAGATTTATGATTTGTGCGAATCTGGATTTCTGTCTGTCTTCTCCACTCAACTGTGAGCTGAGGGAGGGGCAAGATGCTTTCTTCACCTGGCCCAGAGCTTGGTACATAGTAGTTGCTTAATAGCAATCAAATGAATGAATGAACGAACAGGTACATGAGCATGTAGGCATGTTCTTGTACAATCTTTTCACCCAATTCAAAATTCATATGATTCCATTACAAAAGTGTGAATAGTGGCTCACATGGTCCGCTTTGAAACTCCTACTTATTGTTTCAACAACAGTGCTTGCCCTCCTGCCAGTCCTCTGTGCCCAGCTCCATGCTGAGCAGTGTTGGAGAAGCAGAGAAAGCTCCATTCAAGACCCTGACCTTGAGAAGTTCCAGTCGGGGTGGGAGCACAGAACTGGACATAGACACTCCCAGCCCAAATGTTTAGAGATGGGCCAAAGCAAGGGTGTCAGGGTTGGTTAGCAGAGAAGGGGAAATGTCTTGAAGAAAAGAAGAGCCTTGGACTTGACCTGAAGAGCAGAGTATGAGAAATCATACTAGTCTGGAGGGATGGGAGCACTCCTAGCAGAGAGACTGCATGTATAAATATCCTGAGGCTTGAGAAAGCACCATTTTAAGACAGAGAGGATATGGGAACTAACTACAGAGGGGACTGGCAAGGTCAACTGAAGCCATGTTGTAAATGACCCTGATACCAAGCAAGTGAGGTTGGACTACATCCCACAGCAAGAGAATAGATCAGCATCAGCAGTTGTCGAAGTGGGGCAGGCACAGCAGGCAAGTTGTTCCAGTGAGAGAGACTCGGGGCCATCAGTAAAACAGTGGAGCAGGTTGTACACCACCCCAACCTCATGGGGGCGCCATTCACACAGACTACAATGAGAAGGGTGCTCTCTCTCTCTCTCTCACACGAATTATGCCATATAGTGGCATTTTATGTAAGGAGAAAACTGAAGAACATACTTTCAAGTTCATTTTTACCTTCCAAAAACTTTTAAAAATAGTCATTAGAGAATCGATAAAAGACTTGAACATTTGAACACCTTACCAAAAAGGATATACAGATGACAAAGAAACAAATTAGACGGTGTTCGACATTAGCCATTAGGGAAATGCAAATTAGAGTCATGATGCGATATCATGACACACCTATTATAATGATTAAAAAGCTCTGACAATACCAAGTGCTGTCAAGGGCGCAGAGCAAGCCGGGTTCTCATACGTTGGTGAGGATGCAAAATGGTGTGGCCAGTCTGGAAAACGGCTTGAGAGTTTCTTACAAGTTAAACATACACTTCATATAAACCAGTAATCTCATTCCTGGATATTTACCCTGGAGAAATGGAAATATGTTTCTAGCCAAAACCTGGAAACAACCCAAATTTCTTCAACTACAAAATGTCTGAAGAAACAGTGGTCCATCCATATGGTGGAATAATACTCAATAATGAAAAGGAATGAACTGTTGACACAGACAACCTGGATGGTCCTCAAAAGTACTGTGCTGAGTATAAGAAGCCAATCTCAAAAGGTAGTATACTATAGGCTATGGTTTATATAACATTCTCGAAATGACAGAATCATGGGGGTTATGTTAACCAGATTAATGTTCCAAGGTTAGGGAAGGGGAGTGACTACAAAGGGGCAACAGAAGGAAATTTTGGGGTGATGAAACAGTTCTGTTTCCTGATTGTAGTGGTGGTTACGTGAATCTACACAAGTAACAAAATTTCATAGAACATTGCAAAGCAGCTGAATACATGTAAAAATTGGTGAACTCCAAATAAGGTCTTTAGTTAACAGTATTGTTCCAAAGTCAATGCGCTGGTTTTTATAATTATACTATAAATATATAATTATATATGATATTTATATATAAATATGAAATATATAATTATATATAAGATATATTATATAACATATAATTATATACCTTATATATAATTATATATTGTAAGATGTTTTAATTGGGGGAGGCTGAGTGAAGGATTCATGAGACTTCTCTGTACTGTGTTTGCAACTTCTATGTGGGTCTAAAATTATTTCAAAATTAAATGTTGTTTGGTTTTTTTAATCCTCACTCGAGGACATTTTTTCATTTTTTGTTCAGATAGAGCAGGAGGGAAAGAGAGGAAGAGAGAGAAACATTGACGCAAAAGGGACACATCGAGTGGCTGCCTCCCGCACGACCCAACCAGGGCCAGGGACAAACTGAACCAAGGCACACGCCCCTAGCGGGAACCGAACCCAGGTCTCTCTGGACTGCAGGCTGACGCTCTAACTGCTGAGCCAAACCAGCCAGAGCAAAATTAAATGTTTAAAAAAGAAGAAGAAGAAGAAGAAGAAGAAGAAGAAGAAGAAGAAGAAGAACAAGAACAAGAAGAAGAACAAGAACAAGAAGAACAAGAACAAGAAGAAGAAGAAGAAGAACAAGAACAAGAACAAGAACAAGAAGAACAAGAAGGAGGAGGAGGAGGAGGAGGAGGAGGAGAAGAGATGGCGGCGGGCAGGACCGGAGGGAAGGTGAGTGTGTTAGAGAATGTGAGTGGACGTGAAGGTGGACGGCCAAACTCCTGCAGTGCAGAGACACGAAGCAGAAGGTTCCTGTGCTGTGGACAGGAGCAGCCGGCTACTGCGGTAAGCAGCTCTTCAGGGCACTTCTCCCTGCGCCGGGAGGAGGTTCCACCATTTTGGAAGATCCCAGGTCTTCCCTGGGAGGAGGCAGGGGGAGCGGCTAGGGCCCAGCAACCTGAGCCCACCAGCGCACCTGGCACCATTGGACCAGTGGACACCTTGTATCAACACAGACTGGTGCACAGTAGTGGAGCTGCCAAGGTGCCAGTCGTGGAAGCTGTGGACAGCCGGGAGCCCAGCACCATCCCCCGTAGCAGCAGCCCAATCAGAGTCGAGATATACCCCCAGCAACAGAGGCTGGGGAGCAGACATCCATCCCCAGGCAACAGAAGCACAGACCAGTGGCTGACACCCATCCCCAAAAACTACAGCAAAAGCTGAGCAGGATTTGAGCTCCACTGGGCAGCAGCACTCCCCAGCCAGCAGTGGCAGGACCTGGGGCTCCACAGAAGCCTGTGCGATCCAGCAGCTCACAAGTGCAGTGGGAAGCTGGAGCCCGAGAGGGACTGCTGTGATTCAGCTGCCCGCCCGCAGGACCTTCAGGGTGCTGGGGCACCAGAGAGGCCTGTACAACCCAGCTGCGCACAGTATAGGCTTAGAGGTGTGAAAATGCAGGGGGAGTGAATGGAAGCTACACAGACCATCTCCTAAGACAAAATAGAAATTACAACTAAAATAAAGACAAATCCTCAGGAAAAAGCAACAGAAAAGCAGCAGGCCAGGACTATATAACCAGGGACACTGGTAGGATCTGCAGAGGTGTGAGAGGGTGGTGGGATAGGAGCCCACGGACAGCAGCAATCTTAGCTGTGAACAGCGCCCTTGGGGAATAAAAACCAAGCCTGCTCACAAGTGCAGAGAGCTGGAACAGAGCGCTAAAATAGCCACTCACTTAGGGGCTACGGCAGAGGGAGGGCAGACTGGGCTGGAACTCTGTGGGGACACCTGGGATTTGGAGGGCACTCAGTTTTTGCTGAGTTGTGGCCACAAAGGATGGTGGCCAGTGTGCTCCTTCCCAGAGCTGTAGGGAAAAGCAGCAGCCCTCCCCCACTCGAAGATTCAGCCTTTGCCAGGTGAGGCAAAGAAATGCAAATTGAGGCTCATTAACAACAAGCATCTATCCCACCCTCTGGAAATCTTCTTATGCAGAACACTAGGGCTACATTCCAAGGCCCTGAGTAACTGAGACAACTAGCCTCCAGGAAAAAGCTAGAGGATAACTGAACCTTCCCTGGGATTGCAAATATACCCAGGAAAGTGAGACTTGACAGTGGTGTTTAACATGGGCCCACCCAGGTTCATCCAAACCCAGTAGAAGGAGCCACAAACAGCAGAAAACCAACACCCACAGGGAAAATTTGGCAGGCTCCAAAACCCACTGAGATAGCTAAAATGGTGAAACAAAGACGCAAATCCCAAATGAAAGAACAAGAGAACTCTATTGAAGATGAGATCAATGAAATGCAGCAAAGCAAATTATCAGAGGTAGAATTCAGAGCCATGATCTTGAGGAAGCTCAACAGCATGAGTAAGGACATCAGCACCATGAGTAAAGATATAGAAACATTGAAAACCAACCAAGAGGAAATGAAGAATGACATAGCAGAAATTAAGAACACATTGGAAGGACTAACCAGCAGAGTAGAGGAAGCTGAGGACCGGATCACTGAAATAGAAGACAGGATAGAAAAAAATCAACCATTCAGAAAACCAAAAAGAAAAAACAATTAAAAAAACAGGAAGATAGCTTAAGAGAACTGTGGGACAACTAGAAATGTAATAACATTTGCATCATAGGAGTCCTCGAAGCAGAAGAAAATGGGCAAGGGTTAGAGACTATATTTGAAGAAATAGTGACAGAAAGTTTCCCTAACTTGATGAAGGAAGAAAGCATTCAAGTTCAAGAAGCACAGAGAGCCCCACGTAAGAAGAATCCAAACAGGCCCACACCAGACACATAGTAATTAAAATGCCAAAAATTAAAGACAAAGAGAGAATCCTAAAGGCAGCAAGAGATAAGCAACAGGTTACCTACAAAGGAAACCCCATAAGACTCTCAGCTGACTTTTCAACAGAAACACTACAGGCCAGAAGGGAATGGTATGAAGTAATCAAGGTCATGAAAAACAAGGATCTGAATCCAAGATTACTCTATCCAACAAGGCTATCATTCAAAATAAAAGGTCAAATAAAGAGCTTTCCAGACAAGAAAAAGGCTTAGGGAATATATTAACACCAAACCAGCACTGCAAGATATGCTATAAGGACTGCTGTAATTAGTAGAAGAAATAGGAAGAAAAATATCACCACACTAAACAAAAATGGCAATAAATAAGTACATATCAATTATCATCTTAAATGTGAATGGTTTGAATGCTCCAATAAAAAGACACAGAATAGCTGACTGGATAAGAAAGCATGACTCACATATATGTTGTTTACAAGAGACCCACATCACAACAAAAGACTCATATAGGTTGAAAGCAAATGGAAAGGAAAAAAAAGCTGAGGTAGCAATACTCATATCTGATCAAGTAGATTTCAAAATGAAGACCATTAACTAGAGACAAAGAAGGCCACTACATAATATTGAAAGGATCTATCCAACAGGAAGATATAACCTTGGTAAACATATATGCACCCAATATAGGAGCACCAACATATATTAAAAATCTTCTGGAGGACTTCAAAGGAGAAATCAACAGCAATACAATCATAGCAGGGGACTTCAACATCCTGCTGACATCACTGAATAGATCATCTAGACAAAAAACTAACAAGGAAACACAGACTCTAAATGAAGTGCTAGATCAAATGGATTTAATAAATATCTACAGAGAATTACACCACAAAACTGCAGAATTCATATTCTTCTCAAGTGCACATGGGACATCCTCAAAGATAGACCACATGTTAGGGCACAAACTAAGTCTCTACAAGTTCAAGAAGACTGAAATCATATCAAGCATCTTCTCAGATCACAATGGCATGAAACTAGAAATTAATTGCAACAAGAACATGCAAAGACATTTGAAAACATGGAGGCTAAATAGCATGTTATTGAACAATGAATGGGTTACCATGGAGATCAAGGAAGAAATTAAAAACTTCCTGGAAACCAATGAAAATGAACACACAACAACACAAAATCTATGGGATGCAGCGAAAGCAGTTCTGAGAGAGAAGTTCATAGCACTACAGACCTACCTCAAGAAATTTTTTAAAAATTTCTAATTGACTATCTAACCTCACAACTTAAAGAACTAGAAAGAAAGAAGAAGAAGAAAAAAAAAACAGAGCAAGTAGAAGGAAGAAAATAGTAAAGACCAGAACAGAAATAAATAACATGAAGACAAAAAAAAAAAAAATTCAAAGGATCCATGCAACAAAGAGCTGGTTCTTTGAAAAGATAAACAAGATTGATGGACCCTTAGCTAGACTCACCAAGAAACAAAGAGAGAGAACCCAAATACACAAAATCAGAAATGAAAGAGAAGAAATAATAACTGACACCACAGAAATACAAAGGGTTGTTAACAAATATTATGAACAATTATACGGCAACAAATTTGACAATCTAAGCAAAATGGACAAATTTCTAGAAACACATAGTCTTCCAAAACTGAATCGGGAAGAGACAGAAAACTTGAACAGATCGATAGCAACAGAAGAAATTGAAGATGTAATCAAGATTCACCCAGCAAACAAAAACCCAGGCCCGGATGGCTTCACGGGGAAATTTTACCGAACATTCAAGAAGGACTAATACCCATTCTCCTCAAACTATTTCAAAAAATTCAAGAAGGAAGACTTCCAAACTCATTTTATGAGGCCAGCATAATCTAATTCCAAAACCAAATAAAGACACTACAAAGAAAGAAAACTACAGACCAATATCCCTGATGAATATAGACGCCAAAATACTAGCAAATTGAATCCAGCAATACATCAAAAAAATTATCCACCATGACCAAGTGGGATTCATCCCAGGGATGCAAGGCTGGTACAATATTCGCAAATCAATAAATGTGATACACCACATAAACAAAATGAAAGATAGAAAACACATAATCATATCAATGGACACTGAAAAAGTATTTGACAAAATCCAACACCCACTTCTGATAAAAATGCTCAGCAATCTAGGAATAGAGGGATCGTATCTTGACATAATAAAGGCCATATATGAAAGACATACAGCCAACATCATACTCAGTGGGCAAAAACTAAAAGCATTTCCCTTAAGAACAGGAACAAGAACAGGAAAACCACTCTTATTTAACATAGTACTGAAAGTCTTAGCCACAGCAATCAGACAGTAAGAAAAAATAAAAGGAATCCAAATTGGATAGGAGGAAGTGAAACTGTCATTTTTTGTAGATGACATGATACTATATGTAGAAAATCCCAAAGACTCCATCAAAAATTTACTAGACTTAATAAATGAATTTGGCAAAGTAGCAGGATATAAAATTAACATCAAGAAATCGAGGGCATTCTTATACACCAATGATGAACTCACAGAAAGAGAAACTAAAAAAAAAAATCCCATTTATCATCACAGCAGAAAAATTAAGATATCTAGGAATCAACTTAACCAAAGAAATAAAGGACCTATTTGCAGAAAACTACAGGTCATTGACAAAAGAAATAGAGGAAGATATAAAAAATTGGAAGCACATACCTTGTTCATGGATTGGAAGAATTAACATCACTAAAATGTCCATACTAGCCCTGGCCAGTTTGGCTCAGCAGTTAAAGCATCGGTCTGTGGTCCAGAGAGACCCGGTTCAGTTCCCACTAAGGGAATGTACCTTAGTTGCAGTTTGTCCATGAACCTGGTAGGGTTGTGCGGGTAGCAACCACTCGATGTGTCCCTTTCACGTCAATGTTTCTCTCTCTCTCTCCCTCCCACTGTATCTGAACAGAAAATGGAAAAATGTCCTAGGTTGAGGATAAGAAAAATGTTCATACTACCCATAGCAATCTACAGATTCGATGCAATCCCCAACAAAATACCAACGACATATTTCACAGAACTAGAACAAATACTTCAAAAGTTCATATGGAACCAAAAAAGACACCAAATAGCCACAGCAATCTTGAAAAAGAAGAACAAAGTTGGAGGGATCACATTACCAGATTTCAGATTATCCTACAAAGCCACTGTAATCAAAACAGTCTGGTACTGACACAAGAACAGGCAGATAGATCAGTGGAACAGAATAGAAAACCCAGAAATGGACCCAAGACAATATGCTCAATTAATATTTGACAAAGGGGGCAAGAGCATACAGTGGAGTAAAGAGCCTCTTTAATAAATGGTGTTGGGAAAATTGGACAGCTACATGCAAAAAAATGAAACTAGACCATCAACTCACTCCATACAGAAAAATAAATTCAAAATGGATAAACGACTTAAATGTGACCCATGAATCCATAAAAATTCTAGAAGAAAATGTAGGCATCAAAATTTCGGACATCATACACAGAAGAATTGTCATTGAAACATCACCTGAGGCAACAAAAATAAAGGAGAAAATGAACACATGGGACTACATCAAACTCAAAAGCTTCTGCACAGCAAAAGAAACAACCACCAAAATGGAAAGGCAACCCACTCTATGGGAGAGTATAATTGCCAATGATACATCAGGTAAGAGGTTAATTTCCAAAATATTATACAGAGTGCTCATACAACTCAACAAAAGGAAGACAAAGAACCCAATTAAAAAATGGGCAGAGAAGCTAAATAGACACCTCTCCAAATAGGACATACGAATTGCCAAGAGACATATGAAGAAATGCTCAACATCACTAATCATCAGAGAGATGCAAATTAAAACAACAATGAGGTATCATCTCACACCTGTCAGAATGGCCACCATCAGCAAATCGTCAAACAACAAGTGTTGGTGAGGGTGTGGAAAAAAGGGAACTCTAGTACACTGCTGGTGGGAATGCAGACGGGTGCAGCCACTGTGGAAAACAATATGGTGTTGCCTCAAAAATTAAAAATTAAAAATTGAACTTCCATTTGACCCAGTGATCCCACTTCTAGGAATATACCCTAAGAAGCCTGAAACACCAATCTGAAAGAATATATTACCCTCATGTTCATAGCAGCACTATTTACAATAGCTAAGATCTGGAAACAGCCCAAATGTCCATCAGTAAACAAATGGATAAAAAAAACTATGGTAAATATACACCATGTGGTACTATGCAGCTGTAAGAAAGAAAGATCTCTTGCCCTGGCTGGTTTGGCTCAGCGGTTAGAGCGTCAGCCTGCGATCCAGAGAGACCCGGGTTCGGTTCCCACTAAGGGCACATACCTCGGTTGCAGTTTGTCCCTGGCCCTGGTTGGGCCCTGTGGGAGGCAGCCACTTGATGTGTCCCTTTCACGTCGATGTTTCTCTCTCTCTCTCTCCCTCTCTCTTCCTCTCTCTCCTTCCCACTCTATCTGAACAAAAAATGGAAAAATGTCCTCGGGTAAGGATAAAAAAAAGAAGAAGAAGAAAGAAAGATCTCTTATCCTTTGAGATGACATGGAAGGACCTGGAAAGCGAAACAAGCCAAACAGAGAAAGACATGCAAAGATATGTATCATATGATCTCACTTATTTGCGGGATATAATGAACATAACAGTCTGAGGAATGGGGTAGTCCCAGAGACGTGGAAGTGGGGTACAGACTGACAATCCCCAGAAGAGGGGGTGGGGGGAAATAAACCACAGAATTTGTATGCAGGTATGTGTGAACAATGGACATGGACAACAAAGCTGGGGACAGGGCGGAGTGGGACGGGGAGGGGGGATTCAGTTGGGGGGGAGAAGGAGAAACATCTGTAACAAAAATTAATAAATTAATTAAAAAATTAAAAAAATTTTAAAAAGATAAAAAATAAAACAAACAAACAAAAGGAACATGTATGTTACTAATATTTTCTGTATTGCTAGCTTTCCACCTATTTTGTTGTTGTTGTTAATTCTCACCAAAGGATATTTTTCCATTGATTTTTAGAGAGAGTGGAAGGGAGGGAGGGAAGGAGAGAGAAAGAGAGACATTGATGTGAGAGAGACACATCCATTGGTTGCCTCCCACACACACCTTAACCGGGGTCAGAGATTGAACCTGCAACTCAGGTACATGTCCTTGACCAGGAACTGAACCCGTGACTCTTCAGTGGGAAGGCCAACGTTCTAACCACTGAAGCACAGTGGAGGGCACTTTCAGCCTATTTTGATGTGCGGAAAGCAGTTTCCATGTGCCAAGATGAGTAGATTTACTGATTGTATTATCCATTTTTTCCTCAACCCATCATTAAAAATAAACCTGTGACAGCCACCAGCCAGGTGATTCAGTTGGTTGGAGTGTCATTCTGTACACCAAAAAGGTTATGAGTTTGATTCCCATTCAGGGCACGTACCCAGGTTGTGGGTTCCATTCCCGGCCGGGGCATATATGGGAGGCAATCAACTGGTGCTCTCTCACATTAGTGTTTCTCTCTCTCTTCCCCTTCCTCTCTCTAAAATCAATATACATATCCTCAAGCGAGCATTAAAAAATGATAAAAAATAGCCCTGGCCAGTTTGGCTCAGCGGTTAGAGCGTCGGCCTGCGGTCTGGAGAGACCCGGGTTCGGTTCCCGCTAAGGGCACGTACCTCGGTTGCAGTTTGTCCCCGGCCCTGGTTGGTCGTGCGGGTGGCAGCCACTCGATGTGTCCCTTCACGTCGATGTTTCTCTCTCTCTCTCCCTTCCTCTCTCTCCCTCCCACTCTATCTGTACAAAAAATGGAAAAACATCCTCGGGTGAGGATACAAAATAAAAAAATAAATAAATAAAAAAAATGATAAAAAATAAATAAACCTAATACATAAAAAACCACAGGTTGACCACAAATCCCAATCAAAGACTGTTGTTGGAGACACTTTTACCTCTGAAATGGACTCTTTCAGCTGCATCACAAGGGGAAAAAGCAATGACAGAGGGGATTTGTGATGAGAAATAACCAAGCATTGTGCAAGTGTCAAGAAGCCTATTTGTGATAAGCATTTTTGTCCATGACCCTTAACCATGAACTTTGCCCCAGGGCATCTGCACGTATTAGCTATTAGTGCTATAGTTAGAGTGGTTAGAAACAGCCAAGAGTTTATTTCATCCTAACAGTGTCCCTTTTTTATTTCAATTTGGGAAACATTTTATAACCATTAATCACACACACCATTACAACAGTGGTGTGCCATTTAGTTTTAAAATAAGTATACATGTAGCAGGAGCATGTGCTCAAATAAATTTTACCAGTAGATATGTAAAAAGGTTTGGAACATAAAATGATGCTCACTAATCATCAAGGAAATGCAAATCAAAACATGAGATAACACTTCACACCCATTAGGACAGTTACCATAGTAAAACAGGAAGCAAGGGTTGGTGAGAATGTGGAGAAATCGAAACCCTTGTGCACTGTTGGTGGGAATATAATGATATAGCCGCTGTGGAAAATAGTATGGAGGTTCCTAAAAAGTTAAAAATAGAATGACCAGCCCTGGCCAGGTGACTCATTTGGTTGGAGCATCGTCCCATTCACCAAGAAGGTTTCAGGTCATGTACAGGAGGCCACTAATCTCACATTGATGTTTCTCTTTCTCTCTCTCTCTCTTCCTTCCTCTCTCTCTAAAATAAAAAATATATATATCCTTGGGTGAGAATTAAAAAAAGAAAAAGAATGCTCTTTCATTTCTTGGTAGGTTCCCTGAAAGAATTTAAAGCAGGGTCTCAAAGAGATATTTGTACACCCATGTTCATAGTAGCATTATTTACAATAGCTAAAACATGGAAGCAATCCAAATGCTTGTGAATGGGTAAGCAAAATGTGGTGTATATGTACGATGAGATATTACTCAGCCTTAAAAATAAAGGGAATTCTGACACCTGCTACAACATGGATGAACCTTGAGGACATTGTGCTGAGTAAAATAAGCCTCCACAAAGGACAATACTGTGTGATCTCACTTATATCAGGTACTTAGGGTAGTCAAAATCATAAAGACAGAAAGTAAAATGGAGGTTGCCGGGGTGGGGGTGGGGAGTAAGGAGGAGTTGGTTTAATGGGGACAGAGTTCCAGTTCTACAAGATGAACGAGTTCTGGACCTGGATGGTGGTGATGGCTGCACAGCAATGTGAATGTAGGTAATGACACTGAACTAGACACTTAGAAATGATTAATATCGTAAATGTTATGTTATATGTATTTTAACACAATTTTAAAATGTGGAAAAAACGCACAATGAGATACCAATCCACACCCACAAGGGTGGCTATAATAGAAAAATAGAAACAATAACAAGTGTTGATGAGGATGTGGAGAAATTGAAACCCTATGTATTGTCGGTGGAAACATAAAATGGTGCAGTCACTGTGGAAAAAAGTCTGTGGTTCCTCAAAAAGCTAAACATAGGATTGCTACATTATCCAGCAATTCTGCTCCCAGAGATATACTCAAAAGAACTGAAAACAGGGATTCAAACAAAAACATGTACACCAATGTTCACAGCAGCACTATTCACGATCACCCAAAGGTAAAAACAACCCAACTGTCTATCAAAGAGTGAATGGATAGACAAAATGTGTTCCTTCCATGCAATGGAATATTACTCAACCATGAAAAGGAATGAAGCTCTGACAAAGGCTGTGATGTGGATGAATCTTGAAAATACTACTCTGAGTGAAAGAAGCCAAACACAAAATGTTACACATTGTGAATGATTCCATTTATCTGAGATGTCCAGACCAGGCAAATCCATAGAAAGAGAAAGCAGACTGGGAGCTGCCAGGGGCAGGGGGAAGAGAGGAAATGGTGAGTAACTGATATTGGGGACAGAGTTTTATTTTGGGGTGATGAAAATGTTTTGGAACTAGATAGAGGTGATGGTTGCACATCATTATAAATGTACTAAATGCCACTAAATTGCTCACTTTAAAACGGTTAATTGATGCTGCGTGAATCTCACCCCAGTTTTTTTTTCTTTTTTAAAAGTAAAATCTAATTTTCAATTACAGGTAGCATTCAATATTATTTTGTTTTTCTCTAATTTTTATTAATTTATTTTGTTACAGATGTTTCTCCTTCCCCCCAACCCCAGACCCCTCACCTCAGTTTTAAAAGATGAATGTTAGGAGGCCATTGTCCCAGCAGTGAGGAGCCACAAACATACTCCAGTGGTTGCAGGTCCAGCAGAGCTCGGGAATTCCTCTGGGCCCATAAAGGAGTCCCCCAAAAAGGCTTGGAACCGCCACCACCACAAGCTCAGGAATATTGGGAAGAGCCCAGAACAAGTTACAGTCACATCCTCCCCAAAGACAAAGGCCCAGCAGGACAGCATGTGGGGAGGACAATTAGTAGGTGCCCTAACAAGATACAAGGGACTGAACCCGAGCTGCAAGGATGGAGGGTAAATGGTCTCTGCCCTCCTTGTGCTCCATTCTGTGGGTGCCCCAGACCTGCCTCCATAGCCCAGGACGCTCTCCCAGTGAGAGCTGGCTCACTTCCTGCCAGGCATCTCCACAGCCAGAAGAGACAACTCCCACGGGTGAGTGGGGAAAGAGGGAGGCAGGAAAAGAAATCAGCAAGCTTGCTGTGTGACTGTAGGGAAGTGGCTTTGCCTCTCTAGGCCTCAATTCATGTGTCTGTATAATGAAAACAAAATAAAACAGAAAACACCCTGCGTGTGTAAGCCCTGCTAAGTGGTTCTAGCTCTGGGTCTCTCGTCAAAGATTAAGAACTTCAGAACAAGAGAGATTGTAAGATACTGTTCTCACCTCTTCATCCTATAAATGGAAGTAAAAGCGCCTACTTTAGAGGATTAACTAATGAAGAATGTCAAACGCCTTGTCATGGTGGCACATGTACAGGATCACGTAAGAAATGTTCGTTGTTAGCAGCGGGGCAATAGGGAGCCAGTGCAGGAGAGGCAGATCATCTGCCCTTGGTAGTGGCCACTGTGAAGGCTGAACTGAAAGAGCAAGCTAGGGCCAAAGAGACCAGGGAAAGGACAGGTATGAAGTCTAAGAGCAACAAGATGAGAATCTGGTGGGGTTCTGGGAAGGAGGGAATGGGTCAGAAAGACAATAAAGAGGCCAGGTAAAACTGTCAGTCAGGATGCAGTTAGTGGGGCAGAAGACCTGGTGCCACCAGCATCTCTGGCCTAGGTGTCTGGGTGGTCAGCAGGGCCAGTGCTAAGCTTGAATACAGAGGGAGAACAGGATTGAAGTAGACGCTGAACTGGGTCAGACCCAGGGTCTGTGGGGGACTGGACAACTTCAGCAAAGGTGGAGCACCCAAGAGGTATGTCTGGACCTTCAGGATGAGAGCTCAAGGGACACAGTGACCTTGACCATAGAATGAGTGTGTAATCTATTTGCCCATCCATCTGGTCCTCTCTTAGTGGCTTCCTTGAAGGTAAGTGGGGATCAGGATGTGCGTGTGTGTGTGTGTGTGTGTGTGTGTGTGTGTGTGGTGCATAGATCATAATTAAGCTGCAACACAACTTGTATTCATCACCCAGCTTAAAGAATAAAACGTCCATGTACATTTCCCTACTCCTTCTCCCTCCTCTCTCTCTCCTCCCTCTCCCTCCTTACTTCCCTCCCCCGTCCTCTCTTCCTCTCTCTGAGATAATCAGCACTCTACATCAAGTGTTCCTCACTCCCATGCACGTTTTTCACCTTCCTACATGGGATGTATCCACAAACAATATACAAAATTACGTTGAATGTTTTTAAAATTTACAGAAGTGACATTATTCTGTGCACTTCCTTTGATGGTTATTTTCCTTCTGCCCAGCATAATGCTTTCGAGGTTCATCCAGGCTGGTTTAAGCAGTTCCACATTTCCTCCATTTCTATGACTAGAGACACCCACAGAGTGGGAGGATCACATTTGATGGGTGCACTCCTAGTATGACATTTCTCTTTCCAAATGTCCTTGAACATGCCTCACCATGCACCTTCCAGAGAAGTGCTCTGCGGTGGAATTGCTGGGTCAGGAGGGAGACCCTGTCTCTGTCACTATGTCAGATTTCCTATCCTCAGCTTGGGGACTGCATAACTGAGGATGCCGCATAAGTGGTTGACAAGTCAACAAGGAAGTGAGACAGGGTGTGTAGACTTCCTGGGCAGGGGAGGAGAGCTACAAGGCAGGGGGCAGCGGGACCACAGTCATACAAGGACAGAGGAGCAAGTGGTCACTATGGGCTAAGCTGTAGGAGAGGAACATTTTTGAGGTGGGTCTTGAAAGCAGAAGAGAAGTTCCAAGGGAAGAGCATGAGAGGCAGATGAAACACAGTGCAAAGGCCCAGAGGCAGTACCAATCTTGGACCAAGAGGCCTATGTGGCTTGGGGACATTGATGTGAGTGTTGAGATGGAGAGGATGTGAAGAGACTAGAATGCAAGATTCATTGTTTTTTGTTTTTTTACCTTTTTAAAAAGATTCCACATATATGTGATACCATGCAGTACTTATCTTTCTCTGACTTATCTCTCTTAGCATAATTCCCTCAAGTGGCAGGCTTTCCTTCTTTTTCATGGCTGAATGATATTTCATGGTGTATGTGTGCCACATTTTCTTGATCCATTCATCCACTGATGGTCACCTAGATTCTTCAATGCCTTGGCTATTGTGAATAATACTGCAATGAACATAGGTGTAAAGATATCTCTTCGAAATCCTCTTTATTGGATGCATAGTGGCACATGTAAAGTTTTGAGAAAAATGTTTAAAGTGTTTCATTTGAATTACATCTTTTTAAATCATGTGGAGATAACTTAACAAAGAGACTTGAATGATACCAAATTAAAACATCAGAATGTTTTGCAAATTTTGCCTGAAACTCAGAATTACATTATATCTGTACAATGTCCAAGAAAGTCTTCATGTAAATATTTTTCACTGAAATGACATTTCTAAACTACCAGCAGAATATCACAAACATCATTTGATCACAGTTTAGATTCAATAAATGTAATTCTATGCAGACTGGTGCAGCCACTATGGAAAACAATATGGTGTTACCTCAAAATATTAAAAATTGAACTTCCATTTGACCCAGTGATCCCACTTCTAGGAATATACCCTCAGAAGCCTGAAACACCAATCCGAAAGAATATATGTACCCCCATGTTCATAGCAGCACTATTTACAATAGCTAAGATCTGGAAACAGCCCAAATGTCCATCAGTAGACGAATGGATAAAAAAGCTGTGGTACATATACACAATGGAGTACTATGCAGCTGTAAGAAAGAAAGATCTCTTATCCTTTGAGACGACATGGAGGGACCTGGAAAGTATTACCCTAAGCGAAACAAGCCAAGGAGAAAAAGACAAATACCACATGATCTCACTTATTTGTGAAATATAATGAACATAACAGTTTGAGGAATAGGGTAGACCCAGAGACGTGGAAGTAGGGTACAGACTGACAACCCTCAGAAGAGGGGGTGGTCGGGGAAGGGAAGAGATAAACCACAGAACTTATATGGATGTACGCATAACCGATTGACATGGATAACAAAGCCAGGTACAGGGTGGGGGGTATGGGGAGGAGGGTGTTAATGGGGTAAAAAAGGAGAAACATCTGTAACAAAAATAAAATAAAAAATAAATTAAAAACATTAAAATAAAAACAGAAAAAAGAAATAAATGTGCCCTGGCCGGTTTGGCTCAGCGGTTGGAGCGTCGGCCTGCGGTACAGAGAGACTCGGGTTCGGTTCCCACTAAGGGCACGTACCTCGGTTGCAGTTTGTCCCCGGCCCTGGTTGGTCGTGCGGGTGGCAGCTGCTTGATGTGTCCCTTCACATCGATGTTTCTCTCTCTCCCTCCCGCTCTTTCTGAACAAAAAATGGAAAAATGTCCTCGGGTGAGGATAAAAAATAAATAATAAATAAATAAATAAATGTAATTCTACTTTTTTTTTACTTTTTCCAGATTTTATTTCAGATGTTGTTCTGAAATAAATCACAGCCTCATGTGATTAACAACAAACTTAAAATTCAAAGTCTTGAATTTTGCTTTCAAAAAAAATAAATTACAGAAATAATTTTAGTGACACTGTTGAAGCTTCATTGATCACATTTGAAATTGTACTGACTCACAGTTTTCCACAGAGCTGTGTTGTCTTTTCAGTAAATGGGTATTGCCACGACCAGAGCTGTGAGTCAAATGGCAATGTCATGCCCATGTCAACATTACGTTTCTTAAAGTTCTATGATTTTATATCTGAAAAGTCTCAATTACTTTTAAATGTACATTGTAGTGTTTCAAAAGTCTTATATTACTTTCTAAATGCTTTCCATCTGCTTTATCAACATTCTTTAGCGTAAAACAAATTTTTTTCTGGAACTTTTTATTAGTCGAATTCTTTTTAGTGTGACACTGAATAATAACGTCCTTTCCATTTTTCCTCATTGACTATTACAAATTTTCTTTATTTGAGCCAAAATAAATAAAACATGATTGCCATTCAGATGAAATATTTAAGTATTGGCCTACTACTGTAAACTACCCATATTTTTATTCAAACTTTTTTTTATTCCCAAAATATAAATTAATTGTTATATTTTACAGAGAGCCTTACACAGTAGCAAAACCATTCCAGGCCGCTCTGACTTCTGCAAGTATCGGATATTCCAGGGCTGCAATGTGCTGTAAACATTATTTCTTCTCTGTTCTCCCACAAATACAGCAGAATGGTGTTCATGGTATTTTTTTTTAATCCTCACTCAAGGATATTTTTCCATTGATTTTTTTTTTTTTTTTAGACAGAGTGGGAGGGAGGAAGGGAGAGAGAAAGAAGCATTGATGTGAGAGAGACACAGCGATTGGTTGCCTCCTGCATGGCACCAGGGATCAAACCTGCAATCCAGGCACATGCCCTTGACTGGGAATCAAACCCATGACTCTTCAGTCCATGGGCCAAGCTCTAACCACTGAGATAAACCAGCCAGGTTGTTTGTGATATTTAATAGGAACATTAAAAAGCTTTCCCAAGCTTTGTTGCCTTTTTGTTCTGGATGCTTTCTTCTAATGTTTTATTATAAGCTTTTGATTTATAATCATGAAAACATTGCACATTTGCAACTTACACAAAAATTACAATATACAAAGAATAAAAGCCAAAGTAAACCCTAGCTATTTAAAACCAGAACCAACCTGGAAATTTGAAGGTATTGATAAACTGGCAACGTCTCCTGTAAGCCAGAGCAAATTATACACCCACAACCACACTGCTCACAGTGACAACAGTCAAATTGGCAAAAAGCTTCACAAATGTTTCTCAGATGTCTCAGTGTACCAAAGCTCATTGCAACATTCAACAACAATTAGCTCAAAATGTTGAGTTTACATTAAAATTCATAGCATTTATTAATTTTACTTTGGAAGTAAATTCTTCAGACACACTATAAGGGTATTTTCTAGACTGTGCCAAATATTTCTGGATTTTAGCAATGGAACAATTGTACTAGTGCATACTATCTGTACATTAGCCTTGGATTAACAATAGAAGGTCATGGTTGCTCTTGATAGGAAAGGACAGGCAATGTTTTGAGGAGTGTTGGGGTCCAATGAAGCAGAGCAAGAGGCAGTAGCTGGAGGGGTATTTGGAATGAAGAAAGGATTCTATTTTTTTTTTTTTTTTACTTTTTTTCTTTATTGATGTTTAGAGAGAGATAGAGGAAGGAAGAGGGAGAGAGAGATAGAAACATCGATGAGAGAGAACATCAATTGGCTGTCTCCTGCATGCCCCCCACTGGGGATCAGGCCCACACCTGGGCATGTGTCCTGACTGGGAATCGAACCAGTGACCTCTTGGTGCATGGGTCAATGCTCAACCACTGAGCCACACCAGCCAGGCAGGATTCTTTCACAGATGGAAAAAATTTTGGAGTCCTGTCTTAGTTTGGGTTCTCCCCAAAGCAGGTTCTGAGTCAAGGACTTGAATGCAAATAGTTTTAGAAGATAATCCTAGGAGATCCAGTGAACATTTGGGAAAGAAAGGTGTGAATGTGCAGCTTCATTCTCTGGTCAATGAAGGGGTGATCCTTCTAGGGGTCTCTGAGAGATTGTAGCACACACCCCAGAACTACCTCACTCAGGACTGATGAAGCCAGGAGATTCACCCAATAAGCCCTGTTCTTCACTGTCCAAAGGTCACTCCTGAGAGTGTCAACTCCCAGCACTTTCTTGTTACCCTTGTGAGAGCTGAGGCTATTCTTGTGGCCAGATAAATCCCTGGGGTATAGAGATACAGGTGGTGGACGTGAGAAATGGTCAGTGTACCTGGGAGCCATGTGCCAAGCTGCAGGTGACATTCTGCAGGTGAGCTGTGAGCAATAAGCAGTGGGTTCACTGGTGGAAATAATGCAGCGAATGGCTGGGGGGATCCTACTGCGGGAGAAAGTGGGAAGAATTGATGAATGTCTGAACTAATGACGGGGGATGAGGTCCAGGGCGCAACCGAGAGACTGGCCTTGGCCAGGACCACGGACAGCTCCCCCATTTCCTCTCTGATTGATCCAGGATGGCAGTGAAAGGGTGAACCTCACCTGGGTCTCTGAGGCCCTTCTACTGGCCAGATAAATCCCTGGGGTACAGAGATACAAGTGGTGGACGTGAGAAATGCTCAGTGTACCTGCGCCTCTCAGAAGACCCCAAGCAACAGCAGCTGCTGTTTCTTCTGTTCCTGAGTATGTACTTTGTTATGGGGCTAGGAAACCTACTCATTATCCTGGCCACCACCACTGACACCCAGTTCTATGCACCCATGTCCTTCTTCCTGGCCAACCTGGCTTTTGTGGATATTTGCTTCACTTCTGCCATCATCCCCAATATGGTGGTCAACCATGTGTCAGGACACAAAGGGATCCTTACCTTGGCTACCTGACCCAAATATTCATCGTCTGGTTCTGGCATTGACAGTTTTCTGCTGACTGCCATGGCCTACAACCGTTATGCAGCCATCTCTCACCCTCTGCACTATGCCATATCTGTAAGACCTCAGCTCTGTGGCCTCCTGGTGGTGGCATCCTGGATCATAGCCTTTGGAAATGCCCTGACCCACACGGTATTACAAACCCACCTCTCATTCTGCACCGTCAACCAATTCCCCCACTTCTTCTGTGATGTAAGCCCTCTGCTGAAGCTGGCCTGCTCTGATACCTTCCTCAACAATGCAGTGGTACACACCGTGGGCGCCCTGCCCATCATCATCCCTTTGGTGAACACATTGGTCCCCTACACGTGCATCTTTGCTGCCATCCTGAGGATACTATCCATGAGCAGCAAGCAGAAGGCTTTCCCCACCTGTGGCTCTCATCCCTCTGTGGTGAAGCTGTTCTATGGGACACTCATTGGAGTTTATTTCAGCTGCATGTCCTTCTACCTGGCCCAGAAGGACACTGCGATGCGGTGGTGCACACTGTGGTCACTTCCATGCTGGACCGCTTAATCTACAGCTTTCACAACAGTGACACAAAGGGCGCCGTGGCGACCCTCATCAGCAGGAAGCCCGTTTTTATTTAGTGACCGAGTGTCCATCCGAGTGTCGACACAGAGTGCCTATCTGTCCTGAATTTCCCTGCCCAGTCCCAATCTTAAATGTTTCCTTCACATTGTTCTGGGCTCATTTGTTCATTACTTCATCCTTCCTACAGCTACTTAGTGAGCATCTATTACATTTTAGGCACTCTTTTAAGGGGTGAGGGTACAGCAGGAAACAAACAAAATCACTGCCTCAGTAGGAACCATCAGCCTCAGAAGGAACCAACCTGCTGACACCTTGATTTCAGGCTTCTGGTCTCCAGAAGTGTGAGAGAATGAATTTCCTTTATTTAAGCCACCCACATGTGACAGTTTGTTACAGAAGCCCTAGGAAACTAATACAGCAAGTAAGCTATTTATCATAGTACAGATATTGGAACCAGAAGTGGGTGCTGCCATCACAAAAATAAGAAATCAGCCCTGGTCCCTTTGGCTCAGCGGTTAGAGTGTTGGCCAGAGAACCAGAGCCGCAGGTTCGATTCCAGTCAAGGGCACGTACCTCAGTTGTGGTTCTTTGGTCTCCAGCCCTGGTCGGGTCTTGCGGGAGGCAACAATCAATCTCTCTCTCTCTCCTCTCTCTCTCTCTCTCTCTCTCTCTCTCTCTCTCTGTCATCTTTTTCTCTCTCTCTCTCTCTCTCCCTCCCTCCCTCGCACTCTATCTGAAGATAAATGGAAAAATATCCTGGGGTGAGGGTTTTTTAAACAATGAAAAATCAGTTTTGTCAGCTTAGTGGTGTGGTGGTATGGGCGCACACACTGCAGGCTGGAAAGCTGGTGACCATTGTTATGCCAAAGCACAGCATTTGGCAATACCATCACCTATGATAACCTGAGAGGCAGATCATATGTCTACAGAGACTGTGTTTCTAAAATTGATTGGAAAGAGCTAGAATGTCACTGTGAGTTGGCTGCTCCTTGATGCTTGTAGCAAGAAATTGCAAGAATGAGATGATCTTAGACATGAATTGGCCACTTTTCGGAGTCAGAAACATCTCAAGATTGAAGGAGCTAACAGCTTCCTGTTCCCCAAAAGAGTATAAATAGAAATATTGCCTCTCGCCCAAGGCTATTGTTCCAGATGCCCATGAACTGAGAATGACAAAGCTGTAGGTGGTGTAAGGAAACACGCATTGGGTATTTTTCCCAACAAGGAAACCAACTACAAGCACCTAGACCAGATGCGTACTAAGGTTTTCAAAGGAATTATCTTGCTAAAGTAACAATGAGCTCAATTTGCAAACTCATGGGACTTTTGAGCCTTTGCATTTTGGGTCTTTTTGTTATAAGAGCTTAACCTGAACCTTACCCCCAAGTAGGGCTTGAGTCCTGGTGTCTGGTCTCCACAACACTTCCCTCTGACCATGATGTGTTCTTCAGGTTGCAGTGTAACTCTTCACCGCCCAGGTCAGAAAAGCAGCAACCAAGGTGGAACCTAGGCAGGCTAAATGTAGAATCTCAAGAAAGACACCTTGGTGACAGGTGGCATCTCACAGAGAGTATATGGGTATCAACAACTATAAAGAGTCTGGGAGTTTCTCTACTTTCAAATTGTTGATTTAACCTGTGATGGTATCACCGATGCTGGCAGAAAATGCAACACTCCAGGGTCAGAGACAAAGGACTTAATTACTCACAGCACAGCAGGCAGCATGAACTTCGTGTTTGCTTGTTCCTCCCAAGTCCCACGGGGACAATGCAGGTGATCCCAGATTGGCATTGGATGGACACTGGGTTTGCATCACAGCTGAGGAACTCCAGGCTTAGAAACCCCAGTCTTTTCAAGTAGACTGCAAACAAGCCCCTCTCCTTTTACCTCAGGAGAGGCATTGCTCTTTATTATATGGACACCAAACAAGCCTGTCCTATGCTCCACAGGAAGAACTCTCTATCCTCCACGACTGTTTGCTATACAAACATCCTTGAAAATATAACCAGAACAAAAAGCTGTTCACACCCCTGCTTGTGAGTTACATGAAAATACCAGAAGCTCAGGAAGAACTGTCTCTCTATAGTGGTAGCACTGACTTCCAATGGGCAGTGGCAATCATCTGAAAGTCAAGTATATGAGGCTGTTCAGAGTATAGTGTAGTGGTTCAGTGTGTAGATTGTGGAGTCAGACAGCCTGGATTCAAGTCCTGGTTCTGCTACTTTATAACTGTGTGACCTTTTGCAAGTTACTTGACCTCTCTGCCCCAGTTTCTCCTGTAAAATGAGAATAATAATAGCCCCAATCTCACAGGCTTATTGTAAAAATTAATATAAGAGTTTATTATATATGCAAGGCACTTCGAACAGCGCAGAAAGATTGAGGGCCATGACAGTGTTAACTATAATTATTATTAATTATCATGATGATGCTGCAAAGCTTGTGGTCATGCCTGTTTTTCCACATTTGTGAGCAAACTGTGTAACCCACACAGTTCCTTTGGAATCTGTCTCAGAGATTTGGAGAGGACACCAGGGTTCTTGACTCCCTCCTCCCCACACACTGACTTAATAAATAGGACTGAGGGGCTGAAGTGGTGGTGGTTTCAGGTTCCAGAAAATCAAATGGACTCAGGTTCAAATCCTGCCTTTGCCATGTGTCAGCTGTGTGACCTTGGAGAGCAACTTCCCAGCTGGGGACCTCCAAGTACTTACTGCACAAGGGTCTGGGTGAAGGGAGAGCAGAATCCCCCTTCCCCTCACCAGCACTCGCCCCATGCGACCTGCTCAGCACATACTCTGGGTCATCCTTAGCCAATGCCATTTTGATTATCACCATCATATTTATTCAATGAGCAAGACTCCATAGAGTGCAAACTGAGTACACCCTTGTTCTTTTCCTCCAGCACTCAGTAAATTCACTCTGGCCCCACCATCTCTCTGCCTGCCTCAAACTCCAGGAGAGACTGAGGGGGAGGCACCCCCATACCCTTCTCAGAGGTCTGACCGTTGCTCTTGCTGTGCCACATCACTCAAGAAACACAAAGCCCCTCTTAGTTGTGGTCTTTGAATATGTAACACCCATACCACCCCATCACCCCTCTCAGTCCTCCTTCAGATCTCACCTCAATTGCTACCTCCTCCGGGAAGACTCCCTTGACTTCCACCCAAGGCTCATTAGGTCTCCATGTTAGATATTCCATTAACATTTTTATTGGACACTCTCCCACTGCTCCCCACCCCACCCCACCCTGCTCCTACCCAGGGATTCCTTCTTCCAACACCTGCATGTTTTGGGGTGGCGGTCTTTCTCCAGCTGCTGACGCTAGAGTGGCCCAGGCAAAGACTGACCAGAAGTGCTGGCAAATCAGCAACCTGCCTTTCCTGCCGCCCAACCAGGGAGCAGCCTAAGGAATGAGGATGGGGATTGGTGGATGAATAACCTAGCTCCCACCCCCTCAGCTCTGATAACTCCAAAGAGGGTGCTTCCTGCTGCCTTCCAGAGGTTCCGCGGGACTGCACCCTGGTTTTCCAGAGTGGCAACAACTGACTTCATTACTGCAGTTTCTGGTGCCTTCCCTTCTCTGTCTCACCTCCTACCACCTACCCTTGTCTCCTTGGGCTACCTCCCAAATAAGTTACTTGCCCCCGAATTCTTGTCTCAGGGTTGGCTCCTGGGGGAGCCCAACCTCGGACAGCAGTTTGCCTTACCCTAATGAAATCTGTAATTTTGGGCAGCTATTGGGCCTCTCTCCCCACTGGCCTGAGTCATGTCCACCCTCTTGTCTTCAACACCCACCCAGTGCCTGGCATGTAGTAGATGTTCAGTAAATGACTCCAAGTCTCCTAGCTCGGGGGGCCAGATGGTAACAGGGAGCTCTGCCCCCACTAAGGTCCTCAGAAGCCCCCAGTTGGAGAGTTAAGGTGTAGGAGGGGAGCTTACTTCTTCCAAGCTATATATGGCAGCCTCCTCCTCCCTGGTGCCCCAGGCTGCACAGCCTGGACAGCTGGGCCAGGGCCCCCAGGGACCAGGAACCCCAGATGACCCTTCAGGCCTGTCCAGAACTCCTGGAATGTCCACAAGGCAGGTACACAGAAAGGACATAATTCCAGTCCCAAGACTGCGGGGCAGAAGTGGGGATGGCACAGCTGGGCTCTCAGGCCATTCCTAGGTCCCGTCTCCCCTTCCAGGTATCAGATTCCACCTCCAACAGCTCCCTGAGCAGAGGCCTGTGCAGGGACAAGGGTCTGCCCTACAAGGCCATGGAGTGAGCAGGCACCTCCTGGGGGAGAGATCCCTTTTCAAGCTGCTGGTGTCAGACCTGGAATTAGCCACCCCACCTGTGGTGAGGCCAGTCTCGGGGTCTCCCAGGGGCAGCAGGGGTGGAGGGAGCTGACCTCTGATGACTCAGCTTGAGACAGTCAGGGAATGGGGGTGGGGGTGCTAGAACCTCTCTCCAGGTCTGTTGTAGAGTAAGCTAGGTCAGGTTCCAGCTCAGCCACTCACAAGCTGGGTGACCCTGGGTGGGCCACTCTGGACTTCAGCTTCCTCCTCTATAAAATGAAAATACAAACAGCCCCCTGTCTCAGGGTTCAGAGAGGCTGAAGTGAGGCGCTGTGAATCGAATGCTCAGCACTGTCCCTGGCACATGGAGGGCACTCAGTGAACAGTATCCCATGATCTTCCTCTACACGCTGCCAACCAGGACATGGGGGGGTGCAGAATTGGGGAAGGGTCTGGGCTGGGCCTCCTTGGTTCTCCAACATGAAGAGAAACCAATATCCTCAGAGCATGAAAGAGGTTCCAGAATGTTCTGTTTGCTACCATTTTGGTCCCAGTGCCTTTGAGTGGGGTAGTTCTAACCATGACCAAGAGAAGAAATAACAGCTTAAGGAGCAGTGAAGGAATCAGAATGGGGCAAAGGGGAGCTGAGAACTCTGGGTCTTGGCCTGAGCCCCAAGCTCCCCAGTGGTGCTGACTACTTCCTAGCCTCTCTCTTTATCCCACCACTCTGTGGCCTTGGGCAGGAGACACAAAGCCTCTCTGCCACATAGAATCGTGGTGCTGGGCTGCGGGTGCAGGGCTCTGTTCAGAAAGGCTTCCTGGAGGAGGAGCCATCTGATCTGGGTTTTGAAGGATGAATAGAAAGTTCCCTAGTTAAAGAAGTATGTGTGAGAGTGGACTGTTCATTTTAATTAACAATTTCTGATTATCTGGGTACCAGACACTCAGGGACCCTCAGGCAAGACCAAGGCACAGGCCTGCCACAAAGCAGCTCAGTCTGAAAGTGATGATCAAATAATAACAATAAGAGTAATAGCTCTCACATTCTGAGCATGTGCCCCTAGGGGTCAACCTGCGAGAGGCACTCTGTTTGTCAAGTGAATGAATGAGCAAACAAATCATTCTAAAGCAGGGAACCTGCCCCAGTTGATGGTGGAGAGAAGGAAGGTACAATGGGCAGAGGGGACCACAAAGGCAAAGGCCTGGAAGTAGGAAATGGCAGCCCTTCCTGGGAGCTCTGAGCTCGGAGTTAGGGAGAGTTGGGTGTAGGTAGGGATGGGGTTGGGGTGGGATTGGACAGGAGTCTTGAGTGAGAGGCTGAGGGGCAAAGGCCTCCTGTTCCTGTGGGAGCTGGAGAGCCACAGCCGGATTCTGAGCTGGGGAGGGAGGGCAGGCATCGGGGTCTGGTCTGGGACCGCCTTGGCCTCAGAGTTTCTGAGAAAAAGACAATCCAGGTCAATCTCAGCCAGAGATCTGGTGAGCCAGATCCATGGGTGCAGGGAAGATGACAGAGAGAGAGGGAGACATAAAGGAGACAGAAAGACAGAGAGAGAGACAGAGGGAGAGAAATGGAGATCGACACAGAGACATGGAGAAAGACACAGCAACAAAAAGAGAGAGAGAGAGAGAGACAGAGAAATAAAGAGAAACAGAGATAGTCACCAAAACAGAGACAGAGGGAGGAGATGATGAGACAAAGACCCTCCAGAAAGAGGTGGGAGTGGCCCGGGGAGGACCCCAGGAGCGGTAGCAGAATGTGGGATAGGGGCCTGACTCCAGTGCCTGGAGAGTCCTAGAGGGGAGGAGAAGGGAAGACAGGCGCCTCCCTAGTCCCCTCCACACCAACCCACAGGTTCTCTTCAGCCCTCCCAACCACAGATGGGGAAATTGAGGCCAACCAGCAGGCCACAGGGGATCCTCCTGGGCCAACACTGTGCCCCCAGGCTCATATGGGACCTGTGTCACCAGGTTAAAAATGGAAACAGGTCAGGCCTTTTTTTTTTTTCCTTTGAGAAAATCCTAGGACCAAATAAGGTACGGGCTGCGGGTGGCTGGTGAGCTGGCCAAGTTCTCCTGAGCGAGCGAGTGGTGGCTAGCCCTGCCAGCCTGGGCTTGGGCCTCTTCCAAGACTCACCCAAGCAGGGCGGCACACCCTGGGGAGGCTATAAGGGCCTCCACTCCACCCTGCTGTTCACTCGGCCGCAGCCACAGATCCCGCCACAGACCCTGCCACTCACGCCCCTCTCCACCCAGCCATGGAGGCCATCAAGAAGAAGATGCAGATGCTAAAACTGGACAAGGAGAATGCCATCGACCGAGCTGAGCAGGCTGAGTCAGATAAGAAAGCTGCTGAGGAGAAGTGCAAGCAGGTGAGGGGTCGGACGCTGGGCCGCACCAGGCTGCCCAGTGCCCTCTCTGAGCTGGCGAAGCTCTGGGCCAAGGGTGGCGTTCTCAGAATCTTTGGTACCTGGAGGTTAGGAAGGGGACAGGGGGTGATGCTCCAGCCAAGACTGAGGGGATCATTGTCTTCCCTGGAGGGGTCCCTAGGCTGGAAGAGAGGGGTGACAGGACCCACCCAACAAGGCCAGCGGGAGCCAAGTGAATAAGAAGGGGCATTTGTGTGTGCTGGATACATGTGTGCAAACATAAGAGTGTGTGTAGGTGTGTCAGCGTGAGTGTATCAGTGTGGGTGTATGTGTATTGGATGGAGTGGCTGGGGAAGTGTGTGTGTGTGTAAGTGTATTTGTGTGTGAGCATTTCTGTGTGTACACATGTACATGTGTGTTTGTGTTTCGGCTGGAGAGAGTGTGGAGGAATGAGTGGTTGTGAACACGAGTGTGTGTAGAGAGGTATGAGCGTGTGGCTGTTGGAAAGTGGGTGTGAAGAATGCAGCTGTGTTTGTAAGTCTGTATGTGTGAATGGTGGCATCAGTGTGGGGTTGTGTGCATGGGCGAGAGGCTGGCTGTGTGTGTGTTTTTGCAAAAGGTGGCATGACTAATGGAATGTGCGAGTATCACGGTGAGTGTGTGTGTCGAGGTGACTGTGTTGGGGTTGGCCTGTGTGTGCTTGCTGGGATTACTCTTTCTGTTAGTGTGTGTGTGTGTGTGTGCCTGTTGAAGTGAGGGTGGCAATGCAAAGCTGTGTGTGTGTGTTGGGGGGTGACCCTGTGCCCGTGTGACTGTGAGCCTGTGGGTCCACATTGATGGCTGCCCTGGGAGGGTGGCCACGTGTGGGTGTGTGGTGGGCCTGGCTGTGACTGGCGGCAGGGGCGGCTGGGTGAGGCAAAGGATGACTAAGAAGGTCAGGCATGGAATCCAAGTGTCCGGAGGTCAATTTCCCCATCTGTGGCTGGGAAGGCGGAGTAGAGATTTGAGACTTGCCATGAGGCTTTGCTTACCTGGGGTGCCCCTTGCTGTCCCTGCTGTGAACCTGGCAGGGCTGCCTGTGGCAGGCAGAGGCCCTGGACCCAAACTTTGGGGACAAGAGTCCCAGGAGGCTCCTGGAATAAGGGTACATCAGGGAGCGAATGGAGGAGCAATGGCAAAGGTCTGGGCTGGGCAGTCCCAGGGCCATGGCTGGGGGTGGAACAGAAATCAGTCGTAGAGGTCTAGGTAGCCAGAGCAGCCATGGGAGGTAGGAAGGGAGCCCTGCCTCACACAGAGCTCATCCACATCCCCAGGGTCAATTGCCAAGCCCTCAGGAGCACCAGGGTCTCAACTAAGCCCCAAGAACTTCCCAGGACAGTAACACCAAGTGCCCAACCCTACCCAGCACAGGCTCTGAGCTCAGAGCGGCCCTGTTCACAGCTGGTCACTCAGCACCCCGGAGCAAATGCCTTTACTTCTCTGTGCCTTGGTGGCCTCATGTGTGAAATAGGGAAGTAACAGAGGTACTTCCCTTGCAACCATGAAAGGATTAGAGGTATGCAGGGAGATCCCTTGTCATCGCACCTGGCACAAAGTAAGAGCTCAATAAATGCAGGGTTGTTTCCTGCCCCTCCCTACTTCCTGGGGCTGTGACACATCTGCATGGGTCAGCTCCACATCAGCCTTCCGTGCCACAAATGCTCCTCCTCCCTCCCTGTGCCCTCCTTGACAAACACTGCTGGCCCTGAGCTGCCTGCTTCCATCTATTATTCAGCCTTCACCATGAGAAGATTAGCAGAGAAAAGCAACTCGAAGACTCTAATTTTCACTAAGGTGTGAGTGACTGATATAGTGTCTTCTACCAAGGCAGACACATGTTCAAAAGGGAAGGCTTCTCAAAGCCTCCAGGCAGCTGTGTGGCCAAGGAGGCAGGGATAGGTTTTCTGGCCTTCAGCTGGACTTTCATTCTGTTTGTTTGTTTATTTTACCCACAAAGCCTCCCACTAGGGTGGACTTGTGCTCAAATCCAGGCCGGATCATCTAGTTTTGTGACTTAGGGCACATTGCTGCCCCTCTCTGAGCCCTCAGTGTTCTCATCTGAGAAATGGGGCAAATGATGCTTCCAGTGGCTGGGAATGAAACCTAAGACCCCCGAGGTCAAAAGCAAAAGCCAGAGCCCTATGGGGCCAATGGCCATCCTACCTGGAACAGAAGCTGGAGGTGACAAGGAACTCAACTTACCCAGAGTGCCTTATGCTTCAGAGGAGGCCAGAGAGCATGGGTCTTTGGATCAGCTTGACCCTCAGAAACCCTACAGCAAAGTCCCATTTCATGCCCCTCTAACCCCCCCACCCCCATCTATTAAGTGTGGGAATGGGACCAAGAGGCCCAGCCTGCCTGCTTCCTGCCCGCTCCTCTCCCAGGGCAGTGACATCCGCCACAACTAGCCTTTGACCTTATATCCTGCCTCAGCCCTGCCCGTGGTCCTCATTTATAGGGACGAAGGCGTATAGTCCATGGCCCTTCCAGCTGTTTTACAGGCAGGAATACTGAGGCCCAGAGAAGGAAGTGACTTTTCTGAGACCTCCCAGAGCCAGGGCAAGGCTCCACCCACCCAGCAAGGTGCCACCCACCACCACATGCTTTATGTGTGGAATTCAGAGGGAAAGGAACCAATTCATGTCGGTCTTATTTATTTTTCATACCAACTCCAACCATTAAAGGGTTTGGGGTTGTGTCATTGATTCATTCTGAGAACTTCCTCTGGGGTTCCGTGGTGATTGCCCAGCCTCATGCTGGGGTGCAGAGTGACCTTAGCCCCAGGCCTGTCTCCCAGGGAGAAATGGGGGACAAGCTGGGGGAGATGGAGCCAAATGTAGAGGGACACCCCTTGCCTCTAGGGTTAGGGCTAGGTCAGGGAGGGACAGGCACTGGAGGGTCCAAGGGGATGACAAGGGCTCTGCCCAGAATAGCCGAGCAAACTGCCCAGGAGCGGGGGCTTTGGTGCTGGGTATGAAAGGTCAGTGGGAGGAGGGTGTGCTGGTCAGTGGGCAAAGTATAGCCTAATGGTCAAGTGAACCAGCTTGGAGTCATTCTGACAAGAGTTCAAATCCCCTATCTGTATGGCCTGGGCAAGTCCCTTCTTCATTTGGGGGTCTCAGTTTACCCTTCTATAATATGGGCCTTCAGTAACAGGCCTGGCATATTCTAAATGCTTCTTAGCCCCCTGCCCACTCTATCCATATCCCCATCCATTATCCAAATTTTGCTGGAAAAGGTCACCAAAACCCAATCATCTTTGTAGCTGGATGGAGAACTCAGAGACTACCCTGCCAAGGCTTCCATTTTGCCGAAGAGGAAACCAAGGTTAGGAAAGGGGACAGGGGTCATACAGCTGGGGTTTGGAGTCAGGCTTCTGAACTCCTTGCCTGGAGGTTAAGGTCAGGCCCCACAGACCCTGATTTACGGCTGAGCTTCTGCTACCCTCCCCCTAATCCTCTAATGGTCCAGAGGTGGGGAACCTTTTTACTACCATGAGCCATTTGAATATTTATAACATCATTCTCAGGTCATACAAAATTATAAACTTAAAAATTAGCCTGATTGCCCTGGCCAGTTTGGCTCAGCGGCTGGAGCGTCAGCCCATAGACTAGAGAGACCTGGGTTCGGTTTCCACTAACCTCACCTCAGTTGCAGTTTGTCCCTGAACCCTGTTGGGGTCATGTGGGTGGCAGCCAGTCCATGTGTCTCTCTCGAATCAATGTTTTTCTCTCTCCCCCTCCCACTCTATCTGAAGATAGATGCAAAAATGTCCCGGGTGAGGATTTAAAAAAAAAAAATTAGCCTGCTTGCCCAGTCAGTGTGGCTCAGTGGTTGGGCGTCAGCCCATGCACCAAGAGGTCACCGGTTCAATTCCCAGTCAGGGCACATGCCCAGGTTGTGGGCCCGATCCCCAGTGGGGGGCATGCAGGAGGCAGCCAATCGATGTTCTCTCTCATCATTTGATGTTTCTATCTGTCTCTCCCTCTCCCTTCCTCTTTCTCTAAAATCAATAAAGAAAAAAAAATTTTTTTTAATTAGCCTGCTATATTTGGTCAGGCTAATTTGGTGAGGCATGTGATGTTAGCTGGTGTTGATTTTGTGGACTTTATGTAGCTCACGAGCTAGATGTTCCCCACTCCTGCTTCTAACCCCTTCACCATTTCCCAGCTCAGTGTGAGATATTCAGAGGCCCCAGGATGGGAGGCTAGGTGATATAACCTTAGGACAGGGGCCTTTTTAAGAATTTGCCTTGTTAAGGATTTGTGTGTGTGTGTGTGTGTGTGTGTGTGCGCGCGCGCGCACACACACACACACTTTGCACATCTGAAGGATGCATATGTAACCCAGATCAGATTTCCAGCTTGATCTAAACGCTGCAGGAACAGCAGCTTTTAACATACTCTCTTAAGGAAGAAAGAGAAGGAAGGAAGAGAGGAATGCAGGAAAGCAGGCCTGGCATGAGGACCTGTTAATAGAAGTGGGTTCAATTCCTGTGCTGTGTGGCCTGGAAAAAGTTACTCCACTACTTTGGGCTTCCTGCTGTGAAGAGGAAGCAGGAGGATAAAGTGGGGGCCCGAGAGCTGCTGGAAGCATGGACAAGATCAGGAGTCAAACTACCGAAGACATAAGTCTGATCAAGGCATGAGTTGCCCTGGCTGGTTTGACTCAGCGGTTGGAGCGTCGGCCTGTGGACCAGAGAGTCCCGGGTTTGGTTCCTGCTAGGGGCACATACCAAAAAAATAAATAAAATAAAACTTTAAAAAAAAGCATGAGTTGGACTAACCACCCCAGCCCAGAATTAGAGGCAGGAGGAGGTAACAACCTGGGGGTTTTCCTGAGAAGTTTTCCTGAGCTGAGGCTTGACTGATGTGCTGGGAGGCAACAGAGATGGAGAGGTGAAGGAGTGTGCGGTTTGTAACCCCTAAACCTAGGCTTCTCAAACTGGGGATGCAGGGATGAGGCCAGAAATCTCATGATAAACAAAGATGACTCAAAATTTGGGAAATGGAAGGAACATTTTTATTAAAATGAACACAAGCCAAATGTGCAAGAATTTATAAGATTTAACCTGAGCCTCAGAAGACAGTGGTCTTTGAAGGGTAGCTCTTTGCTAGCCAAGCCCCCAAAGTCCAGGTGTGGGGGGCATCTGAGCCCTGCAATCTTTCAGGGTATTTTTGTGAGACAGTGTGCAAACCACTCTTGGGCAATGGGGAGCCATGACAGGTTCTAAGCAGGGGAAAGATAAACATAAAGGTTCTCTGGCTTGGAGTGGTGTTACAGAACTAAAGGTGGATCAGCTGGAGGTAGGGAGTATCCAGGCCTAGAGTATGAGACTTCCCCTGTCAGTTTAACCTAGATTAGGGGGAGGCTGCACCCCTGAAATTGGGATGCAAAACTGAATGTTTCTGGGAAACATGTCAGGACTCAAGTTTCTCCAAAGCTGTACTTGATTCCCCATTGCGGGACCCTCATAAAGATAAGTACAGCTGGTCCCAGGACAAGAAAAGGATGTGAAAATCATATTTACAGGGAGCATTTACTGAGTGTTGCATGGTATAGTTATCCCGTTTTACAGATGAGGAAACAGGCCCAGAGACAGAGAGGATTCCTGTGAATGTGAGGGAAGTCCTAGCGCCACGGGGACGTGGTCCCCAGCTTGACCCGTTCCTCACTCTGTCCCCAGGTGGAGGAGGAGCTGACGCATCTCCAGAAGAAATTGAAGGGGACGGAGGACGAGCTGGACAAGTATTCAGAGAACCTGAAGGACGCACAAGAGAAGCTGGAGCTGACGGAGAAAAAGGCCTCGGACGTACGTGCGCAGGAATGCGGCGGCCGCGGCGGGGCCGGGCAGGAGCCTGGGGCAGAGAGGGAGGAAGAGGAGGAGAAGGAGGTGGAGGCGGTGCCTCCCTGCGCTTTCTCCAAATAAGTCCCGAAAAAGGGCATTTTCCAGCAGCTGCGGCCAGCGGTGCCGACGTCAGGCCCTCCCCCAGCGGTGCTGACGTCGGCGGCCGGGCCGGGTGACCTCATCGCCCCGACGGCGGCCGGGCCAGGGGCGGGGAGGGGCGGGGAGGGGCGGGGGCGTCACCAGCGCAGGCAAAGGCTCGGGGGCTGGGGCGCGGCTGCTGCAGCTTTCGCCGAAGCCAAGTGTCGCCAAGCCGAGCGCCCGCTGCGTGCGCCCCCGCGCCTCCTTGCCATGGCCGGCCTCAACTCCCTGGAGGCGGTGAAACGCAAGATCCAGGCGCTGCAGCAGCAGGCGGACGAGGCGGAGGACCGCGCGCAGGGCCTGCAGCGGGAGCTGGACGGCGAGCGCGAGCGGCGCGAGAAAGTGAGAGCCGCTCCCAGATCCCCGCCCCGGCCCCGCGTCCCCCATCCCTGGCCCGGCGTACCCCCGGGTCCCGAGCTCCCCTGCTAATCCCGCGCGCCCTCCTTTCTTCCCTTCTCCCGGCGCCTCTCGCTTCCCGCGCTCCCGCCTGCCCGCCACCGCAGCCGCTGTCCACCCCCCAACCCTCCTCAACCAGCCCTCGCGCCCCCAGCCTCCGCTGCTCCCGATCGCGGACCCACAAACGCCCACCACTCCCACCCCACCCCCTGCCTGGGGTTGGTGAGACCCCTGCCTCCCCGCCCTCCTCCTTCCCGGGCCTGGGACTGAAGAGGGAGCGCCGCAGCCGGGTTGGGTTGGGAGGGGCCGTCCTAGCGGGAAATGGGGGTGGGGGTGGGGGGATGTGGCCGAGGGCTTGTGCGACCCCGGAGTGGGTTAGGGGCACCAAGCAGCCATCCGGCTCCGGCCGGCGCCGGGATCCGGAGGGGGCGGGGGGACCCGCGGCTCCACCTAGGAGCGGGAAGTGAGAGTGGAAAGAGCTTCTATTGTCTGGGGTTGGACTGGGGTCGGGGAAGGTTGCGTCGCACTCTCGCCTCTTCTGAGGCTTCCCGGCTCCCGCCGAACTTCCCAGCTGTTCCCAGAGGCGCGGTGGCGACGTGTCTGCTTCTGGCAATGGGCGGAAGTTCAGCCCTGAGCAGTCGGCTTTTCGCTCCCCAGCTGGTTCCTGCTGGAACCAGGGCTGCGGAGGGGACCTTGCCTTCCTCCAGAGGGCCCTCGGAATGTTAGCAAGGGGCGATCGGTCTGTTACCTCTGCTGCGTGTCGCGGGGCCTAAGGCAGATAAGGGGGCTGAATAAGGAGAGGGGGTTTTTGCCCTCTCCATCCTCTGACTGTCCCTCGGGATGGGACAGACTGTGGCAACCCCTGGGGCTGGTGAGAGATCTGGATTCTAATTCCATCTCCTACCAGTAGGTACTTAACCCCTAGGAGAGAGTCGTCGTCTCCCCCACCCCCGCCTATAAAATAGGGGTGATAATAATGACAACTTCCTAGGGTAGTTGGGATGGTCCCAGGAGTAAAACTTCCCAGCGTGCATCTGGCACATGGTAGGTGCTCCATTCCTGTGTTTTTTCCTCCTCTCCCTCTATCCCCAGAAGAGCTCACAGTCTAATAGGGGTAAGGGGGACAGAGGTTCAGTTATGGGAGCATGACAGGGAAGAGGCCATCCAGTGGAGCTTCAAAATGGAGATTGAGCAGGAAATTCTGTCCCAGAATTTTCTGGGACAGGACACCTGGTTGTGGAAAGACTCAAAGGCAAAAAAGTTGGGGGAGAGGGTGGAAGCCAAGGGACCCTGAAAGCTGGAATGTTGTGACTCAGGGTGGGGACTCCAGAAGTGGAGAAGATGCCCGGGAAGGTTGAATTGCCATAAGTATCGAGCCCCAGACTGCTTTAGGGTTGGCCCGAGTTGCAGCCTTTAATCCTGTAAGCCTACAACAGTAGCTGGTTTGGCTTCTTTCGCACACGGAACCAGCGTAATCCTCCCTCTGATCTCATCCCAAATCCTTTCACTGGAGGACAATTACTTCTGCTTAAAAATGGCCCTCAGCCGAGAGCCAAGACAGGAGTGGGACGTCCATTTGGGAGGAGAGATGTTTTTGGAAAGTTGCAGACATCTTATAAAGTTCACTTTTCAAAGCACACTTGGTCAGGAGGGGGAAAGCCTGAAGAAGTTTCCTGGGCAAAGGAATGGGGCCCCAGAGCGGGGGGGAAAAAACTCTTTCTTAGTTGCCTGTAGAGAAAGCCAAGAGCCGGCGTGTGGCAGACTTCTGGGGCTGACTCCAACAGCTGGTTTCATTTAGATTATTGTGTGATTAACCGACATCTTCCTGTTCCTTGGCCACATGTATCTAGCAAGCCTCTTTTACCTTATAAGGGAAATCCTTTGTAGAGTGTAGAAGCTTTGATTGCAGGAAGGGGTGGAGCCCCAGATGACTAGCAGTGACTAGCAGTTTTTCAAAAATACATATATATGTATGCATCCATACAGATGAATGCATCTCAGAAATCTTTAGATTCTAGATAGTTGAAAATGTGCCCAAAGCCTGGTTGTCAGGATTCAGAATCCCCAATATAAGGAGCCACTCACTTTTTTCTTAGAGACAACTCCTAAATCAAGCTCCCCTGTATGATTTTAAAAATCAATTCCTTAACTGCTAACAGGTATAGGATTTCTTGTTGGGGTAACGAAAGTGTTCTGGAATTAGATAGTGATGTTAATGGCACAATTTTGTGAATGTACTTAAAAAACAGTGGGGGAGCCTGGCCGGTAGAGCTCAGTGGTTGAGCATCCACCCATGCACCAAGAGAGGTCCCCACCAGTTCGATTCCAGGTCACAGCACATGCCCAGGTGGTGGGCTCAATCCCCAGTGGGGGGCTCTCTCATAGATGTTTCTATCTCTCCCTCTCTCTCTAAAATCAATAAAGAAAAGAGGAAAAAAAAACAGTGGGGGATGGGATTCAATTTGTGCTCAGTTGCTAAAGGAGTTAAGATTCATGTAATTTAAGAAGAATAAAAGGCACTCATTGGAAGGAGTGGGTGACATTTCTTAAAAGAGTTCATCAGTGGTTTTTAATGGATTCGCAGAGGAAGCTGCCATCAGAAACACCTGTGGGAGCTTCCCCTCCATCTGCTGCTAGAACTTGGGCGCTGAGAAAAGTTGCCTGATTCTTTGTGTTTTGCAGCAGCTCTGGCCTAATTCCATTACTCCATAGTTTTGCTGTTCGAAAGGAGCAAGGAAGGGAGTGGTTTCTCACTCATTTTTACATCCTACCTCAACTCAGATTTACTTTTCTTGATATGAAGATGCCAGTGTGGCTTTACCTGGACCTTCATGTATTCTTTTGGTTGAGCCCCGTTTTCTCCTACTCTCAATATCCCTTCCTGAGTATGGCTGGCCTAGATGCCCAGGACTTCGAGGTTCAGGGTGCAGGTTCAGCAAGGAAAGAGCCCTGGACTAGAGCACAAAAGGCCATTCCTTACCAGTTCTGTTGCACTGACCAGAACTACTTCACTTCACTGGGCCTCTCTGTTTTCCTGTCTGTAAAATGGGTGAGATATGGGAGGATTAAATGAGGTGAAATCATGGCCATAAGAGCTGCCCTTCAGGGGAACTTAACCACAAGCCAGTACAACACCTCACCCTTCAGTGACAGTCCCCAGAGCAGTGTGAAGTAACAAGGCAGGAGGGATACGATAGGAAGGCTCAGAGCTGTGAAGCAACCAGCCCAAGCCAGGTGGCTACAAACTGGCAAAGGGAGCCAACACTTTTTGGTCCTGGAGTTCTTGCTTTTATGCACACCCTACCACATTACCTTGTAGGGGAAAACACCTTGAAAAGTCAGTAACACTATTCAGACATCTTTTCCATACCTGTAATCAAGATTTCTTTCCTTCAAATTTTGTCCTGTAATTTCTTGGCCAGACTTAGTTGAGGATGGTGTTCCATCTGGGCTGCCTTCTTCCCCGGAGTGTATGGCCAGGATTTAACTGAGAGCTCCATATTCTTGCATATATCTTGCCGTTGAGGTGACTGGGAGCAGACCTGATTATGTGACGGGATGAGCCAGGTCCCTGGTGGCCTTGTTCCCTAAGAATCCCATGCACAGAGGGGCCAGCACTGTCCTCTCACAATATACAGTATACTTGGTTTCTTCCATATTGACTTGACTACCCACCCTATACTGGGACACACCTCATCGTTGAGGGGCATGTGTTCCCTCATGTTTTCAGGGGAGATCATACAGAAAGTACATTCTCCGGAAAAGAGTGTGAATTCCTTACTGCCTGGATTCCTGGGTGGGCTCTGGTGGGGGATCGGGTTAGCTGAGGAAAGGCCACTGTGAGGGGGCTTCCCCGCTGCTGGCCTGTTACCTCCTCACCTGGCTGCACCTCTGACCTCCCCAGGCTGAAGGGGATGTGGCAGCTCTCAATCGACGCATCCAGCTCGTTGAGGAGGAGTTGGATAGGGCTCAAGAACGACTGGCCACGGCCCTGCAGAAGCTAGAGGAAGCAGAAAAGGCTGCCGATGAGAGCGAGAGGTAAGGATGCTTTGAACCTGGTGGCTTCTGGGAAACAGATCTGAATGGGTGGCTGACCTCATAGAACTGGGGTGAGAGTAAGAACAATCACATGACATGAACATGCACACATACAGTGTGTGACAGTGTCTTGAAAACCTTCACACTGTGTATAGAGGTGTTTGTCATTGTGATGACGGAAAAACTCCCATCAGGCAGAGGAAAGGGGAAATAAAAAGGCAGATAAGCCCTGGCCGGTTTGGCTCAGCGGTTGGACCGTCCGCTTGCGGTCCGGAGAGACCCGGGTTCGGTTCCCGCTAAGGGCATGTACCTCGGTTGCAGTTGTTCCCGGCCCTGGTTGGTCGTGCGGGTGGCAGCCACTCGATGTGTCCCTTTCACATCGATGTTTCCCTCTCTCTCTCTTCCTCTCTCTCCCTCCCACTCTGTCTGTACAAGAAATGGAAAAGTGTCCTCGAATGAGGATTAAAAAAAAAAAAAAAAAAGGGCAGATAAAACTGCAAGTATTACTGCAATGGTGATCAGTTTGCAGAATCTGAAAACCACTGTGTATCTCATCCAAGTTCTCAAGACATCAATTTCCAAGGTGATGTGAGAAGGGGGCAGGTAAAAACTTGGAACAGGCCATGCGTAGATGATTGTTAACAATGCTGTTGGGCAGGCTTTGGGCTACTGGACGGCTACACAACATGTCAGGGACATGCACAAACTTGCAACTGACTGCTTCTGTGGCATGAGCACTGCATTTGGCCTCCAGCAGGGTGCTCCATCTTCTGGAGCATGACAGTTTTCTGGCACAATTACCTCGGATTGTGATTCACAGAAGCAGCCATCTCTGTGTGGTGTAAATGTGTTCCTTGGGTGGCAACGGTGTGGGTGAGGCCAGTGGTCATTGCAGTCTACCACACGATCCTACCAGAATGACTCCAAAGGAGTTGTTCCTGATTGAGCTGCTGTGACCATAAACCAGAGATTAAGGACCAACTGGGGAATCTTGAAGATCAACTCTGGGAGTTGCCCAAGCAGGACATTTCTCCCCATGCAGAGGAATACCCATGCTGAGGGTAGAGACCCCAGGGCAGATTCTGCTTCAGTCACTTAGAGTTGATGAGGAGGCAGCCATGGAGGTGTGAAGGATCCTGTCTCAAGGTGCTCATGGCTGGGTCTGGGGCTTGGGTTAGCTGCTTCCGTGTGCACCATCAAGCCAGCCTGGCTGGATGTCTCATTTTCGAGATGTCCGCAGGGCAAACCCAGAAAGCCTGGGATTGCTCCTCACTTCTGTCATGTCACCAGAAGCCTTTGGTGACACTGGTGTTGGAAACTGATGTTTTTTGGTAAAGGGCGTTTTATATTTAGGAGCTGGAGAATCTAGGTTCAGGTCCTGATGCTACTTGCTACGTGGCCTAGGGCAGGTCACTTTGATCTCTTCAGGACTGCAGAGGGCTTTCCAAGCTTGCTCACATGCTAATCTTGAGGCCTCTACAGGTGTGCAGGGTGTTGTGACAGCTGTGAATGGTAGTGTCAGCCCAAGTGGAAGTATTTATGAGACAGCAGAAGTATGTGCTCCTCTGCTCTGGGTGGGCACTATACACATTGCTACGTTACCCTAGGTCAGCCTCTTTGGAGGTGCTGATCTTACCTGGATCACTCCAAGCAGTGTGGGCCAGTGTCAGCTTATTTCACGGTCAGCCAAGTGAATTATGGGAGACTTCCAGCTGTCTTTAGGAGGTATCCACTGCAGGCTCTCCTCGCCCCACATCTTGTTGGTACCCGGGTCTTACCTTGGCTTACCACTGCAATCCATTCATCATTCTGGTTTCCACTCACTCATGGTTTTGAAACCTTCAAGTGCCCAGCCTATGGTCCCACCACCCTGGCCTTCTGCTGTGTTTTGACGTTTCTCTGGAGCTTTCATGTGCAGCTTGCTCACTGAAGAATACCTTTCCCCTCCTCATTCACTTGTGGACTCTCTTCTGGAAAGCCTTCTGTGATATCCACACCCCCACCCCACCCCTACTGCAGCAGAATCCATCTTTCCTGTAGCCAAGCTGGCCCAGACCTCTAATCACATTATAGTAACAGTTGGAGTACAGGTGCACCCTGTTGCCAGTTAGAGGTGATTTAGGATGGGGACACAGCCCAGCCAGTGTGGCTCAGTGGTTGAACATCAACCCATGCACTGAGAGGGCCCTAGTTCGATTCCCAGTGGGTGCACATGCCTGGGTTGTAGGCTCGAGTCCCAGTAGGGGGAGTGTGGGAGGTGGCCCATCAGTGTTTCTCTTTCATTGATGTTTCCATCTATCTCTCCCTCTCCCTTTTTTCTCTAAAAATCAAATAAAAACTTGAAAAGAAAATAGAATGGAAACACAGACTCCGAGCCAGACCACTAGGTTTGAGTCCGAGCTCTGCACTTGGTAGCTATATAACCTTGAGCAAATTACTTTGCCTCTCTGTGCCTTGGTTTCTTCTGTGAAATGGGGACAATGTACCTGCTACATCATGGGGCAGTTTTGAAGTTTAAGGCACTTAGAGCAGTGCCCAGCATTCCGTAAAGGTGAAAGGTGCATGTGAGCAGCTCTACAATTTTCTCTTTGGAGTCTGGTTTTTAGCAGATGTCTGAGAAGTGCTTAGATGAGTAGGTGCGTGGAGGTGTGTGATGAGGCGGTACTGTGTGTATGGTGGTAATGACGAGATTGCTTCTTGCAGAGGAATGAAGGTGATAGAAAACCGGGCCATGAAAGATGAGGAGAAGATGGAGATCCAGGAGCTGCAGCTCAAAGAGGCCAAGCACATTGCAGAGGAAGCTGACCGCAAATACGAGGAGGTGAGTGGGGCTGGCAGATGGCGGCAGCAGCAGGAAGTGGGGAAGAAATGCATGTGTGATAGGGAGACCCTGGGGCCACCCAAAGGAAGCTCTCGGTTAGGTCAGCTGTCCATCTGTATCCACATCTGTTTTTCCAGAAACACCACTTGGCTGGAAACTATCTTCCACAATGCCGAAAGGTCCTGGGGAATTGTGTGGTGCTTGGTCTGACTTGTTGGGGAAACCAGCTGACCAGTTCACTCTTTGTCCTGCAGCTGCATATTTTAGCACAGTTTGGCTAAAATTGGGAATTGTGGTCCACAGTCATGGGTTTTTATACAGTAAAAGCCTGCCTCCATGGTCTCAGCTCTTCCTTCCCCTCCTGTCGGTCTCACTCTTGGGAGTCAAGGGAGGGACTTTTGATGTTCTGCAGGAGTTAAAGAGGCAGAACAAAGCCTCATCTTGGCAGATAGTCTGGGTGTGCCCTCGCTGTCTGCACTGGGAGGGCATCATACTAGATGTGGCTGTTGGGGGTCAGTCTCCGACAATCCTTTCTGTCTCTGCAGGTAGCTCGTAAGTTGGTCATCCTGGAGGGTGAGCTGGAGAGGGCAGAGGAGCGTGCCGATGTGTCTGAACTGTAAGTGGCAGAGCAGCAGAGTGAAGCCCAGCTGAGCTTTTGGGTTGGAGCTGGAGGGAGTTGGTTGACACCAACCAGGGCCTCTGGTCAAGTGGTTGGGCCTCTGGGACTCTTGGCTTCTGTTGCTGATAAAGAGAGGTGGCAACTGTTTGTACTTGCTGCCCACGTTGTGACTCTTCCCACAAAGGTATTAGGAAGTAGGAGTGAGACAGCTGGTAGCAGATAGCCCAGAAGTCTCATTCTCCTAGAGAGGGTATCTCAGTAGGTGTGCTTTCTTTTTTTAAATTTTTTTTTTTTTTTAATCCTCACCTGAGGACACTTTTCCACTTTTTTATTCAGATAGAACAGAAGGGAGAGAGAGGAAGAAAGAGAGAGAGAAACATCGACGTGAAAGGGACACATCGCGCTGTCACCCACGCGACCCAACCAGGGCTGGGGACCAACTGCAACCGAAGTACATGCCCTTAGCAGGAACCGAACCCGGGCCTCTCTGGACCGCAGGCTGACGCTCTAACCACTGAGCCAAACCGGCCAGGGCTAGGCGTGCTTTCTTAACAGAAAGCTGACCTATAGAAGGCAGCGTTCCCCCCACCCCCATCCCAGTGTTTAAATGCTTTGCTTCTGAAGTCATTATTTGGCCAAGACACATTCTGAGGCGGGGGGGGGGGGAGGGGGGAGAGAAACTTGACCAGAATCCTGAAATCTCCAATAAACAGAAATCCCTTCCCCTGGGCCCTCCGGCTCCACAGAGCATCCCGCAGCACTGAGGGGTCTGGTTTTGCAAATCCATTCTGGGCTTGCTTCTTGAGTGTCCAGTGTAAATCCTGTTTGCTGTTTCCCAGCCTCCTGCTCTCCATCTCATTCTTACACCTTCCAGAGCCAGCCTCATCAATCATAGATTCCACAAGTCCCTGTTGACTCAGCCTTGGCAGGAGCCCAGGAGCACTGTACAAACCTTCCAAACACTCCTCAGCCTGCCTGCCGCGCCTTCACCTGGCACGATAGGGTTTTGATAAATACACAGTGGCTCCAGCTCAGAAAGGGCCATTAACCTTTTCCCCACATTCCCTGTGGGGGCTCCAGGCAGTGTGGATTCCTCCTTCAGAAAACTGCTTTAAAGGGAATTGCCTGCTGTAAGGGGGAATGAAACACAAAAATCCTTTGTCTTTGTGTAGAAAATGTGGTGACCTGGAAGAAGAACTCAAGAATGTCACTAACAACCTGAAGTCGCTGGAGGCTGCCTCTGAAAAGGTTGGTGGTTGGCTTTAGTTGGAGGGTGACTGGCTGGACTTTCTTCTTTTTCTTCCCCCAAGGTACACAGACACATGACAGGGTGTCAGGGATTGGACCTGTGTTTGCTAACAGCAGCTTTAGTGCCCAGCAGCTGGGTTTTTTCCCCACAGAAGGAGGTGTCTGGTGGCTGGATTTCCCTCTTCCATGGGGTGTTAGCACCATCTTCTATCTCCACTTCTTATGAGGGTTGAGATAGAATGTGAGATTGATGCCTAGTCAGGCTCCTTACAGGGAGATCTGAGCATAACCCTGTAAATACAGAGACCCACTCTCACTTTAATCCCTTGGTTCTTACAGAAAACCTTCTTGAAGATTGAGCAGCAGATATCAGAGATGAAATTGGGCTTTTTAGGTTGAAACAGTACCCAGAGTGGTCACTACAGGATAGAATCACACTAGGAACAATGTGTAGTCTTCCTTGGCTCACGCTGCTGAATTCCCTGTCCTCATCGCTTCCCCACCCTTTCTCCTCCTACTATCCTCCATCAGCGTTGCACTTCAGTGTCACAAACATTCCATGTTCTCGCATCACCTCCAGTTCTTTGAACCTGCTTTCCATTCAGCCAGGAGCGACCTTTTTCTCTTTGCTTGATAACCTCCTATTCATCCTTTCGGCCTCTGCTTAAGCAGTACTTCTGAGAAGCCTGCCCCGACTGCTCATTTAGGTTAGGCTCTTTTTGGCTTCTTGGCCCCACCTACATGTTTTCCTATCATGATGGTTAATTTCATTTATCATAATTACTCAATTAATTGCATGCCTTCCTTACTGGACTGTAAACTTTAAGGATGGGGTCCATATCTGACTTGTTTAGAGCTATATCGTTAATCCAAGCCTTGTGCTTGGCATATATTTGATATGAGGATATTTGGGGAATGAATACAGTTCAGGTGTGCATGACAATTGCCCAAGGCCACTGGGATAGATGTTACAGTGACACTATGGCCTCTGCTTCTGTGAGGGCTGCGTCTAGTGGAAGAGATTGACAAGATAACAAGGTGCTTTGGGACGTCAACAGAGGGACCCGGGGAAATGGGGAAAGGTGTCATGAGGAGATGATCTTAAAAGCTACAGAGCATGATGGTGGCCAGGAGCTCAAATTCCAGAGTAAAGTTCCAGTCATGGCTTGGTCACTTGATGGGATTGAGGCTATCTAGCAACATAGCAAGCAGTTAATATTAATCTGAGTTGAACCTTGAAAGACACATGATTTCTGCCCTGGCTGTTTTGGCTCAGTGGTTAGAGTGTCAGCCCATGGACCAAAGGGTCTCCAGTTTGATTCCCGGTCAAGGACATGTACCTGGGTTGCAGGTTCGATCCCCAGCCCTGGTCGGGGTCGTGTAGGAGGCAGCCAATCAATGTGTCTCTCGCTCTCTCCCCCCATCCCCTCTCTTCCAGTCTATCAAAAATCAATGAAAAATATCCTCGAGTGAGGATTAACCAAAAAAAAACAAAAAAAAAACGACGCGTGGTGTTAATGAGGAAAGGAACATTCTATCCCAGGGGACCCTGTCATAGACAGGGCTGGGAGACCAGAGAGTACACAAAATCTGTTGAGAAAGTAGACGGCACCCTGGGGGAGTTGGTGGAAAATGGGGTTGGAAATACAGGGCCTTGAATAGCCACTCAATCATTGGCTCTATATTCATCACACTTTTATCTCAGGTTATCAGCTCAGTACCATCCAGAGGGGTCTCCCACAGATTCCTTTTTTTAAAAGCAGGATTTTGGTTTCTCCCACAGTATTCTGAAAAGGAGGATAAGTATGAAGAAGAAATTAAACTTCTGTCTGACAAACTGAAAGAGGTGAGTGATCATGCCCAGCTGGCCAAGTTTCTCCTGGCGCTGGTCTTGAAGCAATCAGAGTGACTCCTGTCTTTTTCTTTAGGCTGAGACCCGTGCTGAATTTGCAGAGAGAACAGTTGCAAAACTGGAAAAGACAATCGATGACCTGGAAGGTATGAAATTACCATCTAATGATGTTTGCTCTGTCTCTCCCTACCTGACACATCCAAAGAGAGTTGGGGGAAGTCTGTGCAGGGTCTGAGTTGGGCTGTGTTGAATTTAAGATAGTAAATTGCAGAGTGATGTCATATCTGGAAGTCTGGAGCACTGGAAGCAGATAGTGCAAATGAAATTTGCAAATGAAAGTCACTTTTTGAGAAATAAAATATCTCTGGTTAATTAGCTCCATATGTGAGTACAAAGACCCAAATATAGCTGATTTTTTTTAATGTCTTTAGAATTTTCTTCCATTTCCTCATTTCTGAGAGATGCCTTGCATTTTTACAGAAGTTCTCTCCCAGAGTGCTCAGAGCTTATCACTACATGAGAAAATGGAAATCTAGAGAAAGTAGAGACTAAATAAAGACTCCAGTCTGCAAGCCTGGTGCCCACAGATCCCAGAATTTCTTGTAGAGTTCCTACTTTTAAAAAAAAATTCTGTCCTGTGTTCTTTATGAAATAATTTGGGAATTTCAGGCAGAATCTCCTAAGTTGCAAAACTCATTCCACAGACCATGTGTCCTCTGAACCAGGTGACATCATTGAAAGTCAGAAACAACCTGGGGCACGAGACTGGTGACCCGTGTATTTCTGGTCACCACTCTTCTAAAGTTTCATTATGACTCATCCCCTGCAGATCCTCAAACTACTTGGAAATCACTCTGTCGATCTTTTGTTTTCTTGTTTGTTTTCCATAGGGCACAACTTCCTCCTAGTTCATGCTTTGTTTTCTCACTTTTTTTTTTCTTCCTTTCATTGTTCATCTGTGGCACACCATTCCGACCCTCGTGTTCTGTCCTCTGTACCTCTTCTTCTGAACTCTCTCCCTGGGGACATCCACCTTCTAGACGAACTATACGCCCAGAAGCTCAAGTACAAGGCTATCAGCGAGGAGCTGGACCATGCTCTAAATGACATGACCTCTCTCTGAGAGGCAGCAGGGTGCTGCCCTCTGTGCTAGTGATACTGAAGTCTGCCTTCTCACTCTGGTGCCTACGCTCTCATTTTCTGCCTCCTGGTTTGATTCTTCGAGCCACCTTCTGCTGTGTCGGTGACTATGTGACCGAAATAAAGACAGACGGTCTTCGTCTTCACACCCTCTTATTTTCATTTTCTCCACTTGCCACTTTGAGCCATAATGGCTGTGATGCCCTTGACCGTGGCTGCAACAGAAAGTGGGTGGTTCAAGTGGGCTCATTTTAGAAAGAAAATTATGCCCATGTGATTTTTTTTTCTCGATGACATGAAAACAAAACCCAATTTGGCACAAGCTCTCAGACTCGGGGTTAGTTCATTGGTTCTGCATGCTAGTAGCTGTTTTTCCTTAAACAGACATTGTTTTGAGTGGATCTTCATCCACCCTTTTAAGCAGCTTCATAGAGTCAGCGGAACTTGCAGAAACCAGCAGGCCTGGGTCTAAAATGAGGCTAACCTTGAATGAGGTTTGCTCTACAACTCAAACAGTGGCAACGGCATTTTGGTCTCTTTACTCCTTCTTGCTTTTGTTTCTCTGTTATACCCCGAGAATGGTGCCTGGGGTTCCCTATGTTTTCATTGTTCAGGGGATGTCTATCCGACTCCCTGCCCTCGGAAGAAGTTCACCTACGAAGCTCATTTCTGTACCTTGCCCTTAGAAAACTACCCTACAAAGAATTAAAGAGCATCCCGTTAGCAGGGGGAAAGAATGAAAGCTGCTGGAATGCCAAAGAAAGGAAGCGAGGGGATCCTTTCCTGAGTCCCAGACAAAGTTGCCTGAGATGCTAACATCTGCCTCCCCTCATACTGAGTTAACTAGAACAGGAACTTTGCTTTGGTTGAAGAAGAACTCCTAAAGTTAGCCTGTGGTTAAAAGGTCATGTTTATAGTGACCACAAGTTCATAAAATTTTCCAAGAGAGTCCAAATTTCAAAGTCTATTCAGCCCTCCCTTGCCATCTACCCTCACCCCCTCAGGTTGTCCCAGTAACTGACATGTTGATGTCCAAGGCACATCTTCCAGACTGTCCCTCAAACCTAATAGTGGCAAGAAAATCTCCAGTCCTCAATTTAGGATCCCTGTAGCTTGTTATTCCTCATCCTGTTTGATTCAGGTGGGAAACTGTCTAATTTTTCTTTTTTTTCTTTCTTTTTTTTTTTTTTACCTTTATTGATTTTAGAGAGAGAGGAAGTGAGAGGGAGAGAGAGAGAGAAACATGGATGAGAGAGAACATCGACTGGACGCCTCCTGCATGCCCCTCACTGGGGATCGGGCCCTCAGTCTGGGGATGTGTCCTGACCGGAAATCAAACAGACGACCTCCTGGTGCATGGGTCAGCGCTCAACCACTGAGCCACACCGGCCGAACCGATTTTTCTTTATATTCACTGCTCCAAAATACATCTCCCCTAAATGACCTACACCCTTCCACTCCCCAGCATCTTCCTGTTTCTAACTGCCATCCAGCAGGAACTTCTGCATAAACCACACCCCTCACACATTGCCATACATCCACCCTTGGAAAGGTTACAGACTGTGGAGGTGGGTGTATTCTGTTTGCTCTCTCTGTGTATTTGTTCCTGGGATTTTTCCAGACATATGTGTAGCCTCCACCCTTCAAGACAGCCCTGCCTCTCCATTCATTCTGCCCAATTAAGCACATAAGTGCAACTTTTATTGACAGGGGTTGGGGCTTTGGAGATCTACTACCTGTTGATAGTCTATGGGCCTGTCATGATTCTCAAGGGCAATGAACACTTTCAGGGGAAGTTATTTTATCTCAGTTCTAATAAGAAAGTAGTTTCCAGAAATCCAGTGGCAAGATGAAGTGAGGTCAGGATTTGTAGTTGGGATATCTGGGTCTGGATTCTAGCTCTACCACATTAGCTATGTGACTTTGAACAAGCTACTTAGCTTTTCTGCAAAATAAAGGTGGTATCTTAGTTAGTGTGAGGATTAAATGAGGTAATGGAGAAATTAGCTCACACAGTAGTCAGCATCCAGTTTTCATGTGTCCTTTCAGACTGGATAGGCCTGGGTCACTGTTCTCTCTCTGATGGCATCCTCTGAGATCATCAGAGTGGCTTGGTTTTTTAGGTGCCTCGTCAAATGAAAAGTTCCGTAGTTGTATTTGAAAGGCTGCCATCTTGTGTACTTTTTTCTTTCTGAAAATTTCCAAGATGATCCTGTCACATTTTATGAGACATTTTGCTTCCCTTCAGTATTTTAATGAGTCTTAGCCTAGTCCCTTATCAGCTATCACTCATGGCAAACCAGTTCTCCCTCCTGTTCTGCCATGCATAACTCTAAATGGCATCTTACTTTTTAAAAATAAATTGTTTCATCAGCTCAATCACTTAATAACATACCAGTAGTCTGGCTTAAATTTCAATCATGTTGCATTTCCCTGGGTTTGGCTACATTGCTATGGACACATAGACACAATACCACAATTATGTGTGGAATTTCAATAGTCATTCACAGAAACTCCAAAAGAAAGATGGGTTACAGGGTTATATTTTTCTCCTAAATGCTCAAGGACTAATTAACTGGCTCTGGGGGGAAGACTAAAATCTTATATTTGTATAGCACTTCATAAGTTCTGAAACATTTCTCATAATAATCCCCATACCACACAGTGGTATTGTTATCCCCATTTGACAGATGGGGAAACGGAGACCTAGAATGGTTAAATGACTTACATCAGTGGCACAACTGAGATTTAAATCCAGGTGTTCTAACTTTAGGATTGTCAGGTATAGCAGATTAAAATATCGGACACCCAGTTAAATTTGAATTTCAGCTAGGCAATGAACACTTTTTTGGCAAATATATATCTCATGCAACATTTGGGATATACTTATACTAAAAAATTTGTTTACCTGAAATTCAAATTTAACTGAGCACCCTGTATATCCTGCAATATGATCTGACTCCTAGATTTGGTACTTGATCTCTATTATTCTGTGGTGTTCTATTATAATTAAAATTCAGAGTACTTTCTCTACCATGACTTCTGCTCTGGCAGTATGGATTTTAGGGGAACCCCCCCCCTTTAACAAAGATGCGTATTAATTTCTTTTTTTCCCACTCTTAATCCTTACCAGAAAAACTTGCCCAGGCCAAAGAAGAGAACGTGGGCTTACATCAGACACTGGATCAGACACTAAATGAACTTAACTGTATATAGCCAAAACAGAAGAGTCTTGTTCCAACAGAAGCTCCAGACCTCCATGTCTTTCTCTTCTCTTGTAAGAAGTTTCTTTTGTTACGGCATCTGCGCAAATTATGAATGTGACCAAATATTTTGTATCAGAGAAGCTTTGAGCATCAGTTAAATCTAATTCCTTCTCTCTTTTTTTTTTTTTCCCAAATGGCACCAGATTTTTTAGCTCTATTTTTATCCTTAAATTGCATTTATTTCTAAGTTAGGCAGGGTGTTTCCTATTGAATATTAATCTCTTAAGACTGAGGGCATTTGGTTTCTGGGAGATTACACAACCCCACACTTTAAAAGTACAGACTGTAATATCTAGTCACTGGTCAATTTAAAAGAATAGAACCTCAGGGCCACCGTTGGACACACTTCAGGAGGCCAGGAAAATGGGTGGGCATTTTCCATCCAGAGCAAAAAAGGTGGGGGAAAGAGGCTATTGTGGTAAGTCATAAACCACAGATAGATTAACCTAAACATTCTGGCTCTTTTCCACACTCTACCATGCAGAGCAAATATCCTCTGAGCAGTCAGCATGAGAATACTTGGGAAATAGTCATAACATTTACTCTGATATGAGGCCATTCACTCAGCAGGAATGACTATGGTAGAATTCAGTTCTGTTCAGGAAGTCATATCAAAAAGACTAAAAGCCTTCAATAATTGAACAAGAGTGTTTTTCTATTAATTATTGGGCAGAAAGGTCCTCTCTGGCAGTAGAGATAAAGTAACTGGCCTCATATCATCTGTGTACTTTAGGGAATGGTAAATTGAAGATATACTTATTTAGGACTGTAATTCCTTTGTCAGGGCCAAGTTTATAAAAGGCCAGGAAACTCCTGATTCAACTGGATATGGAGTATTTTATAGAGAAAGCTGCACATTTTGGCTTTGTTATATTTTTGCTTTCTTGGTTAACATCTCAGCTGAAACATTCCATATTCCCCAGTAGTGAGGGGAGCAACTCAAGTTTACAGTTCTGACTAAAACTCACCCTGCTTCTAGCTTATCTGACTCGTCTGCCCTTCACTCCTATTTATTACGCATCACACTACCCAGGAGATACACTAGCAAATTGTGCAATTTAATAAAACCTACACTTTTCATTTAGATTCTTGCAACTGTATCATATGTAATAGTATCACTTTTTCTACATTTTGGTCAAATAAATTTTTACATAAACTATAATTTGTGTGAATATTAGAATGTGTGGGGACATATAAGGCATTTTGGTTTAATGAATATTAACAGGATGGAGAGATAACTGTGCCATGAACTTTGCAAATTTTATTTATTAGCTTTATACCATGACTTCGTGATTTAAGGATTATGATTTCTTTAGTACAGTGAGAACACTTTGCCTCAGTAACTCAAAAGCTCCTGTCTTGTTATCCCCCAAACCTGAGCCAGGCTGTGAAGAATGAGTAGGACATTAATAGATGAAGTAGGAGCAGGAAAGATGGTCCCCGTTGCTTTAGTTAGGAAAGCACAGGCCTGTCTGGGAAAGGTTTTCTATATATTGCATATATAAAGAAAAGAAATGGGGAAAACTGGAAGGTAGGCTGGTCCACCTTGATGAGAGCCTAAACATAATTTGGTCAGGAGTGAAGAGCCACTGACATCAGGAAAATCCACTTAGCATTCATTTTCAGGAAGGATTAAATTGGGGATACACTAGAGGCAGGAAGACCAGTCAGAAAGATGTTTCAATTAATCCAGGGTAGTACTTGCCATGGAATGAGAAGGAAGAAGTGATCTGAAGGAAGTAATCTTAAGATTTAGCTGACTGGATATCAGGGAACTTAAGAAAGTGTCAAAGATGACTGCAGTTTAACTACCTGAATTGCCTTGGTATTTGCTTCAAACTCTAATCTTGAAGAAGGGGCTAGGGAATCAAAAAGAGAAATGAAAGCCTTAAAAATATTGATGCAGTATGCAAATAATGTTTTGTTACCAAGTACAATTGAACATTTCCTGCTATTCAACATTTAGCTGACACTGGGCTCGATTAGATGGTAGATGAGAATGTCAATAAAATATAATCCCCTCCTCTAAATGCCCTACCACTACTAGTTGACATTCCTTCTTCATCTCTCCCACTTCCTTGGGCTGTAGTCTAACTTCAGGATACTGTTTTAGTCATCCTTGTGCCTCAACACTGAACACAAGTGTTCAGTGTTTATTAAACTGAACTGTCACAGCTCTGGGGAGTTCCCAGTCCCAAAAAGTGTGGTGGCATACAGGGTAAGGTTAGGCCTACGTTGTGAGGACTTTATCCTGCCCATAGACCATGGGCGGATATTGGGTAAATGTTTTAGAATGAGCACACTGCAGGATGGAATCTGGATTAGAGGATGATCAGGGAATCAACAGAAGATATGATCTGAGGGGCAATGGAAATGAGCAAGATTCAAGAGCTACTTAGAACATCTTTGAAAACCAGGATGCGCGGAATAAAAGAAAAGTCTCAAAGACAACTTACATTTCAGCTAGAAGGAAACTGAGGACAAGCTAGTGTGAGTAGGTGATGAGGTCAGCTGCGGACATGCTGAATTTGAAGGATCTTTGACAAATCCAAAGGCAGATGCTGAGAAAGCAGTTGGACATGGAGAGATGGCTGGGCACTGGATTCTCTAAGAAGTGAGAATCACCCATGTGGAGAGATACTAGAAGCCACAGATGAGTGAGTGAGATCACCCAGACAGTGTGGACAGAGAACCATGAGGCATATAGAAATCTAGGGGACAAGTAGAACCCCCCCTAAAGACTGCAAGGGAATCTGACAGGCAGCACCCAGAGAATGGAAGCTGTAGGTAGTAGGTGAAGAAACAGGTAAATAAAATGGGGAAAGTGCCAAGAAAAGAATTCCCAGAATCTGTGGTCAATAGCATCAAGTACCATGGGGACTGAAGCCTACGATGTGATCTACAGCTCTCTGGTTGATTCTTTTCCTAAACAAGACAAACAGAAAAGGCTGACGTGCAAGGGAGGAGAGCCGAAGTCATCTCCTGAAAGATCCAGAAGATGCTGGGCCAGGCTCTGATGCCCCAGAGTGGCACAAAGCCTTTAGGCCATGCAGGGAATGTGGCCCATCTCTGAGAAGCAGGAAACCCTAGTGCTCAAGTCTTGGCCTCTGAAGCTTTTGAGTCTAAATTCAAAACCCAACTTCCTCCTTTGGGGCCTGGGAAAGTCAGCCTCTCTGGCCTTAGTTTTCTCACCATAAAACATGGTTAAACAGTAATAACTATCTCAGTGGGATGAAGTGGGGATTAAACATTTTAAATACTTTTGTATAACTTTCCACCATTGGTGGGCACAGAACCAACGTTCCTAAATAATTAAATTTAACTCTCACTATCCTAACCCACTGAGCAAGCTCTGAGCTCCGAAGGGCTGACGAGGTTGGGGCGGGACAAGCTCCAGAGTAAAAACTGGAGGCAGTGTGTCCTGGACAACCTCTAATTAGGTCCCTGGGCGCTCAGGTGAAGTCTTAGGTATCTTTAAATAGGTTCTCGCTTCCACGGTGATGATCCCCCTACTTTCCTCTTCGGATTCCCCTGGCCTGACGCGGAGGCCTCCAGACAACACGCCTGGCCAAAGCCACCACGCCTTCCCACACTCGCCCCGGCCTCTACTAAGCCTGCGCGGGCCGAGAAGGCGGGAGCCAGAGATCCCCATGCGCGTGCGCCCTCTGCCGGCACCTAACGGTTTCTCCGGCGCGCGTGCGCTAGCTCCCCAGGCCCCGCCCCGGGCTGCGGGGGCGCGGAGCCGTTGGCGCCGCTCCCAGCACCCCTCCTCCCCTCGGGGGACAAGGCGGAGCCTCCCTAGTGTCCGTGGAAGAAAGCGGGGATATGGACGCCACGCCCCTTGTCCTGGTCTTCATTTGAAGCCCCTAGACTCCTCACCGCTGGCCAATCACAGCCCGCCTTGTGCTGAGCGTCGGCCAATGAGGGGCACTCTCCGGCCGCTTCCGGCTCCGCGCCCCGCTCGCCCCTTCCCCAGGTCTCCCCGCGACGGGCGGGACACATGGGCGGGCATTGACACGGTGACGTGCGACAGGCTGGGAACCAATGGGAGGCGGATGGGGCGTTGATGGACGGGGCCAGCGACCAGTGGCGAGGCGCTGGCCGCACTTCCCGTCGGGGAGAGAGTGTAATATGGCGAAGACCTACGATTACCTGTTCAAGCTGCTGCTGATCGGGGACTCGGGGGTGGGGAAGACCTGTGTCCTGTTCCGCTTCTCCGAGGACGCCTTCAATTCCACTTTCATCTCCACTATAGGTAGCGGGGCCGGGGAGCGGCCGGGGTCGCCGGAAGCCCGGGTTGGGCGCGCCCCTGTGAGGCAGGGGCTGAGAGGGCGGCCGGGCCAGACAGACACAGGGATCTGAAAGGGTCGAAGGTTTCGGAGGGGGAAAGAGCTGCTTCCTCTGCCGCCGTTGGGGGTTTCTGCACCATGAAGGGGACCAAGTGCCCATTTTGCAGATGAGACTGAGGTCCCAACCTTCAGCCCGCTCTTCAGGGAATAATTTGTCTTAGGCTGGGGTCTTGGCGCCGTCATCTCATTCGGTCCTCACAGCAGCCTTGAAGCTGTTCTTTTATGGCCCCCGTCTTGCAGAAGTGAAACTGAGGCATGTGGAGTTGGCCGTGGGAAAAGGCCCGTGACATCTAACCTTATTAAGAATTTACTGTGTGCCGGCGCTATATGTTCATTGTCACACTCCCTGGTGCTCTGTGTTAAGTCTATGAGCCCATGTCACAGGTGAGGAATCTGGGGCTCTGGGAGATGTGGGACTCTTCCAAGGTCATAGTCTGCAAGTGGCAGAGATGGGATTTGAATCCATGTGTGTTTGACCCCAAAACTCAAGGTTTAGCCATCCTAGAGACTGAGAGCACATGACAGACACAGTGATCCACCTTGGAGCCAGGACTCTAACCCAGACCTCTTCTGCTCTTTCTTCTGGAATATTCAGGGGTTAGCACCCTCTTCCCCATGGGTGAATTTCTTATAGAAGGAATGGTGAGAGGGAGTCCAGAATCTTTCCCTGCCCTGCCTTCTATCCCACTTAAGGGCCACAGCAGTGGCAGGTGACAGCTGCCTTCCCTGGGACCTGTCATCCCGAGGAGATGCCAGATAAAAGCTTCACTGAGAAACCCAAATCAGCCGCTACCACAGACAGCCCTGACTTCCCTATCGCTAGGCCCAGGACACCGGTTGTCACTTTGCAGAACAGCGTTTCCTGTGAGGCCAGCCCACATTGTGGTTGAACAGAATCGACTTGTTGCTTTTCAGCCTTGATAGCCACAAAAGTGGAGTTGACTTCTCACCACACCACAAAAACAGCTATTAACCACGTGAAATGTTTTGACCTGGGAATAACACCAGTCTATGCAGCCTTGCTCTGCAGTAGGGAGTCAGAAGAACAATGGTCAAGCCCAGGAATTGTTTCTGAATGGAGAAAACCTAGGGAACAGGCTCTGCCTTACCCCTGTGTAACTTGAACCCAGACAAGTTTTTCTCCTGAACCCCACAATTAGCTGCTGATTGTCCTCCTCCAGGAGCTGCACTTTTCAAAATAATTAGGTGCCAGGTGCAAAGTGGAGGAACTCTTCATGCCTAGTTTCCAGCTGTTCACTCTTGAACAATCACTTCACCTTTCTGAGCCCTGTTTTGGAGTGATGCTCACTGTCTTGCTTCTTGCCTTTGGTGGTTGAGGATCAGAATTGTATCGTGAATAGGAAATTGTCTCTAATGCATGGCAGCAGAATGGTTCTTATAGTGACAGCATTCCTTCCCAGGGTGCGGGTGTTTCTAATTCCTTCCCCTCCCCCACTCCAAGGTCAAGCTTTGGTATAACCCTTGTGCCCCTACCAATCAGGAAGTGATGTTAACACCTGGCAAGCTGTGGGTCACTCACAACCCAGATCTCAGTTTCCTAGTATCAGAAACTTCTCATTCAGTACAAGCACTAGTAAGATCAGTTCAGGGGTGGGTTTTTTGTTCGGTTTTTGATTCTTGACTAGAAAATCCAGGCTGGCGCTTTAGGGCTCTGAGGAGGCTGGACTCCACTTGCAAGAGACCATGACTTAGGAAGGTAAAGGGGGTACTTGAAGGTAGAGGTGGCACTTGGGAAGGTAGAGATGGCACTTGAACCAGGATCTCTCCCTCCCACTCTGTTTTTGCCTCATGACACTTGTAGCCTTCCTGCAGGTCTGTATCTTCTGGAAAAGTTTAATTTACTGTGACCTTGAAGTTATAGCCTCATAATTCTTGGGCCTTGTAAAGTTTATACTTCCTAATTAAATTTGGTGTGTTAATAAAACCCAGGAGGAGAATAGGACAGAGTGATGTGAGGCTCTGCCGGTTGAATGGTGCTTCTTGATTTCATAGATCCCAGTGCATCTGCGATGGAGGGGGTGTGTTTTAGGAAGGGATGTCACTGGGCCACTGAGTCCTGAAATGCAGCTTAATGAATAAAGGGGGTTCTCCATTAGCACTGAGTGTATCTCTGGGTTTTCTTTATAGATCAGAGATTAAGTGGCTGTTCATTTTTTGCCCAGATTATGTTTTGCTAAAGCCTGTTCTCATAAGCTCCATTGATTATGGTGTGAGTTTGGCTCTGTGGTTACTGGAATTGATTCTCCCCAGCCTGGCTCAGCCCCCACCACCTCCTCGGGACCCCATTCATTCATTTCTTCAGGGGGACAGATGACATAGGGGAAAGTGCTGTGTGAACCATGCACCACCCAGATCCCATTGCTCTTAATTTTTTCATGCAGTCATCTTTCCCTGACACCTGCTGCTAGGCATCTGCCTTGGTATGTGGGCTAGAGAGATGACTTGGATGAATCAGAGGGAAACAAAACTGTAACAAGGCCTATAGTCAAGATGTGTGTATAGAACTGGGCAGTTGGCTTCTAGAAAGTACATGTTCAGCCCTGGCCAGTTTGGCTCAGCGGTAGAGCATCAGCCTGCGGTCCAGGGAGGCCTGGGTTCGGTTCCCGCTAAGGGCATGTACCTCAGTTGCAGTTTGTCCCTGGCCCTGGTTGGGTCATGAGGATGGCAACCACTCGATGTGTCCCTTTCACGTCAATGTTTCTCTCTCTCCCTCCCTCTCTCCCTCCCCACTCTATCTGAACAAAAAATGGAAAAATGTCCTCGGGTGAGGATAAAAAAAAAAGAAAAGAAAGAAAGTACATGTTCAGCCCCTTCCACACTGTCATTGGGTATGTGGCCATAAAACTTCTGAGTCCCTGCCCTCCTGGAACTTATGGTCTAGTGGTCACAATTCAAGTGCAGGCTTATATTCTATGTGGTCCCAGGACAGATCCTGATGTGGGCAGGGATGGAATTAACATTGCTGTCATGGATTCTGAGGGTTCAAGTCAGGCCTGAGCCTCAAGGCTTCACAGGCAGAGATTTAGAACAAACTCACAGAGGCAGAGGCTGGGTTTGGCTGTTTCCCTCACACAGGCCATTCAGATCTGCAGGTTTTGCTCTTAATGTTCTTGGAGCAAATAACCAAATAGACAACGTCAGGAATAAATTCATGAAGAAAAAAAAGCAGGTAGAGGAGAAAGAATGGTCAGGAAGGCTTTCCGGAGCAGATGACTTGAACAGTGACCTGAGTGAAGGGAGGGAAGGAAGCTAGGTGATCATGGAAGGAAAGACCATTCCAAGGGAAGGAAGAACAAGAGTAAAAGCCTGAGGCCAGAGTATACTTGGGATGGTTAGGAAGCAGCCACCTAGGCAGTGTGGCCAAGATGTGGCTAGAGAGGACGGCATGAGCTGTGGGTGCTGAGAGGTGACCAAGTTAGACAGGCAGCTGTTTTCACTTCAGCCAAGGGTGTGGTGAGAAGCAACGGTAAGGTGTTTCGAGTTTTTGTAACAGTTTTATTGAGATATAATTCACAGACCATACACCTCATTCGTTTAAAGTGTACAATTTGGTGGCTTTTACTCTATGGCCAGAGTTGTGCGACCATCACCACCATCAACTCTAAAACACTTCTATTATACCAAAAGAAACCCCAAACCCCTTAATCACACCACCCTACCACCTACCCATGGGGCCCCATCTCCTCATTCCGCTCACAGCCTCTGGCAACTGCTAATCTCCTTTCTGTCTCTCTGGATTTGCCTGTTTTAAACATTTTATATAATGGAATCATACACTATGTGGCCTTTTGTGTCTGACTTCTTCCACTCAGCATGATGTTTTTAGGGTTTATCTATGTTATGATGTGTGTCAGTGCTTCGTTTCCTTTTCGTGGCTGAGTAATATTCCATTATGTGCATATACCATTTTATATATTCATTCATCTGTTGGGAAACCCATTGGAAGGTTTGGAGCAGAGTTTAGCTTTGTGATGTGGTTGAGTTTGTGTTTTCAGAAGCTGGGGAAGGGACTGAGGGAGCAATGGTGGGAGCCATTAGAGCAGCCAAGGAAGTTAAGAGTCGCCCCGGTCCTCAAGAAAGGGACTAAAGCCCAGATGGGTGGGAGAGTGGAGGGCAGAGTCAGGAAGGCTTCTTAGGAGGTGACTTTAAAGTGGCTCTCAAAGGAGAGAGAAGTTTGCCAGGCTGATCGGTGGGTTAGGTGGGGACCACCACAGAGAAGGAACAATATGTGCAAAAGCTTGAGCCTACCTGTATCGGGCATCTTGGGGCCTATTGCCCTGAGTGCTTGGAGGGTCAGGGGCGGGGTGGTGGGAAATGTGGGTCTCTGGCCTGCAAAAGGCTCTGCTAGGCCCACTCCTTAAGGCTGCCTGTTGGGAAGGGAAGAGAGCAAGCCTTTGGCACCGGAGCTACCTAGGTTTGCTCACCAGCTCTGCCATCTGCCAGATTCACTACAGGCAACTCCTGCCCACCCTCTGAGCCTCAGCTTCTCCTTTCCTGAGATGAGAAAGTTATCCAGGTGCCTCCTAATTTGTTATGAGTATTCCAAGATCCTTTGTTCTCAGTGCTAGGGGTGGCAGCTGTTACCTGCACAGGTTGGAGGTGCCTCCTTCAGATGCAGCTTGGGAAATGGGCTGGCAGTGATGTGCCCTTTTTTTCTTTTCTTTCAGGAATTGACTTTAAAATTAGGACCATAGAGCTTGATGGCAAGAGAATTAAACTACAGATATGGTAAGAGTCATTGCATTCTTTACCCAGAGAACATTTAAGCAGAAGTCCCTGGGGTCCCCTCCCACTCCCTATGACCATGGCCTCCATCTCTTTGTGTCCAGCCTAGATACTTTCTTCAGGAACTTCAGGAACTGTTGTCTGCTGGCTATCGGGGCTACAGTCTATGTCAGCACCTTCTGGGAACATAGCTACAAGTCCCCACTAGCTGAGCATGGGTCTGGGCATGAGAGTGGCCTGTTCCCATTGAACTTGGAGAGAGCCCTCCGTGCCTGACGGTGGTGGAGGCTGCCAGGAGGGCGAGATGCCCCAACTGGCATTTCCTTCTGAGCCTTCAGCTCACTGAGGAAGGCCTAGATCACTTCTTCTTTTCTCTCCCATGGCAGCCCAGGCCTCACTTCCTAACAGGCAGATCTGAAACCCCAGGACCAAAAATAAGCTGAGATCAGCTCTCACCTGGGGCTGACTTCTACGCCACACAAAATTAGAGAAGTGTGAGTCCTCGGCACTGATGCTGGTCTGCAGCCCACAGCTCTGAGAGCTTAGGCTGAACTCAGATGGTCAGGTGTAGGGAAGCATGAGCTTGCAGGGAAGTGTGAACCCTGAGCAAAATAAAGAAAAGTCATATTTTGTAGGGTGGCACCATCTCTTTGGTCCAGAACAGCACCTGTGTGTAGGAGGGAGTGCCTTGAGATGGTCTATAAAGCTGCCCCCTTCCTCTTGCAACTCAATTTCCTCCATAGCTCGATCCCCCCATCCTCAAATCTCAGAGCATGAGCATCACTCCTGCTTGTTTCACAGTCCCCCTCAACTTCATTGGTATTCACCTCTGAATCTGATTTCAGAACCAGTATCTGGATGAGGCCTAAAGCCTTGCCCATCCTTCAGAGCTCCTAGTCTGTCAGCTCTGGCTGCCTTGTAAGTTACCACCTTGTAAGTACAAGCCATACAAGTTCCTCCACTTCCAGCTTGTGTTCCCCAGCAGCCTTGGTGCCCAAGTTCACAGTAACACTGTACCAGGAGGCAATTTTGCTTTCCTTTCTGTATTCCTGCTTCTGCTCTTAGCAATCTCAGTGGGGTTAGTGACTTTCTTAAAACTTCAAGACCAGGCCATGATTGAGAATAAAATGATTAACCACACATGTCACCTGCCATTGGCATCAGAAACTATCGGCTTAGCCCCACATGAGGCTAAGTCTAGGCATGCAGATCCTTCTCAGGGTTGGGGGTTGGGGGCTAGGGGGATTTGGTACAGAGTTGCAGGAGGAGCCCTGGGCCCAGAGACAAGAGACATGACCCTGGCTCTGCACCAATCTGTTAAGTCACCTTTAAGCCAAGCACTGAATACCCTCCATGCTAGGAGCTGGGCTGGGCACAGGCACGTCAATGAGGAAGGACTTTCTCCCTAGCCTCTACCAAGATGGTGTGAATGTGCTTCCTGAGTCCCCACGGAGGTCACCACAGTGAGGACTGAGTTCCCATGTTACATGACCAGTCCCTTCCACATTTGTGGTCCCAGATTTTTACAAATATAACATCCAATCATGGTTCTTCTGTGACCCAGAAACTCCAGGGTGAACCCCCAGGGAGCAGAGGTGCAGAGGAGGTGGCTCTGTCATCCTCCTCAGTTGGTAGACATCAGCAGGTTCTTAACCTGTCTGAGCCACAGTTTCCTTCTCTGTAAGAACAGGACAGTGAATCAGAGTTGACCCGTGAGAAAGTCAGGCATCTATCCCTGGTAAATGCTCCTTGTTCTCACTGTGATCACATCACTAATATCTCTTTTCCTCCTTCTCGTCTCCAGGGACACAGCCGGCCAGGAACGGTTTCGGACAATCACAACAGCCTACTACAGGGGCGCAATGGTATGGATTGGTGTTTTTTGTTTTTTGGTGTGTTTTTATTTGTTTGCTTGTTTTTTTAAATCCTCACCGGAGGATGCTTTTCCATTATCTTTAGATAAAGTAGGAAGGAGAGAGAAACATCGACGTGAGAGAGACACATTGATTGGTTGTCTCCCGCACAACCCAACCAGGGCCGGGGACTGAACTGCAACTGAGGTACGTGCTCTTGACTGGAATCAAACCCGTGACTCTTTGGTCCAAGGGCTAACCCTCTGACCACTGAGCCAAACCAGCCAGGGCTGGTGTTTTTTGTTTGTTTGTTTTTTTGAAAGCCAAAGTGAAAGTCACTGCTTGAATTACCAAAACCTGGCCATTTCTGAGGAGCCCCATGATCTGGCTCCTTGGGGGTCCTTGGTCCCAGGGTAAAGTTTTAGGAAAAGACTGTGTGTCTCTCCCCCATATACATATATCCCCTTCTGGCTTCAGAGACAATACAGGGTTTAAGAAAACCGAATTCTTTGGGAATGAAGGAAGACACAAGGAGCCGGTTCTTCCAGGTGAGGTCAGTGAAATCGGAGATGGCATGCCCTAACACTTCGGAGTGTTCACTTGGCCCGCGTCAGTCTCTATGGAATTTGCTACCGATAACTTGAAGGTGGTCCAGGAGCCGACTTGCTCTGGGCTGTTGGCTGGGGCTCAGTCAGGGTGACGTGATCGGAAGACTGGTTCATCATCCTTCAAATATTTTTACTGAACATCTTCAAGCCAGGCTTGAACTGAATATAAGGGGAGACCTGGAATGGGCCTGGGTCCTGCCCACGAGGCCCTGAGCAGGTCAGACCTGTGTGAGGTATATACAAAGCAGGGTGCTCAGGGGCCAGAGAGCAGACACAGACCCCTGGTAACTGGCTCAGTACCCTGGGTCACCCTCTCAGTTTTGTCTCCTTATTTACAAAATGGAACAGAGAATAGGACTGGGAAGGCAGCTGGGAGGATAGATGGCCATCTCTCCATTTCAAGATCCTAGCACACCTGCCTTTTGGATGGCCCACACTCTCATTTAACCGCATAGACATCTGTTTCCTCCACTAGGCCATAAGCTCCATGAGGGCAGGACCAGGTCTTGGTCACTGCCATATGCCCTGTGCCAGGGATTGTGCTGAGTATGTGGTGGGAGCTCAGGAAATGCTGGTGGACTGCAGAAATGAATGGAGGCATTAAGTATTTAGAGTGTCCACACAGCGTCTGAAACATAATAGAAACTCAGTCACAAGGATTGCAACCTTAGCTCTCCTCATTAAAATTAATTTACTAATTTCCCCCTCACCTTGCTGTGCTCTGGTAGGGTGGGGACCTCAGGGCACTGGTGTCCTGGGGGACCTTCTGCTGTGTGGCCTCAAGAAGGCCCTGTCCTTCTCTAGGCTGAAATAGTAGCCCCCTACCCCCTTCACCAAGCCCTTCCCTGTGCCAGGCATTGGGCCCAGGTCTCGGCTGTAATTCCCTGACTCCCCTGAGTGTGGGTGCCCTTATTGTCCCTGTTATATAGATGAGGAAGCTGAGGCTTGGTGCCATTGTATGCCTGGCTTAAGTTCATGCAGAGAATACATGGCTGGGCTGGGCCTAGCAGGCTCTTCAGTGCCCACATTCTCAGCCCATCCTGACCAGGCTGGAGTGAGCCATCTGTAAGCTACTGTCCAGCTCCAAGAAATTGTGGCTTATGATCCTCAGACCTGCACTAACCCATACAGAAGCCACTAGCCACATGTGGCTATTTGAATTTAAAGCAGTTAAAATAGGAGATCCAGTTCCACAGTCTCCCTGACCACATGTCAGGTGCCCCAGAGCCTTATGTGACCAGCAGTGACCTCACAGGACAGTGCACAGAACATTACCACCATTGCTGCCCCATCGTCCTCTCTGTTCATGTGGTACCAGACCATGGAGTCTCAAAAATGGGAGTACTGGATTCCAGGTCTAGTGTCTTGTTGTGAGCTTACAAACAGCTATGGCGAGCTGTGCCCAGATAGGGGCCAGGAAAATGGTCACTGGGAGCCCTAAGGGGAGTTCTAGGGAGGACCTAGAATAGAATGACATCATGTTTTCCAGGTACTTATGCTTTTTCCTGATAGAGAGCTCTATCCATTGCCTTCTTCACCTCCCCCTACCCTCACCTATAGGTAAAAATCCAGGACCTTGGAATCTTGGCACATGGTGCCAACTTTGTGGTGTCAGTGAGAATCTTGGGCCATCAGAGAGGCCAGTCTCTGGATAAAGGTGAAAAGTCCTCATAGCCCTGTGACATTCTGGTCAGTAGGAGTGTAGCTGCTAACCAGAGACCCCCACTGTGCTCAACTTATGGAGTCTGCCCACTAGCATCTTCCACGCATGCTGGCCAGGGCGAGGCAGACATCAAGTTCACTAAAACCTCCTCTAAGGCCTCTGTTCAGTTTCCCAGGAGACCCTGGACTGAGGGCCCCAAATGGTATTTTTGAGGGCTCATGACCATGGCTGTGGCTGGCTATAAGGCCACTGTGTGTATCCTTAAGGTCACAATGGGGATTTGGAGGCTTTCTTTTTATTGATATATTTTTTAAAGAGAGGAAGGGAGAGAGAGAGAGAGAGAGAGAGAGAGAGAGAGAGAGAGAGAGAGAGAGAGAGAGAGAGAAACATCAATGTGAGAGAGATACATCAGTCGGCTTTCTCCTGCATGCCCCCTACTGGGGATGGAACCTGCAACCCAGGCATGTGCCCTGACCAAGAATCGAACCGGGACCTCTCAGTCCATGGGACAGTGCTCAATCCACTGAGCCACACCAGCCAGGCAGTACTGGCTTTCTTGCCCTGTCTCTGTGGTGTTGTCACACACCCTCACCCCCAAGGTTCTCTGCCTGGTGCACACAGCTCATTTTCTTACTCTGCAAACTCAGTTGGTCTCAGAAACAAAGTCTTGACCACACTAGAGGTTGCGGACACAGGACTGGGCCCTGGGAGCGGGTAGTGTGAGGGAATGGAGCAAGCTGGACCTGGGCAAGAGAGCTTGAGGCCGTGTGCCTCAGAGCCCAGATGCTGGGCTGCCAAAGGGGGGTTGCAATGGCCCTGCAGGCTGGTTTGCCATTGGCACCCCTCAAAGATATCTGGACGGTGGCCCTGAGCATTGCTTGGTCCTGCGGAGGGCCCAGAGAGGTTCTTCATAGGAGCCAGTTTCATCAGCTTCAGGATTAGCCCCACTTGGGCTTGAATCTTAAAAGTCACTTCTTTTTGTACCTTAGTTTCCCCTCTAACAAATGGGGATGTTTGCTCCTCACAGTGATGGTAAAGTCATGGGCCCAGGTGGAGTGGGTTTACTCAGTGGCTCTACGGGGACCCATGGACCATATCCAGGCACTCACACATTTATTATAGAACCACTGGACCTTGGTGCTGCCCAGCCTCACGCTTCAAGCCAGCCCCTACTCTGGTGGGGTCGCCGGAGGCATGGGGATGTCAGGATCAGGCCACCTGGGGTCAGAACCCAGTTGTGCCCTTTACTCTCTCATGAGATCAGAAACAGGGACCTAGCTCAGTCACCGCACAGTTTCAGGTTCCCATCCGCAGAGTGGGAATGGTAGGACCACCCGGCCCAGGCCTGTGAGGCTTTAGGGAGACCCCACTGCAGTGGCTGGCACATAGGAGGTATCGGGTGAGGGGCAAAGCTGGGGCACCTAGAGGAGGCAGCATTGACTGAACCTGGAAGGTGACTTGGGCCAGGGCAAGGAGAGGAATGAGGATTTGGGGGAAACCAGGCACAGTGGAGGGTTGGCAAGTGAGGAGCACAGTGGGCGCCATGGCTGTGGAACACTGTATAGGGTGGGGAGCTGGGAGGTTGGCAGGACTTTGGGGGCTGCTGGGTGGGGTACATGGGCCACCGTACTTATCCTGTCTGCAGTGAGGAGCTGGGAAGGTCATTTGTGAGCATGGGGTCTGGTCTAGGGGGTAAGGGTCATGTTGGTGGCTGGCGGGAGGTGGAGGGAGCCTGGGAAACCAGAGATAGGCTGGTGCTAGAGCCCAGCAGAGGAAGAGCCCCAGAGATGGTGAGGAGGGAGTTGTGCGGAGAGGTGTCATGTCAGGGTCCCTGCTGCTCTGCCTTGCTGGGTCTTCCCCCTCAGAGCTCGCAACTTTTCCAGAGTGCATCTCTGTCTCCCCCTGCTTAGGGCATCATGCTGGTCTACGACATCACCAACGAGAAGTCCTTTGACAACATCCGGAACTGGATTCGGAACATTGAGGAGGTAAGGCTTGAGGGAAACTTCCCACCTGTCTCTCCTGGGTTCTCACCCTGGAGCCCCCTGGTTTACAGATGAGATCACTAGGCACAGAGACGGCCACAAGGAATTTGTAGAAACCTATAGGGGCGTGGCCAGAGCGAGGACTAGAACCCAAGTGTCAACCCTGGAGACCACACTGGCCTAGCCTGGTTACAGAGTAGCTCTGAGAACCTGTTTCCCCATCGGAGCTGTTTGGTTTGGTGAGGTCTCGGTCATAGGAGAAGTGATACCCAAGCTCTCAGTCACTGTGAGCATTTGGTGCTTTCTAGAAAAGAAAGGTTCTAGAAGTGGCATGACCCTTATCTTTGGAGGGTGTGGTGAGAAGCTGTATCAGGTGTACTTTGAGCCATAGTAGAGTGGGGTGTGAGCTGGTGTGAGCTCCCCGTTTAGGTCAGCAGCACTCGGACCACAGCTGGCTAGAAGAGAGGCCTTAAACCATGAAGGTAGGGGATGGTGACCAGCCCCAACTCCCCATCCCAAAGCCAGTATCATCACTTTCCTGCACCCCAAAGACCTAATCTCACAACAAAGGCTTCCTGAACAAAGGTTCTTACAGGTTTTGATGATTCACCAGGTAGGGCATCAGTTCTGAGGTGTGGCCAGAGGACTTTCCCCTTGTAAACAGCCCCAGCAGAAGGTTGCTCACTGCCAACCCAATGGTTATGAGCAGTTGCACTGGGCCTCCTCCCCAACAACTCTGCTTTTGCTATCAGTAGGCTGTGCCTGGCTAAGGAGGAAGAACTGCCCACACTCATGATGTCTTTGTGGAAGTTCTGTTTCTGGCCAGCAGGTAACAGCGCCTTCCAGTTGGCAGGAAGTCAGGCTGGGAGCCATGCAGGGCATTTTAGTGAGATCAGGTCTGAGCTGCAGCAAGAAGGTCCTATCCTGTGCCTCAGGCCTTCAGGAAACCAGGGCCACTGCACCGGGGCATGGTGGGAGGAGGTGTGGGGGCAGGAGGTGTGAGGGCAGAATTAAGGGAATCCCAGGTGATGGCAAAGCATCCAGAGCTGCCACCACTCCAGGCATAGCCCATTTCTAGAACCCAAAGAGAGTGAACTAGAGCAGGGTATTAAACTTCCAAGACAGCAGCTGGGGCCCCAGCAGAGGAGCCTGTGAGGGAGAGGGAGGTCAGCAGGGGTACCTCCCATAGAGTCCACTGGAAGCCCAAGGACAGATAACAGGAGTCTGGTTATTGCAACCCATAGAGAAACCATCCCCAGCGGCCAGAAAGCATGCACTTGGTCAAAGAATCACCCAGAACCCTGGTCTTGGCCCTGGTATTGGTTGTGTGACATGGTACAGGCTAGGGTACTCAGCCTCTGAGCTTCAGCTTGTCATCTGCACAAGGGTATGCCTAGCGGTCCTGACCCCACCACTCTGATTTCAGGAGTCAGGTCACAAGTTGGCCTGTGAGCCAGACTAACTGCTCCTCTCACTTTTGTCTGTCCTCCCCCCCAGCACGCCTCTGCAGATGTTGAAAAGATGATACTTGGGAACAAGTGTGATGTGAACGACAAGAGACAAGTGTCCAAGGAACGGGGAGAGAAGGTGGGTGTGGTAGCTAGCTTGGGCCTGGCATTGCCAGGGACCTCAGGATTTTAGGGTTCCCTGCATGGAGGCCAGCCCTTTTGTGCTCCGCAGCATTTCTTCGGTGCTCACTAAACCCCTCAGAACCTTCATGAGCATAAGATGACCTACCATCGCAGTTTGTCCAAGAGTGGGGGTCCCAGGATGTGGGACTTTGCCAGGCAAAGGGAGACGAGTCAGTCACCCCCGTGGGGCACATGCTAAAGACTGTGAGCAGTGAGGATCCTAGGCTGTGCTGTGTGTGTGCCTGCGTGGTGTTTCATGGGAACCCATCGAGGCCACAGGGAGCAGAGGATGGAATCATGGTTTGAGCCAGGCCCCCTCCACCCTCCTGCCCTGCTGTCCACTGGTGGCTCCAGGGAGCAAATCCACAGTCCCCAGTCCATGCTCCCAATTGCTGTTCCCACCTTAGGGTGCTTCCTAGGTGTCAGGGGCACCTGGTGGCTGATGCGTGTGCATATATGTCTCCTTCCCTTGCAGCTGGCCCTGGACTATGGAATCAAGTTCATGGAGACCAGTGCAAAGGCCAACATCAATGTGGAGAACGTGAGTCCCAGGCCCACAGCACTAGCCCCTTCAGGCTGAGGGTCGGGCTACACCCTCTGGGGAGACTCTGCCACAGGGTCTGGCCATAGGCTGTCGGCTGCCCTGTTGGCCATCTATCCAAGAGGTACTTCCTGGGTAGAGCCATGTGCCAGGCTCCTTGAGATGCCTGGCTGGCCCCGGGGTATTACTTCCTATTTCCCCCTTTCCCCACCTCATATTCTGATGTCAGCAAGTGCAGGCCCCAGCTGGGCACCTGGACATTTTCTCACTGGCTCTCAAGGAGCCCTGGGAAGCAGGCAGTGTTTTGAAAATTGTGAAACAGAGTCCCAGCGGGCTGGTACCCAAGCCCAGTTTTGGGTAGTTGCTCTGGGCCATGCCACCCACACAGACAGGTACCAGTCACAAACTCAGATGGAGTAAGGAGCCCTGGCCAAGGCTTGGCCCAGGCCACCTTCTCCTCTCCACAGACAACTCCAGCCTTGCAGTTGACCTACCTTTCCCTTTGTCCCACCACCCCAGTGATCTTTCCAAAACAGATCACCACATCACTCCGAACCTCAACCCCCTATGCTTGGTTTGGAAGGGTCTCCCCAACGGGCCCCAGCCCTGTTTGCAGCCCACAGATCAGGCCTCGTCCACTGCTCTTCATCCTGGGCCATCTCCACACTTTTGCTTACGGTCCCTATCCTTGCAACCCCTTTCTGTCAGGGTCTGGCCCAAGTGGTCCTTCCCTAAGGAAGTCTCCACCATCCTTAGGCCCACCACTTTGAGTCCCCAGCACCCCTACCCCCTCCATGACAGAACGTTCCATATCACGTAGGTGTTTGCTGAGACTCCACCCCTCTTACCAAACCAGGAGCCCCTCAGGTGCAAGTGCCAAGGCTGAATCATCTCTATGTGAGGCCCAGGGGCTAGAGTGTGGTTTGTCGAAAGAGCAGACGAGCCCTGGCTGGTTTGGCTCAGTGGCAGAGCTCAGCCCGCAGACCAATGAATGGCGGGTTCAATTGGCCAAGGGCACGTATCTCATCCCCAGCCCTGGTCGGGGTCGTGCAGGAGGCAACCAGTCGATGTGTCCCTCTCATGTCGATGTTTCTCTCTTTCTCTCTCCCACTCTATTTGAAGATAAATAGAAAAATATTTTTGGGTGAGGATTAAAAAAACTAGGAATGAAGAAAGAAAGAGCGGATGAAAGGGAGGAAAGAGGAGGCTGCAACAGAGGCAGAAGCCTAGGATCAAGCCAGTTTGTGAGCCTTCACCATCCCTGAAAGTCAGCCCTTTCACCCCATCCCAGCCCTTTCAGGCTTCTCCTCCAGTCAAGGACCCACACTGAAGCTTGTTTGGTTAAATAGCTGCTTGTCTTTCTCTCTGCCCTGCCCCTGACCATCAGAAAAGGGGCAAAGCAAGCAGTAGAGCACAGGAGTCAAGGATGGGTTCTCCTGGATCCTTCTAGATTGATCAGTTAAACTCTAAATGCCTTGGGGCAAGTCACTTTGTCCCTCTGAGCCTGTTTTCTCCCTGACCAATCAAGGGTGATTCACTTCCCAGGTTCATTGGCTCAGGAGAGGTGGTAGTCTTGGTAGGTGGGGGTAGGAGATGGGGCTGGACAGGTGAGAGCCCTGCCCTGCTGCCCCACTGTATCCATTCCGTAGTGGTGCCCATGAATCAGCAAGCCCCCATCTGCTTCCTGCTGCTGGGGCACTAACAACGTGTTTATTCCACAGGCATTTTTCACTCTTGCCAGAGATATCAAAGCAAAAATGGACAAAAAATTGGTGAGTATGTCCTTCCTAATCCCTGAATGGTTCTCTATTGGAGCCTGTCATTTTCCACCTCTAGTGGTGTCACTCAGCCCTGAGCAGATCCTGCATTTCAGCGCCCAACTGGACCCAGTAGGGCATGGCTAGGAAGAGGGAAGAGGTAGCAGGTGTGGTTGGAGCTCGGCTCCTGGACATGCTCATCTTCTTTGTTCTTTCTCTGTGGCCCAGTGCTGCTGAGCTCCAGGCTGTGTCTAGGCAGCCAAGGCCCTGCCTGCTAAGCACACTGGCTAGCAGGGGACACATGGACTTTCCCATCCTACTCTGGAAATGACAGTCCCAGCAACCCATCCTGATGAGTCTGACAGGTTAATAGCCCTTTTTCCCCTGCCAGCCCCAAATTCTGCAGGTTGCGTTGGCTTTACAACCTTTAGTAGGTACCAGGGCTCTGAGACCTCCAGGAGGTCCTACTTGAATCCCTTCCATCCACCCTTTCATTATTTCTGGCTTTTTTGCTCACCACATGAGCATTTCATAGTCCTTAACACTCAGCAATTAGTGCTTACTTAGTCGGGTCTGAAGTCTCAGCTCTAGTGCTAAAATGCTGTTGCGTTGCCTGGAGCCTCAGCCAGTGGCCACTCTTTCCCAACCAGCTGGTGCTCCCCAGCGCTCTACTTGTGGCTCGTTTAGGTTTTGTCAACAAGAGTGCACGTACAGCACAGAACGCTATTCAAGTAGATCACACCTGATTTAAAACGAATGTATTTTCATAATTCTAAGGTACCATGAATTGAATCATAGGGCACAAGATGGATTTAATGGCAGCTCTTTGACCAAAACGGGAAATAGTCTATGTAAATCTATATACTTCTCTTACAGAAATTGTCTTACAACTGACCTGCTTTTTTTCTTGAGTATAATGGTAAATTTTTGATTCTTAATGATCCTTCTGGCTCACTTTTGCCCACTGCACTTATACTAAGCATCACAGCAACACTTGGCCCGTGCTTTTGATACTGGCCTGTTGATTGCCTCCAGAATGTGCCTTATCTTATTAGGGTCACGAAGTGCTGCTGTGCAGCCATAATCCTTGCATTTCTCTCTTTTTTTAAAGTGTTTTTATTGATTTTTTTTTTTGAGAGGAAGGAAGGGAGAGGGAGAGAGAGATAGAAACATCAGTGAGAGAAAAACATCAATCAACTGCCTCCTGCATGACCACTACTAGGGATCACACCCACAACCTAGGCATGTGCCCTGACCAGGAATCAAACCAGTGACCTCATGGTGCATGGGACAACTCTCAGTCCACTCAGCCACACTGGCCAGGGCTCTCTCTCTTTTTTTTTAAACAGAATCACAAATTTCCAACAGTTAAATTCTTATCATCTTTTTGTTTATATTTAGCATTGCAGCCCCATATTTTGTATCTTTTTTAAAATTGAAATTGTATCTGACATACAACATTATATAAGTTTGAGGTGTACAGTGTTAGCTGGATACATTAATATATTGCAATATGCCCTAGCCAGTTTGACTCCGTGGTTAGAGCACCAGCCCACAGACTGAAGGGTCTTGGGTTTGATTCCCAGTCAAGGGCATGTACCTGGGTTGCAGGTTTGATCCCTTGCCCGGGTCAGGGTCATGCGGGAAGCAACCGATCAATGTGTCTCTTTCACATGGATGTTTCTTTCTCTCCCTATCCCTCTCTACTTCCTCTCTCTCTCTCTCTCTCTCTCTCTCACACACACACACACACACACACACACACACCACACACATTAAGAATCAGTGGAAAAAATATCCTCGGCTAAGGGTTAAAAACAACTATAAATAAATAAACAAATAACTACATATGATTATCATGATAGTGTTAGCTGACACCTCTGTCACAATCACTTGTATTGAGAACAATTAAGTTCTAGTCCCTTAGCAACTTTAAGGTTTAAAATATAGTATTGTTGACTCTAATTACAGTGCTCTTCATTAGAGTCCCCAGGACTTGTTTATCTACCAGTGCAAGTTTACATTTATCTTTTTCATTGCTGATATAGCCAGCTCTGCCCACCCTCACCTTCTCTCTTAAAAGTGTTACAGAAGACCGGGCTCTGCTGCTGCCCACCCCACCCCTAGACCTCTGGCATTTTCTCCCTCAGCACAACCCAGTGCTTCTCACTGCACTGAGAGCAGACTCCACACACCTTGCCAGGCCGCCTGGGCCTCGTGCGCTGCCTGCTGCCACCCGCCGCCACCCGCTTCACTTTGTCACCTTGGTTTTTCTCTGTTGCTCCCCGTGCTTCAGCCATGCTGGCCTTTTTTTTTGTTCTTTTGGGCTTTCCTTTTCCTCCACCTGGGGTGAAATTCTCATAACAAACTCTGTAGCTTACACCACACACATTTTCTTAATGTCCTGGAGGTTAGGAGTCTGAAATGGGTCTCACCAGGCTCAGATCAAAGTGTCAGCAGAATTCATTTCTGGAGGCTCCAGGGGAGAATCCATTTTCTTGTCTGTCAGCTTCTAGAGGGCACTGTATCCCTGGCCTTAGAACCACTTCCTCCTCTTGGACCCTGTTTTTATCACCTCTCTTTCTTAGACCACAGCTGAGATTTCTTTTCTCTGCCTTTGAAGATCCGCAGGATTAGACAGGGCTCACCTGGATGATCCAGCATGCTCTTCCCATCTCACCCTAGTCACATCTGCAAAGTCCCTCTTGCCACATTAGGTACCATGCTCATAGGTTCCAGGGATTAGGGTGCAGATGTCTTTGGGGGCTGTTACTTTGCTGACCACACACCTGGACTGTCCCAGGTCTCACTGCCTCACTTCATGAAGTCTCTGCCATCACCATCAAAGCATTCCTCCACCCCTTTCCCTGCCTTTTCTCTCATTCCTCCACGATGATGGGGAATCACCACTTTTGTTTATCCTCATAATTTTCATCTCCCCCATACAGTGTGAGCTTTCCGGAGCCGGGGGTTCTTGTTCACCACTACATGTCCAATGCCCACAGAAGTGCCTGACAGCATAGGCATTCAGGAGTTACTGTTAAGTAAATTGAGGTTTTACCTAAGAGCTGAGAGATGAGAAAATTAGTCAAAGGGGAACTGAACCTTTCTAAACAGGGTGACAAGGGAGAAAGTAAGATTTACATTCCCAGAGTTGGCAGGGGCCGGACTACAGAGGCTCCGAATGCTGGATGACAGATTTGGAAACTAGGGGGCACTGGTGTGTTTCAAGTAAGGCTTGAGTGGACATAGTTAAGGGTTTAGTTTATATCACATGCAGCAGAGTGGAAGGTGCACCAGGGGAGAAGTGGTAAGCCATAGCCTTAGCACAGAGACATGGAGACCGTCCAGGTGTGAGTGACATTGGGACCTTGAATTCAGTACCTCCAACCCCTAAATTCCAAGGGACAGAGTCTGCTGCCCCTTGGCCGCCTCACTGATAGGGCTAGAAAGAAGGATTGAAGGGTGGGTGAATGGAGAGAGGGAAGTAGGGGAAAGAGTGAGATAGAATGAATGGAAAGGTGTTGAGGGGATGAATGGAAAGGGGTGGATGAATAGGTGAATAAGTAATGGAAAGAATGAATGGTGGTTGGAAAGGTTGGTGGGTAGTAGAAAGAAGTATATCTGAGTTTGTGAAAGATGACTTGTCAGTTGGAAGCAACAATTGGATAGATGATGGAAAGGGATGGCTGGATGGAAGGGAATGGACAGATGGATAGTGGATGGAAGGGGATGGATGGGTAGATGGATGGTGGTTGGAAGGGGATGGATTCATTAATGGTTGAAGGTGACATGGTTGGATAGATGGGTGAGATGGACAGACTTGCGATTGGATGGTTGGATGGATAGATGATGGATGATTGGTTGAATGGAAGGATAATTGATGGGTAGACTTGCAGATGGATGGTTGGTTGGTTGTCTCCTTGGTTGGCTGGCTGGCTGGTTGGTTAAGGGACATAGTGCTGATGCTCAGCCATAACCTCAGAAAACATCTTGTGACTTCAGGAAGGCAACAGCCCCCAGGGGAGCAACCAGGGAGTCAAAATCACACCAGACCAGCAGAAGAAGACCAGCTTTTTCCGATGTGTTCTTCTGTGAGGAACGCCGCCTTACTCTGAGCCTTGCTCAGCCGAGCTGACTGTGCCTGTCCTGAGTGAGCCCTTCACTCAGCCGGGGCCTTCCCCCCTCCAATGCCCCTGCCATGGCCACCGGGCCCAGGGCCACCAGAACACAATTGAGAAATTGTTTATTTTAGTAACTGTCTGATCTTTTTCAACTTTGGAGATGAAATAAGTTAAGGATTTGCTATTTTTCCCGCGATGTCCACCGAACTGGCCCATGCATTGTGTACCTGGAGAGAAAGATGGAGACATCATGACCAGCAAAAGTGACCAGTGTGGTGGGCCTCCATCTCTGGGGCGTGACATAACTAAAATTCTACTGCAAAGCCTGTCTACATCTCCCACCACAGAAGCAAGGTTCCCAAAGGCCAGTGATGGTTCCAGGAGTGCTGAGCTTTGCACCCTCAGTGAGGTGACCCAATCAGGCCCAGGAAGCGTCCGCCGACATGTCTGACACCCATTTTCACCTTTTCTCTGTTTTGGACAAGTGACAAAAACATTTCTTATTTCCCCCTCCCTCCTCTTTTTGACTCTCAAACCAAAGGAAAGCACAAATTAAGGAAATCCTGTGTAGAGCGCTCGGACGGAAGGAGGAGTGGAGGGGCCTTTCCTGTTCACAGCAGGTTTCGGTCTACAGTCCAGCCAGGCCTCGGGCGTGGTCAGTGGACCTCGGCAGTCCCTGTCTGATCATCAAGGGGACACCATGCATCCCACGGGTGACCCCAAAAATGCAACCACACACTCTTCACCCACAATTAGGGAGTTCACCTCTTGGCCCCTAAACAGCCCCACTCCTCTTTGTCCTCCCACAGTCTCTAAATCAGACATTCTTTCTAGCTGAGATTTTTATTTGTCCAGATCTTTAGTGCCATGAAGTGATTCCATCTTTGATTTCTGATGGCAGACCCAGGGGACCAGGGACACGTATGTACCTGTGGCTGGATGTGGCCAAGATTATGAAGCATCCCTGGTGACAGACTGACCACAGAGCTGCCTGGGCTGGTTTTTAACTGCTGTCATTGGTTCTGTTTCGACAGCCCTACCTTCCCGTAGAGAGTGTGCATTTGAGACCAGGTCTGAGGGGTGTCACCAGGGAGCCTTTATATTTCTTTTTCTTATACCCCACCCCAAGCTGCTGTCTACCCAAGCCATTGGCATCATAATTTCTTTTTTGAATTAAAACCAATGTACCAGCCACAGTCTGCTGTTCCCTTGGAATTTCTTAATATGCTCTGTTTACATCATTAAACACTTAAGGAAAACAACAAATTAAAGCTCATTTTAAAGTTCCTAGATTTTTATGTCCACAGTTATCTGTAGGTGGAGAAATGTGTCTAGGCATTGGATGGTGGGTTTGCAGAATGCCCATTAAAACACAGTTCAGGGCAGGACAGTGTTGCTCAGTGGATTGCGCATCATCCCGTGGACTGAGAGGTTCCTGTTCAATTCCCAGTCAGGGCACATGCCTGGGTTGCGGGCTCCATCCCCTGTAGGGGGCGTGCAGGAGGCAGCTAGTCAGTGTTCCTATCTCACATCAATGTTTCTTTTTTTTTTTTTTTTTTTAATTATTTTTCCTTTATTGACTTCAGAGAGGGAGAGAGGGAGAAACATCAATGAGAGAGAATATCAATTGGCCACCTCCTGCACACACACAACCCCCCTCCCCCCTTCCGATCGGGCCCACAACCTGGGCATGTGTCCTGACCAGGAATCGAATTGGCGACCTCTTGGTGCATGGGTTGATGCTCAACCACTGAGCCACACCAGCTGGACTCACGTCAATGTTTCTATCTCTCTCTTCCTCTCTCTGGGTGGGATCAAAATAAAGGTGGTGTGTACCCCAGGCCCTAAAGAGGTGACACCATTATCAAAAGGCAGACTTGGAAAATTAAGCTTCCCCTACCTAGCTCTGTCCCCACGCCATAGAAAAACAGGTGACCCTACTCTTGGCGCCACCTGGGTTTACCACATCCCATGCTGAACCTGCTTGGTCAACATTAGACCCCGGATTCTCTCGTCTTGGTCTCTGTTGGCATCCACTTGCCAAGTTGCACACTCGGTTCTGAGACCCCTTTCTTACCTCTTGGGAGCATCCCCCTCCCCCATCCTGTTTCCCCTTGCTTCTGGCACATGACTTGGTTACCATTTGCCTCTTCTCCAGACTGACCCCAGTGGGTTTTTCTACTCTGTTGGTCCCCAAGACCACCCCCAGGTCAGTGATTCACTGGGACTTGACATATAGTTGATGTATTACAACCAAAGGACAGGAAAGTGGGCTCAGGAAAAGGTCCATGTCCAGAGGAATCCAGGTGCAAGCTCCAGGAGTCCTCGCTACCCGGGGTCACAATTTCTCCATTGCCAAGCTGTGACAAGTCGTGTGAAGTATTATCTGCCAGGGCGCTCCTTAGACTCAGCACCCAGGGTTTTATTGGGACTGGTCACATAGGCACCTCTGCCTGGCATGTACCAAAGTTCCAGCAGCCTAGAAAGAAAGCCAGCATTTAGTATAAACCATATTGTTGGTACAACATTTAGGCATAGTTGTGAGCCACTTTTCACGTAGGGAAGGTTGTATTTCAGCATAGGGTACTTGACCAGCCAAGTTCCTGAATGCCAGCCAGTGGCCAGCCGGCCTTTAGACATGCCAGTGACTTCTACCCTGCAGATCCAGCCCAGACCCCAGTCTGAGCTCCAGACCACCATGTTCACCTGCCTTCAGTCTCTTCTCTGATCAGCACCATAAATGTAACAGCCAAGAGAGAGCTCTTACTTTGGCCTCAAACCTCCATTCATGCCCTGTAATCTCCCTTCCCACATTGCAGCCATTACCCTCTAAACCTCTGACCCAGCTTTCCCTTTGTCCTTCAGTCTGTTTTTAGAGTATCCTTAAGAAGTAGAAATCAGAGTGCCACCTCCAACTCCCCCTTCATTCTCAGATACAACTCAAATTCCACCATGGACCACGAGCTCCTGCATGCTGTGGCCCTACCCACTTCTTCCCTTTTCTCTGCCATCCTCCCCTGGCTCACCTCACCCCAGCCCCTGTATGCCTTATTGCTTTTCCATGCTCACTGCTGCCCCAGTCCCTTTGCACCTGATGCACCATTGGTTTGGCAGCCCTCTAAAATCTTCACAGCCCAGCCCTGGCCAGTTTGTCTCAGCGGTTAGAGCGTCGGCCTGCGGTCCGGAGAGACCCGGGTTCGGTTCCCGCTAAGGGCACGTACTTCGGTTGCAGTTTGTCCCCGGCCCTGGTTGGTCGTGCGGGTGGCAGCCACTCGATGTGTCCCTTCACATCAATGTTTCTCTCTCTCTCTCCCTTCCTCTCTCTCCCTCCCACTCTATCTGTACAAAAAATGGAAAAATATCCTCGGGTGAGGATAAAAAACAAACAAACAAATAAAATCTTCACAGCCCACTTGTGTAGGTAGGTCATGACCATCCGGAACAGCCTTTACAGAGAGGCCCCCCACTCCCTCCTCTCCTCCCACCTCATCATTGCAGCATCTGTGGGAACTCACTTCTCATGGCCAACTCTTATATCCCCCTAGCATGGAAGCTCCATGAGCCTGACTTCCCCACCCCTGACATCTATGGTGAAATGGCCGTGTGGTCACTTACCCTGAGGGTCATCCATCCCACATGGGGCCATGGAAATCCCAATCATCAGCTGAAGCTTTCAGTGAAAAGTCTTGACCTGGTGTTGAAGGGGAAGGGCCTTTGGAGTCCCAGCCCCAGATCTCCCTGCTGATCCCCTTCCAGAAGTTTCTATGGAAACCACCTGTCCATTCAGTCCCCAGAACTGTGATCACTGGGGTGGGGGATGGGGTGATTCTGTGTGACATTCTCAGGGGAGGATGTTAGTTTGTGGGAGACCACATCCACCAGGCAGGTCAGGGTAGTCAGGGTAGAGCCCTCTGAAGTGAGGCCTTGGGGCCGGGCTCTAGGTGGACTGATGAGGCTTATGTTCCTGTAGACTGAACTCCATGCAAATAATACACCAATGGCCAGACTTTCTAACTGACAGGGATCACTTGGATACTTCTGATCCCCTCCCCAGCAGCACTGCTCCTCATCAAGGCTAGGAGCCAGCCCATTGGGCTCTGAGGGGCATGGAGAATCATGAAGTGAGTTGCCCAAGGTTGCCCAGCCTAGAGGTCTGGAGCCCAAGCTTGTGTCTCCCCCAGCCGGACACAAAGGCATCAGATTAAGTCACCAAGAAAAGTCCAGATACTACTCTTAACTACTAAAGGTTGTCTCCTACCTAAGGAGGCCTATATAGTGTGACTTCACAGATGGGGAAACTGACCCAGAGAGGTTGAGCAACTCACCCAAGGCCACACAGTGTTTCCTGTTGGGGCTGGCTGTTGACCCACAGACTCCAGGCAACCCTCCCTCAACCCTCTCTCTCCAGCCATAGAGCAGGGGGTGGTGGGGGCACCCAGCTTGAGCCTGCAATGAGGCTATCTAAACCAGCTGGGTGATAAGCCTGTAGGCAGCCCCCCCACACACACACCGTGTTCAGCCATGAGGATCTGGGCCATTTCTGCCTGAAAGAGAAGGAGGAAGTGGTTTTGCCCCTGTATTGGGACAGGAAAGGTGGGGCAGCCAGCATACATCTGGAGCTGGCTGATGCGTTAGGCACCGGTTCCCAGATTCAGGGCCCATGTGTGTGTAGGGACCCCCGACATGTTTTAGTTTTTTTAATCAGAAAAAGTTAATACAAAAATAATGAATATATAATAATGATGCCAACACAGCCATATAATTTTACATGGTTTGGGGTTTTTTTGTTTCTTTTTTCACAGGAGTCAAAATGTGGCCCTGTGTACACAGTGAGGTTTGGCCTGTTCTGGCTCCATTCTGCCTCAGGCCTGTTGTCTGTATGGCTCCCTCTACCTGAAGCACTCTTTCTGCAAATCGCCCCCCCCACCCCACCCCAAACAAGTTGACTCCCACCTGCCCCCGGTGCCCCTTCCTCCAGATCAGTTAGGCCCCCTCTGGGGGTTCTTGCACCTCCAGTTCCCACTTCCTGACCTGCTGTTTGCTTTGAAACATTAATCATTTCTTACTCTTCATTGATTGCTAGATTGTAGAGACCAGTATGGGGGCCCTGGGCCTGTCTTGGAGTCTCCTCTCTGTCCCCTGAAGATCTGGCACACAACAGATGTTCAATAAAGGCTTGTCCAGGTCTGGATGGAGCATAGGTGCCCCTCTAACCTGCAGCTCAGCAGCTTTGTTGGAGTGCAGACTGGGGTTGTCCTGGTCCCGCCCTGCCCCGAGGTTCACCTGCCTAAGGAAACAGGAACCACCCCGGGCCCCGCCTTGCTGACGTGCAGACCCTGAACCGAAACCCAGGCTGCTACAGGCACAGACACAAGGCACAGCCAGAGCGAGGGCCTCTGCCACCCAGAGGTCTCCCAGGTATGTTCCCGGGTAGGGACTCCTCAGTCAACTATATGCCCACCCATGCTGGGTGAGGCTGGGGCCCTGAGGGTCTCAGCCCCATCCCAGTCCTCTAGAAGACCCAGCATGGGGTCGAGGCTGGGCCAGAGGGAGGGATGGGGCTGACGGGGACCAGAGATGCATGAGCAATTTTCTGGAGGCACCAGAAGTTGACCATTGGAAAAGGGGGCTGGAGTTTAGGAAAGAGCATTCCTGGCAGCCCAGCTGGTGTGGCTCAGTGGTGGAGCATCGACCCATGTATAAAGAGGTTGCCAGTTTGATTCCCGGTCAGGGCACATGCCCAGGTTGTGGGCTGAATCCCCAGTGGGGGATATGCAGGAGGTGGCCAATTGATGTTCTTTGTCATCGATGTTTCTATCTCTCTCTCTCTCTCTCTCTCTCTCTCCCTTCCTCTCTCTCTAAAATCAATAAAGAAGAAAAAAAAAAAAAAAGAGCATTCCTAGCAAAGAATAGCATGGGGAAAGGTGTGGAGGGAAAGAGAGCGTGATCAATTTTGGGTAGAGCAAGGATGCTGTTAGGGCTGAAACAGGGGATAAGGGGGTGAGGAGGCCCCAGTGCCAGGGTCGGGAATTTGAAACTTATTATAGCTTCATTCATCAATAAACTCTCTATTCATCAGCACACACCTTGTACCCTCCTCTGCCCACCTGGTCCCAGGTGATGCTGGGGACCCAGAAAAACCCAAAAGAACCTAGCCCTGGGCCCAGACCCTGGGAACCCCTAATGTGGGGGAGACAGAACCAGACACAGACACTCCAGTTCCATGAGGTAAGGCTAGGCCTAAGATAAGAACCGTGGGGAAGGTGGGGGACATAGAAGGCCAAGGTTTTATCTTGGGGAAGAGGCAGGAAAGCTGCATGGAAGAGGAGATAGAGCCATGGATTTTGAAAGATAAGTAGGTTTTCCAGGTAGAAGAAAGAACAAGCCTATAAATATTACCCCATGCTGGATCACCAGTGCACTCATGAATATTATACATACAAGTGTTTTGTGCTGGTCTCTGCCAATCAATACCAATGTTGTGACTGGACCAGCCTCTGGTTCTTGTTAATGATTTCAACACACCCTTCAGCAATAACCATCAGGAAACTTTGTAAAAAATAAAGGTTTATTTATTACTTAAGGACCTGGAAATTATGCGGCATACCTGGGACCACACAGCAAGGTCAAAGGTAGAGAGAACATGCATGCATATGGGCAAGTAGCCCTAATGGTTAATTATTGAAATCAACCAAGATCTCTAAAACAAAGGAGCCTCAGTGGGAGAAGGCAGCTTGGCTCTTTGGTTGTGTGGCTGGCAGTGTTTGTAGCAACCAAAGCTTAAGTCAAACACTGGCATTACAAAAAAGAAACACACACACACACACTACAGCAGGTAAATATCATCATTATCCCCAAACTGCAGTTCAAAATTCAGGCACAGAGAGGTTAAATTGATTTGCCCAAGATCACACAACAGCTAAGTGAGGGAGCTGGGGTTTGAACCCAGGCTCCAATTCCAGGCTCCTAACCGCTTTGTTACCCTGCCTTATAAAACATTTCTTTTTGGTTTTTGTTTTTTTGTTAATCCTCATCCGAGGATATTTTTCCATTGATTTTGAGATAGAGTGGAAGGGAGGGAGGAAGAGAGAAAGAGAGAGAGAGAGAGAGAGAGAGAAACATTGATGGAGAGAGACACATCAATTGGTTGCCTCCTGCATGACCCTGACAAGGCCAGGGATCAAACCCGAAACCCTTCGATCCGCAGGCCCACACTCTAACCGCTGAGCCAAACCAGCCAGGGCTAAAAATTCCTTAGTAGATTTAATTTCACTTGCCCTGGAATTCCTTTGGGTTGCTCCCTGAAGAGTGTGCTTGCCATCTGTCTTCTCGCAGGAGAAAGTCAATATTGACTGGATTGGTCAACAACCCAATGAAACAGCCTGGTAACAATGACCTTCTGCAGTATTGAAAACTTAGACCTGGTCAGTGGGGTGGAATGGGGTTAGGGAATGAGACCAGTTTGAGAACAGAATTAGGATGAGTGTGAGGGGTCAACCCAACAGTGCACACCCGTATGCTGGCTTTACACTGATTTCATACTGTTTTGCAAATTGGCGCTGTTTTTTCCCCCCCTCTGGTTTCCAGCTCTATGTCATTAGCTGTCACAAAGTCCAGTGTACCCGAGCTTAAAATAGTTGAGAATGAGTGTGAATTAATCCTGCACCTGACACACTGTAGGTGTACTACTTGTGGACACCATGCTTGGCTTCATTGGTGGCAGAAGCAACGGTTTTGGGCACACCTCTGTGGTGTTTAAGGCAACCGTGGCAACCCTTTATGGCACCTACTGGGTGTCCGCTATTTCATTCATTGACTTCTCATTTTTCTATCTCCACTTCTCTTCTAGGGACATTGGTAGTTACTTAATACTTAAATAAATTGAGTTCTTAAACTTAAATACAAACATATATCTATAAAGAGAACTTTCCAATACTTGCAGTAATGACATAATAATATTCGTTTTTGTTTTTTTGTTTGTTTGTTTTTGTTTTTAATCCTCATCCGAGGACATTTTTCCATTTTTTTTTTTTTTGTACAGACAGAGTGGGAGGGAGAGAGAGGAAGAGAGAGGGAAACATCGATGTGAAAGGGACACATCGAGTGGCTGCCACCCGCACGACCAACCAGGGCCGGGGACAAACTGCAACCGAGGTACATGCCCTTAGTGGGAACCGAACTCGGGTCTCTCCGGACCGCAGGTGGACGCTCTAACCACTGAGCCAAACCGGCCAGGGCCGTTTTTGTTTGTTTTTAATCCTTACCCGAGATTATTTTTCTATTTATCTGCAGATAGAGTGGGAGGGAGAGAGAGAGAAACATCAACACAAGAGGAACACGTCAACTGGCTGCTCCGTGACTCTTTGATCTGCAGGCCAACACTCAAACCGCTGAGCCAAACCGGGCCAGGCTGTTTGTTTTTTAATTCTCACCCAAGGATATTTTTTGAGATAGAATGGAAGGGAGGGAGGGAGGGAGAGAGAGAAAGAAACATTGATCTGAGAGAGACATATCGATTGGCTGCGTCCCACACGCACCCCAACAGAGCCAGAGACTGAACCTGCAACCCAGGTACGTGCCCTTGACCGGGAATCGAACCCACAATCCTTTGGCCCACAGGCTGATGCTTCTAACCACTGAGCAAAACCAGCTAGGGCCATAATAATATTTTATTATTCCCTTTTATTCTCATTAATTTATTTTATTCTTATTATACTTGGAGGATTTTTGGAAGGAATCGAGAAGGGAATGTACATAAAGTGCCAGCACATAGTAGATGCTCAAGAAACACAAACCAGTTTCAAGCCCATTGCTCTGTCCAGCCTGGAGGACTTCTCCAAAGAGGAGGCACCATGAGTTGCAAGAATAGGATGAAGATGGGAGGTGAACCAGGCTTGACTCTCTATCTTCCTTCCTGCCCCAGGTGACACCCTCCCCCTCAGGAAGCCATGACAGAGGCCAGAAAACTGCCCCCACCACTGCCCCCAAGACTGGACTGGTTCGTGCAGACACAGATGAGCGAGCTGGCCCAAGGAGGAGTCCCTTCATGGTTCCATGGTGCCATCTCCAGACAGTGAGGACACACCCACACTTTCTACCCTGCCTTTCACCCTTTTTGTCTGCCTCTACCCCGGGCAGGTTTTCACTGTGGACTTCTGGGCTCAGCTCATCTAAGTGTGTTAAGAGGATGAAAAGAGCTTTGGAGTTTCAGGCTTGAATCTTGTCTCTTCTATGGACTCGCTGTGCACCCTTGGACAAGTTACTTTTCCACTCTGGACCTTGGCTTACTCTATTAAAGTGGCCACCAGGTCAGAACTGCCAGGGAGATCACCCCCCCCCCCCAACACACACACACACACACACACACACACCCCTTAGCAGGCAGGTATCACCAATCAATGATGGCAGGATGAAGCCTCAGAATTCTTCTTAACACAGTGCCCCAAACAGCTGCTCTCAATCTATCAGGTATATTACTAACATGCACTTTCTACAACAAACTGAGCTCTGAGATGAACAAACTCACCTACTTAGTCATTCCAGGGCCTGGCTTTACATAAATGGAGAAGACATTTATTGCCACCCTTGGCATTCAGGAAATTGAGAGAACATTGCAAAAGCCACAGAGAGGCAGAACTGAACATGGTTTCTGAGTTCTAGAGCATGCCAATAAAATATAATATGAGCCATACATTGCAATTTAAAATTTTTCAGTACTATATTTTAAAAGGCAAAAAGAAACAATTAATTTTAATCACATCTTTTATTTAACCCAGTATATCCATGATATTATCATTTTAACACATAATTAATACTAAAAAATATCATTCATGAGGCAGTATATATATTTCTCTATTTGTTTTTTGTTTTTTTATTTTTAAATCTTTATTGTTGAATGTATTACAGATGTTCCTCATTTTTCCCCCACTGACCCCCTCATCCCCACTCCTGCCTTTCTCCACACTGTTGTCTACGTCCATTGGTTATGTATATAAGTTCTTTGGTTTATTTCTTCCCACCCCCAACCCCTTTCCCTTTGAGGTTTGTCAGTCTAGCAATGAATTTGTACTTCTTAATCCCTTCACCTTTTTCACCCATTCCCCCAACCCCCCTCCCATCTGGCAACCAACAAAATGTTCTCTGTATCTATGAGAATGTTTCTGTTCTGCCTGTTCATTTTGTTTGTAGATTCCATTGTCAATAGATATGTATTCATTGCCATTTTGTTTGTTCATATATTTTATCTTTTTCTTCAAAAAGACCCTTCATCATTTCATATAATAACAGTTTGGTGGTGATGAACTCTTTTAACTTTTTCTTTATATGGCCATCAATTCTAAATGACAGCTTTGCAGGGTAGAGTAATCTTGGTTGTAGGTTCTTGCTTTTCATCACTCTGCATATTTCTTGCCACTCCCTTCTGGCCTGCAAAGTTTCTTTTGAGAAATCAGCTGACATTCTTATGGGAACTCCCTTGTAGGTAACTAACTGCTTTTCTCTTGTTGCTTTTAAGATTCTCTCTTTGTCTTGAACCTTTTGCATTTTGATGATGATGTGTCTTGGTGTGGGCCTCTTGGGGTTCATCTTGTTTGGGACTCTCTGTGCTTCCTGGACTTGTATGTCTGTGTCCTTCACCAAGTTAGGGAAGTTTTCTGCCATTATTGTTTCAAACAGGTTTTCAATTTCTTGTTCTCTCTCTTCTCCTTCTGGCACCCCCAAGATGCGAATGTTGGCACACTTGAGGTTGTCCCAGAGGCTCCTTACACTAGCCTCATATTTTTGGCTTCTTTTTTCTTTTTGCTGTTCTGATTGGGCATTTTTTGCTTCCTTATATTCCAAATCAATGGTTTGCTTCTTGGATTTACGTACTGTACTACTGAATCTGTGTAAATTATTCTTTATTTCAGTTAATGCCTCCTTCTGACTGGTCCTTTTTCATGCTCTTGAGGTCCTCACTAAGTTCATTGAGCATCCTTATAAGCAGTATTTTGAACTCAGCATCTGTTAGGTTGCTTATCTCCATTTTGCTTAGTTCTTTTCTTGGGGTTTTGTTCTGTTCTTTCAGTTGGGACCTGTTTCTTTGTCTCCTCATTTTGGCTGCCTCCCTGTGTTTGTTTCTGTGTATTACTTAATGAGAGGTATGGGGCTGAGACCAGATGCTGCTTGTTTGAAAGAATTTAGGAAAACCTGAAGCAGGATCCAATACAGGCCAATCCTATGGTTAAGCAACTGGCAACAGCTTGGGTGGGCCTGAAAGCTGGGTGGGGCAGGGCCTCAGGGAATCACTAGGGCGGGGCAGCCAGTGTGAGCCAAGTTGCTGGAGTCCCAGATATGGCGACTATCTGCCGCCCCAGGGAAGGGCTCACCAAAGGAACAAAGGCCTCTAACAGCACGTTTGTCCAGGAGAAAGCCGCCTCTCCAGCCCTCGCTCCAATGCCAAACAGCTCAGTTCTTCCCTGTATGTCTCTGGAGCCCCTCAAGCTGCCTCCCCTCCAAGCTTAGAGGGAATGAGTTCCATAAGTCCGTGCGCGAGCCCTTTAAGAGGAGCTGCTGGGGCTCCAGCCGGTCAGCTTCCCTGAGACTCAGTTCCCGCTGGTTTTTCCAGCCAGAAATTATGGAGATTCTCTTCCTGGCACTGGAACCCTGAGCGGGGCACCTGGTGTGGGACGGGGACCCCTCAGTCCTCAGGGAGGACCTTTCCAGCCAAGGTATCCTCCTGATTTTTATCCGCCACACATGGGTATGGGACCAGCTTGTCCACCTCCACCCCTCCTACTGGTCTCGATGTGGCTGCTGCTTTAATTCTGTAGTTGTAGGACTTAAATTCAGCTTGATTTCAGGCAGTTTTGAATGATGGTTGTTCTGTAGTTTAGTTGTAACTTTGTTTTTATTTTATTTTTTCTGTAGTTTAGTTGTAACTTTGTTTTTATTTTATTTTTTATTTTTTTATCCTCACCCGAGGACATTTTTCTATTTTTTGTTCAGATAGAGCGGGAGGGAGAGAGAGGAAGAGAGAGAGAGAGAAACATCGATGTGAAAGGGACACATCGAGTGGCTGCCACCCACACGACCAACCAAGGCCGGGGGCAAACTGCAACCGAGGCACGTGCCCTTAGCGGGAACCGAACCCGGGTCTCTCTGGACCGCAGGCCGACGCTCCAACCGCTGAGCCAAACCGGCCAGGGCTAGTTGTAACTTTGATGTGGTTGTGGTCTATATTTCTCTATTTATACTGCCTTTATTTATTTTTACTTTTTATAAATACATTTTTTTCAATTACAATTGACATATAATATTATATTAGTTTCAGATGTACAACATAGTTGATTAGACATTTAAATAACGTACAAAGTGATCACCCCAATAAGTCTAGTAACCATCTGACACCACACATAGTTATTACAACATTGTTGACTGTATTTCCCATGCTGTGTACTGAGTCTTTAAAATCTGGTGCATATTCTGTGCTGAAAGCAAATCTTGATTGAGACCAGCTACATTTTAAGTGCTCAGTAGCCACATGTGGGCAGTGGACTCTGTGCTGGACAACACGAGTACAAAGGCTCCCCATTGAAGGACACCTTACTCTCTGCGTACCCCAGAAAATAGTACTAATGATGCCAGTAGATGATAGTAATACAGTTGACCCTTGAACAATGTGGAGTTTAGGGGTGCCAACTCTAAATCCTTTCTATGACTTTTTACTCCTCAAGAACTAACAGTCATTTCCCGGTATCCATGGGGATTATTTCAGAACCCCCACGTACACCAAACTCTGCGGATGCTCAAGTCCCCTCTATAAAATGGTATAGGTTAATTTATACAGTCAGTCCTCCACATCCAAGGACTCCCAACCTCAGTTCGAAAATACTATACAGAGGGCTGATTTGTGTATGTATTGAAAAAAATCTTCTTGGACCTGGCAGTTCAAACTCATGTTTTTCACCGGTCAGTTTTCTAACAGTGAACATTTTGAAAGCATGTACCAGGTGGAAGTTCTTATTTTACACACATTTTGTCTGTCCTCACATTGGCCCTGGGAGTGAGGGTTTTCGGTCCCCTTGGAAACTGCGGTCAGAAAGGGACTAACCCTCACCAATGGTCACACAGTGAATAAACAGCAGAATTGGGTTTTGATCTCTTTTTTTTTTTTTATCCTCATCCGAGGACATTTTTCCAATCCTTGTACAGATAGAGTGGGAGGGAGAGTGAGGGAGAGAGAAACATCGACGTGAAAGAGACACATGGAGTGGCTGCCACCCGCACGACCAACCAGGGCCGGGGACAAACTGCAACCGAAGTATGTGCCCTTAGCGGGAACTGAACCCGGGTCTCTCCGGACCGCAGGCCGATGCTCTAACCGCTGAGCCAAACCGGCCAGGGCGGGTTTTGATCTCAAATGCATCTGGGAACAGCTCCTGCTTTGGTACTTGTCAGACCTGGATCCAGCCAAAGGTGCCTTCCTGGGCGGATTCTAGGCATCGGAAAGGCAGGCAGGGGCTGTGGGAAATGGGAAGTCTGCCCTGGGGTCAAGGTCATCAGAGGTCTTCCTCCACCTCTGGGGGAACATCTTGTCTCAGAATATCCCAAAGTCTGAAACAACCAAGAAAAAAAATTGTTTTAAGTTGTTTGTTCAGTCCTGGGATGACTGGTACACCAAGGGTCTGGGCAGGACGCTGGGTAGCCAGACTTCAGCTATCTCCCTTTTGTGTGTGCCCTTCCAGGGACGCAGAGGATTTGCTGGAGTCACAGCCACTGGGATCCTTTCTCATCAGAGTCAGTCACAGTCACGTGGGCTACACACTCTCCTACAAGTAAGGCCTGGGCTAGGGGATGTGGCGGAGGCAGGAGGGCTCCAGGCTTCCTGGGAGGGGCAAGTGGTGCTTCTTACCACAGGTCTCAGGGAGCAATTGATATGAAGTTCTGGACAGATCTCGCTGAAGAGTGAGCAGCTGCAGGTCTGGCTGTAACCAGCAGACGTGGGTCTGGTGGTAACTAAGACTGTATGTCTGAGAACAAGGGCTGATAGGGGTCTGAGAGTGGGTACTGCCTAAGCTAAGCTTTTCCTGCAGTGACTTGTTTCATCTTCCCGAGAACTCCTGAGGTCAGTCTTCGTAGCCCCATGTCATAGATTGGGAAACCGAGGCACAGTGCTATTAGTCACCGACCAAATGTCACATGGCTCATGAGTAGAGAAGCTTACATAGGAACCTGGGCAGTCAGGCTACAGCCTTGACACTGCCAGTTCGAGGTCTGGGGGGTGGGGACAGAATGAGGGGAGTGGGGTGTTCCAGCCCTTGCAGTGTCTCCACAGAGCCCAAAACAGCTACCGCCACTTTATGGTGAAGCTCTTGGACAACGGGAACTGTTTAATCCCTGGGGAGGAGAGGGCCCACGCCTCGCTGGATGCCCTGATTACCTTTCACCAGTGGCAGCCGATGAGGCCACATGGGGAACTGCTGAAGCAGCCCTGTAGCCAGGTGAGGTCTGGGACCCGGGTGGGCAGTAGCTGTCTTCCTAGACTCGGTTCGCTCCCACCAGTCCCCTTCAGCCTCCTGTGATTCTGTCCTCTCAGGTCCCCCCACAGCCCCACTCCTTCTGGTCCTAGTTTCCCCTCAGGCTAATTTTTAACAAGGTTTCAGGTGCCAGGTATAACCCTAGCATAAGCCTTTTGTGGGGAAGGGGGGCGGTTAGGCCCTCAGAAGCTGCCATGAGAAGGGCAGACCTCCTTATCATGGTTTATGGGTGTGGCCTAGGCCCACATAATTTGCTGTGGGCTCTTAGAAGCTACTATCAGAAGAGCATGTTTTATTACAAGATTTGTGGGTAGGAGCAGCTCCTGAGCCCCAACTACCAGGGTCCAGGGACCCCAGCCCCATCCTTTTCCCCTTCTTGGGGCTGAGCTGCAGGTCCCCTTTGTCTCACAGAAGGATCCAGCAAATGTGGATTACCAGGACCTCTTCCTTTACTACAACGCATTGGCTGAGGAAGCTGCCAGCCCCGATCCTGGCCCCAGTGATGATCAGAATCCTTCCTCCCATCCAGCGGCTGCACCCAAGGAGGTATGTGACAGTGGGGAGAGCGCCTCCATCGTGGGGGAGGGGCAGGAGCAGAGGTGGCCAACAGCTGCCAGAGACTTTCTAGAATAAAGATAAAATCCTATAGTTCCGAGCTTAAAATCTTCCATTGATTTCCCAAGACAACAAGATTAAAATCCCGATGGCAGCCTCAGTTCCTCCTCCTACCCATCACCAGCCCAGCTTTAGCCCTTCTGCCATCCCACATCAAGCTAACTTCAGGGCCTTTGCCTGTGCCACGCTCTATGCTCTACCCCCAGATTTACCATGACTGGCTTCTTCCAGCAATTCTTCAGGTATCTCCCTCTCATCTCCAGACCTAAAGTACTCCCCTCACTATCTTCACCACACCATCCTGTTTATTTGCAACAGAGCACTCTTTGAAATTTGAAAAGTCTCATTTATTTATGTTTCCTGTCTGCCTCCCCCATCAGTGATCACCACTTCGGGGCAAGGGAGCTGGGGTAGTTATCCTCCAGATTCCATCTGTCATTGGTCAAACACTATTCCTGGGAGATTTTGGTTCTCTGGCACCTCTGGTCTGCCATGTGAACAGCGGGACCTGGTGGCCAGAGAAGGCCTCCAGGCAGGGCCCTGGTGCTGGCATTCGGCATGGAGCTGGGGGCAAAGAAGATAAGGGTGGGCCATCCACAGTATCTGCCACACATGCCACACACTTGGCCTGAACAATGGTAGATCAGGGGTCAGCAAACAATGGGCTTAGGGCCACATCTGCTTCATCGCATGTTTCTGTGTGGCCTGCAAGGCGTAGGTCCACAGAAGCTGCTGTGGGAGGGACATTTATGTTTTTGAATGGTTGAGAAAAATATTACATGTCTTGTAAACATCAGATGAAACTCAGATTTCTGTGTCATAAAGTTTTATTGGAACCCGGGCCCGCTCGCTCAACAGCAGCAAAGCTGAGTAATGACACAGAGTAGACAGCCTGCAGAGTGGAAACTATTTGCTCTTTGGCCCTTTACAGAAAAGGTTTGCTGACTCCTGGGGAGCAAGTGAAGCCAGTTACTAAATTGGAAAGGATGGGGCATGACATTAGGTTTGGGGGGTCATGGAGGTATGTTTCTTGACCCTAGGGCATCTGGGTGGGACCCAGATCCCAATTTCTGGGGCAGATTCAGAGTTCTGGTTGGTGTGCTGGCCACAGGTCTCACCTGCTCTCAGTTTCAGGCCTCTGGAAAGCCAGTCCTGCTCCATCGGCTAAAGGAGAGGAAGTCATCTGCAGAGATGGACTCGGTGCCCACAGAGGAAGCTGGTTCCTCCTGCCCTGAGAAAGCCCCTCTGGAGGAGGTCTGCCAGAAACTCTGGAAGAACCTCAAGACACTCCCCAAGACCGGCAAGAGGGTCCAGCAGCAGTTGAAATCCCACCTGGCAACCGTGAGCTCGTCATTGCTCCGGGACTCTAAGCAATCAGAGGGGACTCATGGCTCAGCGACAGGAGCAGATGATGCAGTCTGGGACAGTAACATCTACACAGACCCCTTTGTGGCCACGTCACTCGCAAGCCCCTCACAGCCTCAGGCTCTGAAAGACAGAGATGACTCTTCCAGGAAGGCCTCGAGGTCAGTCAGCTGGAGCGAGGTGACCCCAAAGACCAAGGGTTGTCACCAAGCAGTAGTAAGGGCCCTGTCCTCACAGGTGTCCAAATTGGAACCAAGGGGCTTGTCAGAACCCCAGGAGGATTGGCTCCCGGAGGAGTACCGCCTACCGCCACCCTTTGCCCCTGGGTACTGCTAGAGAAGAGGTTTGCCCTTGGTGCTAGGGGCTATTCATACCTGGGCGCCTTGCTTTCTACGCAACAGCCCTCTGGAGCCTGAGAAATGTAATAAAGACGTTGCTTAGGTCTGGTTCTGCAATTGCCAGTGGTGTGACCTGGTAACAACAATCAGTGAATCAGTTACAGCAAGGGTCTGGGGTACCTATTGTGTGCCAGTCCCATACCAGACTCTCTACGTTCTTTATTTCTTTTACGCCTCTGAGCAGGCCCACCAGGTAGGCACTTTCTGCACATCTTATAGAAGAGACTGAGGTTCAGAGTGGAGGAAAAGCATGGTCAAAGTCATCAGGCTACTGGGTGTCAGTACCAGGATTTGAATCATGTCATTTGGAGTCCTTTGCTCCACATCCCTTGCACCCAGGCTCGACTCTAATGTTTTGGCCATGGCTTCCTTCAAGTTTCTCAAGCAAACGAAGGAGATGGACTGTGGAGGGCTTGGTGCACAGTAAGCTCTCCATACACTGATGTCCACTTTAGGAAAAGCAAATGTGTCCTTTGCTTTAAAAAGGTAGAGGCCACCCAGCCGGTGTGGCTGAGTGGTTGAGTGTCGACCCATACACCAAGAGGTCACCAGTTCAATTCCTGGTCAGGGCACATGCCTAGGTTGTGGGCCAAATCCCCAGTGTGGGGCATGCAGGAGGCAGCCAATTGATGTTCTCTCTCAACAATGTTTCTATCTCTCTTTCCCTCTCCCTTCCTCTCTCTCTAAAATCAATAAAGAAAAAAAAAATTTTTAATGAAAAAGGAGCCCTGGCCTGTTTGGCTCAGTGGTTGGAGCGTCGACCTGCGGTCCAGAGAGACCCGGTTCCCGCTAAGGGCATGTACCTCGGTTGCAGTTTGTCCCCGGCCCTGGTTGGTCATGCGGGTGGCAACCACTCGATGTGTCCCTTTCACATCGATGTTTCTCTCTCTCTCTCTCTCTGTCTCTCTCTCTCTCTCTTCCTCTCTCTAGCCCTCCCACTCTATCTGAACAAAAAATGGGAAAATGTCCTCGGGTGAGGATAAAAAAAAAAGGAGAGGCAGTGTGGCTAGTGTGGCTCAGTTGGTTGAGCATCATCTCATGAACCATGCAACAAGAGGTCACGAGTTTGATTCCCAGGTTGCAGGCTTGATCCTCAGTGGAGAGCATGCAGGAGGCAGCCTATTGATATTTCTCTCTCCCATTGATGTTCTCTCTCTCTCTCTCTCTCTCTCTCCCCCTTCCTCTCTCTAAAATCAATAAAAATATATTTAAAAAATGAATGAATGAATGAATGAATGAATGAATGAATGAATGAATAAATAAATAAATAAATAAATAAAAAGGAATAGGCAGCCCAGGGCCATGGTTGGTGTGGACTCTGTGGGGGAATCCTGGGTTGCAAGGCTTTTGTGTGGCCTTTGGTGAGTCACTAGACCTCTCTGGGCCTATTTCCTTATCTGGAAAATGTGGAGAAAAGCAGTACTGCATCTCTTGTTCAAGATGAAGCAGTAGGATGTGCATAAACCCTAGGCTTTGGTGCACCATAGCTGCTTTTGATGCACAGTTGGTGTTTGGGGTGGGAGTGGGCCCTCTAGAAATGCTATGTGGTGGGGGTGTCTGGGAAGGTCCCTGGGGCTGCTCTCAGTTGCGCCATTCAAAATGACTACTCTTTGGACTGACTGGGGTCACAGGTGGGACCCCTGGGGTGGCCGCTGGTGGAGTGGGTGTGGGATTTCTCAAATCCACAAAGGGGAGAGGTCTGGAATCTGGAGTGAGCTGGGCTTGGGGTCAAGTCTGCCTCTAGATGACTTGAAGTGTGGTTTTGGGCAAGTCACTCTGTTCCCTCTGAATGAAGTGTGACTGGTCCTTGCCAGCCCTGCTGGGATGGTTCACAGGCATCCAATGCGATGGCAGAGGGGCAGGTGCTGCATAAACTTAAAGTACTGTGCCCATTTCAGTGAGTGACATTCCTGCCACCCCCTCAGTGGCCTCCCCTGGCAGTTTGAATAACTAAGCAAGGAGTTAAACCTTCGATCCCTATGAGGACTTCAGGGATTGAGGAAAAAGGGGACTTGAGCTGTTGGGGTAGGGTTAGGCCTTGGGGACCCCTGGGGTAGGACAGCATGCCTCATCTGCACACCTCATCTCTGCTCACCAAGACCCTCAGCAAAGCATTTCCAGCCTTTACAGTGGGGAGAGATCTAGGAGTCAGACTTTTTTTTTTTTATCCTCACCCAAGGACACTTTTGCATTTATCTTCAGATAGAGCAAGAGGGAGAGAGAATGGAAGAGAGAGAGACATCAACATGAGAGACACATTGACTGGCCGCCACCCACACGACCCCAACCGGGGCCAGGGACAACCTGAAACCGATGTAACGCGCCCTTAGTGACAACCAAACCTGGGACTCTCTGGTCCGCAGGCCAACACTCTAATCTCTGTGCCAAACCGGCCAGGGCTAGGAGTCAGACTCTTTATACAGTCAGGGAAGTGGTAGCCCAGAGAGGCTGCAGCCACGTCTAGGGTCACCGAAGGAGAGCAGAGGTGAGATCCCAGGTCTCCTCTCTCCCATCCACCAGGTTTAAGGTAGACATGTGTCATCCCAGCAGGTGTGACTCAGTGATGTGTTTATTGCCAGAGTCCAGATTCTACAGTGGGGTGAGGGGTCACCCTATCAAGCTCCGGCCCGGCTCCTCCATGGTGTCCTCAGATGCGGATGTGGAAGGTGCTGTGTGCAAAGAGGAAAGGACTCAGTGTCATCAGGCAGAAGGCAGCCCTCCCGCATCTTCCTCCCCAACACTCCCGTAGGGAGTCCCCTAGGCAGGCCAGTAGTCACATGGGATGAACCCCCTCAAGAAGCCCTAGGCTGTGAGCTTCCCCAGTGTTTGGGAGCACATTTCTCTGAATCAAAGTTTACATGTAGACTTGCTGTAGGACTCTGAGGGAGTGGCTGCCCCTCTCCGGGCTTCAGTTTACTCCCCTGTGAAGTGGGGATCATAGCTGTCCCTCCTTCATAGGGCTGTATTGAGGGCTGGGAGCAGGACACACAGAAGGTGCTCCATTGTCCCACTGTCATTCATGTCTCCTCGCCAGGAGACCAGCTGTGCTTATCCAAGGCAGAGAAAGGAGATGCTCTGGCATGTGAGGACACCGATGGCAGCAGCCACACCAGCAACCACAGCACACAGTTCCTGAGCACCTACTGTGTGCCAGGCACTGCTCTAAATTTTTTCCATGTACTGACTTGGGGGTCAGCCAACTTTTTTCTAAAAAGGGCCAAATAGCTGATATTTCCAACTTTACACAACGACTAAACTCTGCCTTGTAACTCGAAAGCAGCCTTAGACAATATGTACACCAAGGGTGTGACTGTGTCAGTAAAACTGTTGATGAGCCTGCAAATTTCAACTTCATATCACTTAGGCCCTGGCCGGCTTGGCTCAGCGGTTCGAGCGTCGGCCCAAGGACCAAGAGTCGTAGGTTCGATTCTGGTCTAGGGCATGTACCTCAGTTGTGGTTCCATCCCCAGTCCTGGTTAGGGTCGTTCAGGAGGCAACCAGTTGATGTGTCCATCTCACATCAATGTTTCTCCCCCCCCCCCCCAACTCTATCTTAAAAAGCAATGGAAAAATATCCTCTGGTGAGAATTTTTTAAAAGTCAATTTCATATCACTTTCAAGTGTCATGGAGTATTATTATTCTTTGATATTTTCCCCCTCAAACATTTAAAAATGCAATTTAAAAACTATTTTTAGCTCATTGGTACAAAAAACAGGTGGTGGGCAACCTCCTGTACTAACTCATGTAACCTTTGCAATCCGCCCTCCAGTGGGGGCTCTGATTCTCCCCAGGGCTACCAAGTACAGTTGTACAGTGTGTCCACTGCAACATATTCAGGCAAGTGAGGCTGAAGTTCATCCAAAGAGCTGTGAGGTTCCTAATTATCCCTATTTTAAAGATGCAGGGACTGAGCCCAGGGAGGCTGAGAAGGTTCCCCAAGTTCACAAACAAATGAATGAAGGAACTTTTGCAAATGGAGTCTATGAACTAGTCCCATCAGATCCTTCCTCACACGTGGAAATGACTGTGTGCACTGAAAAGAGTGTCACCTGAGGAAGTCGGGTGCCCGCAGGATCATGTTCTGGAAGTCTTCCAGGGACAGCCGCCCATCATGGTCTCCATCGGCCTCATCCAGCACCTTCTCGCACACCAGGGTCACCTCTTCAGAGCTCAGCTCCCCTCGTGTCAGCTTGGTCACCGTCTGCTCCAGGTCCCACATACAGATGTAGTCATCGTTGTTAAAGTCTGTGAAGTAGTATGGATGGGAACATGGGGTGGCAGACAGCAAGTGGCAAGCAGGCTGGGCCGGCATGGGCATATCTTGTCTCCATGTTACAGAGGAGGAAACTGAGGCACCAGAGGGAACCTAAGACCCTCAGAGAAAAACTGGGTCTCGCTCTGAATTGGGCATGGACAAGTTCATTTGTTCATACATTCTACAGTATGTATTGAGTACCTACTATATGCCAGGTAACATGATAACTTTTTCATTCATTCATTCACTCAACATTTATTTATTGAGCACTTATTATGTACCAGGCAACATGAACTCTGTTTTTAATTCATTCATTCAACAAGTATTTATTGAGCACTATGTGGCAGGTACAGGAGGCAGACGGTGAACCAAACAGACACTGTTGCTGCCCTGGGTCTCCTCAGAGAAAAATCAATAAGAAGTAAATAGATCAATGGACAAGAAATTAAGCAGCATTATTCCATGCTAGGAGAGAAATCAAATGGGGAGTGGAGAATGACTGAGGGAGGGGTGGGGGCTACTTTTGACCAAGACTTTAAGATAAGAAGGAGCCAGGAGAAAGGTATTCTGGGAAGAGGATACAGCAGAGGCAAAGGCTGGGAGATAGAGTTTGGAGTGTTGGAGGAAGAGTGAGACCAGTGTGTCTGGAACAGAGTGAGCAAGGAGATGAGGTCAGGAGGTATGGGGTGAGTGGAAGACAAAACAGAGCTGGGCCTTGAAGCACTTGGGGAGACACTGTGACAAAGGGCAGCTCCTGATCCTGGAGCTGGGCTTGTTTCTACTCCCCACCACACAGCCCCTACCCTGGACCCTGCACGCACCATAGATTTTAAAAGCATAGTAGGCTTTGAGGTCACGGGGAGCCATTTCACTCATCACTGAAAACATGTCCAGGAAGTTGTCCAGGGTCATGTGGCCATCCCCATCCTCAGAGAAGACCTGGGCAATCCTTTGACGGAACGGGTTGTCCTGGGGACAGGAAGCAGGGCAGCCATCACTGACTAGGGTCTCAGGCTCCACATGGTCTCATTCTCAGCATCCACCTTCTTGGGAACCCCCGAGTACCCCCCACCAAGACTCCCTCCCTCTCATGGTCCCTAGAAAGGACTTCAGGCACTTCCACACTCTGTTCCTATGCTCTGGGTGGTGGTGTCTCTACTTCCAGCTACAGAGGCAGCCACGTGGCCCTGGTAAGGACAATCAGAGATTTCCATTCACCTGGCAACTGTGATTGGCTCTGTGATAGGCATGTGACAAAGTGGCCAACCAGAGGCTGCCCTAGGATGTTTTTTAAAAAATTGGGGTGACGGGATCTGCTTTCTGCTGGTTACAGAGCTGACAGGAGGAAACCTGGGCACTGGGCGGTTCCCTGTACTATCTCAAGAAGAAGGGCTGATTCAGACTGACGCCTCGTCCTGGGAGGATCTGAGAGCTGGAAGGAGATTCCGAAGCCCATCCTCAGAGACCCTGGTTCCTGCTGTACCTGATGCTAGTCCTGCGCCTGGATTTTTTTGCTCATGTGATCTAATCCATTCTGTCCCTTTTGAATAAGGTTTTTGTCCCAGTCATCTCTGTGCACAGTCACTCACTCCACAAGTCCCCTTCAGAGGCACAAACCATGTGTTGCATATCCAGCTAAGAGGAACCTGTATTTAGCTGCTCTTACTATGAAAAGAACTAACATTCCCTAAGTGCCTGCCATGCAACAAGCCTTGTGTTAAGCCCTTGCCTGCTTTATCCTATCTCATCCTCCCAACAAGCCAGGATTTGAATCCTGTCTCTGTCACGTCCTGGCTGTGTAGCCATGAACAAGTGTCTTAACCTCTCTGAACTTCAATTTTCTCATCCATAAAATGGAAATAATTGCAGCACTCACCTCATAGGAATGCAGCAAGGAACAATGCTCTATTTTCCCCTGCCCTCCCCAATGCCTCGGCATACCTTCAGCTCGGGCATGCTGCTGATGAGCTCATAAGGCACCTTCACATCAGGGTAGCTGGTATAGTCAAGGGGGACAAGCTGGGGAGCCAGGTCCTGATAGCGATAGAAGAGCCTGGTACAGGGATAGAAACACCGGGAAGGGTTGGGAGATGATGTGAGGGAGTGGACTTGACCCATTCTCTCTCACTCGCAGGTGCTCACTCCATACTGAAAGATGCTGGGTCCTAAGAGCCATCAGCCCTAGGCACAGTCTTCAGGCACACAGGCACTTCTCTATCCCTGGGGTCACAGCCAAGAGGGCCCCAGAGCTCAGGGGAAAGCAGGCCAGGGAGGAGGAAGGACTTTCTGAAGGAGGAGGCATTGGTGCTGGGCTTTGAAGCATGAATAGAAGCTCACCAGGTAGATTGGGTTGGCAGACGAGTGAGTACTTAAGGCGAGGTCATTTTACAATAAGCATTTTGAGAATCTGAGCCAACCTATGAATCTCTGGACATCATCACGTTATTGGCAAAACTATGCCTCTAAAGATCCCCATCTTCATTCTTTCCTTCTCTCCCTTATGAGAAGCAGGCTTCCCTCAATGGGGCAGAGCAAAGACAAAGGCTATTATTCATTTTTTTGAAACAGTGACTAAAATGCATTTTGGAAAACACCAAATGTCTACACACTACCTAGTCTGGGAGGCCAGCTCTCCACTCTGATGACCTCACCTGGGGATGTCGTACCGTCATTGGAGCATGCTGAGCGGCAGCCTTGTAGAGACCATCCTTGATGAGTTAGAGGTCCCCAAGCTTGTAGAGACTGTCTCAGAAGGGGACAGGAGCCCCTGGGCCATATGCTGACTAGGAACTTAAGGAGGGAGTATCCAGAATTTAGTCATGACCACCCAGTTCCTTATTTGAGTACCCTCTGGGAACAACCTGAGTTTGAGTTTCTGTATGGACTTGAGCAAGTCCCTCTTCCCCTCTGAGCCTCAGTCAGTCAGTCTAACAGGTGAGAAGCTTGGGACAGACCAAGTGTCAGCCCTCAAATTCCTTGGGACTTGACCCATCTAAAAAGCCAGAGTCAGCCTCCCCTGTGCAAGCCTCAGTTTCCCCATTAGTAATTTGATCATCATGGCCAGGGTGACCCTGCCAACTGTCCTCACCCAGACAATGGGGCTCACTCATGAAAGGTGTGCCCATCAATAATGGATGTCCTATGCCCACACAATTGGACCCTTGGCCTCAATCACTCTGCAGCCAAACCTTGGCCAGCTTAGGTTTCACAGCTCCAAGTTCCTGGGTCAGGGCCTCTGGACAATGGCACCATGGGCCGAGCGATGATGCCGGATACCCATCTATGCCTGTCTCACTCACGCCAGGGACTTGCAGCTGCCTCAGGGTGCCTCACCATACCCTCACCTTGATGCCATCCCCATAGCCCAGAGAGGGCTGTGGACTCTGCCTCTGGACTCCCAGCCTCCAGTCCCAACCTCTTCACATTGGCCTCAGGGAGGACTTTCTAACATGCTGATTTGTCTCTTCTCTGCTCACACACTCTCCATGGCTCCCTGCCACCCTCAGGAGAAAGTTCAAGCTTGTCACATTAAAGGCATGACAATAAGACAAAATACGACTTCTCAACCTCCCCACCTCTGCTCCATCTACTGAAAATGAGCACTCTGCCGTGAATCATTGAGTCTTGTCAAACTGCAAACATCCCCCAGCAATGTATAGAAAGTTGTTTCCAGGTCTTCCTCCCTTCCTCCCCAGACTGACCTCATGATCTCCTTCCTTGTGAAGAAGGTGCAGTCCTGCGGAGAGAGATGCTGGCTTGGCCCAGACCTTGCCCAGGGGGCCTCCTCCTCTCCCCACCACCCCATGCTCATCTCTGCTGATGCTGCACACAGGAACCCTTGCTGACTGCACACCCGGGACCAAGGGATGCTGTTCCCATTCCTCAGGCCAGGAATCCAAGGTTGCCAAACCCACTAAGGACCCTGCCCATCCCTCCTACCTGATATGCTTCCAACTGCTCATGAGTGAAGACTGTTTGCTTGTTGCCCATGGTGAAGGCCACCACCAGGAACAGGCTCCAGAAGCCCCCAGTCTCCCCAGGGCCATGCGGTTGCCAGGCTGCCACACATCAGTGTCTGGGAAAATCTCCCTGCCCTGGCTGTCACCCGCCCACCCGCTCCATCACCCCCAGCCTGGGTGAGACTCAAGTTACAGCCAAGCTCTTTGGACAACAGCCTGAATATGTCCATGGCCACCAGGGCAAGGAGAAGGGCTGTGGGAGGTCACAGAGCCTCAGACCACATCTGCCATCACCGGGTGAGCCTATGAAGAAAGAATACCTTTGAGAGACAGGCAGGGTGGTGGAGAGGCTGCAAGCACACTCCAACTCAAATACCAATTCTCCACCCATGAGCTGTGCTGCTTCAGGCAAGTCACCTGACCTCTCTGAGCCTTGTTTTATAAGATGGAAATTACTTTAGTACCTACCACATAGAGCTGTTTTGAAGATCTAATAATCATCAACAGGCATAAGTTTCAGTAAACAAGGTGAATAAGCTCTAAGATCTGCTGCACAACATTGTACAACATTAATGTATTGTACATTTAAATTTTTCTTAAGAGGATAGGTCTCATGTTAAGTGTTCTTACCACAAAAACAATAAATAAATAAAATAAATAAAAACATGCAACTATCATGTGATCCAGCACTTGCACTCTTGAGCAGGCCAGAGAAATGAAAACTTATGTTCACACAAAAAGCTATAATGGATGTCTTATGGAAAACACCCCATATGTCCTCTCCCCTTAGAATATAAGCTATAAATGGGGCAATATAAACTCAAATGGACAAAAATTCATTCAGGGTGGGGCCCAAAAATCTTAGTTGTTTCAATAGTTTGTGGCCCTCCAAAGCTCCACCCTCCCTGACAAAATCTTATTCATCAGCATTTAACTTCTCTCATTAAATTAAAATTAAGTTAAAGTGTTTTTAGGGGGTGATAATGAGAAAAAAGGTTGAGAAATACTGTCTTAAAGGTATTTACACACATTTACAATGGACAGTTTCATAGTGTGGTGACAAAAGCAAGTATGGAACACTTAGCCTTGATTGGATCACAATTGTGCCTCAGTTTCCCTACCTACAAAATCAGGATGGTTTATGTAATAGGGAGCCTGTAAGAGTAAATTAGATGAACCCTGGCTAGTTTGGCTCAGAGGTTAGAGCGTGGGCCTGTGGACCAGAGAGTCCCGGATTCGGTTTCCGCTAAGGGCACCTACCTCGATTGCAGTTCGCCTGGCCCCGGTTGGGGTTGTGTGGGTGGCAGCCAGTCGACATGTTTCTCTCACATTGATGGTTTTCTCTCTCTTCCTCCCTCTCTCCTTCCTGCTCTATCTGAAGATAAATGCAAGTGTCCTCGGATGAGGATAAAACAAAATAAAAATAAAGTACAAGTTTCTTTTAAAAAAAAGAGTAAATGAGATGATTCATATAAATTCATACAAAGTATTAACTGTTGTTATCATTGTCCCCATTTTATTAGGAAAGGGAAGAACAGAGACGTCAAGACCCTTGCTCCAGGGCACACAACCTTGGAAGTGCCAGAGACCAGCTCCAGTTGAGTGTTTCCTGTCCCTCTCTGAGGAGCTGATTCTGTCAAGGACAGCCCCAAACGGAAACTGGCACAGACTGGCAGCCCCCATCCTTCTCTTTGGGCACACATCCAATTCTGGAATGCCAAAGGGTGAGCCTCTGGCTGGAGAACTGGGTAGTCACTTGCTGCCCCCCGCAGGCAGAACTGGGAAATTCAAGCACCGAGACATCCTTTGTCCAGAGTCGTCTAGATTTGGGTATGCTTGCTTTTTCTCTCTCTCCTTCTTCCCCTACAATTTGGACAAACTAAAATGCATATTACCCATTGAACCCTCAAAATATGGCAAGAAAATAAAACAAGACATCCAAATGCACGCAGAACACTAAAAAAAGACGTTGGGTTTTTAAGAAATGCGGTTTGTCAAGTTAGCTTTACTTGTGGGGAAACCAAGAGCAAAAAAACCGGAAGTGAGTGCCAAAGCCGGAAGTGTGTCGAGACCAGATGAGAAGGAGGCGGTAGAGCCTGACTCTCCAGGACTAGCCGGTCACCCGGAAGTGTGGCGGAGTCAGATACCGAAGGCGCATGAACACCGCTTAGCTCGGCCAATGAAGACGGAGTGAGGCGGAAGTTGGGCCGCACACAGCGTTCTCAAACAGGAAGTGTGGCTGTTTGTTTCTGAACTGCGGCCAGGCGCCATGGCGGCCTACGAGCAGGTCCAGAAGGGGCCCTTGAAGCTGAAAGGCGTCGCAGAGCTCGGCGTGACCAAGAGGTGAGTCCCAAGAGCCGGCGGGAACCCATCTTTTGCCCCCTTAAGCCACTTTCTGAGACCCTGGGCTCTTGCTCTTTTACCCGACCTTACCCCGCTTCCATCCCCAATCCGGACTCCCTTCCCAGGAAGAAGAAGAAGAAGGACAAAGACAAGGCAAAACTCCTGGAAGCCATGGGAACGAGCAAAAAGAACGAGGAGGAGAAGAGGCGCGGCCTGGACAAGCGGACCCCGGCCCAGGCGGCCTTCGAGAAGATGCAGGAGAAGCGGGTGAGTAGGCTGGGGATGCCCCGCTCCGTGGGCCCGGGTTTCTCGGAGTGGGTGCTTAGGAAGGGCCAGGAGACCAGAAACCCAGACAGCCCCAGGACGCTTGGAGGAGGGCGAGCAGAGAGGACCTTAATTCCGGGGAGGGGATGCTTTGTGAGAAGAACAACCCACTACTTGGGGAGCTCTGAGGACAGGAAGCCCCTCAGGCCCCGGTGGACGGCAGATGGAAGAGCTAGAGCTGGAGACCCGGGTTTGGATTCCAGTGCTGTCCCTCATTTGCCCCGTGACAGGGGGCAAGTAACTCATCTTCTCCCCCTGCCTCATTTTTCTCATCTGTAGGGGTCAGGATAGTAATTTTTTAAAAAGAGGAATTAGACTTTTAAAATGCAAGTATAGCATTTGTTACTAGGTCTGGTATAAGGTCAACGCTCAGTTGATGTTAGTTCTTGATATTAAATGGCTGTACTCCAAGTCACCATAAAGTCTGTTTCCATGACTTGTTGGCAGATTCAATTATGTTTTTTTAAGGCTCTGTTAAGGTGTTTATTTTAATGTTAAACACTTAATAAATGTGGGCAGTTGGGGACAGGAGGAATCAGCCTTAGATAGATAAGCTTGGCCCTTACACTGGGCGGGGGGAGGGAGTAATAGGTCTATTTTAGTGGTTCTCAACTGAGGGCCATTTTGTCCCCCTACTTACATTCCCAAGAAGTCATTTGGCAATGTTTGGAGACATTTTTGTTTGTCATATAACTCAGGCTGGGTGCTCCTGGCATCTAGTGGGGTGGAGGCCAGGGATGCTGCTGTGTATCCTACAGTGCTTGAGACAGCGCATCCTACAGGAAAGAATGATCTAATCCAAAATGTCAACGGTGTCCAGGCTGAGAAACTAATGCTGGTCTGGGTGATATTAGGGGAAAGTTTACTCATTGCTCCTACACCTAATTCAGTCATCAAAAAAAAGGGGGGGGGGGGGCGAGATGCACTGACTTTGGCAAAATAGACCTGGGTTCTACTCTGTCTCTACCGTTTGTTGGTGGTGTAACTCTGGGCAAGTGGGCTAACCTTCCATGCCTCAGTTTCTTCATCTGTAAAGTGGAGCTGAAGTCCCTACCTCACTGTTTTGTGGTGAGGATTTAACAAGTGAATGTACTTAAGTCCCTTCCCTAAGGTTATAGTCAGGAGCAGGGCTGAACTGTTATTACTGAATCAGGGGTGGGGTAGGGAAGAGGCTAATGCAACCTACAAGGTCAGGCAGTAATAGTGGAAGCTATGGAAGGTGTTGGGTTTGGGATAGATTGGGTGTGGGCCAGGAAAAAGAATCAAGGATGACCAAGATTTTTTAGCAGGAGAAGCTGGGTGAATGAATGCACCGGTTACTAAGATAGGAAGGACTGCTGGTAAGGCACATTTCTAAAGGAAGGTATCAAGATCTCGGATTTTAGGAAAGTCAGATTTGAGGTGCCTGTTAGAAATTCAAGTGGAGAATTCTCGTGGACAGTTTGCCATCTGAATCTGCAGTTTGATGGAGAGGTCTGGGCCCCAGATAAACATTTGAAATTGCTGTGGGATTGGATGAACTCCTCTGAGGAGGGACAGTGACAGAAGAGGTCTGAGGTCTGACATCTGGAGATTAGAGGGTGGCAGAGAAGAAATAGCAAAGGAGCATGGGAAGGAGGAATAACAGGTGAGAGTGTGTTTTGGAGCTGAGTGGGAAAGTGTTTTGAGGAGGAGGAAGTGAGTGATCAACTAAGTCATATGCTGCCAAGAGGTCTCATGAGGTGCGCATGGAGAGCCCTTAGTTCACATTTGGAATGAGGAGGAAGAAAGACTGATTAAACATGATATTGTATGTTAACTATAATTAAAAATAAATGTAAAAAGAAAGGTAGATTAGAATCGATCCAAGAGAAGGTGGGGAAAGGCAGAGATGGAGACAAGGAATAGAAATGGCTCTTGGGAGATTTACTGTCAAGGGGAATAGAAAAATGGGCCTGTAACTGAAGGTGGTGGAAGGTCAAGAGGAAATTTTTGTTGTTGGCATTTAAAACGGGAACTACTGTAGCCGTGTTTTGTTTTGTTTTTTGACCCAGGAGAAAGGTGAGGTGACCCAGGAGAGAGAGGTGAGGTGGATGAGACACAAGGGGGAGGTATGGGCAAAGCTAGGTACAGTTGGGCAATGCAGACTCCCTCATGGAAGGTGTTTGAGGAGTGCAGGGAGCATGAAGGCTGGATAGCTCCCGAGTGTCAGGCCCTTGAGGTGGGCCCCCGCATGTTGGAACGGGTCAGGGCTTGGTATCTCCAGGTTCATTACCAGCTGTGCACTCTGGTTCTTATTTTCTTTTCTTTTTAATTCTCGCCCGAGGATATTTTTCTATTTATCTTCAGATAGAGAGAGGGGGAGACAGGGAGAGGGACACATCAACTGGTTGCCTCCCGCCTGACCCGACCAGGTCCGGGGATGAACCACAACCAAAGTACATGCCCTTGGCCGGAATCGAACCCAGAATTCATTGGTCCACGGGCCAATGCTCTACTGCTGAGCCAAACTGGCCAGGGCAGTTCTTATTTTCTCTGTGTGTGAAGTAGAGATGATGACAGCACCCAAGACACCCTGTAAACTTGGTGCATGGAGTCAGGAGAGAGGAGGCAGAACCTTGCCAAGGGCCTGGGATTGGTGACAGCTGCTAAAGTCAGTCTGGCCTCAGTGAGGAGACACAGGCCGCATGTGGGCTCACAGCTGCAAGAAGAAAGGCAGGGATGGACAGGGCACACACTTCAGAGGGAGGGTCAGCGATTTGGAACTGTCTTGAGGCAGAGGGAGATGAAGCAGCAAAGGAGAAGAAGAGGGAGAGGGAGCAACAGCCAGATGGCAGCTGACAGTATTATCTCATGGGTCTGGGTAGACTGGGCTTAGCTGTGGTTCTGCTGACCTTGCTTAGAGTTTGTTGCAGTCAGATGGCAGTTGAGGCTGGAGGCCCAGCTGGGCTGGAACATCCAAGTTGGCTTTGCCATCACATGCCCATTGCTTCTGTGCCCTTTCCTTGGCTTCTACTCCAACCCCCCCATGTCATTTCATATGACATGTCCTTTCTTTCTAGTGAAGTCATCAGACTTCTTGCAGGATAGCTGGCTTCCAAGGGTACAAAGCAAAACATGCTGGGTCTTCTTATGGCTTCTGACTAGTACTGACACTACATTCTTTTAAGTAAAGTGAGTCATGGGACCAGTCCAGAATCAGTGCAGTCAGACAGCTGCACAAAGCCATGAATACCAGGCAGCGCAGTTTCTGGATGTATAGGGGGAGGGGTGGGCGACCAAAGTGAGTTGGCCACAGTCACCTAGCTAGTAAGTATAGAACCTGGTGCAGCTCCAGGTCTGTCTGGCTCTGCATCCCACTCTCAACTCTTACCAGGTACCACTGGGTATCGGGAGTGGTGGGGCAGGTCATAGTCGTGCTGGATACATAATCTAGAATCACTCATGAAGGTGATCTGGATCTTGTAGCTCTCCTGGCACAGTGAGCATCAAGATGGATATCATCGCTCAAGCACCTACTACTATGTGTCAGGCCCTTTCCTCATTTCTCATCCTTCCTCAAACCCCATCTGGGACTTTTTTTAAATGGGAATTCTGGCAGTTGCCCAAGGAAGCAGGAAGCACTTGTACAGCTTCCAGCAGAGTCTACCCAAGTCAATGCTAGTACATTTCCTGCCACACAGGCCAAATGCCAGCTGACCTGGATTTCTAGTGGGGTGTACTGTAGCCACGTGTTCCTGTCGGACCAGCCTGAGTGGAATTGAGGGACCTGAGATCCCCAGTTGTTTTAGGTTTGAGAGCCAGGCCAGCCAGGGCTCCCATCTTCCATCCTGTGCTGGCCTGGGCTATGTAGAGCACCTGACTCACCTGCATTTCTCTCCTCTCTTCAGCAAATGGAAAGGATCCTGAAAAAAGCCTCCAGAACCCACAAGCAAAGAGTGGAGGTAAGTCAGCATGTCCAGTGGGGGGAGGCTGAGCCAGTGGAGGTAGGTCCCAGCTGGGCCCAGAGGCTTGGAGCCAGCCAGGCAAAGGAGTCACTGGAGTGTCAGTGGGGAGGGGGTTTACCCAAACTCCCTGAGGTCATTGAGGGGAGAGGCCGGGGTTCAGGTGGCTATAAGGCTTGGTAGGATGGTTTGAGAGGAGGGGGCTCACTGAGGGGAGACAGGATATGGAGAAGTGGGGGTGGATGGTGCCATGTGTCCCTAATTCCCTGCTTGGTGCTGTGATGACATGGGCTTTTTCTTTGGCTTCCCCAGGACTTCAACAGACATCTGGATACACTCACAGAGCACTATGACATTCCCAAAGTCAGCTGGACGAAATAGCCTCCCCGCCCAGAGTATGGAGTGGCACCGAGGGGAAACAAAAGGCCAAGTTGGGGTTATGTTTGGTGCCTTTGGTATTTTCTAGAAACATTCTTTTATACACAGCCTGCATCTTCTGCTGAAACTTTGCTTTTCAAAGCAGTGTGCTCTCATTCTGGAACTTGATTAAAGTAAGATTAACTTTTTACTTTATTTCAGTTTCTCAGTAGCACACTGAAGATGAACCTTTTTAGTTTGGACTGGAAATTATTGAGAGTTTATCCAGAGATTAAGGTTATTTCTGTGTAAGTGCTGTGGAAGTGTTTTTATACCCAAGCTGCATCTAACTCATTTTGACAGCCAGCCAGCTATTTTTGCCTGGATGAAACTGACTCCAAAGGAGAAGAAGCTGCAACATGCAGACCCCATGGGGCCCTACATGGGCTGCCCTTCCAAGCTCCCTCTAGCTTGGGGCCTATGCTATTCCATCCAGAGCTTGGGGGAGCCACTTGCAGCTTTGTAGCTGTCTCAGCCATCTGGCCAGGGAGAATAACCACCCAAGACAAGGATGGAATGAACACCTTTCTCCTTTCTGAGCTGAGCTGGTGGCTGGCATGCAGCCTGTTTGCCCAGTCTCCCCATTCCAGGCATGTCAAGTGGGTGTTGCCAGGCAGACATTGCCAGTCAAGCACCACATTCTTTGTAATGGAACCCAGACACTGCCTGCCTCACTGCCCTCACCCCTGGGCTCCAGGCATCCTCCAGTGTTTATTCAGAGTTGGCACATACATGGAACCTGTTTGGCATTCCTGGCCTAAGGACACCTCAGGGTAATGGGACCAGGGCAGAGCCCCAGCACAGAGAAACATGGGTGCAGTCTAAGGGGGAGGACCCAGGTTCCAGTGCTGCACAGCCTTGGTCTTTGAGGGCCTGTGTGTCCCCAGCACATGAGGATCAGACTGTATATGCTACTGGGAAAAACAATCTCTGTTGACATAGATCTGAAAAAACAAATTGAGAAGAGAAAAATCTAAATGGGTTTGGGGCTGTCATGTGTGAACTACAGAATAAAGCCAACTAGTTATTAAATATAAGTCTGAGTGTTTCACTTACAGGCTGTTTATCACTAGATACTGTGTTTATCACTAGAAACTCTCCCTTTGGGATTTATTGCACATGAAGGATGTGTGCTGCAAAACAACTACTTGCCCTCAGTTTGAAGATGTGTTTTCACCTGTGGTTCTCACAACCCACATAAGAGAGGTGACATCCTTTCATTACCACTGGCTACTTTGGGCAGCCTTCCCTATTACCTGGTAGAAAGGCACCTGTAGGTCTTTTTTTATCCACAAGCCAGTGGTTGGGGTCTGAGCATGATGTGCTGTGAAAAGTCAGTACGTGGAAGATAAACATTCCAATTCTCCCTGCCTAACAAACTGCTCCAAAATGGAGTGGCTTAACACCACAGGATTTCTCTCTCCCAATTCTGTTGGTTGGGTGTGCTCAGTGGTTCTGTTCCATGTGGTATAGTTTAGTTCCACCGCATAGCTGTGTTGATTTGCCTGGAGCCAGAAAGTCCAAGGTGGTATCTTATCCTCGAGATTTCTCTGCACATGAGCGATTTCATTGGCCAATACAAGTCACATCATCCAGTCTGGGAGGGAACTACTCAAAGGCCTGAACACCAGGAGACATGGTTCATTGGTGGCCATCACAGTCTTTCATAATGGCTCTCAAATTCTGCTGAATGTTAGACATTAAAAACCAGTTTGGGGCGGTTTGGCTCAACAGTTAGAGCGTCAGCCTGCGGACCAGAGAGTTCCAGGTTCGGGTCCCATTAAAGGCACGTACCTCGGAGCTCCCCAGATGACCCTAATAGGCAGCAAATTTTGAGAAACCCTGATTTACCACAATAAATGGTGTTTTTTTCCTGAGATGTTGCAGAAGCTAAATCTGGTTTATACATTAAAATATAAATGCCAAGGATGAAATTCAGATGTGACTCAAATTCCTCCACATAAGGAGAAAAGATTACAAGTAATTATGTGAAGAGTGTTTACTGTGAGTTCTCTTGGCACTTGGGAGTCTGTTTCCTCAAAAGATGTTTTTCCTCCCAGCCCCTGTGATACTGTATTTAAACATCTAAAACTCCCAGAGCAAACCTGAAAGGAAATGTACCATAATGAGAGAAGTTACCTCTGGCTGGTTTTTCTTTTTGCATAACTTTCGGCATTTCCTCAGTTGTTTTTGTATGTGTTTGTTTTTCAGTGTGACATATAGTTCTGTAGTTTAAAAAAGACATGTTTTTCTAACACTGGTAAAGTATGAAGCTAGGGTTTCTTATAAGAACATTGTCAAAAAGCCTCTCTGGGCAGCTTTGTGCAAGAATGCTTCCAGACCAGGATTTACTTAGCAGTCCTCAAATATTCCAGTGTTCTCTGGATTTTCCTGCACTTATATCTCTATTCTAAGCAGAGGATATATTGCAAAAGCCATCTTTCAAAACTTCAGAGATAGGAGGAGAAGGAATGATCAAAAGTGAGAGGCAGGCACCCTGGCCGGTAGTTCAGTTGGTTGGAGCATGGACCCATAACCAAAAGGTTGTAGGTTCGATTCCTGGTCAAAGCCCATACCTAGGTTGCAGGTTTGATCCCAAGGTCGAGTTGGCAACTGATCGATGTTTCTCTCACACCGATTTTTCTCTCACACCGATTTCCTCTCTAAAAACCAATAAAAACATCTTGGGGTGAGGATTTTTAAAAAGTGAGAGGCATTTTGTCGAATGCTTTTTCAGCATCTACTGATAAGCTCAGCAATGTGGGAATAGAGGCATCATATCTCGACATAATAAAGGCCATATATGAAAGACCTACAACCAACATCATACTCAATGGGCAAAAACTAAAAGCATTTCCTTCAAGAAGAGGAACAAGACAGGAATGCTTACTTTCACCACTCTTATTTAACATAGTACTGGAAGTCTTAGCCACAGCAATCAGACATGAAGAAAAAATAAATGGGATCCAAATTGGAAAGGAGGAAGCGAAACTGTCATTATTTGCAGATGACATGATATTATACATAGAAAACCCTAAAGACTCCATCAAAAATCTACTAGACTTAAATGAATCTGGCAAAGTAGCAGGATACAAAATTAACGTCAAGAAATCGATGGCATTCTTATACACCAATGATGAAGTCACAGAAAGAGAAACTAAACAATCCCATTTACCATCATGGCAAAAAAGTTAAGATACCTAGTAATAAACTTAACCAAAGAAGTAAAGGACCTATTTGCAGAAAACTACAGGACATTCAAAAAAGAAATAGAGGAAGATATAAAAAAGTGGAAGCACATACCTTGTTCATGGATGGGAAGAATTAACATCATTAAAATGTCCATACTACCCAGTACAATCTATAGATTCAATGCAATCCCCTTTAAAATACCAACAACATATTTCACAGAACTAGAACAAATACTCCAAAAGTTTATATGAAACCAAAAAGGACCCCGAATAGCCACAGCAAGCTTGAAAAAGAAGAATAAAGTAGGAGAGATCATAATACCAGATATCAGGTTTAAACTTCAAAGCCACTGTAATTAGAACAGCCTGGTACTGGCATAAGAACAGACCTATAGATCAATGGAACAGAACAGAGAACTCAGAAATTGACCCAAGACATTATGCTCAATTAATATTTGACAAAGGTGGTAAGAGCATACAATAAAGACAATCTTTTTGTGTGTGTGTGTGGTACGTGCCCCTAGTGGGAACCAAACTCAGGACTCTCTGGTCCGCAGGTCGACGCTCAACCGCTGAGCCAAACTGGCCAGGCAAACTGGCCAGGGAGAGAGAGAGAGAGAACATCAATGGGAAAGAGAAATATCAATAGGCTGCCTCCTGCATGCTCTCCACTGAGGATCAAGCCTGCAACCTGGGAATCAAACTCGTGACCTCTTGTTGCATGGTTCATGAGATGATGCTCAACCAATTAAGCCACACTACCCAGGGCTGCCTCTCCTTTTTTTTTTTAATCCTCACCTGAGGACATTTTCCCTTTTTTTTTTTTTTTTTGTTCAGATAGAGTGGGGGGGAGGGAGGGGGGGAGGGGAGAGAGAGAGAGAGAGAGAGAGAGAGAGAGAGAGAGAGAGAGACATCGACGTGAAAGGGACACATAGAGTGGCTGCCACCCGCACGACCAACCAGGGCCAGGGACAAACTGCAACCGAGGTACGCGCCCTAAGCGGGAACCCGACCCGGGTGTCTCTGGACCGCAGGCCGAGGTGCTAACCGCTGAGTCAAACCGGCCAGGGCGGTAGTGACTGTTGATTCGGCTTGACTGCCATTCAGAGTTTGCTTTCTTTCCAAGTATCCACCACCTTACCCCTCTCCATTAAAGTGTATCACAATTGGTGACTGCATATTTATTTGTTTCCTAGACTCCCCCACCAGAATAGGAGTTACATAGGGTTGGGCCCCAGCTGGATCCATCAGGGGGATTTCTCACCTAACAACCCACAGGACGGAGTTTCCAGCGGCCAAGTCTTCGTCTGCAGCTAGAGGGTGCCCAGTATCGGTCGGCTCCTCCCGGCCCCGCCCCTCTAGTGCTTACTTCCGGGATGCTTTACGTGGGAGCGGGAAATACGGTCGCATTGGCCGTACTGCGCTTGCGCACACTGCGCTGTTTGGCTGTGCATTCTTGGTAGCTCCTCCCCCGACCGGACATAACGGTCCGCGCGCTGCTTGCCCGGACCGGAAGTGGAGTGGAACCGTCGTAAGGAGCGCCTGGCCTTACTCAACGCCCGGCAGTTCCTGCCGTCGCCGCCGCCCTCGGCCACTGCCGAGGCTTCCCGCAGCCGCCATGTCCGCCAGTGCCGTCTACGTGTTGGACCTGAAGGGCAAGGTACGGAGGGCTCCCCACCCTCCCCGTTGCCATGCAACCGGCGAGTACCTAGCTTATGGGGATCCACCCTGTTGCTGGGTAACCGGCGGGACCCACCCTGGTTCTAAGCAAAGAAACCTATAGGTCTTGTCCTGTTGCTAGGTAACCAATCTGCCGGACCCCTCTTTCCCTGTGGGCAGGGGCTCAGGCCTCCGTGCGGGCCGCGGGGAGGGTGAGCCGCCGCCGGCATTAGAACCTGGCCTAGAGCCGAGCACCTGCGTGACCCTGGGCTGGAGGTGACGAGGTGTGTCGGGGCCGGTCTGCCCTCGGGCCAGGCCCGCCTTCTGGGAGTCTCGCACCTTCTGTTCTCCAGGCGTTTTCTCTGTGCCAGTCTCTGTACGAATTTATTAACGTTCGTTGTGACATTAAGTTACAAAGGTTAGGTGAGGTGGGTGGCGGGAGAACCATTTTACAGAAGGAAGACGCTGAGGCACGGAACGTTTCAACAAGCCACCCAAGGTCACACTGGGTACAGAGAAGTGGCAGGTTTAGGAGTTGAACCCAGAATTATTTGTTCATTTAGCTGATAATTTCAGGAGCACCTCCTAGATGCCAGGTAGGGTTTTAAGCCTTGGGCCACTTTGGGTGAGCAAAATCAGAGTCAAATGCTGTCCTTCTGGAGCTTACAGTCAAAAAGCACAAATAAATGTAAATGCATTAGTGTTACAGTGAAGATATGATAGGGAGACGACCTCAGGGGACTGTCCGGGAGGGCTTCCTGGAGGGAATGACAAATCCAGCTGAGACATGAAGGAGGAATTGGACATAACTAGTATCCAGGTGCCTTTCCTAGGGGTATCTGAGAAAGCTGCTTAAGGGAGAGGGCTCTTGAATCCTAGAAGTGGTCTGCTGTCTTCCCTTTAGTCCATCCTGCTGGATGCAAAGCAACTATCTGGCCTCTTGTATCTGGCAGGAGCAAGAACAGGTCCAGCAACATTAAACTTGAAGCCACATTGATCAGTGAGAGAACCTTGGGTGTCCAGCCTAGGTGGGGCAGGCAGGAGTTAGAAGCAGGGGTAAGTGAAGTTGAAGTGGCTGCTGCTTCCTGCCCCATTCCCCACCCCAGCACTTTCCCAGAGTTCCATGAATGGGTTGCCTGCCTTTGATACTACCCAGTGATTCCCAGTGCAGGACTGCTTAGAGACAAGGAAAGACACAGGGCACGCCAAGGCTAGATGGTACTAGGTGGGTCCCTAAGTCCTGGTAGCATATGTTCTTGCTTCCACCTTGGCCGCTGTGTCCCCAGAGGTCCCATAGGCTGCCTGTCACAGCTCACTTGTTCCTTCAGCAAACATTTCAGCAGCACCTAACATGCACCAAGCCCTGTGCTCACCATCTCACCGTGACTGTAGAGTTAGAGCTGAGGTCAAAACTCATCTCTGCTGCTCAGTGGTGTGACCTTGGGCAAGTGATTTCACTGCTCTGGGCCCACAGTCCAGACTAGTCCCCATGGGCCTGGAGATCTGGCAGGGGAAACACAGATCCAGACGGTCAGATTCAGTTACCTCTAAGGGCATGGACAAGCCTCAGGTAATGCAATTACCTAACCTCAGTTTTGGCTGGAGAGGTGGTTAGGGTGCTTCCAGGAAGAGCTAGAAAGGTGACCAGGTTGCAGTCAGGTGGACAAGAAGGTGTTGCAGTGAGCTCTAATGGTGAGGAGCAGCCAAAAGTTTTAATGCTGGAGTATGGAGTTTGGCATGAGGAGGGCCGTGGGTATTGATGATATACAGACAGAAAAGAAGGCTAGAGGGGACCATTTTGATCTCAGGAAGGAGGATCCACCACGAGGAGATTATAGCCCAGGAGAAGCATGGTCAGTTCTGCCTTGCAGGAAGCTTTTGAGGCAGCCATTGGCTTCCCTCCCATCCTCAGCAGCCATTATGTCATTTATTATTGCACTCCCCACAGACTTCGTGTTTTGAAAAGTTTGCCTCCTGCGCAGACTGCATTTAATCCAAAATAAGGTTATGGCACATCAAGAAATTTACAATCACACATCTGTCTGCCAGCCAGAGCCTCTGATCACCAAGGAAACCATCATGGCCATACTTAGCTGATAGAAAGCCCTCCACGACACTTCTCTGCCCTTATCTTTCTTGCTTCTGTGCAGCTTCTGACACTATTACCACTCTCCTCTCAGCAGGCTTCCACTGGCCTCCAGGTCACTGTACTCTGTTTTCCTCTTGTTTCTGTCACTGGCTGCTGGCCCCTCCGTTTCCTGCCCTCCTCTGGGATGTTGCCCCACAGGCTTGGGCTAGGTGTGCCTCCTGCATTGTCCTCTCTTCAGACTGGCTTTGCTTCATGTCAATGTTCCAGTGACTCAGATTTGTACTGTAGTCCAGAGCACCATGGAGGTCACACAGCAAGCGCAAATTCGGCATTTCCCAAAATGAACTGCCACCCTCAGACCTACTCTCTCCATCTCAGTGAGTAACACTGCTGTTCATGGAACTGCCCACATTGGAGACCTGGGCATTATCCTGGCCTACTTTTTCTCACCCCCACATTCACTGCATAGACATGTACTGAGCAGCTACCATGGGCCAGGCTCTACTCTGGATGGTGGGACACAGCCATGGATGAGTTGAAAGTGGTCACTGTTCTCAGGGAGTGTTAGACTCTGGTAGAAGCAACAGGCAATAAATGAATAAATAAATAAATAATAATGTATAATGCAGCTGTGATGTGGGCAATGAAGGTAAACACAGGTTGGGGGTAGAGAGGGATGGAATATGATCTTTCAACCAGAGCAAGCAGGGAAAATTTCTTGGAGAAGGTGCCATCTGAGCTGAGGGTTGAGAAATGAAAAGAGGCAGGCCAGGGCATTCTGGGCAGAGGGAACTGCATGTGCAAAGGCCCTGAGGCAGGAGCAGATATAGATTGCTCAGAGGCCAGCAAGGGGGCCAGGATGGCTAGAGTGGGGTGAGCCAGGAGATGATGGATGTTATTTGATGATGGATGGATGCAGTTCTGTATGATGGGAAGCTAGGGTAGACACCAGTTTCAGCATGAAAGAGACCTAGTCTGACTTCTGTTTAAGAAGACCCATGGAGGCCCAGCTGGCATGGCTCAGTGGTTGAGCGTCGACCCATGCACCAAGAGGTTGCCAGTTCAATTCCCAGTCAGGGCACATACCGAGGTCGTGGGCCTAATCCCCAGTGGGGGGCATACAGGAGGCGGCCCATCGATCTTCTCTTTCATTGATATTTCTGTCTCACTCTCTCTCTCTCTCAAAAACAAAAACAAAAAACAAAGAAAGAGAAAGAAAGGAAGAAAATTAAAAAAAAAAAAAAAAAAAAGACCCATGGAGCATTTGAGATCTTGCTTCCAGGCATGTCATCAGTTTAGTTCAAATAAACTCTTTTTTTCTTAATATGTTTTTTATTAATTTTCAGAAAGGGAGGGAGAGGGTGATAGAAACATCGATGAGAGAGAAACATTGATGGGCTACCTCCTGTACCCCTCCTAGTGAGGATCAAGCCCACGACCTGGGCATGTGTCCTGACCGGGAATCTAGCCGTGACCTCTTGGTGCATGGGACGATGCTCAACCACTGAGCCACACCAGCCGGGCTCAGACAAACTTTTATAAAAATTCCTCCCCCTTCCAAAGAAACGAAGACCCTTTTTACTCTTTGTGGTTTAATAGCAACAGTAGGGATAGGAGATTGTCACCTCAATGTTGCCTGCCTCCTCCAGTCTGTCCTGTCTCCTGCCTTTGTCCTCTCATCTGGGACCCAGTTCCCACCAAGTTTCTGTGTCCCCTACACCAGTGGCCTCAGCCACACTGGTCCCTCTGCTTATGTCCTGCCTGTCTCCCCAGGCCTCAGTTTGAAGGTCATATCCTCAGGGATGCCCTCAGTTCCCCCAAGCAAGTATCCCAGTGTAGGGACCCTGTTTGTCTTGGTCATGTGTGTGTCCCCCGGCTTAGCACAGTGCCACCATAGAGGGACACATGGTGTGTGTTTGTTGAGTAAGCAGACCTCCGTGCATTCCTGGTGAGAGTGAACAAATAAACTGCACCCTGCTCTCTCTTTGAACACTCTGTGGGCCTGGGGCTCCATGCTGGCAGCAGCCCCTAAAATTGGATACCTGGGGAAGAAAGTGGGCCTTGGGAAGCCCAAGAAAACAGTGTGTTTAGCAAGCAGAAGTGACCCTACAGGGAATGAGAAGTGGGCTAGAATCCTGAAGCAGCTTTGCTTATGTGACCTCAGGCCAGTGGCACCACCTCTCCTGCATAGACTTCATTTAATCCAAAATAAGGTCATGGCACATCGGTCTCTGTAAAAATAACAGTCCTACCTCATGGCCGAGGCAGTGTATACTCTTTAAGGAGTACATGAAGGAGTACACGGAGTCCCTTAGCTTGGTCCAGGTGCCCACAAGCTCACCTACAGGGTGCTGGATCCATAAGAGGCCTGAGCCTTAGTAGGAACAAGACACAGAGTCCCTTGCCCTCAGGCCAGGAAAGAGAAACTAGGAAAGGAAGGTGTTTTGTCTCTCTCCCTCACCCCCCTGGCTTGAAACTATAAAGAATGATATATTTTATGCAACTCTAGAGTCTGAAGTAGGCAGTTCCAGGTAGGTCATCTCATTGATGATCTCGGTGTATTTCTGAGTTTTGCAGCTGGCTAACCTTGTGAGCTGGCGAGAGCAGCAGCAGCTCTGGGCGGCATCTCCAAATAGATCCTTGTTCAGACTGGCAAAGCCTCAAGCCTCCTTTTTATTCACTTCAGGGAGTTGTAACTTACATGTAAAAATTTTTTTGGGCTTATTTAAAGCCCAAAGGTTGACAGTCATTGTATATACCCAGGAAGTCATAAGCACACATTCTGTTACCCCCTAAAGATTCCACATACCTCTTTTTCCAGCCCTCTGTCCAGCCTGTTCCCAGGCAGCCACTTATATGTTTTCTGTTACTGTTTTCCAGGATTTTATAAAAGTGGAATCATGCAGGATATACTATCCATTGTTTTGTTTCTTTCACACGGCCCAGTCATCCTGAGATTCCTTCATGCTGTTGCGTGTGTCATTGGTCACTCCTTTTCAGGGCTGAGGAGTGTCCCATGGTATGGATGGACATGGTTTGTGTCTCTGTTCACTTGTTGAAGGACATTAGCATTCTCCAAAGCCTGGGTCCATTTAAAGTAAAGTTGCATGAACATTCACATTTGAATTTTCACGTGGACTGTGTGGTTTAATTTCTCTTACTTAAATACCTAAGAGAGGAACAGCTGGAACACAAGCTGGTTTAGCTTTGTGAGAACCTGCCAAACTTGACCAAAGTGGTTGTCCCATTCTTCATTCCCATCGGCAGTGGACAAGCGTTCTGGATGCTGCTTATCTAAACCCACAGGCTATGAAAGAGAAAGGTCAGGAGAAGGGATTCTCTTCAGGCCATGGTGGGGTGAGGAGTGTGGTTGGGTTCTAGCAAATGTGAGCACTCAGCAGCGTCGCCCAAACAGGTGCTCTGACTTGGGCAGAGAAGCAGGGTGAATTAGCACAGGAAAGGCTCTGAGAAGGTCTGCAGTGAGAGTCTATGGGACTTTGTTGAACCTGGTGTCTCTCAAGCAGTTCAGTCCTGGACCCTTGCCCCACATCCCCTCCCGCCGTCCCCTGCAAAGAACTCTGCTGGCCCCTGTAGAAGTTCACCTGGGAAACACTCTCATGGAGGAATTCCCTGGGGAATGGCAATCAGATGGCGTCCAGTCTGCTGTTTGATTTATAGGAGTATAATTGGGGTCCCCTAAGGGAGGGAAGCTGGTGAGTCTCATCACTGTCCCAGGCACTCAAAATGAAAGCATCTTCCCTCCCTTCCGCCTTTGCCCAGGTGCTCATCTGCCGGAACTATCGAGGTGATGTGGACATGTCAGAAGTGGAGCACTTCATGCCCATCCTGATGGAGAAGGAGGAGGAGGGGATGCTGTCACCCATCCTGGCCCATGGGGGTGTCCGCTTCATGTGGATCAAGCACAACAACCTGTATCGTATCCCTTTGCAGGAGAGCTCCCGGGGGACTCCTTTGTGGGCATGTGTGTGCACACGTACAGCTGCCCTGGCCCAACCCAGAGCTGCCAGGCACAGCAAGGCCATGAGGCCCCACCCTACCCTGCCTTCCTGGAGCTCCCTGCTGCCTGAAGAGATGGGCAGAGAATACATGATGACAAGGGTAATGGGTGTTAGAAGAGGGGTGTGTGTAACAGGGACATCACCCTGTCTGGGTGTCTAGGAAGACTTCCTGAGGAGATGACATTCTAGAAGAGACCTGCAGGACAGCAAGGCTTCTTCCAGCCAAAGGAGTGGTCAGGCCCAAGGAGCACTAGGCCTGAGTGAAGGCTCTACAAGGGAAAGCGAGGCTCATTCCAGAAGCTACTGTGGGGGTGGCTGGACCATGGAGAAGGGATGGATGGTAGGAGTGAGACCCTCGGAGTCAACAGGGTGGTCTCAGGAAATTACCTTAAATGTGATGGGGAGTGAACAGCTAGGGTAGGGTTGGGGGAGGCTCCGAGCCCCAGGGTCTGCGAGGTGACAGCCTAGGCTTCTGGACGCTCCTTAACTGCAGCTGCCATGCAGTGGTTGCCACCTCCAAGAAGAACGCGTGCGTGTCACTGGTATTCTCTTTCCTCTATAAGGTGGTGCAGGTGAGTCAAGCCACAGGGGCCCTGGAGGGTGTTGGTCACCCTGGCTCTGTTGTGTGCCTCCCCATACCAGCCATCCAAGACCTATGGGGAGCTCCGGCTGCCCTGTGTATGGAATTCGTTGGCCTTAGTTGCCCTTCCCCAACCCCTTCGCCCTAAGTGAATAGGAGGTGGGGCTCAGGACAGGGGTGACCCCTGATCCTGGGAGGGATAAGTATGCCCTTCAGCTGGCTGTGGAAGGGTAGAGGCTAGCCAGCTGAGAGTTGGGGTTGGAGAGGTGAGGTAACCAGGAGAAGGGCAGAGCCAAGCTCTGCTCAGAATATGCTGCAGGGTTCTCACAGTAGAAGCCTGCTGAGGCCAGCCATGGAGAGAGCTGATAAGCCAGGCTTAGGCTGACAGCGAGACAGGGAGGCAGAGAAAGTAGTACATGCAAATGCCCTGGGGCAGGAGTGCACGTGAAACAGTCAGGGAACCTCAGACAGGCCAGAGTGCCCAGGACATAGGGAGCGAGGAACAAAGTTTGGGGCTGCGGTCAGCAAGGTTGGTGGGGCTGGACCACAGGTAAGGTGGGGGGAGGCATACAAGATCTAGTGAGTTTAGATTTTATTCCAAATGTGATGAGAGGTGGTGGCGGGCTTTAGGCGAGGACTGCCTAGACCTGATCTGAGTTAAGATGATATCTGGCTGCTGAGTAGACAAAGAATGTGAGGGCAGGAGGGAGGCTAGTGAGGAGGTTTCTGCAGATTCTAGAAGGGGAGTGGAGGGACTTGGCTGAAGCTAGGGTGTGAGGTTGAAGAAAGTGGAGAATTGGACCCAGGAGATCTGGGGTGGGCCCAGGAAAGCTTTTATACCTCCAGTGGTACTATGTGCAGCTAGCTCAGGAGCCACCTGTGCTAAACTTTGGGGAGCAGGGGTTGGTCTGGCAGTGAGGGCACGGGGTTGGGGGTGGAGAGCAAGGAGTGGGCCTTCGCTGCAGTGTGGTGGTGCTGTCACAGGCAAGGCCTGGGTGTGGGGAAGTGGGAAGGAGGAAGTTCTCCCTGGAGCGTCTGGCAGTTCTCTCTGCTTTGGTGACCTTCCTTTGGTGTCGGTGCTAATGAAACATATCTCCCTTGGCATTCCTTTCTTGAGCCTTTTAACTTCCTGCCCCCACTGCCAACACCACAGGTGTTTTCAGAGTATTTTAAGGAGCTGGAGGAGGAGAGCATCCGCGACAACTTTGTCATCATCTACGAGCTACTAGATGAGCTCATGGACTTTGGCTACCCCCAGACCACAGACAGCAAGATTCTACAGGAGTGAGTAGGCAGAGTGGGGCTTTGGGGGACGGTCACAGCAGTGGGCAATTTGGGATCCTTTCCCATGCACCAGCCCTGCATAGTGTGAGCATTTTCTTGTTACTAGGTCTTAATTTTCCATCCACAAAAGTACACTAAATGTTTGGTTGTTTGAGAGTCAGTCACCTGCCTTTGTTTTTACTGTCACAAAGGAGACTGTGATAAAATACCTTCCTTCTCTGTAATCCTACCCTTCAAATAATGGACACCATGGATTAAGTTATGCCCCTTGTGAACCAGGCCCTGTGTGAGCACTTTACATCCACTCGATTCACAGTCTGAGGCGCTGTCTCCCATTGTACAGGGGAGCAAAGGGACGCTCAGAGAAGCCGTGTAACCTGCCCATGTCTCATACCTACCTGTTGCTTCCCAAGTAGGAGTGGGGTCACCAGGTTACTTTCCCAGGGGGTCAGTCCCCCTCTGCATACCAGTAGTGATTTTCCTCACTACCACAGCCTCCTTGGACTCCCAAAATAAATGTTCTACGCTCATTGTAACTTGAGTTTTTTGACATTATAAGATACTGAATTAAACAGTCACAGATGAAACTAGAGCCTGCCGTTTCTGGAACCTGCTACAGTGAGGGGCTGTTTTCAAGAATGTCAGTGCGTGACCACGTTAACTCTAAGCATGGACCCACAGGTACATCACGCAGGAAGGCCACAAGCTGGAAACAGGGGCCCCACGGCCCCCAGCCACTGTCACCAACGCAGTGTCCTGGCGATCCGAGGGCATCAAGTACCGGAAGAATGAAGTGTTCTTGGACGTCATTGAGTCTGTCAACCTCTTGGTAGACTTCTTTTCTTTCTTTTTTAAAATTTTTGTCTTCACCATGATTATTGTAAAAGCAGCTAGGCTTTTAAAATTAGCAAAGCCTGCCCTGGCCGGTGTGCGCAGTGGTTAGAGTGTCACAGGTTTGATTCCTGGTCAAGGACATGTACCTGGGTTGCAGGTTCCCTGGCCCCAGTTGGGGCACGTGCAGGAGACAACCAATTGATGTGTGTCTTTCTCATAGGTATGTTTTTCTTTCTCTTTCTTTCTCATTCTCTTCCCCCTCCCTGAGAAGTATTCAGGTTCTGTGTGATAGATCACCAGGATTTAGTTTGGGCTACTCATTGCAATGTGAGTTTCTTTTATCTTCATGAGCTTTTGTTCTTTTTCTTTTAATCCTCACCCAAGGATCTTTTTCCATTTATCTTCAGATAGAGTGGGAGGGAGGGAGAAGGGGAGACACGTCGATTGGTTGCCTTCTACACGACCCAGCCAGGGCTGGGGCCCAAACTGCAACCGAGGTATGTGCCCTTGACCAGAATCGAACCTGTGACTTTGGTCTGTGGGCCGACACTCTAACCACTGAGCCAAACCGGCCAGGGTTGATTACTGAATTTTGAAAGTTCTCTATATATTGTTAGATATGTGATTTACAAATATTTTCTCCCGGTTTGTCACTTGTCTTTTCATTCTCTTGGCAGTATCTTTCATAGAGCAAAAGTTTTTTGTTTTTAGAAAGTCCAATTATTGATTTTTAAAAATCGATTCTAAATTTTCTTCTTTATAGTTTTACATTTAAATCTATGGCTGGGCTAGTGTGGCTCAGTGGATTGGGCGTCGTACCATGGACTAAGACATCTCAGTTTGATTCCTGGTCTGGGCACGTGCCTAGGTTGCGGACTGAGTTCCCAGTGGTGGGGGCGTGCAGGAGGCAGTCGATCAATGTTTCTCTCTCATTGATGTTTCTGTCTCCCTTCCTCTTTCTCTAAAAATATCAATAAAAACATGTATTTTTAAAAAAATCTATGATTGCCCTGGCCGGTTTGGCTCAGCGGTTAGAGCGTCGGCCTGCGGTCCAGAGAGACCCGGGTTCAGTTCCCACTAAGGGCACGTACCTCGGTTGCAGTTTGTCCCCGGCCCTGGTTGGTCGTGCCGGTGGCAGCCACTCGGTGTGTTCCTTTCACATCGATGTTTCTCTCTCTTTCTTCCTCTCTCTCCTTCCCACTCTGTCTGAACAAAAAATGGAAAAATGTCCTCGCGTGAGGATAAAAAAAAAAAAAAAAATCTATGATTAATTTTGAGTTAAATTTCACATAAGGTATGAGGTTTATATCCATTTTTGGCATATAGCACAGTGTTTTTGCAGTTGTTCTAATATCATTTTTTGTAAGACTGTTCTTTCTCCATTGTGTTCCTTTTGCATTTTTGTCAAAAATTAATTGGCCATATTTGTGCAGGACTATTTCTGGACTATTTACCGTATTCCATTGATCTGTATGTCTATTCCTTCATCAATACCACACTGTCTTGATAACTGTAACTATAGTAATTCTGAAAATTAGATAATGTGATTCTCCCAACATTTTCTTTTTTTAAAATTGTTTTAACTATTCATTTTCTATGTATTGAATTTTAGGATTAGCTTGTTTGTATCTACAAAAATTTTTGCTGGGGTTTTTATTGGTATTGTGTTAAATAACTCAGTTATAATCCATGCCTCTCTATATACAAGGTGGGTCAGAAGTAGGTTTTCAGTTGTGAGTATGCAAAACACAGAGTTTATTCTTGTACTATTTACTAATTATTGTATTGTTTTTTCATACAACTCTAAACCCACTTTGCCCCACCCTGTGTTTAGGATACCTTTGATTTCTTTTATCAGCATTTTGTAGTTTTTACCATGTACATGTTTTGTGAGATTTATACCTAGGTATTTTGGGTTTTTTGAAGCTATTATAAATTGTATATTTTTACTTCTCTTTGGTAGAATTCACCAGTGAATTCTGAGTCCGGAGATTTCTTTTTCAGAATATTTTTAACTACAGATTTCAGTTCTTTAAGTTGGTCCATTTCATCTAAGTCACTGAGTCTATATGCATAGTGTTGTTTATAGTATTCTCTTATTATCGTTTTAATGTCTGCAGGGTCTATACTGATAGCTCCTCTTTCATTCCTGATATTGGTAATTTGTGTCATCTTATTTCTTTGTCAATCTTATAAGAGATTCATCTACTTTATTGATGTTTATAAAGAATCAACTTTGATTTCATTGCTTTTTAAAAAAATGTTATTATTGATTTTTCAGAGAGAGGAAGGAGGGGAGAGAGAGAGAAACATCAATCATGTGCCTCCTGCATGCCCCCAACTGGGGATCGAGCTCGAAACCCGGGCATGTGCCCTGATTGGGAATCGAACCAGGACATCTCAGTCCATGGGATGACACCCAATTCACTGACCCACACTGGCCAGGACATTGATTTTCTTTTTTTTTATTGTTTTTGTTTCAATTTAATTTATTTCTGCTATTATCTGTAGTATTTATTTCTCCATGATTTGGGTTTATTTTGCTCTTTTTCTAGTTTCTTAAAGTAGAATCTGAAGATATTGATTTGAAATCTTTCTTTTTTAATATAAACTTTTAAAGCTATACATTGCTCAATAAGCACTGCTTTAGCTGCATTCCACAATTGGTTTGTTGGGTTTTCAGTTTTGTTAAAAATATTTTCAAATTAGCCTTGCATTATGTTTTCAGATTTTTTTTTTATCTTGTCATTGATTTTTAATTTCATCATTGCCTGACAATATACTTTGTATAATGTCAACTCCTTAAAGTTTGTTAAGGTTTGATTTAATGGCCCAGAATATAATCTATTTTCTCAAATTTGCTTTCATAATTTTACTCTTTTCCTCTGGACTCCAGTGACATGAATGTTAGACCTTCTGTAGACCTTCTGTTATTGTTCCATGGGTCCCTGATGCTCTGTTCATTTCATTCCATCATTTTTTCCTCTCTGTTGTTTTAGATTGGATAATTTTCATTGATCTGTCTTCAAGTTTACTGACCTTTTTACTATGTTATCACCATTCTGCTATTGAGCCCATCCAGCGAGTTTTTAATTTCAGTTATTTTACTTCTCAGTTCTAAAATTTCCATTTTGTTCTTCTTCCTATCATGTTTCTTTGCTGAGATTTTCTATTTTAATATTTGTTGCAACAGTTTTTCCAATTTTTATCATAGCTGTTTAAAGTCTTTGTCAGAGAATTCCAATATCTGTGTCAGTGTTGGCATCTGTTGATTGTATTTTCCATTTGAGCTGAAATTTTCATGTTTTTTTGTATGCTGAATAATTTTAGATTATATCTTGAGATTTTTTAACATTATATTATAATATTCTAGGTCTTGGAAAATGTTGATATTTTTGTTTTAGCTGGTTCATTTCAGGCCACAAATTTCAACCCCTCCTCTGTGGGCCATGAGTGTTAGTTCAGTTTTCAAAGCCTTCATGCCATTTGCAATTTGAGTCTCTCCCAAGTATGCACTGCCTAGTGGTCAGTCAGGGTACTTCAGTTCTCAGTCTTTGGTATGCTAATTAGGATCCTACCCATGCATGCCCAATTCTAGAGAACACTAGAGACATAGCAGTTCCACGGGGTTGCTTTCCTGAACTCCTCACTCTCAGCCATATGCCTGGTACTTTCCAGCAGCCTAGGGCTTTCCTTTGTGGTTCTGGAGCTCTAGATCCCCACAGTCACACTTGTCTCCACTTGGGCCAGAATCCTGGGCTTGCCCCACTTCTTGGAACAGCAGCTAGATTGTTATTGCCTAGGGCCTGGGACATAAGAGAGCAGAGAAGTGGGGGAAAGGAGGGATTTCTGTACTCCCCCTGAGCATCAGGAGATCCCCTTCTGGAGGCAAAGCTAGAGGTTTCTGAGAGCTCTCTGCACCCTGGTGCTCACTTCTACTTCCAGGTTCCTCAGCACTTTTGCGTGGGGGGAGGGGGCGCTGCTCCTTCTTGGCTTTTCCTGGGGTCCTCCTGCTGAACTTTTCAGTACTCCCATAGTTGCCAGTGCCTCCTAGTCAGATTTTGTAGTTGAATTCAGTGGCAGAGAAAGAATACAAGCCAGCTCCACCTTGCCTGTACCCCACCTGTCTCCACAGTGGCCATTTCCCCACCTCCACTGTTTGTGTGGCCCATGATGACTGGGCCAGTCCCATCATGTGGCTCACTCAGGGGTTCCCATTCTGATTATGACAGGTGGTGCAGAAATGAGCATGCACATGCATCCTCAGACCTGATTTTTGCACATCTCCCTGACCTGGGTGTGATTTCTGGATGCTGGGTCCCAGACATGGCATTGTTGAGAGTGCTTCCCAAAGACATGATCCCAGTGGCCCTAATGTAACTGTATTTGACTTCATAGTATTTTGTTGTTGTTGTTAATCCTCACCCGAGGATATTTTTCTATTGATTTTTAGATAGAGTGGAACACAGGGAGGGAGAGAGAAAGAAACATCGATGTGAGAAAGACACATTGATTGGTTGCCTCCTGCATGTTCCCTGACTGGGGCCGGGGATCAAACCTGCAACCCAGGTACATGCCTTTGAGTGGGAATTGAATCCATGGCCCTTCAATCTGTAGGCCAATGCTCTAACTGCTGAGCCAAACTGGCCAGGGCCGCCTTTGTATTTTTAAGCTAAGGGACAAGATGGTAGCCTCGCTTACTATGTTCCCCTCCTTGATATGACATTGAGTTGAGCCCAAAACATGGTCCATCTGGCTCTGTGGTGTCCTGGGTGGAAAAGCAAATCCCAAGAGCAGTTTATAATCAGCTACGTGGGAAAGCGTCGAAAGTTGAAGGTTTGGGGAAATGTTCTGGGGGCTGTGCCTGAAGAACCCTGTTCCTCCATAGACAGAGGCAGCACGAGGCAGGCATGGACACCAGGCGCATTAGAATACCTTATTCCTAAGTGTGTTTGCAGAGCTGGCAGCCAAGCCAAGATCAGTCTCAAATTCTGGAAATCTGGACAGAGTGGTGTACTTAAGCAGTTGATCCCTCAGCAAATATCTCCTCTGCACCCATCCTGGAGAAGGCACTGGCTTTGGGCCACCTGTCACACTTCAGCTGTGAAGGCCAAAGTTGTCCTGATTGCTGCCAGCAGGGGCTGTGTGGCTTTTTGTCTCCACTTCCTAGGCCCTCCTTCCCAGCATTGGTGACTTCACAGAAGGCTGTGCAGTCTCAACTTCCCAAGGAGGAACCGGCCCCCAGAGAAGGGGATCTAGGGGCAGTCACAGTCATGGGGAGCATGGAGGGCCCATGGATTGAGGCAGGTGGGAGCAGCAGCCAGCCAGAGGCTGGAAAGAGAGGACCCTGCCCTGCTTGCTGAATGCCTCCTGCCTGAGGGCACTGTCCCCCTGCTGACCTGGCTGCAAGCAGCTTGGCACAGCCCCTCACTAGAGAGAGGATGAGATAGGCAGGCAGGGCTGGTGAGAGGCAGAGGAAGCAACAGCTGCTGTGCGCCATGAGGTCTGGGAGCTGCCTGCTGGGGTGAGGACTGAGGGAGGCCATTGTGGCTAGAGTATAGCGAGCGATGGAGGTGACGGAGGCAGAATCTGCAGGGCCTTCTGTCCTATTTTGTGCTTTTCTTGGGGTTGTCATCTACTTGGCACCTCAGGTCTCTGCTCCCGGCAGAGGCAAAGCGCTTTCGTTTGGGCACGGGTCCGGCTTCTCTTCAGAGGGGGAAAGCTCGGGCCCTCCACCATGTGAGTGTGGCTGTGCCTCTGAGGAGAGGCCCAGGTGACCCCAGACTGACTCACTGGTGTGGATGTGACCTTGTGCCAGGGGATGCCCTGTGGTGGTGGTCAGGGCTGTGGCCCCAGCACCTGCCAGCTGCCCTTTTCCCTTAGCACATGACTCCCCCTTTGCCTCAGTGTCCTTTTCTCTAAAATTGACTCGAGGAGTGTAGCTCCAGCAGCCTGGGACAGTCACAGTTTGCCTGTCAGCCTGCTATGAGTTTATTTTTCTTCTTTATTGATTTTAGAGAGAGAGGAAGGGAGAGGGAGAGAAACATCGATGAGAGAAAACATCTGTTGGCCATCTCCTGCATGTCCCCCACTGGGGATCAGGCCCACAACCTGGGCATATGCCCTGACCAGGAATTGAACCGGTGACCTCTTGGTGCATGGCACTGAGCCACACCGCCGGGCAGCCTGCTATGAGTTTTAATTGCACTCTCAGATACCTCCCAGTGGCATATGAGTTACAGGGCTGCTCAAGTCAGTCCTGCTTCAGACTATGAGGGGTGCCAAGAGGGCACCTGGTGCAGAAGAACTTTTTGGTCTGTGTGAACACTGTGATTTCCTCTGTTTAAAGGTATTGGCCGGTTTGGTTCAGTGGTTAGAGTGTCAGCCTGCGGTCCAGAGAGACCCGGTTCCCGCTAAGGGCATGTACCTCAGTTGCAGTTTGTCCCCGGCCCTGGTTGGGTCGTGTGGGTGGCAACCACTCCATGTGTCCCTTTCACATCAATGTTTCTCTCTCTCTCTCTCTCTCTCTCTCCCCCCACCCCCCAACTCTATCTGAACAAAAAATGGTACAAATGTCCTCAGGTGAGGATAAAAAAAAAAATTTAAATGCATTGTTATTTTTGGGTCCATGGTTATCAGGGCTCAGGAAACTCCATCTTTAACAAGCCCTTGGGGATGTGAGCCTAGTGGCCTCCCCAGGTCCCACATGGAGGAGCTGCCAGGTCTACCCTGAGGCATTCAGGGCTCCTCAGGGGGCATGGTGCATGGGAGAGTCCTCAGACAGGGTTCCAGGCCCATGTCACCAGGCTTGTCCATGAGAGAGGAGTTCATGTGACCCAAGGCCTAGAGAATGGGGCCCTCACATGTCTGCCTCGCTGACCCTGGCACGAAGGCTGGATGGGACAGGTGAGGCTCCCCCAGCTGAGGAGACGGTGAGAAGGGCTTCGAGAATGGAGGTGTCAGAGAGAGGCACGCAGCATGGCGGGAACAGCGGCTGGTGAGCTGAGGCCTCCCCTCACACCCACCCCCTCCCTATAGGTCAGCGCCAATGGCAATGTCCTGCGCAGTGAGATCGTGGGTTCCATCAAGATGCGGGTCTTCCTCTCAGGCATGCCCGAGCTGCGCCTGGGCCTCAATGACAAGGTCCTCTTCGACAACACGGGCCGTGAGTACCCCGGGCCAAGAGGCCTGTGCACAGAGCAGGCCTCGCCCCTCAGGGGGCCTTATCCTGGGCTCAAATGAGAGCTGAAGGAATGTTCTCCTGAGGGAAGGAACACGTTGATCTCAAGCACATGGTTTAGAAATATTTTCACATTGTTTACAAGACAACTGTGAAAATTAATGAATTAATACCTAGAAATGATACCTCAAATTAATGCATAATACGTTAACAGGAGGGACCTAGCCTGGAAGTAGAACGTCCAGTGGTGGGGCAGGGCCAGAGCAGCCTCAGGGCCCAGATTGGGGCTCTCTGTTTGCGAACTGGATTACGCACCCCCCGGTCTGCCACAGGCCAACACGGTGGGAGGAGTGTCCCGCCTGGTCACAGTGACATGTGCAGCAGCAGTACTCAGGGCCTCTCAGGCATTAACCCATTAGGGTGGCTCCCCTCCGGGGCTGAGTTCGACACACACAGCTCTCTGTGGGGTGGGAAACCAAGATAGAACCCCAGAACCCAAGGGAGCCCCTGAACCATCACCACACCCCCGTTGGGTTTGTTAATCATTCAACAAACATGTCCCAAGCAGCACCCTACCTGGTGACTTGATATGAACCAGGCCAGCCACCCCTGCCCTCAGCATGAGTCCAATGTCTGGACATGAAGTAGGCCCTTGAGGTGGGTGAGGAAGGATGGGGGTGGGGTGGGGAGAGTTGTTTCAGAACCAGGTCCCTTCGATGTTCGTGGCCCAAGATGCTCTCACAGATTTGGGGCAGCTCTGCTCTGCCGGGGTGGGTCCTGGCATTGGGAGCATTGCTGAGAGTGACCCAGAGGCCTCAGATCCATCCTGCCCTGTCCCACCTCCCCTTAGGTGGCAAAAGCAAGTCGGTGGAGCTGGAGGATGTGAAGTTCCACCAGTGCGTGCGGCTCTCCCGCTTTGAGAACGACCGCACCATCTCCTTCATCCCGCCCGATGGCGAGTTCGAGCTCATGTCCTACCGTCTCAACACCCACGTGAGTGCACCAAGCTCCTTTTCCCGGAGCTGGCTCTCACCACGAGGCTGCAGCCGTGGAGGCTCCGGGGGCGGGGGGGGGAGTTCCTGTCTCCTTCCCATGGTTGGAACAGTTCCTATCCAGGATGTGTCTCAGGTTCATGAGGTGGCACCCAGGGCAGGCACAGGGGCTGCCCCAGCTTCAATGACCCTGTGTTTGAAGACCCAAGCTTTGTGAGGGGCCAGGCCTCTTTGACACCGCAGCTCCTTCCTGGGGGGGCCCCATCAATGTGGCCTGTGATGTTCTCTGCATTTTCACAGAGGCTTTGGCATCTCCCTGGTGCCTGGGTCTCAGTGTCTGATCTTACCTAGTGCAGCTGTGGACTCCTCCAAGGGCCCCAGGCAGCAGTGTGTCGAGCTCACACCTGGGCGATCGGGAAAGGGCCGTCTCCCCTCTGTGAAATGGGCTTTGTAAAACAACCAGGTGTGAGTGCTATCTCCACTCTCCCGACAGGTCAAGCCCTTGATATGGATTGAGTCAGTGATTGAAAAGCATTCCCACAGCCGCATCGAGTACATGATCAAGGTGGGTGTTCGTGCTGTGGACAGAGTCAGCCTGGGGAATGGGATCGTTCTTCCTGGTGAGGGTGTTTCTGGCCTTTGAGCCTTTGGCACAGAGTTCTAACATGGCTGAGGCCGCCGAAGGGCTCAGTGACTCCCATCCTGGGGGTGTGGCCAGAGACACAGAGAGGAGACACACCGCCCAGGTACTAGATGTGGCCATCGTGGCAATGACCTGTGGCCAGGCATCCAGGAAGGCTACTGCCTGCCAGACGGAGTATTCCTGCCACTCAGTGAACCTGTTTAGCCCAGGCCAGCTGTGGGGGCACAGACCTTGTCCCGGGAGTCCAAGGCTAGACCAGAGGGAGGGGAGGGAAGGTGAGCCCCAAAGACCAAGGGAACAGGAAGGCAGAAACTGAACTTTCAAAGTCAAGTGTAGGGAAAATCTCAGGGGGTAAGAGGGTGTGTGGGTAGTGCCTGAGAATGGTCGGGGGTCAGCTTGGTGGAGGGTCCCACAGGCCAGGCTGAGGGCACGTGGCCCTTGTGTGGGAGCAGGCTGAGTGGGTGGGGTTGGGCTGTCTCCCTTTTCACAGCCTTGACCACGAGGGCCTCTTCTCCAGGCCAAGAGCCAATTCAAGAGGCGGTCAACAGCCAACAACGTGGAGATCCACATCCCCGTGCCCAATGATGCCGACTCGCCCAAGTTTAAGACAACAGTGGGGAGCGTCAAGTGGGTTCCTGAAAACAGTGAGATCGTGTGGTCCATCAAGTCCTTCCCGGTAAGCACCATCCTTGGTGGGGTGCTCCCTCCAGACTTCCACCCACATTCCACATGCTCCCTGTGCCCCGCACAGTGCTGTGGTCTGGCAGCTGTGGAGTTTGCCCAAGCCTGGAGATAGGGCGCAGGGCTAGGATCCCCACCTGGGGCTTCTGGGAGGGTCAGGAGGGAGGGGGCTTAGAGAGCTGAGGAGCTGGCCAGGCAAGGAAGGGAAGCTGGAGCCTTCTGGGAAAGCAGAGGCGGCTCAGCCTTGTGGGCCCCTCACCATCTTCCTCTTCAGCATCAGTACAGGACCCTTTTCTTCCCTCCTTCCTTCTTTCCCCGCTCTCTGACACTGTGGTTCGACTTCAGCTTCCCTGGAGGGGACTGTCTGCTTTGAGGCCAGAGCAGCCAGGTCTCGGGGATCCAGCTGTAGACGTGTGTGCACTCTGTGCCTGTGCCAGCTCTGTCCGCCTTGCGTTCAGGATTCTGAGCGTTTGAGGTTTTGGGAGATAGCAGCGGAGAACCTAGAAGGCAGTGTGTGCCCGTGCTGATTACATAGTCCTCATCTTCTGTAACGCGGGCTCCTGGCAGGCATTGCTTCCCACATTCTCCTCCGTCTGGACCTCGCCAGGGCTTGGGGACACTCCCAGCTGAGTGAAAGAAGTTGGGCATGCAGCCATTCTAGTGCCTTGACTTTTTTTTTTGTTAGCAATTTCCATCAAAACTATAATATAACTTACGCTACAGAAAATGTAGGAAATAGAAGAAAGGGAGAAAAAAGACTGTAACCCTGCCACCATGATGCAATTGCTATTATTAGGTTTTGGGTGTGTTTCACCCTAATCTTGCAGTGTGTTTTGTTTGAGCTGTGAACAAGGAGTGGAGGCAGTCTGGTGCCCGTTGTTCGCTCAGCCTTGAATCAGAAGCATTTTCCAGGTCGTTCACTATCTTCTTGGTGGTCAGTTTTGTCAGCAATAGAATAGTCCACAAAGGGAGTGATAACCATCCTGGATTGTCGACTGTTTCCACAGTTTAAAATAGCATTTATGTTAAAAAAAAAAAACAATAGGAGAAGAAATCTGAAGAAAAATTGCATGGTTAGCTGTAGGGGAAGCAGCGGACATGGCCAAGGGCTAGATGCCAACCATTGTGGGCTGGACCTTATTTTGTAGCCTGTGGTTTGTTTCAGTCTAATCTTTGAAAATTTTATTTGACTTTGAAACCATCGGGTTTTTTTTTTTTCATTAATAAAAAAAAAATCAAATCAGAATAGAAAAAAATAAAAGGTGATTCCAAGCCCTGACCAGTTTGGCTCAGCAGTTAGAGTGTTAGCCTGCAGACTGAAGGTTCATGGGTTCGATTTCCGGTCAAGGGCATGGATTTGGGTTGCAGGTTCAATCCTCAGCCCTGGTTGGGGTCATGCAGGAGGCAGCCAATCAATATGTCTCTCTCACATCAGTGTTTCTCTCTCTTCCTCCCTCCCTCCTTTCCATTCTATCTAAAAATTAATGGAAAAATATCTTGGGATGAGGATTAACAACTAAAAAGTGATTCCTGAATATCAAAAAGATGTTCTTTGGCTTTCATTTTTCTTGTCTCTATTAAGTCTCAGATTTTTGGTCTGGTTATTGTTTCCTACACAGGTTGATGGAGCTGATTTTATTTCTTTGCTGCTTGCTTTGTCTGCTGTCAAGACCACGTTATCCTCCCCTCATTGCCTTAGAGTCGTTGCTCAGCACATGTCACCAAGTCAGGCCGAGTCCCTGCTCTCAGGCTGGCCCTGGTGGCCAAGAACAGAGAGTGACCACTCCATCTTGGAGAGGGGCGTGAGCCCAGGCGCTGGAGGCCTGGCTGTGTCTGTAGTGTAAGAGTAGCCCCACCTCTGGGGCAGAAGCTGCCCTGGGCAGTAGCCACTGCTGCCGCCAGAGCCCTGGGGATCCAAGGTGGGGTCTCACGTGTGACAAGACCTGTGTTCTACCCTGCTCCCCACTGCTCTGGGCAAGATGCACTGGGAGCTTCGACAACCTGGCCACGACTCCTGACTCCTCGTCGCCAGGGCAGGTTTCAGTCATCCCTGGCCCTGCTCTGATTCCTGTTCTTCAAGTCAGTGCTCAGTTTTTGTTTTTTATTTTCATTCTCACCCGAGACCCGAGGACTTTTTTTTTTTTTTTTTTTTTTTTTGCATTTATCTTCAGATACAGCGGGAGGGAGAGAAGAAGGGAGAGAGAGAGAGAAACATTGATGTGAGAGAGACACATCGAGTGGTTGCCACTTGCATGACCCCAACTGGGGCCAGGGACAAACTGCAACCAAGGTACGTGCCCTTAGCAGGAATCGAACCCAGGACTCTCCAGTCCGCAGGCCGACGCTCTAACCACTGAGCCAAACCAGCCAGGGCGCAATGCTCAGCTTTTGAGGCCAGAACTGCCACCCTTTGGGAGTAGCTCCACAGTCAGCTCCCAGCCTCGGTCTCTTTCTTTTGTTACCTCTCCCTGTTCTTTGTTCCTCATTTTGACAGCCCCTCTTGCTCTCACATGTCCTCCTGACACTAGATAGTGGCTGTTCGCTTGGACACTTGGCCCGTGGCAGCCCACACCTGCACTCATCCTCTCTCCGTCCTTCCCGAGGCCCGCTGGTCTCATGTGCCTTGAAGCAATTAGTCTTCTCTCCCTGGGAGCTTGTGAAACTGTCTGTTGATCCTTAGAATTCAACATTTTTGCCCATCATGGCCTCCAGTCTGCCCAGTGGGGGCTGATGGGCTAGTCCTTGAGGCCTGGAGGAGAAGTGTGTATGTGTTAGAGGAGCTGGGTGCCAGGTGTCTGCTGGCCACAGAGGAAGGGGCTCGGTGGCCAGGCCTGTGATCTCCAGGGACAGCTGTTGGTCATCCTAGGCCAGGGCTTCGGCCTTAGCCTCACCAGCCCCACCCTTGTGTTCTTCCCCAGGGTGGCAAGGAGTACCTGATGCGGGCCCACTTCGGCCTGCCCAGTGTGGAGGCTGAGGACAAGGAGGGCAAGCCCCCAATCAGCGTCAAGTTTGAGATCCCCTACTTCACTACCTCTGGCATCCAGGTATGTGCCCCGGCTGCCGGGGTCCCGAGCAGACGCAGACAGCAGACCCAGAGTCAGTCCAGGCCAGAGGGTTGCAGGTGACGCAGCAACGCATCTTAGAGGGGTTTCATTGGCTCGCGCAGCTCTGCCTCTCCAGGCAGCCCGGGCCCGCAGAAGGAGCCCCTGCTTGTCTACTCAGACCTGCCCCTGTGCTGCAGCACCAGCCCAGAGATACATCTGGCCCCCAAAACTAGCGTCTGAGCCTCTAGTGTCCACATGCTTGTCTCTACGGGGCCCATCTTCCTGGGCACCTCCATGGGAAACCTTCGAGGAGAAGCGAACCCTAGACCCCTCTACAGGAATCTCCTAAAGGCCACACTGTGAGCACACACCCTGGCTCTTTGCCAAATCTTCTAGAAGCACAGCCTTGGTGTGGTGCAGACAGACCTCCTCTCGCCTCTGCTCACTTCCTCCTCACAGCCTTCCCACCCAGCCCCAGGGGCATGATTAAGGGGGTCCCCAGGAGGGGTGCAGCATGGCATGCTCAGGGCTCTGGTACCTGTGCCCCAGGTGCGCTACCTGAAGATCATTGAGAAGAGCGGTTACCAGGCCCTGCCGTGGGTCCGTTACATCACTCAGAATGGAGGTTCGTGCAGCCCACCCGTGGGGTGGGGTTTGGAGGGTGCTGGCTGAGGGTCCCCAGTGGCTGAGCAGCTGCCTCCGGGGTGGCTGCCCCCAGGGTGGCACTCATGGACACCTTTCTCCCGTCTCCTAGATTACCAGCTCCGGACCCAGTGAGGGGTCAGTGCCCCAGCCCTGGTGGAAGCACCAGAAAGCCTGCCACACCCGCCAGAAGGAGGACACCCCAACACTGGCCACCGTCCCGGTTCTGTCGGGAGACCCCCTCCTTCTCCAGGCCGACCTGCTCTGCCCTCACCAGTCTTGTCTCCAGAGCCCCTTCTCCCAGAAGAAGCTTGTCTTCCAGATGTTTTCTCTTTGCCCTCAGGTCAGTCTGGGGGAAGGAAGTGAAATCTTTTTCCCCCAGAGGCCACACGCAGCTCTGGGCTGTTTAGCCCCAGGCACCACAAATATCGGGTAACACCTGCCAGGCTGCTGCAGGGCCACATTTTTGCCATTTTGCTGACCACGTGGCTTATGAGTGTCTCTGGGGTTTTGTCTTCTTCCTTCGTTGCTGTTTACGTGAACCTTGCCGTCTGCTCCTCCTGCTCCTCGCCCTGAAGCTCTCAGGCAGCACTTAGTGAGGACAGGACCTCTCCTCGGCCCCCTTCCACAGTGGGCCACCCTCCACCTGGGGCCAGAACTGCAGCACTTTGGCCCCATGGGGGCTCCTGGCCTGGACCCACAGGCTTTGACAAGGTCCTGCCCAGGGCTAACCTGTGCCACACAGTGCTGTCACTCAGCCACATCAGTGTTTGTCCCACCTGGGGAGGTGGGTGCAGCGAGGGCCACTGGCCTTAAAGGGCACAGGTCATCCACATCTGTGCTTGGTCACCCCTCCCCTGTCTGTGTTTGTGTCATAATTAGATTAAATTTCATTAATTAAATCTCATGCCTGCCTTTCCTTGTATGCCCTGTGGGTGCAGACCTCCTGGATGACCAGGTGCAGGTAGATGCAGGCTCACGCCAACCTGTGAGTGGCCCTGCATGTGTTTCCAGCTCCTGGCCCTCTGCCCTGCCCCAGGTGAAGGAGGGGCTCAGTGGACAGCAGAGCCATTGCTCTGGACCACTAGGGCCACCCCTCCTGGGGGCACACAAGAAAATTCTTTCCCTCTCGTCTGAGGTGACTGTTGCAACCCCCAACCCTCACATTGCCAACAGCTTGCCCCCATCTTTTCCTGACCTGATGGTCTTTCTGAGCGTGTGGTCCCTGTTCTAGCAGCATCAGTATCCCCTGGGAGCTGACTAGAAATGCAGATTCATGGGCCCACCCCCACCTGCCAAGGAAGAGTCTTGGGACAGGCCCAGGAAACCGATGAACAGACTGCATCGGTTTGAGCACACTGGAGTCTGAGAACAGATGCCTGGTCCACAGAGGGGAGTGTGGCAGATGCATGGGCAGGAAATACCTTCTGCGCCGGCACCTGGCCTCAGGTTCCCTGCACCTCTGACACTGATGGCCCACCTACCCCTCTTCCCCCTGCCCCTGGCCTTCAAGGGCAGTGCTGCTTTCTCTCCCATCACCATCTCCCCTTCCAGGTCTAGTGGACATCGGTCCAAGTGGAATCTTAGCCTTCCACCCACTCGGAGTAAAGCGCACTGCCCAGAGCTCAGGCCACAGCACTCTGAGGCGCCCGTGATGCCGGCTCTTCACTGCCCACACTACAGCCGTGGCAAGGCTGACGGCCTCTCCAGAGGGCCCTGGGTCTGATCCCGTTTTCCACTCTCACTGCCATTCCTAGAGGCCAGCCCCAGCCTCCGGAGCCCTGGGGGACAGAGAGGCCATTCACAGGCAGAGCAGACCCTCTACTCGCAACGATGTTTGGGACAATGTTACTGGCAAGCCCAGTACAAATACATAGAAACGCATAAAATAAAGTGAATGTGCACAGCTGAGCCCACAAGAAGGAGGAAATCTACACGAACCTAAAACAAAGGGAGAGGTACCATGAACTAATTCTCTTGGGAGCCTAGGAGTTTGGATTTAAGGGCCAGGCTGTGGGTGGGACTTTGGGCCTGTGGAGGTTGATGAAATGCCATGGGGAGCGCTGCATAGTTACACGCACAGTAGGAAGGGGACTGACTGGAGAAGCTGCCTGCCATCTGGCCCTGGGAGACAGGAAGTGCTCTTTGTTCTCTTGGCTGGAGAGCTGGTAGAGAGAAGGGCTCCCCAGAAGTATTAAGGAGCAGTTTAGAGCTGAAACGTGCACTGCCCAGATCGTCTGGAGACACCAAGCTAAGACAGTTATGAAACAGACTCTCTGGAGGGGAGCGACTCTAAGCTTCTCACGCATAGACAGAGCCGCCCTACACATGCGTGTACCTCCGAAACACTGCAAAACATGGGTGAGGATCTGCTGTGTAAGCAGCAGGATCAGATCCTCAAGACCTTCGTATAAGGATTATCAGACATGATATGTGGAAAATATACTCAAGTGATTATAGGCAAAAGGGCTCAAATGTAGGAAAGAACAAAATGTTAAGACAGGACTGTTGCAACATCTAACAAAGCAATCTGTATACAAATTATATAGATAACTTCTACAAATCAGAAAAAGAAAACCTAATAGAAAAATAGACAATGTGTGAGCAGACAATTCTAAGATGAAATACAAATGGTCAATGAATGTGAAAAGATGTTTTACCTTGTCATAATTAAGGAAATAAAGACCACAATTAGATGCTATTTCGTTTGGCAGAGGAAAATGTCTGACAGAACCAGGATTAGTGAACAAGTGGAGCTTCAGGACATTTTATGCTACACTACTAGTAGTTACATACATTAATATCCTCTCTTTTCTAAGTTGGCGTGACCACAGATTTCCAGTGCTGCCCAGGCTCGTGTGCACGCAGTGGTAACACACTTCGAGCCGTACACTGAAGACGTGCACTCCTCACACTTTTATGTGTTATACCTCAGATTTGAGAGCTTAAAAATATGCTAAAAAAAAAAAAAATAGAAACCATGTTAATGGCTTCAATTGCGCCTAGCAGGTCTTGTTTCTTCTAGTCTGTGTGCATACTTGGACATTTGTTCCATGATCACCGGTGTTTTTGTGATGGTGTAAGACTGCTCTTAATATTGTAATTCAGATCACGTCCCCCGCCCTGCTCTAAGTCCTACCGTGGCTCCCCAGTGCCCTTAGTAAAACCCTCACTCCTTGCCCTGTGGTCTGGCCCAGGTCCCTCCCTGGCTTCCACTCTCACCCTCCTGCCCTCTGCAATAGCCACTCCCACCTTTTTGCCCCAGGCTGCTTCTCACCTCAGACACTTTGCAGTTGCAGGTTCCTCTGCCTGATGCACCCTTCTCTTAGCTCCTCCTCGACACCCACAGATCATCTCAAATGTCACCTTCCCCAGTCCACTCCTGCTTGTCACTACATGCAGTTGTCCTTTGTTTCACGTGTTCCTGTACCCTGACTGCCTAGAAGCCCCTCAAGGGCAGGGTCCCTGTCAAGTTTGTCATTGCTGTGTTCACAGGTCCAGGGCAATGCGGGCAGTGCTGGGATTGGGACATGGCGCTATGCCCTCGTGGCTCTGCCAACTGTGGCCACCAGGGGGTGACCATGGGTCAGAAATCAATGTTTGGGGAACCACTGGGCCTGGACCAAAGGACACAGGGAGAGTTCAGACAGGCCTGGGGGAGGGAGTGCTTAGGCCCTCTTTGAGCACTAGGGCACCCCGGACCCCTAATCTCTCTCCTGGGGGTTCTCCCTGCAGCCTGACCTGACAAATATAGAAACTGAGGCTTGGAAAGACTTAGAAAGGTTTTGAACACCCCCTGGTGCCCTCTCAGCCCCATGGAGGAGCTAGGGAAGGCTTGGATAAAAGATGGGCAGGTATGCTGATCTCAGGGTGGTGCCTGTGATCCCCACTAACTCAGGGCCAGTGAGGTTCAGGGTCCCTCCCAAACTCGGGCACCTCAACTCATGGCAGATTGCCCAGCCCCTGCCTGAGCCCACAGCCCCCACACTGTACACTTGGGGAAACTGAGGCCCAGAGACAGGCTGGAGCAGTCCTTAGGGTACCAGGACTGGGCAGGGCCCCCACACCTACTGCTGCCCACCCAGTCCCCTCCAGCTGCCCTCTGGGGTGAGGTTGGGGGCCTAGTGGGGGAGGGAAGTCAGGGCACCCCTCACCCACTTCCTCCCAGCTTCCTAGTCCACAGATGGGGAACTGGCTGGTTTTCTCTCAGGCTTACCCGGGAGCCCCTTTCCACAGCTGAGCCCTTTGCTGTTTGACCTTGTTCAGACTGGCTCCCCGTGCTGTGTGGCCCTGCTCAGACTCCTTGCCCGCTCTGGGCCTATTTCTATGACCGTGTGGGGCTTCTGCATGTCTCTTGAAGAAGGACACTCTAGGTTGTTGACAACCAGTTGCCTTCTCTAGAGGCCTGGATCCTTTTAGAAGATGAAAGGCCTGGTGTTGACAACTCCCTGTTGTTTTTTTAATGAAGTGAAATTCACATAATATATAGTCAACCTTTTTAAAACGAGCCAATTCATGGCATTTAGGGCATTCACAAAATTACTCAACCACCACTTCTAATACCAGAACATTTCATCACTCGAAGAGGAAACCCATTCCCATGAGCAGGCACCGCCCGCCCCAACTCCCTGGCAACCACCACTCTGCTTTCTGTGTCTATGGACTTGCTTATTCTGGACATTTCATATCAGTGGAATCATACAACATGTGGTCTTTTATGTCTGGCTTCTCAGCAGAGTTTTCGGGGTTCATCCACACAGTAGCATGTCAGTGCTTCGCTCCTCCTTTTTGTGGCCAAATAATATTTCATTTTACCACATTTGGTTTATCCATCATCCGTTGGTAGACATCTGGGCTGTCCCCACCTTCTGGCTGTCGTGAAGAACACTGCTATGAACATGAGTGTAAACATGCCTGGTGGGTCCCTGCCTTCATTCCTTTAGGGTCTCCTCCTAGGTGGGAATTGCTGGGTCCTATGGTGACTCCATGTTTAACTTTTTGAGGAATCTCACTGATTTTTATAAGACTAAAAAGACCACAGCTCCTGGCCAAACTGAGAATACTGTGCCTAGAAATTTCTGGCACTTTTTTTTTTTTTCAGTCTTCACCAGAGGACATTTTTCCATTGATTTTTTTTTTAGATAGAGTAGAAGGGAGGGAGGAGGAGAGAGAGAGAAACATCGATGTGAGAGAGACACATCAATCGGTTGCCTCCCACACGGCCCTGACCAGGCCAGGGATTGAACCCTCAACCCAGGTACATACCCTTGACTGGGAATCAGACCCTCAACCCTTCAGTCCACGGGCAGACGCTCTAACCGCTGAGCCAAACTGGCCAGGGCTGCACGTTCTTTTTGATGAGCACTTTCCTCTGCCAACCTGTTCTTCTCGTCTACCCTGCTTCACCCTGACAGGCCGAAGATCCCAGCCCCCAGCCGCCCTCCCTGCTGCCCCTCAGAGCAGCATCTACACTCTATGTCCTCATCACCCTCCCATTTTAATGCTAGATAGTTCATGTATTTAAAGTGCTACCCAATATTTTCTGTGTTTGTTTTAGTGACTGTGGATTCACTTCGGGGCTGAGATATAACATGCAACAAAATGCGCCAAATACTCAGATCTGAATGTGCAGCCTGGTGAGCTTCTCCCTGTGTTTGCTCAGATCAACACCTCACACCCTCTCTCCCCCAGGCCAGCTCCCTGTGTCACCTCCCAGAGGGAACCAGGATCCCGTTGACTAACAGCATTGGTTCATTTCCCCCGTTCTCGAACTTCAGATAAATGGAATCACAGTGGTTTCTGTTTAGGGTCTGACTGCTTTTGCTCAGCATCATGCCTTTGAGACCCCCCCATGGTCTCCATCCGTTTCCTTGCTGTGTACTATTCACAGCGCGACCTGAATGCAATCCGTTTGCCCAGTTCTGTTGATGTGCATCTGCATTTTTATTGTGTCCAGAGGTAGTAGGGAGAAAGGTGCTCTCAGCACATGTGCCCAGGTCTTATGCCCACTGCATGTTTTCATCTCTCATGGTTAAATACCCAGAGTCTGGGTTATAGGGACAGGGAGACCTGTGTTTGGCTTCAGTGGACACTACCAAACAGCCTTCCAAGGTGGTGGTACCATTTTAGCTCCCACAGCAGCAAGGAAGAGTTCCTCACCAGCCCTACTGGTGGTTCTGTGGTCCATACATGCCCCCTCCCCACTGCAATCCGGACCTGTGCCCACCGCCAAGCTCCCTGCCAGGGTCCCGAGTGGGACCACGCCTGACCACCCCACCTGTGTAAGCCTCTGTCTTCTGTTCTTGGCTTTGGGCCACTTCTCCTGTGTTCGCCTCCCACGTTCTCCATCTGTAGCCCCTCAGTTGAATCCTCTTTCTCAGCTCGACCTTGAACTGAAGATGCCTCCAGGTCCTCCTTCCTCCAGGAAATGACCAGAGTCCAGAGGTCCTCAACAGAATCGGACACTCTAATTCTCCTCCCTCCGGTGGAGGAACTCTCCTGCCTTGGTGAGCGAGGCCCTCCTGTTCCACAGCACAAAATGGCAACGGAGGCTGTCCCACCCTCACGTTGATCAGTGACGCTTCTCACCCTTTCCACCGTCTAACTCACCTGCCTCGACTCTTGCCTTCCCTCCTGCACCCACCTAACCTAAGCCACTCCATCCACTGCACTGGACGGGTCCAGCTCCTGGCAGGTCTCATTCCCTTCATCCGATTCACACCAAATCGATGCATCTATGACCACGGGTCCCCAACTTACAGCTTTGGGTGACTTCCCAGAATTTGTTTCCTGACCACACCAGCAGGTGAGTCCCTGACCAGCAGTCTGGTTCCTCTGAACTGTCCAGCCCCTCTCCCTGCCCTCATTCATTCATTCATTCATTCAGGTATTTATTATGCACCTGCTGTGTACAGGGCCCTGTTCTTGATGAAGAAAGGCAACTAAATCAGACAACTAAGCCATCCCCTTGGGGAGAGTGGGGTGGGGTGACGGGTGATGTCCATGCTCATGGCATGTGGGTACTGGATGGGGCAGGGAGGGCAGGGAGGGGCAGACAGAGTCAGCCCAGAGTGGCATGGAAGGATAAAGACTTGGGCCCTCCAGAAGGGGGTAGGGAGCCACAGAGGGTTTGGGGTTTTATAGCTTCCCCTGGGTGGGTGTGACAGGGGTGAGACAGGGGGGTTGAGGGGTAGGGGAAGGGGATGGAGAGAAGAGGTCAGATTTAGAGGGTGTCTAGAGAGAGCCGAGAAGGCTTGGGACAGCACGGCTGTGAGTGGGGAGGTGATAAGGATGAGGGCGGCGTGGAGGGGCCTCCCACACTCATCTGATCAGGGGTTCAGTTCCTCAAAAAAATGCCATATACACGTGTGCACACACATGGGTGCACTCACAGAGACACACACACACAGACCCACACTTGCTCTCAAGCCTGGCCTTGAAGGGGCAATCTTTCCTGCCCCTCCTCCTTCTCCCCCCAGGACTCCTAATTTCTTCCTAGGGCCAGATCAGGTTCCAGTGGCACTGAGCAGAGTCAACTGTCCCTTTTTGCCCCTTAGCCCCTACCCAGTCCTGACCACATGATGATGTGTGTCCTGCTCTGTTCACGCTGGGGACTCCTCGGGAGGAGGAGGCAACAATCCTACTGAGCAAAAGGTCCCCTAAGCCTTCCTTCCCCTGCTGCTGCCCCGATTCTCCCACTTTCAAAGCAGGGCTCACATTCCCTGACCCCTCATCCCAGCTCAGTCGCATCCTTTGATGGAGCCAGGCATAGACACCCCAGCTCCGAGGTGTCAGGGACAAGCCAGAGGACGGGCTGGGGGGTTACCCCAGAAATCAAGGAGGGCTGGCTAAAGAAGGGGTATTAGAACCAGGTTTTGTAGGCTGGGCTGGAGCTTGCCAGGCAGATGGGGAGGGAGTCCTTTAGTAAGAGAGACGCACCCAGGAAATCCTTCCAGGGCCGTCTGAGCCCAGAGCAGCTCCAATGGGAAGGATCATTGGGCCATTTGCTTTCTGCTTGTTTGTTTTTTTGTTAATCCTCATCCAAGGATATTTTCTCATTGATTTTCGGAGAGAGTGGAAGGGGGGCGGGGGGAACAACTCAGGTACGTGCCCTTGACCAGGAATTGAACCTGCAACCTTTCCGTCCAAGGGCCAAAGCTCTATCCACTGAGGCACACCAGCCAGGGCTGCTTTTTTTTTAAATTGTGGTAAATGATGCATAACAAAATTTACTTACCTTTGTAACCATTTCTAAGTGTCTAGTTCAGTGGCATTAAATACAGTCACATCATTGTGCAGCCATCACCGCCGTCCACCTCTAGAGCCTTCATCTTCCCAAGAGAAACTGTGTCCATTAAACACGAGCTCCCCCTCCAGCCCCTGACACCCACTGTCTACTTTCAGTCTCTATGAATCTGACTACCCCAGGAGCCTCATGTCCTTTTGTTTACAGTTTACTTCATTTATTAGAATGTCCTCAGGGTTCATCCATGTCATAGCAGGTGTTAGAATGTCCTTCCCCTTTTTTTTTTCAATCCTCACGCGAGGATATTTTTCCATCAATTCTTTTAGATAGAATGGAAGGGAGGAAGAGAGAGAGAGAGAGAGAAACATGGATGTGAGAGAGACACTGACTGGCTGCCTCCTGAGGGACCCCGACCAGGGCTGGGGATGGCATCCACAAGCCAAGTACATGCCCTTGACCAGGAATCAAACCCAAGGCCCCTTGGCCTGAGGGCCGACACTCCAACCATTAGGCCAAACCGGCCAGGGCGGGCCTTCCTCTTTAAGCCTGAATAATATTTCATTGTCTGGAGGGACCACATATTGTTTATTCATTCATCTGTCATGATTCTATTTTCAGTTTTTTGAGGAACTACCATACTGTTGGTTGCTTGCTTTTAAACCCAGAGTGTTTCTCAGTTGTCCCATCTAGGACCCAAACAGCCCTCCCTGTCCCCATTTCTGTCTGATAAGTGGGGCTCCCCCTCAGCTGAATCCCTCAACTGTTTTATTCATTCCTCAGATCTGCTCTGAGAGGCAGTGGTTGTTATAAAGTCCATTTCACAGAAGAAAACTGAGGCTGGAAAGCAGAAGTGACTTGCCCATTGTCATCCAGCAGGGTCTGGCAGGTCCCAGCTCCCGAGACCACAGGCTGGGAGCCCTCCCTCGCTGCCCCCCTCCAATGTTCCCAGCCTCTGGGCAGTTCCTGCACAGCCAGTCCCCTGCCCCGCCTGTGCTCAGACACTGGGAGCATTTCCCATCCCATTCCTGGCTCTGCTCCCTTCCAAGAGAAACAGGTTGCACCTGGCACTGCTTCCCAGAAGGCCACGGGCGGCAGGAACCCGGCCACGTGAGTGGGGGTGTGTGGAGGCCTGCGGTCACATTGCAGCCCCAACCGAACCACGGCTCGGGAAGGGAGGGGCCGTGGGTTCCAGACCCAACAGAGGGGGCCTGAGGGGTCTGAGCACACAGCGCTGGAGCCAGCCAGACCTGAGTACTGCTTGCCTGCTGGGTGACCAAGGGCATCTGAACCTTAGTCTATCATCTGGGAAATGGGTTCCCAGTGGCCCTTGCCTCTCAGGGAGGATTCTGTGGGGGGACTGAGGGACGTGTGCAGGACGGGGTCCAGTGGGCTAGGAGAGCTACCACACTTGCAGGTAGGCGTCGCATGATCCTTACAGCAAGGCAGGGCCTGCAGCTCCAGCCACCGGTCACCTATTCAGCGCTGACTGCATGTAGGGGGAGCCGATCCCACCCATAGCCAAGAAAATCAGAAAACAGATAATGTAAGGTTTGTCATTTAAAAAAATTTTTTTAGGTATTTTTATTTATTTTTTTGTCATTGCAAGTTTTTAAAAATCACCTTCAAGAAACTGCCACACATTTAAAACATTGCTATTTTTTAAATTCACATAACATAAAATGAATAGAAAACATCTTAAAATGAACAGTTCAGGGGCATTTCGTGCATTCACAGAGTGTGCAACCACCAGCAATATCTAATTCTAGGACATTTTTGTCATCCTAAAAGGAGACCCGTCCCCATTAGCAGTCACTCCCAAACCCCCCAGCCTCTGACAGCCACCAGTCTGCTCTCTGTCTGTGGATGTGCCTGTCCTGGACATCTCCCACAGATGGGATCAGACAAGATTGGCCTTTTGTCTCAGCCCACATTGCGGCGCGTGTCAGCGCCTCGCTCTCCACGCGCCAGCATCCCTCCGTGCGGGACCACATCGCGTTCACCCTCCTTGGTCGGCGGGCATCCACGCTGGTGCCCTTTGGTGACCACGAACCGTGCTGCAGTGAGCTCCGATGCACAGGCGTTTGTCCCCCTGCACACACGTGTGTCCTCCAGCCAGGAGAGTCAAGTGGCTCAGGCCGGATAGAGGTGGCGCTGATTTATTGAACAAAGTTCCACATTTTGCTCACATCCCTTGAAAAGCAATAAAGAGGTCATCTGTGTCCAGCTCTGTCTCCCCCAAACTTGGAACTCCTTGAGGGCTAGGCTGGAGGCCGGGGTGGAGGTATTGAAAGAAAATGGAGATACCACTATCCCCATGATGAATGAGGGTGACTTTGAGGGGGGCTGCCTCCCCAGGGTCACACAGCCATTTGACCCCAGGGCCACTCAGCTCTGAGGCAGTTGCACTCCAGGTATAGTGCTCCTTCCCAAAACGTATGTTCATCAAATGACCCACCACCCACCTCAGGCTGCTCATCCTGACCCCCTCCTAGGTCCCTGCAGCCCCTGCCCAGGCCAGAACAGCCTGTCCCCTGTTGGGGGGGGCTGTCCTCCCGGTGGCCCCAGGGTCACAGATAAGGCCACTAGGCCTGGCTATCAGCAGGAAACAGCTTGGCAGAACAGGAAGCCACAGCATTGGCCAGCCGCGCCCTCCCCAACTTTGGCCAATCCGTGGCCAGATATTTTGGGAGCCACTATATAAACCCCAACTCAGCTCCAAGTTGTTCCCTGGGGAAGCCCTAGGCTTCATGTTCCCCAGCAGCCCTGTTGGCCCTGTGGTTGCTGGGACAGGGGCACTGAGAAGCTCAGAGCAGGGCAGAGGGGCAGGGGCGCCAGCTCGGGCTCAAGCCAACCCCCGGGAGGCTCAAGCCCCTTGCTTGCTGAGCAACGCAGGGCAACGTGTCTTTACCTCTTTGTGCCTCGGTTCTCCCCTCCCGACAGACCAGCCCCATCCCCGGTCCTGTCCCAGGAAACACAGACTTGACTTCAAACACACTCATGGATCCCAGTGCCTTTCCTGAAGTTTCTGGGCCTAATGTGGCACCTGCTGACACCTCGGGGTCCACCCACCCCTGGGCAGGGCCCAGGGATCTGCATTTAAACCAACCTTAAGATGAGGTCATTATACAAGTGCAAGTTTCTCAAATTCAAGGCTATACAATCGGCCAGGCCTCTCCAGCATTCCTCACCTCTCCTAGCCCCCCAAACCCCCTGGACCAGCCAGACCCCACACAAGTGCTGGATCAGAGGGACAGTGTTATAAAAAAATGGCTGTGGCTATTCATAGTTCACAGAGGAGGAAACTGAGGCCCAAGGCAGGGTCACATTCGCCTCTCCCCCTGAGGGGCTGTGTGGCTTCAGAGATCACATGGTAAGCTAGTAACAGGTTTGGGATTCAAACCAGGTCCACCTGCCCCCTGCCCCAGGCCTGGTTCATCACCGAGTGAAGCTGCCAGAGCCCAATCACTATCACTTGGGACCAGACTAACAGGCACATTTCACTCAGGACGAGTAAAAGTGAAACGCAGAAGTGAAATAAAAATACTCAAGAGCTCACTGGGGCTCGGAGTCAGCTCCCACTCTCAGCCCTTGGCCTTTTCCTGGTGAGAGGTGAGGGGGCAGGACAGCAGGCCAAGCGTGGCTATGTAAATGGCGAGCCAGCACCTGCGGGCCATTCGCCAGTGCGGGTGGTGGAGCATGCCCTGCAGTCCCCACCCGGGCAGCTGCAGCCGGCGAGGGGAACGGCTGTGCCAGATATAACCCGACTGAACTCCACCCAGAGCCAGAGCTCCAAGCCAGGTCTGTGCCTGGAAAGCTGGGTTTGGCTGAATGACCTTGGGCTGGTCACTGCCCAGCTCTGGGCTTTCATCCCCCAACCTGAGAAAGGCCCCAGCATAGCCACGCGTTCTCTGCAGTCCCCCTCACGCATGGTGCGGGGTAAGGAGCAAGACTCCCTTTCTTGGACAGCCTGTAGTCATGAGCTCCTGCTCAGCTTGCTGCCAAGAGGATGGCAGACTGGCATATCTCTCCTGACAGGATACTCATTACCATTCAAAGCAGCCTGGTCTGTGGCTTAGGGCCCATCCTGCCCTGCTCTGCCACCTAGCCCTCTGGATCAGGTGTTAGGGACCTGCATCTGTCCTTCTTTAGATTAAATCTCTTAAAGTGCTTTTTCCCAGGGTACCACTTGAAAGTGTACATATTCACACACACACACACACCCATGACTACCCTGGTAGTGTGTTATAGAAGACCACAGTGGTCATCCCCACACCTGCTGCCATCAGTCTGCTCCACTTCAAAGTGGCAGGGATTGCTGCCTGCCTGCTCTGACCAGCCCAAATTGGGGAGAATAATCATCTCCCTCATGCTGGAGTCTATACCTTTATCAATGAAACCCATGGGCCCAGAAACTTGTTGGGCAGCTTCATCACAGCAGAGGGCCCCTCATGTAATCATTAATCATCAATTCAAAGTAGAGTACACGTGGGAGCTTTGGCAGAGGGGGTTAGGCTGGGAATGTTCTGTTTCTTGATCTGAGTGCTGGTTACATGGGTGCATTCACTTTGCAAATTTTTATTGAGCTATAGACTTAGGATTTAGGCACTATTATGTCTATATGCTATATTTTAATAAAATGCTTAAAAAGAAGAAGAAGAAAGGAGGTAGTCTGACATCGGGCTGGCACTAACAAGAGGGCCATAACTAGAGAAAGTGAGGAGGCACAGATGGATACAGAAAGAACATTTCAGGCCGAGGCTCAGCAGGTGCAAAGACCTGAGGTCCTGAATGAGCCTGATGTGTTTGGGGATCTGGCAGAGGCCTGCGTGGTTGTGGTGGGAGGCAGGGACTGGCCACATAGAGCCTCAAAAGCCATGCCACCAAGTGGAGGCTGACAACATGGGGTGGGCACATGCAAAGGCCACTGAAGCCACACACAGGAGTGTTTATGATTGAGTGAAGAGCACTCAGCCCATTTGCCAGAGGGGAAAACTGAGGTCCAGTGAGGCCCAGCTGCTTGGCCACATGTAGTGATGGAGATGGCATGTGAGCCTGGCCTGACTCTTCAGGCCTCTTTCCTTCCAGTCCAACACCCCAAGTGCCTGGAAGGTGGGAAGGATCCTTGTGCTCAAGAAGCAGTCAGGTGTCCTAGGTTCGAGTCCTTGTCTGAACTCGCTGGCCGCAGTGTTCTCATCTGTAAAATGGGGGCCTGGGAAGGCTGAGAGGGTCCTCTCCAGACCCACAGTAGGGGGTGCTCAACAGGACATGGGTCCAGTGGGGTCCTCCAGCTCAAGGGCACCTGGCCAGCCGAGGGGGCATTTCATAACCGGGGACCACAGAGGCGGCTCTTCTGAGAAGCCCAAAGTCAAGGAGGAAATCCTTTGCGTGTGGGGCCCCATGGAGTAGGGAGGCCCCGCCGTCCTGTTCTAAAATAGACTGCAGAGAGAGCAGAAGGTGGGAGTTTAAAAAAGAAAACAATGTCCCAATAATGCAAATTCAAACCCACGGTGGTGAAACTGATGCAGGAAAGAGAGTGACAACGGAAGAGAAGCCTGTCAGGGGACGCTCACCTCGTGCCACTCGGTCTGGCCATCACCAGCCTCTCTCCCAGCCTCCCTGGCTTGGCCCCTCGCTATGGATCTGGGACCTTGCTGCCACCCTACCCGTCACCCTGAGAATTTCCAGCTCCCAGCCCAGACCCTAACACCACGAGGGGCTCAGTAAATATTTGTTTCTCAAATAAACAAGGGCAGGTCGCCCATCCCCCTTAGTGTAAGGGGAGCTTTATCAGCCTGGGCTCAACCCCAGCCTGGCTTCAGTCTGGCCATCCCATGGACCCCGGTGTTCTTATGGGAGTCCCCGGAGATAACTCACGGCACATGGAAAGCCAGGGACAAAGACAGTGCTCGAGAGATGGTCACTGTTATCTCCCCCACTTCCCATTCTTGCCTTGCACCCCTGAGATGGGGCTCCAGCCTGCACCTCCTACAAGGAGAAGGTAGGCAGAGGACTTGACAGGGACTGGCAGGCTCCCCCCACCTCAGTTCTTTCTAAGAAGCCAGGAGTGATAACATTCCTCCAAAAAGGGAACCAGTGGGTTGGCTGGGTGTTGCAGAACCCTCCCAAAAGGCCACCCCCCACCTCCATGCACAGCCCTACCCCTTGGCTGGCTTCAGGGCCCACTGGGCCCAGCCTGGAAAGATTTTTATGTAAAAGTGGTCGATGCAAATCCAGGGGCCTAAAGACCACGAAAGGCCCCACTTCCCCCTTCACCACTGTAGCCGGGTGACAGACATGTCGGGGTGGTGGGTAGGAAGGCAGATGGACCCCCAGTTGCCCTGACTAGACTAGCGTCCAGCACCCACCCTGTTCTGAACTGCTGTGAGCATCCGGGGCCCCAGGTCTGCCCTGACTTCTGGACCAGAGGGAGTGGAGGGCACTGTCTGTGCGTCTCCAGTACCTTATTTTAGGGGTGATCACAGAGGCTGGCTCTGATTTTTTAAAATTGAGATAAAATTCACATAACATAAAATTTACCATTTAACCATTTAAAGTGTACAATTCGTTTAGCTGGTGTGGCTCAGTGGTTGAGCGCTGACCCATGCACCAAGAGGTCCCTGTTTGATTCCCGGTCAGGGCACATGCCCAGGTTGTGGGCCCGCTCCCCAGTGGGGGCCATGCAGGAGGCGGCCAATCAATGTTCTCTCTCATCGATGTTTCTCTCTCTCTCTCCCTCTCACTTCCTCTCTCTCTAAAATTAATGAAGGAAAAAATAATAATAAAGTGTACAATTCAGTGGTTTTTAGTACAATCACAATGTTGTGCAACCACCACCTCTATCTAGATCCAGAACATTTTATTACCCCAAAAGGAGACCCAATCCCCATTAGCAGTCACTCCCCAGTCCCCCTCTCCCACCCCTGGTAACCACTAATCTGCTTTCTGCCTATGGATTTGCCTGTTCTGGACATTTCATATAGACAGACTCACACGCCATACGGTCTTTTGTGTCTGGCTTCTCTCACTCAGCGTCATGTTTTCGGGGATAATCCACGATGTGGCGTGGTCAGTGCTTCACTCCTTTTTATGGCTGAGTAACATTCCATTGTGTGGATGGACCACTTTGTGTTCATTCACAGACGGATATTTTGTTTTCTCCACTTTTTGGCGATTGTGACTACGCTGCTATAAACATTGTGTACAAGTTGTTGTGTAGATGCCTGTTCTCACTTCTCTTGTGTCTGTACCTAGCAGTAAAGCTGCTGGGTCATATGGTGAATCTGTGTTTAATCTTTTGAGGAACTGCTAAACTCTTCCACAGCTACTGAACCATTTTACATTCTTACTGGCAATGTAGGTGGGTTCCAACTCCACATCCTCTCCAACGTTTGTTTATTTTTGTCTTTTTAATGGCAGTCATCCTGTTGGGTATGAAGTGGAAGCCCTTGTTTTACAGACAGGAAAACTGAGGTTCAGTGAGGAGATCTACTTGCTAAATGTGAAAACTCAGTTCCTCAGACTCGAAGGTAGAGTGGGATGTGGGTGGATCACTGGGAAATGGGGCAAATGAGCTCCCAGGAACTCTCCCCAAATGACAGTCAGAGACCTGGATTGAAAGTTTTGGGTCCGAGGGCATCCTGTCCAATCTCTCTGTGAGGCTGAGGACCCCATATAATCTCTAGGAATCCAAATAGAACCTCCTTACATGCACCCATGATGGGGTGCTCATTAGCTACAGGGCAGCCTGTTGGGACCATCACCCCAGACAGCTCCCGGGGTTAGGAGGTGCTTTCTCAGATGGGGCCTCAGTTTTCCCCTGGACCCCCATTAGCCTGCCTCTGACCGTGAGGACTCCTTACCCAAGGGCAGCCTCACCGAGGTCCACAGACAGCCCAGCCTCACTCAAGCCTTCTCTGACTTCACAACCATGTTTCTGATACATAAAATCCATTATTTGAAAAGGAGCCAAATGCAATGTGGCATCCTGGGGCACACGAAGGACATGCACAGAAAAGCTGGTGATGTTCAAATGAGGTCTGGCATTCTGTTAATAGTCATGTAAATGCACCAGTATTGGTTCCTTAGATTTGGTAAAGGTACTGTGGAAATTCATCTTTTTCAAAGCTGATGAACATGGACTCCCTGAACGTCTGTGTGACTTGTCAAGAAGCTTAAAATCATTTCAAAATATTTATTTAAGCAATTACCTAGACATAAACACACATCAATTCCCCAAATCCTGTGCTGGCAAACAGAAAAATAATCAGAACACAGGGCCTGAGCCAGGCCTTAGGACCCTGGCGACCCCTCCTCTTGCTGTTCCTGAGGGCTCTGTCTCAGTCCTGAGCCACGCCTGCCCAAACTTTCCAGGGAGCATGCTCTCACACCTTGTCTTTAATGTCAGCTGAGGCCTCCGCTGACCTCCCCAACCCAAATCAGCCTCCTCCGCATTGACACATGCCCATCAGACTCGACACATCTATTCACAAGTTCTTTTTATGCAGCTGCTGTGTGCTCAGCTGAAAGTACAGCAGTGGCAAGATGGACAAGAATTCTTATTAATGAGGAGCGAGTGTATAAATGTTCAAAATAGCATCAGGTAAAATTTTTGTGATACAAAAAAAATGGATCAGGGTCAGAAAAATGTGTGGGAGTAGAAGGGTTGTTGCAGCTGGGAAGGTCAAGAAGGCCTCATTTGAGCTAAGACCTGCAGGAGGTGAGGGAGTGAGCCAAGAGAACAGCATTCTTGGCAGAAGGAACAGCCAGTGCAAAGGACCTGAGGCAGGACTGGGGCTGGTGTGATTATGGAACAGCGAGGAGGCTGGTGTGTTAGGAATGGGAAAAAATGAGGTCAGGGGGTGACTAGGGCCAGACCACTGGAACTTGTGGACCTCAGTGAGGGGTTTGCATTTTATTCCAAACATGCCTGTGGACATACCCAGGACAGGGCTCAGCACACTACAGCTGTTCAGAAAATATTTGCTGACAGTGGGCAGGCATACTGAAGACTCAGCTCTGCCTTTGGAGCTTCAGGGCCTTCATGCCTGCCCTTGGAGGCCCCAGGATGCAGGGAACTTAGGCCTGTGTGTGCCTTCCTGAGGCAAGTGGAACAGTGTGAAATTGCATGGAACAGATGAATGCTTTCTGGAACCAAGGCTCTATCTCCAGCAGAACTAAGCGCAGTCGGCCTCTCCAGGACTGGAGTCCTTGGCCAACTGCTGCCAGCCTCAAGCCTGAACCCAGGAAGAATGAACAGAAAAGAGGCCACTGTCCTGGACAGAGGAACCTGAGCTGCTGGCACTTCTTGCCAGTCCCCCGACAACACACACATTTCCCTTGGACAGCTTCAGGCTTGATAAGGGGTTATTCTACTGTGACCATACTCCATGTATGAAGCAAAGGGTGTTTCAGACCCATTTGGAAATGATTACACTTCACCAAGCCAGACCCAGGAAAGGGGGAATGAGTGCTGACAGGGCCTCAGTTTCCCCATCTATAAAATGGACAGAAAAAGCTCCCAACCCAACGCTGGAGGCTGCCTCATCTTGGTGTCCCTGAGTGCCGCATGTGCTGTCCTCTGCTCCTGACCACGGCAGGGCCCAGGTACTGTTTTGATCTCTCCCCGCTTGGTCGGCCTGGTGCCACAAGTCTGATTGCTGTGAAAACCGCAGCGTGGGGCTGTTATCTGCTATCAGCGGCGGGCTGAGGGTGGTTTGGGGCCTCTCTGCGTGCGCTTCTCAGAAGAGCTGGCCCATGTCATCACAGGCTAGTTGGCAGAAAACAGGCAGGTTATCAGACCCCTTCATCACAATTCTGGCCAATGAAAGGCTTCCATGCACCTACTAACTTGTTTACAGGTCTTCTCCTTCAGATATTTGGCCGGATGCCTCTTGGTCTCACAGTCAAGGGGTCAGGGCTAGGAAGAGGGGAGACAGGGCTGAGCTGGGGCTTCCAGGGGCTTCCTGGAGGAAGGAACACCAGAAGAGGGTCTTGGGGCATGAGCAAGGGTTAGTTGCTGAATGTGGAGGAGGGCACTACAGGCAGAAGGACCTGCGCGGGCAAAGGCTTGGAGGTGAGGACCACCTGGCAGGTTCAGGTTAATGAACTGGGGCTTATCTCCAGGGCAGTGGAAACTTTGCAGAATTTAAGCCGCGAAGTCAAGAGCAAGGGCGAGGTTCCTGCTCTGCCTGGGTCCTGTGACGGGACACACAGCTTGCACTCTCCAGGCCCCCGTGTCCTCATCCGTGAAGTGGGGAGGGTGGGAGCAATCACCCCGTGGAGTAGCGTGAGGGTCAAGTAAGATTACAGGAGATGGGCCTGGGGAGGAGCCCCATGCACAGGCCAGCAGGAACAGGGCTGAGCTGGCAACAGCATCAAGAAATAGGAACTCCACAGGCATGGAAAGTAGATTAGTGGTTGCCAGGGCTGGGTGGGGGGAGGGAAGGGGACAGCTAAAGGGCACAGGGTTGCATCCTGAGGTGACAAAAATGTTCTCAAATGGATCCTGGTGATGGTTGCACAACTCTGAATCTTCCTAAAACCATTGAATCGGGCACTTTAAAGGGGTAACATTATATGATACGTGTATTTAGCTCAATAAAACTTTAAAACAACCCTGGTTGGTTTGGCTCAGCAGTTAGAGTGAAGGATCTCAGGTTTGGTTCCCAGTCAAAGGCATGTACTTGGGTTGCTGGTTTGATCCCTGGGCCCAGTCAGAGCGCGTGTGGGAGGCAACCAATCGATGTGTCTCTCTCTCTATCCCTCCCTCCCTTCCACTCTATCTAAAAATCAATGGAGCCCTGGACGATTTGGCTCAGCGGTGCAGTGGTTCTCAACCTTGGGTTGTGACCCCTTTGGGGGTCGAACAACCCTTTCACAGGGGTCGCCTAAGACACTAAGACAGTATGTTATGACAGTAGCAACATTACAGTTATGAAGTAGCAACAAAAATAATTTTATGGCCCTGGCCGGTTTGGCTCAGCGGTTGGGGCGTCGGCCTGCGGTACAGAGAGACCGGGTTCGGTTCCCGCTAAGGGCACGTACCTCGGTTGCAGTTTGTCCCCAGCCCTGGTTGGTCGTGCGGGTGGCAGCCACTCGATGTGTCCCTTCACAGCGATGTTTCTCTCTCTCTCTCTTCCTCTCTCTCCCTCCCGCTCTATCTGAACAACAACAACAAAAAAATGTCCTCGGGTGAGGATAAAAAAATAATAATAATAATAATAATAATAATTTTATGGTTGGGGGTCACCACAACATGATGTATTAAAGGGTCGCGGCATTAGGAAGGTTGAGAACCACTGGGTTAGAGCGTCAGCCTGCGGACCAATAATTCGTGGGCTCGATTCTGGTCAAGGGCACCTGCCTCGGCTGTGATTCATCCCCGGCCCTGGCTGGGGTCGTGCGGGAAGCAGCCGCTCGATGTGTCTCTCTCATATCGATGTTTCTCTGTCTCTCCTCCTCCCACTCTATCTGAACAAAAATGGAAAAATGTCCTCAGGTGAGGATAATAAATAAATAAATAAATAAATATCAATGGAAAAATATCCTTGGGTCAGGATTAATAGCAATAAAACAAACAAACAAACAAACGAAAACAACTTGAAAACAAAAGAGGCCTTTTGCCCTTGGAGCTGGAAAGCACAGGAAGCAGCTCCGAACCTCCCAATAGGAGGGGTTTCGTGCGGTGCTGAAGGAAGGAGGTAGTGAGCTCCCTGTCACCCAAGCCAGGGCCAGGTGAGCCTCCACTGGGCACCCCAACCTCCCCAGCTGTTTCTCCCCCTCCTCCAGAGTGCCAGGTGCCAGTGGCTGCCCCTCAGATGTGGTATCAAGCACTGGGCCCAGCCTGGGGTTTCTGCAAATGTACTACCTGTCTACCTGCTAAGCCACTTCCTCCGAGGGCCGTTGCCTGCCTGCCTGTCGGCCTGGCTTCCCCGTGCTGTGGGCACAGCCTGGCTAAGCAGAGTCAGAGCAGCTTTGCCTTGTCCCCCAGGGTCCTCAACAGCAGAAGCTTCACTTGAGCAATGGGGTTGAAAATTGCCAACCAGGCAGCATGGCTGGGGGGTGCAGGGCCTGTGCACTGGCTGTTTCCTCTGCTGGTATCATTCCTGCTGGTGTCTCTCATTCCCTGGGAGAAGCCCTCTCTGACTCCGGCACCCACATGCACAAATACCCTGTCTCCCCACCCCCTCACCTTTCTCCACCATCATCCTCAGTACCTCAGTACCTGTAATTGTATTTTGTGTCTATTTACTGGAACTCATCTCCCATTGGCCTGAGAGTCCCACAGGAAAGTGACTTTGACTGTCCCTGGCCCCCAGCAGGGGCTCAGTAAGTATTTATTAAATGATTAGAGAAGCAAGTCTGGGGGAACTGTGCCCACAAATTCCAGGGGGAAATTGCATGTGGTTTTATAGTAAAGTTAACAAGAAAATGCCAAGGAGTCAAGAAAAAAGTTCAGATGAGTTTTCACAATAAACCCTGAAATCCCAAAGAAAATTTTGTCCAGCCCCACCTCCCACCTCCAAGAAGCAAAGTTTGAGTAGTGGGACCCTGGGGATGCCCCAAAGGTCTGCCCAGGACCCAGCCCCATCGCCCACTACCTCTTGCCTTCAGATAGTCCCAAAACCAGAAGAAAAAATTAAAAAGGACCCTTTCTTCCAGGCCAGGAGCTGTGTTCCTGTGGTTAAGGACCATCCCTGAGCCCAGCCTGACCAGAGCAATCACCCGCAAGGAGGAGCGTCCAGTGTGAAGGCACTGGGCTTTCTCAAGGCCGACCCCAGTTCCAGGCCTGGGCCTGGGCTACAGCATTTAGCAAGGCCCCTCCCAGCATGGCTGCTTGGGAACAGGTCTCAGTTTGGGTGCCACCTCTGAGAAGCCCTCCAGGATATCTATCTATGCTGGGCCAGGCTTGGGGTCCTGGGGCTCTTCCTACACTCCTAAACACCTGAAACCTGGGGGAGGGGGGGACCTGACATTATAGAAATCACCGCCTCCCTTGCCTCCACCCCTTAGCATTTACAACTGGCTCCCAGGCCAGTGGGGACAATTGTACTTCTCAAAACACAGCTCTGAGATGGGGAGGCATACAGGCATTTCTCCAGTCTAGGGTGAGCCTGGCTGGGGCAGGGCCCCTGGAAGATGGGAGCGATGGACAGTCAAGATCGAGGTGTCCTGATGTGGCCGGTGTGGCTCAGTTGGCTGCGCGTAGTCCCATGCACCGAAAGGTTCTGGATCGATTCCTGGGCAGGGCACGTGCTCGGGCTGCAGGCTCAGTCTCTGGTAGGGGGCGTGCAGGAAGCAGCCGATCCATGTTTTGCTCTCACGTTGATGTTGTTCCCTCTCGCTCCCTCTCCCTTCCTTTCTCTCTAAAAATCTTGGAAAGAAAGAGCAGGGTGTACAAAAAAATAATAAATGGAACCACTTTAAAATGGAGTTGGAGCTGCCTTGAAGCCAGAGGAACTGCTTTGCACCTCAAACCTTTTATACCTCAAACCTCAGAATAAGGTAAAATAACCCCTCCTGAAAACCTTTGGTCTGGGCCTAAGCAAACGTGTGCCCAAAGAATGATTCGCAAAGATAACAAGAAAGCAGACTTGATGACTACTGGACTGAAAATTTAAAATATTGTTTAGAATGAACATCACTATGCGATGTTACCTGTACCAACAAAAACGCATTCCTTCTATTGATGTAAGTGTTCCCCTTCCCTTCCTCATAAATACCCTTTGCTTTTTGCCTCCTAATAAGATACTCTTTGGACTTCTGCCTCAATCAGTGAGTCTTTAATAGCTATTCTTTCGATCTCAAATGAATGCTTATTGCCAACAGACAAGGCCTGGGTTCAAATTCTGTCTCTGCTCTGATTGTGCATTCATATCATTGTTACCACTATTACTATTATTTGTTAGGTGCTCTCTCTTCAGAGGGAGGCCAGCTCTTGGGGAGGGGAAGGTGATTTCAGGGACACAAGACAGCCAGTGGGCTCCAGAAAGGCAGATGCTATGAGAAATTATATCTGGAAGCCAGGTTAGCATGCTTTCCCCTGAACTGATCTTGTTCCTGAAAGTTTCTGGCAAACCTCTGCCCACCTTCTCCCACCACTCACCTTGCCCTGTCTGCCTGGGCTACACACTGTGCAGCCTTGTGGATCCTTGAAAGCCCAGCTTGTTGACTACCCCAGGGCCTTTGCATGTGCTGTTCCCTCTGCCTGAAGCACCCTTCCCCCAGACCCTCACACAGAGCATTTCCTCACCTCCTTCAAGCCTCAGCTCAAATGTCACTTCTTCCTTCAGAGAAGGCTCCTCAGCAACAGCCCCCCATAACTAAAATAGGTCCCCAGAGCCCCCCTTTCTCTCTGTTTATACAACTTCCTGTCTTTATCATGACTTGTCATCAAGTTATCAGAGTCGCTCCCACTGGAATGTCTGCTTCATGAGGCAGGACTTGGTCTGTCCTATTCACTGCTGTGTTCCCTGGGTGGGGACCAAGCCTGACACATAGTAGGTGCTCAGTAAACCCAGAGAACCAGGGACATTGGTCTTTGGAAGCCTGATGTCCTTTTGACAGAAAGTAAGGCAGAAAACAGGGCTGCAACTTCATGCCATAGGCACAACAAGAAATGTGCCCACGTCCTCTGTCTCCACCCCCACCCCAGCTGCCCCACTGACCCCACTGACCCTCTTCTTTCTCAATTTCCTCCCTTGACCACTTCCCTTCAGGGCACCTTGTCCTGGGGAAGGGGGAAAAAACACTCTCCTGCCTGTGGGTTCCTTTGTTATTATTCTCCCGCGCTGATGAGGAACAAAGTCAGGGGGCCCAGATTGGGGAGGTGACAGGCCCAGGGTGCTCCAAAAAACCCTGCATCTTCAAGGAGAAGAATATGTAATACAATATTTGTAAAAATCAAAATGAGTGCAAAAACTTCATGATGAAGAATCTATCATTCATAGCAGCGTTATTTGCAATAGCCAAGATTAGGAAGCAGCCCAAGTGCCCATCAGTAGATGAGTGGATAAAACAGCTGTGGTACATTCACACCGTGGAGTATTACTCAGCCTTAAAAAAGAAGGAAATTTTACTCTTTGTGACAGCTTGGATGCACCTGGAGAATGTTATGCTTAGTGAAATAAGCCAGTCAGAGAAACACAAGTATCATATTATTTCATTCATATGTGGAATCTAATGCCAAATAGAGACAGATTCATAGGTAGAGAGCAGGCAGGCAGCTGTTGGGGCGGGGGGTTGAGTGGGGGATGGAGGGATCAAGCAAAAAATTTTTTAAAAAGAGAGAAAGAGCTCATGGACACGGACAACAGTGTGGTGATTGCAGGGGGAGGGAGCGGGAAGAGGGTAAGGGGAGATAAATGGTGAAGGAAAAAATAAATACATAGCTATCTTTAAAAAATTAAGAAAAGAAATTATCAACATTCTAAATAAAGATGGGTCCGACGCAGCTTGGGCAGGGTCCCCCGCACTGTCATCCCCCCAGTTCCAGGGACAGCTGTCCAGCCCCAAATGAAGACCCCTGAGAAGTCGTAGTTCCAGGCCAATGGAACAGGGTCCAGCCCACGTCCCTCTGACCCACTGAGTGTGTCAGGGAGGTCAGTCAATGTGGCCACATATTAGAAATCAACCCTGAGTCCGTGAGCAACTCTGGGGTTGAGGTGGGGGAAGAAATGCCAGCAGCAAGATCCAGAGGAGGGAAAATGCAGAACATGGGACCTGGTTCCTCAACAAACAAAGAGCAAGGGGTGGGGGAGGAGAGAGGAGAAGCTATGAGTTAAAGAGACATCTTAACCCAGTGCCACACTGGATTGGAACAAGATTTAAAGAAACGAACTTCAGCCCTGGCCAGTTGCTCAGTGGTTAGAGCATCAGCCTGCAGACCGAAGAGTCACAGGTTTGATTCCAGTCAATGACATGTACCTTGGTTGCGGTTCAGTCCCTGGCCCTGGTCCGGGTCTCTCTCACATCCATGTTTCTCTCTCTCTTTCTCCCTCCCTCCCTCCCTCTCTATCTGAAAATCAATGGAGAAATATTCTTAGGTGAGGATTTACAAATAAATAAAAAAAGAAACTAACTGCAAAAAAAAAAAAAAGATATATAGTATATAATATATATTTTAAATGTATACATAATATATAAAAATATAAATGTAAGTATATATTTATATATTTACATATATAAGAGTTTTGTATATATTATATATTTGCACACATAACATATTTACCTACAATATGTAAATGTGTGTACGCATGTGCATCTAGCTATAGAAATTGCCTGCATCACTGCGAACACCGAATTAGCGAATTCTGGTCCATTGTTCCTACAGGAAATACAGGTTAGGTTCCTGCGAGCCTCTGGTCACATTTTTATAAATGGGTCAATACATAACTTTGTTTTGTGTGTGTTTCTGTTTAAAGACACCTTGTTTAGTATATACTGTTGATTCGTTTACACTGAGCTCATGGCCATCAGCGCTGTAACTTGGCCTGGATGAAGCTCATCTGCCACGTTTTCCCCCATAAGGCACGTGGCAGCCTTCCCCCGCTTGGAGACTCCAGACAGCACTTCAGCACTGCTGTTGGGGGCCTTTTGAAACAGCAAAATCACCAACAGAGAGCAGAACAGTGGGAGGAGCGTGGCACTAGATAGACACTGTTAACAGTCTGAGAGCCGGATCAAGAGGGCACCGCCGGGAAGGTATGTCAGTGACTCAAATTTTTTGCCACTCTGCACATGTCTGCACATTGACTTTGGGGCCCCATAGCTGGGACGAGAGGGGCAAGGGAGAAGAAGGGGTTGGGTGCCTGTCCGTCACATCTCTGAGAAGTCAGACCACTTTCCACAAGGCTGCTGCTCTCTCCAGACCGCGTGGCCCCAGGTGACCACAGGCCCCAAGTCCACCAAACCAAGCAGTCTGACCAACTTAGCGTGCTGCAGAACAGATACTATTTTATGCCCTTTAACAGATGAGGAAACTGAAGCTCAGAGAGGTGCAGTGGCTTGCACAGGCCACACAGATGGTAAGTGGAGGAGCTGGGATCTTAATACAGACAGCCCAAATCTCGAGTTCACACTGCACTGTTTCTCCTCAAAGAGATGGGCTTTCAGCTTCTCTTAGCCCTGCTGAGCCCTCCCCAAAGCCCCACTTTGTCCTTGACCTTCCTCCTTAGCTTTGAGCCCAACTCCTGGGCTGTGGTCTGGCCAGGGAATCCACCTCCCTCCTTCCAGACCTTATACCTCCGTTGATGTGGCAGAGACTCACCACATCCCTGGCCCCACCCCTCTCCCCCTGCTGAGTCATATCAACCCAACGGAACCTGACGGTTTTTCTCACAGGTGCTGCTGACATGCCATTATTTCCCCCACCTGCCCCCGGACACTTCCTTTCCTCGAACCCAAGGGCAGGGCTGAACTTTCTTTTAATTGCAGTGAAATTCACATAACAAAAATGTACCATGTTATTTTTTTAAATTGATTTGAGAGAGAGAGGAAGGTGGGGAGAGAGAAACATCGATTTATTGACCCACTTATTTATGCATTCATTGGTTGCTTCTTGTATGTGCCCTGACCAAAGATCAAACCAAAACCTTGGCGTATTGGGACGATGCTCTAACCAAATGAGGCATTTGGCCAGTGCCAAAAGTTACTGTTTTAAAGTAAACAATTCAGCCCTGGCCGGTTTGGCTCAGCGGTTAGAGCGTCGGCCCATGGGCCAGAGAGTCCCGGGTTCAGTTCCCACTAAGGGCATGTACCTCGGTTGTAGTTTGTCCCCGGCCCTGGTTGGGGTTGTGTGGGTGGCAGCCACTCGAGGTGTCTCTCTCACGTCAATGTTTCTCTCTCTCTCTTCCTCCCTCTCTCCCTCCTGCTCTATCTGAAGATAAATGCAAATATGTCCTTGGGTGAGGATAAATAAATAAATAAAGTAAACAATTCAGTGCATTCACAATGTTGTGCAACCAGCACCTCTATCTAGTCCCAAAACATTTCCATCACCCCACAAGGAGACCCTGTCTCCATCAGCAGTCACTCCCCATCCCCCTCTCTTAAACCCTGGTAACCACCAATCTGCTTTCTGTCTCTGTGAATTTGTCTGAATGTTCTAGACATTTCATATAAATGGGATTCATAGATTTATGTGGCCTTTGAGTCTGGCTCCTGTCACTCGGCATGATGTTTTCGACGTTCATCCGTGTGTGGTGTGTGTCAGAGCTTCACTCCTTCTTAACAGCAGAGTAATATTCCACTGTGTGGATGGAGCATATATTGTTCATCCATTTATCTGTTCATGGACATTTGGTTTGTTTTCACCACTTGGCAATTGTGAATAGTGCCCTTATGAACATTCGTGTACAAGTTTTTGTTTGAACACTTGTGTTCAATTTTTTGGAGTGGAATTGCTGGGTCATATGGTAACCCTACGTTTAAGTTTTTAAGGAATTGCCAAACTTCAGCAACTGCACCATTTTACATTTCCCCCAGCAAGGGCTCAATATTTTTAAATCCTTGTGACTTTCACCTAACTGGGGCCCAAGATTTCGAATCTTGGTTCAACCACTGTGACCACATGATCCTTTTCTTTCCCATCATCAATAGTGCTTTTCTGGTAACACCCAGTTCTCCTTCCAGGAATCACCCGTCTCATCCTGGGCAGCGGGCCTGTTGACCCCAGAGCCCCACACTGTCCGGTCTGGGAGCAGAGGGATTTGGGGAACCAGAGACAGCTCCTCCAGTTAATGTTAAGAAAATCCCTGTGGACAACACAGATTCAAGATCCACTTGAGGAGAGCAAAGAAAAGAGGGTGGCTTTGGCAGCTGCTAGGGGTTCCTGAGCTAGCAAGATTTTAAACTGTTTTTGCACAGAACTAATCGAATAGACCTTAAAACAGGAATAAAAAAGAACCTGTGTTTAGAGTCGCGGGCCGAGCGTCTGGGCAGCTGGCAGCGCTTAGGCTGGCACAGACGATGTAAAGCAAGTGTGTGGTTAAGGTCGTGTTCAAAAATACGGCTGCAAAGCAGCAAGCGCAGGCTGGGCTGTGTGCCCTGTAATTCTCTTTCCAAATAAAAGGCAGAACTATTCCTGGCTGGGCTTGGGGACTTCTGCGGCTGCTGGGGCTCCAAGGAGGCCAGCCTGGAATGTCAGGCACGGCCCACGCCCTGCCAGGCCGGGGCCTCCTCTGACTGGAGTTTACGTTTCGAGTCTGTAATTGTAAGACTTTTTAATTAAAATGTTATTCCTGTGGGGGCCGTCCAAGGCTGCCTGAGCCCAGGATCCCTTACACAGGAGACCCGCGGGCTCAGAGCTGAGCACTGAGAGTGTGTGGTGTTTGGCAGCTTGAGTCAATTTTGAGCTATTTGTAGAGGGGATAAAAATAAATAAAACCAAACATCGTTTGATGTTTGCCAAATATAGCATTTTGCTCTTCTATGAGCAAAGCCCTGATTTAAAAAAAATAATGTACTTGGTCAGCCACACAAAGGAATGAAGCCCTGATTCATGCATTAATGAGGATGAGCCTTGAGACTGTTACACTGAGTGAGAGACGCCACACACAAAAGGCCTCGTGTTGTACGATTCCACGTACACGAAATGCCCAGAACAGGCAAGTCCATTGACACAGAGAATAGTCCAGTGCTTCACACCGGGTGGGGGAGAGGGGATGGGGAGTAACTCCTGGTGGGGACGGGTTTCCCTGTCCTCAGTCACATGCAGCAGACCTGTCACCTGCCATTTCTGCACAATGGAGCCAACACTGTCTCACACGGGCAGGGCCACTGGGAGACCAGACCGGGAAATGGATGTGAGCACACCTAGATGGGCAAGGGATGGAGAAGGGGCAGCCCAGACCTCTGCCCAGGCCTGCACCCTATGCCCCGCCCACCACCCCTCACCAGCCCTTGGACCAAGACCCCTGCCCTCTCCGGCTGCTGCAACCGTGGGCTCTGCTACATGGCCTCGAGCCCTGTTCTGAAGCAGTGTGCTGTTTTCAAAGCTCCTGCTGTGCATCTCACGCCCAAGAGTCTGACTTAACCGGGCTCGGTGGGGCCAGGCAACCAAGGCTCTGTTTTCTGTTTCGCAACATTTTATTTTGAAAAATGTGTGACCTATAGAAAGTGACTAAAATAAGGCAATGAACATCCACATATCTAGGACCCAGATTCACACACTGCCAACGATTTACCCACATACTCTCCCTTTATATATATGTATATAATATATATATTTTATATAAATGATATATACACAGTACACAGTTTATATATTTATATATTGTGCTAATTTGCTCAGGCTGCCAAAATAAAAGACCACAGATTGGGTGTCTTAAGCAACAGAAATGATTGTTTCACAGTCCCTGAGGCTGGAAGTCCCAGACGAAGGTTTCAGCAGGGTCCATTTCTCCTGAGGCCTCTCTCCTTGGTTTGCAGACAGCCTCCTTCTTGCTGCCTCTGTGAAGGGTCTTTCCTCTGAGTGCGTGCTGCCCCTGGTGTTTCTTTGTGTCAAATTTCTCTTCTTATGAGGACACCAGTCAGACTGGATCAGGGCTCACTCTGCAACTTTATTTTAACTTAATCGCTTCTTTAAAGGCTCTGCCTGCAAATACAGTCACATTCTGAAGTACTGGGGGGAAGGGGGGAGTAGGATTTCAACAGACGAACTGGAGAGTGGGGGACACATATCCAGTCTATAGCGATATAATATATCATTTTGAATTGTTTGAGAATACACTTGCTCCATGAATCCCTAACTGCCTCTGCCTGCATCTCCTAAGAACTAAGAGCTCTCCCACACAGCCCCAGGACAAGTGGCCCACGCCTCAGATTTCACATTGAGAAATACCACTGTCGAATCATTCTGTAGTCAAATGAGCTCAACCGCCCTAATTAGATCTGCTGTGCTCTGAATGTTTGTGTCCCCCTAAAATTCACATGTTGAAACCTAACCCCCAATATCATAGTGTTAGGAGGTGGGGCCTTTGGAAGGCGATTAGGTCATGAGGATGGAGCCCTCATGAATAAGATTAGGGCCCTTCTAAAAGCGACCTGAGAGATCTCCCTTGTCCCTTCTGCCATGTGAAGACAGCGAGAAGGTGCCATGTATGAACCAGGAAGCGGGCCTTCACCAGACACCGAATCTGCTGGTGCCTTTTTCTTGAACTTCAGCCTCCAGAAATGTGAGACATATATTTGTGTTTATAAGCCGCCCGGTCTACAGTATCCGTTACAGTAGCCTGAAGGGATTCTTTTAAGGCAGCTTTTTCTTTTCTCTATTAGGATCCAATCCAGACTCACCTGCTGTCTTTTGTTTTTATGTCTCTGTAGCCTCCCCTTTATCAGCGGGTTCTCAGCCTTCCCGTGTGCTGACTTGTTGAGGGGTCCAGGCAGGTGATCTGCAGAATGAGCCCCCGCGCCTGGACTGCTGCTCCTCTGACCACGTCCCGGTTGTGCGCCCTGAGGCAGGATCCGGAGATGCCATCCCGGTCCTCCCAGTGAGTGCATGGTCTCGGGAGGCACCTCTCGTTGTCTTGCTTCGTTGCTGGTGATGTTAAAACTGTGCTGTCTTAGTTCAGGTGGTGGAATCATGTCTTAAAATCTCCCCCAGGCTTTTAACATTCAGGCACAGCTGGATACAACTTGCAAAGCTCTGCTGCCCACAGCCTCCACGTCCACCTTGGGGCTCCCTCACCCTGATGTCTTTCTTGCCTGGTCAGGCGGTAAAGAACCGACAGGGCACAGGGGCAGCTTAGACCCTTCCTTGACCCTGACAAGGGTCGTAGAGGGGACCATGTGAGGATAGATGGGGTGCATTCCTGGAGGTTTCCTGGAGGGAGTGATCCGTAAGCCATGCCTGCAAATGGGCTGCACCCAGTGCTATCCCAGAGTCCCAGGTTCTCACCAAAAATTCCACAGGAGTAGTTCACCCAGTCAGGGGCTCATTTCAACTCCCTCCATCAGACAGTTTCCCTGTGCAGCATGAAAACACTCAGGCCCCCATCGTCAGGGACCAGACCACCTTGCCTTCTTTGAAGTTTATGATCTCCAGGGGATGGAATTTGAATCTCTTATTTTATCCCTGCTGCTTTGGAGTCTGAACCACAGGCCACTGTGTTCAGTGGCTGCCTTGGAGGAAGAGAGAGGGGAGCTATTTTGGGTTCTGAGGGCTGTAATTTTTGCTGCTCTGAGAACAGCTGGGGGATGGGGAGCAGGAGGACAATTACTGGCTTCCCTCACAGAGCCTCAGTTTATCCATCTGCTAAAGGGGCAAGTAATTCACACCTTGCAGAAGGGCAGTGAAGAGTGGGAGAGATGCTGAATGTGAAAAGTCCACCCCAGAGTCACCCTCAGTCAGAGTGACTGTCTGTCTGTGTGAAGATGTGGGGAGTGTCTCCCTCTCTCCTCATACATGCCACCAACCAGGGCACAGGGAGAGGATGGTGATTTTAACCTCCAGCGGAACTCTGGATGATGTCTGGATTGTCACATCTGGGGAACGGATGCTATTGGCATCAGGTTGGTGGAGACCAGAGACGCTGCTCAGCATCCTCCAGGGCACAGGGCACCCCACCACAGAGAATGACCAATGTCAGCAGTGCTGAGGATGAGAACCTACTATAGAAAAATACTGTATCTGTCATGTATCCAGATGACTTTTAAGTAGGTGTGTGACTTAAATATAGTTCAGTGTCATATGTAAGGGTGTATGTTACATTATTCCTAATAATGGTGAAAAATTGGAGCAGCTGAGGCCTCTATCAGTAGGGAAACAGCTAAACACACACTGCATATATTCATAAAACTGCTTAGATACAAAATGAAGGTTCTATAGCAGTGGTTCTCACCCAGGGGCGATTTTGCCCCCAGGGCACCTTTGGTAATGTGGAAACGCCCCCCTAACCCCCGCGGAAACTTTTTAAATTGTCATACCTGGGAAGGGAGGGTACCCCTGGCATCTAGTGGGTGGGAACCAGGGCTCTAGCTCAGCACCCTACAGTGCACAGGACGCCCTACTGCAGAGAATGATGCAGCCAGAGGTCAGTGGTGCCGCGAGTGAGAATTCCTGAACCAAGGCAGCCAATCAAGGGACATCTGAGCCGAGAAGAGATCTGAACATGCCACCTTAAGGGATGTTTGTAGGCCCAGGCAGAGGGTACAGTTGACACACACACTAGGGCACAATGATCATCAGGGAAGAAAGCAGGAGGCTGGCCTTGCAGCCCCAGGTGAGACGGAGGTAGCTCTGCAGCCGCGTGGTTTGTCTCAATGACTCAACTCGGCCTCATAACTCAAGAGCAGCCACAGACAAGATGTACACAGATGGGCAAGGCCGTGTGCTAATAAAACTTTACTGATGAACACCAAAATTTGAATTTCCTAGAACTTTCACGTCATAAAATATTGTGTTTCTTTTAATGTTTTTTCAACTGTTAAAAAGTGTAAATACTATTCTTACTGGGGGCAGGGGCGGTAGCTAAGGGTTACAAGGTTTCTTTGGGGGTAATGAAATGTTCGAAAATAGATTATAGTGATGGATGAACAGCTCCATGAATGTACTAAAAGTCATCAAATTGAATGGTATGTGGATCATAGCTTAATAAAGCTGTCATGAAATGAGAACATACAATAGCCAAAGGTGGAAGCAACCCAAATGTTTCTTTACCAATGAATGGATAAGTAAAATATGGTTCATCCACTCAATGGAATATTATCAGCCGCAAAAAGGAAGGAAATTCTGACACCTGCTACAACACAAATGAACCTTGAGGACATTATGCTGAGTGAAATAAATCAGACACAAAAGGACACAGACTGTATGATCCTACTTATATGAGGTCCCTGGAGGAGTCAGATTCACAGAGACAGGAGGTAAATGGTGGGTCCCAGGGACTGTGGGAGGTGGGCGGGAAGTTAGTGTTAATGGGGACAGAGTTTCATTTGGGAGGATGAACGAGTTCTGGAGCTGGAGGGGTGATGGCTGCACAACAACGTCAATGTATTTTATACCACCGAACTGTGCACTTAAAAATGGTTATAATGGTCACTTTTATGTTATATGCATTTTATCACAATTAAAAAAGAAAAAGAAAACAAACATTCTCAGCTCATGGGCTACATAAAACCAGCAAGCTTTGGCCCCTGAGCTGTAGTTTGCAGACCCCTGGGCCACCCCAACAGGTGGGCTCTGGGAATAAAAGTATGTGAAGTCCGCCCTGGCCGGTTTAGCTCAGCGGTTAGAGCGTTGGCCCACAGACCAGAGAGTCCTGGGTTCGGTTCCCGCTAAGGGCATGTACCTCGGTTGCAGTTTGTCCCTGGTCCCGGTTGGGGTCTTGTGGGTGGCAGCCAGTCGATGTGTCTCTCTCACATTAATATTTCTCTCTCTCTCTCTTTCTCTTTCTCTCTCTCTCCTTCCCGCTCTATCTGAAGATAAATGCAAAAATGTACTCGGGAGAAGATTAAGAAAAACAAAGTATGTGAAGCCCGGATGGGGTAGCTCACTACGCCCCCCCCCCCACCACCACCACCACTGCCAGGGGAGGAGACCATCCAAGTGGGGGCTAGGGCTGCATCCTTACACATCTTGTACCCATGAGACCCAGAGTACCCTCTCCAAGCCTCAGTTTCTCCATCTGCAAAGTTCCTCTGCATACTGGGGGCCAATGTCAGGGCAGGAAGGGTTGGTTATAGGCTTGAAGAGAACCGAAGGGCTTTGCTCAGTGTCCCACAGCTGGTAAGTGATGATGTGAACCGGGTACTGATGTCCCACTGCACCCACTGCCTCCCCAGGAGAAACCAGGACTATGCATAGAGGGTGCAGGAAGAATGATACCTCAGCAGGATGGCAGTGTTGGGACGGCTTTGTCTCAGAGCACCTCTCCGGGCCTTCTGCCAACACTAGCAGACAGCATTTGTGATTGCTCCTCTGCAAATAGCAATGTTTCATTGACAAATAATTTCTTTCAAACCCAAGCCTTAAAATCATGTTGAGCCCTGGCCGATTTGGTTCAGCGGTTAGAGTGTCGGACTTCCAACTAAAGGGTTGCAGGTTAGATCCCCAGCCCTGATTGGGGTCATGCGGGAGGCAGCCAATCAATGTGTCTCTCTCACATTGAAGTTTCTCTCTCTCTCTCTCTCCCCCTCCCACTCTATCTGAAGATAAACAGAAAGGTACTCTTGGGTGAGGATTAAAAAACAAAATCACATTGAAACACAAAAAGCCATCCACCCATAGGTGAGTGGATAAACAAAATGTGGTCTATCTACACAGTGGAATATTATTCAGTCATGAAAAGGAGGGACACCCTGACACACATTAGAACATGGATGAACCTGGAAAATGTTACACTGAAAAAAGCCAGACACTGAACGCTACAGAGTAAATGATTCCATTTATATAAAACATCCAGAATAAGCAAATCCATAGAAACAGAAAGCAGATTAGTGGTTGCCAGGAGCTGGGGGTTGGGGGTGGAAAGCAATGGCTAATAGGGGCAGGATTTTATTTTGGGGTGATGGAAATGTTCTGGAACTTGATAGAGGTGGTGGTTGCACAACATTGTGAATGTGCTAAATGCCACTGAATTTTCCACTTTAAAACAGCTAATTTTATGTTATGTGAATTTCACCTCAATAAAAATACATGGATAAAAATGTTTAAAAAAACAAACAAACAAACATACAGAGGTTTAAAAAAAAAAAAAAAAACCCACCACTGCAAGCATTCGTCCGTCCAGTGGGAGGGAGTGGGCACACACTTTTTTTCCGCCTTGGGAAGGGACCGCGGAGTCGGGGGCTCTGGCCTGGGAGCCCTGGGCATGGTCACTGCCAATGTGTCAGCGCCGTGGGGGCCGCGCTCCGCTCGGGTGGCGGCAGCGCAGGGCTCTCAAAGGTTTTCTGTCAGGGCTTTGAAAGGGGGCCAGGTTTTTTTCCCCCGGAGCCGAGCAGTCTTGGGCCTGTTGTTCTCAGCAATCTCAGGCCGCGTGTTAGCAGGAAACACGGCCAAGTAGGGCTTCCTGCGCGCTGGAGAGAGGAAGCTCCGTAATGTTCTGGAAGGCTGGGTTAAAAATAACCCCGGTATATAAAGAGAGCCGAGGGTCCCCTCTCCGCCTCACTCTCGGCAGGCCGGCTGGACGCGGGGCCGAGCAGGTGGTTTGGGGCTTTCATGGGGCCAATCCCCTGTCCCTGGGCCCCAGGACTGGAAAAAAACAGCCAAGTTCAGAGTCCCGAGGCTGCCTCACTTCCAAAACTTACGCAGAGTTGGGGACATTGTGGGTGTTCCTGTTTTAAATCCTTTTTCTCCAGCAAAAAATTCAACCTCCAGTCATTATCAGGAGAGAGAGAACTCAGCTTTGATTTCTGCTGTGTATGCAGGCAGGCTCAGGGGCTGGCAGCCAGGGTTCAAATCCTGGCTCTGCCACCTAACCATGGGTCTCAATGTCTTCATCTATAAAAATGGGACTAACAATAGCTCCTAGATTGTTGTAAGTACTAAACACTCAGAAAAGACCCTATAGTGAGGACTATAAAATGCTGAGCAATTACTCTGAATTCTTACCATTATCTCCAGGATCTTGACTTCCCTGGGCAAAGCACACCCATATAGTATCGCATTTAATATGTGCATCAGTTCTAATATCATCCCGCCCCTTCACAGGTACAGCAAGCAAGGACTGGCATCATGTGTTGTCACTGTGACCCAACACAAATGGCCGAGTTGTCTGAGGAGATTTTCCAGCCTTACCTTCCATCAGCCAGTGGAGCTCCGCCTGACATTTTGCACCTGGATGCTTCGCTTGCCTCACCCTATCCCCGTCCTGATGAAAAGTAGCAGAGATTTGAGTCAGGGTCTTCCTGACCTCAGGCCCCATGTTCTTTCTGCTCTGTCCTTAGAAGTTAAAATTTGGGAGTTCAGAGGGTGCAACGGGGAGGTGGACAAAAAGCACTCTTTATGCCCTGGCCAGTTTGGCTCAGCGGTTAGAGCATTGGCCCGCAGACTGGAGAGTCCCGGGTTCGGTTTCCGCTAAGGGCACGTACCTCGGTTGCAGCTTGTTCCAGGCCCCTGGTGGGGTCGTGTGGATGGCAATTACTCGATGTCTCTCTCACATTGATGTTTCTCTCTCTCTCCATCCCTCCCAGTCTATCTGAAGATAAATGCAAAAATGTCCTCGGGTAAGGATAAAAAAATTAAAAACTAAATAAAAATTTAAAAAATTTTTTTAAAAAGCACCCTTAATGAAGACAGGTTTTCCATGCTCTGAGCTGGGTGGGGATCGCCTTCCTGTAGGACTGTCATTGCCTTCAGAACAGCCAGAACAAAGTCTGGGCACTGCCCACGTTTGGGGACAAACCTAGCACCAGGGTTTGGGGCATCTCATCCTGGACTGAGCCACACAGATTAGGAAAATAAAAAGACGCAAATGACCGATGTCAGGAAGGAGAGAGATGACCTCATGACAGATCCTACACATATTGAAAGGATCACAAAGGCACATTATAAACATTTTGATGCCAATCAATGTCTCTGATGATGTGGACAAATTCCCCGAAAGACACCAGTTCCCGAAGCTCATTCAGAAAGAACTAGATCACCAGGATAGTCCTATATCTGTGGAAGAAACTGACGGTGTGGTTAAAAACAACCCACCAAGAAACCTCTAGGTCTGAATGGCATCCCTGGTCAATTTCCCCACACATTTAGGAAGAAATAATGCCAGTTTTACACAGACACTTTTATAAAACTGGAGAGGAAGGAAGGCTTGGCAAGTCATTCTAAGCGGAGGGGTGCTATGGGGTGCACTGTGCAGTAGAGCAATGGGGCCCCCACACCCCCTTACCCCAAGAGATCCTGTTCCCTTCAAGTAGATGTTTTCTTGGACCATTGGTGCAGATCCCCACTGGGCTTGGGGAAATGAAAGAAACGTTTGCTCTCCAGAAATCAGATCCAGACGTGCCAGCCTCTTGAACGGCGCCTTTGTACCCCGAGTGTTGCCACAATTAGCACCATCCCTGGCGGTGGCCTGGAGATCGTGGCCGCCTGGGCTCTGAGGCCTCTTTCAGAAGTCACCGGCGTCCTCTACCAGCTATTTTTAACAGGCCAAAGGGGACTTGTTCTGGTTGTTCTGGACTGGGGAACTCGATGAGAGGGGATGGGGGCATCTGCCAGGCTGAGGGCTGTGGCAGGCCGGCCAGGGGCTCCTCGTGAGGCAGTACTCCCGAGCCTGGGTGATGGTGAATGAGGCATCCAGTCGAGCTCCAGGCCTCAGTTTCCTCATCTGTCAAATGAAGGTTTGAATTTCATCAGGGGCTTTAATTCCAAAGTAGCATGAAAGCCAATTTCCATCATCAACCGATCGAGGGCCTTGCTCTCTGCTTCTCCCTGTCTCTGCGTTTCTGCCCATCTGCCTCTCTCCAGGTCTCTCTGTATCTCTCTCTCCTTTCTTTCTTTTTTAAAAAAATTTCTTTATTGATTTTAGAGAGAGAGGAAGGGAGAGGGAGAGAGATAGAAACATTGATGAGAGAGAACACAGATTGGCCACTCCTGCATGCCCCCTACTGGGCATCAGGCCCACAACCTGGGCATGTGCCCTGACTGGGAATGGAACCGGCGACCTCTTGGTGCATGGGTCGACACTCAACCACTGAGCCACACCGGCCAGGCTCTCTCTCCTTTCTAACTCTAGGTATCTCTTTGGTGGGCTGCATGCATTTCTATACAGCTCTGCCTTCACGGGGAACTACTCTGTATTCTGAGAACAAGATGACCAGTTTTGCTGCCCCATTTTCTTTATTCAAAGAAAATATTACTGATTGACTGATGGATCGATGATTCCTAAAGACCCAGTCCACAGCCCATGTGCAGGCTGAGCTGTGTGCTGTCACCCCTTGGGCTCACATCCCCACGTTCGAGCAGGGTCAGCTGACCTCTGTCCCAGACATTTTGGAATGAACCCATGTTCTCTCTGTGATTTGGGTTTTTCCATGAAACAAATGAATAGACATCCAGGCCCCTCTGGGAAGGGGTTTCTTGTTCCTGCTGAGGTGTCCTGGAGGACCTTGCAGGACAAGGGGCTGGGCTCGCTGCACACCTGCCCACATGCAGCAGCACCTTCTGCTAATGCTCTGCCAACCCGTGGGGGGGGGGGGGCAGGTACAGAGGGGAAACTGAGGCATGAAGAGGTAAAGTCCCTCCTCCAGTCCAACATGGGCTTTGCTTGGCACCAGGAACTGGGCTGTTCACCAAAGTGTCTCCTGATTATTGAAAATCAAGCTCTTTGCCCCAGCCAGTTTGCCTCAGCGGTTAGAGCATCAGCCCGAAAACCAAATAATTGGGGGTTCAATTCCGGCCAAGGGCATGTACCTGGGTTGCAGTTCAGTCCCTGGCCCTGGTCTGGGTCGTGCGGGAGGCAACTAATCAATGTGTCCCTCTTCCATCATTGTTTTTTTCTCACTCTCTCTCCCTCCTACTCTATCTGAAGATAAATGGAAAAATATCCTCAAGTGAGGATTAAAAAAAGAAAGAAAGAAAAGGAAAATAGAGCTCTTTGCTGGCCATCACTTGGCTCCTGCCCGTGGAGTCTGTGCTGGGGCCCGGACACCCACCTGGGGTGGGGGTGTCACAGCACATGAGGCTGTCTACCCTAAGCTTCCTCCTTCCTTAAAACCCTTCTCTGGTGGGGATCGGTCCCATGGTGGCTCTCCCATGGGCCCAGCTGTGACTCGAGCACCCTTGGACCGTAGATGCATTTCCCTAGAAGGACATCCTGGCCCTAAGGGGTCCACAAACCCACATCAGTGTCGCAGATGGCCATGCTGAATCACTAGACATGCTTGCTGACCTCCTAGGCCTCAGTTGCACTTCTGTTAAAGGGGCACCTCTATGACCCCTGCTTCCCAGGATTTAGTGGGACCTGACAACTGAAATGTACCCAGCAGGACTTCTAGAAGCAGCCATCCAACCAAAAAGGGTTCCTGCTCCCTGCTCGGCACTCTTCTAGGACTCTGGCCGTGGGCTTGATGAGAACCCAAGCCTCTGCCTGACTTTTTAAAAATAGTGGTAAAATATACATAACAAAATTGGTGTCATTTTAACCATTTTCAAATGTGCAATTCAGAGGCATTTAGTTCGTTCACAATGTTGTGCAACCATCCCCTCTATCTAGTTCCAGAACATTTCCATCACCCCAAAAGAAGACCTGTCCTCATTAGGAGTCACTCCCCATTCCTTCTCCCCCCAGCCCCTGGCAACCACTAATCTGCTTCCTGTCTCTGTGGATTTACCTGTTCTGGACATTTCATATAATGGAATCATATATGTGGTCTTTTGTGTCTGGCTTCTTTCATTCAGCATAATGTTTTCAAGATTCATCCATGTTGTAGTGTATGTCAGTACTTCATACCTCTTCATGGCTGAGTAATATTCCACTGTATGGATGAACCAGGTTCTGTTCACCCATTCATTCTGCCATTGATGGACATTTGGGTTGTTGCTATCTTTTGGCAAATGTGAACAGCGCTGCTATGCACATATGTGTACAAGGATTTGAACATCTGTTTTTGATTCTTTGGAGTAGAATAGTATTGTCACATGGTATTTCTCTGTCTAACTTTTTGAGGAATCCTGCTCCATTTTGACCCTGGCAGAATTAAGTCTGAATTCTCCATGTCCCCTTGGAAACATCTACTGTCCTCAGCACCCCAAGTTGCCCTCCAGGAAAGACCCTCACATTGCTCTGGCTTCTCTCAGCCCTTGTCTTCCTCATGGTTGTGATGATGATTTAACAAGATGTTGACCCTGGCTGGTTTGGCTCAGTGGTTGGAGCGTCGGCCTGCGGTCCAGAGAGACCTGGGTTCGGTTCCCGCTAAAGGCATGTACCTCGGTTGCAGTTTGTCCCCGGCCCTGGTTGGTCATGCGGGTGGCAGCCACTCGATGTGTCCCTTTCACGTCGATGTTTCTCTCTCTCTCTCTTCCTCTCTCTCCCTCCCACTCTATCTGTACAAAAAATGAAAAAATGTCCCTGGGTGAGGATTTAAAAAAAAAAAAGATGTTGTAAGAAAAGCCCCAACAGTGGCCTGGCACCCACTAGGACCTTAAGCCAAAATGGTTGCTCCCTCTCCCCCCACTTCTTGAGATTTTTGTTTTCTCCTCTGTGTAGTATTGCCAGAAAAAACACAGGATGCCCAGCTAAATTTGAATTTCAGATAAACAAGAAATTTTTTCCCATTCTGTGCAAAATTTGGGATATACTTCTGCTAAAAAATTGTGTTGTTTACCTGAAATTCAAATTTAATTGTCCTGCATTTTATTCACTAAATCTGGAGACCGGCCTTTGTGACAATTGCTTCTCTCGGCCAGGCAGACAGGGAAGGCCACTGTGCGATTCTGGCCCCAGGCATCTGCTCCACCTGCCTCGCTTGACCAAAATTCCTGCTGGGGCCTGAACCACCAAGATGTCCCCAGTTCGCCATGGGTTCCTCGAGAAAGGTCTGGTGACAAAGAATGTGTTAAGACCCTGGGAATTCTTTGAAGGTACATTTTAGTCTGATGACAAATGATCTAAATTGGTCCCCAACCCAGGCTGCCGGAAGGCCAGTGAGCACAGGGTGAGCACACAGGGTGGCCCCATGAAAGGATGCCTCACGCAGGCCTGCCTCCTGGGGCACTGAGGTCTGATTCACGCTTCCTCGTATTCAAATAGAGCCCACCAGGCCGGAAGCATCTCTGCGAGGGACAGGTCGACCTGCACAGGCAACACTTCTCCCCTCAATTTTTCCCAGAACCTGACGCCAGGCCCTGCACACACATGAGACTGGGGAGAAGTCGGGCAGCACCTCATAAGGAAACCACCGCCATCGCCGTAAGAGACAGAGCTCAAAGGAAGGCACCTTCTCCAGGGCCAGCTGATGCAACAAGGACAGGAGGGCCAGGGCCCTAGGACTTTTAGGAGCCCACAGGAATTTCTTAATTTTCCTTCCTTTCCTTCCTTCCTTCCTTCCTTCCTTCCTTCCTTCCTCCTTCTTTCTTTCTCTCTCTCTTTATTTCTTTTTGTTACAAATGTTTCTCCTTTTTCTCCCATTGATCCCCTCCTCCCGATCCCACCCCTGCACCCATTCCCAGCATTGTTGTCTGTGTCCATGGTTACGCATACATGCATGTAAGTGCTGTGGTTTATCTCTCCCCTCCCCACCCCCCCAACATCCCTTCTGAGGTTTGTCAGTCTGTACCCTACTACTATGACTCCGAGTCTACTGAATTTCTTAATTTTTAAAAAAAATCAGAACAAAAAAAAGAACTTCTGAGGCAGAAAAAAATACATTTAAATTAATTTCTTGCCCTTGGGGGGGTGGATAAATAAAATATTTAGACCCTATGAAAACCTACTCAATTATTTTAACTTTTTTTTTAATCCTCACCCAAGGACATTTTTCCATTTATCTTTGGACAGACTAGGAGGAAGGGGGAGAGAGAGAGAGAGAGAGAGAGAGAGAGAGAGAGAGAGAGAGAGAGAGAGAGAAAGACACATCAACTAGCTGCCTCCTGCGAGACCCCGACCAGGGCCAGGGACAAATCACAACCGAGGTATGTGCCCTTGGCCAGAATCAAACCCCCGGGTCTCATTGGTCCTCAGGTGGACGCTTCAAACGCTGAGCCAAACCGGCCAGGGCTTAACTATTTTTTTTTTTTAATAAAAGGAGTATATCCCAATCCATGCATATTTGGTACAAATATATGTTTTAAAAAAAAAGTGTCATTTATCTGAAATTCAAATTTAACTGGGCACAGTGTTTTATTTGCTAAATCTGGCAAATAGTTTCTGTAATAACTGGCCCTCACAGCCAGGCAGAAACTTCTGGCAAAGTGGACGTGACTGGCCCCATCCCCACCAGAAGTCATACTGCAGCCCTGGGCCTCTCCCAGAAAGATCAAAATGGTTTTATTAGATGTTTGCACTACAGAAGCGGGAAAAGTCCTCCTCGCCTGTGAATACATCAGTATCGACTCTACATGTGTAAATGTTGGGAGGTACCTGGAGATACAACCCATTTATCAGATGACAAAACTGAGGTTCGGAAAAGAAAAGCAACTTGACCAAGCTCTAGGCTGTGGTGCTCTTTTTTCCCCCTATTTATCTTCAGATAGGGTGGGAGGGAGGGAGAGAGAGAGAGAAACATTGACGTGAGAGGGACACATCGATTAGTTGCCTTCCACACGACCCCAACCAGAGCCCAAGATGAACCACAACCGAGGTACATGCCCTTGACTGGAATCAAACCCATGACTCATTGGTCCGCGGGCCAAAGCTCTAACCACTGAGCACCAGCCAGGGCAGGGCTGTGGCACTCTTAAAAACCTCTCCTGGGGCAGTGGTTTTGTATCTTTATGATGTCGTGGGCCCCTGTGTGATGAAAGCTGTAGACACTCCATGGTAGAGAAACGCCCCAGTCTCTTGTCTTTAGTTTCGGGGGTTCAGAAGCCCTCTGAGGCTCATGCGGAGGCGTCCCAATTAGAGCTGGGCTCCTGGCTCAACAGAAAATCAATTGTGCCTCAGTTTTCCCTTCCTCACTATGAAGTGGTGGAAATATTACTTGCTCTCCAAGTCCCAAGGACCAAGAGGGCACCACACAGCGAATGACACATAGTAGGTCTTCAAGCAATGTTAATTTTTTATTCCTGTTCCTTAGCCCTGTGTCCCCACCAACACACACACACTGGGCTGACCATTTTAAACTTGAGAACTTCCCATCTACTCCTGGGGGAAAAAAAAGGAAAACTCCCTCATACTGACTACACATATTTTTTAAACCTGTCCTTTTGGTGGAAAAGTTTTTACATCTTAAGAAAAACCTGATTGTTTGACTCATCTGCAGTAAGCATGCGGCCATCCAGGGCACACATCCCCGCAACCCGTGAAAGAGGCTGTGTGTCCACGCACATCAGAGTGGCTCGCGTGATGTGGTGTGAGGGTGAGGGGCACAAGCTGTCAGCCCTCCAGGAGTACAAGGAGTCTTCTAGAATATTCTGGAACACCCTTCCTCAGGTAGTCAGAAATCATACAGTCAGAGCCCTGCCTCAAATTTCCAGCTCTTTGAACGGTTGTTTTCCATTTCATTTTTCCTCTTCTTCTTCCTTTTTTCCCCCCTATTCTCAAATCACATTTATTTTTCCACAATCGAAAGCGCTCACAGATCTGGCCCTGGCCTTCAAACACGCTGTTCTGACTGAGACGTGTAAACAACCGCTGCCCCCGCAGCTGGCTGTTTGGGTGACACTGGAAAATCTTCTGGATAGTGAAAAAAAGGAAGTTTTCCAAAATTCAGTTCAGGACTTACGTAACAGAGTTTGTGTAACTGGTCCCTGGACACAGGTCCAGCGGCTCCTCCAACTGCGGAGGCTCGGAGCGGGGGCAGGGAGACGAGAGGGGAGAGGAGCCGCTGGCAGGGATCCTGACTCCTCCGTGAAAGTGATAAGGGGAATGTGGGTTGCAACGGGGAGGCCAAGTGCATATTTGAAATATGTTGGCAAGGCCGAGTTCTTGTAAACTGTCACAAATCTTGCGTGGAAACGACTCCAACAGCCACAAACAGGGGTGATCCAGGCACATCTGTGGGTCTCCCACAGTGATCCAGGAATTTGTCACTTTCTCTTGTATTCTTCCTAGTACCGTTGGGGGTTCCACTGCACCTCGATTTTATAGAAAACAAAACCCAAAGTGCAGAGAGGGAGGCAACTTGCCCCAGGAAAGTAACAGACTGAACAGGAACCTTAAAGCTAGATTCTGTTCGATGCCATATTGAATATTTTTAATATTCTCTTTAAAGACCACCCATCTCCCAACAACCTGGGGTGTGGTTGTTGGGATCCGGGCCTGAGAAATTTGTAAAGTGGGCATGACAACTGCCCTCCAGCTCAGATGTGGCAGGAATGTCTCATTTCACAAAACTCAAACCCGAACATTATGTACTTGCCTATGGACTCCCAGCCTGGTCTCCAAAGGCGGCTGGGGGATATTGTCAAATAAGGTTCAGAGTGTGTGCCTTTTTTCCAGACTCTGTGGGCCATACTCTGTGCTCCACCCTCCAGTGGCAGTTTTCCTTTCACAAGCAATAAACTGATACAACCACTTTGGGAAAGTGTCAGTATCTGCTAAGGCCAAGACCCAGCAATCCCACCCCTAAAGAAATAAATCTAGCCCTGGCTGGTTTGGCTCAGTGGTTAGAGCGTTGGCCTGTGGTCCAGAGAGACCCGAGTTCGGTTCCCACTAAGGGCACGTGCCTTGGTTGCAGTTTGTCCCCGGTCCTGGTTGGGTCGTGTGGGTGGCAGCCACTCGATGTGTCCCTTTCACATTGATGTTTCTCTCTCTCTCTCTCTCTCTCTCCCTCCCTCCCACTCTATCTAAACAAAATATAAAAAAATGTCCTTGGGTGAGAATAAAAAAAAAAGAAATCTGTATGTTTGTACAAAAAAAATGTAGCCACATTATCCATAATGGCCAAAAAAAGAAAAAAGGAAATAACCCAACTGTCTTCAATGAGTGAACTATAGGGTATTTATTTAATGGAACACTATACACCCATGAAAAGGAACACACACCTGCTTATTGTGGAGAAACTCATCAGGCACAATGCTGAGCAAAGAAGCCAGATGTGAAAGAGGACATTACCGTGATTCCACATCAGTGAATTCAACAGTGGGCAAAACTCATCTTGGGTGACAGAGATACGAGGAATAGCTTCCGTCACCAGCAGAGGGAGCCTTCTGGGGTACTGGATGTCCACACATTTTAATCTGGGTGATGGTCACATCAGCAAAATCCACTGAGCATACACTTCAGATTTGCGCACTGAGCTACAGCAAGTTTTACTTTCCTTTGAAAAGATCAGACAAGGCATTTATTTATTGAGCACCTAGTGCATGCATGAAGGGGCAGTGATGATGAAGACCCTATCCCTCTTGTCAGCTCAGGTGCCAGGCAGCCCACAGGTGGAAGCAGCAGGTGGAGGGTAGGGCAGGAGGGTTTGGTACAACCTTCCACACACTGTCAGCACAGGGACTCAGAGCCCCGCCAACCCCGTGCCCCAGTGAACTGCTGCTCTGTCGGGAAGAAAAAGCACTTGGTATTGACGGGGTGCAGAGGGACTCCACAGAAGGGTCAAGCCTTGCAGGCTACAGAGCAGTGGACAGTGGTGGAGAGAGAAGGTCTGAAAGAACCTATGCTCACAGGGACCTCCTCCCTGTCTAGGATGGGTTGTCATCTACTGTGGTGGCCACTGTGGGTGAGTGCTTCCTATGCACCAGCCACTTTACAGTCTTCATCTTGTGATCCTTCCCAACACTACCCTAAGCTCTACTTGGCAGGTGTGGCAACGGACTTGCCCGAGGCCCCCAAACTGGACCCAAAGATGGCAGGGTCCCCACTGCCTACTGGTTTCCCTGGTGACTCAGTGCGCACCAGGGCAAGGTGTGCCTGGGAGCTGTCTGCACACACGCAGCCTCCCCCAATGGCCACCACCCTTAGCACACAGCCTCTGGGTGGTGGGGACAGTGAGTCATGGGGACGTGGCCCTCAGGTCGCCTACAACAACGTCTTTTGTTACCAGAAATCAATCAGTTTGGTGAAAGGTCCTGGCAGTCGTCCAGCCAGCCCCCTTGAGGAAGCTTTCTAAGTGGCCCACTTGGACCTGACGAGGACAAAAGCCAATGGCCAATCACCTCAAAAGTGAACAAATGCCTCTTCTGTGCCTGGAGACAGAGAACTTTCTTTTTTTTTTTTATCCTCACCCGAGGATATTTTTCCATTTTTTGTACAGATAGAGTGGGAGGGAGAGTGAGGAAGGGAGAGAGAGAGAAACATCGACGTGAAGGGACACATCGAGTGGCTGCCACCCGCACCACCAACCAGGGCCGGGGACAAACTGCAACCGAAGTACGTGCCCCCAGCGGGAACCGAACCCGAGTCTCTCCAGACCGCAGGCCGACGCTCTAACCGCTGAGCCAAACCGGCCAGGGCGAGACAGAGATCTTTCAATATGGATGTGGTCCCTCCATTCTTGTCTTAGGAGCTTCTGTCATCCAGGGATGTTGAGTCCCACAGCCCAGAGGACAAAGGATTTTCACCTTCCCAAGGCATGCTGTCTTCATTTGGAAAATAGGCATTTCACTGTGTTTATAACAGGAAACAAGGGACTCCCTCATCCCAATTCTACCCATGGATCACATCAGTGAGCCTTTCATAACCACCCATGGGTAATAGCAGGGAATGAGATAGGGGTTCGTGCCATCCACAGGCCATAGTTTGAGACCCTTGGCCTAATCAATTCCTACCCATCACCCCCTCCAGGAAGCCCTCCTGGATGCTGTCCTGGTCTTGTGAAGCTATACTCCCATTGTCCCAGGTTAAGAACCCTCACCCTAGACTGAAAATTCTTCTAGGCCAGAGGAAACTGCTCTCCCTCAACCAATGCTTAGGACAGAGCCTGCAGGCAGCAAATGCTTAAAAATGGAGGTAAATCAAACCCACTAGGTTGGCAAAAAAGGGGAATAACAAGTGTTGGTGTGAAGAAATTGGAACTCTCATGCATTTCTGGTAGAAATGTAAAAATGATGCAGTTGCTATGGAAACCATTTGGCAGTTCCTCAACAGGTTAAACATGGAATTACCACATGACCCAGCAAATCCACTTCTAAGTATAAACCCAAAATAATTGAAAACAAACATTCAAACAAATCCTTGTATACACGTTTGTAGCAACACTACTTATAGCCCAAAAAAACATATATCCATCAATGGATGAGTAGATAAACAAAATGTCCATCCATACAGTGGAATATTACTCAGCCATGAAAAGGAGTGAAGCACTGACACACTCTACAACATGGATGAGCCCTGAAAACATCATGCTGAGTGTGAGAAGCCAGGCACAAAAGGCCATATAGTACGTGATTCCATTTATATGAAATGTCCAGAACAGGCAAATCCATAGAGACAGAAAGTGGATTAGTGTTTGTTAGGGGCTGGGGGAGGGGGCGGGGAGGACTGCTCATGGGGACGGGGTTTTTGGGGGGGTGGGTGATAATAATGTTCTAGAACTAACCCTGGCCAGTTTGACTCAGCAGTTAGAGAATCTGCCCACAGACCAAAGAGTTGTGGTTTCGATTCCGGTCAAGGGCACGTACTACAATTGCAGTTCGGTCCCCAGCACCAGTAAGTGTAATGCAGGAGCAACCAATTGATGCGTGTGTGTGCCTCTCTCTCCTCCTCCCACTCTATCTGAAGATAAATGAAAAAATATCCCTGGGTAAGGATTTAAAAAAATGTTCCGGAACTAGATGATAGGGATGTTTGCACAACACTGTGAATGTACTAAATGCCACTAAATTGTTTACTTAAAAATGGTTAATGGTTATGTTATAGTCCAAATGCTTGTGTCCTCCCAAACTCATATGTTGAAACATAACCCCCAAAGTGATGGGATCAGGAGGTGGGCCCTTTGGGAGGTGATTAGGTCATCAGGGTGGAGCCCCCACGAATGGGATTAGCTCCCTCATAAAAGGGACCCCAGAGCGTGTCCTGGCGCCTCCACCATGTGAAGACAGAGAGAAGACGTTGTCTATGAGCCAGAAAGGGGGCCCTCACCAGGAACTGCATCTGCCAGCACCTTGATCTTGGATGTCCAGCCTCCAGGACTTCGAGACATAAATCTCAGTTGCTTATAAGCTGCCCCCTCCCCAGTCTGTGGTAGTTTGTTTAGCAGCCCAAATAGACTAAAACAGGTTAATATTATAAATTTTATATATAATTTATTATATATAAATTTATTATATATGAATTTATTATATATGAATTTATTATATATAAATTTTCCCTCAATTATTTTTTTAAAAAGTTAAAAACAAAAATGAATGCTCAGGACTAGAAGGTACATATCCAAAATTCCAGTCCCCTCACTCTCCAGAGGTCTCCGCCCAGCAGCACCCTCTGACTCAGACTCCCTCCTACAGACAGCGGGGCCTCCAAGTGGGCATGGCCCCACGGGCCCCACACCTCTTCCCACCCTGATGTGGAAGCAAGCCCATGGCCGAGCCTGACTGCCATGGGTTTAGCCCGTATTTTCTCAGAGAGGTGAGGGCGCAGGTGTGACACTGCGGGCCGTGAGTCAGGCCTTGGCCCGGCTCCCAGCAGGACGATGCGTGAGTCAAGCTGGGAGTTGACTGCGCCTCTGGTTTTTCTTGCTCCCTACATTCCAGCATGTGACGGGCCTTCTTTCTGCAGTTCATAAGTCACTGTTTGGGGTAAACAGTACAGATCACTGAGCACAAGGCTCCCCAGAGTCAGGGAGCTCAGAGTTTTCTTATTAAATTGCAAGTGTCCAACATCTTTCATGCTGGTGACAGTGGAAGTAGGTTCCCTTTCCAGAGCTGGGGAGGGGCCAACCACCCAGCAGGGCCCTGGAGTTTGTAGGAAATGCAAATCCCAGATCTGAGAAGCAGCCTGGCTTCCCATGGTTAGACAGAGGGTCTCCCTACTGCCCCAAGGAGAAAACCTGGTCACGAAAGGAGGGGATACTACCAGCATCTGGCATCTGGCAGGTGGAGACCAAGGATGCTGCTCAACACTCTACAGGATTCTCCACTGTGCATTGATTCAGCCCCAGATGTCAGTAGTACCGAGGTTGAAAAATCCCATAAATCAGTTCCCCTCCTGGCCTGCCCACCCACCCCTCCTTTTCAGAATATATTCTGGGGGGGGGGGTGCATCTTAACCACAGAGCCTTTTTCTTGCAATAGGAACTGGAGTTGGTGGGTGTAAGCAGACTCAAGTTGCTGTGTGGCCTTCAGGAGGTATCTCCACCTCTCTGAGCCTCTGTTCTCAGAAAATTCAGAGTTGCTGTACAGGTTAAATCAACTGTGAGCATTAAAATGGCTCAGTCGAGCCCTGGCCGGTTTGGCTCAGCGGTAAGAGCGTCGGCCTGTGGTCCAGAGAGACCTGGGTTCGGTTCCCGCTAAGGGCACGTACCTCGGTTGCAGTTTGTCCTCGGCCCTGGTTGGTCGTGCGGGTGGCAGCCACTCGATGTGTCCCTTTCACGTCGATGTTTTTCTCTCTCTCTCCCCTCCCCCCCTCCCACTCTATCTGAACAAAAACGGGAAAATGTCCTCAGGTGAGGATTAAAAAAAAAAAAAAAATTGCTCAGTTGACATTCTTTAGGGTGCAGGTTAGAGAAACCTCAGGCCCGCCATCCAGAGGCACCTGCCTCTCATCCCTTGTTTGAGGCTGTAAAATGTCCACATTGGGAAACTGCATGGAAAGAAGATAGGACATTTGTGGAAAATCTGGGGACATGTGAATAAAGTCGGGAGTTTAGTCAGTATCATCCCAATGTTAATTTCTCCGTTTCCACAAAGGTGTAGTGGTCCTGTGAGATGTCATCTTCCGGGGAAGCTGGGAGAAAGGGATACGGGAACTCTGAGTCTTATCTCTGCAGCTTTCCTGCACTTAGACTGGTCATTCCAAACTTTTTAAAAGGTTATTTGTAAAAACAACAAGGACTCTAAGCTAAGACAGGGAGGGGAAAACAGTCATAAGGGACATACTTAGGCGAAAACGTCATTCCTTGTCTATCTGAAATTCAGATTTAACTGGGCGTCCTGTGTTTGACCAGACAGCTTTAGTCTAGGCGGAAGGGGCTCCATTAACTGGGGTGGGAGGTAGGGGGACAGGCTGCAGTGAGGGGATAATGAGTCCCTGTTTCTCAGAGGCCAATGATGGCTCTTAATAATAACGATGGTGATGATACCAGTAATAACTGCACCTCTCTCCAGGCATTTATCTTACTCCGCCCTGGCCATCTGTGGTGGGCCTGACTCCCTGCGAGCGAGGCCCAGTGTGCAGAGACCTCAGCTCTCAGGCTTCCAGCCAGCTCCTGACCATGTACATGGTTTCCTGAGGCTGCCGTAACAGACCACCACACACTGGGGGGATTCAAACTACAGAAATGTATTCTCGCACAGTCCTGGAGGCCAGAAGTCTGAAATTAGGGTGTCAGTAGGGCCGGTTCTTTGTGGGGACCCTGAGGGAGAATCCGTCCTAGGTCTCTCTCCTGGCTGCTGGTGGCTGCCGGCCATCTTTGGCCTTCCTTGGCTTGTAGCTATGTTGCTCCAGTCTCTGCTTCTATTATCTTTTGTTGTTGTTGTTAATTCTCACCCAAGGATATTTTTCCATTGATTTTTTAGATAGAGTAGAAGGGGGGGGGGACATCGATGCAAGAGAGACACATTAATTGGTTGCCTCCCACATGACCCCCACCAGGGCCAGGGATTGAACCCGCAACCCAGGCACATGCCCTTGACCAGAAATCAAACCTGAGACCCTAACCGGCCAAGGCTCTGCCATTATCTTCACACAGCTTTCCTTTCTGTCTCTTCTTCTCTTTGCTGGTGACACCTGTCACTGAACTTAAAGCCTAAATCTTATCTCGAGATTTTTCACTTAATTACATTGGCAAAGACCCTGTTTCCAAGGAGGATTTCACATCCACAGATACAGGAGGATAGGATGTGGGCATAGCTTTGGGGGACACCATTCACCCCACTATAATGCAGACATTTTTCCATCAGAGGCTGTCTCTAAGATTTCTTTCTTTTTTTTTTTTTTGTCATCCTCACCCTAGGACATTTTTCCATTCTTTGTTCAGATAGAGTGGGAGGGAGAGAGAGGAACAGAGAGAGAGAGAAACATCGATGTGAAAGGGACACATCGAGTGGCTGCCACCCGCACAACCAACCAGGGCCGGGGACAAACTGCAACCGAGGTACATGCCCTTAGCGGGAACCGAACCCAGGTCTCTCCGGACCGCAGGCCGATGCTCTAACCGCTGAGCCAAACTGGCCAGGGCTCTAAGATTTCTTTTCTACCACAAATTCAGCTAGAAAAGTGTTCATCGTTCAGGGACCATGTGCCAGCCACTCACCCAGCGTCAATGTGCAAAGCTGCACAAATGTTAAAGAACGAGAAATAAGAGGAAGCTGGTGCAGTGGGAGAGGGGTACCAAAGCCCACCCGAGCCTCAATGTCCTCATCTGTAAAGGGGGTTGATTCTGCCATCCTGGTGAGGTCCATCCTGTTGAGTTGCAAGGATAAGGAAATGGGGGTCTCACCAAGCCTCGACCAGCCCAAGGTGTGGCTCCCAATAGAAAGTGGAAGAAGCTGGGTCTCTGGAACAGGGAGACAGAGAATGTGTTCAGAAAAGAGGGAGCTGTTGTGGGGGCTGGAGAGAGGAAATCAGATTGTGCATATAGACGTTCAAAGTTAATGTCAGAAGAATAAATATCCCCAGGAGTGGAGGGAGCATAATTAAAAGACCCCAGCACTTGTTCTAGCCCACTGCAGTTTTTTAAATGGATCTGATTAGATGGCTCCCTAAAACATTACATATAGAATTACCACATGACCCAGCAACTCCACTCCCTCGTACATATCCCAACGTATTGAAAACAGGGATTCAAACAAATACTCATACACAATGTTCACAGCAGACGTACTCACAATAGGCCAAAACTGAAAACAACCCAAATGTCTATCACCTTATAAATGGATACACAGAATGTGGTCTATTCCTACAGTAGAATATTACTCAGCCAGGAAAAGGAATGAAATACTAACACACATGACAACAGGGTAAATTTTGAAAATATTATGCTGAGTGAAAGAAGCCAGAGACTAAAAGACCACATGTATGACTGATTTATATGAAATGTCCAGAACAGGCAAATCCATAGAGACAGAAAGCAGAGTAGTGGTTGCCACGGGCTGGGGGAGGGGGATAGGTAGAGATGGAGTGACTGCTAACGGGGACAGGGTCTCCTTTTGGGAAAATAAAAATGTTCTGGAATATTTGTAGAGTAAATAGAGGTGATGGTTGCACAACATTGTGAATGTACTTACTGCTATTGAGTTGTTCACTTTAAAGTGGTTAATTTATGTTATATAAATTTCACCTCAATTTAAAAGAATTGAAAGTGAAGAAAAATAGATCTGAAAGATCTTTATACTTCTTTGTTTTCCAAAGAAATAGTTCCAGGCACCCAGAAATAACCAGTAACCTGTCCCAAAAGATGTAGAACTCGACAACTAAACTTTAATAATGTTAAACGAAGTCCTTAGGAAAATTCACCCCTTACAGAGTGCTGGCTACCCCACCAAGGTCCTGTCACTATTAACAGTATGTGGTCATGATGTAATGACATACTAACATCATCATCTTCCACCGCACTGAGGGCACCGCATGTCAGCAGATGGGCAATGTGCTCGCGGCCGTTCGCGATGGTCGGGGCTGAGCAGAGATTCAAAGCCAGTTGCTCCGGCAGATGACAGGAAACCAGGACAAGCTGCTTGAATGCAGGCGAAGTTTCCGGGGTAGGGAAGGCTCTGTGCAGACTGGTTAAAGGGTTGTGCCAGGCTCCCAGGAAGAGGACAGCCAGGTGCCAAGAATATGGGGCTCAAACTCAGCTACTGTCCCCCGATTCTCCAGGCCTCCCCTGCTATCCCCATCACATCAAACACATGGCTGTTCAGGGCACATGAGTGCAGAACTCACGTGGCCAGGAGGGCAGGATACCTCTTCTGGGCAAAGCGTGCCAGGGAGCCCAATAGGTCTGAACAGGTGCCCAAAGGGATGACTTCACAGGCAATGGCACTGGGGCCCCCAGCCAACAAGAGGCAAAGACATGGGAAAGGATATCTTTGTGCATTTCTTTCTTTTTTTTCCTCATTACTCCTCACTCAAGGATATTTTTTCCATTGATTTTTAGAGAAAGTGGAAGGGAGGGAAGGGGAGAGAGAGAGAAATATCAATGTGAGAAAAGACACACTGATTGGTTGCCTCCCACATATGTCCTAACCGTGCCTCGGGGCCGGGGATCGAAACTGCAACCCAACCATTTGCCCTTGACCAGGAACTGAACCTGAGACCCTTCGGTTTGAGGGCCAATGCTCTGACCACTGCGCCACACTGGCCAAGGCTCATTATGCATTTCTAAGCTGTGGGTGTGAGATTGTCCCTGGGCTCCAAGAAGTGAAAGGGACAACACAGAATTATTGTACCCTTAGAGGCTTCTGCATCTGTCGACAGGTGAAAGGACAGACAACTCATGATCCACCCATATATGAAATACTATTCAGCAATGAAAAAGAATGAATACACAGCAAATTGGCCAAATCTCAAATTATGCTGACTGAAAGAGGCCAGACCCAAGGGACCACATTGTATGATTGCATTTATCTGAAATGTCCAGAAAGGGCAAATCTACAGACTCAGAAAGCACATCAGTGGTTGCCTGGGGCTCGAGGTGAGGGGGATGGACTGCAAAGGGCAACAGGGATCTATCTCCTTGGGGTGATGGAAGGCTCTGCAGCTGGACCATGGTGAGGGCTGCATCACTTGGTAAATTTTACAGTATGGAGATGGCACTGCAATAAATATAAATATAAATTTTAAAAATTTAAATAAAATTTAAATTTTTAAAAAACTAAATCTAAAAAAATTGTAAATGAAATCTAAATAAATTTAAAATTTTTAAATAAAATAGATAACTCTAAATAAAATTTTAAATTTTAAATCTAAATAAAATAAAAATTTAAATCTAAATAAAAATTAAAATTTTTAAATAAAAATAAATCTAAATTAAAATGTTTTTTATTAGCCCTGGCTGGTTTGGCTCAGCAGTGAGAGCATTGGCCCGTAGACCAGAGAGTCCCGGGTTCGGTTCCTGCTAAGGGCACATACCTTGGTTGCAGTTTGTCTCCAGCCCAGTTGGGGTTGTGTGGGTGGCAACCAGTGCATGTGTCTCTCTCACATCAACGTTTCTCTCTCTCTCTTCACCCTTCTCCTCTTCCCGCTCTATTTGAAGATAAACGCAAAAAAACGTCCTAGGGTGAGGATAAAAAAATAAATAAAATAATAAAATTAAAAAAAATTAAATAAATAAAATAAAATGTTCTTGGTTAATCTTCGCCCAAATATATTTTTCCATTGATTTTTAGAATGGAAGGGAGGGGGAGAGAAGGACATTTATGTGAGAGAGACACATCAATTGGTTGCCTCTCACATGCTCGCCCCAACCAGGGCCAGGGATTGAACTTGCAACCCAGGTACATGCCCCCGACCAGGAATCAAACCTGTGACCCTTCTGTGTGCAGGCCAATGCTCTAACCATTGAGGAACACAGGCCAGGGCTAAAGTTTTTAATCTAAATAAAATTTAAATTTTTAAATAAAACAAACCTAAATAAAGTTAAAAGTTTAATCTAAATAAAATAAAAATGTTTAAATAAAATATAAATGAATCTTTAAGAAATTAGAAATTTTAAAATTTAAATAAAACTACAATTTTTTTTATCCTCACCCAAGGATATGTTTATTAATTTTAGAAAGAGAGAGAGAAATGGAAAGAGAGAGAAACATGAATCAGTTGCTCCTGAATGCATCCTGACTATAGCTCAAACCTGAAACCTATGTGCCCTGCCTGACTGGGAATTGAACCCACAATGTTTTGGTGTACAGGATGATGCTCCAACCAACTAAGCCACCCAGCCAGGGCTAAAATTTTTTAATAAAGTAAAAATAAAATAAAACAAAAAAGCAACTCCTACATGTTATGGCCAACAGGTAACAAAAATAAATCTAAGGAAAAAGTCACTCTTAAGTTGGTCATCATTAATAAATTGTACCTTTACAACCAGGTGCTTGAGACATGCCTGATGCTGAATGTCCAAACTGCTGACCTATAGAATGTCTTCAGATTCCTCCTCCTCTTTATTTGACAAGTTATTGATTTAATGCCTGAGAGCTGCTGGAGGGCAGACACCAGCTCTCTGGCACCTGCCCAAAAAGTATTCCACAAATGTCTATTAAATGCATACTGAGAGGCTGTGATAGTTTGTGGGGGCTAGCTCAAACTCAAGTCCAAGGGCAGCTGTGCTGGCTTCTCTCCATGGAATCATCTTCTCTAAGCTTCAGACCAGAGATTCAGTATTTTCTGCCTTGCAGGCCCTACAGTCTCTTTCTCACATAGTCTCATCACACCCATGAAAGGGCATGACTATGTGCCAATAAACTTATGGACAATGAAATTTTATTTTCATAGATCATGTATCATGTAACATTCATGTATCATGAAATAGTCTTCTTTTGATTTTTTTCAACCATCATAAACGTAAAATTCTTGCTTAGCTATCGGCCAAACGAAAACTACTGCAGTCACATATTGCATGGTTCAGTATATAGAAATGTCCAGAGCTGGCAAATCCATACACAGAAAGCAGATTAGTGGTTGTCAGCGGCTGGGGGAGGGGATGGAGAGTGACTGCTGATGGGGACAGGGTCTCCTTTTGGGTGATGAAAATGTTTTGGAACTAGATAGAGGTGATGGTTACACAACAATGTGACTACCCTAAATGCCACTCAATCTTTCACATTAAAATGGTTAATTTTAACTTATGTGAATTTCACCTTGATAAGAAATTATAAAACACATACATATATACATAATTAACACTAGAATATACATAAAATATAAAGAATAATACTATTGATATTTTAAATTATAAGCCAGAGTGGGTCAGCTCTTGCTTTAGGTAAGTAAAAGTTGCTAGCAGGAATGAAGGGACTCTTCTAGGAAAAGCCCTTACATATGGTGTCTCCTACCTAATCCACATGTAACAAGGCAGGCATTCTCATGCCTCTTTGATGGATGAGGGACTAAGGTCCAAAATAAAAAAGCCATTCACTCAAAGTCACTGAGCAAGTGTCAAGGCCAGAAAATGACCTGGGGCTCTTGGTTCAGTGCCCCTGTGATGTCCATCACCCACTATGCTGAACAGACCTACTGTGAGAACTCAATGAGAAAACACAGGGAACTCTTCAATGTAGGGCTTGGCATACAGTAGGTGCTTAATCAATGTTGCTCCCTCATCTTCTCCAGTCCTCTATGTGAACTAGACTAAAGCAGTCATGTCTGGCTAGTGAGGAGATGATGACTTTCCCTATGTATCCATCCATCAGTCATCAACCAGCCCTGCACCTTCCCCACAGTCACTACTTAATTGTTCATAAGCAGTAAGAAAGCCACAGAGACAGCAAGACAGGGGAAAGTGGCCTTTCTCATTGGGCCTTGGCTCTGAGCACGGCAGCAGCAAGGTGGTGACCTCAATAAGAAGCTCACTTTCAGGGGCATCCCTGCCTGCAGTACTTCCCATCCTCAAGAAATGCCGAGCTGTCAAACATCTTTGTAACACGGGGAGCCCAGTTTGGCAAGACACTGGGAAGAGTTACGCAAACCTAAGCAGAAACACCCCAATCGACGCAGCTGGGAGTCGTTGTCCAGTTGGCGCTGTCATGTGACTGTAATTCCTCTAGAGCACTCATAACTTGTCTTGGAAGCTCAGCTGTATTTTAGGTGACGTGTTTTCTTTAGAATTCCTGAGTACTTGCTCTTGGGAGTTGAGCCAAGTGTACACAATAGCTATTTGGGGCGGAACAGCTGGTAATGGGAGAGGCGGTCTAAACTCAAGAAGAAAAGTGGACAGAAATAAAGGAAACTAGAAAAGGCCAGGACCCAGTTCAAGGAGATTATAAGCTCTCTGTATGGAGAAATGGGCCATGTACCTTTTTAGTTTCCTCTCCATGTCCAGCAGAGCATGAAGAGGGAGCTTAATGTTTATTTGTTGCTCAAACTGATAACTTCTGATTCACAAGTTTCCTGAGCCCTTAAAGACAGCCTGGCAGGAGATGGTAAGTGTAACAACATATATACCATTCATACAAGCCTTTGCCAGTGACAGACATCACCAATCAATCACAGACAGACATCACCAATCAATCACAACAGTGTTTCCCAGCACTGAATCTGGATGCAATCTCAGAATCTGTACCAGCACAGTACACAAAGCATTATCAATGGATTAGACCCAAATGGGAGAGGGGCACAGCAAGGCACAGACACAGAGCCTGTCCCTACCCTTTCAGAACTTACCCATGATACTTACCACACACCTGGTGTTTCAGCATCATCAGTTCTCTTACTGATCACATAACCCCTGGAGACGTGCGTTATCCCCCACCTCCCACCCTGCCTCCAGCAGCTGATGAGACCGGCTGCTCAGAGGCTTCAAGACTTTGACAAGGGTAAGTCACTCTCCCAGTAAGAGGCAGCACTGGGAACTTGACTTCAAGTCCAGAGCCTTTCTCCAACAGCATCATCACCTGAGATGTCACTGTGACACACATGCACACCTGTAGGTATGGCCTGGATAGCAGGATGATAGGACCACAGCATGAGAGGGGCCATGCTCCAAGCACCCCCACCATTGAACACTGAGCTTCTCCCATGATAACCCACCTGGGATCCCCTGTCTGACTCATGCCCTTAATTAGACAGCAAGCATTCTTGAGCATCTACATGTGCCATCTCATATCTCACAATGAAACTGGGGCTCAGAGAGGTTAGGTGACATGTCCAAGGTCATGCAGCAAAAATGGCAACTAAAATCCATCCTCTTTCCATTCATTGGTGACTCTGTGTGTTGGTTTAATTCACTGGGCACTCTGAAGTGTTCACACTGCCCTGGAAGGTCCTGGTGGGCAGCCATCATCCTCGTACCATGCTTGTTTCAACACCACGTCCACAGCTGGGCTTAGGGAACACAGAGGTGAATCCAGAGAGGCCCCTGCCTTGTGGGGCTCCATGTCTGGAGAGGAAGCCAGGAAGAAAAGTTGGTTACCATGATACATGAGTTTTCTGGGGAAATCACAACAAATGGACACAAACTGGGTGGCTTAAAACAACAGAAATGCATTCCCTTATCATTCCGGGGGCCAGAAGTCTAAAATCAAGTGTCAACCGGGATGGTTCCTTCTGATGAGACTCAGACATAATCCATCCCAGGCCTCTCTCCCGGCTTCCAGTGGCTCCAGGCAATCTTTGGTGTTCCTTGGCTGTAGCTACATTGCTCTGATCTCTGCCCCTTTCTTCACATGGCTGTCTTCTCTGTGCTTGTGTCTCTGCGTCTTTTTTTCTTATAAGGACCTTTATCATTGGGCTTAGGGCCCATCATAACCCAGGATGATCTCATTTCTAGACCCTCAATTACACCTACAAAGACTCTCTTTCCAAATAAGGTCACATTCACAGGTATCAGGGGTTAGGACTTGGACATCTCTTTTGGGGGACATATTCAACCTGTTTCCCATAGTGACACAAAAAGTCCACAGGAGGCTGAACTGAGGAGGAGAAAATGTGGACAACCCTGCAGGAGTGGAGAGCCACTCTGGGGAGTTCTGAGAACCTGCAAGAGATAGATACTCTCATTGGCTTGTCCGTCCATCCGTGAATGTCTACTGAGCACCTACTGTGTGCTGGGCTGGGCTTGAAGAGCACAGTGGATCCAATACAGACCTGGCTCCCACCCTCCCCATAGTTCACACACTACTTACTGGGGAATCAGAAAAAAAGCAAAGGGGTGAATAAAAATAATGACCAATGGTGAAAAGTGCTGTAGAACAAACAAAAAAAGGGGGGTTGGAGAAAGGAACTGTACAGCCTGCAGAAGGCTGGTCGGGTGGGCCTGGGGGCCTGGAAAGCCCACACTTAGGCTGAAATGCACAGAAAATGAGGTGAGAACAGTCTTTTCAGCAAACGGTCCTGGAACCACAGGTTATGCACATGCAAAAAATAATAATAACTCAAAATGGAGCACTCACCTAAATGTAAAATGCAAACCTATAAATCTTCTAGATGATGACACAGGGGGAAATGGAGCTGACCTTGGGTTTGGCAATGACTTTTTAGATACAACACCAAAAGCACAATTTGTGAAAGGGAAAATTGATGAGCTGGTCTTCATTAAAATGGAAGACTTCTGCTCCGCCAAAGATAAGCCACAGACTGGGAGACAATGTTTGCAAAACACCTATCAGATAAAGAACTGGTGTCCAAAATATACAAAGAACTCTTAAAACTCTATAATAAAACAAACAACCCAATTAAAAACTGGGCCAAAGATCTGAACAGACATCTCACTAAAAAAGATATACAGATGGTAAATAAGCCTATGAAAATATGCTCCACATCAGATATCATGGGGGACTGCAAGTTAAAACAGCACTGAGATACCACTACACACCTGTTAGAATGATTAAAATATGAAAAACTGACAACACCAAACGTTCTGAGGATATGGATCAACAGGAACCCTCGCAGCTGATCAGAAGGCAAATGATACAGCTACTTGGGAAGACTATTTGGCGGTTTCTTACAAACCTAAACATAGTCTTATCTTACGATCCATCAATTGTATTCCTAGGTATTTACTCAATTAATGTGAAAACTTATTTGCAGGCAAAAATCATAAATGTGTATAGCAGCCATATTCAATATATATTCAATATAGCAACTACTACCCCAAACTGGAAGCAACCAAAAGGTCCTTCAGTAAGTGAATGGATAAACTGTGTTACATCCAGAATCTTACTCAGTGATAAAAACAAATGAGCTATCAAGACACAAAAAGACACAGAGCAACATTAATGCACATTGCTAAGTGCAAGAAGCCAGTCTGAAAAAGCTACATCCTGTTATGAGTCCAACCATATAACACTCTGAAAAAGGCAAAACTGTGGAACCCAGCCAGGGCTTAGGGAGGAGGGAGGATAGAGAGGTGGACGGTGAAATGACTGTGTATTTTAGTGTTACAGTAGATACATAAACACTGTGCATTGTTCAAAACCTACAGAATGTACAATGCAATGAGTGAACCTTAAAAGTACAATGTGGACTTTGGTTAATAATAGTGAATCAATAGTGGCTCTTCAATTGTAACAAATGTACAACACTAACGCAAGATGTTACTGATGGAAAAACTATGTGTGTAAGGGGGGGTTATATGAGAACTCTCTGTACCATATGCTCATTTTTTTTTTTCTATAAACTTAACACGGCTCTAAAACAATAAAGTTCATTAGTTAAGGGGTGCCAGGGGGAGATGAGCCAGAGCCAAGCAAGTGGAAAGTGAGAGGAAGGAACACTTGCTGGAAGACACAGCAAGTACAAAGGCCTGGAGGGGGAAGGTACTTGCCTGGAGGGGGAAGGTACTGAGGGTGTTCCAGATCCTGCAAGGAAACTAAGTAGGGAGAGGGTTGGAGTGAGCTGCAGGAGCTGTCAGAGATGGAGAGCACCAAGGCCTGCAACTGCCTGAGAGTCCTACATCTTGGGGACCAGATTCAATTCCCTAAGTCTTTCCTTCATTATCATATGGGGAAACTGAGGCTAAGAGAAAGGCAACAAGAAAAACACTTGAAGAGAGCTCACAGGATGTCATCAGCACTTCCACAAAGAAGAAAGCCTGTGTGAGCCTCACAATATCCCTTTGGGGTAAAGTACTATCGTGGCCTGCATTTCACAGATGAGGAAGCCCAGAGAGGCTAAGCACTTGTTCCAGGTCACACAGTGAGGGGTTAGTGGACAAGGCCGACTCTCAACCATCACAGTGGCAGCCATAGGGAACATGTCTGAGCTGAACTTGAAGCCTCCAGCACCTGGAAAGGCTACAGAGGGGGGTCTCTGCCCCCTTCAGCAATTGTCTGGCACTGAAGCACCTCTGCTGCCCGGCAAATAGAGTTTATCAGCAAGTATATGTCTAATCTACAGTTAAATGAATCACTGTGAGGTGGCACACCTCTGAGGCTCCTTCCAGCTGGGAGGGTCCAGGATTGTGGGCCCAAAAGAAGTTCCTTGGCATCTGTGCGTGCAAAGGCCAACCCCCGCAGAGGCCCTGGTCTGTGGCACTCCAGCTGCTGTCAGTGGCAAAGCTCTTCTGTTTCCCAAGGAAGGCTTCCAGGACAGAAACTGCCTGACCTCTCACCCCCTGGCCCAAATATGGGTTCTGGAGTCAAGAGACCAAAGCTAGATGTGGGCTCTAAGTCATATCATAAGATGCTACCCCTCCAATATTAATTTGGCTACCCTTTTCTACACGTCTTGACTCACACAACTTCTCCTGGGTGAGGTTCAAAATTCCACCATCCTCTCTCTCCTGGTCACACATACTCACTCACTTCCTCTCTCCCTCCCCTGCTTTATTTTTCCAAAAGGCCCCATCTCCAATATACTTATTTTACACACACACACACACACACACACACACACAAACTTGAGTGGAAGACTCCAAGGGCAGGGGCCTGTATTTACCTTTTGGATGCTGTGTTTCCAGTGCCCATACAGTGGTAATGGGAGTGACAATCCCCTGCTAGCAGGGCTATGGTGGGGAGAACCCAGGTGGTATATTTAAGATGCCCACCAGGCAGGCTTGTTTCCTGTGCCCCAAACCAGTGCTGCATCTGTGTTGGAGCAGAGACTGTCATCTTGTCTTGAGTCTCTTCATTCATGCAAGTCAGTGAAATCAGGAGACCTGCCTGCAACAGTAGGACCTAGATTCTCCCAGTGCCCTGGTGGGCCTCAGTTTCCCTACTCTGAAGGACTTTCTTGAGAAACAGTGTCTCCAAGATTGAACATTTTTTTATGTTATCACGCAAGACATTTTGAGGGTGAAGCATAACAATAGGTCAGGGTAGGTGGGCCCCAGAAAATGAGGGGCTGAGTCTTTCCGGGAAACCCCCACCCTGAGGTCGTTGGACCAAATCACTCCATCCACCAAGGATTCTCAGGACCCTTCTGAGGCTGTGGGGTCAATCAAGCCACCCATGAGTGATTCTGGAGAACTCTCCGAGGATTTGAGGCCCATTCACCTCATCCATCAGGGATCAGGGAGGCCTTGGGGCCCAGCTCAGAGTCCCAGGTCACGGATGCCACCCCCGCTCCAGGTCCTCCCCGTCGGTGCGCAGGCGGGAGCCCACGGGGTGCCCCGGGGATCCCTGGGCATCCCGCGGCTGTTGTGGAGTGCGTGTTGATGCCGTTGCCAAGGAGACACGCGGGGGCGGGCCCGGGCAGGGGGCGCGGCCTGGTGGCGCACGAGGGGCCAGCCAGCGGCGCAGGGCCCTGGCGGCCGCAGTGGCCAGGGCCGCCGCCGCCCGCCAGCTTATATACCGCGGCTAAATTTAGGCTGCGCCCGGAGTTCGTCCCCATCCGGGACGCGTTTCCGCCGCCGCTGCCTTGGCCCAGCCCCCGCGCGCGCGCCTTGTCTATAAGGCTTGGGCGGGCCCGACCGCGGCCCGCAGAGCCGTCCCCGCCCGCCTGCGCCCCACCAGTCGCTCACCGGTGTCCGAAAGCGCGTCTCGGGTCCCGGCCATGGCGCTGAGCGAACCCATCCTGCCGTCCTTCTCCACTTTCGCCAGCCCGTGTCGCGAGCGCGGCCTGCAGGAGGTGAGGGCGGCAGGGACAGCGGGGGCGGCCGGCTCAGGGTAGTAGAACTTGGGCTGCGGGGTAGTAGAACGCAGGCGGCGGGGATGACGGACTTAGGGTAGTAGAAATGTAGGAGGCAAACGGCGAGCCCAGGGTAGTAGGACGCAGGAGGTGGGGACTGCAGGCTTAGGGTATAGAATGAAGGCGGCGGGCGGCGGTCCCCGGGACCCACTGCGCGCTCACGCCTGTCCTCCGTCGCCCTGTCACCCGCAGCGCTGGCCGCGCGCAGAGCCCGAGGCAGGCGGCACCGACGACGACCTCAACAGTGTACTGGACTTCATCCTGTCCATGGGGCTGGACGGCCTGGGCACTGAAGCTGCCCCGGAGCCTCCGCCCCCTCCGCCTGCGTTCTACTACCCCGAGCCCGGCGCGCCGCCGCCCTACGGCCCCGCCGCGGGCGGCCTGGTGTCAGAGCTGCTGCCGCCCGAGCTAGACGTGCCGCCGGGGCCCGCGCTGCACGGCCGCTTCCTGCTGGCGCCGCCTGGCCGCCTGGTGAAGGCCGAGCCCCCCGAGGCGGACGGCGGCGGCGGCTACGGCTGCGCGCCCGCCCTGGCCCGCGGGCCTCGAGGCCTCAAGCGCGAGGGCGCCCCGGGCCCGGCCGCCGCGTGCATGCGAGGCCCGGGGGGCCGCCCTCCGCCGCCGCCCGATACACCGCCGCTCAGCCCGGACGGCCCCGCGCGCCTGCCTGCGCCTGGCCCGCGCGCCCCCTTCCCTCCGCCCTTTGGCGGCCCCGGCTTCGGCGCTCCCGGGCCGGGTCTGCACTACGCGCCGCCCGCCCCCGCCGGCTTTGGTCTCTTCGACGACGCGGCCGCCGCCGCCGCCGCCGCTGCAGCTCTGGGTTTGGCGCCGCCCGCCGCCCGAGGTCTTCTCACGCCGCCCGCGTCCCCGCTGGAGCTGCTGGAGGCCAAGCCCAAGCGCGGCCGCCGCTCCTGGCCCCGCAAGCGCACCGCCACGCACACCTGCAGCTACGCCGGCTGCGGCAAGACCTACACCAAGAGTTCGCACCTCAAGGCGCACCTGCGCACGCACACAGGTGAGAGGCGAGAGTGGGCGGGGGCTGCGGCCCTGGGCGCGGGAGGACAGGCACAACCAGGAACCCTCAGAGGGCTTGATCCAGGAGTTTGGGAAGGAGGTTCGCACTCTTAGGACTCCCTGGGGATGTAGCTCGGGAGATCGGGAGATCGGGGAGGGGACCTGCTTTTAGGAACCTTAGAGAAACTCTGTCGCAGAATATTGGGGTGCACGCTTAGGTCCCTCCTGGGATTGTGGCTCAGGACTTCGGGGAGAAGTTGCGCACTTAGGAACCCTAGGGAGACTGTCACAGAATGTTGGGGGAGAGTAGGACACCTCTGGAGGCGTGGTTCCAAACACTGGGAAGTGGACAGTGAGCGCTTGGGACCTCCTAGGCGTGAGAATCTGGAGTGGGGGGACAAGGACCTAGGATCCTTAACGGTTCAAAACCTTTCGCCTCAGGGAGCTGGTTTGGGGCAGGCTGCACGCTCCTAAGTAGCCACTGTCCAGGCGAGTGTCTGTGAACACCAAGGTCACTGGCGGGCAGAGGGGTCACTGGGAGGGAAACTGAGGTCTGTTCTCGCCCCCTCCCTGCAGGCGAGAAGCCCTACCACTGCAATTGGGACGGCTGCGGCTGGAAGTTCGCGCGCTCAGATGAACTCACACGCCACTACCGCAAGCACACGGGCCACCGGCCTTTCCAGTGCCACCTTTGCGACCGTGCCTTCTCCCGCTCTGACCACCTGGCACTGCACATGAAGCGGCACATGTAGCCTGGACGCCCCTGCCCACTCGCGCGCGGCCGTGGCGGGTCCCACGCGCCAGGCGCAGCCCCCTCCCAAACTGTGACTGGTATTTATTGGGCTGAAGGACCGGGCTGGGCACAGCATGGCCACCGACGACAATGCCGCCGCCCTGGCCCCCATCAGAGACTGAAGGCCCGGTGGGAGAAGACCACCATCCTCCTTGACGAGTTTTGTTTTCAAAATGGTGCAATAATTAAGTGTCGTCTTCCCCCCACCGGGTCTACACTAGAGGATCGAGGCTTGATGCCTTGTGAAAAATACAGCCTTAATTAGTACTGTCTCAAACATTTTTTAAAATATTGTACATAGTGACTGTGACAGATATTGTATTACTGTAAATAAGGAGACAGGCATTGGCTGCCTGATTCATTTTTATAAGACTTTTGCTGGGTTTTGTTTTTTTATTATTATTAAAAATGTTTTGCATCTTTTTTAAAAAAAAAATCACAGCGCTGGTCTGGCTGCTTGAAAGCTGGGGGCTCGGGACACTTGGAAAAGGCTGAGGGAAACAGGCAGCTTTGATGAAGGACAGCCTGGCAGAGGGGTTGGGGGTGAAAGTGGGTCCTGCCCTGCCAGCACCCAGCTTCCAGGAACGTGTGGGTTTTTCTATAAATTTAAACACTGCATTTTAGGATTGAGGAAGAGCTATATTAAGGTTGTTCCCTGAGCCAAAAATTGCCTCCTTTCCTCCGGGGCTGGGGAAAGTGCTGGTCCCACTGACGTGTCCTCCTCTGGGCTGATCAAAGCCTCATCTACTTCTGAAACTTCTGAGGTTTTAGCCAGACTTCTGGAGTGTGCAGACTTTCTTGGGGATGAGGGGACAAAATGTTAAGTTTCTAACATGCTTTACCTTTTACTAGTCTTGCCTTTAAGCAGGACTGTTTTTTTAAGGAAGGAATTCCCCATCTTGTTAGGAAAAAACGAAATCCATACTAAGCATGGTGGGTGCTCTTTTTCCAGATGGGGTAACTGAGGCCCAGAGAGGTAGCTAGGAGTGATGGCAATCGGGTGCTAGCTGATCTGACTGCTTTCCAGGGATCCCCAAACCCCACAAGAGGGGATCGGAGGATTTCTGAAGTAACCCACCTGTTACTGGCATTGGAGGGACATGAATCCATCCCTGCAGGTGCCCTTGTGTGAAGAAGTCACATCAAAGCCTTCGTGGATGGAGGTGGCCACTCCAGAAACCCACCTTGTAAGGAAGAGGCAACACCTACCTGCCTTCCACTCCAAATGTCTCAGTTGAGCGAGGAGGTGCTTCTCCCTGACAGATTGCCCTGCAACCCCTCATCTTCCCGGTTCTCAGGGCCCTGGGTGGGTAACCATGGCCACCAACAGTTGCAGAAGTATTTTCCAGAAAGTGAAAATAGCTCATAGGCATCACCCATTTTAAAACACTCTCGCCCACTGTGACAGAGACTGGGATTTCCTCCCTCCCTCCATCCTTCCTCCCCCACACCCCCCAGGGCAGCCCTGGAAACAGCTGAGAGTGTTTGGTAATCCAAAAAAGCAGAAATGGGAGATGACAATCTGATTCATCCTTCTCAAGTAAATAACCTGGCCCCACTTCCGCTGGTGAGAAAGGGCGTGTGTGTGTGTGTGTGTGTGTGTATGTGTGTGTGCGGCACGCATGCCTCTTATACCCTCTTTCTCTGCAGCTTTTGCAAAACCTGTTCCAGAGCAAGACAGTGACCCCTCAACCTTTAGAAATGCCCCTCTTTGCTCAGAGCTGGTTTCAGAGGCACTGGGGACAGAAGAAAGACAAGAAATTTTCAGTCATTTTCAGTAGGATCTCCAGTCTTTCCTGTTGGGTTTCTGCTTACTTGAAAACAGCTCCCAGGTGTCCACTTGCCCCCCAGGCCTCTGAGTCCAATGAAAGGTCAGTTGTGATGGGACTGAAGTTGCTGAGTTTCTGTTTCCTGAGTGCCTCCAACTGATAGAACAGAAAGTGTCGCAGGCCAGCACAGCTGTCCGGTTCAGCCAGTGACTCTCCTCCAGGCAAAGGGCCTTTAACACTGATTGAAGCAGAGATAGCCCTCCTTGTTTCGTCTGCCCCTTGTTTGAAACTATGGTGTCACATTTCATCTAGATGAGTGGTTCTCAACCAGTGGCAACCCAGTCTGGAGAGATTTTGGTTATCACACTGGGGCGAGGGTGGGGGGTGCTTTGGGCATCTAGTAGGCAAGGGCTGGGAACACTACAAAAACATTCTAGCCCAGCTGGTGTGGCTCAGTGCTTGAGCATCGACCCAGGCACCAAGAGGTCGCCGGTTTGATTCCTGGTCAGGGCACATGCCCAGGTTGTGGGCCTGATCCCCAGTGGGGGGCATGCAGGAGGCAGCCAATCGATGTTCTCTCTCATCGATGTTTCTATCTCTCCTTCTTCCTTCCTCTCTCTAAAAATGAATACATAAAATAAAATAAAATAAAAAAACATTCTAGAATGCACAGGGAAGTCCCCACCACATAAGATGATCAGGCTCCATATGTGAACAGTGAGTGCCAAGGGTGAGAAATCTGCTCTGGTTCCTAAAAGATCATCATCCTTCGCTGCTTTTATGAGCAAGGAGGTGGCCCTGTCCCAGAAGCAAGCTTCCACGTCAGATGCCTCCTGGAGAAAAGTGTTGATATAACCTCACAGTTGGGCCCAGTCTCAGAACCTGAACGCTTTTCCTTCCCATGAATGAAGTCCTGGAGTCCATTTGAGAAAATGATAAATATCAAAAATATCAAAAGAAAAAATATTCACCCTGTACGCTGCAACCCAATTCCAATCACAGTTGTGGAGGGGGCGGTTGCCAGTCAGTGCTTGAATTGCTTTCACATGGCTGTGATTACTAATGTATCCTTTTGTTTTTTTCCAGACAAGGTTAAAACCATTTTTCCATGTTTTTGTTTTGTTTCTCCTCCGTGACATGTTTTTATTATCTTTTTAAATGGCTGCGTAATATTCCAATTAGACATGCCAGGAATTGCTTGTACAAACAAGCACTGAGCATATATATATATACTTGACCATGTTTCAGATTGTCCTGGGGTGGGGGTGGGGAGGAAGGATTAGAAGGGATGAAGGTTATTTGAGGATGGGGGCTTTGAGCAACACCAAAATGATCTCTCAAGAGTGAGTCCAGTGATGAGGGTAGCCTACAGGAGCTGTTTTTCTGTGGGAGTTTCCTGTATGTCGGGGAGCCCCAGCATCCTGCCAGATTGTGTGGTGTGAAGTGGGAGAGGGAGAGCTGTCAAGGGGTAAGGTGAGACCCAGTACATGCCTGACTCAGCACCCTGCCCCCTCAGCAAAGCTGAGTTAGCAACCAGGCCTGCCAGCGCCCAGGGGATTCCAAAGGCAACCAGCAGAGATGGCTCATGAAGGCACCAGAGCCCGGCAGCTCCCCCCACATGGCCTGGACACACACTGAGCTGGTGTGTGCCATTTGGGGCCAGATCCTCCTCTGGGGTGGGGCGTCCTGTGCACTGCAAGATGTTGAGCAGCATCCTTGGCTCCCACCTGCTCGATGCCAGCAGTACCCATCCCCCAAGTTGTGACAACCAAAAATGTCTCTAGATATGGCTGTGTGCCCTGGAAACAGAATCACCCTAGATTGACAACCACTGGGTTAGGGGTTCTGTGGAAACCTAAGTGACTTTGCTTCTGTGACTATCCGACTAAAGGCCTGAGATGCTGCACATATGTAAGAACATAGACTGATCCTCTTTGTTTTAATGTACCTATGACATTAGCATAGCAAGCAGATATTTCTACTTGTGTGGTGGGGGAGGGGAATGCCATGGAAGTATGTGATAATTTCTAGTGTATGTATTTTCAACGCATAACAATTTTTTCAAATTATATTAAAAAAAAAAAAAAAAAGAACACACAGAGAGGAGGTGACTCACAGACACTGGGAATCACCCTGGTTTATGCCATCAAACTCATCAGGAATTTATTCTAGGGACTTAAATCAGATTTTTCCCAAATAACTAACCCAGCATTTTTGCCCTTGGTACTGCCGGCATAGATCATTCTATGGGGTGGAGACTGCCCTGTGCATTGTAGGGTGCTGAGCAGCATCTCTGGTCTTGACCTACAAAATGCCAGTAGCTCTCCCTCCCCAAGTTGCACAACGAAAATGTCTCCAGACTTCACCAAGTATTCTCTGGAGAGGGAGGGCACAGAATCGTCTGCAGTGATGACCAGTGCTTAGGCAAAACCGTTCTTCCCTTGGGAGCCCTCAAGTCTGCTGTGTGGGCCTGTTTCCTTGTCTGAAGGTGAGGATGCTGCAAGCCAGGATACAGTGACAGAGGGGACCAGTGCCCAGCAGGGGGTGTGGCCAGCACCATGGGTCTCCCCTGATGAAGTCGGTGTGCTTGCATTTTAAGTCTCCCTGCCTCCCACCATCTGTCTCTGTCTCTGCCTCTTTGGATGGATAGATAAATAGATGATAGATAACCTTTCAGTCTTCCAGTCTCCTCTTCTCCCTCACTCTTTCATTTCTGTTTCTCCTTCTCTACTCCCCTTCTTTCTCTGTTTCTATCTCTCCCTCTCCCCTCCTCTCTGCTTCCATCTCACTGTCTCCCCTGCTCCCTTCTCGCTCCACCCCCCTCCCTCCCTCCCATTCATTCCTGATCCTGATGCCTCAGCCCCAAGTGGAGGCCGGGGAAGCAGAAGTGACCGCCTCAGTCCTGCCCCCAGCGCCAGTTACCAAGTCTTGTTGAATGACGAGTGTTGCGAGTGTTGTGTTAACTTGAACTGGAGCAGCTGCTTCTATCCAAGGCACTTTCCGTAAATTCTCACTTTCGACCCTCCCAACAAGCTGGGGGAGTGGGAGGATGGCCACCCCTGTTTTCCAGAGGCAGAAAGTGAGGCTCAGAGAGGGGAAGGCTACCTTGGTCCCAGTTCTGGCACAGATGGTGGGCTGGGGCTCAAACCCAGGTGGGCCCAGTCCTGACATCACAGCTCCTACCCGAGCCTAGAACCCTCTATGCACTGAAGTGCACTGAGCTGGCCCACTTTTTTCCCACGCACATGATCTGGGTTTTCTGGAAGCCCCAGTGAGTCTCCTTGAAGCCTCCGTCTGTACACCCTAGAAAGCTCATTTTCCAATAAAAGGCCGGACCAGAAGGAACAGGGCCAGGTAACTGGTGTTTGGGGGAGCCTGGCTCAGGAATGGAGTTCCTTGAGAGGCTGAAGTAAGAGCAAAAGGAGGCCTGAGGTGGCGGCTGCCCAAAAAGCTAAACAGAGAGTTACCACGTGAAAACAGGGACTCACACAGATGCTTGTACATCATGTTCACAACAGCCCAAAGGTGGGAACAACCCAAATGCCCATCAACAGATGAACAGATTAACAAAATATCCCTCAGCCAAACAAAGGACGAAGCACTGACACACGCTCCAGTGCAGACGAACCTGAGCGCCCTGCGCCGGGTGCAAGAAGCCAGACGCAGAGGCCGTGTGCTGTGACCCCATCTGTGTGAAACGTCCAGAACGGGCAAATCCACGGGGCAGACAGGAGAATGGCGGGTGCCAGGCGATGGGGGAGGGGATGAGTAGTTAGTGTTTAATGAGGACAGGGTTTCTGTTGGAGGTGATAAAAAGCGTTGGAAACAGACCGTGGGGATGGTTGCATGACAGTATGAATAAAATAAATAGAACTGAATTGAATACGTTAAAATGGTAAATTTTATGTTATGTATATCTTACCACAATTTTTTTTTAAAGGCTTGGGAGCCCTGGCCGATTTGGCTCTCAAGCCTTTAAAAAAAAGGTGGTTAGAGTGTTGGCCTGCGGACCAATGAGCCTCGGGTTCAATCCCGGTCAAGGGCACGCGTACCTCAGTTGAGGTTCGTCCCTGGCCCTGGTCGGGGTCATGTGGGAGGCAACCAGTCGCTGTGTCTCTCTCACATTAATGTTTCTCTCTCTCTTTCTCTGTCTCCCTCCCTCCCACTCTATCTGATAATAAATAGAAAAATATCCTCAGGTGAGGATTTAAAAAATAAATAAATAAGAAAAAAATTAAAAGGCTTGAGAGCCTGGCCGGTGTGCTCACTGGTTGATCATCGACCCACGCACCAAGAGGTCACCAGTTCGATTCCTGGTCAGGGCACATGCCCAGGTTGTAGGCCCGATCCCCAGTGGGGGACATGCAGGAGGCGGCAAGTTGATGTTCTCTCTCATAGATGTTTCTCTCTCTCTCTCTCTCTCTCTCCTTTCCTTTCCTCTCTCTCTAAAATCAATTTAAAAAAATATTTTAAAAATAAAAAGGCTTGGGAGTCTCCATAGGTGGAAGTCAGGGATAAGATTTCTGTGAGTCTGACTCTGGACTGAATATATTCCAGGTGTTTGTGTTAATTTTGCAGGTGGGAAAATAGGGGCTTGTTGGGGGCGGAGGGAGCCAGGTCACTGTCCACATAATGGAGCTAAGCTTTGAACCTGAATCTGCCTGAAATGAAAGTTTTTCCCACTGAGATACCTCATCAATAGACAGTCACTGGGTCTCTCCAGGCCTCAGTTTCCCCATCTGAAAACAACAACGGCATTGGACCCAATGGCTCCTCTGCATGGACCCCTTTGTGGGGACAATGTGTCTCCCTGGTAAAATCAGACGAAATCCCCGTCATTCTAGAATAAGTCTAAAGACATCAGCTGCTCTTCTCACTCTTCTGTCCTCACTCAGTCACACCGGCTCCTCACTGCCCACTAAACACGCTTCCCTTCGGTCCTGCCTCAGGGCCTTTCCACCTGCTGTTCCCTGGGCCCGGAATGTGTTTCCCTGAATTCTTCCCATGGCCACTGGTAGCATCCAACCCAAGCTGTACTAGGGGCATCTCTGCAGCCTCAAAGCCAGAAACGAGACCCTTGGGTGAGAACAGGAAGCTGCTAGACAAAGGGCCGGGGTCCCAGTGGCCCTTGCCAGGCAGGGGGTGGAAGAAGCTGGCTCTGGAGTCTCAGTTCCCAGCTCCTCTGCTTCCTGCGCTGTGGACAAGTGGCCCCTTGCTGACCCTCACCACATCGTTCCCTCTGGGGCCATGTCCTGGGACAAGCCCCTCAGAGATGGCATCTCCCTATCCTTGCAGAAGAAGAAACTGAGTCTCCAAAGTGTTTCTCAGAGCCAAACACTGGTGCTAGGACTCCCATTCTGAGGTGGGCTTTTCCCCTTAGCAGTGGGGTATTTCCCTTAGCTGTGCAGCCCGGAAGACCAGGCTTTCTCCCATTTCAGGAGGGAGGCAGAGGGAAGAGGCCAATCTCCAGGCCCCAAGGCCCTGCCCCTCGCCTGAGCACTGTCTCCAGCCTCCAGCTCCCCCTCACCTGTTCCATTCCTTTCCGTCCTTTGTTGTCTTTCCGTTTTCATTGTAAAATACACGCAACATAAAATTAGCCACTTTAACCATTTTTAAGCATCCAGTTCAGTGGTGTTTAGTATATTCACATCATTGTGCAGCCGTCACCACCATCCACCTCCAGGATTTTTTTTCATCTTATAAAACTGAATTTCTGTCCCTATTAAACACTAGCTCCCCGGCCCCTGGCACTTACCATTCCACTTTCTGTCTATGACTCTGACTCCTCTAGGGACTTCATCCAAGTGAAATCATACAGTATGTGTCCTTTTATGACTGGTTATTTCACTCAGCATAATATCCTCAAGGTCCAACCCTGTTGTAGCAGGTATCAGAATCTATTTCTTTATCAAGACTGAGTAATATTTCATTGCATGGATGGACCACATTTTATTTATCCATTCATTTTTCAATGGACACACGGGTTGCCTCCACCTTTTGGCTATTGTGACTAATGCTGCTATGAACTTGGAGGTTCAAGTCTCTCTTCAAGTCCATGTTTTCAGTCCTTTTGGGGATCTACCCAGAAGCAGAAATGCTGGATCCCTGTTTTTCTCTTTAAAGCATCATTCCCTGCTGCTCAGAAGTGTGTGTTTTTCTTGAGCAGCTCACCCAGGAGCCACTGACCAAGACCGAACCTCTGTAACCATCACAGTGTGTAAGGTTCTCAGTTCTTGACCAGCTTGCTGCTGTGGCAGCTCCAGCCAGCAATTCTCTGGACCTGAGTTTCCACCTCCATGAAATGGGAGCAACAGCAGGAGGGGAGGGGGCACCGCTAGCAGCCCGGCTTCGGGGCTGTCCGGAAATCTGGGGTTTGCAGCAGCGGGGGCTATGCAGAGAGGCAGAGCATCACCGGGAGCTGGACAGGCCTGCGGTGGAGGTGCCACTCACACCCGGCACACCCACCCGTCCGCTCAGCCTGCAGGATGCTGTGTGTGCAGTGAGCACCCTCTCACCAGGTCCCAGGCATCCCAGGACAGCCTCCCTAAGAGGGGGCACAGATGCCTGCCACCAGACCTGGAGACCCTCCACAGGCAGGGCCTGAGCTGGGCTGAGGCTCAGAAATCCAGGTCCTCACACAGGCTGACGCCATTAGCCCTCATTCCAGAGGCCACTCAGGGAGACAGGCAGCCCGGCCTCCAGGTCCCTCAGCCCCAATGCTGATCCCACGGGACCTGGGCAAGGACACATTGCTTGCCAGGACTCAACTTCGTTTTAACCTAGAACAACGTGAACAGAATATTCTATTGATAAACCTTTCTCTACTCTCTCCTCCCTGACCCACTTTCTTTCTTTCTTTTTTAATATGAGGAATCTATAAACTGACTACATTTAACTGGCCTCCAAACGGCAGTGGAGACACATTCTTCTCAAGTGTGCAGGGAACATTCCCCAGGCTGGGCCACAAAACCAACCTCAATCCATTGAAAAGGGTCGAGATAATACAAAGTATTTCTCCTGACCACATGGAATGAAAGTAGAAAGCCAAAAACAGAGAGAATTTTGGCAAATGGGGAAATCCTTGGAAATGAAATCACAATAGTGTGGGAGAACCTGCTCCCAGACAACCAGCGCATCTGGGAGTGAGATGCAGCGGGGCCTGAGCTCCAGAGCTTGGGTGGGGTGCGAGGCAGATCTGGCTTTGGCCAGGGGTGGTGGAGGTTTGGGTATGCCCAGGACTCATATGGAGATTTGGGGTGTCTGTGAGGTCTCTGGTGTCCCCAGGCATTTCCTGTGGCTCCAGAATGGGAGCTGAGTCAGCTGCTGGGGCCCCTGAGAGCAGCCCCCCATGGCTCTGAGGCTGGCAATGGAGACCTCACTGGGGGTCTGCTTCTGAGAATCTGCACCAGCTGTCTAGATACACTCCTCCCCTGCTCATTTATAATAATATGCTACAACTCCTTCAGTCAGCATCTGGCCCTTTATGACCAGCAGCCCCCCTCCTCTGAGCCTCCACTCCTATAGCACCCTCACCCCATCCTCATCCCCAACCCTCCCACCCCAACTCACCCTTACTCTTTCCCAACCCCATGTGTTTGCACAGGCTGTTCCTGGTGCCAAAAAGCCCTTCCCATGTATCCTCGTGGAAAATTGTAGTCCACTCTTCCAGGCCTAGCTCATGTCACCTCCTACGGGAAGTCTGCCATGACTCCCCATACAGAATCCATGCTCTCTGCCATGCAACCCGACCTCACCAGGGAGGCGTTGGGACGAGTGCCTGGTAGCCCTGTAAGATGTGGCCTGAATAGCTGGCCATGAAGGGTGCTGCATGAGTGGAGGGCCTGGCTGAGAAGGGTCGGCACTATAAACTGGTTTAATGGCTATGCTCCCTGGTTCTCATAAGGAACCACATCCAAAATGCAGGGCTTCTTGGGTGACAGAATTTCTTATTGACTCCAAAAGAGCCCAAGATAATGCTGAATGGAGTGTGCAGTATAGACAGGACTTGGACTCCATAGGTCCAGGTTGATCAAGTGATGCAGTGTGCAGTATGCAGTGTGCATTGTAGATAGGACTTGGAGTCTGGTGGCCCAGGTCAACCCCCCCGCTCTGGTGCTCACCTCGTTGCCAGATCTTCCCTCTGGACGGGTCGGAAAGGTAAACACATCTCTATCCAGTTACCCACCCCTGGACACCTAGGTTGCTTCCAAGTCTTGGCTATTGTAAACAATGCCAAGTGAGCATGGAGGTGCAGATATCTCTTCAAATTCGTGTTATTTATTTTTTTAAATAAATACCCACATTTATGGGTCATATGATCTAGTTCTATTCTTGATATTTCGAGGAACCTCGTACTGTTTTGCATAGTGGCTGTGCCAATCTGCATTTCCACCAACAGTGCATGAGGGTTGCCTTTCTCCACATGCTCAATAAAATAATCTCTTGTCTTTTTGATAACAGCCATTCTGACAGATGTGAGGCGATATCTCATTGTGGTTTTGATTTTCATTTCCATAATAATCAGTGATACTGAACATCTTTTCATGTGATATATAAAATGAAATATTACTCTGCCATAAAATAGGTGAGGTCTTGCCATTTGCAACAACATGGATGAACCTAGAGGGTATTATGCCAAGTGAAATAACTCATATGATTTCACTTATATGTGGAATATAAAACAAACAAAACAAACTCATAGATAGGACAACAGATTGGTGGTTACCAAGAGGGAGGCAGGTGGAGGGAGAGTACATGGGTAAAGGGGGTCAAATATATGGTGATGGATGAAAACTAGATTTTTGAGGGTGAGTACACTATAGTGTATATAGATATCAAATTATACTGTTGTACATCTGAAACATATATAATGTTATAAACCTGTTACCTCAATTAAAAAGGAAATCAGCCCTGGCTGGTTTGGCTCAGCAGTTAGGGCGTCAACCTGTGGTCCAGAGAGACCCGGGTTCGGTTCCTGCTAGGGGTGCGTGCCTCGGTTGCAGTTTGTCCCCGGCCCTGGTTGGTTGTGCGGGTGGCAGCCACTCGATGTGTCCCTTTCACGTCGATGTTTCTCTCTCTTTCCCTCTCTCCCTCTCCCTCTCCCTCTCCCTCTCTCTCTCACAGGCTATCTGAACAAAAATTGGAAAAAATGTCCTCAGGTGAGGATTAAAAAAAAAAAAAAAAAAAAAAATCAGCCCCGCTGGTGTGGCTCAGTTGGTTGAGCATCATTCTATGCACTGAGGCTGCCAATTTGATTCCCGGTCAGGGCACATGCCAGGGTTTCGGGCTCGATCCCCAGTAGGGGGGGCATGCAGGAGGCAGCCGATTGATGATTCTCTCTCATCAATGTTTCTATCTCTCTCTCCCTCTCCCTTCCTCTCTCTATAAAATCATTAAAAACATATTTTAAAAAAAGTAAATCAGAGAGCAATGTTTCTACACTGTGGGTGCTCATCCTCTGTCCTCCAGTGTAAGTGGAATCCAATCTGGGCAGCCTTGAGCAGGACCCAGAAGTTGGCATGTGGGCAGTGCCCCAGAGATGCTGGCTCAACCATCTGTGGGCCACACTTTTAGGTACTTGGCTGTAAATTGTCACAGTCATTCAGGAAATAGTTCTGCGCCGCCAAACGTCAGACACGGTGACACTTCTGGAGGCTGCCGGCCTGCCTTCTTGAGTATATCCTGGTTGCCCTCCACCTCAGTCACCCGTGATTTCAACCTTGACCCCAAGTTGGCCTTCTGGGGACTGTCCCAAGACTGAAAGACACTCCGGGGCCAAACCCTTTGTCTGTGACCTCAGGATTCTGTGACGCTCCAAAGCGAGGAGAAAGAGCAGAAATCCAGGCTCCAGCCAGGCCCACTCCTCCGCTGGGCTTTCAAACGCACCCAGAAAAACCAATCCTGTCTCTCCAAGCAGAATTCTCCAAATTCCCAGTGTTTTCGTTGAACCCCAAACCTCAATCACATCCTGATGTCTCATTTCCTCAACGTGCCCAGGTGACTTAGGCCAGTTTGTGGGGGCTCATCTGTTGGTTTTGAGTCATAGGGAGGTTTGTTGAAGGAAGGGTTTCTCATTTCAGAAGTAGGTGACTGTTTCATCTAGCACGGTCGGTTCCCACCAACCCTCTGCCTGCTCCTGTGGGGCTCACTGCACGAGCCCGTCGGCCGACTCTGCCCTGCCTGCCAGCATCTGGGCCCTTGGTGACAGTGAGGCAGCCCTGGTGACAAGGCAGGGTCTGGGGGCACGGACTGATCTGAGCTGAGCTCCTGAATTCACCACGATCAACCTGGGGTCTCAGACTCCATTTCCTCCTCTGCAGAAAGGGTCATTAGCAGCTGTCTTGGTGGGACAGTCTGATGGACAGGTCTGACACTATGCCTGGCACACCACAGGTGCTCAATGAGTGAGTCCTCACAAGAGAGAGATGGTGGAACTCTAAAGGAGTAAGCCCCCTCATCCTACTTAATTCTGCTGGTCACTGGGAGGTGGGACTGTGGGACTGACATGAAAATCTCAATGTCACCAGTGACTGTCTGCCCCTGAGCTGACTTCTGCTCAGGGAGTGTCACTGTAGGACCTAACCTTGTACTGGATCTTTCTCAAGTGTAAATGGCATCTCTTGCAAGTCTTTTTAAGTGGGAAGGGCCCTGAAGAGTTTTGCCTGAAGGAAAAGTGTTCATAATTGCTTTATTATTGCTGTTGTTGGTTTGTTTGGTTAAGAAACAATTTGAATATTTGTTGCACCATTCATAATAGCCAAAGAGTAGAGAGAACCCAAGTGTCCATGAAAGAATGAATAAATAGCCCTGGCTGGTTTGGCTCAGCAGTTAGAGCAATGGCCTATTGGCTGAAAAGTCTTGGGTTCAGTTTTGGTCAAGACACATACCCGAGTTGCAGGTTTAATTCCCGGCCCCGGTAGTGGTTTTGTGAAAGGCAGCCAATTGGTGCATCTCTCTCGTGTCAATATCTCTCTCTCCCTCCCTCCCTTCCTCCCTCCCTCCCTCCCTCCCTCTCTTTCTCTCTCTCTAAAGATCAATGGAAAAATATCCTTGGGTGAGGATTAACAACAGCAGCAACAAAAGAATGAGTAAACAAACACAGTGTGGTCCATTTATACAATGAAATATTACTCAGCCATAAAAAGAACTAAAGTAGTGGCACATGCTACAATGTAGATGAACCTTGGAAACATGATGCTGAATGCAAGCCAGACATAAAGGCCACATGTATGATCTTATCTACATGAAATGTCCAGAACAGACAAATCCATAAAGACAAAAAGCAGATTAGTGGTTGCCAGAGGTTGGGGAGGTGGATGAAGCGTGACAGCTAATGGGGACAGGGTCTCCTTTTGGGGTGATGGAAATGTTCTAGAACTAGGCAGAGGTGGTGGCTGCACAACATTGTGTACATATTAAATGCCACAGAGTTGTACACTTTAAATGGTTCATTTTATGTTATGTGAATTTCACCTAAAAAAAAAAAAGGTTTTTAAAAAGAAGTAACTGGGAATAGGAGTTTCGATTGTAAAACTTTACTTTTTTTAATGAAGTTCTTTTTGTGAATGTGATTATAAAATAAAATTCATCGAGGGAGGCATAGATAACAAAACATGGTATACACATATACACAATGTATATACAATGCATACAATGTATATGCCCATATACAATGGAATATTGTCTTAAAAAGAAAGGACATTCTGACACCTGCTACAACATGGATGAACCTTGAGGACATGATGCTGAGTGAAATAAACCAGTCATAAAAGAACAAATACTATGTGACTCCACTTATATGAGGTCCCTACAGTAGTCAGATTCATAGACAGGAAGTAGAATGGTGGGTGCCAGGGGAGACGGGGAATGGGGAGTTAGTGTTAATGGGGAGCGTTTCATTTGGGAAGATGAACAAGTTCCGGAGCCGCATGGTGTGATGGCTGCACAACAGCGTGAATGTGCTTAATGCCACCGCGCTGGACACTTAGAAATAGTTATGGTGGTGAACTTTATCTTATGTGTATTTTATCATAATTTTATAAATAACTAGGAAGGAAGGAAAGAAAATCCTGTCACCTCCTCCATCAACTAAACCATCTTCCTTGGTCCTGTTAATGCTTGAGAGAGAGAGAGGGAGGGAGGGAGCGAGCGAGCGAGAGAACAGAGCTGGGAGCTCATACAACTCAGGGAAGTGGAACAGAAAATGGAAAAATTAGAACTTTTCTCCCCCTGTTGCCCTTCCCTGGGAGGGTCAAACAGGGGTGGTGCCCGGACTGGCTGGGGTGTGCACGAGGGTCAGAGGACCTGACACAAGAGAGAATGATGACTCTGTGACCTTAAACAGATGTTCTAAGAGAACAGGTGCTCAGAGCGGCTGAGGGTCCCTGGAACGTTCCTAGCTGGAAGGGATCTATTCTGAGGGAATGTCTCGGTCAAGGCCTGAAGAGGGAACCATATCACACGGCTCACACACTCCATTCCGCAAATTTAAATGCAGGCGGTTTCTACACATGAATGCCAAGCCATTTCCAGTAAGTCTCATTGTCAGCTATAAAAATAACCACTGGAAGCTGTGACAAGCTCATGATACAGCCCAGCAGTACCACAGGAGGACCATGGCATCTGTCCCCTTCAAGTGGAAAGTCCCCCCGCCAAACCTATGAATTAAAGGTAACATCTTGGGCCCTGGCCAGTTTGGCTCAGCGGTTAGAGCGTCGGCCTGCAGTCCGGAGGAAAGGTAACATCTTGGTTTGGGACATGAATGCCATTTTCCAAATGGTGACCAATCATGGACTTGATCCCCGGAGCCCCCTCTCTCCCAAGACCTTTAAACGACTGCACAGAAAGTTAGTGTCAGGACTCACCACCTGCCTCCCCTGTACCCTACACTCGTTTTCTTTAGAAGGAGATCCCTGTAATGAGGAATAATGTCATCACTTGTCTCATGTAGACAGAGCCGCTGCTTAGCTTGTTCCAGGGTAGTAGAACTAGAATATATCAGCCTTGCTATCAAAGCGCAAAGCACTTACCATCATAGCAGCCATCACATTAATAATAACCATCTGAATCAGTAATAACAAAAACCACCACCACTGGCTAGAGGAGGGGAAATGGGGAGTTGTTGGGTAGAGAGTTTCGGTTTTGCAAGACAAAAATTCTAGAGAGCTATTGCTCAACAATAAGAATATAATTAACACAACTGAACTGCACACTTAAAATAATTAAGATCGTAAATTTTGTTATGTGCTGTTTTAAACCACAATTAGTAATTAAAAAACAACAACAAAAAAAAACAACTACCACTGTTCTCCATACCTGACTTAAGTGTTGAGAATATGCCGGGAATTCTGCTGTGGACCCACACAGCAGCCCTGAGAGACAGAGGTTATCATCTCCACTTTACAGACGAGGAAGAACGATTCCAAGAGATGAAGTGAGCTCCCCAAAGTCAGTCACTATCAAGAGGGGAGCTGGATTTGCACCCAGTCTGTCTGACTCCAGGGCTTTGCCCTTCCCAGCATACTCATGGCCTCTTCATGACACCGACTTCTCTGGTCGCTCTCAGGAGAGTAAAGCCCTTAGTCTCTATCCCGGGATCTAGAACCAGAGAGGAACATCTGAGTTCTGGTCTACCACATTGTTCTCTTAGAACCAAGATCCCCACTTCCTTTAAAAAGTGTTTATGGTTCAACAATGGCTACATCTTGTCTTGGTTTTTTTTTGGCCCTTGGAGTGAAAACTCTGCCCTTTGTCTTTAGTACAAAGAAACAATATTCATTGCAGACAACTATCTCTGAAGTCCTGCTCTGGTCCTCAGAGAGGACTGTCTGTAGTTGAAGGTTAGTGGAAGAAAACTATTGGAAAATCACAGATTTGTTCATTTATAAAACTAGCATTTCTTATAATATACACGTTTTTAAAGTTTATATAAATATATGATTATACTGATGTACTATATATTGATATTGATATCATTTATATATTATTGATCTGTTATATTATATATTTATTTAAACTAGCATTTCTCCCTTAGCTATCAAATGGTTATCAAGAGTGGACAAAATATTTTATTAATGAAATATATTTGACATATGACACTGCTTAAATTTAAGGTGTACATGTTAATTTGATACGTTTATATTTTATATGTATATGATTGCCACTGTAGCAATAATTAGCACCTCTATCATGTTACATATTTGTCATTTCTTTTTAGTGGTTGGAATACTTAAGTTCCAGTCTCAGTAAGTTTGATGATTATAATATAATAGTGTTGTCCGTATGTGGACAAAATATGTTAAAGATGAAGACATTGTGGATGACATCCATTCCATTTTCTTTTGTTACCTGAAATCCTCAAATATGTGCCTTTCTAGAAACTTGAATAATAATCTTAAGGACTTTAAGAGCTGCACTGGTGGTCAGGTCCAACCACCTTGGCCAAATGAGTAAACTGAGGCCCTGAGAGTTTAGGAGTGAGCCCAAGGTCATGAGTCAGTGCGCACACAGCAGTCACCAGAAAGCAAATCAAAGAGATATTTAAAGAGCCACTAAACATAAACACAACTTGAACGACGCAAGCTCACATCACGTAATTTCTTTGGAATATGCTGTGATAAGGATCACATTTCCATTTCCCTTTATATTTTTCCAACAACAGCTCATGATACAATTTGTACAGCTCCTGGTAACTTGCACTGGGGAAAATTTGGGGAAGGAAAAAAAAAAGGACCACGTTTCAAAGGAACCAGATCTGATAAGGGAGCAGAAATATTTACTCCATTATTTCAAGAGGCAGGTTCTTTGTTTCTCAGACACTTCCTGTTTTAAAAATAGCTTTCCACAACTGTTCCAGGACTTGATTGTACTTTTACATGAAATTGACTTTGAAGATGTGATTTCATTTACTTGGAGCAAGTCGCAGATAACAGTCATTCTTTTTCCAAAATGATGTTAAGACCAGGTATCCTGAGCCCTTGGGGTTCTGGTTCCGCTGGAGCTGGAGGTGGATTATTGGACCTCAAGTGGGTGGAGAGTCAGCTGCCACAGGTGGGAGCCAGGGGACGTCACCTCCTAAAGGGTCAAAGGCTTCCAACCATTAGGGCAGTATGTCAACAATATTACAAAATCAAAAGTTGCCGCTCATCTGAAGATGTGACTGACAGAGGGTGTTACTTTTCATTTTGTTAGGTGTGATCACGGAACAGTAGTTATGGGGGAAGGTGCCACATTTCTTAGCAACACATACTTGAACGTGGATGGGTAAAGTGACGTCACAACCCAATTGTTTTAAGGCATATTTGCCAAAAGGAGGAAAGGAAAAAGGGGATTGGAGAAGCGAAAGTGGCAAAATCAAAATGAGAATTGATGCTGGGCGATGGGTGTGGTGGTTTATTGTGCTCTTCTTGCTACTATTATGTTTGGAGATTTTCATAATACATTTTTTTCAAACTGGATCCTCTGTTTTTCAGGAAAGGGTGTGAGTGTTCTCTGCCAAGGAAGAGGCAGAATAGAGCCTGTGGGAGTGGGGATGGATTGGTGGATTTTGAGGCTGATTGTATACACAGCAGATGTGTGTGTATACATGTTTGTGTGTATGTGTGTCTGGGAAAGAAGAAAACAGGATTTAAAACTGGTTCAACCTTTTTTGGAGGGGCCTGAGAACTTCTAAGAATCAGATGAAAATGTCATGAACAAAAACAAACAACAAAAATACACAAATGTGCATTCAAGGGTTGGTGAGTTCCCTGAAGCCCATCCCATTCCCCTGAGAAAGAACTCATTCAATTCATTGCATGCTCCAATTCAATGCATGGTCTCCCATTTCTAACGAGCCTCTTTCTGTATCTTTTCTGGGTACAATGGTTATGTAGAGAAGCAGCAGGCAACAAGAAACAAAGCTTTTCTAAGACAAGCCAAATGCTGAGCCGCCACCGCTGGCTGGCTTTGGGACTCTGGACAAAATAACTGCAGATGTTGAGCCTTGGTTTTCCCATCAGGAAAATAGGCTAACACCTCACCCTCCTGATCAACATAGCTGCTCTGAGGTTAGAACAAAATGATAGAAGTCAAATGGCTCTGAAAGTTGTGAGGTTTTCACCAAATAGACAGTCTGGGTCTCATGTTGAAATAGGGAGTGGTAGCCACCTTCAAGAGAGGTAATGTGGTGCCTTCCCTCAGGGGTCATGATGGAAGGGCCCGTGGCACAGGGCTTTGGGGTTTATTCTGGGGCTCCTCCACAGGAGGGGGAAGAATTAGCATCACCTCCAGCACATTGTGGAAGCTGCCCACTCTTCCAGAGAATATTAGGGGCACCTCACAGATTAGGACGCCCATAACCTTGTACCAGACCCCAGACCCACGTCACTGCACTGACCAGTTCTCCCCAAAGTTGTCAAGGTTATCAAAACCAAGAAAGTCCCAGAAACTTTCTCAGCCCAGAGGCACCTAAGGAGACATGATGACTAAATGTAACGTGAGATCTGGGGACAGAAAAAAGACATTAGTGAAAAACAGGAAATCTGAATAATGTATGGGCTTTAGTTAATAATAGTATCTCAATATGGGTTCCTTAATTGTAACAAATGTAAGATATTAAAAGTAGGGGAAATTGTGTGAGGGCCTTATGGGAACTCTCTGTAGTATCTTTGTGATTTTTCTGCAAATCTAAAACTGGGTCTGAAAAGTAAAATTAAAGTGCAAAACCAAGCAAATAGTCATCCCTTGTTATCCAGAGACTCAACTCTAGGACCTCCACAGATACCAAAACTCCCGGATGCCCATTTTCTTATATAAAAGAGTGTAGTATTTGCATGTAACCTACGCATATCCTCTCATATGCTTTAAATCAGCTCTAGATTACTCATAATACCTAATACAAAGTAAATGTAAATAGATGACATACTATTGTTTAGAGAATAATGACAAAAGTCTATACATGTTCAGTAGATGCATAGGTCTGGCTACATAGTACATGTCAGCAACAACATAAGTTTTCCCCTCAATATTTTCTATCCACCATTGGTTGAATACGTGGATGCAGAATCCGCAAACATGGAGGCCAACTGTACCTCTCAGAATGACGTCCTGGCTGGGATAAAGCACTGGGAATCAGGAAGCCGAGAGCCAGTGTGCAGGGGGTTGGGGTTGGCACAGCCCTGCCTAGTGGAGAAGGAAGGGGAGAAAGCAGAGATGGGGACCCAGACATACAGAACACACTGAGAAACAAAAGGGCTTGTAGGAGCTAACTCAGATAAGGCTGGTTCTGTGTGTGCCCTACGACTTCCAGTAAAGGCTGATTCTGGAACATTCCAGGCCTGCTTAGTCCTGACGTTGTCATCTGGCTCCCTTGCAGTTTTGGGGTCGGAGGTTTCTCTGGATAAAGGCTGTCCCAAGGCTGTGTTCAGGCTATTCAGATTTAAATCTTTATCATCTTCACCTGAGAGAAGTTGGCCTAGGACGTCTTCTTTGCCTGGGGACAGAGAAAAGCAAAGCAGGACCAAGTCTGCAATGTCTTCAGCATGTCCTAAGGTCATCTGAACAGTTATATCCAAGCGTCTGGAATGTTCTAGGGGAATTCAGCTGTGTCCTAGTGGAAAGCTCTCTCAGTCTCCAGATTCCAAGTTCATGGCATGAAGACTGCCCCCGGGCCTCACCCTCATGTAGATCAGGCCTCAGTGAACTGTGTGCAGGAATCTTTTCAAACAGCAGAGGTGACAAAGAACTGAATCCTTAGGGGACAGGGTGACACATGAAAACTTCCAAAATTGGTTTTCTCTGTGGTCCTAGAATCTACTTAACAGAAGTTAAACAGAAAACTCAACCTGGTGTTCCACATCACTGGGGCTGGTCTGCCTCTGTGACATCAAGTGTAAACATTAATGCAAGGAAAACAATGTTTAAATGAAAGGGAAGAAGAAATTCTTGTTTTGTATTAAAATATTTTATATTAATCATTCAAACTTAATTTTTATACAACGAATGCATACATCGCCAGGTATCTGTCTTAGGTTGGGGGGGCGGCAGGGTGGGTGCACCCTGGCACAGGTACTCAAAGCAGCTATGAGCAGTCTGGAAGGCCAGGAGACACCGCACGCTCCCTCTGCCTGTTCTAGGCGGGGCACTGTCACCAGACAGGGATCTCACAGTGGAGAGGTGATGGCGGTGGTGGTGGCAGTGGCCTGCGCCTTTCCAGGCCTCTCGCAGGGTGAGCCACCTTTCCTCACCTGGGCCGAGCCACCAAGAGCCTGAGGCCTTCTGACCAGCAAGTCCTTGACCTATAGTGGCTGTGACATGTCACAACATGAAACGGGGACCGCTGAGTGTGTGTGTGTGTGTGTGTGTGTGTGTACAGACTTCGGAGTTTTTTCCTTTTGAAAACCCAGTTCCACGGCAGTCCTGCCCCAGCGCACGTGCTTGGTTGGCCTTGCCTAGGTGGCTGGCATGTCAGCCTTGCTGAGCGCGATGGCCAGCTCCAGGTCCTCCTGCTCCTGCCGCCGCAGCCGCGCCAGCCTCTCCTGCTCCGCCTTCTCACTTTCCCGCTTGGCCCACGCCAGCTGCTGCTCCTCATTGCCAAACTGCAAAAGAAAAACGAAGGTTGGGTTACATGGCCTGGGAGCCGCAGACATCGGCTGGGGGTAGGCGGTGCACGGGGACAGGGGAGGAGACCCAGAAAAGGCGTGTCAAATGTGGGCAGGGTGCAGGGAACCTTACGCAATGTTGGGATGCATGGGGGGGTGGGGGCGCATGTGTGAAAAACCAGAGGTTTGTATCTTGGTTGGGGGTAGGAGGGGACACACACGCCCCAGCCCTGACCCAGTGTGGAAGGGGTCACATGCATGGAGAAGCAGGGCCGAGTCTGACCTTAACTGCTACCTTGGACCTCAGAGAAACTAGCCGCCTGAGCCCCGTTGGGAACTGAAGCAGGCAACGTGACAACAGTGTGGGGACACCGAGAAAACTCCAGTGACCCCCAGGACTGAGTCTATGAGGCTTCATGAACATGGGAGAAGCCCCGCTCAGCTTCCTCTGGGGTCCGTGGGGTGTCTCTAAAAGCAGCCGGGGAGCAGAGGTCAGCTGAACCCCAAGGAGCTAGGATGGCGAGCCCGCCGAGTCTGGGCCTCCACGGCAGGCTGCTGCTGCTGTTGGGCGACAGGCGCTGGGACTGCAGAGTCTGGCTTGAACAGAGCTCTGATTTCAAATGTGTAAAAAGGTCTGTGGAGACAACAGTCTTGAAATGTGGCATCTCCTCCTGCCCAGCCTTGCTCAGGCTCATTCAGGACGAGGCCCTGGCATTTACGCTGCCATTCAGTCCACAGGGTTTTCATTGTTGGTGTCCTTCTCCGAAAGGTTCTATTTTTAAAAAATATTTTTTTCAAACAAGGAAGAAAATGGTTATAATTCTGAGATGGGTGATTTCAAACCATCTGAGGTCCCTTAGCTCTAAGGAAAGAAAAGAAGAGCCAGACCCTGCATGCTCTTCTCTGGCGTGGGGCCCTGGCTCCCCAGGGTTTGCCCTGGAGGTCCCATCATTCTGCTCCGTCTCCGAGTGAGGTGCCTCTGGCCCTGGGGGCCCTGATATACGAGCAAAGCTGTGGCCTGTTCCCAGCCTTGGCCTCCCTTAGCCAGAATCTCTGCCCTTGGCACTGATTCTGTCAAGCACTGGGTGACACCAGAGATAAAGAGGAAGGCTGGACCTCGGACAGGCACCCAGGAGAGGAGACAGATAGATAATCCCAATCCAACACAGGCTCCTATGGAGGCCCTTGCAGGTCCCACTGGGGTGCTGGGAAAAGGAAGTGTGACAGGAACTCACAGCTACTTCTTCACACTCACAATCTGCACAGAGTCTGAGTGACAACCCAGGAGGTGGGACCCTGAGACTGATCGAAACACTAAGGCCAGGAGGGGGGAGGTGACTGCAGTCCCCAAGTCCTCAGCAGCCTAGACTCTGCTTGGGTTGGGGAGGGGAGTAGGGGGCTATCAGCTGGTGCTGCAGGAAGAGCTGGAGTACAGGATGGTCCTCAGGCCTCCAGTCTCCCTGCGACTCTGGGTATGGAGGGACCGAGCACCCAACCCTGGCACTGCCAGAAGCGAGGACTGGATGGGAGGGGCTGGACCAAGACAGGCCTGTAGGCCCCAGAAAGGAGCTGAAAGTTCCCCTCAGAAGTTCCTTGGGCCAGCGAGGGGGGTGATCTAATTGGCAGTTTTGAATGATTCATGGTTCGATGGCTGGTGTGGGAGTGAGACGGGGCTAGATGGTGGGGACCCAGGCAGGGGAGCGAAAAGGGGTGGGAAAAGGGGTGGAGGGAACCTGGTCTGGAGGGCGAGGTGGGCAGCCCAGAAGACCTCTCCCCACCTGGCCTCAGGAGTCAGCACGAAGCGCCATTATGGGAGGAAAGGTTGCGTCTTTGTTTCTTAGAGAAACTGCCCAGAAAAATGCACGGGGGTTGAATGGGTCTCCTTGAACACTGGCCCCCACCCCTTGTGTTTCCACCACTGGTCACAGATAAGCCGCATCACCTCCTGCACTCTGTGGGGAATTTTCCAATACCCCAACAGGAGAAAAACAAGGAAAAAACAACAAGTGCTGGTGGAAATGACTCCAGGGTACTGCTGACAGTAGAGGGAGGAGACAGGTCCACTGACAGGGACCCGGCCTTCTGCCTGCTCAGAGGAGGGGTGGGCGCTGACAAGTAATGACACGGCTTCTCTGGGTCAAAGCTTGGTCCCCCATGGTCCCTGCCCAGCCCGTGTCTCAGAGCCACCTGCTCAAGGGGCTGCATTTTCAGATGAAACATGCTGGTAGAAACATTCCAGAAGCCTTCTGAGAGAACTGGCTCAAGGACAGCCTAGGCCCCACTGTGAAGACTTGAATCAAGCCTGTGGTTTAAAGACTGGAGAAGCATCGTGGACTGTGACATCTGAGAAAACAGGAGGAAGGGGGTCTCTGTGTCTCAAATCAGCTGCCAGACCTTTTGGAGCTCTGATCTCTGTACCATTCTTGTGCCATCATGAGGCTGAGACACAGTGGGGCTGAGCATGCTGCCCCTCTAACACTCCTGCCCAAGGGCACCCGCTCAGAATGAACGCCAGGGGGTTTTATTTATTAATCTGTGATTCAGATAACTCCTCACATGAGGGCCAGGTGCCATGCCTCACTGGGGACCAACATCTGCAACCTGAGATATCTAGCGGCACTGCTACCACATCACCCAAGGGGACACTTCTAGCTACCTCCCATTAACTCACTTATTCTGATATTAAAATTGCATCCAACTCTCCACAATGCAAAGCTTATACCATCTGACATTTTCTCTGCTCTCAATGCAGACTTCCGGAAAAAAGGGCTGTTTTGCTAACCTATAAATACTACTTCCTAATAAACACATTCGCATGAGACAGAAAGGCTGGTTTTTAAAGAAATCCTGGAGAGGTTTCCCATGAACAAGCACAAGTAACCCATTGATGGAAACTCAGGACTCATAAATTAGAGGGATCCAGGGCGGCAGAGCTGGGGTACCAAAGGGGGACTGCATGCGTGTGTGACATTGGTGCCTGAACTCCAACATGGACCAAGCTACCTTTGCACAGGTAACACCACGTCTTGGTGGCACTCAGAACATCTGACCTGAAAGTCACGCTGCCAGTCTGCTGGGCGGTTAGAAACCCCCCTGTGTTTACTGGGGGAGCTAAAATCCACAAACCAGAGGAATTCACTTTGGCCTTTTGTGACTTAGCACAAATCAAGGTCCAGTGAACGCCAAAACCACCGGCTGATGGGCTGAACCCCCAGACGCCATGAAAATGCAAAGACATACTGGGTCCCCAGAGGGGACAGGTTTTGACATTCTGGGACTATGGTACGACCAAGGGAAACAAAGCAAACCAGTCAGGTGTCCTATCTCTCCTCACCCCATCTCATCAGAGGGGGCTGAATCTCACTGATTTTCAGATTTCCTCTGGAAAAACTGGGGCATCCAAAGCAGGAAAGGTGACTTTAAACAGAAAACAGAGCTGCAAACTCAACTGGGCAGAATCAGATTCCCCGCCTGGAAATGAGGGTGATTAAATACCAGGAGTGTTTTAAAATCAAAGTTAACAAGTTTTGACTAAATGAAAGCTTAAAACCTTAGGGTGTTTTTTTAAATGTTTTCTAAAACCCAGCCATTGGGAGGGGGAAGGGGGAAGGGGTACACAGGAAACAGAACTATCCATTTCAGAAAAAGAACAGTCATTTCTTCAAATTGCCATTCAAATCCACTCACCCCTCTGCCCTGCCCAAAACAAAGTACCTGAGTCATGCATGAATGGTTCTATTTTTTTCATCAGCATTTAATATTTTTTCCACCAAAACACAAACGCAGTGCTATTCAAGAAACTGTAGATAAAGCGGGTTTTGTTTCTGGCTTTTATTAATAATGTCTCCATTTGTACACATCCAGTGTGCACAGGCTGTCAACAAAACCGAGCTAACTGCAGTTGTAAAATATTTACAGGTCGCCAAGAGCCAGGAACATAGCAGCATACTGGGCAGCTTCAGTAAGCCACAGGATAGTGGGGCCTAAGGTGGCTCTGAAATGAATCAGGCGTTCACAGGGCACAGATATGGATGGCAGAGCTTGTTTTAAGAAGGATATTCGAGGAGTCAAAGCATCTATAAATAATGCATGTCACACCTAACCAGGAAATAAGGTACTTGGCAAATCTAAACAAAGAAAACTTTAAAAAATATATATATATGGGTGCACAACAGACAGTAAAAATGATTCTGGGAAGACAAACTCCGAAGCTCTCTGAGAACAAGATGTTTGGGTACTGATGAGGGTGCCAAAAACACCCTAAAGTGACAGCATTTTATAATCTGGAATCTTTTTTCACACCGAGAAATAGAGCCGGACTTCTGAAAAGGCACTTGAATTTGCTAAATTGGCTTTTTGAGGGTTTGGGGGTTTTTTTTGCAAAAGGGCAGAGCTTCAGAGTGGTTGTTCTAGGTTGGACTTCTCTTTTCATCAGAGCTGGTAACTGAAATAAAAGTTTTTAAAAACCCAAACTGCTCTTCCTTCATGCACATCTCCTGGGTCCTCCAATTCATACTTGCTGCACAAAATGCACTGAGGTGGGACAGTTAGAACTCCTGCACAGAGACCTTTTAGGAACAGTGAGACCCTAATGTAACTTTTGCAATTGTTTTAACACTTTGGAGGCGTCTGATATTTCGGCTTCCAAAAACCAATGAACATAACAGCCTCTGGGTGAGAGAAACAATACAGAGTCAACTGGAAAAGGGAAAGACAGAAATGGACAGATGTGGCCACCAGATTCAGCTACCATGCAGGAAGGATATGTGCCTTCATCACAAAGTATCCAACCATAGTGCTTTTTTTTATTGAGAAACATTTTTTTTCTTACAGAAAGCAGCAGTAAAGAATAAATAACATGGTGATGGTATGAGGTACCAGGAAACATAAGCCAAAAAAATAGCCCCAAAGAAGCTGCAAGCGGAGGGGGGAGGGGTGGCACAGAGGTGGAGAACTCAACTTACAGAGGTGAAGTCTGCAAAGCCCAGGGAAGAGGCTTTAGAAGCCTTAGCTGAAGAGGAGGGAGCAAATGGATCTTTTCCACTAAACGGGTCCCCAAACCCCCTTTTATTTTGGAACGGATCACTGCTGTCAGACCCGAGTGGCTGGAATGGATCGGGGGAGTCGGGAAAGTCTGCAGAACCGAGCTGGCTTACAGGTGTACTTTTACCTGAAAAGTTTAGAAGAAAAAAAAAGGAGAAAAAAAAGAAATACAAGTTACTGACCAGGGACAGAACGGAGTCCATGAAATGGGGCCCCTCCAAACTTATGTTGAGATCCTCAACCCCAGGACCTCAGAATGTGACTGTATTTGGAGAGGGCCCTTAAAGAGGTAATTAAAATGAGATCATTATATGGGACTTAATCTCACTGGTGTCCTTCTAAGAAGAGATCAGGACACAGTTCCATAGTAGGAAGACCACGTGAGGACACAGGGAGAAGGCGACAGTGCCAAGGAGAGAAGCCTCAGGAGAAACCAACCTTTCTGACACCTTGATCTCATACTTCCAGCCTCCAGAACTGTGAAACAATAAATGTCTGTGGTATAAGCTGCCCGGTCTGTGGTACTTACTCATGGCAGCTCCAACAGACTGCCTGAGCAGTAGCTCAGAGCGGGAGTCTGCCTACTTTTCTAAGTCACCAATGCCAATAAGCTGTGCCAGTTTGTTCACGGTCCTCTGTGCTGCCTTCATCCAAGACAAAGGGCTGGGCACTTGGGATGGAGAATGTAAAGCCTACAAGGCTAAAAATATTGACTTTCTGGACTTTTATGAGAAAACTGCATCCCACTGGCATGGAGATGTTTGGCTCTGATGCCTGGCAGGCAGTAAACAAGCCATATGTGAGATTGAGGGATGCTCCAGGCCCCCAGAAGTATGAGCCAGGCCAGTGCAGCTCCACCACCTAGAAGTCAGACTAGCTGGGCATCCTGTGAATCCCAAAAGGAAACTGAGGACCCCAACTGCTGTTCTCTGCTCTACCAGAGGTGCTCATATACATGTTGGCAAACTCCCCTTGGGCTACTCCACAGGTTCCCCTACCCAGTGTCTGCAGAGTTCCCTGTCCCAGCTCCCATCCAATTTCCTCCAACCCTCTCCATCCCTTCCCCAGTGTTCCAAAACATTGCCATGTGTGAGCATGGCAGGTGTCACCCCAGGAGAGGACATGCAGCAGGTCCTCTTGTGGGCTGGTTGGCTCAGAGGCCCTAACGCCCCAGAAGAGTTGCCTTGGGGACAGCGCCCAACCACAGGCAATGGCAACATCCAAGGCTTGATCACAGACAGACATACGTGTTTTCACACAAAGCACACTGGGAGGGAGGGAGAGAGAGAGAGAGAGAGAGTGTGTGTGTGTGTGTGTGTGTGTGTGTTCTGTGGCACCTGCAGCCACTTCTGGGCCCAGGCAGACCAGCTCTCATCTGTACACTGTGCCAGTGTGATCAAGGACACCAAAACCCATGGGTAAGGGTGCCCCGTGAGAAGCATCCAGAGGGACGGGGATACAGGCTTGGGTCACACAGGGAACAAATGCTGGCCTCATGGCCTGGCCACCCCTGGTCTCCTTTTCATAGCCACTTCTACCATCCTGACTGCCCTGTGCTGTCCAGCCTGGCTCTCTCACACCTCCCCCTTCTCCTGGCACCCTCCCTTTGGCTCACTCCTCCCCTGCAGGCACCCCTACTGCCTTGGCCACCTTCCATGGCACTGACTTCTGTCCTGGTCTAGCCTCCAGCACACCTGAGGGTCCCCAAGGGTCAGTCCATGTGGGTGGTAGAGCTCAGCACACTGTAGGTACCAATAAATCCCACCCTATCCCTGGTTCCAGCCAGCTCATATGTGTGTGTGTATGCTCTGTGGCACCTGCAGCCACTTCTGAGCCAGGCATCACTACACAGGCTGGATGGGACCCTCCTAAGAGACTCAAGGCCCTTTGGGGGAATCGCTCTGAGAAGCTAGGAGGGACTAAAGGACATCTAGCTTCCCTCCTTTGCAAGAAAGAGTAATATTCACTGGTGTACTCTTGGGCTAATTTTTTACCAAAAAATAAATGATGATGGACCAAATAGCAAAATTCTGACACGGGAAAAAGTTAGAGTTGCTGGGGACAGGCTGAGAGCCCCTGGGTAGGGCACGGCACAGCCTCTGGTTCTGGCAACAAGTCCACGGGGGCAGCTGCCTGACTTCTGGACCATTCCTTGCAGGATCTGTTTGGTCATAAAGGACAGATTCTGAGCAGGATATACAGGTCAGCCGACCCCAGGCAGGGGTCCAAGTGTTCAAGTATATCACCTACTTCTGTGTTTTTCTTCTTTTTAATTAAGAACTTCCTCCCATGGTTTGGTGGGGTGTTTTTTTTAAATTGCTTTGGGGGCAGGGTAAGAATCCAGCCTGCTGGGATTTGAAGCTGAGGTTTCTGACAAAGCAAAGAGATGACGGGGAGATGAAAATCGTTCACATCAAGAATTGCTCATGCTTGGTTTTGCTGGTGCCGAAACCGTTGTTATTTAGAAATCATGAGTGTGTTAATATGAAACCAGGGCACATCAACTGCTCTTGTTTTCAGAGGGGGGAAAAACAACAACGGTTTTTTCTCGGTTGTCTGTTTTTATGCTTTGGCATGAGGTTGGATTATTATTGTACATGACACTTGCAAAATCAGGGGTGTTCCCAGTTTGGTTGACACTCTACTTGAGACCTGAGGCTTTCTTCGGAGGACGCACACCAGGACAGTCCTGAACCCAAACTTCCTTCTCTACATCCCCACTTATTTTTAGCAGCTCCACTTTTAAAACATTCTGGGTCTAGTTCCTGCTTTTATGTAACCATTTATGCTAACTCTTAATCGTTTTTCCGATTTTCGGAGGTGTAGCTTATCTCAAAAGTGACAGAGTAACTTTAATTTGCTTCTATGCCCCTGAGCAAACTCACTGCAGTTTTATGCCTTTTCATGGTTCCAGGTACCGCGAGAAAGGATCATGACTGAGGCATGTTTCAGAGAAGAGAAAGAAAATCTTTCGAAATTGGTACAAAAGCTAACCAGGATGATGCCTGGCACACACAGTTTGGTATCACATTCCTAGATTTCTGCCAGGGAACCACCGACCTCTGAGAGTAGCAGAAGGAGGTAACCAAAGTCAAACAAAATAGAGACCCCCTGGGGGCTACAGGCTGCTGATTTGGCCCCCACAGTGATTCTCCAACACTCAGAGTAATTTTCATAAACAAGAGGAGAAGGACGCAAGAGTGAAGAGAAGGCAAAATAGGGCTTATTTCAAACCGCAGCAGTTTCAACAGTTACCCAAGCGGTGCACCGAAACCGCACACAGGACTGCCTTTGCAAAAACAATATGAACCTGATGGTTTACCACAGTGTGTGCTGTTAAAAAAAAACTTGGTGGCCAGCTCCACCCTGATAGAAATGCCTTCAATTCTATTTCTTAACTTCTCAAGGCCCAAGAGCCCCTGGGGCAGGGATCGGCCAAGTGGCCAGGACCAGGGCAGTGACTCCAGAATGAGCTGTTGGCAGCAAAGCTCCTAGTTCTGCTTTCCCAACACGCTTTTCAGGAAACCCCAGCCAGGAAGGGTCCGAGAGCCAATGCATGGAAAAACAACGAAACACAAATACATACCCCATGCCCCCCCATCCCCAAACTTCAAAACACGTGAGCACTGAGAACTCTGAAAGAAGGCGGATTCTCTTGTTCGAAATTCTTTACTTAGGAGAATGATAGGTTTTGGTTGATTTAGGGTCTCAAAATATCTGATTAATAAAAATATCAAAAATAGCCCTGGCTGGTTTTGCTCAGTGGTTAGAGTGTCGGCCCGCAGAACAGAGAGTCCCAGGTTCGGTTCTCTCTAGGAACATACCTCGGTTACAGTTTGTTCCCAGCCCCGGTTGGGGTCGTGTGGGTGGCAACCAGTCGATGTGTCTCTCTCACGTCGATGTTTCTCTCTCTCTCTCTTCCCCCCTCTCTCCCTCCTGCTCTATCTGAAAAGAAATGCAAAACAAAAAAAGTCCTCAGCTGAGGATAAAAAAATAAAATAAAAAATACACGAGTGTGAATGTGTGTATTTATTCTAATTAGACACTTGCTGAGTTCTATTTATAAAATTTAGGACTACAGTTGGAAAATACAATTCTGCAGATGAGAGATAAATACAAAAACAACAGAACAAAATAAAAAATAAAAAACAAAGATTTGTGGTCAGGACAACTGCCCCTTCTCAGCTATTACCCTACACAACACAGGGCATTCTCACAACTGCCATTTATCCCAACATGGGACATCCACACAACTATCACTCACCCTACACAAGAGAGGACACCACACAACTATCTCTCATCCTACACAACCCTAGATTCCCACATGATTGTCACCCATCCTACAGGGGATCCTCATACAACTGTCACTCATCCTACACAACATGGGATGCCCACACAACCACCAGGCTTCTTAGAGTCACACCACACAGGAGCGCTATGGCTGGGGAGGGGGCACTCCTCATTCCCTTGGCTCTTCCCTTCCCATCCCCAACCCCATACCAGCAAAACAGTTGAATTGGGGAGAGTTGGGAGAAAGAGAGAACCAGGCTGTCCAGAGCATGACCCTTCAAATTCATAATCACTTTGGAACTTTTCACTGAAAAAGACTACTTTTCACCAACACGTATCCTTGTTTCCTCTGGCTCCCACTAGTGGGCCATGGAAGGAGAGGACACACGGGACCATCTCGTCGTCGGGTGCAGGTGAGGAGTCCTGCAGAAACAGCCCTGCGCTCACTGCTGCACACCGAGGAGAAGGCGAGCGGCAGATCAAAGCAGTGCCAAGTAGCACAGCCCCGCAGATAAAATCTGAGGTCCCACCATCAGAGCGTTGAGATTTTCCACTAAAAATATTTACCAAATTTTAAGAAAATCTGCTTAATGCATTGAAGGGAACAGGATGAGGTTTGGTTCTGAATTGTTGAGAAAAGCTGAACAAATATTTACTATTATCCACTGGACTACCCTACAACTAGTGTGTTTTCCATCGTCTGAGAGGTGTCTGGGGTGGTTAGAGGTTATAGAAATCTCACTGGGTAAGGAGCCAGTAGATGTGGGGTCAACCAGCATTAGAAGGAAAAGGAGAAAAGGGGGCAAAGTAGCCATGTGTTTTGGTCCTCCAAAGATAAATACCTCTGAAATGAGAAATGCAGGTTTCAAAGTTTCCACAAAAGGCTATCATTTATAAGAAACCTGGTAGGGGATATATTATTTCAGTAGCAAAAGTGGGGAGGGGGCTACATGATTCACAAATAAATCTCAACTCAGTCTTCACGACAAAAAGAATACAGACTGTAGGTCTCATAGTTGTGCTTTTTGAAAAATCAGTTTGTTCTTTGATTTGTACCTTCAACATACTCTGCAGGTCTGCCCACACCCTCCAGGGCCTCAGGCGCCTTAGGGACGTAGGGGGACACCAGCTACACAGCAGCTAGGTCATGGGGCCCTGGGTCTGCACCACCGGGGCCACTGCCTTTGTGCCTCCCTACAGAGGAGCGCTGATGCTGCCAGAACGCCACTTCTGCTGGGGCAGAGGTGCCATGCCCACATTTAAGAAAATCACCAGGGTGCCACGCAGTGGGTCTGGAAGTGGGTAGAGGCATGTGTGCACTGGAGGGCCAAGTCCAGAGCTCATCAAGAACTTCCTCCTGCTGTGGGGGCAGCTCAGGAGTTAGGAGAGCCAGTAGCAGAATGGGGGACCCCCACTCTCACTCTCTTTATGACCATCTCCCCCCAATCAATCACACATGTGCTATTTTTCAGTTGACACTGGTGAAGGGTGGGGGGCTGACTCAGTGCCTTCAACATGAGAAAAACAAGAAGAAATGAGTGACCATGTTCATCCCATTAAAAAAAGCAGGGGAAGCACAGGGAGTACCTTCCTGGCCCCCCTCACCTTGCTGTAGACGGAACCAAAAACTTGAGGGCTGACGGCAGGTATACAAAGCCCCATGGTGATTGGGGAAGGGGCCAAGGGCCAGGGGCAGGGCAGAGGCTCCTTTGTGTTCACACCCACACTCAGATACAGGATGGGAGTTCAGGCTCTCTGCACCTCACCCCACGACTCCCCAGGACTCTGGCTGGCTGAGTCAGCTGAGTCCTGACTTCTGTGCTCCAGACCCCAAGCCTGGGCATATGCACCCCACTGAATAACAGGTGACAACTGTGTCACTCGACTCCCACTCAATCTGCCCTTCTGGGTGCAGGAGGGTGGGTGTGTGCTACCATAGGCAAATGCTTCTATTTTCGAACTTAGCCAACTTTGCAGAACAGAAATTCACCCACGGAACAATGCATCTCCAGGCATTTTACTTGTGAGAGACCGAGAGGAAAATGACATTTTGCCCTCTGCTGCAAGTAGGGTCCTGCCAGCTCTTGAGCACTCGTTCTCGAGCCTGGCACAGACCCTGCCAGTGTGCAGGAAAGGTGGGTTCCAGTGGCTGGCCGGAAGTGCCAAAATTTTCCAGGCTTCTCGAGATGGCTGTGAACTGCTTGTCCCATTCTAGAACTTCACATGTACCCACTGATTATCTCTTTGAAATCATCGTGGGAACGGAATTAAAGTAGTTAAGTTCAAGGCTGAGGTGCTAACCGCACGGCTCAACTGGAGAAGCCATTTTAAAAGTGGATCTTGAGTGATAAACATGAGGTCGGGACCCACATGGGTGAAGGATGACCACCCTGGTTTCGCCCCAGCCCAGCCTCTCAGAACATGGGGAGAGCCAAGCACACAGCTGGCTGGCGCTGGTCAGGAACTTGGGGTTTCCTCCATGACCACGTCCTGCATGGCAGCTCCCCGGGATGGTCAAGGTGACCACTGAGAAAGTGGGCTGGCCCAAGGATGGGCAACAATCAGAAAACTACCCAAAAGAAAGAACCTGCAGCCAGTCAACCTGTGTGGAATCCATACTCAGGTTGTAAGAGGGACTCATGTTCTAGGGGAAAAATGATTTTTTTCCTTTTTTTGATAATCATTTGAATCACACAGGACATAGGTTAAATGGTATTTCATTTGCCTGTGTTCATTAGAAGAATTATGGGAAGGGGAAAGGGGGCAAAAAGACCTCATAAGTGTGTGCATGGCTTTGTTCTGGGGGTGAAAAGGTCATTAGTAGTAATAAAAGGACAATTAAATTGTGGAGAGGTTAAAGGTGACTGGCTGGTTAGTGGTGAAGGTGCACTAGCTGGTGTCACCCAGGCGCTGCAGGAACCACAAAGCAGGGCTGCACTTGCAGGAAGTGGCAAGGGTGGGGCCGGGCGCAGCGTCCCACTATCTGTCGCCACGGGCGGGAGGCCCAATCACTGACACCCACACAGCCATTTCCTGCACTTGAAAAAAATCTGTTTCTCCCTTTGCAAATCAACAACTTTTACCTAGAAACTCTTCAGCGGTGAGTTCTGACTGATCTCGATCTCTGCCCATTGCAGAAAATACACACTGTTTACCTGGGGAGGTGTGTACATGGATTCCAACTGACAGGTTTCAAAGGTGTCTGATTTGCATCTGCCTGGAAGAAACCAATTCTCTCGACCCCAAACAGACACCTGCTGGTTACTCAATACCATAGAGTAACTTTCAAGAAAAGACCTCCAGGCACAGAGAATTTGATGCTAAAGCCCTGTGAGTGCCCCAGAGGGTGACATGATGATCAAGGATGCACTTTCTGGCTGGGGTGAAGAGAGAATTGAGGATTTTGGGTTAAGATGGCCAGCTGTGGGCTGCCTGCTCTAGTCACATGAGTATGATACCAGAATTCTCCTGGGGAACCTTGGTGAGGCTCCCCTAATGTGACGCACAGGCTGACATTTAAATGCACGTATTTACCGCATGTCAATTAAACCTTGATCAGGCTAAAAAACAAGTAAAAAAGTTACCCCAGAATGTGAACACTGCAGCTTCTAGTGCATGCAAAATACCATGCGTGACTCAGGCCCAAACATGCATTTGGTCCCATATGAGTGGCAACGCTAAGCTTTGCCAGACAGACCCCTGGAGCCCTCTTTGTAGATCAGCTAACCAAGCTCTGACTTGACTCAACTGTGAAGATTTCTGCTAAACTGCAGTCTGGTGGGGAGAAAGAATCCCTGATAAACCCTGGGAGTATATGGCCCAACCCCTGTCATTTCTGAGGAAAGGAGCCATGCCCTGGTCCCACACCCCAGGGTGGTTTGGGTGACTCACGTAACACATGTCGCAATGTGGGTGATCACTGTGCAGGCACTCTACCCATACAGGCACTTGCTAGGCCAGAGTTGGTCCTGTGCTCAGGCAGGAAAACTGAGGCTCAGCAAAGTTGAGATGCTGGCCCTGAACCCCTCAGGGAGATGAGCAGCAGGGGAAGCAGGGTCAGATGTCAACCCAGGCCCTCCTTCCAACATCTGTCTGGAAACCACTTGATCCATCAGGCTCCCTGGGTCCTAACAGCATAGGAAGCTCAGCAGCAAAGAGGATTCACCTGCCCTGGCTTCACACATGACGCCAACTCCAAGCACAGAGACCTGGCAGGTTCTAGAAACCTCTGGGACCCCTGGGACAAACAAGCTCTAGCTGGGAAACTGGCAAACTCAGACCCATGTCACATGCAAGGTGGAAAATTTTGGAAAAGCATGTTCTGTCACCTTGGTTTCTTGGAGCACAGGTATAAGCTGCATATTTGGTTTGTAAGGGAAACCACGATCACTGGGCAGTCTAGATTGTCCACTATATGCCTGTGTCCACAGGATCACAGCTTGACCACCAGGACCACAGGGCTCCTATGAGCAGGGTGCCCACCTTATCTTCTCCCCACTGAGCCATGCTGGGATCGCCCCTCTGCCACGTGTCACATGTCAGGAAAGCCCTGAGTGCAATCACACAGTGCTCCCAGGTGAAGGCGGCCACTTCCTCATGCTGGCCACGTGGCCTCTCCAAGCAGGAGGAAGAGGCCAAAATCAATGAGAAAGGCAGAAAAGCACATTCCATTCCCTCACTTTTAATATGTTGGATTCTATATTTTCTTTAAAACAAAAACACATAAAAAACCCCAACACTCAGACATGCTCTTGGTTACCTACCATCCTAAGCACCCAAGAGAACAAGAGGCATGCCTGGTGTTTTCATAATGAACGTTTTGAGCAGGACTTCCTCATTCACTCATCTGCTGACCTATCCTGCTAATTGACAGGTGTTTCCCAGGCTGCTCCCAGTTTAAGTGCCCTGCTCTGTGCAGTGTGGACAGGAAGAGGGGAGGCCACTGAGCACAGCTGGGCCTTACTTCCCTCAACCAGAGAAGCAGCGTGGGGCAGACACCTTCCTCTGCATCCCCAAATTGCCAAATGCTTGCCCCAAATGCAACTCATTAAAAAATCAACAGCTGGGTCGATATCAAGTGTGAATACATCATACAGCTTGCAGTTTCCACGTCTAGTTAGAGATTAGTATGAAATTATAGCAAAACGCCACTGGAAGCGCTCAAACCACCACCACACAATATGTACCTACCACCCAGTAGCATGTACAGTGCACCGCTTTTCTGTTGAGCCATCACTTCTAGGTAAGAGAATCAGATGAGACATTTAGGCCTCTACAAGGATAAGTCATAAACACTGCACATGCATTGAGTTTTCCAGAGCATTCTGAACCTCACAGTATGATTCTCATTATAGCTGTCCATGGGGGTGGGAGGCCCAGGTGGGGGTAGGTTACTCGGTTCAGGGCTGGCCCTGCTGCCACCTTGATGCATGACTTTAGGTGGCCCAGTGACCTCTCTCACTTCCCTTTCCTCTTACAGTAAATAAAGGGCATCGCAATGCCTGTCCTGATTCGCTTTGGGGTTTTGCTAGGGTCTGGAGAGGTAATAGTCATGTGAATGCTTCCTCAAGGTTTGTTGATATGAACAGGATATCTGGGGCATCTTACAGTCCAGGGCAGAGTGCGGGTGTGACAATCCAAAGCCACAAACAATGGCAGCCTAAGACCCCATGATACAGGCCCAAACCTCCCAAGGCATGGATGGCTCTCTAAAAAGCCTGAGCTCTGAAATAAGCTCCAAGGAAGTCACCAGACCCCTGGTCTCAAAGTCCATGGCACAATGAAAAAAGAAGCCAAAATGGGGTGGACTCACAGACAGAAACCCGAGGGAGGAGACAGAGAGGGCAAGTCAAAGCAGAGCCAGCACTGATTCAGGGAAGGGGAGGAGGCTGGGGTGACTCTCCAAGGAACCTTGAGAATGAAGCTCTGCACTTCCCAGCAGGTGAGGGGAGCAGCTCCTCCTCAAAGCCCAACTGCTGCACTGCTCTGCAGGTATGTGCACAAACATTCACATAAAAGTGTGTGTACCTGTGCAATACACATGCAGGTGCATGCAAGCACTGTGAGAATGTGTGTGTGTGAGGATGGACGCATGTGACTATGTGCACATGTGTGTATGCACATATGCCTAAGTGTGTGCATGTAGTATGTGAACACATGCACCACATGTACAAGTGTGTGCCTGCATGAAGGTGTGTGTGCGCGCGAATTATATGCATAGGTGTGTGTGCACACACACTCTGGCTTCCGTCTTTCAGGCGGAATGAGGAAACTCGGTGCTATTCCATCAGGAGACGGTCAAGGGTCCCATAGGAACTGCTGCCTTTGTCTAAGGTACATGCAGCCTCTCACAGATGGAAGGGAATTCTTCTGTTGTTTTTGCTTCCCCCGATTTATGGTAAATGTCTTTGATGTGTGGCTGACAGAAGTGAACTCTATTATGCATCTGTTTCTGCTCACAGCAAATCTGTTATAAATCTGCCTAGCCTATGGTCAGACTTTCTCTCATGTCTCATCTGCAAGGACGGCAAACTGGGCTCTGTGCACAGGGCACCCATCCTCCTGAGAGAAAGTCCTGGGCCTGGTGACAGGAGGAGAGATGCAGTGTTTTTAAAGTGACTCATCCTCAGTTTGTCTCTACTGAAAAACGTATCTCATGTACAAAGGCTGGCCTGCCTTGGACCAATGACCATTTCCAACTACAGACTCAGGGACCTGCAATGATGACATAAAGTGGAACCCTTGGGGCAGACTGAAGGGAAGGAGCAGGCTCAGGAGAGTAGGAGAATGAACAGAAACAGGACAGAGGGAGCACCCACAGTCTGTGACAGTGTGGGTGACACCTTGCCTGGAGGCCAATGAATGAAAGACACGTGCTGGCCAAGGTGCTGAGAACACAGGAGTGGGATGAGTAAAGGGACTGGGAAGTTGCAGTGAGTCTCTCTACTGCTTTCGAGTTTGGTACCTGCCCTGTGGGCCTATCACTATCCCATAGAGACCCCACACATTTCTTAAAAGTCCCCAGAATCCTCAGAGGGAACCAGGGTCAAGGATAGGTGAAACTGCAGCACCAGCCACAGCCAGGCAAGATGGGGCGTCAGGAAACCCCTTGCTGGGAGCCATCTATTGAGATGCAGGGTGGGACTGAGGGAGCATCCTGTCTCCTCTCATGTCAAATGCAGCCAAGAAAGACCCCCACCCCTGATACCCCATCCAGAATCCTTAACAAGTCTGGAGATACTGCATTGAGGGGGCATACTCAGCTGCTGTCCCCACTCCTGGGCCACTTTGAGCCAACTGGAGAAGAGCTCGGTGGGGTGGGTAGGCCAGAGGGACCGCAGAGCCCTGACCACATGCTCAGCCAGAAGCCGTGTGGCATTTCTCCTTGAACGAAGGAGGGCCCTAAGCCCTGGGTGTTTGGGAGACCATCTCAGGCCCAGAACAGAATCTGGCCCGCAAGATGGGGCAGGAGGTTTCCAGGCACACACTATGAGTGGACCAAAGATACTGGGCAGAGTGGAGACCCTCTTGTTCCATGTACAGACCTCACAACAAAGCTCTATTCTGGGGTGGTGAATGAAGGGACCAGACCCTGAGTCCCCCACCATCCTGTGACAGTAGTTGGGTGGGTGGTGGTGAGAGAAGAAAGCGTACTGACCGCTGGGCGGTTTAGGCCGTGGAGGAGCAGGTTTCTTCGGAGGCAGAGCAGGAGTGTCCTGTTTACTTTTAAAGGGGTCATCGGAGAATCCTGCCCCTCCAAAGGAGGAGGTGAAAGGACCAGAAGGTGGGGGCTGTAAGAGAGGACACGAAAGAGAGGCAAAAATAACTGTTAACACGGAGCAGCAGACTTTCACTGAGCCAGCACTCTAGTACCAACAGCCTGGTGAGGACCCCCCTCTGGGCTGTGCAACTCGGCCACCACTAGGACATGGAGTCTCTCTCAAGCCCCCACTCTCAATAGGCGGGGTCCCCTGGTCTTTGAGGAACAAGTAGAGAAAAACACAGACTAGGTGAGATCAGCCCTGTGCCCTGATGGTCTCGTGTCACAGGAGGGTGCTTCCTGCCACACACTGTTCTGCCTGCACAGGAACATCTTTCCTGACTCCAGGGTCCCCTGGGCCTCTGGTTCATGCTTCAGATATGTGCCCTATTTTCATCCCCATCAATCAGTGACAGGCAGCTCCAGGCAAGGGTCAGAACTGCACCAGACCCTCTCTGTGCCCTCGGGGGCTGATGCCTACCTACTGACTCAGATCAGAGCCCACTCTTGAATACCCACCCGTTAGCAGGGCCAAGACTGCCTCTGTGGAGCTCTTATCACCTCTGGCCCAGACCCTCCAGTCTCTGCCAACCCTGCTCCCACCAGCAAACCATCCCACCATCTCAAACCCAAATGGGACCTCATTTCCCCAGCAAAAGACATATTCATGGAAGATGGGTGGGTGGGTGGGAAGATGGCAGTTAGGGATGACAGGTAGGTGGGTAGGTAGATGAGTAGAGGTAACAGGTGGGTAGGCACATAGTAATGAACAGCCCCAGTGCCCATAGGTGACCTCTAAGCACTCTTCATCACACCCCCACTGCCTAATTCTTTGGCCTCATCCCTGCTGACTCTGACCTACACCCTCCTAACACTCTCTGGTACCTGGAACTCCTTGTGCCTCCATCTCCACTGCCCTGTGCACTGAGCTGGGGAGCTCAGCCCGCCTTGTCCACCAGAGCCCCTCTACTTCCTTGGAGACTAGTTGGACCTCACTGCCTTCCCAGACCCCTCCCTGTCATCCCTTCCTGCCAGATGTGCCTGCAGAAGTCCCACAGGACTCGCATCACCACACCATGCTAACAGGTTTCTAGCCCCATCCCACCTAATTGGGTGGCCTGGAGGGAAAGCTTGAGTTCCCCTCCCCTCCTCCTTGTCTGCTGCAAGCAAGTGGAGGTGATGAGCAGATGTCTGCTGGCCAAGCCTACAGCAGCAGTGACCATCTATGTGCACCCCTACCTCAAGCACCAGCACAGTGCCAGGCACAACACACCTCCACTGACAGTTGGATGAACCGTAGACAGGTCTACTCATCTCACATGATGGGCATCCCAAAGGGAGAAAATCACTTTTTAATGGGTGTGGGGAACCACTTTTACTAAAACAGAAAATAACTAGAAAAAAGGAGCAAGAAGATACATAGCTACTGTTACACTTTCCACAGTTTGTTACCCATGGTCAATGGCAGTCTGAAAATATTAAATGAAAAATGACATAAATAAACAATTCTTAAGTTTTAAATTGTGCACCTGAGTAGCATGAATCATCCCTTTGTCTAGCATCTCCATGTTGTAGACGGTCCCTGCCCATTAGTCACTTAGTAGTCATCTCAGTGATCAGATCAATTGTTAACTGTATTGCAGGGATTATGCTCAAGTCAACTTTATTTTACTTAATAATGGCCCCAAAGCACAAGACTAGTGATTCTGGCAATTCAGATATGACAAAAAGAAGCCGTAAAGTGCTTCCTTTAAGTAAAAAGGTGTGCATGTATAGGAATAAACATAGCATCTATAGGGTTCAGTACTATCCACGGTTTCAGGCATTCACTGGGGGTCTTGGAAAGTATCCCCCATGGTAAGGGGGGATTACTATAGTAGAAGCAAAAAAAATTAGTGGAAACAGGGTAAAAACACTAACATATTCCTTCAAGATCAAAAACGAGGAGACACTGGGCAGGGTGGGGAGGGCTATGCACAGCAGGAGATGGAGGGGAGAAGCAATGAGGGGCACTTTTCATTCTTTCCCCAGTGGGGCAGGCGTAGGGACAGAACATAAAGCAGGAACACAAAGTACATTTGTGGGACTTTCCCAGATAAGCTGAACCCAACAAATCACTAGAGAAATAGGGAGAAGGACCTGCCTGCAGTCACCAGGACTGTGCTGTGCGGCTGCCCCTCTCCATTTTATACACAGGGAAACTGAGGCACAAAGACAGGATGCAGCCTGCCAGTCACATAGCACCTCAGTGGAGTAAGGGTGGGAACCCATGACATCTTTCTGGGCCATGCCCTAGGCTCTGGCAGCCTGTCCCCTCATGATAGGTCTCAGGCCACATTCCGGGCAGAGCACCCCTGTCCTCAGGCCTGTGGATGTAGGCAAGAGGTAAAGCAGGCCAAGGAGTCAGTGGGCAGAAGGCTCCAGGAAGATGGGGATCTGCAACTTCCCCCAGATTCATTTCTCTCCCAAGACCACCCGAGCTCTAAGTAAGTGGGGCTGCCAGGGCTGTGACAGGCAAGAAGGTGCCTTCCTCCACAGCTGCTGCTCCTCTCTCCGAGGCTCTATGATCACTTTTAGATTCAAGAGTCAATGAGTCTCTTGACAAATCTGCCGCTCAAGTTTCCAGAACGTCTGCCTGCACAGGCTGCAGAACATGGTGGTCAGGGGTGGGTCTGGAAGCCTAGCCCTGCCACCTACTAACAGCCTCAGTCACCTCATCTGTGAAGTTGACAATAATGACAGGTCCTAGCTCATAGGGCTACAGTCAGAACACAAGGTTATGTGTAAATCGCTCCAACTGGCTCCTGGGCAAAGTCGGCACAAAGACAGCGTGGTTATTATCATGTCAAAGATGTAGATGTAATCAGAATTTTTTAGACATCACAAGAATCTACAAACACCCCATCAGCTCCCGGCACTTTATGTCTGCTGCTCCCTACCATCCGCAGTCTTTTCTCCAGGGAGGCAGTATGAGAACGGGGTTTAGTATCAATCTGAAGCTTAGCTTTAAAATGGGTGATTTAGCCCTGTCCAGTTTGGTTCAGCGGTAGAGTGTTGGCCTGCGGACCAATGAGTCACGGATTTGATTTTGGCCAGGGCACATACCTCGGTTGCGGTTCATCCCCGGCCCTGGCCAGGGTCCTCCAGGAGGCCACCAGTCGATGCGTTCCTCTCATGTCGATGTTTCTCTCTCTATTCCTTTCTCTCCCTCCCACTCTATCTAGATAAATAGAAAAATATCCTCAGATGAGGATTTAAAAAAAGGGTAATGTAGGGTCTATTGTCTGGGCAAGAAAAATGGGATGGGGGCAAAGGAGACGGAGAGGGAGGAAACACTGGTGCTCTTGCCTATGCCTTTCCCAGAACACACCCTAGGCCTGGGGCTCTCAATATTTCACCATAACCTGAGACAGACAGGCAGAAATCAAGACCATTTCCCTAGCAGAGAGGCAGCATAAAGGGCCCTGCAGCCCCCACATGAACCCCAGTCCTGGTCCTGAGTGCTGACAATGTATCAACTCTGGGAAAGGGGCACAAAGGGACACCTGGAGTCCTCTGAACGGCCCCCTCAAGTCTCTGGGTGCAGAGCCCCTTGTTCACCCTGCCCAGGTGCTACAATGACTTTCCCGGCTGGCTAGGTACTCTCCTTTCCCTCTTCTGTTTAAACACACTGAGCCGGTCCTGGACAGTTTGGCTCAGCATCGGCCCATAGACCACAGAGTCGTGGATTCGATTCCAGTCAAGGGCAAGTACCTTGGTTGCAGTTCACCTCCGGCCCTGGTCAGGTTGTGCAAGAGGCAACCAGTCAATGTGTCCCTCTCACATCGATGTTTCCTTTTTTTAAATTTATTTTCTTCCTTTATTGATTTGGGGGGGGGGATAGAAACATCGACAAGAGAGAACATCAATTGGCCGCCTCCTGTATGCCCCCCAGTTTGGATCAGGCCCACAACCTGGGCATGTGTCCTGACTGGGAATCAAACCAGCAACCTCTTGGTGCATGGATTGCTGCTCCACTACTGAGGCACACCAGCCAGACTCACATCAATGTTTCTCTCTCTCTCCTTCTCTCTCCCTCCCACTGTCTGAAGATAAATAGGAAAATATCCTCAGGTGAGGATTAAATAAATAAACACACTGAGCAGCCCAGCTGGTGTGGCTCAGTGGATTGAACCTCGTCCCATGGACTAAGAGGTCCACAATTGGATTCCTGGCGAGGGCATATGCCCGAGTTTCGGGCTCAATCCCCAGTTGGGGGGCGTGCAGGAGGCAGCCGATCAATGTTTCTCTCTCACATCGATGTTTCTCTCTCTCTCTCCCTTTCCCTCTCTCTAAAAAAATTAATAAAAACAACAACAACACTGGGCCAACCAGCTTGCTCCCATGTGAAAGTTCCAACCATAAATACATGATACACCCACACCAGCAAATTATAGTAATTCTAACACTGAAAAGCCTGTGTCATTTCTGAATCCCAATTTTCACAACTTCAAGTTTCCCAAGAAGCCTCCATTGGAACCTAACTTGCTCTTCCTCAGGCTGTGACTTCAGGGAAAGTCACTATTTTTAGAAGAGTTTCAGTAAAGCTGGTAGGTGCTCTCTGGGCTGGCCCAGAATGAAGTGTACTCAAAAAAAAAAAAAAAAAAAAGGGCACAGAAAAGCTACTATGAAAAAAGCAGCTCTAAAACTCTAAATGTGTTTTGGGTTAAAAAAAAAAAAAAAAAAAAAAACAGCCAAATAGAAATGCCTAACTTTAAAAAGAGGGGGAAAAAAAAGAAAAACAACTGAAAATAGGTTAACAAGCAGCCAAGTATTTAATAGATGCTTTTTTCAGAGGAGAGGAGTGAAATAATTAAGCTGGGGTCCTGTTTTTATTCTCAGATACTCCTGAAATCTATTTGGGGGAATCTGTTTTGAAAGCAAGGTAACATAGGCTTTATACTGTCTAGAAAAATTTCTTTGGGTCTGGGGAGACCTCAGCTAGGAATGCAAGCTTAAAGAAACTCCCAAAGGAATCAACTGGAGTCACATCACTGGCTGCCACTTTCCTTCATCCAAGCAGAGGGTGGACAACCCTGTTCAGATGGGGAAAAGCTGGCAATGTACAAAAAGGGAAAAAAAAAAAAAAAAAAAAAGCAACCAAAAAACAACCCAAGAAGCCAAAAACAAAAACAAAAACAAAAAACCTCACACACCTTCTTTTGCCACTTTACTTTCGTTTCCCTCAGCATTTTATTTATACACATGATATTCTTGAAAAACAGAAAGGGAACCAAAAGAGAAACACAGACCTACAAGGTTAGGGTGTGGTCTTTAGCGGGACCAGAGGCGCAAGATCAGGAGTGGATGGGATCGTGGAAACAAAACAATGGGGTACTAGAGACAATTTTCCACAGCCTCATCCAACTGCATCCCATACAGTGCTGCCAACAGGAAGGGGCGCTGGCTATGGAGTCATCAAGTGCACGTGTGTACAGCCTGATGGAGACATGAGAACTAGAAGGAAATTGGAATTTCAAGAGGGAAAGTGCAACTTTTAGTTAGAACGGGAAGAAAGACCGAAGGGCCCAGGTTCAGAACTGCTTGGCTCTGGGGTCTCTGCAGAGTCTGCCTGGAGGAGGGAGGGGCAGCCGTTCCTGCCACTGGGGCCCCCAGTCTGGCTGTCCTGCCTTGGCCCTCAGCGCCCTCACAGCATCTACTGAGATACTTCTTGAAATGGGGGCCTCCCTTGTGCCCTCATCCTTGTCCTAGTTGGACCACTGTTAGCTCTCACTCTCTCAGCCTCCTGCAGGGGGATGACCCACAGTGACAGCTGAGAATTCAAGGCAAACCCTTCCTTGGGAATGCTGCCACCATGTGGCAGAAGTTTTCTGATTTCCAGAGATGGTTTCCCATCTGAGGGCACACAGCTCCACTCAAGGAATACAGGCATGTGTCACAGCCACTAAGCAACAGGCAAATGTAAGGGACACTCTCACACCCAGGTGCCTTCTGACCAATCCCAGACAGCATCCCAATCATCAGGCTCACAGTGTTTCCATATGATGGATGGAGGCCCGTTCCCTCCAGGTGTTGGAATAAGAGAGGTCGCAACACCAGCACCTCTGGGCTCTCTCCTGCAGCAGCTAATGGGCACATAGACATTCTTTCTGCCTCTTTCAGAAGCTGGATTTGCTACCTCAACAGTTATGCTCGTGTGTTTCTTTGAAAACCTAAACAGAATCTCAAATGCTTCTCAGAAGCTATGTACAACAATCACACATTGCTAACCACAAGAGCTCAGCGCCTAGACAATTGTGTGCTCCTAAGGCTGAATAAACATGGAGCAAGCAAGCAGGATGCCGCAAGGAGCTGGCGCAGCGGGGGTACTGGTGGGGACAAGCAGGGTGCTCCTCACTGTGGGTGCACAGCTCTCACATCCTCCAGGAACTCACTCTCCAGTCCCCTCTGCACTATCTGGCTGTGAGCCTTCCCCAACTAGGACATAAGATAAAAGAACAGGAATGTATTCTGTTTGTGTGCCACCCCACTCCCAGGGATCACTGGTACCTGGACAGGAGCAGGAAGAATGAATGAAGAAAGCAGGGTTCTACTGCTCTGTGGCCGTAGGCTGTATTGCGTGAGGCTCTTTATCTGAGAGATTCCCCCTCACCTGCCTTGGAGGCTGCCAAGAAGGAGCAGAACACACAGGTGCTAGTAACAGGGGGATTTGAGGCCAAGACAGAGCATGCCTAACACTTTCCTTAATTCTTCAAAGAAACACATGCTCATAGTTAAAACCAAGGGACTCTAAAGGTTATAAAAAGAACAGAAGACCCTCAGCCTGTTGTCTCTTTCCCACTTGCCAAGGCCAATGTTTTCAACTTCTTAGCAGTTTCATCTGGAATTTATCTCAGTAATCATGGGCTTCTACTATTAGTTCTGGATCGGTCCATTATGGACATGATCTAATGACTTCTTGCTACACTAAAGATTAAGTTCTAACCACATCTCTCCCCAAGTGCCTCTGGGCTATATCCACAGTTAATTAATGTTCCTATAGCCACACAGAAACAATGTCCAACCCGACAATGGCATGAATGTTGTCTGTCTTGAACAGTTTACTTTTCACTTTCATATTTTCACTGAGCTCTCACTTTCTAAACCCTCTGGGGTTCTGTCCACAGGCAGCTCCAGACACTCAGCCCACTTTCTCCAGACACCTCTTGCCTATCAGCCTGTGCCCATGGTGCCTGCCTTGGAAACAACTGGGGGTTTGGACAGTTTAACTCTGAGGAAGGGAAATGGGTCTGATCATAGTCATGGGTCCTTTCTAGACCCTGTCCGCTGACTCATGGCCTGTGTGAGGGTGCATTTCAGAGTTTGACAAATACAAAGGAAATACATATGCGGTATTAACAACTACGCCTGGCAGCCACGACAAGACCACAACAAGAGGCACAAGGACCCTGGCAGAGGCATGGGTGCTCCATGGGAGGGGCTTTACCTTGGACATCTGACTGAAGTCGGCAAAGCCCTCAGCACTATTGAAGGACCCACTTCCGAAGGGGTCTAAAGTTCCAAAGTGACCTGTAAGCAGCACCAACAGAGGCAGAGTTATAGGGCATCCCGGGACACACCTCCTGCAGTCAAGGGGAAGTGTTGCCTCTTGGTACTCAACAACCCTGGAAGCAGGAGATCCGGGAGGTCACAATTGTCTGCTGGGGTCATGCATCTGGATGAAGTGGTGCTTACTGTCCTACTGGTTCAGGAGGGGAGGTAAGAGGAAGAAGAGGAACCATTCAACAGTAACCCACCACCCATGCCATTGATATGGGGCGATCACTCATGGGTAGAGATTTTTGTTGAGCTTTCTCTTTGGTTTGGCGATTTGCCTGAAATAACCCCAATACCCATCTATGATATCAAACTCTGTAACCAATAAGCGAGCTGCCAGGCAAGGCAGCAGGACCAGTCAGGGCCTATTCCCAAAAGCAAGGGGGGAGTTCGCAAATATTCTTCTCCCTTGACGCAAAAGCCAGTATCCTCGATCAAACTTTGGATTCTTTTAGGAAAAATTCCAAGGTACAAACCAAAGATTTATACAGAGGAATGAATAAAGAGTAGCTAATAACATTGGTGCTATTACTAAATTAATTCCTACTGCTGAGCTTCCTTTTCAGAAAGATGCCAGCACTTACTTGGGAAGATGAGCAGCCAGGGGGAGTTCCGGCTGAACTGCCTCGGGTGAGGGTCTGAGTACCACTGACTAATGACATAAACACTGAGGACACACCAGTTTTGGAAATGAAATCATTAAGTGGATGGGCTCCTTCCACTCCCTGAGGAAGAGTCAAGGAAAATAGCCATCAGTCTCACCTGATCCTTTTGAGGAGTGGCTGGAAGATGAAAAAGGATCACTGGATTCAAAGGGGTCGAGCTGAGTGAAAGGAAAAGAGGAAAGAGTGAAAAGCAGTTTGTTTGTTGCACTGTCCATTTACTCACCCCACAGTTTCTTGACATCTACATGCACCATATCTGGTACTGGGCCTTGGGGAGAATAAAACCATTGAAACTAAACCCCGGCAGAGTAAAACCCCAACAGACTTGACCCCCTCCTGCAGATAACATCTATTAACACTGAACAAAATTAAATAAAAAAAACAACTACCACCTGAAGGCTCAGGAAGTGAACCAAAACAGGAAGGCTTTGGAGGAATATTGAAACTTGACAGAAAAAATAGTAGTTGACCCCTGTACAATTAAGTGTTAGGGGCACTGATCCCCCACCCCCAGTTGAAATTCACTGTATAAATATAGTCCACCCTCCACACATACCGATTCCCAACCACAAGTCAAAATTATAGTTGACTGGTGAACAACTAAAAAATGGAATAAGTGAACCCATGTAGTTCAAACCCATGTACAAGGTTGAGTTTTCCATTTTGAAAGCTATAGTCTGAGAGCATAGGAAGGCTAAGACTTCAATTTAAAAATGCTCAGAAAGACTATATGTACCCCCATGTTCATAGCAGCACTATTTACAATAGCTAAGATCTGGAAACAACCCAAGTGTCCATCAGTAGACGAATGGATAAAAAAGCTGTGGTACATATACACAATGGAGTACTATGCAGCTGTAAGAAAGAAAGATCTCTTATCCTTTGAGATGACATGGAAGGACCTGGAAAGTATTATCCTAAGTGAAACAAGCCAAGCAGAAAAAGACAAATACCACATAATTTCACTTATTTGTGGAATATAATGAACATAACAGTCTAAGGAATAGGGTAGACCCAGAAACATGGAAGTAGGGTACAGACTGACAACCCTCAGAAGAGGGTGTTGGGGGTGGGAAGAGATAAACCACAGAACTTATATGCATGTACGCATAAACAATGGACATGGACAACAAAGCCGGGGACCAGGTGGGGGGGATGGGGAGGAGGATGTCAATGGGGTAAAAAAGGAGAAACATCTGTAACAAAAATAAAATTAAAAAACAAATAAAAATGCTATCTTTCTGGCCTGAAGACCAGAGGATAGAGGCCTGCGACAGTCACACCCATGGGGAAAGGACAGAGATCCAGAAAGGATAGAAAGAGAATAGAAGCCCCAAATACCAAGATCTCTTCTGCCCAAGTCTCAGGCTTACTCCTGCAGGCTGAGAGCAGCCTACAGCTAAGGCCACAGGAATGAAACTGCAGGTAAAAGAGGGAGAGTTTGGAGTGTGAATCTCACCAAGTTAATGGCTTAGTAAAACAAAACCACTCAAGCTCTTTGGAGAAATGTAACAGAATCCAGTGTCCACAACGAAGTACCCATGGATGCACAGGACACATTTCTAAACGATTCAACATATAAGAATCAGAAAAATGCAGCCAATTCTCAAGGGAAAAGACTATCAATAGGGCCAATCCCAAGATGATCCAGATGTTGGAATTCTCAAAGAATGACAACTTTAAAGCAGAGATAACTGTGCTCAATGAGATAAAGGAAAATTTACTTGAATAAAAAGATAAAGAGCCCGGCCGGTGTGGCTCAGTGGTTGAGCGTCGAACCATGCACCAAGAGGTCTCTGGTTCAATTCCCAGTCAGGGTACATGCCCAGGTTGAGGACCTGATCCCCAATAGGGGACATGTAGGAGGCAGTCAATCAATGTTCTCTCTCATCGATGTTTCAATCTCTCTCTCCCACTCTTTTCCTCTCTCTCTGTAATATCAATAAGGAAAAAATTAATAAAATAAAAAAAGATAAGGATATCGTAGCAGACGGACAGAAACTATACAAGCCCTGGCCGGTTTGGCTCAGTGGTTAGACTGTCAACCTGTAGACCAGAGAGTCCCAGGTTCGGTTCTCACTAAGGACATGTACCTTGGTTGCAGTTTATCCCTGGCCCCGGTTGGGGTCGTGTGGGTGGCAACCATTCGATGTGTCTCTTTTACATCAGTGTTTCTCTTTCTTCTTCCCTGTCGACCTCCCACTCTATCTGAAGATAAATGCAAAAAGTGTTCACGGGTGAGGATAAAATAAAAAGAAGAAGAAAAAAGAAACTATACAAAAGAAACACATGGAAATTCTAAAACTGTAAAGTATAATATCTGAAGTAACTTCACTAGGTTAACTGAACAACAAATGATAGAGAAAAAGTGAGTGAAGTGGAAGATAGATCTGTAGAAATTCCCAATCTGAAGAAAAAAAAGAATGAAAAGAAAATAGGGCTTTAGAAACTTGTGGGAGCATTAGCAAAAGGTCTAATAAATGTGTAATCATAAACGCACAAAGAAAGGAAAGAGACGATAGGGTAGAAAAAGAAAATATTCAAAGAAATAATGGCTGAAAACTTGCCAAATTTGGTGAAAGACATAATTTATAGATTTAAGAACTTCAGCAAACCCCAAACAGCATACATACAAAGAAAACCACATCCAGACACCTTGCAGTCAAACTAATGAAAAGCAAAGATAAAGAGAAGCTTTTTAAAGCAGTCAGAGAAAACAACTCATTACATATAGGGGAACAACTTTCAAAGACAGGTGACTTCTCATCAAGGACAATGAAGGCCACAAGGCAGTGGAACAACATCCTCAAAATGCCAAAAGGAAAAAAAAAAAATACTACTAGATCGAACACAAAGACCCTTCCAGAATGATAACAAAGTGCCAATGGAAGTTCTTCAGGTTGAAGGAAAATGGTAACGAAGAAAAAAACAGATCTTGAGAGAGAAATGAAGAATGTTAGAAATGGTGAATCTATGAGTAAAAATTAAAAACCACTTTTTTCCTCTTTAAAATTTCTTTAAAACACATACACTAAATTTAAATTAAAGCCAAAATTATAACACTGTCTTATTGAGTTTATAATACTTCTTGATGTTTTATATTCACAGAACAGCTATAACATAAGAGATGCTTCTAGTTGAGGGGTGGTGGATAAATGGACCTATATGGTTCCAAGTTTTCTACATTTTACATTAAATGATATAATATTAACTCCAAGTAGTCTATGAAAAGTTAAGAGTGTATATGGTAATTCCTAAAGCAACTCTAAAAAATAATGAAAAATTATAATTGAAAGGTCAATAAAATTTTATAAGGGGATCAGTCCAACAAGAGGATATAACCCTGGTAAACATATATGCACCGAATACAGGAGCACCAAAATATATTTAAAAACTTCTGGAGGACTTCAAGGGAGAGATCAATAGGAATACAATCATAGTGGGTGACTTTATCACCCCACTGACACTACTGGATACATCGTCTATACACAAAATTAACAAGGAAACAGAGTCCTTAAATGATGAACTACATCAGTTGGACTTAATTGATATTTACAGAACATTTCACCCCAAAGCTACAGAATATATTTCTTCTCAAGTGCACACGGGACATTCACAAAGACAGACCACATGGTTAGGACACAAAATAAGTCTCTACAAATTCAAGAAAATTGAAATCATATCAACTAACTTCTCAGATCACAATGGCAGGAAACTAGAAATAAATTACAATAAAAACACTAAAAAACATTCAACCACCTAGAGGCTAATTAGCATGTTATTAAACAATGAGTGGATTACAAATGAGATCAAGAAAGAAATAAAAAACTTTCTGAAAACTAATGAAAATAAATACACAACAATACAAAATCTATGGGATACAGCAAAAGCAGTCCTGAGAGGGAAGTTTATAGCAATACAGGCCTACCTCAAGAAAGAAGAAAATTTTCTAATAAAGTATCTAACCCAACAAGTTAAAGATTTAGAAAAAGAACAACAAAAAAACCCAGTTACTAGAAGGAAGGAAATAATAAAAATCAGAAGAAATAAATGACATAGAGACTAAAATAAAAAAAATAAAAAAGATCAATGAAACCCAGAGCTGTTTCTTTAAAAAGATAAACAAGACTGATCAACCTTTAGCCAGACTCACCAAAAAACAAAGAGAGAGAACCCAAATTAATAACATCAGAAACGAATGAGGTGAAGTAACAATAGACACCACAGAAATACAAAGAATTGCGAGAAAATACTATAAACAATTATATGCCAACAAATTTGACAACCAAGGTGAAACTGACAAATTCTTAGAATCATATACTAATCCAAAACTCAACTGGGAGGAGTCAGAAAATCTAAACAGACCAATAACAATTAAGGAAATAGAAGAAGTAATCAATAAAATCCCAGCAAACAAAAGCCCTATCTGCATGGCTACACAGGGGAGTTTTACCAAATATTCAAAGAACTATCACCTATTCTCCTCAAACTATTCCAAAAAATTCAAGAGGAAGGAAGACTTCCAAGCTCTATTCATGAGGTAAGCATAATCGTAATCTCAAAACCAGATAAAGACACTACAAAGAAAGAAAATTACAGGCAATATCCTTGATGAACATAGATGCCAAAATCTCAACAAAATCTTAGCAAATCGAATCCAGCAATATATTTAAAAAATTATACACTAAGACCAAGTGGAATTTATCCCAAGGATGCAAGGCTGGCACAATATTCATAAATCAATAAATGTGATACACCATATAAACAAAATGAAAGATAAAATCATGTGCTCCTATCAATAGATACTGAAAAAGCATTTGGCAAAATCCAGCACCCATTTCTGATAAAAACTCTCAGCAAAGTGAGAATAGAAGGATCATATCTTGACATATAATAAAGGTCCTTTATGACAAACCTACAGCCAACATCATACTCAATGGACAAAAACTAAAAGCATTTCCCTTAAGAACAGGAACCAGACAGGGATGCTCACTTTCACTACTCTTATTTAACATCGTACTGAAAGTCTTAGCCACGGCAATCAGACAAGAAGAAAAAATAAAAGGAACCCAAATTGGAAAGAAAGAAGTGAAACTGTCATTATTCGCAGATGACATGATATTGTGCATAGAAAACACTAACAACTCCATCAAAAAACTATTAGATTTAGTAAATGAATTCGGCAAAGTAGCATGATACAAAATCAACATCCAGAAATCATTGGCATTTTTTACACCAATATTGAACCCACAGAAAGAGAAACTAAAAAACAATCCCATTTACCAACAAAAATATTAATATACCTAAGAATGAATTTAACCAAAGAAGTAAAGAACCTGTTCGCAGAAAACTACAGGACATTGAAAAAAGAAATAGAGGAAGATATAAAAAAGTGAAAGCATATACCTAGTTCATGGATTAGAAGAATTAACATCATTAAAATGTCCATAATACCCAAAGCAATCTATAGATTCAGTGCAATCCCCATTAAAATACCAACATATTTCACAGAACTAGAACAAACACTCCAAAAATTTATATGGAACCAAAAAAGACTCCAAATAGCCACAGCAATCTTGAAAAAAAAAGAACAAAGTAGGAGGGATCATAATACTGGATATCAGGCTATACTATAAAGCCATTGTAATCAAAACAGCCTGGTATTGGCACAAGAACAGGCATATAAATCAATAAAATAGAACAGAGAACCCGAAACTGACCCAAGACATTATGCTCAATTAATATTTGACAAAGGTGGCAAGAACATACAATGAAGTACAAACAGTCTCTTTAATAAATGGTGTTGGCCCTGGCCGGTTTGCTCAGTGGTTAGAGTGTCAGCCGACAGACCAAAGTGTCACGGGTTCGATTTCGGTCAAGGGCACGTACCTCGGTTGCAGTTTGGTCCCCGGCCCTGGTAAGGGTTGTGCGGGAGGCAGCTAGTCCATGTGTTTCTCTCACATTGATGTTTCTCTCTCTTCCCCTCCCACTCTATCTGAAGCTAATAGAAAAAAATATCCTTGGGTGAGGGTTTAAAAAAAATAAAAAAGAAATGGACAGCTTCATGCAAAAAAATGTAACTAGATCACCAACTTACACCATACACAAGAATAAACTCAAAATGAATGAAAGACTTAAATGTGACTTGTGAATTCATAAAAATCCTAGAAAAAAATGTAGGCAACAAAATTTCATACATCACACCCTGGCTGATTTGGCTCAGCGGCTGGAGCATCGGCCCACGGACCAAAGAGTCCCAGGTTTGGTTTCTGCTGGGGGCATGTGCCTTGGTTGCAGTTTGTCCCTGGCCCAGGTTGGGTTGTATGGGTGGCGAACAGTCGATGTCTCTCTCGCATCGATGTTTCTCTCTCTCTCCCTCCCACTCTAAGATATAGGCAAAAAAAAAAAAAATTTTATATATCACATGCAGCAGAATTTTCATTGATAGAACGCCTAAGGCAAGAGAAACAAATGAAAAAATTAATACATGGGACTACATCAAACAAAAGCTTCTGCAGAGCAAAAGAAAGAAGCATCAAAATGGAAAGGGAACCCACTACATGGGAGAGCCTAATTGCCAACAATACATCAGATAAAGGGTTAATTTCCAAAGTATATTTAGAGTACTCATACAATTCAACTAAAGAAAGACAAATAATCCAATTAAAATGGGCAAAGGACCTAAATAAACACCTCTCCAAACAGGACATACAAATGTCCAAGAGACATATGAAAAAATGCTCAATGTCACAAATCATCAGAGAGATGTAAATTAAAACAACTATGAGGTATCACCTCACACCTGCCAGAATGGCTGCCATCAACAAATCATCAAACAAGTGCTGGCGAGGGTGTGGAAAAAAAGGGACTCTAGTACTCTGCTGGTGGGAATGCAGACTGGAGCAGCCACTATAGAAAACAATATGGTTTTCTTCAAAATATTAAAAATTGAACTGCCATTTGACCCAGTGATCCCACTTCTAGGAATATACCCTAAGAAGCCAGAAATACCAGTCAGAAAGAACATATGCATCCCTATGTTCCTAGCAGCACTATTTATAATTGCTCAGATTTGGAAACAGCCCAAGTGTCCATCAATAGATGAGTGAATAAAAAAGATGTGGTACATATATACCATGGAATACTATGCAGCTGTAAGAAAGAAAGATCTCTTATCCTTTCAGATGACATGGAGGAACCTGGAGAGTATTATGCTAAGTGAAATAAGTCAGTCAGAGAAAGATAAGTAACACATGATCTCACTTGTTTGTGGAATATAATGAACAAAACAAGCTGATGAACAAAATGGACCCAGAGACAAGAAGTAGGGTTTAGAATGACAAACCTCAGAGGTGGGAGGTGAGGGGGGAGGGAAGAGATAAGCCAAAGGACTTATGCATATAAGCATAACCAATGGACATAGACAACACTGCTCTGGGGTGGGGGATGGGAGGAGGGTGTCCATGGGGTAAAAAGGAGAAACATCTGTAACAAAAATAAATTAGGCCCTGGACAGTTTGGTTCAGCAGTTAGAGCATCAGCCTGCGTTCCAGACAGACCCGGATTCAGTTCCCGCTAAGGGCACGCACCTCGGTTGCAGTTTGTCCCCAGCCCTGGTTGGATTGTGTGGGTGGCAGCCACTCGATATGTCCCTTTCACATCAAGGTTTCTCTCTCTCTTTCTCCCTCCTAATCTATTTGGACAAAAAATGGAAAAATGTCCTCGGGTGAGGATAAAAAAAATAAAAAATAAAAAAATAAGTTAATTAATTAAAAAGAAAATTTTAGAATACACTAAAAAATAATCCAAAAGAAGTCAGGAAAAGGGGAACAGAGGTACAAATACAAAGAGGATTAGAAGCAAGCAAATAATAAAATACTAGATTTAAATCCAACCATATCAATAATTACATTAGATGTTAAAGGACTTAGCCCTGGCTGGTTTGGCTCAGCGGTTAGAATGTCAGCCTGAGGAACTAAGGTCACAGGTTCGATTCCTGGTCTAGGGCACATGCCTGGGTTGCAGATTAAATCCCTGGCCCTGGTCAGGGTCATGCAAGAGGCAACCAGTCGATGTGTCTCTCTCACATCAATGTTTCTCTCTCTCTCTCTCTCTCTCTCTCTCTCTCTCTCTCTCTCTCTTTCCCTGCCTTCTACTCTATTTAAAAACCAGTGGGAAAATATCCTCTGGTGAGGATTAACAACAACAATAAGTGTTAAGGGACTAAACTAGACACTCCATTTAGAAGGCAAAGATTTCCAGACTGGATAGAAAAGCAAGCCCCAACTACATACTCAACTCAAAAGACATCCTTCACATATAAACACCAAATAGTCTGAAAGTAAATTAATGAAAAATATATATGATGGAAAGAATAAGCAAAAGGAGGATAAAGTGGCTACTTTAAATGTGTGATAAAACAGATTTCAAGACAAAAATATAACCAGAGAAAAAAAAAGAAACCCTTTATAATGATAAACAGGTCACTGAATCAGCCCTGGCTAGTTTAGCTCATCAGTTAGAACACTGGTCCACGGACCAGAGGGATGTGGGTTAGATTCCTGGTCAATCCCTGGCCCTGGTTGGGGTCATACAGGAGGCAACCAATTGACCCCCACCCCCTCTCTCTCTTTCCCTCCCTCCCTTCCACTCTATCTAAAAATCAATGGGAAAATATCCTTAGGTGAAGATTAACAACAAAAAGGTCAGTACATCAGACAACAATCATACATGTATAGGCACCTAACAGAGCTTCAAAATAACGAGGCAAAACTTGACAGAATTAGGGGGGATATAAAGAATTCCACAATAATAGGAGATTTTAACACCCTACTCTCAGCAATTGGAAGAGTTAAAAAAACCACAGTGAAGACATAGATGACATAGATGACCTGAACAATACTATCAACCACTTTGACCTAACTGGCATTTATAGACCATGACACCCAGTAACTGCAGACATTCTCCCTAATTGTATGTTCAGCAACACAGATATGTTCACCAACACAGACCATAAAACGAGTCTCAATAAATTTAAAAGGGCTAAAACATATAAATATGTTCTCTAATAACAACAGACATTAACTAGAAATCAATGTTATAAGACTTAAAGGAGAAACCTAATTATCTGGAAACAAAACAATGCATTTCAAATAATTCACTGTTCAACAGAGAAATCACAAGGAAAACTAGAAAATATCTCAAACTGAATAGCAATGAAGATGTAACATATCACAATGTGTGGAATGCAAGCTAAAGCAGTGTTTAGAGGAAATGGGTAGCATTAAACACATTAGAAAAGAAGGTCTAAAATCAATGGTCTAAAATCAATTTCTAAGATGTCAGAAACAGAAAAGCAAAGTACTAACCCAAAATAAGTAGGAGGAAGAAAATAATAAAGGGCAAAAATCAGTGAAACAGAAGAAAAATTAACAAAGCCAAAAGTTGGCCTGTGGAAAAGATAACAAAATTGATAAGGAATAAGAGGACAGATAGTCAAAACCAGAAAAAAAGGGATTCCTTGACAGGTCCTGTAAGACAGAAATGTTATAAAGGAACCCTTGCCTTCAAGGAACTCTGGGTCTGGTGGTACAGACTGATAGGTCCATGGAGAAGAGGAAAACCAGAGAATGTATAAGGTGGGGCCAGAGATGCAGCCTAGACACAAAGAGAGGCTACAAACCATCCTCACATAGTCACACAAAGTCTCTATTCAATCACAAAAAGTGACTCTTGCTTTTTAAATCCTAGTTGACACTAATTTAACTCAGTCTGTTGGGCCTAACGTTGTCCAAAATGTATGGTTTACTAGATGCTGGGGGTGGAGTAGGGTGGGGTGATGTTTGCCTCACACTAAGTTTGGCCAGGCTTCGGGTTTGAACTTCCTGCTGCCATGACCGGGACCCACTGAGGCAGTGTGACTCCAATGTCACTATTAGTGCTGTGCACTAGAGACAGCAGGGGTGGTCATGTGGGGGCCAGGGTGGTGTGTGGAAGTGTGTGGTGCTTTACTTTGTTTTGCCTTTGTTGGGAAACAGAACAGCAGTTAGGGCAGGGACAGAGCAGAGAACGCAGCAGGTGGGCTGAGCTGAAGAACAAAGGGGCTCAGAAAAGGACAGAGGAATGATAGCTGTTCAGGACAGAGGAGCCTCCTGACCTGGGCTCCCTGGACCACTGGATCTGACACCCTGCTTCACAGATGATCTTCGCAGGGACTGAAAGGAACAGCCACTCTGCCATCCAGTGATGAGACTTGGCCCATGACCTAGCTGCTAGAGAACCTCCTGGTCTCACAGGGCCCACAATCATCAGGCTTAGTGAGCATAGCTCAAATGACGGAGTCCTGACTCAACCCACAGGGTAAGATAAGGACAGGCTGCCTTCACATAGGGACAGTGAAGACAGGTAGCACCTCACCTTTCCCACATCACTCACCTTTGAAGGTAAGGGAGGGTTTTTCGTGAATGGATCGGAGGTAAATGGGTCATTCTTTGTCTGTTTCTTAAAGAAGTCATCAGGGGCAGAGCCATGGAATGGGTAGCTTTCTTTGAAAGGATCTCCTCCAAATGGATCTAGAAAGTGAGGAAAAGAATGTACCATGAGTACACAACATTGTTTAGTGAAAAAAACTAAGTATGAAAGAACACATAACTGACTGATGCCATCTAGATGATATTCTATAAAAGGTAAAAAACCATAGTGACAGCCCGGCCAGTATGGCTCAGTGGTTGAGCGTCGACCTATGTACCAAGAGGTCGCCAGTTCGATTCCCAGTCAGGACACATGCCCAGGTTGTGGGCCCAATCCCCAGTTGGGGGCATGCAGGAGACGGTCAATCAATGTTCTTGCTCATCGATGTTTCTATCTCTCTCCCTCTCCCCTTTTCTGTCTCTCTCTCTAATATCAATAAAGATTAAAAAAACAAAACAAAAAAAAAACCATAGTGACAGAGAGCAGGTCAGTAGTTACCAGGGATCTAGGGGATTGATAGTGGGCAAGCACAAGGAAACCTTTCAGGATGATGGAAATGCTCGTTAACCCACATTACTGTACTAATTTTTCAAAACATGCCCTGGCCGGTTTTGCTCAGTGGTTAGAGCATCGGCCAGCGGTCTGGAGAGACCTGGGTTCAGTTCCCGCTAAGGGCACGTACCTCGGTTGCAGTTTGTCCCCGGCCCTGGTTGGTTGTGCGGGTGGCAACCACTCGATGTGTCCCTTTCACATCGATGTTTCTCTCTCTCTCTGTTCCGCTCTCACCCTCCCACTCTACCTGAACAAAAAAAAAAAGGAAAAATGTCCACGGATGAGGATGATAGAAAAAAACTCATCTTGCCCTGGCCAGTGTGGCTCAGTTGGTTGAAGTGTAGTTCCAAACACCAAAAGATGGCTATTCAATTCCCAGTCAGGGGACATACCCAGGTTGCAGGTTCAATCCCCAGTGGAGGCATGTGCAGGAGGCAACTGATCGATGTTTCTCTCTCTCCCTTCCTCTCTCTACCATTTTTTTGTTTGTTTGTTAATCCTCATCCAAGGATATTTTTCTGTTGATTTTCAGATAGAGTGGGGGGGAGAGAGAAACATCAATGCAAGAGAGACACATTGACTGGTTGCCTCCCGCACAAGCCAGATCAGGGCTAGGGATTGAACCTGCAACCAAGGTACGTGCCCTTGACCAGGAATTGAACCTGCGACTCTTTGGTCCATGAGCTGATGCTCTAACCACTGAGCAAAACCGGCCAAGGCTCAAAATATCAATTAAAAAAAATTCATCTCATTACATTTTTAAAATTGGTAAATTTTACTGTGTCAAGTATACCTCTTAATAAAGCCAATTTAAAAAATAACAAAAATAAACAATGTGGGCAAATCCATAGAAACAGAAAAGTAGATTAGTGGTTGCCAGGGTCTGTGGGAGAGAAAATGAGGAGGTGACTGCTAATGGGAATAGGGTCTTGTTTTGGGGTAACAGGAATATTCTGAAACTAGATAGAAGTGGTAGTGGCAGAACATTGGGAATGTACTAAATGCCAGTGACATGTTCACTTTAAAATTGTTAATTAGCCCAGCCGGCGTGGTTCAGTGGATTGAGCATCATCCTATGGACTGAGAGGACCTGGCTCGATTCCCAGTCAGGACACATGCCGGGGTTGCAGGTTTGATCCCTAGTTTGTGGATGTCAGGAGGCAGCCAATCGATGTTTCTCTCTCACATAGATGCTTCTCTCTCTCTCTTTCCCTTCCTCTCTCTCTAAAAAGTCAATAAAAACATATTTAAAAAATAATAATAAAGTGTTAATTATGTGTCATGTAAATTTTACCTTAGTTAAAAAAATAAAAAAGAAAAATAGGCAGAGTGATCCCAACACCACAACCACAATGTGTACATTCCCCTCAAATGTGAGGTGCAGGCATGATGACTGGAGAAGGGGGAAAGCTAGCATCACCAGGAGGGAATAAGACACTAGGCTTTCATGCAATGCAGATGGCTGTCCTTCCCAGTGCACACTGCTGCCACTCTTGGGATTTATGGACAGAAGTCTTGCCGTGTGCGGGTACTATACCACACAGGTGCTGCCACAGGTGACACAAGGAGGCACATGTGACCGAGTTGCTGTGTGCAACAATCACCTGGCTACCGGGAGCTCCTTTTCTAGTTCTTTTGGGAGACTGGCAATAAGGGCATCAGACTTTGAAAGGCAGGGACAACCTTGCTGCAAGTTTCCTTCAGAAATGAACCTCCCTGCCATTTGGAGGGGGACCTGGTGGAGGAGAATGGAAGGTGTTTTACATTGCCCTCGACTTGCACTAGGAACTAGACTATTCTGAGGACGAGTCCATGAAACGTGTCTTTCAACAAAGGCTTTTACCTGTAGAAGCTGTCTGCTGTTCTGCAAAAGGGTCATTCTGGAACGGGTCACCTAGATTAGAGAGAAAAATGTTTAGCTCTATAGTAGAAATGACCCTGGCATATCAAAGTGGGAGAGCGGAAAAAGCCATTGGCTGAGGCAGTTTTTCATGGCTAGGACATTTAAGATGAAACGAAAGGTATTTTGACTGCTTGACACAAGCCAGAGTCAGAGAAAACATACAACAAACCAGGATTCACTCTTCTCTTTCTATGCCATGTGTCACTCCTGTATCTCATCTCCCCCTCACATCTCTCGGCTACAACAGGGGACTCGGGGCTGCCCCAGTCCTAACTCATGTGGTCCGCCCGGAGCCACGATAAGCTGGGTACATATGAGCCTCAGGAGCTGCCTGGTGCACCCTGGGACCTAAGGCACTTCACTCCAAATCTGAAACTGGAAAGGCTCCTGCTGCCACTCCCTGCCTCGGCATTTTTCTCAGAAATGTACAGATAGCCTTCCTGGAAATACTGTTTTGCTCTGAAAAAAATGGGGAAACTTAAGAAATCTTGTTTCTAGAAATTCTTAGTTATTTTTGATTCGCCTGTGGCTCTGGATAAACCCACCAGTTAAGACCTTAAATTAACGTGGAGATCTGTCATTCACTAGGTAGCTTCATAATCATTACTGTATCTGATTATCTTACCAAATCGTTTGAGTGGACTATGGAAGAATGAGCCACCCCACTAGTGAATGAAAACTGAAGCTTGCGGAGTCTAAGGGCCAAGCAAGCCATAGCTGTTCCCACCACACCCCAAGGCCTCAGCTCTTCAGTTAACTGGGTAAGGTGAAAACTTAAAAGGCCCATGAGGCTCCTTTCCTCCTCCATTTCAGAGGGTCATGTCTCTCAACTATTCTAGTCACTGAACAACCCTAAATGGCACAAACAAAAGAACAGCGTTTCAGTGAGAAAGTGGGAGCCAAGTGAAATACCTTTGAAGGGATCAGCTCCTTTAAATGGGTCAGATTTGAAGGGGTCTTCTGCCTGGAAAGGATCCGGATGAAATTCTTGGGCATTGTTGCTAAATAACAAGGCTTTATTTTTGAAAGGATCATCCTAAAATTTTGTGAAGAGACAGGACAAGAATTTTATTATTTCAGGTTTAAAGCAAAGTACAGAATTCCATACCTAACTCATAATTTTTCCTTTAAGTGCTATGACCCTAAAGAGGGCAATTTTTTTAAAAAAAATCATTGAAGATGGACTTTAGTTAATAATATTGTGTCAACAGTGATTCATTAGTTGTGACCAATGTGCCATATAAGATGTTAATAATAGGGGAAGGTAGGTGTGGGAACTCCCTGTACCACCTTGGCAATTACTCTGAAAGTCTAACACTCTTCTAAAATAAGTTTATTTAAAAATCATTGAGTAGAAGCAATCCAAGCATCTACTGATGGATGAATGAATAAACAAAATGTGGCATATACATGCAATGGAATATTATTCAACCTTAAAACGGAAAGGCTGACATATGCTACAACGTGGATGAACTTTGAGCATATTACATTGAGTGAAATAAGCCAGTCACAAAAGGACATATATTGTATGATTCCACTTATATGAGGTCCCTATAGCAGTAAGATTCATGAAGACAAAGGAGAATGCTGAGCACCAGGGACTGGGGGATGTGGACTGGAAGTTAGTGTTTAACGGGGACAGAGTTTCAGTTTGGGAAGATGCAAAAGTTCTGGAACTGGATGGTGGTAATGGCTGCACAATTTGAATATACTTAATGCCTGTATACTTAAAAATGGTTAAGAAGGTAAATTTTGTTATGCGTCTTTTACCACAACTAGAATTTTTTTTTTTTAATCTGCCTCACTGGTTGAATGTGGACCCATGCACTGAGAGGTCACCGGTTCAGTTCCCAGTCAGGGAGCATGCCCAGGTTGTGGGCCAGATCCCTGGTGGGAGGATCTGCCAATTGATGTTCTCTTTCAGTGATGTTTCTCTCTCTCTCTCTTCTCTTCCTTCCTCTCTCTCTAAAAAATAAATAAAATTAAATTAAAAAATCATTGAAAGAGAAAATGTCACATTTTTTGAAATCAAAAAGAAAATATAACAAAACACCCAATTGCAGCAAGGGACTCTTCAAAGAGGTAAGACCTCCCTCGGTCATCTTTATCTCAGAGAGTGTGTGACCATTTTAAAACATGCTGTTTCCACACCAAGAAACATTTTAAAACATGCTGTTTCCACACCAAGAAACATGCTGGCTATTTACATCCTGGGAGGAAGTGAGTGCTTATGCAGTTAGAACTACTAGAGCATATACAGTACTTTGCATTTTTTTTTAAGTGCTTATTTCTAGAAACAAACAAGCATATTTAAATCAGAATGAAAAAGATTTGTCTTTGAAGAGCACATTTTTATAGTGGATATGGCCTGAGATGGTGGTGGGGCGTGAGGTTTACAATATACATGGGAACAATGCATTTGGTTTAGAAATACTGAATGTGTTCTGGTTAATGGAGACATATCCTCAGTGAAAACATGAAAGTTTCACTGTGGTATTAAAAAGCACAAAGTCCTCCCTGACTCTGGCAAATGTGTGAGCATCTATGGGGCTGGCACACGAATTCATTATTCCAACCAACCAAAACCAAATAAAAAAGCTGGAGCTTCAGTCAAAATACTAACAGTGGTAATGGGGGAAATGACATCAAAGGTGCCAAAGGAAGATTCCTGACAAGGTTTCCCACCGCATGAGCCAGTTCACCTGGGGGGTGGGGGAGCAGGACGGTTTTCAGAGGCACTGGGCTAACAGGAAGCCATGGCCTTTGGATAAACAAACCAACACCCTTGGCCTCTGATGAATATGAAGCAATTTTTCTTACCTGGAAAAGATTATCTGGAGCCTCCAGCCAGGGTGGGGAAACCTTCCCAAGGCAGGGAAAGCGCGCCAGGTTCTTAGGCAAGTAAGTACAGAGGTCTGCAAACACCGCGTCTGGTGGCAGAGCGCGGTTCTGTAAGGATATTGTGGTGCTAATGACCACAAGATGGATACCCAAGTAACATCCAATGGGGTTCTCAGACCCAGAAAATAAGATGGAGTCTTAATCTAAGGAAGCCAGGAGACCAAGGGGGAAATAAGCCTCTCAAACAGTACCATGGGCAAGATACCTGCTCCAGAAGGATCAAGAGGGATGACAACATGGATGAAGTAGGGAGTTAAGAACGACAGCTTGGCCTCAGAACAGCAGCTTCTTTCATTTTTAATTGGCACTGATTTATGAGTTGGTTGGGTTTCTTTGTTTTGGTTTTTAAAAGTATTTTCCATCATCACTTGGAAGACTACCAAATACCAGTGGACAACGGCAGAGAAGAGAATGATTCTGGGGGCTCTTGCCATGAGCACCCTGAACTGAAAGTCGGGTCTGCACTCTCTCTCAAGAGCGATTATTTCCCTGAGGCAGCCGCTGCTCCCTCCTCTTCAAAGGAGAAGCCTCAGAAGACCCTATCAGGATTCATGTGGTTAGGGTAACCAATGGGGGTTTAGATTCCATTTCACAGATTCAGAACAGAAAACCAGATTTCCCCTGGCACAGAGATTCCATAACCTCCCCATCCACGAGAACTGAACCATCTTCCAACTTAGAAGATGCGAATGCAGCAGACCAGCATGGGATGAGTGATAAGTCCCTTGGCAGAGGTAAAATAACTTCTAACATTAAGTTCAGTGACCAGTCTCAAGTTCTATACTTCACAGGAAATAGAAATGACAAGTGTGAAAGGGCATGAAAGGGGTTTCTGTGACATTCCTTCCCTTTAGATAGGGCTGAGCAGTGGAATGCTGGTGAACCAGCTCTCTGAAAAAAAGTCCTTCTGCCAATTTTCATGGTGTAAATTCTAACATTGTGACCAACTTCAAGTTACCGAAAGTTGAACAACCAGCTTACAAAATGCCTATTTAATAATCAGCTCTGGAGGGTCAATAACACTGGCTCCTGTGTGTAGCTGGGGCTGGATGCAACAGACAACCCAGTCTTTCAGAACGAGTTCTCAGCAAGGCTTATGAGCTACTCTCTACTAGACAGGTTGGTTGGGTATTTACATCAAGGTCAAGAGGCCAGTATACTTATCATCCAATAAAAGAAAAAATATAATTATGGCTTTAAGAATCTTGTATCTCTTGGACAAAATAACACAGTATGAGCTTAACACTAAACTTAGTAATTTTAGTAGAAGTGCCCAGGCGCAGAAAGTTCTAGATACAGCTCTGTGGTTACCCTAATCTCAAGACAAAACCCCTCACTTTCATCCCCTGCCCCCCCACCCCCCCCACCCCCCCGCATCTTGAAGAGAACCAAGAACTCTCTCTCTTGAAGAGAACCAAGAACTCTCTCTCCTCTGGAGCAGTCTGGAAATGTTCAGGAGTAAATAAAAAGCCCTCTTCAAAGTGTTTATTAAGAAATGGAAACAAACCAAAAAAAATGCTTTAAAAACTGTATTTGTACAGGATATAGTTTTTCTTTCAGACACCAGTTGCAAGTTTCTATGTAACATATCTGACATCAACATTCCAAGATGAACTAACTACCATGTAAATGCTGCTCTGCTTAGAACACATATTAAGGTTAAAAAAAAATCTGGGGTAGGCGGGGAAGAAATCACTGGCTACTTGCAAATTGCCACTTCACTGCCAACTTTTATCCAAGGAAACCAATTTTATCAGAACCTGCCAAAGGGTTTAAGAGCAAGGTGTTCCTTGAATTAGGACGGAACCAGACAAGCTGAAAGCCGTGCGAGGGGATCAGTGACAAGGGGGAAAAGTAAGAGCAGGGCTGTGAAGCTGAAATGCACACCAAGGGAGCCAGACCCCAAGCAGGAAACTCTGCCCCACACAGTTCATGAAGAATGGATGTTTGTCATCTATATTCAAGCTGATGATGGGCCCAAGAGCAGATAGGAAAGTGTCACCCATTTACAACTCCACAAGAATGAGGAATCAGAATGGCTGAGAGAGGCAGTGATGGCCAGAGACAGGAGACAGATAAGAACACCAGCAGCATACTCTAAGCAATGGGGGAAAGAAGGCTAAACTTCCTCATAAATTCTTGGGACTGAATACTTGGCTAATGAGAAAAGAAACATGTCAAGGAATGAACATAAACAGCTGAGTCTTGAGAGAGAGAGAAAGGCTGTGTTATTATTACAAGGGGGAAAAGAATCCAGGAAGCAGAAGGCTGGGAGCAGAAGGCAGGCTTGGAGGGGGAGCTCTGGAGGAGAGGTGCAGTGCAGGGTGAGCTGCTAAAGGCTTTGGGAGCAAAGCACAACAAATCCATCAAGACCAACCATGTCCCAATGGCACCCTCAAGAGCAGAGAGACACTCTCCTCAGCCAAACTAAACTGGAAACAACACATACCAGGGCTCAGGGCTAAAAAGGCAGACTCTGGTAGGAATGGAGACATGACAATCAGAGGAAAAAGTAACACCTGCTAGATGCCAGTAGCCTGAGAGCCCACAGCAACCTAAGAAGTCAATGGCCCCCTCGGGCCTTGATCAGGGTCCCCAGGGTCATGAGGTTTGGATTCAAGTGCTGAGGTTTCAAACTTAACCAAAACTTCAGACAGAGGCCAACTCATAGGTGAGATAGCAATGTCCTAGGAGGGCTGTCATTTTCTTGATCTTTATCAATATATTTTATGTTCAAGGTGCTCCTTGTGGTAACAGACAACACACATTCCCTCAGACCCTCCATTAGTGGGATGTAGGTTTCACATTTTGGGAGACGGAAGTTTGGTTAAGTTTGGGAAGCCTTCCACATTTGGGTGGTTGGCCCGTGGAGATGGAAGTCTTCAAAAAAGTGGTTTTACAAAGGATTCAGACCCATCCCAGGCTTTGTCCCAGATGAAGCATGCCACATATGCTGGGCTGCAGGGCTGGTGGGGACTCTCAAAGCAGCAGTGAAAATGAGAAACACCCTGCACTTGGATAGAACAAAGCTGGCATGTGTTGGACCGTGTGGGAAGGGCATTCTTGTATCCCAATGTGGGATCTAATCCCAGGACTAGAATACATTATTCAACCTTTACCATGGTTCCAAAACTGCCCCTCTCTGTCAGGGAGACACCCTCGCTCAGGTCAGCTAAGTTGGTCAGGCTGGCGCCGTGGGCCTCATCGAGCACCTCGTCGTACTGCTCCAGGCTCCTGTGGGCTTCCTGCTGGCTTTCGTGAAGCTGGGCAAGTTTGCTTCTTGCCTACACAACAAAGACATCACTTGCATCAAGTGGTATTTAGGGAAAAAGTCTCAAGCAAGACATTTTTTTCTTCTATCACCCAACCCCGAGCAATTCACATGAGTAATTAAATTACCCACCTAAGAAGTAGGCAACCCCTGTCATCATGTTTACAAGAAGTGAGACCTCTCATAAACCAAGACGAGGACCTTCTCATGACCCCAGGAGACCTCTTTGTATCCCCAGCCCCTGAGGCATGAGCTCAAAGAAACATTTGTCAATTCTGAACAAACTGAAATTAGACAAAACCCAGATTCACAATCTGTTCAAAGTGGTTATCTGACAGTCATACTCTTTTATAGTGATTTTATTACCCACTTGTTCCTCCTTGTCCTGTAGAAGAAATGTGAGGCCCAGGAAAGGAAGACAATCTACAAGGTCAGACAGCCCTGGGCATGCACTTTAAATATCTCAAACACAGAGAGTGACCTCAGACTGGGACCTAATCTCTCTGTTTCCTCTTCTCCAAAGTGAACCATTGGAAATTATTTAGTAAGACAAAGTATGGCAGGGTGGGCATTAATAAGCAGCAGCTATTGTTATTATCATCATTATTATTAACATACACTTACGTCTTGGCTCCTTCCTAGATTTTACAAATTCTAAAAAGATTGAACATAATCCTACACGTTAAATCCCCCTAGTACATATTTGTGATCAATTTTTGTCTCTAAACCGGTAAAGAGAACAAAAAGCTCTATTTGGTTAAAAAAGGAAGCACAGCCCTGGCCAGTCTGGCTCAGCGATAGAGCGTCGGCCTGCAGTCCAGAGAGACCCAGGTTTGGTTCCCGCTAAGGGCAGGTACCTCGGTTGCAGTTTGTCCCTGGCCCTGGCTGGGTCGTGCGGGTGGCAGCCACTCAGTGTGTACCTTTCACATTGATGTTTCTCTCTCTCTCTCCCTCCTGCTCTATCTGAACAAAAAATGCAAAACTGTCCTCGGGCGAGGAAAAAAAAAAAGGAAGAACAAACAAGTATTTCAATATTGCCAAGGGCACACATCACCCCCATTCTGTAGGTGGGACACCCAAGGGCCAACAGAGAGTCCTTTGGCTGTCACATTAAGCAGGGCAGGAAAAGAGAGCTCCTTCTGTTGGTAAGCAGCACTGTAGATCAGGTGGCAGCAGGACCGGGAGGGGCTGCCCAGGCTGCTTGAAGAACTGAAGAAGGGCTCTGCATTCCACAGTGCTCATTACAGGGTGGGGCCTCCTTGATATACTAGTCTTTGAATTGCAAAGGGACAGAGAGGTGCTGGGACATGTCAGACTCTGGCCCTTTTGCTTGTTCGAGGACCAGGCTGGAGAGATCATTTCCTGAACCCAAGGCTCTCTCCCAGTGAGCCATTAATTTAATGCTCTTCATTGTGCCCCCGCCCACTCCCTGAAAATGAGATACACTCAGGCAGAGAAGGGGAAAGACAGTGGGCCAAAGTCAACATGATGATGGAACACACACTGGGGGTTCTCAGCGCTTAACCTCCAGGCCGGCAGGGTGCAAGTTAAGTGAGTGAGACCTAAGGGAACAAGAGGCCTCAGGGCAGACACTTGGTCCTACCAGTCACACATCAACATGTGAGTTCACAACAGCTCCTCCACTTGGCCAAAGACCCCAGGTCAGAGCCAGCCTTAGCAGGGCCTGCTCCCAGAGAGATACCTGGTTGATTTCATCTTGCGTGGACTTCAAGGACTTGATTATGGTTTCTAGTTGAACCTTTCCGGCCTGAATGCTCTGCTCTAGCTGGGTCTCTTCCTGCTGTAGCCGGTTCAGTTCTGATTTGGCCCGATTCAGGTCGTCCTCCTGGGACTTCAGGTCGGATTCCTGTGATTGGATCTGGGTCTTCAATGAGGAAATCTGAAACAAGATTAAATATGGCTCCAAGGGACAATTCTTAGTTCATGGTCCTGGAACAAGCTAACCCAGTCAGCTAACCCTGACTTCCTCATGGGCCTTCTCTCTACACCCAAAACAAAGACAGAAACAACAAGGCAGACAGACATGCTCACCCCATGTGATTGACAGAAAGTCACTTTGAGATAAAGAGGAATTCAGCCCTGGCTGGTTTGGCTCAGCGGTTAGAGCGTCAGCCTGCGGTCCAGAGAAACCCGGGTTCAGTTCCCGCTAAGGGCACGTACCTCAGCTGCAGTTTGTTCCTGGCCCTGGTCAGGTCGTGTGGGTGGCAACCACTCGAGGTGTCCCTTTCACGTCGATGTTTCTCTCTCTGTCTCTTCCTCCCACTCTATCTGAACAAAATATCGAAAAATGTCCTCAGGTGAGGATTAAAAAAAAGGATAAAAGAGGAATTCAAGCTCAAGCTGGAATAAGCATAGGCAATCTGTACCTAGGGGCTGAACGTCCACGTATGAGGCCTCAGAGGGTTTTATAATCTGCTGAGGCTACAGCCTCCCTGGTTTGTAACAAGCAGTGAAGACAACAAAGGAAGGTGTGCTGGATCCCCATGCTATTGGGCACAGGCCAGAGTAGGGTATCTAAACACATGAGTTCATGGGGATTGAGGCTGTTCACTCCTATGACTTGGCAGGTGAGATTGAGGTCAAGCCCCAAATGCATAAATACTTTTCCAATGATATGTCCAACTACTCTATTTAACCAGCAGGATTCTCCACATTGTATTTCAAGGTCATTGTGAGCTTAGAGAAGCCCTTAGGAAGCTCCCTCCTCATGCTAGGCACGGGCAGGACTCACCATCTGAGTCTCATCCTGGCACTTCTGCCTGACATCATTCAGCATGTCTCGGAGCTTGGCTTTCTGCTGGTCCATTTCATCAAGGCGGTCCTGAGCATCCTGCTTCTGAGCTTCTAGCTCTTGTAAACTGCTTGTTTCCCGGTCTAAGTCATTTTGTAATTCCTAGGGAAGGGTTGTGTGAATTTACTTTGAGACTGGTGAAAGTGGGCAATGCTGATATAATAGGTCACAGCCTGGGCTGGAGCGCCCTGGACATCTGTGCTTGGGGTAGCACCCTACCCACACACACTGTGAATGCGTGCATCTCAGCTGGTGACCTTGATCTGACACAATCTCTCATTAAGTCCCTCAGCAAATATTTAACAATAGCCTAAGAGAGGCCAGATGTCAGGAGAGGGGCTGGATCCCTGGCAAGAAAAGCTCTCCAGTGACCTATGGCTGAGGGTGGGCAGGGGAGAGGCATCACCTGAGCACAAATGAACTAGGACGAAAGGCACAAAGAGACAGCACGAATACTGTCAGAGTCACGTGGGGCACGGGGAGATCAGACTGATGCTATACAGGTGGAGAAGACCCTGGTGAAAGCACTACTTATGATGGACCCGAAGAACAAGCAGTCAGAAAAAGAGGCAGGAATGTGACCATGTTATCTCAGACATGCCCTGTGTTCACCACTATCAAGTAAATTCAAAGACCCACTAGAGAGGCCTGGTGGAAGGGGCCACCGGGGGCTCCGAAGTGGGTGGGGGTGTCCATTCCAACTGGAGCAAAGGGAAGCAGGTTGAGGGTGGCAGAGGCTGCACTCGCTTCTGCAGTGAGAAGACCCTGCACATTGTTCAAGTGTGGGAGTGGGACCTGCTGGTTCTCCATTGTTAAAGCTCCTCCACGTCAACCATATCTATAGAGATGGCCAGTGCAGGAATCCTTGGCCCTGGCAACCATACTCCTAGAAAAAGCATCCTAGAGGTATATGGAATGTGTGAAAACACAAACATCTGTAACAGCAAAATCATCAACAATGCAAATTCAACCAGGCTGATGACTTACAGCCCACTCGAGGGACCAGGGACACTGCACCTCAAGCTCCAAGTTACAATGTGAAATGAAGAAGGGGTGTGACAGAGCACGTGTGTTGGGGAGAATCTGCATAGATGTCTTTCCTTAAACATGCAAAGGGAAGACCTCTTGGGAGCAAATCCACTGCCCCTCTGGGGACCAAAGGGAGAACAGGAGGCTTCTCATCTCTGATTTTCACCCAGACACACGTCTTATCTATCTGAAATAGGATGGCAGAAGAGAGTGCAGCCTGAGGAGCCAACAGAGAGAGCCAGGATGATGGACAGAGGATTCAGGCTGGGCTCAGGGAGAGGTGATGGTGGCCTAGGCAAGGTGGTATCTGTGAAATCAAAGGAAGGGGTGGATTTGAGGGTTCCTAAGGGGGTGGAGAAGGACAGGTGGTAAGGCCGATCCCCAGGGCTGGCCAGGGCTGCAGGTGGCTAGTGCAAAACAAAACCTGAAGAAGGTGCAGGGTCTCCTTCTGCCTGCTATGAGGACAGGAACATCACGGCTCTCTCTTCTCTCAACAGGCAAAATGCATCTCTGAGTTATTTTGGGGAGCTGGGTTCTTTGCTCCCCAGTCTCCCTGCCCCTGCCCTTTAATTCAAGGAGCACATCTCAAGTCTGACAAGTTTGGGAGATGACACAGAATGTCTGAAAGGGGGTTGGTGGTGGAGAGTCTGGGGTGTGGGTTTACCACATCTGAGGGAAGGACAGGTGACGGAGAGGGAGATGAAGTGAGGCAGCCTGGACAGCAGGTGGCCAACAGCCTGGGCCTCGTTCTGTAATGGATAAGGAGCCACTGAAGAACACTGCAGGGATGAAGACCCACCAGCTCATGTTCAGAAAGGGCGCTGGGGTCAGAGTTGGGGAGGTATCTAAGCAAAGAGAGGACAGAAACAACCCAGACTTAACACAATCCCTACCAGAACCCTAGCCTGCTTCTGTGTAGAAACTGCAAGCAGATTCCAACATTTATAAGGTAATTCAAGGGATCCAGACTAATCAACACAATCTTGAAAGAGAAAAACAAAGTTGACAGACTCATACTTCTGGATTTCAAAACTTACTACAAAGTTACAGTCAGCAACGACAGTGGTACTGGCATAAGGAGAGACATTAGATCAATGGGATAGAACTGAGAGTTCAGAAATAAATCCACACATCTAATAGCTAACTGAATTTCTGACCATTCAGTGGGGAAAAGAATAGTTTTTTCAACTAAGGGACAACTGAATCTCCACATACAAAAGAGTGAAGCTGGGCCCTTACCTCACACCATATACAAAAATTAACTCAAAATAAATCAAAGAGTTAAAACTATACAATTCTTGGAAGAAAACATGAGGTAAATCTTAGTAACCTTGGGCTTGGCAGTGAGTTCTTAGACATAACACCAAAAACAAGAGAGAAAAAAAGAAGAAATCAATAAATTGGACTTCACCAAAATTTAAAACTTTAGTGCTTCAAAGGACACCATCAAGAAAGTAAAATACCCTGGCTGGTGTGCTTAGTGGTTAGAGCGTCATCCTGCACACCAAAGGGTTTTGGGTTTGATTCCTGGTCAAGGGCACATACCTGGATTGCAGGTTCGATCCCCATCCCCATTTGGGGAGCGTGCGGGAGGCAGCCAATCGATGGGTCTCTCTCACATTGACGTTTCTCTCTCTCTCTCTCCCTCTCCATTCCTTCCCTCCCATTCTATCTAAAAAAGAAAGAAAAAAAAATCAATGGAAAAAATATCCTTGGGTGAGGATTAACAAAAAAAAGAAATTGAAAAGAACCCACAGATGGGAAACTATATCTATATCTATATCTATATCTATATCTATATCTATATCTACATCTGATAGAGGACTTATATCTAAAAAACATAAAGAACTCTTATAGCCAAAAAGTGAAAAAACCCAAATATCCACCAACAAATGAATGAATGAAAGAAATGTGTTCCACCCACACAACAAAATATTACCCAATCATAAAAATAAATGAAGCACTAACACACACAATATAAATGAACCTTGAAAACATCATGATGAGCAAAAGAGACCAGACACAAAAGGCCACACAGTATATGATCCCATTTATGTAATATGTCCAGAAGGCAAATCCATAGAGACAGAAAGCAGATTAGTACTTCTCATGGGTTGGGAGAAGGGGAGTGTGAAGTGACTCCTAATGGGAACAAGGTTTCTTTTTAGAGTGATGAAAATGTTCTATAATTGATTGTGGTGATGGTTGTACAACTGTGTGCATATACTAAAAACCACTGAAGTACACAGTTTAAATGGGTGAATTATATGATATGTGAATTATATCTCAGTAAAGCTGTTGTTACAGAAACAAAATGAAAAGATGTCACAAGCCTTCACTAATATGGTAGTGGTATTGAAGGAAATGGAGACAGGAGCTGCCTACGGCAGGATGGGGGAGGGGGATGATGTGAATAGGACTGTGAGGGCTGACACTGAGTTTCCAATGCTTAAAACCAAAGGTAGCCTGGTCAGTGTGACTCAGTGGTTGAGCATCAACCCATGCACCAAGAGGTCGCCAGTTCGATTCCTGGTCAGGGTACATGCCCAGGTTGTGGGCCAAATCTCCAATGGGGGACATGCAGGAGGCAGTCACTCCATATTGGGTCCTAAATCACAGTCATGCCAGCAGGTGGGGCATATGATCTCCTGGCCTGACCCATTTGGAAAAAGGCAAACATGTTTTCACAGAACTTTAAAATATATATATATTGTTCTGTCCCTGACCAAGAAACTGCCATCAAACCTTACAGCAAAGCCTCATTCTAGCCAGCTTACAAATGAGGCCCCCAAAGACAACAGGCTAGCCAGGATGGCATTGGGCTTTCTCCCAACTGTGGGGGGGGGGTGTCTATCGAGGTGCACGTTCCCCAGTGTTGCAAAGATGGTAGGGGCAGGCTATCGGAGACCACCAGTTGGGGCTCCAGGTAGTTTCATTATGCCTGCCACAAACCAGAGGGACAGGACCTCCGGACTTCAGATCGAGTCTCTGCAAAGACCTGATGGCTTCCTCACAATCACCTGGAAGCAGGTGACAGAAACCAGTAACTGGTTTCCTTGGTAGTTAAATGATATTACAGCACCCAGATCCTTGGTGATCAGAATGCAAACCACAGCTGGCTTGGGCAACACAATGAGAAGGGAGAACCACTCAGGTATCTGTGTGGCCGGGCTGGGCTGAAACACGAGGGAAGGTGAGGCCAGCTCCGCCACACCAAGGAATGAAAGGATACAAGGTGAAGCAATGTGGATGATGGGAGGGCTCTGTGTCTGAGAGGTCAGTTCAAGAACATGGGTGAAAATCAAAGGACGTGGTGAGAATAAAATGATTGGATGAAAGTACAAATATGCAGAAAAATAAAGTCACTTCATCTGTGAGGTGCTCTTATAAAAGCACTGAATTATCAGAGGCAGGCCAGTCCCTGCCTTCCGATCCAGAACATTCCAGGAGACCATCTAAGGCTCAATCCTCATGGCCAATGTGCAGAGAGAGCAAGAAACCAGTGAAGAAGGGTTTGGACACAGTAAGGCGTGAACCAATGAGTCCTGAAGCTGGGTGGGCACACCCACCCCACCCTGTCTGCAGACTGCAGCTACAACAGAGGACATTTCTCACAGGGCTGGTGGGCAGGCATCAAGTGCCATCCACCCCATGTCTCATAAAGTCCTCCAGCCCCTTGTGTGTAAATGCAGGGAACAGGTAGGAGGGTTGTCCAGCACCCTGTGAGCCTGACTTGGCTTCTCCTAGCCCAGCTCGGGTCCCCACCCTAGGAGGTGGCCCAGAATGAACCAGCCACTCATGTAGCACACACTGAGACCAGATGCTGCTCTTGGCTCTATGCAGAGCAGCCCACGCACTGATCCTCACTGCCGCCCAAGCTAAGCCACCCATCCATGGTTACCCAGGTGGGACGTGGTGGGCTGGCATCCTGACTGCTCGGCCATGCTCCTCTCTCCCCCAGCTCTGAGTTCAGAGCACTCAAGGCCCCCAAGCAGAGCCAGTCACAGCTCAGCCTCACTCTCAGGGCCCCAAGACCAACTCAAGTCCTCTCCCAGTGGCAGTGCCTTCTCTATCCATTCACACCTGGGACACTGCAGGAACTTATGTCTATTCAAGGGTGTAGCACCCAGGTGCTGACCATTTTGTTCCTGGTGCAACCTCCCCTCTACTCATTGGATAGCTGGGTTGGCCCCAAGTAAGTGCTGAGCATGTGCCAGACCCCATGCTCCAGCCTCACAACCCAGAAAAGTAGAACACTCATTACCAATGTCACACAAGGCCCAGAGATGTTAAGTAATTTGCCCAAAGTCACACAGCTACTAAGAAAAGCCGAGTTCGAGCCCAGGCAGCTAGACTATCCCAGTCTCTGCCATCACTACCTCCCACTAGGAAACACTCCAAGCAGAAATATTCTAAGGACAGGTTAGAGGCCATTGTCCAAAACTCACAAACTCGGGCTAAAAGAAGGCTACATGTTGTACGATCCCATATATCAAGTATCCAGAACAGACAAATCCACAGAGACCGAAAGCAGATTAGTGCTCTCTGGGGGAGGGGGAATGAGGAGTGACTATTAATGGTTATGAGGTAACCTTTACAGGAGTGATGAAAGTGTTCTAGGACTAAAGATGATGGCTAAGCAACATGATATGCTAAAAATCACTGAATTGTACACTCCAAAATAGTGAATCTTACATTACATGAATTACTTATCTCAATAAAATTTTTAAAAGCCCCTCTCTATGATTATAGGGAACTTAAGAAAATTCACTTGGAAGCCCCCACAGACCTCCAGTTCCCAGTGAGTGAGAGGGCCATTTTCCCCTCGCCCCCATCCTGCCACCACTGATGGAACTCCCTGCATTTGAAACAAGTCAACCTGACCAGAAGGAGCACCGTGCTTACCTGCACCTCGTTCGTTTTCTGTCTGATGGCCTCTTCCTTTTCTCTAATGTCTTGTTCCAGTGAGTATTTCTCCCTGAATGTTTAAAGATATTTCATCATAGTACAGAATGAATAAGTTAACCATTACCACAGTTCAGACTCTCCACAGTACAGACTTCTCAAGAACCAATTCTGTCCATGCTTATGGAAACCCACCCTGGATGACCCCTCTTAGTGGGGGGTTAAAGTCTAGGAATGACCCCAGGGACCATTCATCCTAGGCTATCCCCTCCCCTGAGAGCATAGGTAAAAACTGTGGATGCAGTGAGGCATCACACCCACTGTGGCCACAAAAGCCCTTTAAAGCAAAGGATTTTCAAAGCGAGTCAGAGTGATGCCCATCATGAGAAGGATTTTATTTTATTTTATCCTCACCCAAGGACATTTTTTGCATTCATCTTCAGATAGAGCGGGAGCGAGAGAGGGAGGAAGAGAGAGAAACATTGATGTGAGAGAGACACATCGACTAGCTGCCACCCACAGGACCCCAACTGGGGCAGGGGACAAACTGCAACCGAGCTACGTGCCCTTAGCGGGAACCGGACCCAGGTCGTCTCTCTGGTCCATGGGCCGATGCTCTAACCACTGAGAAAACTGGCCAGGGCATGAGAAGAACTTTAAACATTGATGTTTTAGAAGGGAAGAACCAGAACAAGTGAGTTCCCAGCCAAATACAGTGGGAAAGAAAACCGCTGAACTAGATTCAGATCTCGATCTCTCTCTCCCCACTTCTCCTCCCTCCCATCTCACTGTCTCCATCTCTTCCCCCTGCCTTTTGTCTTTCTCTCCCCCTCTCTCCTGCCCCTCTCTCCACCTTGACCTCAGCCCTGTGAGATCTTGACCAGGGAGCCTAGTCAAGCCCGCTGGGATTTCTGGTCTACAGAGCTGTGCACTAATAAATGTGTGATATTTTAAGCTGCTACATTTGTGGCAATTCGTTATGCAACAAAAGTAATGCTCTCCAAATCCTATATTCACTCGTTCAATGAACCTACTGCTTGGAAGCACTGAGTGCTGAGGACATGGGGACACATTACAAGAGGCTCCTACCCTCATGGAACTCAGTCCAGTGGGGAAGACAGGTGACAAATCAATACACAAATTAATACAACCTAAGGGCCACAAAAGAAATCCAACAAAATAAGGAAAGGGAAAGGCTCTCCAGGGATGTGGCCTGTGAATGGGAGACATGGGGGAAGAAATTCTAGACAACATGAGCAAGAAGGCAAAGCTTTGGCTGGGGGGAGCCATGGTGAGAAGTTTGGAGATGTAAATGGTGGGGTGGGGGGAAGGGGGTTGTACAGGGCGGTCCAGAGGGCTGGCAGCAAAAAGTGGTAGTGAAGCTCTGGTCCCTGGAGCTTCCCCCAGCTAACCCCTCGCAGGAGGCTGTGGTTGGCCACTGTGCACACCAGGTGCTCATGGAACCCTGCCTGTCTCCTCAACTGCACACAACTCCCCTACCCAAGATTTGCAGAAACCAGCCTCACTCTCCTCATGAACTGTTGTTTGTGCCCCCTCCCCCAAATTCATATGCTGAAACCCTAACCTCCAAAGTGATTATATTAGGAGATGGAGCCTTTGTGAGGTGATTAGGTCATGAGAGTAGATGCAGCCCTCATGAACAGGATTAGGGACCTTATAAAAAAGACCCCAGAGAGCTCCCTTATCACATCTGCCATGTGAGGGCACAGGGAGAAGAGAGTCATCTATGAACCAGGAGATGGCCTCACTAGACACCAGATCTGCTGGTACCTTGATCTTGGACTTCCAGTCTCCAGAACCTCAATAAGTAAATATCTGTTGTTTAAGCCACCCAGGCTATAGCAGTTTGTTATAGCAGCCCGGACACACTGAAATGCTCCTATTGTACCCAAAGGGGTTGCCTCAGTGGCAGGAACATCACTGGCCAATACACCCTGCCTCCTCCAATAGATCCCAGCACTTGCACAAAAAGGCATTCTTTAGGATATTCTGCCAGAGATGCAACAACTATGACTGTCTAAATATTCATTTCCACAAGCCTAAGAACTACCTAACAATGTCCTTTTTAGACCCAACCCATTATGATTGGATCATGTGGCAAAGGGAGAGGCAGCATGTGTCACCACACCCCCACCAGCAACAGCTTGCTGAGTTCCTCTCAAAACTGCCAGCTGGGGGCTGTTCCAGGCCCAGCCTCCTGTAGACAGATGCTCTGCACACATGCGCCTCTCACCTTCATAGAAGAAACACTCTTACCTGTCAGAGGCTGCACAGCTACAGAGGCTCCCCTGGCCTGATTTGAACACTGGTACCCCTCCCAAGACCCCAACCCTTGCATTATAGGGCCCCTACCCTCCTCCACCTGCAGTCCTAATTAAGAACCCCCCGGGGCTCTAGGACACTGGCCTCCATCTCCACAGACTCTATCACCCTTGCCAAGCTATCCATGTTGATCTCTGGTTTGGAAGACATAGCCTCTGGAGCTAGTGAAAGAATGGGAGCCGTCCCCTGGACTGAGCATGAAGAGGAAAGTCCAAAGCCCTCATTCATATATGGGAAAACAGAGGAAGTGAGCATAGGAAGTAGATGTGAGGCCCTTGTAACAGTTTAGCTGTTGATCCTAAGCCATTACCTTGCCACCTGAGACACAGTTGCTTTATGTGTCAGAGATAACAAGGCCTTTGGAGAAGGTGGGGGGAGGTGCTGGTGCTGCCTGGTGACCACTTGGCTGAGACCCCCACAGCCCACACTGGCTCCAACTGAATACTCATATACTAGAGCTTGTTAAGTCACTTCAGAAACTCAGGAGAATTTGTGTCCCTCTGCTTCTGCTGATTTAGTGATGGTCAACTTCCCACGAGTTTCTGAAGCCTCTCTCTTATACTTGTGATAGCAACCTGGGGTTGGGTTTGTGTGAGATTTGGAATCTGAGAAGAAGCCACTCTCACATACCTTTGTAGCTGAGCGATCTCTTGACTGATATCATCCAGTTCCTTCACACCAGTGAATTCCCCTGATCCAAGAGAACTTGAACTGTCCTGGAACCAAGTTCAGACACGGTTTACGTATTACAACACCGACCTCACCACACAGCAGGGACTAGAAGATCTTAAAACAAAGAATAAAATAATCTATCCCCTTACCCCACCCCCCACCCCCCACTAAGCCTGGACACACCAGAGGCCCCTGGGGAAGACTCACACAGGCTGCCGGCGCCACCTGGTGGCAGGCTATGGAAGAGATTCAAACATGACATGGGTGTGCCAGTGGCTACTCACCGGGATAGGGGTGCCTCTCTCTGAGGGTGGGACCATGTCCGGCGAGAGGACCTGAGGGGGGTCGATGCCTTTACTGACCTTCTGCTGAATGAAATACATAGCTAATGCGAACTGGTCTTTGCTTAACTTCCCCGTTTGCCTCGTATCGGCCAGGGCCCTGGGAGAAATGTGAGGATGCTAATTATACATCACAAATTTCAGATTCAGGATTCACCCAGAGCAATGAGTACCAGTCATAAAACCCATGCTTTTAATAAATGGATGACAATGATAAAAACAACATGCCATAGCACAGCATCTTTTCTCCTAAACATCCCACTTTGGGGATTAGTCCTGGCCTCTTACCGGTGCTTCCTGCCCAAAGGCTGGTCAAGAAGGGACTGTTGGGGCAGGAGGGCGCTCCCTCCTGGATATTTATTGTATGCTGGTGATAGACACAATGGTCCAGGACAAAGTAGTCACTCCCATGGAAATGAAAACTGGGCCAAGTGAACACTCAGATCTTTAGCCAATTCCTTCAGCCCTGGGTCACCTTAACAACCTGGGCCACTGGTTTTCAACAGAGAAAATGGCAGCAGCATTTTGGGTTTTCATAATGAGGGGATGGGGCCTAGAAAGCCAGGCAAGGCCGAGCTACTACACAGGACAGTCCCACCTTGCTGAGATATCATTGCCCTCGTGGCTTTCTGCTATCCTGGCAGATAGAAAAGGCAGTACATAAGCTCCATGACACCCTCTGGAACCAGGAGCTGGCCACTGTGAGAAGGAAGCCACTTGGGGGTAAGGGCATTACCTCCACATCTTCCTGCCCTGGCTGGTTTTGCTCAGTGGTTAGAGCGTCAGCCTATGGTCCAGAGAGACCCGGGTTCGGTTCCCGCTAAGGGCACGTACCTCGGTTGCAGTTTGTCCCCAGCCCTGGTTGGGTCATGCGGGTGGCAACCATTCGATGTGTCCCTTTCACGTCGATGTTTCTCTCTCTCTCCCTCCCACTCTATCTGAACAAAAAATGGAAAAATGTCCTCGGGTGAGGATTAAAAAAAAAAAAGAAAGAAATGACTTCCCTTCATTCAATCACTGCCCACTCAATGTGTAGCCTCTTTCCCTCTGTGTGGAGTCACTGCGGAAATGAGACCATTTTCTAATGCACAGCAAGGAGAGCTGGAAATGTTTAACAAACTTAGGCCCAAACACTCTCAGTGAACAGGGCCACAGGGAGCACGGAGACCCACTGAATGTCACTAATCAAGGTTGGTTTTAAAAGTCTTCATTCTTGACCTGGCTGTCATTGCTCAGTGGTTAAAGCATCAGCCCACACACCAAAGGGTCAAAGGTTCAATTCCTGGTCAAGGGCACGTACCTGGGTTGCAGGTCAGGGTGCATGCAGGAGGCAACAAATGAATGTCTCTCTCTCTCTCCCCCTCCTTCCCCCTTCCCTTCAACTCTAAAAATCAATGGAAAAAATATCCTTGGGTGAGGATTAACAAAAATATAAAAATAAAAAATCTAAGTTCTTGTCGTAGCACAAAGGCACAATAACACACTGCAACTTCTTGGTCTGCCTGAGAGGGCCAGTTCTGCTGCATACCCAACCCACAGATGCTCAGGCTCTGCTTCCTCTCTCCAGCACTTCCCCTATTCCCCCTCTCTCAAGGATCATGGGCTCTGTCAGGGTCCATGCTGGTCCTGACACTATGCTGACTGACAGATGCTAGGCACTGTTTGGGAAAAGGCCCAGTCTGTTTCCCCCCTGCAACCCATCTTGCCCTGTTCTCTCCCCTTCAATTCCTTTCCCTTCCCCAGGCTAGCTGCAGATTAATCTAGACTGTCACTTCACTTTCCCAGTGGTGACTCTAGAGTTCACACAGTTATGTCCTTTCCTTCCACTCCCTGTATGCAATACTATGCGTTCCTTCTTTAATCCAAGAGTATTTGTGATATTACTTTGTCATTTATGTGTTGTTACACCACTTACAGGTTGAGGTATACGTTATAAATTTCTTCCCTTGAATTGCCCATTTAAGAGCGTTGTATACATCCATTTCATGTGACAAAGGGGACTGAGCTTATTGGTTTCTAAAAGGGACACTGGATCTGAAGGGGCTACAGCTGGGCCATCCCTCCACTATTATGTGACCAACTTGGGGTGTCATATATTCCTGAAGATGGCATGGCCCACTTCCTGGGCAGAGGCCTCACTTTACATCACGAAATTACTGCTCTACTTGGAGGACTCATCTCTCCAGAATTACATGAAAATTCTCTTCTTGTAACTCCTAAGTGAAGCTCCCTAAAGTCCTAGGCTCTGAGGACAAAGCTAGGAAATGACTTTCACCACTGGCCAGTTACAAAAGGAGCCACCCCAGTGATGTGAACATTGCTCTGCCTGGTCTGAGAGGAAAATGGGGGTGAGACCTCCTCCTCAACCCAGCCCTGAGGTACAGACCAGTCTCACCAAGAGCATGCCCAGTCACTGACCTGCACAGGGCATGGTCTCTAGGGCAGGCAGCTACAAACTCCACTGCCCAGGTAAGCCCTGCTGGAGCCTTTGGGGTCCTTGTTGCATATTCTCCCAGAGGTGGCTGGGCCAAGTGCCTCCACCCCAAAAGACTGTGATGAAGGCTAGACTTCCCACTAGAACCAAGAACTAGCCATTCAAGCAGGTCACCCCAGAGCTCTCTAGGGGAATGAGGCAGGAGACCTCCCTGCTGGAGGAAAGTGAACCAACATGCACAACATACAGTGTACAGGCCTTTACACCTGTACCTCACTCAGCCCCCATCAGCCTGGCGAGAATAAAGTAAGGAACAGATACAGAGGCCTGTGCAAGGCTGAGACACTCTGTCCTCCCAGGCCCCTGACCACCACCCCCTCCTGTCCTGGTTATCCCTCTAGCCCTCATATGGCACAGCCTCATTTCCACGGAGCCCCTCTAAGCCACCCATACCCATTACTTCCACACAGCAAGGCCCAAATACTGAGATGTCTATCTATCCTTACCATATGTGGGCTAGAAGGTTCTGGTTGAGGCCAGAGTGTATGAAGATCTCCTTCACCTCCTGGCCACTCACAAAGCCATCCAGGTCCAGATCGGTCTTCAGGAATATTTCATCAAAGCGCATCTTGTCTGCCACTGGCACCACCCAGTTTACTGTTGGCTGAAAGGTTTTTGTTTTCACAATAGTTAATCCTCAAGCTTTTCATCACCTACAAATATACATTAAAGTGCTTTCACATGCATTTTAGCAGAAAACTCTCCTCAGGACTTCATAAGCAGAAAGGGCAGGCAGATCCCTGTCCTATAAGAGAGGAAACTGAGGCTGAGAGAAGTTACCACCAACTCAGTCAATCTCACCCAGTGGCCAGCCTGCACCCCTTTGCCCCTCATCGTAACACCCCACTCTCCCTGTGCAGATGAGGGAGGTCAAGACCCAGCAGGTCTGTCCACCAACAGCCCTTCCACCCCCACTGCCAGGGACATGCCAGTGATTTTCCAGGAGAGGCTTCAAATGTGTTGGCTAAGACCCTCCTGACCACCCACAGGAGATGGAAGATGGAAGGTCCATCTCCTGAGAACTGGCCCAGCTCTCATGCCAGCCTTCCTTTTCTGCCATCTTCTGTCTGCAAACGCGTCTCTGAAGCTGCCAGGGCTGTCTTGGTGCCCAGTGCCAGGATTCTGTACTCCACTGTTTTTTTTTTAATCCTCACCTGAGGACATTTGTCCATTTTTTGTTCAGATAGAGTGAGAAGGAGAGGGAGGAAGAGAGAGAGAGAGAAACATCGACATGAAAGGGACACATTGAGTGGCTGCTACCCGCACAACCCAACCAGGGCCGGGGACAAACTGCAACCGAGGTACGTGCCCTTAGCGGGAACTGAACCCAGGACTCTCTGGACCACAGGCCGACGCTCTAACCGCTGAGCCAAACAGGTCAGGGCTGTACTCCATTCTTTGTCCCTGCCCTGACTCTATGTGATATAGTAGTTCCCCCATGAGGTGTCAGCATGTGCACAGCCCTGACATGGAGCCTCTGACGAGCATGTCCAGGACTCTCGAGGGAGGATGCTGCTCTGGCAGACTACTGCAGTGCAACTTTGGCATATATAGAGCTTGGCCTCTCACACCACCTGTTCAAGTTTACTTAAGAAGGGCAAATGGGCCCGGCCGGTATGACTTAGTGGGTTGAGTACTGTCTCATGGACTGAGAGGTCCCGGTTCAATTCCCGGTCAGGGCTCAATCCCAGTGAGGGGCGTACAGGAGGCAACAGATTAATATTTCTCTCTCACATCGATGTTTCTATCCCTCTCCCTTCCTCTTGCTCTAAAAAAATAAATTAAAAAACCTATTTCCAAAAAAGCTCTGGCCGGTTGCTCTGTGGTTAGAGCATCGGCCCATGGACCAGAGAGTCACAGGGTTTGATTCTGGTCAAGGGCACATACCTCAGTTGTGGTTCAGTCCCCATCCCAGGTCGGGGACGTGTGGGAGGCAGCCACTCGATGTGTCTCTCTCACATCGATGTTTCTCTCTTTCTCTCCTTCCCTTCCACTCTGTCTAAAAATAAATGGAAAAAAATCCTCGGGTGAAGATTAAAAAAAAGGACAAATGGCCTGGCCAGTGTCTCAGTGGATTAAGTGTCTGGTCCCGGTTCAATTCCCAGTCAGGGCAAATGCCCCACTTACAGGCTCAATCCCCAGTAGGGGGCGTGCAGGAGGTAGCCAATCAATGTTTCTCTCTCACATCAATGTTTCTGTCTCTCTCTAAAAAATCAATTAAAAATGGGGAGGGGGCAAATGCCACCAAGGGTCCATTAGGGCCCATGCACCTCCTAATTCAGGGGCTTCAAGGCCCCTTAGAAGCTTGGGGATAGGCCCCTTCGATAGCTAATTCTGGATGTGTCATCTCTGACCTTCAGCACTCTCGTGGCACCAGTTCCACAGCATCTCTGCCCCCTTTTCTACAGAAGTTTCTCCTTATCTGCTTTTTCTAAATAGGTCTCCTTCGTTACCCCAAATCTAGTAGGATCCTAACGTGAGCACCAAGAATCCACAAAGTGAGGTTGGGAAGCCAGGGCACCACATCACACAGATTGTTTCAATTTGGGGTTAAGAATAAGAAGTAGAATAACTTAGTACAGCAAGGAACTGGTCATAAAACCTATCAGAATCTATGGACCAAATTCAAAAAGCAAGAGCTCTGACAGAGAGAATTCAGGCAGTGAGACAGAACTGCATTTTATTTGTTACATTATGTGACTTTTGCAAGCTGCTCCCCATCTGCTGTGGAACAAAGTCAGAGGAGACGCTCATATCTAAGAGAAGAGGACTGCTGTCTTAAGTCAAGTGGCTGGAGCAAGCTAAACCTCAGACACTGAGAAACCCAAGAGAGAAGTAACAGCAGGTCAGACAGGCTGAGCTAAGGGGCAGGGGGCGGTTTCTGTCTGGGACAATGAGAATCCTGATGTTTGCTGACAAGCAGAATGACCTTATTGTCTGATTTCTGGGGTATCAGGATATGTTAACAGCAAAACCCTGATGCCTGATTGGCTACAAATCTATACAGGACAGACTTCCCCTAGAACTGGGTTTAAAGCTGGTTCAGTACCCACAGGCCCCCAGTGAATGGGAACAGACCCTGGTGATTAGAAAGAATTTAACCCCACACTTGGCCAGGAAAGCAGGACCAGGTGACCCTTGGGGGAATTCCAGACAGGGTATCACTGACCTGGAGATGAGAGAAATGGGGGAAAGGGAGCATGGTGACTATGGGTCCCCAGAAATGCCCATTCTCCTATCTGTGATTCCTCCAGTTGGCCCTATTCCTGAAGGGGACACGCCCTCCCACACTCACCTCTGACCCTAACAGTGGCCACTCGTAAAATTAGTCTAGTTTAAGAACTCCTGGCAAGAATTCTGCAGACTCAGAAGGTGCTGGGTTGTCTTGGAAAACAGCAGCTTGTGCGGGTCTAAGTGACCAGCCTTAACCCCTCTCTCTATCCTCACCCTGCCCTGGCCTTCTCCCTGTTTCTAGAACACACCAATTGCTCCACATCAGAGCTCCTGCACAGACTAATCCTCTGATAGCTTTTTGTCATGCAAATTTTAGCTCAGACTCACCTCATCAGTGACTGTTCAGCTGGCCCCATCTGCAGGAACATGACCCCCATTTACCCAGATACTTCCAGGCCAAGCCCTGTCCTGGTTTCTCATGGCTGTCATTAGTTTAGGAAGGTCTCAAAGACCTTCATTAGTTTATTGACTTACTTACCTTTGCCCTCTCATAAGGGCAGGGACCTGTCCCACAGTCACTGCAGCACCCCCTCCACCCCCCCGCCCCAGGACCTCCAAAACACACAGGGGATGGCTGGAGAGCTGCTAAAGATACCTGGCTGAGCCATCTAGACACTGGGCTTCTTAGCAGACAGCCACATAAAACTCACAAACCAAAGGTTAGCTGTGGGCCACACCCTCCACCTGGCCAGGGCACTTACAGAAGCTGTGTTAGCCTCATGACTAAGCTACTGACCCTCTCTGATCTCTTTACTCTAGGGTGCAAAGCTATGTTCTGTGACCTCCTTGAAAATGAACCTTCTGAGTTAGAGGTTTAACTTTATGCACTTCTCATTTTCATTTTCATCATATTATGAAGGTGTATGGTGGTGCTGGCTGGCCTGCTTGTCACATTCATGCTTTGCCTTAGAAACTACAAATGGGGCAGGAAATGAAGCATGATTCCAGATGAAACTCATGTTCACATTCTTGCATGTTTTAGACAATCTCACAGATCTCCTTCCATAAAGATGCTGCATTTGCCAGAATAGAAAACATCTTTTTTGATATATAAGATGCTACTGTGCGTGCAGAGTCTGAACCCTCATGTGTCTTCCTAACATAAGATGGATGCCTCTCACTCACCTAATCATTCAACAAATATACAATGAGCATCAAAGTACCAGAGGTTGTTCTAGACAGTAAGATTATAACCATGATCTAACTCTGCTCTCATGAAGCTACAAGATGTGTGTGTAAATAAACCATACATAATTCATTATGTTCCCAGGTATGGGAATCTAGAAGAAACTGGGGTAGCCCTGGCCAGGTAGCTCAGTTGGTTAGAGTATCATCTAGACAAGCCAAGGTTGCAGGTTCCATCCCCGGTCAGGACACATACAAGAATCAACCAATGGCCCTGGACTGTTTGGCTCAGAGCGCGGACCAATGAGTCATGGGTTCAATTCTGGTCAAGGGCACGTACCTTGGTTACGGTTCGTCCCCAGCCCTGGCTGGGGTTGTGTGGGAAGCAGCCAGTCGATGTGTCTCTCTCACATGGATGTTTCTTTCTCTTTCTCCCCACTCCCACCCCCACACCCCCATCTGAAGATAAATGGAAAAATACTCGGGTGAGGATAAAAACAAAAACAAACAAACAAAAAAAACCCAAGCAGTGAACGCATAAAATAATGAAACAATCAATCTCTCCCTGTCTCTCCTTTCCTCTCTCTGAAAAATCAATCAAAAAATTTAGAAGAATGTGGGGCAGAGAGAGTAGAACGACTGAGTGGGCAGGACCTGGGGATTACTGGGTATAGTGTGATCACATCAGGTTCCCTAATGAGGTGCCTACCATGAGTGGTAGGCTCACTAAATGAGGTGCCACAGTGCGATCTGGGGGACTGCCTAAAGCAGGAGGTGCAGAGAACTGAGAGGGCCAACCCAGAGGTGGGAACTTACTGGGTATCTGAGGAAAGATAGTATTTATATGTAAGTGAATGAGAAAGTTAATTCTGAATCCCTGTAGCTATCAACTGAATGATTGTGCTAAACTCATATGTTGAAATCCTAATCCCCAATGTTATAGTGTTAGAAGGTGGGGCCTTTTGAAAGGTAATTAGGTTATGAGGGTGGAGCCCTCATGAATGGGATTAGTGACCTTATAAATGGGACCCCACAGAGTTAACTAGCCCCTTCCACTATGTGAGGACATGGTGAAAAGATGGCTGTCTGTGACCCAGAAAACCATCACTGGTTGCCCAATCTGTCCGTGCCTTGATCTTGAACTTCCAGCCTCCAAAACTATGAGATATAAATGTCTGTTGTTTATAAACCACCTATACCAGACTATGGTATTCCGTTACAGCAGCCCAAATAGACTAAAATACCTATTACAAATATTTTTAATTCAATCATGATCATTGCCTTTTGGTATCACAAAGTACTTCTCCCAAGAAACACCTTACTGGGGCTCTACATATGAAAATGGCTGTGCCAAGAAGTGGCCATGCACACAAAGAGCACCATACCTGTGTTTGCTTGATACTGTGCTTGGGAGACAAGCTTCCTGTGCTGTTTAGACTGCTGACACTGCCATGGGAAGGCGTGGAGCGGAGGCTGTCTTTGGGTGGGGGGCTGGCAGGCAGGACAGGCACAGCACCTGGGAACACTGTCTTCTTTCTCTTGGAGGGTGGGATGAGGGATGGGGGCAGGACAGTGGGTACGGGCTCCTTCTCAAGGGCTCGGTAGACCAAGTGCATGGCCTGTAAGCAGAAAAAAGAATCATGTTCAGATGGCCAGGCCAAGAGCAGACAGAGAGCAGCCCTATCCATGCTGCAGTGACAAGACAAAGATTGTTCTTTTAGAGGTCACTTCTAATATAAGCAGAGTAAAAATAAACCTCTTTTAATGAGTTATACTTTCAACGTAAAATCTTCCAAGACATTTGTTTAATCATGTGATACTGAATGAGTATAAAAGGAAGTTGATCAAGCCAAACTCCACACACATCCCTTCACTACACAGGAGGGCCACCAGCTCCAGGGCTGACAACTTCCAAAGTACTGGAATTTGGAAGTCTAAAGACGCACCACGAGAGCTATGTTTACTTCAAGATATTCTGGAGACATGGAAACTACAGAAAAATGTACTGTGACAGGACAGGCAGCTCTCCTGTTTGAGGCAAGAAGAAAAGAAAACTTTGTCTAAAACAAAGATCAAAAGTTTATTTTAAAATGTAACAAAACCAAACAACAATTACAACCCTCCTCATTTCAAAATATTCTTTAGCCCTGGCCGGTTTGGCTCAGCGATAGAGCGTAGTAGGCCTGCAGTCCAGAGACACCCAGGTTTGGTTCCTGCTAAGGGCATGTACCTCGGTTGCAGTTTGTCCCTGGCCCTGGCTGGGTTGTGCGGGTGGCGACCACTCGATGTGTCCCTTTCACGTTGATATTTCTCTCTCTCTCTTCCTCCCTCCCCACTCTATCTGAACAAAAAATGGAAAAATGTCCTCAGGTGAGGATGAAAAAAAAAAAATCTTTATGTTGTTATTTGCATAGAGAACAGATCCTTAACACAGGTAGGTCACTATAAAACTCTACAAAATGTTACACCCAGCTGGTGAAGAAAAGAAACACAGCACTGGCTGGTTTAGCTCAGTGGATAAAGAGTTGCAGGTTTGCCCAGCCAGCTGGTGTGGCTCAGTGGTTGAGCATCAACCCATGATGCACCAAGAGGTTGCCAGTTCGATTCCCAGTCAGGGCACATGCCCAGGTTGTGGGCCCGATCCCCAGTGGGGGGCATGCAGGAGGCGGCCAGTCGATGTTCTCTCTCTTCGATGTTTCTATCATCTCTCTCCCTCTCCCTTCTCTCTAAAATCAATAAAGGAAAACAAAACAAAACAAAACAGTTGCAGGTTCAATTCCTGATCAAGAGTATCTCGATTGTGGGTTCGATCCCCAGCCCCAGTCAGGATCATGTGGGAGGCAACCAATCAATGTGACTCTTTCACATCAATGTTTCTCCCTCCCTCCCTCCCTCCCACTCTATCTGAATAAAAAAAAAAAATCAATGGAAAAATATTGTCAGGTAAAATATCCTCAGGTGAGGATTAAAAACAAAACAAAACACTGCCCTGTCTGGTTTGGCTCAACGGTTAGAGCGCTGGCCTGCGGTCCAGAGAGACCCGGGTTCGGTTCCCACTAAGGGCATGTACCTTGGTTGCAGTTTGTCCCCGGCCCTGGTTGGTCGTGCGGGTGGCAGCCACTCGATGTGTCCCTTTCATGTCGATGTTTCTCTCTCTCTCTCTCTCTCTCTCACTCTATCTGAACAAAAAATGGAAAAATGTCCTCGGGTGAGGATTAAAAAAAAAAAAAAGTTAAGATGGGCCCTGGCAGGTGTAGCTCAGTGGATAAAGCGTCTGCCTACACACCAGAGGGTCATGGGGTTCAATTCCTGATCAAGCGCACTTACCTGGATTGTAGGTTTGATCCCCAGTCCCAGTCAGGCCACATTCAGGAGGCAACCAATGGATGTGTCTCTGTCACATTAATGTTTCTGTCTCTCTCTCTCCCCCCTCCCTCCCTTTCACTCTCTCTAAAATTCAATTGATATACTATCCTCTGGTGAAGATTAACAACAACAAAACAAGGGTTAAGCCCGGCCCGTGTGGCTCAGTGGATTAAGCATCATCCCATGCACCAAGAGGTTGCTGGTTCAATTCCCAGTCAGGGCACATGCCCATGTTGTGGGCTCAATCCCCAGTATGGGGTGTGCAGGAGACAGCCGATCGATGTTTCTCTCTCATTGATGTTTCTCTCTCTCACCCCCTCTCCCTCCCTCTCCACCTAAAAAAAAATCAATAAAAATATATATTTTTTAAAAAGTTAACGTGGCAAATTTTATGTTATGTTTTACTACACAAAGTAGTAGTAGTAATAATAATAATAATGGGCAACCAATGAAAACAACAAAATGATGGAGAACCATGGAAAATGCTCATAGTGAAAAGGCAGAACAGAGTTTTGGGGAAAATACAACTGAATACTTGTTGGGTGTAAGAAATTATGAGGGGAATGGTAAGATAAATCTATAATTCCCCTGTAAAATGGTTTGGATTTAATCTAGAAGTTTAAAATCTCAAAGGCTTTACACACATGAAACAGTAAAGATAGTAAGAAGCTTCAATTCATGTACATATTATAAAAATCAAATTTTAAAGATGTTTACAATTCCTAGAAAAGAAGATATATCTTGGGGATATAGTTGGACATTCCCAGATAATTCACAATTGTTATTTTATTTTATTTTAATTTTGTTCTTTTCGGGGGCATGGGGAGGTATGGATTAGTTGAACTTAATTAGTGTTTATTAAAACCCTGCCCTTAACTACAAGGGCCTACTTTTTTCTTTGTTTGAGATTTAACAGAATGAGTTGAGTAAATAAATCCCATGAATGGGAAAGGTCCAACATGGGAGTGAGGTGGAAGGAAGAGAAAAAGAAGAGGAGGGACAGACTGACAGGTACACAGGATGAGGAGGGCAGGCTCAAGGGGAGGTCAGCAGAAGAGGCAGGTGGGTTGCTGCAAGGGTGGGGAGGGAGGGCAGCTACATGGAATGGCGGCCCACAGGACAGAAGAACCCTACCTACACACAGCTCCACTGCTGTCCCTAAAAAGAGAAAAGGGTGAGAGTGTCTGGGCTTAGGCACAGACAAAAGCCCACGCGGAGCAGATGCTGGTGTACTGGGGCACCTGGTGGGCATGTCTATGTACACATCTACTTCCCAGCTATCTGCTGGGAAGTCTGGGGAGCAGGGGCACTCCAGGGGCACTGAGCAACCCAGTGCCCAGATCCTGGTTTCCAACACCATTCTCCACTACAAGAATTGGGACTCCCTGGAAAAAGGGCTGATATGGAGCAGCCAGGAGCATCTTAGTGTGCCATGAGGAAGCAACTGGTCAGAGAATGATAGGATGTGATCAAAGGACAAAGGAGTCAGCTGGGAGGAGCTCCCACTGAGCAAAATAAATCACGCCAGTAAAGGATTATAAACTGTGGAGCAGAGGGCACATTCATTAGTCCACTCTGATACAAACAAATTCCTGATGGTAGAAGGCTAGCTAGAAAATGTGCAAGAAATGATGGAATTACAAGATCACTACCTGCAACTACCAGAATCCTAACTGATGCAAGCAACACTCCTGGGAGGGATGGGAGAACTAGCAGATGAGAATTGGAGAGGTATCAGGGTGTTCAGTCTCTATGTGTCTTTCACAAGAGACTGAGCACAAAGAAAAAGAGTAACTCCAGGGAGAAACCCCAGCCTCCACTATGACCTCAATCAAGAATTGACACAGTCATAATGACATGTAATAAGACATTACATGTCCTATGGATGCCCCAGGAGAACACATATCACCTTGGTGTGGTCCTGCCCCATGAAAGTGCACGGCCTGGATCATCAGAGGGAACAGCAGACAAGCCTACACCGAGGGACACTCTACAAAACGCACTCTTCAAATGCCCATGTGGCCATGAGACACAAAGACAGACAGAGCTTCCCCAGATTAGAGGACACAAAAAAAGAGACAGGGCTACAGAACAACACACACCAGGCTGGAGTCTTTTACTACAAAGGACATTTTGGTGACAATTGGCAAAAATATGAATAAGCCCTGGCTGGTTTGGCTCAGTGGTTAGAGTGTTGGTCCATGGACCAAAGGGTCTCAGGTTCGATTCCCCGTCAAGGGCATGAACCTCAGTTGCAGGTTCGATCCCCAGCCCTGGTTGGAGTTGTGCGGAAAGCAACCAATCAATGAGGCTCTCAAGGATTTTCTCTCTCTCTCCCCCTCCTTCCCTTCCACTCTATCTGAAATCAATGGAAAAATATATATATCCTTGGGGGAGGATTAACCAAAAAATAATAATAAAAAAAGAATAATATCCTTAGATTAAATAATAGATGATATAATAAATACAGTAACACATAAAATATAAGCTATAATTACTATAATAAGTTAGATAATGCCAAAGTTCATTTTCTAATTTTTTGTGTTTGTTTTTTTTTTATTAATCTTTACCTCCATTGATTTTTAAAGAGAATGGAAGGGGGGAGGGAGGGAAAAAGGTAGGAAGGGGGAGAGAGAGAGAGAGAGAGAAACACTGATGTAAAAGAGACACATCAATTGGTTGCCTCATGCAAGCCCCAAACCGACCAGGGTGGGGACTGAATCTGCAACCCAGGTATGTGTCCCTGACTGAGAATAAAATCCAAGTCCCTTCGGTGCCCAGGCCAACGTTCTAACCGCAGAGCCACACCAGCCAGGGCCATTTCCTGATTTTGAAATGGAAAGTGATTATGTAAGAAAATTCTCTGGGTTTTAGGAAACAAACAATGAAGTATTTTGGGTTTAAAGGGTATTGGGTCTGCAACTTGCTCCAAAATGGTTCAAAGGAAAAATTCATTGATGTGTACACATATACACATACACTCATAAAGAGAGAGGAGAAAGGGAGGAAAAAAAGATAAATGTGGTAAAATAGTAACACTGGAGAATCTGGATGAAGGGTATTCAGAAGAATTCTCTGTATTACTCTAACTTTTCTTTAAATCTAAATTATGTCAAAATAAACACTTTTAAAAATTAAAGAAAAAATTAGTCCAGAACCCTCCCCCGCCCCATAAGAGGCACAAGAGAGTGGGGAAAGAGTCACAGCAGGAGCCTACCACAGCAAACTCATCTCTGTCCAGGTGTCCGTCCTTGTCAATGTCACTGAGGTCCCAGACCTGCAAGGGAAAGAGCAGCAAGGCTTACTGGGGCGGTACCAAGGCTTACTAGGGAGGAAGGGCTGGTGGGAAGCAAGTGAGCCCACCATAACTCAGACTCTGAGTGCATGCTGGAGTTAAAACAAGGCAACCAAAATGCATTAAGAACCAGACTGCAGGTTGTCTGAAAAACCATTATCCAATCAAGTATTATGAAGTATTACATTATGAATCATAGTATGCTCATTTTCTTTAACAAATGATCATAATTTTTTCTCTATCACCTTACAAAGAAATCTTAGAAAAGATAGTTTGGTTTTGTCACAGGTGTTGCTCTAAACATAAGACACCCCCACACATACACATTCACACACAAACCAGCTCCCACCCCCATTCTCGATGCACAGGGTCCTAAGCATGTGGTTGAGCAAGTTTGTGGGCCTCATCTCTTCTCCCATCAGCAGATGACAAGTCAGGTGCCATGGAATGTGTCAGGCCCGCCTAGCACCTGAAAACCAGGCAGACAGGTATGAATTCCTAGAAAAAGGCCATGTGCCAGATTTTTTAAAGCACAACTGAGGCACTAGCTTCCTGACCCAAGTCAGCTTCCCCGGACCAGCAGGCCTGCCTGACTTGGACAACACTCTACTGGGCATAGCACCAGTGCCCAGAGCTAAGTAAACACCCAGGAGTCCATCTAAGATGCTTCATGTGGTGGTACATGTCCCCACCCCCATCAATCATTAGGGACTTCAGCCCAGGGACATTTCTCACACATGGGTCCTCCTTTCTACCCTGCTGTGTCCTTGTCTATGGCCTCTCAAACATTCCAGAGGCCAGAGCCTCAAGCTGGCCTGCCTGCCTCTAGTCCTGTCCCCAGGGTTACTACAGACACTTCTCTAGAATGAACTCTGACCCAACCATGCCCTGCTGACAGCTCCTCAGCCTGGCACACAGAGCCCCTGGTACCCTTAACAGGTCCTGCACCCCAGCCCAGCCTCCAGGGACCCCAAAGTATTCGCAGTTCCCTTAAGCATATCGATGCCCTTTTAAAGGTATTCAGGAAAGCTGGCAATAGTAAACCATGTAACAAGCCTTAAAGACATTGAAGTCATTAAGGTCCCTGAAAATGGCTATAAGAAATTTTAATAATGAAACTATTTTCATAAGAAATGAGCTAATTTGACCTGGCCAGTTTGGCTCAGCGGATGATCGTCGACCTGTGGACCAGAGAGTCCCGGGTTCGGTTTCTGCTAGGGGCACATACCACAAAAAAGAAAAAAAAAAGAGCTAATTTTTAAAATATGTTTTTATTGATTTTTTTGAGAGAGAGGAAGGGAGAGACAGACAGAAACACTGATGTGAGAGATACACTGACTGGCTGCCCCCTCAAACCCCCCAACTGGGGATTGGGCCTGCGACCCTGGCATGTACCATGGGATGATGCTTAATCCACTGAGCCATATCAGCCGGGCAGACATGAGCTAATTTTAAAGTTTCAATATAACTAGTACTGATAACTTGGTGGAATTTCTAAATATTTGTAAAAAATTAAAAAATAAAGGTGTTCAGTACTGGGTTGAGTGCTTTATGCCTTTTCAATTTAGGAAGCAGAGGCACCAGAAGAGTAATTTTCCCAAAGGCATAGTATGTGTGTGGGGGACCGTGGGAATGGGCCTTCCTGACTACACAGTCCTCCCTGTGCCCAGGGCTCCAGCCAGATCATTCTTTGTGGGGCATCCTAGGCACTGCAGAATGTTGTGCAGGATCTCTGGCTTCCACCCACATGACATCAATAGCACCTGACCCAGGTAGGACAACCAAAACTGTCTTGAGACACTGTTTAATGTCTTCTGCGGGGGGAATTGCATTATCCAGAATGCAGGCTGCCTCTGATCATGCTGTCATATGCCTGGCCTTCTCAACTTGTAGTCTGCCACCCATCTCTTCACTCTGGAGGGCACTACCCAGAGGCACCTCCTCTAAGAGCCATCCCTGCCTGCCCTGTACCCCACTGCTCAGATAAATGGGGGTCTACTGAGCAGTTGGGGGAAGGAGACACCAGAGAAGAATGGACAACCAAAGACATCAATCCCTTCTCCATGCAACCCTGGGCAATTTATTGGCCACTCTGAAGGCCCCCATTTCCTCATGTGGAAAATAGGGGGTGACACCATCTAAAATAGGTGGCTGCAAGTACTCAATGACTTCATTCATGCAAAGCGCTAGAATAGGACCTGGCACATACTAAGCCACTGACAAATAAATATGAGAATCTGAACCATTATTTATTTATTTGACCTCCTGGACTATATCTAATTTTATTCCCATCTTCCCCATGCTCAGCACAAGGCCTGGTCTAGAGGTGGCACCCACAGGAGCCTGAGGCAGCAGGGGCTACACTTGGTCCTCCTACTCTGGGCCTACACCTGCTGAATCACAACAATCTCCCATCCAATCGGACACAACAATCATCCCCTCTAGGTCCAGAGAAGGAAACTCAGCACAGAGACAGCAAGGTAGAACCGGGCTTTGTACATAGAGCAAACAGAAGGAAAACTGTCTAGGATAGAAAACTGTAACTAAAAAACTTGTATTTTTACTTGGAACAAAATTGAGACTTTTCTTTAAAAAGGGGGAAATGCATAATTTTGTTTAGAAAACTTGTGAAATTGAAAGTACCTTTACTTTAAGGCAAAAAAAGTAATTAAAAAGAGAAAAGAGACACCCAGCCAGTGTGGTTCAATTGGTTGAGTGTTATCCCATCCACCAAGAGGCTACTAGTTCTATTCCTGGTCAGGGCACAGAGCCTGGTTGCAGACTTGATCCCCAGTAGGGGGCATGCAGGAGGCAACTGATCGATGATTCTCACTTCAATGTTTCTCTCTCTTTCTCTAAAATCAATAAAAAATTTTAAAAAGGAAAGAAATCTTACCTTTCAAGAAAACAAAACAGTAAAGCCCTGGCCAGTTTGGCTCAGCAGTTACAGTGCCAGCCCTCAGACAGAAGGGTCTGGGGTTCAATTCTGATCAGGAGCACGTACCTGGGTTGCAGGTTCAATCCCCACCCTGGTCAGGGTCATGCAGGAGGCAACCAATCAATGTGTCTCTCTCACATCAGTGTTTCTCTCTCTCTCCCTTCCATTCTTATCTAAAAATCAATGGAAAAATATCCTCAGGTAAATATTAACAAAACAATAAAAAGAAACAGTAAAGAAATAAGATGCCAACATATGCTCCCACACTTCTCTCTGGAAGCACAAATGAAAGGAGGAAATCCTAGATCTGGGTTCAAGTCTCAGCTCTACCCATCCCTGGGCCCCAGGCATCAAGTTCATTTCTGAGACTTTCTCCCCACATGTGCAGCGGGCCATAGCAGCATCTTCCCACGGGATGGGAAGCATGTAAGCCACACCCAAGAGGCCCTGAGCCAGCCTGGCTGCAACAAGTGTTCCATCTACATGGGCTCTTACAAAGGCCCAGGAAGCATCCATGTGTAAAGTCTAGAGAGTGTCCCTGGAGAGCAAACACGAGGCCAACAGGATTCAGCAGCTTTGCAGGAGTTGAGAAAACCACTTACCCTGCCCAGGACATCAAGAGGCAGCTTTGAGTTCATGAGGACCGGCTTGACTTTGTCTCCAGAGAGCAAGCCATTTATGGGTAATAAGCTTTCGAAAATTCCATCAAATTTTGCCTTTTCTTCCACCTAGTTGGAAAGAAATAGCCTGAGTAAAAAAGTGGGCCTGGAGGAAGAGTCCAAAGCAAGCTGGAAGCCCAATGAAAATGGGCACGGACCTACCCCTGGCCTCACCTAAACACACAGGACAGCCGTACAGCAGTTCTAGAATGAACGTATGGCCTACAAGAAGCCTCTCCGTGATACCCATAGATCTAGCAGTCAAGATCCATGGGAGAGAGAAGATCTGATCCCAGGGGCTGCCAGGGAGACAAAGATCATTCCACCTATAGAGCATGTGTGGGTTCAAGTTCTTTAAGACAAAGAACTAAATCTGGATATCAATCTACAGAATTAACAGAACTAAAAAACCAAATATAAAAGTAAACCAAAGACTTAAGTAACTAATTATCTAAATCAGCTTTAAGCTAGGAAATTCCCTGTGTCTAACAGTAAAAGAATAAATAATAAAAGTTCCTCATTAACAGAGTGAAGGTCTGAGCAGGGTAGTGGCTCCTGCTATTTTGAAATATAAGGACAACATGTAAAAGGGCCTATGGTGAGGAAGATCTGTGTGGAGGACTACAATCTGCCTCCTGCAGAAATACAGCTGGCAGTAACTGGAACCAAGGGACCACAGACCTCTTACCACCCTCTCTGACCACAAACTGAAGCCACTGGGGGCCCTAGGAAAACACCCTCAACAAGTGTTCATTAAAAAAAAAAAGAAGCGAAAGATTCCAAAATGGTGGCGGTGTAAATGGAAGCTGCAGAGACCGTCTCCCAGGACCAAACTGGAATTACAACTAAAATAAAGACAATCGACGAGAAAAAGCAACAGAAAAGCAACTTGCGAGGATCATATAACCAGGGACACTGACTTGATCCTGGAAGGATTGCAGAGGAGGGGGGGTGGTTAGGAACCCACGGACAGCAGCGGCCTTAGCTGTGAACAGCGCCCCCAGGTTAAACTCTCAAGAGGCTCAACAGCGCAGAACAGGGACAGACGCTAAAATAGCCACAGCCACTCACCTTGGGCTCCAGCAGAATGGACTGGAACTGTGTGGGGACGCTCGGGATTTCAAGGGGGCTCACAGCTTTTGCTGAGTTGCAGCCACGCAGGACGGTGGCCATCTTACTCCTTCCCAGGACTCTGGGGAGAGGCAGCAGCCCCTCCCTCAGAGATTCAACCCAACCCAGGTGGGCCATTTAAATGAAAATTGAGGCTCACTAACAACCAGCATCTGCCCCACCCTCGGGAAATCCCCTTACCCTGAGCACCTGAGGGAGTTTTTCATTCAACTGACAACCCAAGGCTCTTCAAGTAACTGCTACTGATAGCCTTCAGGCAAAAAGCTAGAGGATAACTGTACCATACTCTAACCAGGAAAGTAAGACTTGAAAGTGGTGTTTAACGTGGATCCTCCCTCGTTCATCCAAACCCAGGAGAAGGAGCCACAAACACCAGAACACTAACACCCACAGGGAAAATTTGGCAGGCTCCAAAGCCCACTGTGAGCCAAAATGGTGAAACACAGAAACAAAAGTCAAATGAAAGAACAAGAAACCACTACCAAGATGAGATATATGTGGAGCAGTTAAGCAAGTTAACAGAGCTAGAATTCAGAGCCATGATCTTGAGGAAGTTCAACAGCATGAGTAAGGACATAGAGATGTTGAAAATCAACCACTTGAAAATTAAAAACGACCAAGAAGAAATGAAAAATGACTTAGCATAAATAAAGAAAACACTGGAAGGTCTAAACAGCAGAGTAGAGGAAGCTGAGGACTGGATCAGTGAGTTACAAGACAGGGTAGAAAAAAAATCAACCAATTAGAAAAACAAAAGGATAATAAACAATTAAAAACAGGAAGACAGCTTAAGAGAACTGTGGGACAACTGGAAACGTAATATTCTTCGCATCATAGGAGTCCCAAAGAAGAAAATGAGCAAGGGTTAGAGAATATATTCAAAGAAATAGTGACAGAAAACTTCCCTAATTTGGTGAAGGAAGAAGGCATTCAAGTTCAAGAAGCACAGAGAGCCACAAGTAAGAAGAATCTAAACAGGTCCACATCAAGACATGTAGTAATTAAAATGCAAAAAATTAAAGACAAAGAGAGAATTCTAAAGGCAGCAAGAGATAAGCAACAGGTTACCTACAAAGGAACCCCCATTAGGTTATCAGCTGACTTCTCAAAAGAAACACTACAGGCCAGAAGGTCATGAAAAACAAAAATCTGAATCCAAGACTACTCTACCCAGCAAGGCTGTCATTCAAAATAGAAGGTCAAATAAAGAGCTTCCCAAACAAAAAAAGGCTGAGGGAATACATTAGCACCAAACCAGCACTGCAAGAAATGTTAAAAGGACTGCTGTAATTAGTAGAAGAAATAGGAAGAAAAAATATAACCAAACTAAACAAAAATGGCAATAAATAAGTACATAACAACAATCACCTGAAATGTAAATGGACTGAATGCTCTGATAAAAAGACACAGAGTAGCTGATTGAATAAGAAAGCATGACTCATCTGTATGTTGTTTACAAGGGACCCACCTCACAACAAAAGACTCACATAGGTTGAAAGTGAAGGGATGGAAAAAAATCTTCCAAGCAAATGGAAAGGAAAAAAAAGCTGGGGTAGCAATACTCATATCTGATAAAATAGATTTCAAAATGAAGGCCATAACTAGAGACAAAGAAGGCCACTACATAATATTGAAAGGATCTATCCAACAGGAAGATATAACCTTGATAAACATATATGTACCCAATACAGGAGCACCAAAATATATTAAAAATCTTCTGGAGGACTTCAAAGGAGAAATAGACAGCAACACAATCATAGCAGGGGACTTCCAACACCCTGCTGACACCACTGGATAGATCCTTTAGACAAAAAATTAGCAAGGAAACAGAGAATCTAAATGAAGCACTGGACCAAATGGATTTAATAGATATCTACAGAGAATTACACCACAAAACTACAGAATCCACCTTCCTCTCAAGTGCACATGGGACATCCTCAAAGATAGACCACATGTTAGGGCACAAACTAAGTCTCTACAAGTTCAAGAAGATTGAAATTATATCAAGCATCTTCTCAGATCACAATGGCATGAAACTAGAAATCAATTGCAACAAAAACATGCAAAGACATTTGAACACATGGAGGCTAAAAAGCATGTTATTAAACAATGAATGGGTTACTGAGGAGATCAAGGAAGAAATTAAAAACTTCCTGGAAACCAATGAAAATGAACACACAACAACACAAAATCTATGGGATGCTGCGAAAGCAGTTCTGAGAGGGAAGTTCATAGCACTACAGGCCTACCTCAAGAAACAAGAAGAATTTCTAATTGACTGTCTAACTTCACAACTTAAAGAATTAGAAAGCAAACAAAAAGAAAACCCCATAGCAAGTAGAAGGAAGGAAATAGTAAAGATCAGAGCAGAAATAAACGACATAGTGTCCAAAAAAACAATTCAAAGGATCAAAGAAACAAAGAGCTGGTTTTTCGAAAAGATAAACAAGATTGATGGACCCTTAGCTAGACTCACCAAGAAACAAAGAGAGAGAACCCAAATACACAAAATCAGAAATGAAAGAGAAGTAACAATTGACACCACAGAAATACAAAAGATCATTAACAACTACTATGAACAATTATATGGCAACAAATTCGACAATCTAAGCAAAATGAACAAATTTCTAGAAACACACAGTCTCCCAAAACCGGCCTGAGAAGAGATAGAAAACTTGAACAGACCGATAACAACTAAGGAAATTGAAGAGGTAATCAAGACTCTCCCAGCAAACAAAAGCCTAGGCCCGGATGGCTTCACGGGGGAGTTTTACCGACATTCAAAAAAGAACACACACCCATTCTCCTCAAACTTTTTCAAAAAATTCAAGAAGAAGGAAGACTTCCAAACTCGTTTTATGAGGCCAGCATAATTCTAATTCCAAAACCAGAAAAACACACTACAAAGAAAAAAAACTACAGGCCAATATCCCTGATGAACACAGACGCCAAAATCCTGAACAAAATACTAGCAAATCGGATCCAGCAATACATCAAAAAAATTATTTACCGTGACCAGGTGGGATTCATCCCAGGGATGCAAGGCTGGTACAATATCAATATGTGTGATACACCACATAAACAAAATGAAGAATAAAAACCACATGATTATATCAATAGATGCTGAAAAAGCATTCGACAAAATCCAGCATCCATTTCTGATAAAAACACTCAGCAATGTGGGAATAGAGGGATCATATCTCGACATAATAAAGCCCATAAATGAAAGACCTATAGCCAACATCATACTCAATGGACAAAAACTAAAAGCATTTCCCTTAAGAACAGGAACAAGACAAGGATGCCCACTTTCACCACTCTTATTTAACATAGTACTGGAAGTCTTAGCCACAGCAATCAGACATGAAGGAAAAATAAAAGGGATCCAAATTGGAAAGGAGGAACTGAAACTGTCATTATTCGCAGATGACATATTATACACAGAAAACCCTACAGACTCCATCAAAAATCTACTAGACTTAATAAATGAATTTGGCAAAGTATCAGGATACAAAATTAACATCAAGAGAAATCAATGGCATTCCTATACACCAATGATGAACTCACAGAAAGAGAAACTGAAAAAACAATCCCATTTACCATCGCGGCAAAAAACTTAAGATACCTAGGAATAAACGTAACCAAAGAAGTAAAAGACCTATTTGCAGAAAACTACAGGTCATTGAAAAAAGAAATAGAGGAAGATATAAAAAAGTGGAAGCACATACCTTGTTCATGGATTGGAAGAATTAACATCATTAACATGTCCATATTAACCAAAGCAATCTATAGATTTAATGCAATCCCCATCAAAATTCCAAAGACGTATTTCACAGAACTAGAACAAATACTTCAAAAGTTCATATGGAACCAAAAAAGACCCCAAATAGCCACAGCAATCTTGAAAAAGAAGGACAAAGTAGGTGGGATCACAATACCAGATTTCAGGTTATACTACAAAGCGACTGTAATCAAAACAGCCTGTACTAGCACAAGAATAGGCATATAGACCAGTGGAACAGAATAGAGAACCCAGAAATGGACCCAAGACACTATGCTCAATTAATATTTGACAAAGGAGGCAAGAGCATACAATGGAGTAAAGACAGCCTCTTTAACAAATGGTGTTTTGAAAATTGGACAGCTACATGCAAAAAAATGAAACTAGACCATCAACTTACACCATACACAAGAATAAACTCAAACTGGATAAAAGACTTAAATGTGACCTGTGAGTCCATAAAAATTCTAGAAGAAAATATAGGCAACAAAATTTCGGACATCATACGTAGCAGAATTTTTACTGGTACATCACCTAAGGTAACAGAAACAAAGGAAAAAATGAACACACAGGACTACATCAAACTAAAAGGCTTCTGCACAGCAAAAGAAACAACCATCAGAATGGAAAGGCAACCCACTGTATGGGAGAACATCATTGACAATGATACATCAGATAAGGGGTTAATTTCCAAAATATACAGAGTACTCATACAACTTAACAAAAGGAAGACAAAGAACCCAATTAAAACATGAGCAGAGGAGTTGAATAGACATCTCTCTAAACAAGACATACAAATGGCCAAGAGACATATGAAAAAATGCTCAATATCACTAATCATCAGAGATGCAAATTAAAACAACAATGAGGTATCACCTCACACCTGTCAGAATGGCCGCCATCAACAAATCATCAAACAACACATGTTGGCGAGGTTATGGAGAAAAGGGGACTCTAGTACACTGCTGGTGGGAATGCAGACCGGTGCAGCCACTATGGAAAACACCATGGTGTTACCTCAAAAAGTTAAAAATGGAACTCCCATTGACCCAGTGATCCCACTTCTAGGAATATACCCTAAGAATCCTGAAACACTAATCAGAAAGAATATATATACCCACATGTTCATAGCACCACTATTTACAATAGCTAAGATCTGGAAGGGTCCATCAGTAAACGAAGGATAAAAAAGCTATGGTACATATACACAATGGAGTACTATGCAGGTGTAAGAAAAGAAAGATCTCTTATCCTTTGAGACGACATGGAGGGACCTGGAAAGTATTATCCTAAGTGAAACAAGCCAAGCAGAAAAAGACAAATACCACATGATCTCACTTATTTGTGGAATATAATGAACATAACAGTCTGAGGAATACGGTAGACCCAGAAACATGGAAGTAGGATACAGACTGACAACCCTCAGAAGAGGTTGGGGTGGGGAAGAGATAAACCACAGAACTTATATGCATGTACGCGTAACCAATGGACATGGACAACAAAGCCGGGGACAGGGCGGGTGGATAGGGAGGAGGGTGTCAATGGGGTAAAAAAGGAGAAACATTTGTAACAAAAATAAAATTAAAACTAAAATAGAAAAAATAAAATAAAATGTCAATTCATTTGACGGGATTCCTTTGTCAAAAAAAGAAAGAAAGAAGCAAAATGTGGTCCATACACACAATGGAGTATCATTCAGTAAGAGAAGGAAATTCTGACATGCTATAGCATGGAGAGTCTGGAGGACATTATGCTGGGTGAAATAAGCCAGACACCAAGGACAAATACTATGTAATTCCACTTTTATGAGGTCCCTAACGTGGTCAAACACACAGACACAGAAAGTATAATGGTGGATGCGGGGGGCTGAGGGAAGGGACGGGGAGTTAGTACTTAATGGAAATAGAATTTGTGTTTGGGAAGATGAACAAGTTCTAAAGATGGATGGCGGTGATGGCTGCAGAACAATGTGAATGTACTTACCACTACTGAACTGTACACTTAAAAATCATTAAGATGGTGAACTTTGTGTTATGTGTATTTTACCAGTTTTTTAAAAAAAGAAGAACAGAAATAAGATGACCAGACACTACACACGAGTCACTGTGAGCAATAAAAAGCCAAACATTCAAGTCTGCCCGGAGTATTGGGCTTCTATTACTAATCTGCCAGGATTGATGACTTGGTGCTTCAAGAAATCCAGAAACGGCCCTGGCTGGTTTTGCTCAGCAATTAGAGCATCGGCCCAAGAACCAATCACTCTTGGATTCTAGTCCGGTCAAAGGTGCGTACCTCAGTTGCGGTTCGTCCCCAGCCCTGGACAGGGTTGTGCAGGAGGCAACCGGTCGATGTGCCCCTCTCACGTGTATGTTTCTCTCTCTCGCTCCCTCTCTCCCACTCTATCTGAAGATAAACAGAAAAATATTCTCGCGTGAGGATTTAAAAAAAATAGCAATCCAGAAACTTTCACAACAGAAAAAACACTTGGCACTTCAAGTTTATTTGTGACTGTTTCTCTGAATGGAATCTCTCTTGAAAACAGTACACCCCATCCCAGCCCCACTCTTGCCCTGATTGCCTGACCTCTGCAAGGCCTCACAGGTTCCTCAGCAGCCAGACCTCTTCCTGGGGCCTCCACATGACCTCCACCAGAAAGGGCTAGAAATGTTCAAGGAATAAGATCTCTTTGGTGCCATTTTTCATGACAAAGCAGCCCTTTTCAAAGCAGGCACCATGCAACTGACTGACGGACAAAAGAAGAAGTCCTTTGCTACTGTGATCATCCCCAGCAAACTGCTCCGTTGCTCACAGAGGAAACTTCACAACACCTTAGTCACATGAGATTTCCTCCTGCCCTGTACTTGCACAGACATCTCTCCATCCAAACCTTTCCAAGAAGAGAACAGACCAACTATGTGAAAACAGGAAAGAAGCCCTTGGTGGTGGGGAGAAGGGTGGTCTTTATTTTATAGAAAGATTGTTGTTAATGTCAGTATTTAAGCCAAACAAAAGTGAGGAAATGTGACAATCCTCTTGCAGTGAGTGGGAGTGAGGAGGTCTCATTATCTAGGGGACCACCTCTGCATCACCATGTGCATTTCCTTTAGGAGTAATTCTGCACTTACTAGAAGATACCTCTCATTTTTTTCTTTCTAGAAACAGTAATACAGCTTTCCAGCCATAACATCTCTTTCTTAAAAAGCTTATGTGCTGAGAGAAGCTTTCCAAAAAGCAACAAGAGCATCAGAGAAGGAAGAATGATAACACATAAGCTAGCTATAAATGATAGAAACAGTTGCAAAGAAATGCTGGACGGAGTCCTCATGTTTGCAAGTTCTCACAATTGCCCCTCTATCCTGAGTAACAAACCCAAGCAGCAGAAACCACTGAACATGATCCAGAAATGCATGATTTAAACTAAAAATTATAGAATCCAACACCTGAAACTTAGCCGACTAACTTCATAGGCAACACACGATTACAGTAAAAGGCCATAGCTGTTCCAAAGACTTTCATTTGAAAAAATATTTTGTTCAAATTCTGTAGAACACTCACTCTGAAATAGAATAGGTGATACAATTGTCCTATATAATGTTTGAATCGACATCATAAATGGCTAAATAACTGCATGTGAAGGATAGCCAAAGGGTGCCAACCCTGTCACTTACCCTCACAGCCCAATGAGCCTCTGCAGAAGGTGGCGTGACCATCAAAGGGCTGCTGGTGTCATGCTGGGGAAAAAAAAAGATTCTGTGTCTGGCATATAATTAAATTACAAAATATGTTTATAGAAAGGATACACATTTCTTTTTAATCCTCATCCGAGGACATTTTTCCATTTTTTGTACAGACAGAGTGGGAGGGAGAGAGAGGAAGAGAGAGAGAGGGAAACATCGATGTGAAAGGGACACATCGAGTGGCTGCCACCCGCACGACCAACCAGGGCCAGGGACAAACTGCAACCGAGGTACATGCCCTTAGCAGGAACCGAACCCGGGTATCTCTGGACCGCAGGTGGATGCTCTAACAGCTGAGCCAAACCGGCCAGGGCGAAAGGATACACATTTCAAAGTGCTTTCAAAATGGCATAAGAGCCTGGCTGGTTTGGCTCAGTGGATGGAGCGTTGTCCCATGGACTGAGAGGTCCTGGTTTGGTTCCAGCTCCAGGCACACGTATGGGTTGTGGGCTCGATCCCCAGTGGGCGGGTGCAGGAGGCAGCAAATCAATGTTTCTCTCTCACATCAATGTTTCTATCTCTCTCTCCTTTCCTCTCTAAAAAACTGATAAAAACACACTTAAAAAAAAATGGGGTAATATCTGGCACACTCCTGGGAGAATACCCACACCTTTACGTTCCCTTCTTCCCTCTCAGGCATGCATCTCCTAAACTTTAAGGGACCCCAGGAGACTTGAAACCAGGGAAGCAATGGGCAGTGGCAGCTCATCCCAGGCTAACCCCTTGAACTTGTCTCCAAGTCCTCCTTCTCTCTGACTTTCCATTGGGCTGACAGCAAACCCGCCTTGGCTCACTTCTTTCCGATAATGTTTATAGGGAGCCAAAGCAGTCCTACTTAGGCTCTCTCCTATTGCTTCTTCTATCCTAGGCCCTTCCTTGTTTCACTGTCCCCAGGTTTAATGAACATACTCTCAAAATAAAAAATTTGTCCTGGCCAATTTGGCTCAGCAATTAGAACATTGGCCCAAAGACCAATGAGTTGCGGCTTTGATTCAGGTCAAGGCACATACCTCAGTTGCAGTTTGTCCCCAGCCCTGGTTGGGTCATGCGGGAGGCAACCAATCGATGTGTCTCTCTCACATCAATGTTTCTCTCTCTCTCCCTCTCTCTCTCTCTCTCTCTTTCCCCCTCCTCCCTCCCACTCTATCTGATGATAAACAGAAAAATGTCCTAGGGTGAGGATTAAAACAAAAATAAAAAATTTCAAAAACAAGGGGGGAAGACCTCAAAATGTTAACCACAATGACCATAGGACCCAGCAATTCTGCTCTTAGATATGTACCCAAAAGAAGTGAAAACGTGTGCAAACAAATCCTTCTATATGAATTTTTGTGTCCACCAGCAAATGAACAGATTAAACAAAATGGGTGGGCCATACAATGCAATCTTCTTCAGCAATGAAAAGGAATGAAGCATTGACACACTACAATGTAGCTGAATCTTGACATTATGCTAAATGAAAGAAGCCAGATGTATGATACCATAAAATATCTAGAACAGGCAAATCCAGAGACAGAAGCAGATTAGTGGCTGCCAGGGGTTGGGGGAGGGGAAAATGGGGAGTGATTACTTAATGGCTAAAGGGTTGCCTTTTGAGGTGATGAAATGTTCTAGAACTAGATAGAGGTAATGGTCACACAATATTGTGAATGCACTAAATGTCACAAAATTGTTCATAATTTTAGGTTATGTGAACTTCATCTCAATGAAAAAGGGAGAGAAAACATGAAGAGAGAGACAGGCCAACAGACAGACAGATGGGTGATATTACCAAGGTGAGCAGAAAGGATTCTGACACTTACAAATTTAGGTGGTGGCATGTTCAAATTCAGATTGCTCAAGGTAACTTCATGGCCACTCTGTGCACAGGCCACCAGTCTCAGTGCAACATAGAAACCCTGCAAATCCAAAAAAAGGAACAGCTGGTGGCAGCAGCACAGGAAGAGCTGTCTGCAGCAGCAGGCTTCAGGGAAAGAGGGATTTCAGTTCACTCCAACAAGGAAGACTGCATGTGCAAAAGTCACTTACAGTGTCAAATTGAACTGGTCTCTCCCTGAGAGCATTGTTAAATTAATATGCTAAAATAGACTTAGCCCATTTTCATTCTGAATGTTGTAAAATTTCAAATAAATGTATTTTCAAAAATAAAGCATTCCCAACACTTAGGAAATGCTAGATTTATAAGTAGCAAGCTTAATGTGTTTAAAACTATGAATTATGGTACATATACATGACTTTTTAAAAATGGTTTGAAATAGACAGAGCTATCTGGGAATTTACATTCAGGATTCACTGTGATCCCCTTGGCTGGCCTCAGTGAACAGGGCAAGCCCCACCCACCTACCTCCACCAATGATGGCTAGAAATGGACTTCACCTCCCATGCAGTGACAAAGGATCTGAACTAGGCAATCAACCTGCCCTCCTCCTAACCTTGAAAGAGCCATACCACAGGCTCAGTGGACTCATGCAGTATCATCTAATTTTTTAGAAAATGATCAACTGGACCAAGAACATGGACTCTTAAAGCTACAATTACAGCCCTGGTCAGTTTTGCTCAGTGGTTAGAGCATTGGCCCACAGCCAGAGTCACAGGTTCGATTCCCGGTTAAGGGCACATACCTCGGTTGTGAGTTCGATCCCCAGTCCTGGTCAGGGTTGTGCAAGAGGCAACCAATCTAATCTCTTTCTCGCCCTCCCTCATTCCCTCCCTCCCGCCCTCCCGCCCTCCCTCCCACTCTATTTAAAAAATAAAATAAAGCCCTGGCCGGTTTGGCTCAGCAGTTGGAGCGTCGGCCTGCGGACCAGAGAGTCCCAGGTTTGGTTCCCGCTAGGGGCACGTACCAAAAAATAAAAAATAGTAATAAATAAATAAATAAAAATAAAAAATAAAATCAATGGAAAAATATCTCCAGGTGAAGATTTTTAAAAAAAGAATGTTTAAAAAAATAAAGCTACAATTACAGTTTTTAAAATGTCTTAAAAGAGATAAGCAACAGATCAGTCTTCTCAAGCTACTGGCCACAGAATGCCTGCATAGAATGTAGAATACTATGGATTTAAGTTTAGGGGGACTAAATTAGGCAATGGTAACAGGCTTCTTTCCATGAGGATCCTCAGACCTTATACGAGCAGATGCACACTGTAAATCTCAAGGAAGGGAGAAACAGTGGATGATGCTTTCCAAATGGATCAGATCCTAGATTGTGGGACATCAGGAACAACATCCCCTGGAATGCAGTTTAGGAAAAAGCTGAACAAAATTAAAATATGATCATTTATCCCGGCCTGTGTGGCTCAGTGGACTGAGTGTTGGCCCATGGACTGAGCAGTCCTGGTTCGATTCCCAGTCAGGGCACATGCCTGGGTTGCAGGCTCAGTCCCCAGTGGGGGTGTGCAGGAGGCAGCAGATCGATGTATCTCTCACAATGATATTTCTATCTCTCTCTCCCTTCCTCTCTAAAAAATCAATAAAAACATATTTTTTAAAATATGATCATTTAAAATCATTTGTAAGTACTATAAATCTCCATTTATAGAACATTGTCGAAATGACAAAATTGATATGGAGAAGGAACCAGTGGTTGCCAGGGACTAGGTTGTAACTACCAGGGGCAGCAAGAGTGGGATTCTCTGGGGTGCTGGGGCAGGTCTATGTCCTGACTATGGTGATGGTTATGTGAATCCAGACAAGTGATAAAATGACACAGAACTACATACAACAACCACACACACACACACACACACACACACACACACACACACACAAAGAAGTGCTTGTAAAACTGGCCAGCTCTGAGTAAGGTCGCTCTCTAGTTTAGTGCTGCCCTGGCTCTGAATATTGTGCTATAGTGATATAAGCTGCTCTCACTGGGGGAGCTGAGGAAAGAGACCCCAGACCTCTGAACAATTTCTGCAACTTCCATGAGAGTCTGAAGTTATTTCAAAATAAAATGTTTTTTAAAACATTGTAATCACTTGTAAGCACACGAAATATGAAAAGATACATTAACTATGAAAGATGGCTCCAACTGTTCAACAAAAGGTCTTTATTTAGAAAGAAAACCTTCCCGTTTTAACAATTTGACAACTGCTCTTTTGTCTAGTGACACGTGTCTGTGGTACGAACGAACAGGAAGTGCAGAGGTGGCCAGCCTGTGAGCTCTGGCCTGGCCCTTCCACTTGCTCTGAGCATACGTGTATATACCTGTTTGTCCAAGAACCCTTTACCTTCTGGGTCGGCCAAGTCCCATATCTGTGGAAACAGAAACATTTTCATGAGTGTGATTGCTAATCACTGCCCATTTAGTCACAAAACAGAGCCACCATCATTATACGTAGGCCTTAAGAGAAGGCCGGAGCAATCCCCAACTTGGAGCAGGTGAATGACCTGTGCCCCTCCCTCCTTCAGTCCATGGCAGAGCTCCAAGAACACCCAGGGGTCCAGAGAACACCCAAGTCCCAAGAACACCCACGTCCACTCAGCTCCCAGGCTGACACAAATCCATAAACTATCAAGACCCCTAAAATACTCAGGCCTCTTGTCTGTTATCTAAGCAGCGGGTGGCAGCTGCCATCAGAGCATGTAGACCCACCTATTACAGCCCTGAGAGGCTGGCAGTAGCTTGTCCACTGCCCAGAAGGCCTGTCCCTAAGAAGAGGGGTCTGCAGGGAGCAGCCTTCCACCTGTCAGGGGAGGCCCAAGGGCAGCCGCAAAAATCACCCTCAGTCTTGACATACCTTCCCAAGAATAATGTCTGAGAGCCCAGACTTCTTTAGAAAAAGTGCAGCTTCACTGGCTCCAACTCTCCCTGTGTATGCTGGGTCTACCTGCAATGGGGGAGCGACACTGAGATGCAGCTTCAGGAAGCAGAGCAGCAAGTAAGGCAGCACCCACCACACTAACTGGGGCTGATAATCCAGAGAACAGAGGGACCAGAGGCCACACCAGGCTTCCGTACAGGGCTGTGCTTTCTGGGTCACTCACTCTCTCTAGTGCCATCCAAAAAAATACCAGTAAAACTTACCTGCTTATAATAAGATTCATATAATGGATTTCCAGTGGGAATCTGTAAATAAAACCAGATATTGGTTAAAAGTGGACACACCCTTCAATACACAATAGTGAAAAATAAAATATATGCACTTTAAACATCCTCTATACACAGACTGCATTTTATTTTCAGACACAGATACTATACATACTAGATTTAGAAAAAGGAAATGCTAATGCTCTTTAATAAGTCCCCATGTCTGTGCCAACAACATGGTTGCTCAGGCAAGAGTGACAGCCCAGAGTTGATTTCCATGTGCTAAACAATGGGATTCAATGTCTCTGGGAGCTCAGAGAAATACACCCTTATCCTTTGAGATCATTCTCTGGCTCCAGAATCAGAATAGGAGTCTCTGAACATCATCATGAATCACCAGACACACAAGTTTCAGACTGGTTTCCCAGCCCCAGGTTTTGTACCCACTTGTCACGAAGGGACTATGCAGAAATGTACACTGACTGGCCCCCGCTGGAAGAGAGCTGGCCAGTGACCACTCCCACAATGATAGGCAGAGAGTTCAAAGTCCTCAGCTCAGCACAAGATACTCTACATTCCGGCCATTAGATTCCCAAGACATTGTTGTTAACTGCCTTGTCCAGTGTCATGTGACAAGTCAAATCCACACCTGGATATAGATAGCCTGGCTGGCAGCTGAGCCCTCGAACTTCCCACCATGTCTAGGACCTCTTCCAGTAAGCCCTCCCACATTGGCGGGGAGAGAGTAACTGGGGGAGGTGATAGCTGGAAAGGAATTAAGCAGTCACTAAGATGTGGGCTATAAATGCTAACAACGTGTTGGTGGTTTGGTTTGGTTTTTTAAAGATTTTTTATTGATTTTTAGAGAGAGTGGAAGAGGAAGAGAAAGAAACATCGATGTGAAAGCGAAACATCAATCTGCTGCCTCCTGCACGTCCCCTTTGGGGGTCAAGTCTAAAACCCGAGCATGTACCCTGAGCACGAATCAAACTGGCAACCTTTTGGTGCAGCAAAGAGTGCCCAAACAACTGAGCCACACCAGCCAGGGCAACGTTTTGGTATCTTAATGCATGAAGGGAGCAAAGTGGTATGCAAATCTGCTATTGATTTGGTGAGCAAAGAAACATGAAGATGACACTATTATGTGTATGATCATATAGAAGAACAGGTGTGAATATAGCAAAAGAGTGACAAAGATGAGGACTGGATGAGGGGTGGGAATACAGTGTTTATTAAAAAGTCTTTGAATGCTGTTGTGTGATTTTTCACAATGAGTAAGACTGGGGAGAGATGGGTGCCTTCCAGTTACAATCAATGGATTAGAACCACCCCAACATTTGCATATGCTGTGCCAAAAAAGAGTCATTTCAGGTTAAAAATAAAGTCCAGATTACGGTCAGCTTCTTTGGAGGGTGTCAGCACCTGCCAACATATAAAGAAGCAAAAGTACTGAGAACAATATCACTACAGAATGAAAACAGAAGGAAAAGAGCATAGAAATCTGAAGGGAAGAGAGGAAACCACAAATAAAAAGGGAAGAGAAAGGGGAAAATCCTGAAAAGGCAGAAAACACTAAACAACAACAACAAAAAAGCAAGAGCCCTGGCCAGTGTGGCTCAGTTGGTTAGAGCATCATCTCATGCTCTGAAAGGTTTCAGGTTCGATTCCCAGTCAGGGCACATACCTAGGTTGCAGGTTTGATCCTGGGTCGGGGCATGTACGGGAGGCAACCAACAGATGTTTCTCACATTGACGTTTCTGTTTCTCTCTCTCTCTCTCTTTCTCTCCCTCCCTCTCTGAAATCAATGAACATGTCCTCCAGTTAGGATTAAAAGAATAATAATAAGTAAGAAAGGCTGGAAGGTGAGGAGTGATGATGACTTGAGAAAGAAATGGTGATGACACTAATGGAAATTAAAGAGGTAAGTATGCTGCTGCATCAGCTCCCTGCCCAGAGCCCTTGCCTAACATTGTCACTGAGGGAGGCTGTCACCCTTAGCTCCTTATGACCTTAGGTGGCAGTGTCTACCATCATACTCTGTGTGGCCTCCTAAGTTTAAAACTCCACATGCTTTTAAAACACTTCCATCTCCCAGAGGACTAAGGCCAACAGAGGAAGCAAAGTCATGCAGGCTGTTTGTCATCTCTCAGTAAAGGTGACAGTGGCTGAGCCAATACAGTACATCACATGCCACTGACTCACTAGAATGGAATGCACAGACCCCAGAGGCCCCCACTATGACAACAAATATCTCCTTCTGCCAAAAATCAAGGAGGAGCAAGCCCTGGCTGGTGTGGCTCAGTGGTTGGAGTGTCGGCCTGAGCACTGAAGGGTCTCAAGTTTGATTCCGGGTTAGGGGCACACACCTGGGTTATGGGTTCAACCACTGACCCCCAGTGGGGTGCAGGTAGGAGGCAGCCAATCAGTGTGTCTCTCTCACATTAGTCTTTCTCTCTCTCTCTCTCTCCCCACCCCCACCTCCCTTCCACTCTCTCTAAAAGTCAATGGAAAAAAAATCCTTGGGTGAAGATGAACAAAACAAAAAATCAAGGAGGCACAGGTCTGAAGTACATTTCCCATGGGTGTTTTTTTGTTTTTAAAGATCTTATGGCAGGCAAGAAAGGTTTCCAAGCTACTATGAATCCAGTGAAAACAGTTACAAACAGGTATTTGGGGCAGAGTTAACAACTGTCTCAAACTTCCCAAATGCTTCTGAGTTTCAAGATCCTTGATCAAGAGAAACAGAACCCTGGAAATGGTCCAGAAAAGTTTCTGAAGCACGAGACACAAAGCTCCGCCCATCTGTGCTGAGGGCTTTCCCCATCAACAGTCTAGAGCCAGGTGCCAATCCCAAATTACCTCAATTGACAGAAAAACCAGTGTGCCTCTGCCACACCTCTCTAACAATGGGAATTAACTTGTGTGAGCTGGGGCAATCAGGTAGATAGAGGGTAGGATTTAATTACAAACTTCAGCTACTGCAAAAGCAGAAAGGGAGGGAAGAAGGGAAAACACCAGATCTAAGTGACATTTCCCCTTAACACTACTTTCTCACAGGAACCTGTAAGCTGCCCAAAATGCCACTGCAACAAAGCTGAAGCCTTTTAATACCATGCTGTTAATACCATGAATCTCTCAAGTGATGGACAGTATCTGTGTGGCCAGTTCTTGCACAGAGACCTCAGTCACAACCACCTGGCCAGTGGGGCAGCAGCTCCCAGAGGATGCATCAGAGCTACTAGGACAAAACCCTTGGAGCGGCCTGTCCACGTCTGACCCCAAAGTAAGCCATGGCCAAGCACAGGGCAAAGGCAGAAAGAGAACAGGCCAGGGGACAAGGCTTTCGGTGTAAGAGACTACAGAGGGCTTGGTGATGACTTCAAGAATGGAAGCAAGGCCCGGCAGGGTAGCTAAGTTGGTTAAAGCACCAACCCAATATGCCAAGGTTGTAGGTTTGATCCCCAGTCAAGCCATATACAAGAAGCAACCAATGAATGCATAAATAAGTGGAACAACAAATTAATGTTTTCTGTCCTTCCCTCTCCCTCTCTCTCTCTTTCTCTCCTTTCCTCTTTCTCTCTAAAATCAATACATAAACATTAACATTTTTAAAAAAGAACAGCCTTGGCTGGTTTTCTCAGTGGTTAGAACATCGGCCTGTGGACCAAAGCGTCACAGGTTTGATTCCTCGTCAAGGACATGTACCTGGGTTGCATATTTGATCCCTAGTCCCAGCTGGGTTGTGCGGGAGGCAACCAGTCAATGTGTCTCTCTCACATTGATGTGTGCTCACGCGCGCTCTCTCTTTCTCTTTCTCTTTTTTTAATTTTTTTCCCTCACTCTCTTCCACTCTCTCTTTCTTTCTCTCTCTCTCTCATTCTTCCCCCTTCCTCCCTTCCACTCTAACTAAAAAAAACAATGGAAAAATATCCTAAGTGAGGATTAACAAACAAACAAACAAAAAGAATAGAGGCAAGACAGGGATGGCATTCTCCTCCTTTAGCCCACTGCACTAAAATGCCAACTTCAACTTGGCAGTGTCTGAATTACTGATGAGGTTCAGTAAGTTTCAATTCAACCTTTTAGTAGCTCATGTCTTTTTTTTTTTCCTTTTAAAATAATTTTTTTTTCTGCCCTGGCTGGTTTGGCTCAGTGGTTAGAGTGTCGGTCACAAACCAGAGAGACTTGGGTTCAGGTCCCACTAAGGGCACGTAGCTCAGTTGCAGTTTGTCCCCGGCCCCAGCTGGGGTCGTGTGGGTGGCAACCACTTGATGTGTCTCTCTCACATCGATGTTTCTCTCTCTCTCTCTTCCTCCCTCTCTCCCTCCCGCTCCATCTGAAGAAAAAGGCAAAAATGTCCTCGGGTGAGAATAAAAAAAATAATAAATAAATAAACAATTTTTTTCTTTTAATTACAGTTGACGTACAATATTATATTGGTTTCAGGTGTACAACCCCATGATTAGAACTTTTTTTTAATTATTATTTTTTTATTTTTTTTTGTTACAGATGTTTCTCCTTTTCTACCCCATTGACACCCTCCTCCCCATCCCCCCCCCCCCGCCCCGTCCCCGGCTTTGTTGTCCATGTCCATTGGTTATGCATACATGCATATAAGTTCTGTGGTTTATCTCTTCCCACCCCCCCCAAACCCCTCTTCTGAGGGATGTCAGTCTGTGCCTAGAACTTTATATAACTCACAAAGTGATCACGATGATAAATGTAGTACCCATCTGACATTTCATAGAGTTATTACAGTATTATTGATAATATTCCCTTTACATCCCCATGACTATTCTGTAATTACAACTTATACTTTTTTTATGACTATTTAAAAAAAATTTTTTTCTTTGATTTTTTCTTGAGAATTTTTTATTTTTTATTTTTTTATTTTTATTTTTATTAATTAATTTTTGTTACAGATGTTTCTCCTTTTTCCCTCTTTATTGATTTTTTAGAGAGAGAGAGAGAAAGGGAGAGGGAGTGATAGAAACATCAATGAGAGAGAACACTGGCCAGCTCCTGCATGCCCCACATTGAGGATTAGGTCCACAACCTAGGCATGTGTCCTGACTGGGAATCAAACCGACAACCTCTTGGTGCATGGGTTGATGCTCAACCACTGAGCCACACCAGCTGGGCCCAATTTATTCTTCTAAATAACCTTCACCTTTATCACTCAGTCCTTCAACCCCTCTCCCATCAGGCAACTGTAAAAATGTTCTCTGTATGTATGAGTCTGTCTCTGTTCTGCTTGCCTGTTTATTTTGTTTTTTAGATTTCATATGAAGTGAAGTCATCTAGCATTTGTCTTTCTTTGTCTGATTTATTTCACTCAGCACAATACCCTCTAGGTCCATCTATGTTGTTGCATATGGCAAGATTTCATTCTTTTTTGACTGAAACACATTCCATTGTCTATATGCACCACTTCTTCTTTATCCATTGATCTATTGATGGACACTTAGATTGTGTCCATATCTTGGTTATTGTAAATAAAGCTGCAATAAACATGTGGCTGCTGTGGCTCAGTTGGTTGGTGCATTGTCCTGTACACCAAAAGGCCATGGGTTCAATTCCCAGTGAGGCACAGACCTAGGTTTCGGGTTCGGTCCCCAGTTGGGGCATGTACAAGAGACAGCCCATTGATGTTTCTCTTTCACATCAATGTTTCTGTTTGTTTCTCTCTCTCCCTCCACCCCAAAATCAATAAACATATCCTCAGATGAGAATAAGTAAATCCCTTAAAAAAACAAACATATGGATGTATGTATATCTCTTTTCAATTTAATGTTTTGGGTTCCTTCAGATAAATACCCAGAAGTGGAATTGCTTGATCCTTCTCTGTCTCTTTTTCTAGTATTTGTTTTTATGTCTATTTTGTGTGGTATAAGTACTGTTACCGCAGATGTTTTGTTGGTTTGTTCCATTTTCATAAAATGTCTTTTCCCATCCCTTTACTTTCCGTTTGTGTTTGTCTTTCGATCTGAAGTGAGTCTCTTGTAGAGAGCATATGTAAAGATATTGTCTTGTTATCCATTCCCCCTCTGTAAGTCTTTTGATTGGAGCATTTAATCCATTTGTACTTAAAGTAGTGATTGATATATATGTACTTATTGACATTTTATTATTCATATTTTTCATCTTGTAATAATGGTTTGGTGGTGATAAACTGCTTTAGTTTTTCTTTTTTTCTTTTTTTTTTTTAATTTTTTTTTTCCTTTATTGATTTGAGAGAGAGAGAAAGTGAGAGGGAGAGAGAGAGAAATATCGATGAGAGAATTCCTGAAGATGGCAGCGGGCAGGACTGGAGGGAGGGTGAGTGCGTGAGAAAGTGAGCTAGTGTATGAGAGAATGTGAGTGGACGTGAAGGTGGACGACCAAACTCGTGCAGCGCAGAGACGTGTAACAGAAGGTTCCTGTGCTGTGGACAGGAGCAGCCGGCTACTGCGGTAAGCAGCTCTTCAGGGCACTTCTCCCTGCGCCAGGAGGAGGTCCCACAATTTTAGAAGATCCCAGGTCTTCCCTGGGAAGAGGCAGTGGGAGCGGCTAGGGTCCAGCAACCTGAGCCCACCAGTGCACCTGGCACCATCGGACCAGTGAACACTCTGTGTCAACACAGACCAGTGTACAGGAGTAGAGCTGTCAAGGTTCTGGTTGTGAAAACCACAAACGACCGGAGCCCAGCACCATCCCCAACAGTAGAAGCCCAATCAGAGTCGAGATATACCCCAGCAACAGAGGCCAGAGAGCAGACATCCATCCCCAGGCAACAGAAGCACAGACCAGCAGCAAAGAACCATCCTCAAAAACTACAGCAAAGGCTGAGCAGGAGCTGAGCTCCACTGGGCAAAAGCACTCCCCAGCCACCAGTGATGGGACCAGGGGCTCCATCGGGACCTGTGCAACACAGCTGCCCACAAGAGCAGTGGGGAGCCAGGGACCCATAGGGGCCTGTGTGACCCAGCAGCCCACAAGAGCAGTGCAGAGCCGGGGATCCAGAGGGATCTGTGTGACCCAGCGGCCCAGAGGAGCTGTGTGGAACCAGGACTCCAGACGGACCTGTGCAACCCAATGGCCCACAGGATAAACTCAGAACTGGGTCTCCAGAGGGGACTGTGCGATCCAGCTCCCCACCGGATCAGTGGGAAGTGGGGGCCCCAACTGGGCCTATACAACCCAGCTGTCCACAAGATCAGCGGAGAACCAGGGCTCCAGTAGGGCCTATGCAACACAGCTGCCCACAGGTCCAGCTGGGAGCTGGGGCTCAAGAGGGGCCTCTGTGACCCAGCCGCCCAAGATGTGAGCAGGGAGTGCAGCTCCAGCAGGACCTGAGCAGTACAGCTATAGGTGGCACCAGCGACCAGCAGGGAACACAGCTTCAGAGGGGCCCACAAAATCCAGCAGCAGCACCTACCACGACACACCAATACCAGCCCTCAGTGGTCAATCCTCCAGGATCCACAGCACACAAGAGGTGACACGCAACAAAACAGTCTGGGAGGCACAGTAGCCTTATTTGATATACAGAGAGCTGCCTACACATCCAAACATCCTCACTGGATCTAGAGTTACCAGACGGCTAAAATGGGGAAATAAAGAAACAACACCCAAAGGAAAGAAAAAAGAGGACTCACTAGAAAAGGAACTACATGAAATGGCAGAAAGCGACTTGTCAGATAAAGAATTGAAAGCAATGATTTTAAGGGTGCTAAAACAATTTGGTGAGAACTATAAGTAACTTAATAAGAATTATGAAGAGCTCACTAGGAACTACCTCAGCTTAAAAAAAGAGGTAGAAGCTATACATAAAAATCAAGAGGAAATAAAAAATGATATAGCTGTTATGAAAAATACCTTAGAAGGGTTTAATAGTAGATTAGAAGAAGCTGAAGACCAAATCAGCAACTTAGAAGACAAGATAGAGAAAAACACCAAAACAGAGCAGCAAATGGAAAAAAAGTTTAAAAAGCAGGAGGAGAGTTTAAGGGAGCTGTGGGACAATACAAAACAGAACAAGGTTCACATTATAGGGGTACCGGAAGGAGAAGAATCAGAGAAAAGAATAGAGAACCTGTTTGAAGAAATAATGACAGAAAACTTCCCTAAACTGGTGAAGGAAAATGTAACACAAGTCCAGGAAACACAGAGTCCCAAGCAAGATGAACCCCAGAAGGCCCACAGCTAGACATACCATAATAAAAATGGCGAACATTAAAGACAAAGAAAGAATCTTAAAGGAAGCAAGAAAGAGACAGAAAGTAACCTACAAGGGAGCTCCCATTAGACTGTCAGCTGATTGCTCAATAGAAATGCTGCAGGCCAGAAGAAAGTGACATGAAGTGTACAAAGTAATACAAGGCAAAGGTCTGAATCCAAGACTACTCTACCCAGAAAGGCTATCATTCAAAATTGAAGGAGAAATAAAGAGCTCCATTGATTTTAAAAAAAAAAAAAAAGCTAAAGGAATTTACCACCACCAAACCAGCACTGCAAGAAATGTTGAAGGGACTTTTATAAGAAACAGAGAGAGAAAGAAACACAGGCATAAATTTAAAATGGCAACTAATAACTATCTATCAATAATTACCTTACATGAAAGTGGCTTAAATGCTCCAATCAAAAGACAAAGAGTAGCTGACTGGATTAAAAACACAACCCATATATATGCTGCCTACAAGAGACCCACCTCACAACAAAAAATTCACATAGGATGAAAGTCAAGGAATGGAAAAAAATTTTCCAAGCAAATGGAAATGAAAAAAAAGCTGGTGTAGCAATACTCATATCTGATAAGCTAACCTTCAAAACGAGGGCCATAATAGGAGACAGAGAGGGTCACTATATAATATTAAAAAGATCAATCCAACAAGAGAATGTAATACTGGTAAATATATACACACCAAATATGGGAGCACCAAAATATATTTAAAAACTTCTGTCCCTGGCCAGTTTTGCTCAGCGGTTAGAGCATTGGTCTGTGGACCAGAGAGTCCCAGGTTTAGTTCCTGCTAAGGGCACGTACCTCAACTGCAGTTTGTCCCCACCCCAGTTGGGATCGTGTGGGTGGCAACCCCTCAATGTGTCTCTCTCACATCGATGTTTCTCTCTCTTCCCCCTTCTCTCCTGCTCTATCTGAAGATAAATGCGAAAAAAAAAAAAAAAACTTCTGGAGGACTTTAAGGGAGAGATCAATAGCAAAACAATCATAGTGGGTGACTTTAACACACCACTGACATCATGGGATAGATCTTCTAGCCAAAAAATTAACAAGGATATAGGGTCCTCACAAGACGAACTAGATCAGCTGAACTTCATTGATATTCACAGAACATTTCACCCCAAAGCTGCAGAATATACATTCTTCTCAAGTGCACACGGGACATTCTCAAAGACAGACCACATGTTAGGACACAAAGCAAGTCTCTACAAATTCAAGAAAACTGAAATCATATTAAGCATATTCTCAGATCACAGTGGCATGAAACTAGAACTAAATTACAATAAAAGCACACAAAAACATTCAAACACTTGGAGGCTAAATAGCATGTTATTAAAGAACGAAGGGGTTACTAATGAGATCAAGGAAGAAATTGAAAAATTCCTGGAAACCAATGAAAACGCACACACAATACAAAATCTATGGAACACAGTGAACAAGCAGTCCTGAGAGGGAAATTCATAGCACTGCAGGCATACCTCGAGAAACAATAAAAAAATTCCTAATTGACTTTCTAACCCTACAACATAAAGAACTAACAAGTAAACAAAAACCCAGAGCTAGTAGGAAGGAAACAGTAAAGGTCAGAGTAGAAATAAACGACATAGAGGCCAAAGAAAACAATCCACAAGATCAGTGAAACAACAAGCTGGTTCTTTGAAAAGATAAACAAGACTGATGGACCTTTAGCCAGACTCACCAAGAAACAAAAAGAGAAACCAAATAAACAAAATCAGAAACGAAACAGAAGTAACAACACCACAGAAACACAAAGGATCATCAAAACATACTAGGAACAATTATAGCCAACAAGTTGGACAAGCTAGGAGAAATGGAAAATTTTCTGGAAAACATCAGCCTCGCAAAACCGAACCAAGAAGAGAGAGAAAACTTGAACAGACCAATAACAACTAAGGAAATTAAAGATGTAATTAAGAAACTGCCAGCAAACAAAAGCCCAGGCCTGGATGGCTTCACGGGGGCAGTTTTACCGAACATTCAAAGAACATCTAATACTCATTCTCCTCAAACTATTCCAAAATATCGAAGAAGACGGAACACTTCCAAACTCATATTATGAGGCCAACATAATCCTAATTCCAAAATCAGATAAAGACACTACAAAGAAAATAAACTACAGGCCAATATCCCTGATGAACACAGATGCCAAAATCCTTAACAAAATATTAGCAAATCAGATACAGCAATACGTCAAAAAAAGTATTCATCATGACCAAGTGGGAGTCATCCCAGGAATGCAAGGATGGAACAATATTCACAAATCAATAAACATGATACACCAAATAAACAAAATGAAAGATAAAAACTATATGATCATATCAATAGACACTGAAAAAGCATTCGACAAAATCCAGCACCCATTTCTGATAAAAACACTCAGCAATGTGGGAATAGAGGGATCATATCTCAATGTAATAAAAGTCATATATGAAAAACTTACAGCCAACATCCTAGTCAATGGACAAAAACTACAAGCATTCTCCTTAAGAATGGGAACCAGACTGGGATGCCCACTTTCACCACTCTTATTCAACATAGTACTGGAAATCTTAGCCACAGCAATCCGACATGAAAAAAATAAATAAAAGGGATCCAAATTGGAAAGGAAAAAGTGAAACTGTCATTATTTGCAAATGACATAATATTTTACATAGAAAACCCTGAAGACTCCATCAAAAATCTACTAGACTTAATAAATGAATTTGGCAAAGTAGCAGGATACAAAATTAACGGCAAGAAATCGACAGCATTCTTATACACCAATGATGAACTCACAGAAAAACTAAAAAAAAAACCCAAAAAACAAAAAAACCCATTTACCATCACAGCAAAAAAATTAAGATACCTAGGAATAAACTTAACCAAAGAAGTAAAGGACGTCTTCACAGAAAACTACAGGTCATTGAAAATAGAAACAGAGGAAGATAGAGAAAAGTGGAAACACATACCTTGTTCATGGATTGGGAGAATTAACATCATTAAAATGTCCATACTACTCAAAGCAATCTATATATTCAATGCAATCCCCATCAAAATACCAAAAACATATTTCACAGAACTAGAACAAACACTCCAAAAGTTTATAGATATAAATAAATAGATACAAAAAAAAGTGGAAGTATATATCATATTCATGAATTGGAAGAATCAACATCATTAAAATGGCCATATTAGCTTGGCTGGTGTGGCTCAGTGGTTGAGCATCAACCCATGCACCAGGAAGTCGCCAGTTCGATTCCCAGTCAGGGCACATGTTCAGGTTGTGGGCCTGATCCCCAGTGAGGGGTATGCAGGAGGCGGCCAATCAGTGTTCTCTCTCATCGATGTTTCTCTCTCTCCCTCTCTCTCTTCCTGTCTCTCTAAAATCAATAAAGAAAAAAATTAAAAATTAAATGTCCACATTACACAAAGCTATCTACAGAGTCAATGCAATCCCTATTAAAATACCAATGACATAGTTCACAGATTTAGAACAAATGTTCCAAAAGTTTGTATGGAATCAAAAAAGACCCCAAATAGCTTACAGCAATCTTAAAAAAGAAGGACAAAGTTGAAGGGGTCACAATACCAGACATCAGGTTATACTACAAAGCCACTGTACTCGAAACAGCTTGGTAGTGGCACAAGAACTGGCAGATACATCAGTGGAACAGAACAGAGAACCCAGAAATGGACCCAAGACAATACCCTTAATTAATATTTGACAAAGGTGGCAAGAACATACAGTGGAGTCAAGACAGTCTCTTCAATAAATGGTGTTGGGAAAATTGGACAGCTACTTGTAAAAAATGAAGCTAGACCGCCAACTTACACCATACACAAGAATAAACTCAAAATGGATAAAAGACTTAAATGTAACTCGTGAATCCATAAAAATTCTAGAAGAAAATATAGACAACAAAATTTCAGACATCATATGCAGCAGAATTTTCATTGATACAACACCTAATGCAAGAGAAACAAAGGAAAAAATGAATACATGGGACTACATCAAACTAAAAAGCTTCTCACAGCAAAAGAATCAGTAATCAAAATGGAAAGGAAACCCACCATATATATGGGAGACCTTAATTGCCAATGATGCATCAGATAAGGGATTAATGTCCAAAATATATAGAGTACTCATACAACTCAACAAAAGAAAGACAAAGAACCGAATTAAAAAACAGACAGAGAGCCCTGGCTGGTTTGGCTCAGCGGTTAGAGCATCAGTTTGCAGTCCAGAGAGACCCCGGTTCAGTTCCCGCTAAGGGCACGTACCTCAGTTGTGGTTTGTCCTTGGCCCTGGTTGGGTCATGCAGGAGGCAGCCACTTGATGTGTCCCTTTCACGTTGATGTTTCTCTTTCTCTCTCTCTCTATGGAAAAATGTCCTTGGGTGAGGATAAAAAAAAAAAAAAAAAAGGACAGAGGATCTAAACAGACACCTCTTCAAACAGGACATCCAAATGGCCAAGAGACATATGAAAAAATGTTCAGCATCACTAATTGTCAGGGAGATGCAAATTAAAACAACTATGAGGTATCACTTCACACCTGTCAGAATGGCTGCCATCAACAAATCATCAAACAACACAAACAAGTGTTGGCGAGGGTGTGGAAAAAAGAGGACTCTAGTACACTGCTGGTGGGAATGCAGACTGGTGCAGCCACTATGGAAAATACCATGGTGTTACCTCAAAAAGTTAAAAATTGAACTTCCATTTGACCCAGTGATCCCACTTCTAGGAATATACCCTAAGAATCCTGAAACACCAATCAGAAAGAATGTATATATCCCTATGTTCATAGCAGCACTATTTACAATAGGTAAGATCTGGAAACAACCCAAGTGTCCATCAGTAGATGAGCGGATAAAAAAGATGTGGTACATGTACACAATGGAATACTATGCAGCTGTAAGAAAGATCTCTTATCCTTTGAGATGACATGGAGGGACCTGGAGAATATTACACTAAGCAAAACAAACCAAGCAGAGAAAGACAAATATCACATGATCTCACTTATTTGTGGAATATAATGAACATAACAGTCTGAAGAACAAAACTGACCCAGAGACATAGAGGTGGGTACAGACTGACAAACCCCAGAAGAGAGGGTGTTGGGGGCGGGGGGGATAAACCACAGAACTTATATTTATGTATGAATAACCAACGAACATAGACAACAATGCTGGGGATGGGGCAGGATGGATAGGGAAGAGGGTGACAATGGGGAAAAAAGAAGAAACATCTGTAACTAAAAGAAAAGCAAAAAAAAAAAGAAACACCAATGAGAGAAAACATCGACTGGTCATCTCCTACATGCCCCCCACTGGGGATTGGGCCCACAACCTGGGCATGTGTCCTGACCGGGAATCAGAGTGGCGACCTCTTGGTGCATGGGTCAACATTCAACCACTGAGCCACACTGGTTGGACTCCTTTAGCTTTTCCTTGTCTGGGAGGCTCTTTAATAGTCCTTCAATTCTAAATGATAGCTGTGCTGGGTAGATCCTGGTTTTTCATCACTTTGAGTATTTCTTGCCAATCCCTTCTTGCCTGCAAAGTTTCTCTTAAGAAATTAGCCCTGGCTGGTTTGGCTCAGCGGCTAGGGTGTTGGCCTGTGGTCCAGAGAGACCCGGGTTCGGTTTCCGCTAAGGGCACGTACCTCAATTGCAGTTTGTCCCCAGCCCTGGTTGGGTTGTGCAGGTGGCAACCACTCCATGTGTCCCTTTCACGTCAATGTTTCTCTCTCTCTCTTTCCCTCCCACTCTACCTGAACAAAAAATGAAAAAAATGTCCTCGGGTGAGAATAAAAAAAAAAAGGAAATTATCTGACAGTCTTATGGGAGCTCCCTTATAGGTAACTAACTGCTTTTCTTTTTATTAAATCCCCAGCCAAAGATAGGTTTGTAGATTTTCAGAGAGAAAGAGAGGGGTAGGGAGAGAGAAAAACATTGATGTGAGAAAGAAACTTTGATCAATTACTTCCCATACGTGCCCCAACCAAGGATCAAATCTGCAACTTAGGTATATGCCCTAACTGGAAATTGAACCCACAACTTTATGGAGTACGAGACAACACTCCAACCAACTGAGCCACCTGGCCAGGGCCTAACAGCTTTTCTCTTGCTACTTTTAAGATTCTTTTTCTTTAACCTTTGGCATTTTAATTATGATGTGTCTTGGTGTGGGCCTCTTTGGGTTCATTTTGTTTGAGACTCTCTGTGCTTCCTGGACTTGTACATCTATTTCCTTCACCAGGTGAGGGAAGTTTTCCATCATTATTTTTTCAAATAGGTTTTTAATTTCTTGCTTTCTCTCTCTCTCTCTCCTCCTTCTGGAACTCCCATGATGTGAATGTTGGTACACTTGAAGTTGTCCCAGAGGCTCCTTACACTATTCCTTTTTATAATTCCTTTTCTTTTTGCTTTTCTGATTGGGTGTTTTTTGCTTCCTTTTCCTGCAAATCGTTGATTTGATCCTCTGCTTCATCTGCTCTACTGTTGATTCTCTGTGGTGTATTCCTCATTTCAGTTAGTGTATTCTTCATTTCTGACTGGTTCTCTTTTATGTTTGCTAGCTCCATTTTCTTTTTTTAACCCTCACCCAAGGACATGCTTAGATGCTTAAAGAGAGGAAGAGGAAGAGGAAGAGGAAGAGGAAGAGGAAGAGGAAGAGGGAGAGAGAGAGAGAGAGAGAGAGAGAGAGAGAGAAAGAGAAAGAGAAAGAGGGAGAAAGAAACATTGATGTGAGAGAAACACCAATGTGAGAGAGAAACATCAATGTGAGAAACATCAATCATCTGCCTTCTGAATGCATCCCAACCAGAGATTGAACCCGCAACCCTTCGGTGTATAGGACGATGCTCAACCAACTGAACCACTCAGGCCAGGATATTCTATCTCCTTTTTTTTTTTTTTAAATCCTCACCCGAGGATATTTTTCTATTTATCTTCAGATAGAGTGACAAGGAGGGAAGGAGAGGGAGAGGGAGAAACATCAACATAAGAGAGACTGGGTGCTTCCTGCATGACCCAACCAAGGCCAGGGACGAACCACAACCAAGGTATGTGCCCTTGACCAGAATTGAACCCACAATTCACTGGTCTGCAGGCTGACACTCTAACCACTGAGTCAAATTGGCCAGGGCTTCCATCTTCATTTTTATGTTCCTTATCTCTTTGTTGAAATTCTAAGTTCCTCTCTCTTCCCCTAAGTTCACTGGGCATCCTTATAACCAGTGTTTTGAACTCTGCAACTGAGAGACTGCTTGTCTCCATTTTGTTTAGCTTTTTTCTGTAGTTTTATTCTGTTCTTTCATTTAGGACATGTTTCTCTGTCACCTTATTTTAGCTGCCTCACTATGTTATTTCTATGTATTGGGTAGAGCTGCTATGTCTCCCAGTCTTGTAGAGTGGCCTTATGTAGTAGGCGTACTGTAGGGCCCAGTCGCACAGCCTCCCCAGTCACCTGAGCTGGGCACTCAAGGTGCGCCCCCTGTGGGGGCTGTGTACACCCTCCACTTATAGTTGGGCCTTGATTGCTGTTGGCATGTCATTGGGAGGGGTTTACCCCCAAGCTGATCAGCAGCAAGGACTGGCTGTGACCACTGGCCTCTGACCACTGTGGAGGATCAGCTGTGCAGGCGCCCACCCCACAAAGGAGGATTTACTTCAGTGAGGCTCAGGTACCTGCCAAGTGCACCCTTGAGTCTGTTGCTTATAGAGGTGGTTGGGTGGTGCTTTAGTGTAGTCTAAAGCTGTCCACCAGGTTCACTGGTTCTGGGGCCTCCTGGGAGATGCAGGCCAAGGTCAACTACCATCTGTGCCCTGCCCAGAGCCACCTGGCATGACCTACAAAGTGATCTACAGATGGCTGCTACTCTACTTGTGTGAGCTCAGAGGTGCCCAGGAGAGGCCAAGCTGTGAATCAAGGCCAGCTAATACTCGTGCCAAGCCTGAGGCCATTTAACAAGAGGTACAGGGTACCAAGAGGTCAGATGCTGCATTTTGAAAGATTTTAGGAAAGTTGGCAGCATGTGCCAAGACAGGCCATTTGTATGGAAAAGCCACTGGAAAGGATTTGGGTGGGCCCACAAGTTAGGTGAGGCAGGGCCTCAGGGAATCACCAAGGCAGGGTAAACAGTATTAGCAAGATTGATGGAGTCTCAGACATGATGCTTGTGGACCTGCTGCAGGGGAGGGTTCAGCAAAGGAACAATGGCCTCTGCCAGCATTTATGTTTGGGAGAAAGCTGACTCTCCAGCTCTTGCCCTGCTGTCAAACAATTCAGTTCCTCTCCATATGTCCCTGGATCCTTTTGAAGTGCTGTCCCAACATGGAGCTCAGAGCAAGTGAGTCCAAGTAAGTTCATGTGAGACCTTTAAGAGGAACACCTGAGATGCCAGAAGGCCTCCATCTCCCTCACCACAATCTCCACTGGTTTTTACAGAAAGAAGTTATGGGGATTTCTCTTCCCAGCACTAGAACCCTGAGCTAAGGGGCATGGTGTGGAGCTGGGACACTGGCTCCTCAGGGATATCTCCATAGCCAAGATAGCCCTTGTGATTTTTTTTTTTATCCTCACCCAAGGACATTTTTCCATTTTTTGTTCAGACAGAGTGGGGGGGGGGGGGGAGAGAGAGAGAGAGAGAAACATTGACATGAAAGGGACATATGGAGTGGCTGCCACCCACACGACCAACCAGGGCCGGACACAAACTGCAACGGCGGTATGCGCCCTTAGCGGGAATCGAACCCGGGTCTCTCAGGACCGCAGGCCAATGTTCTAACCACTGAGCCAAACTGGCCAGGGCGCCCTCCTGATTTTTTTTTTTTTTAATTTCTATCCTCATCCAAGGATATTTTTTCCATTGATTTTTAGAGAGAGTGGAAGGGAGGGAAAGGAAGGAAGAAGAAAAAGGCAAGGAAAGGGGTGGGGGGGTGAGAAACATGGATATGAGCGAGAGACATCAATTGGTTGCCTCCTGCACAAACCCCAACCAGGGCTGGGGATCAAACCTGCAACCCAGGTACGTGCCCTTGCCTGGGAATTGAACCCACAGCCCTTAGGTGTGCAGGCTGACACTCCAACCAGAGTCATACCAGCCAGAGTCCCTCCTGATTTTTTTGTTTTGTTTTGTTTTTTGTTAAACCTCACCCAAAGACATGTTTCCATTTATTTTTTTCAGATAGAATGGAAGGGGGGGGGGGGAGGAACATCGATGTGAGAGAGACATTATCAACTGGTTGCCTTCCACATGACCCCAAACAGAGCCAGGGAATGACCTGTAACCCAGGTATATGGCCTCAACTGGGAATCAAACTTGCAATCCACCGGTCCATAGGCCAATGTGCTAACCAATAAGCCAAAACGGCCAGGGATCCCCTAGTTTTTAATGGTGTGGGACCAGCCTGTTCCTTGTCTCTGCCCCTACCAGTTTCAATGTGACTTCTACTTTATATCCTTAGTTATAGGACTTCTATGCAGCTACATTTCAGGTGGTTCTGAATGATGATTGTTCTGTAGCTCAGTTGTAGTTTCAATGTGGTTTTGGGAGGTTCCTAGTATCATGTTTACCTATGCCACCATCTCGACCGGAAGATCCCTTTATGTTTTAAAATACTAAGAGAGCCCTGGCTAGTTTGGTTCAGCAGTTAGTGCATCGGCCTGTAGACTTAAGGGGCTTGAGTTCAATTCCTGGTCAAAGGCACATACCTGGGTTGCAGATTTGATCCCTGGCCCTGGTTGGGGTCATGAGGGAGGCAACCAATGGATGCATCTCCCTCACATAGATGTTTCTCTCTCTCTCTCCCTCGCTTCCACTCTCTCTAAAAATCAGTGGAGAAATATCCTTGAGTGAGGATTAACAAAAAAATAAAAATAAAATACTAAGATACATCATAAAAAGTTCCTCCAGCCCAGATGCAATTTACAATTGGGGGCACAGGAGAGGGCACATTAGAGAATAAGTTCACATCCTTCTGTTGGGAGGGCTTTAAAACACCAGTTAGGCCCTGGCTGGTTTGGCTCAGCGGTTAGAGCGTCGGCCTGCGGTCCAGAGAGACCCGGGTTTGGTTCCCGCTAAGGGCACGTACCTCGGTTGCAGTTTGTCCCCGGCCCTGGTTGGGTTGTGTGGGTGACAGCCACTCGATGTGTCCCTTTCATGGCGATGCTTCTCTCTCTCTCTCACTCTATCTGAATAAAAAATGGAAAAATGTCCTTAGGTGAGGATTAAAAAAAAAAAAGAATTTCTTAAAACACCAGTTAGGTGAGTGCGTGTGATTTTAATGCTGGATAAAAACCAGGTTGAGATGAGGGCCACAGCAGAACCATTTTGGGGATAAGACCCCCTGATGATTGGGCTTCTAGCAATTCCTAATACCCACAGGATTGAGTCCACTCAGCTCTTATCCTCAGGACTCTTAAATCTTTATGTCTGGAACCAGAATTCTCAATTTGCCGAAGTTATGCTCTCTCATGCCAAACAAAGCAATGATCACTGATCTTAATTCAAAAGTGATATTTCTAAAGCAAATTAGCTTTCATTGTAAAACTTTTAGAAAAGTATCTGTAATTCTTTGTTCAGATAAATAGTGGATCACATTTATTGAACACTCATGGTTTTCTATCCTGCATTTCATTTTATACTCCCAACAACACTATGGGCAGGTAGTATTGTAGCCCCAAGTTACAGGTGGGGACACTAAGGGTCACAGCCAATGAGTGATGGAGCCAGAGGACCACCCAGGCTGTGTTGTCCTAAGCTAATGTGTCCCCTGCAAAACTGGCCCAGACATGACAGAGCTGAGAGCTGGGCCACAGCACAGCCTCCAGCACATGGTTGCCTGGCAAAATGCACATGTGATTACATGACAATGCATTTTATTCAACAGACAAGGTCAAAGTGTAAGACACAATTTGAGCCCTGGCCAGTGTGGCTCAGCAGTTAGAGTGTCAGCCCGCAGACCAGAGAGGCCCGGGTTCAGTTCCCACTAAAGGCATGTACCTCAGTTGCAGTTTGTCCCTGGCCCCAGTTAGGGTCATGTGGGTGGCGACGACTAAGTGCGTCTCTCTCTCACATCAATGTTTCTCTCTCTATCTCTTTCTCCCTCTCTCCCTCTGCTCTATCTGAAGATAAATCCTCGGGTGAGGATTTAAAAAAAAAAAAAGAAAAAAGACAACTTGAGCATACACACTAATTTGAAAACCAGCACAGCCTGTCATTTCCCCAGGAAAACTGAGACCCCAAAATGTTGTAGGTTTGATCCCCAGCCCCTGTTGCGGTCATTCAGGAGGCAACCAATCAATGTGTCTCTCTCACATAGATGTTTCTCTCCCCCCCCCCCCAAACCCTCTCTTTCTTCCTCCCTCCTACTCTATCTACAAATCAATGGAAAAACATCCTCCAGTGAGGATTTTTAAAAATTTGTCAGGAAATACTGAGGCATCCCTAATCTTCCTGAAACTGAAAGCTCTCTCTGATTGCCCTATCAGAGGTTCCTAAACCACTGCTAAGATAAGCACTACCAGGAGAAGGCGAAGAACTTGAATGTGAGAAAGCTTTCATAAAGCTCAAAGAAAAAGACAGACATCCCAATTTAAAAAGTGAGCAAAAGCCCTGGCCAGTTTGGCTCAGCGATTAGAGCAACGTTGCAAAAATAGAAGAAAATGCCAGTGTTTGCCATCAGGTTGGCAAAGTCATAGACAGGTTTTCTGCAGGGCTGGCCAAAATGGAAACACACGTCTTGTACCATGCCAGTGGGAAGATAAACTGACCGGCCTTTCTGAAGGTCAATGCAACATGTGAAAAATGTGTACACCCCTATATGCAGGTTTAACTCAATTCCTACCAAACTCCAATAAGATTCTGTTGGACACCAAAAAGATTATTCTTTTTTTTTTTAATTAAACATATTGAGGTGATACTGGTTCACAAAATCATACAGGTTTCAAGTATACAACTCAACAAAGTATCATCTGTACACTGCATTGTATGCCCAACACCACCAAAAGATTATTCTAAAATACAAATAGAAAGGCAAAGAAACTAAGATGGATAAAACAATTTTGGGGAAAAAAAAGAATAAAGCAGGAAGAATCACTCTACCTCATTCCAAGGCTTGCTATAAAGCTATAATAATCAAGACAGCCTGACCAGCTTTGCTCAGTGGTTAGCATGTTGGCCCCTGGACTGAAGGGTCTCGGGTTGATTTCCGGTCAAGGGCATATTCCTGGGTTGCAAGTTCGATCCCCAGCCCCTGTCAGGGTTATTCAGGAGGCAACTAATCGATGTCTCTCTCTCTCTCTCTCACATCGATGTTTATCTCCCCCCACTTCCTCCCATCCACGATCTCTAAAAATCAATGGAAAAATATCCTCAGGTGAGTATTAACAACAACAAAAATCAAGACAGTGTGACAATGATAGAGAGACAAACACACAGAATGATGGAACAGAAGTGAAAGCCCAGAAACAGACCCACACAGATGTGCCCAACTGACTTCTGACAAAGATGTTAAAGCCATTCAGGAGCAAACAGGTATGTTTGACAAATGGTGCTGGAGCAACTGGACACCCTGCTGGAGGAAGAAAATGGGACTCAACACAAGTCTCACATTTTATATAAAAATTAATTCCAAATGGATCACAGACCTAAATGTAAAACTGTAAAACTTTTAGGAAAAAATATAGATGAAGATATTCTGGATCAGGGGCTTGGCAGAGAGTTCTTATTCTTGACACCAAAAGCCTAAATCATCAGATAAAAAACTGATAAACTGAATCTCCTCAAAATTAAAAATTGTTTACTCTTCGAAAGACCCTGATAAGAGGATAAAAAGACAAGGTAAGAACTGGGAGAAAATGTTTGCTAATCACATATCTAACAAAGGGCTAGTATATGGAATGTATAAACAACTCTCAGAACTCAAAAGCAAAAAAGCAAACAGTCCAATGAGAAAGAACATGAGCAACACAACAAAGAAAATATACAGATGGCAAATAAGCACAGAAAAGATAGCCACCATATTATTAGCCATCAGGGAAATGCAAATTAAAACCCCAGTGAGATGCCAGCACACACCTATCAGAGAATGGCTAAAATAGTAACACTGGTGACCAGGCAGAGAAACTACATTGCTCATACATTGTTAGAGAAAATGTAAAAAGGTACAGCTACTCTGGAAAACAACTTTGTAGTTTCTTAAAACAAACAAAAACTAAACACAGCCCAGCAACTGTTTTGAGCATTCATCCAGAGACATGAAGACTTAGATTCACATAATATGCTGTACTCAAATGTTTAGTGCAGCTTTATTCATCATCACCCAAAACTGGAAACTCCCCAGATGTCCTTCAATGGAATTGGTTAAAAGAACTGTGGTCCCATGGAATACTGCTTAGCAATGAAAAGAAACAAACTGATGGTACACGCAACAATCTTGGAGAATCTTCAGAGGATTATGATGATTGAAAAGGCTAATCTCCCAAGGTTACATACTGTAGAATTCCATTATATAACATTATTAAAATGCTGACATGAGCCCTGGCCAGTTTGGCTCAGCGGTTAGAGCGTCGGCCTGCGGTCCGGAGAGACCCAGGTTCGGTTCCCGCTAAGGGCACGTACTTCGGTTGCAGTTTGTCCCGGGCCCTGGTTGGTCGTGCGGGTGGCAGCCACTCGATGTGTCCCTTCACGTCGATGTTTCTCTCTCTCTCTCTCTTCCTCTCTCTCCCTCCCACTCTATCTGTACAAAAAGATGGAAAAATGTCCTCGGGTGAGGATTAAAAAAAATAAAATAAATAAAATGCTGACATGATAGAAATGAACAGATTAGTGACTGGCATTAAGGAAAGGGTGGAGTGGAGGGAAGTTGGACTGGCTATCACCAGATCCCAGCGGGGATGGAACTGTTCTGCACCTGACTTGGAATGTCACTGTTTTAGTTATGATAGTATACTATACATGTTACCACTGGCTGTAGTATTGTCCATGTTTTGGTTGCGATGGTATACTGTAGAGCTCCAGACATTACTACTAGAGGAAAGTGGGTAAAGAATACACAGAATGTCTCTGCATTATTTATTGCTACTGTACGTGAATCTACAATCATCTCAAAATTTAAAAATTATAAAAAGACTTAGTAGACTTCACAACCAAATGCAAAGTACTATTTTTAGACAATCAGGAAAATCTGAATATGGACTGGGTATCAGACAGTACTAAGGAATATTAATTGTGTAAGGTGTGATATAGCAATGTGGGTATGTAAAGAAAAACGGTCTTAACTGTTAGAGATGCATACTGAAATACAATTTCCAAGATTAAAAACAAACAACTTGGAAATAAAAATGAATATGAGGTCAGGAGATAGACAGGTGTAAAGAAATTTGCAAAAGTGCCTGGACAGTGTGGCTTAGTAGTTAAGCGTTGACCCATGCACCAAGAGGTTGCCAGTTCAATTCCCAGTCAGGGCACACACCCAGGTTGTGGGCCAAATCCCCAGTGGGAGGCATGCAGGAGGCAGCCAGCCAATTGATGTTCTCTCCCATCGATGTTTCTCTCTCTCTCTCTCCCCTCCTCTCTCTCTAAAATCAGTAAGGACCCCTGGCTGGTTTGGCTCAGCGGTTAGAGCATCGGCCCGTAGCCCAGAGAGGCCCGGATTTGGTTCCCACTAAGGGCACCAAACTAAGGTACAAACTAAGGGCACGTACCTCAGTTGCAGTTTGTCCCTAGCCCCAGCTGGGGTCATGTGGGTGGCAACCAGTCGATGTGTCTCTCTCAAATCGATGTTTCTCTCTCTCTCTCCCTTCTTCTCTTTCTCTTGCTCTATCTGAAGATAAATGCAAAAATGTCCTCGAGTGAGAATAAAATAAAATAAAATCAATAAAGAAAAAAAAAATTTGCCCAGCCATTGTGGCTCAGTGGTTAAGCATTTACCCATTACCAGGAGGTTGCCGGTTCAATTCCTGGTCAGGGCACATGCTCAGGTTGTGGGCCAGATCCCCAGTGGGGGGCATGTGGGAGGTGGCCGATGTTCTCTCTCATCAATATTTCTGTCTCTCTCTCCCTCTCCCTTCCTCTCTCTCTAAAATCAATAAAAAAGAAAAAGTAAATAAACTTTTTTAAAAAGTTAAAATAAAAAAGGAAAAATATTTTTAAAAAGAAAGAAATTTGCAAAAGTTTGGCTTCTCTGGTAAATGACTGGGGGTATATGGGAACTCATTAAACTCTTCCTGTGAGTTTTATTGTGCTTAAACTTTTACATAGTTAAAGACCTACATCTGATGTGCTTCAGTCTGGCGAGGATCCTAAGGTACAAGCTGCTTCAGGGTTAAGTACATAAACAAACTGCAGCTTTATCACCAGCTGGATCATGCTTCTATTAAACAAGAAAAACTAGCATTTCTTTAAAACACATACACACGTGCATGCACACACATGTATGTATGCCCTCCCAGTACTGTAAGGTCTCCTAAAGAAGTGATCAGTTATGCAGGAGAGGGAAGGGCAAGAGGGTTTCATCAGTTCATCAGCTTGAAGGTGTGACTGCAGGTGACAGTGAAGGGTGAAAACCTTTGAGGACTGATGAAGCCACTGAACAGAAAACCACATAGCAGTAAAAACAATATGGGGAGAACATTTATGAGTGGAGTTTGACCATCAGATAATTTGCTAAGTGAGAAGAAGGGCCCAAGCCAGCTTTCACAGTTATGACCTGGCTGGTAAGCATCAAATCCACATGGATCTAAATGTGGCTGGAGAGACACCATGTTCTACCTGGGATTCCGACTGGCAAATGCAGCCTCCTTATGGCTTTCTGAGTTCTCCAGTGTTCCAAGTACACATTGCTCTTGTAAATAGGACAAAAAAGGGAAAAACAGAAACACAAGAGGGATCTGAAGAGAGATACACTATTCTCCCTGGGAACCCAAATGACCCCATGACAAGGGACCAGCTGAAGATGTGTGCCCACCATTCAGCACAGGACTCTGTCTGACCCACGCTGAATCCAGGGCCTATGGAGGGGACATGACATGGAGGGTAAGACCTGAAGTCCTCCAAGGAGAACCAAGGTGCAAGAGAACCACATTTTAAAGTTTGGACGAGCAATGAAATGTCATGATCAACAAGACAGCTGGAAGGAGTTCAGGGCCAGGAGCCATTAGGAGGGGCTGGAAAGGCCAGGAAGGAACAGGAACACAGAATCAAGGTATGAAAGCTTCAGTTTACCTGAAAAACCATTGCTCTCGGCCCCATCCACTAGAAATGAAAGTGAGGGAGAAATACTGCCCTAATGCAGGATGCAGGACATAGAGGTCATCAGCACCACCAGACAAATGTGAACTCAAGTCCTACTCCATCACTGGAACACTATGCAACCCTGGGGAGGGTGAGCAACCTGTTAATGCCTTAGTTACTTCATTTGGAAAATGAGGATGAGCGTCTCCATCACAGGAGACTGACACAGGGTAAACGCTGGTCAAATGCTGGCTGTTTCAAGTCCTGTTCTCTCCCCAGTAACTCTCCTTCCACCAGCTCCATATGAAAACATGTGCTAGCCCCAGAAATGTACCCCCCATCCCAGTTCTACCTCAAGCTACTGCCTCCCCCTACCCTTCACAGAAAACTTCCTGACAGGGTAGTCTACCCTTGGATTCAACAGTTTTCACCTTGTGAACTTGTGAATTCATTCATTCTCTCACTCAACAAACACACTGAGTTTACCCTACGAGGAGGCATGAAGGACACAAAAGTGTGAGAGACAGCATTCTGGAGCTCAGAAGAGTAAACAGGTGGGTAGAGTGAGCCCACAGCTACAGAGCAGGGTGGACTACAGTATAGGATGCCGAGGGGTATAACACAGCAGGAAACATGGCTGGGCCTCCAGAGCCTGGGCAAGGATCAGGGATGAGTAAGCTGAGTTCGGGAGTAGAGGGGAGGCAGGGACTCTGGGTCACTCAGCAACATTTCAGCCAGGCAGGAAGAGTGGATATGGCAAGATGACTAGGTCTGTGCATGCCTTGCTGAGAAGCCAAGAACATCATCCTGAAGGCGACCTGGGCAAATGTGCACATGAGAAGGTGACCTGAATGTGCACTCAGCTACACAAAAGGGGGGAGAGGACAGAACAAGAAGGAAGTAATCAGGAAGAGATGGCCACAGTTTTCCAGGAGGATGAGGCCCAAGGAATGAGTGATTCACCATGTGGAAACAAAGAGAAAGGGAGGGGAAAGACAGTTCACCTTTAAATGTGTTTCCGTGGGGTGTCCCTACAGGTTATCGAGATGGAAATCTCATTGCCATTCAAACAGTATCTACTGAGCACCTGCCTAGTCCCAGGCACTGGCCTCAGTGAAGGTGCAGCAGTGAATAAGGGAACCCCACCCCCAGCTTCGCAGAGCTCCTGGTCTGCCAGGAGAATGTCATTGGCAATGACAACACACATAGAGGGTTGCCAAGTGATGTGAGGAAAAGACAGGACGAGATTGGACACATACCTGCGAGGGCAGGAAGGTGGCCTCTGCTTCAGCTGAGCCTACCCAAGGGAACAGGAGACACCAAGACTGAGGAGCACCACATTGAAGTGCTGGAAGGAGGCACCACTGGCAGGAAAACACCAGGGAAGTGGGGGTTCTGGAGGGACAGGTGTTGGGAGAAAGGGTGTGCAGGGTCAAGTGCAGTTACACAGAAGGCCAGTGGACGACACTGGAAGGAGCTGGGCAATAAGAAGCTCACAAGACCTTGTTGCTTCTCCTGAAAATGCTGCTTAAATCAAAAGTAGCCATGACATGACCACAGCCCTCCCTGGACACGGCTACTCCAGGTGTCTCAGGGAATAGCCTTGCTCCATTCTGTCTGACTGTCTTTCCTTCCTCCACACAATGGACAGACAGGCCCTGAGCAAGGCCCTGGAGAGACTCATGGGGGCAATGGCTCAGTAGTAAGGGCCTCTGCACAGCAGGATACCTACTACCCACAATGCTCCCAACTTTCCCCAAGTATGCTCTGAACCTTCCCAAAATTCCTTTTCTACACCATCCACCCCGGGGTTCCAATGTCCCTGCTGTCTTCTGACCCGTGGCCTGACATTACATTATCCCTTAACAGAGCATACTTCCAGGACTGATGTGCTCCTGGCCACAAGGCTGCTCCATGCTAAGGACTCCCAGGTCCCCCCAAGCCAGGTTGGGTCAGCTTGCTGCCTCCCCCAACTCCCCTCTTTGGATGGCATCCTTAGCTTCCCACTGCTCTTCTATAGAGCCTGGGGACCCTCTAGGTCCCAGGCACCAAGCTACACTCCCAGATTCCCAGGTGAGCAAAAAGCCAGTCCCTGCTGCCAGGGCAGAGCACCATGAACTGGTCAGGGAATAAATACTCAAACAGAAGAGCAAAGGTGCTGGTGGAGACAGGGAGAGGAATGGAGCTTTGACCTGCTGGGGGATGGTGGAGGGATTAAGTAGACAGAGCAGCAAGGGCTGGCCTTCCAACCCTCTCTTCACTCTGCACACACCTTGGCACAGCCCCAGCCTCCCAGCTAGATCCCACCTTCCTAGCCCACTTACCTCTCCATTCCATTGGCTCTCAGTCACCCCCTTGCTCTAAAAGACCCTCCATTGTTGCTGAAGGAGAGAGAAGTCCTGACACTCAGCCTATCCCTCAACATGCCCCACAGCCATCTTCTGTCCCTGCCAAGCAAATTTCACTACACACACACACATTCACCCATGCACCTACACTTTCACATATGGCCCTCAATCCCCACCTTCCTTCCCACTCTATTGAACATTCTGTGCACCTTTTGCCCCTTGTCTTGGCACAAATTATTCCCTATTCCGGGGGGAAGGGGGCACTCTGCCTACTGAAAGCCAATTACCTTCTAGCCCCCTGCTCTCAGAAGCCTCCCAAATCCCCTCACCCCACCCCGACCCCCAATGAAACAAGTCTCTCTCCCCCACATTCCCATAGCCTGGAATTTACAAAAGGAATTGTAATGATTGCCTCTCCCTACATTTTCAATTCCTGAGGGGTGAAGGTTTCACATTTATTTCACCTTGTGCAGGGCCCATAAGCAGGCCTTTGGTAAATGTTTATTCATGGAATGTGTAAGATTTACATGAAGCCTCATGAGGGAGGGAGAGAGGGGTGCAGAGTGGTCAGTACCTGGGCAGACATAGCTCTACCACTCAGCAGCAGAGTGAAGACAAGCCACAAAGCCTCACTGGACCTTGGTTTCCCCATTTGTAAAATGGGAATACAGTAGTCCCCCTTATTTGCAGTTTCACCTGCCATGGTTTCAGTTAACCATAGTCAGCCGTGGTCAAAAATAGTATACATGGGCCCTGGCCGGTTTGGCTCAGCGGTTAGAGCGTCAGCCTGCAGACCAGAGAGTCCTGGGTTCGGTTCCCACTAAGGGCCAGTTTGTCCCCGGCCCCGGTTGGGGTCGTGTGGGTGGCAACCAGTCGATGTGCCTCTTTCACATTGATGTTTCTCTCTCTCTCTCTTCCTCCCTCTCTCCCTCCCACTCTATCTGAAGATAAATGCAAACGTGTCCTCAGGTAAAGATAAAAAAGAAAATAGTATATATGGAAAATTCCAGAAATAAGCAATTCATACATTTAAAATTTTGCACCATTTTGAGTAGCATGATGAAGTCTTGCGCTGTCCCCGCTCTGTCCCACCCAAGACATGAATCATCCCTTTGTCCTTTGTCCAGCATCTCCACACTATACAAACTACCCTCCCATTAGTCACTTAGCAGTCTCAGTTATCAGACTGACTGTTGCAGTACTGCAGTGCTTGTGTTGAAGTAACCCTTACTTTACTTAAAAATGGCTCCAAAGTGCAAGAGTAGTGATGCTTGCAATTTGGATATGCCAAAGAGAAGCCATAAAGTACTTCCTTTAAGAGAAGAAGTGTGTATGTATCAAAAAGAAAAAGTAGGATTTGATACTATGCACAGTTTCAGGAATCCACTGGGGGTCTTGGACCATTATCCCTCTGGGATGAGGGGGGATTACTGTAATATAGTGCCACCCTGAGGACTGCTATAAGCATCAAATTAGACTATGAGGCAAAGCACACTACAACCTAATACTATAGTGATTGTTATTACTGTAACTATGGAAACAGAGGAACAGGCTTTATTTACAAAGAATCAAGGGTTGGGGAGGGAAGTCTGGCAAGGCTATTAACCGGGATTGTGCTGCAGGTGTCAAATTATAGTCCTTACACCTGCCACATCAAATGATTTTTGCCAAACAAGGAAATATTTCACCAAGCCCAATCCGTGTAGCTTAGTGAATTAAGAATCATCCCATGCACCAAGAGGTCACGGATTTGATTCCCAGGCGGAGCACATGCCCAGGTGGTGGGCTCAATCCCTATTAGGCAGTGTGCAGGAGGCAGCCAATAGATGTTTCTGTCTCTCTCTCCTTCTCCTTTCCTCTCTCTCTAAAAATCAATAAAAACCTTGGATACACTATAGTGCATGTTGTAATCATTTTCTCTTTCAACTAGTTGGCTGAGAGCTGTGCCCAACATCCTGGACAGAACAATCTGTTTGTTACCAGTTCTCAATTGCCAATTGTTTAAAACGTAGAATTTCACACACAATAAGTTAAGTACATACGTATAAAAACTCACTTATGTGGTTGTGGATTAAAAAATATATGTATTTTTTTCCCGAGGACATTTTTCCATTTTTTGTTCAGATAGAGTGGGAGGGAGAGAAAGGAAGAGAGAGAGAGAGAGAAACACCAATGTGAAAGGGACACATCGAGCACGGCCCTGATCCAACCAGGGCCAGGGACAAACTGCAACCAAGGTACAAGCCCTTAGCAGGAACCGAACCCGGGTCTCTGGACTGCAGGCCAGTGTTCTAACCGCTCAGCCAAACTTGCCAGGGCTAAAAAATATTTTCTAGTGGCTAAAAGTCAACCAAAAATATTAAATCCACAAAGTCAAATGCCAACACTAAGAGACTGGCTTGAAAGGAAATGCTGATTCTATAACCTGATGTGTGAGCAAGCAAAATAACAGCACTGACTTGTACCACAGTAATGAGCAGGCTCACGTGACCCACTCAGCAACCATAGGTGTCGGCTGAGCCACTTTAGCATCATCTTCTCCACGGAAAAAGTGTCCAAATGGATGTAGAGGCATACCACAGCACAGAGGCAGTTCTCATCTCTATCCAGGAAACACCAAAGGGAGAACTATTTGCAATGACACACACCTGGGTCTATGGGGTTCTGGAACCCCACTACAAACAGCACCCTTTCCAGGGTAGGATGATGAAGATGGCTAGCCCACCCCTATACCACACAGTCCTGCTTAAATATTCTCAGTATGAAGACCTCATCGTCAATAGTTTTTGTCCTGTTTAATACTTTCCCATTACAGAAAAAGTGCTTTCTTTTCCCACTAAAAATGTAAAATTGAAAAGCACATCCTGTGCAGATTAAGAAAAGCCAATTTTCTATCGATCCACATAATAATCAACAGGTACGATTATTACTGTCACTAGTAAATCACTGGTAGAAAGAGAACCTCTTTTCTCATCCTCCCTGAGCAGAACAGAAGCAGCAGAGGGAGCTTGGGGAAAGAGTGGGGGCTTGGTACCAGGACACTGGGTAGTCAATAGGGGAGTGGGTCTGAGCAAGCAGAACCCTGCCCTGTGCCTGTTTCTTCATTCAGGAAATAAAACATCCCCACAGATCAACTTCAATCAAAGAAAGACAGACTGCCCCCCCCCTTCCCCTGTGCTGTCACCTGCCTGCTTTAGGACCTTGGGACAGAGCTAGTTGCCCCTGCCCTCCCCAGGAGCCCAGTGTGGCATCACAGAATTATCCAGGCACCCCACTTACCCAGGAGGCCTGAAACCAGTCATTTCACCTCTCACTTTCTTAGTTTCTGTGTTCAGAAATGAGCACAGGGACAATGACAGTGATACCCAGGGAGGTCAATGATAAAAAGGCACAAATTGGCCCTGGCCGGTTTTGCTCAGTGGTTAGAGCATTGGCCTGCAGTCCAGAGAGACCCGGGTTTGGTTCCCGCTGGGGGCACGTATCTTGGTTGCAGTTTGTCCCTGGCCCTGGTTGGGTCGTGCGGGTGGCAGCCACTCAATGTGTCCCTTTCACATTGGTGTTCCTCTCTCTCTCTCCTTCCCATTCTTATCTGAACAAAATATGGAAAAAATGTCCTCGGGTGAGGATTAAAAAAAAAGGCACAAATTGGGTATCCAACCACTTCCTTACTTCCATTTAAGACTTGTGCCCCAAATCTCTCCCAACTGGGGCACCTTGGGTTACCAACGTCAGGGAAGGAAACTCTGACTGGGCAGAGGAAGCTGTACAGATGGTGAGGAGGTCTGAAAGGCTACACATGTCTGTCTCTTCCAGTCCTCTTGAACAGAGGAGGAAACAGAAAGGCAGATGCAGGACCCCTTCCCTTTTTTCCTTTATCTCCAGCCCAGTGGAGAATTCATCTCACCTTTGTGGGCCAAGGGAGTATGCCACACTGTGTCTGTGCCTAGCTGAGAGGAGCCCATCTGAAGGGAGGGGCTCAGTTGTGTTCATCTCCATTAGGCGTTAGGTGCTTAGCAAACAGAATATGATGGTCTCCCCCCAGCCTGAAAGATGTGGGAACTGCGGGATACAGGTGTGCCACATGCTAGAAGGCCTGTTGCAAGGTGGTGGGTCTTGTCTCAACTAACAGCCACTCACCTGGCATCATCCACCTGACAGGCTTGTCTTATCCTGCTGGATAAGACACACACAACACACCAGTTTCTTTCTCCCACCTAGAGGGTCCTTGGCCAAACAGCCCTCCTACGTATTCCTTCCATTGCCAGTCCTCTCTGCTCTTCTGGAAACAATCTCAGCCCAGGGTGCTTTTTAACACTTAATGCCCATATCACACCAAACTCTGGGCATTCCCTGCATAAGTGGTCAATCTAAACATGTCACTGCACTCAAGAATCTGCCATAGCTCCTCACTGCCTCCCATAACGCAGACTTGTCCTTCTATTCAGCCATTCATTCAAAAGATGAGCACTAAGCACCTGGGTACAAGGACAAATTTAAAAAGGCAAAGCCCCTGCCTGTGTGGAACTAATCTAGGTGATGAGGAAGAGAGACCATCAGTCAAAGGATCCCAAAAGAAAATTACAAACTGGTATTTGTAAAAGTACAGGGCATCCCCACCGGCAGTAACAGAGAGGCCAGTCAGTCAGGGAAGACTTCACCTGAGAAACTGATGTGCCATCTAAGAGATGAAGAGAAGTAGGGATTAACCCAGAGATGAAAGGGGAAAGAACATCTCAAAGAGAAGCAATGAAAGAAAGGCCAAGGGGCCACAGACAGAGTGAACAGTAAGGGCAGATCTGGGAACTGCGGGATACAGGTGTGCCACATGCTGGATGGGAAACAGGCCTAATCCAGTCCATAGATAGTGTTGGCCAGGTTTCCTGGCACCACCTCTCCCTGCTTTCAACCAGTGTGTACAAAAGAAGTGACTTTTTATCAGCCAGTCCAAAATGTAATCAAGAAATCAATTCTGCTATCAAGACTACAAGACTCAGGAGACAGCTGTTTGTGGTCATCTGGGCCTCTACTTCTCTCCAATGGCTTGTGGCACTAAGAGATGGCACTACCACGGCAGGCAAAACACCCTGCACAGGAGCAGCCTTTGGCAGGTCTCCCTCCCTTACGTCTGTCATCAACCATTCTCTGGGCAAGCAGGCACCCTATCAATCCTTTTGTCTCAGGCCAATTTGTAGGCCAGTCACAGACTTCTGTGTCTCATTTACCGAATCCTTCATCTTAAGTCACCCTAATTAAAAGAGGTATATGGACCCCGGAGTCCCAGCCCCAGCCTTGCTGGAATTCTGGCTTCTTGGCTTCTGCTCATTCTGCTTTGCCTTTGTCTGAGAGGTCATTCCTACCTCCCTTCCCAGTGTCCCCACAGCCCAGTCCAAATGCCCCTTTTCCCGCATGCAGCCATCCCCAATACACCCAAATAGAAGCAAGTTATCCACCCCTCCCCCAGTTCGGACCACCCATGGCCTGACCCTGCTTGTAGGTCAGGTGTGGCCCACTCATTGTGCATTAGCCTTGAAGCACTGAGTAGCTGCTCAGGCAGGGAAACCTGCTGATCCCTCGGAAAGATGATGAGACCTTTCCATTTCCCCCCTCCACCTTCCAATGAGATAAAATTAAAACAATAAAATAAAATTTTAAAGAAGTGATCTCCACCAAACTCCAAAGTATCTAGTGATCAAGTAGTACAACCAGTGTTTAAAAACAAATGAGCCCTGGCCACTGTGGCTCAGTTGGTTGGAGTGTCATCCCATAAACCAAAAGGTGGTGGATTTGATTCCTAGTCATTTTGCGTGCAGGAGGCAACCGATCAATGTTTCTCTCTCACACTCTCTCCTTTCCTCTCTCTGAAATCAATTTAAAAAATAATAAATAAAAAATGAGACCTCAACACTGTTGTAACACTTAACAGCTTTAAAAAACACACACATACCAGCCCAGGCGGTATGGTTCAGTGGTTGAGCATCGACCCATGCACCAAGAGGTCGCCAGTTCGATTCCCAGTCGGGCACATGCCCGGGTTGCAGGCCAAATCCCCAGTAGGGGGCATGCTGGAGGCGACCAGTCCATGTTCTCTCTCATCAATGTTTCTATCTCTCTCTCTCTCTCTCTCTCTCTCTCTCCATTCCTCTCTCTCTAAAAATCAATAAAGAAAAAAACAAAAACAAAACAAAACCATCAAACATTTTAAAAACAGGAAACTACAATGCAATGCAGAGTCAGAAGAGCCACATGAGCAGAGCTTGCTGGATGCAACCTTTCACAAGTGCCATAACACCTACTGGCCTCAGTTTACCCTTTATAAAATGAAGATAAAACCAACCAGAGTGACTGGGAGATTATATTGAGTAATCCAAAACACCTTTTCTGCTCAGTCCTTGGCAACTCCATGGTGAGGACTTTCCAGACATCATGTATGGGGTCTTGCTTCACAGTTTTCACAGCACAATCCCCTTGCATGGAATAGACTCAATAGGTACCTGTTCATTTCCTTATGTCTATGCCTGCCTCCTTAGAATCTCAGTTCCATGGGGCAGGGTTGTCTTCAGGTTCACTGCTACATCCCACTGCCCAGAAAACACCCAGGAAAGAGAAGATGCCCAGTAAATACTTGCTGAAACAGGGGCATGATACATAAACAAACACACTGACGGCACACCCATCACCCTGCAGGATCCTGACACTCCACTGCTGTGAGACAGATATATAAAACTGAGTTACTCCCAATTTACAGATGGGGAAACTGAGGTTCAGAAAATAATGCACAACTAAGGGCACTGAAAGAATACATGGGGAATCTAACACTGAAATACAGGCACCCTAAAGAGACCTTAAATGATAATGGGGCTTAGTCTTCTTCAAGGAAGAATATGTAGTGGCTTTCTGCATGGACACTGGCTACTCAGGTCAGGTCAAGGTGGGGAGAACCTGAGAGCACCCCCAGGAGTTAGGCTGACGAGGTGCCTCGCACCTGGGTGGTGGAGGTGTATCTATCGGCACAGTAACATGGCACAGCCTGAGGCATCAGAGAGTGGACACCTAGCTCCATGGTACCATCTGATCCAAGACAGTCACTCCACTTCCCAGATCAGCTGATTGGGGTTAAGAACCAGCATGGGAAAGTTCAAAATTCGGGCCCCAACTGGTTTTGCTCAGTGGTTAGAGTGTTGGCCTGTGGACGATTCCCAGTCAAGGGCACATATCTGGATTGCAGGTTAGATCCCTGGCCTGAGTCAGGGCTGTGTAGGGCTGTGCGGGAGGCAACCAATCAATGTGTCTCTCTCACAATGATGTTTCCTCCCCCCCGCACCCACGCTATCAAAAAATCAATGGAAAAAGACCCCTGGGTGAAGATTAACAAAACAATAAAATTAATTTTTTTTAAAGCTCAAAATTAGGGCAGAGGAGGCAAACATACATGTTCTAGTTTGATCAGGAGCTACTTAGTCAACAAAAAATAGGCCAATGCAGGTCAAACAGAGAGACAGCCAAGGAATTCTACATCTTACTCTCAAAACTGGCTCTCTGCCCACCAATTTCTTTTTTAAATCCTCATCCAAGGATATTTTTCTATTTATCTTCAAATAGAGTGAGAGAGAGAAACATCGATGTGAGAAAGACACATTAACTGGTTGCCTCTTCCACAACCCCAACCAGGGTCAGGGACGAACCGCAACTGAGATGTGCCCTTGACTGAAATTAAACCTGCAACTCATTGGTCTGCGACTGCCCAATTTATACTGCATCACCATTACCATTCTAGTAAGATAGAGAGACTAGCAATTATTTCAGAAAGAAGAAAACAAGGAACAGAAGGACAAACAAGTGTCCCAAGCTATCAGCACTCATTCCAAACACATTGGCCAGGTGTTGTCTGGGTGAGGTGCCCAGCATGCTGCCTGAAAGAGTGGAAAGAGCAGGGTTCTGCAGGCAAATGGATGTGGGTCAGCCCCGGTTCTGTACTCACCAGCTACAGGACTTTAGCAACTTATTGCAATCTCTGTGGGTCTGTTCCCCATTTGCAAAATGGGAAAGGAAGTACATGACAAAGGGGGGGGGTAGGACTCCTTGAGCAAAGGGAAGACTCTCCTCACCAATGAGACCAATGCTTTCCTCCAGTTACCATGTGCTTTCTAGGTACAGGGGACACACGAGGGACCCACAGGAGGGACAGGAGAGAAAGCTACTGTTCAGGTGGGGCTAAGGGAAGACACCAACAAGAGGCCTCTAAGCAGGCATAATATAGCAGGTCACAGCATGAGGTTCCAGCAACCTCATGGGGGTTGGAGGGAGCATTGGGAAGAGCAAGGGATTTGTATGGAGATGACGGAAGAGTGCAGAGCAAGCCCACAAGGTCAGGTGGAACAGAACAGGGGGCATAGGAATGCCAAGCCAGGAGCCATCAAGCTAGACATACTGGAGGGAGGAGAATGGGAGACAACAGAGGTTTCTGGAGCACGCAGGTGGTTGAGGATGCGTTTTTGAAAATGAATCCCATAGTAAATGTGGGGATGAACTAGGAGAGGCTCAGCAGGAAGTGGAACAGCCCCAGTGCATGAACTTGTGGGTGTGGTAAAGAGGTGGCCGGTTCCAGAGTCCAGCAAGATGACAGGGGCCAAAGGAAAAAAAGGAGATTGAATTTCCCCCAGAAGAGAAGGGGGAGGGCAGGTTTAGAGTGTGGTACACAAACACACCAGAAATCATGACAAAGACAGAGCACATAAAAAGAAAGGATGCAGGCACAGAAGGCTGACATTTGGTGGCAGACGAGAAAGTGTTAAGGCCGATGGGTGGGCTATAGTGACAAGTGCTTCCAGGAAGACCAGCCCCAACAATGGCCACTGAGGTTAAGAAAGGCAAAGTTTACCCTGGCAGACTTGGCTCAGCAGTTAGAGTGTCAGCCCACGGACCAAAGGGTTTGGGTTCGATTCTCGAGTTCAATTCCTGGTAAAGGGCACGTACCTGGATTGCAAGTTTGATCCTCAGCCCTGGTTGTATCTCTTTCACATTGATGTTTCTGTCTCTCTCTCTCTCTCCCTCCCTACCTTCCACTCTCTCTAAAAATCAATGGAAAAATATCCTCAGGTAAGGATTAACAACAAAAAAAAGGAATGGCAAAATTGCCAGTAACCTATGAGAGAGGGGCAACACAGGTGTGTTTCCAGTGTAGGTGAGGGGAAGGAAAGCTGTGCAGAGACAAACTAAATCAATGAGATGCTGATGGAGGGGGAAAATCGATCCTAGAGGAAGAACTATAGACTCGTAGAACTGACAAGATTTATATTCAAGGTATAGGGAAGGAGATGTCATAACGACATCAGAGAGTAGGGAGCAGACCACAAAAACTGCTGATGGGAAAAGCACAGTCAGTGCTAAAGGCAGAGGAAAAACCCCTCCTTGCTCCTCTACAAAATCATTTGCTAACCACCTTACTCATCTTCAACTGGCCACCCATGTTCCAAGTGTGCACTATACCTCAATCCAAGCAGATCACAACCTCCTATTCCAGGGGGCTCCCCATTGCCCCAATCAGAAATTATCCTGGAATCATATCCATCTTCCCCTGTAATTATCTGTGAACCACGCCATCCCCTCGACCAGTCTGGAAGGACGCCTGAATCGACAGGTACACCTGGTGCGGTGCTTCACTTAAGAATAGGTGCACAGCCTGGCTGTGTGGCTCAGTGGATTAAGTGTCATCCCATGGACTGAGAGGTCCCAGTTGGATTCCCAGTCAGGGCACATGCCCCAGTAGAGGGGGTATAGGAGGCAGACAATCGATGTCTCTCTCTCACATCAATGTTTCTATCTTTTCCCCTTCCTCTAAGAAATCAATCAAAACACATAAAAAATAAAAAGAACAGGTATATAGAAATGTTGACATAATTACCAAAGGAAGAAAACTTGGCCATGCCTTCATTCAACAAACATATAGGGAAAGCAACAGAAAAAAGCAGCATCAGTGACGTGAACTTGTCAGAAGCCAGAGGATCTAGGCTGTCGGTCTCTCATAACTCCTGGTTCAATTTTGCTCCCACCCTCTGCCCCAATGCCACACATAAAAGAAAGCCACCTATGAATAGTGCTGGGCAGTGCAAGTAGCTGGTCCCTACTTCATGGCACCTATCATAAGTAGACCTATCTCCCTCCATCAGTGTCTTCCTCACACCATCCCTCAGCATTAGTCACAGTCCACAGGTGTCTGTGGATCTGTTTGCTATCTGTCTCCCCAGTAAACTGGGTACCAGAACAGGCTTCTTGATCCCATGCCCCTGAACCCATGCCCAGCACCCAGGATCAAGAGATCTTATGACAGGTGACCAGCAAAGACCTCTGAGAAGATTGACATTAGAGCTGACACCTGAAGGAGAGAAAGGAGCCAGGCACTGGAAGATCAAGGGGAGAAGCAGGGAAGAGCGTTTAGGGAATAGGAGATACCTGTGGGGACACCCTGAAGAAAGACATCGTGGACTATCAGAGGAACAGAAAAGCAGTAAGTATAAAGTATGACTGCAGTGCGGGTGCCTGAGAGAGCAGGCAAGAGAGGCTGGCAGACACCCAAGCATCTTCCTGTGGAGGAATTGGGATTTTATGCTACAGGTTCTAAGCAGGTGAACCACATGACCTGATTGACCTGATTCAGGTTTTCATACCTTACCTCTCACAGCAGCAAGTCACTGCCTTCCTCTAAAAATAATCTTTCATCAGTAAAATAAGAATCCTCTTTGTTATGATAAGCGCCAATTTGTGAGAAAGCCCTTAATAAACTAGAAAGGACTCAATAAACATTAGCTACTGTCATCAAAGTTCACATTAAGGCTAGTGGCAAAACATGATAGGAAGTTTTTTAAAAGATCCCCCCCCCCCCCGCTGCCAAAAATTAGCAGAAGCACTTTTTCTCATTAAATGGGCCTGAACAAGTTTCAACTTGGACACCCTAAACTGTAGCAAATGGATATTAATAATGTCCAACATCTGTAGGGCACTAAGTTTACAGAGCACTTTCACATCTGTTACAGAACGTGTTAATTAGTAACTGCTATCCCTTAATGCTTTCAATTTAGTGACAGATACAAATTGGCTAGTTCTTGCAAGATCTAGCAGGTATGCATATCTCTCTCCTTGAATCAGCTGACCACTCATGTCAACCTGCCTATCAGCTCTCCTAGGGTTTGGCATTCTTAATGCTGTGTTCTCCATTCCCACATGTCCAAATCTGCCAGACAATTAAATGATAATAATTATACTGTCACTGAGTGCTTCTGATGTGCCAGGCACTGTTCTAAGGGCTTTACATGCTTAATCTTCACATTATCTCAATATTGCTTTTATTCCTATTTCCCAAATGAGGTGACTGAGGCATGAAGAGGCTAAGAGCTTCATCTAAGGACACTCAGAGGAAAAAGTGCTGAAGCCAAGATTTGAACACAAGATGATGTGACCCTGTGTTCTCACCCTTAATCCCAGTACTGTGCTAGGTAATTCTAACAAAGTGCTTATAATATGGTATTACAGCAAGTACAACAAAGTTTTCAGCATATAAAGGCAGGTGTTATTAGCAGGATACAGGTAATTTCTAGTTCCCACGAAAGTGTCACCTCCAGGAGAGCAGCGACCTTGTCTGTCCCAGTGAGTGCTGCGCACCCAACACCTGGCCCAACGAACATCGGACGTATATAGATCAATGAATGAACGTCCCACCCAGAAAGCAGGGTTTCTAGCTCATAGCTCTTTTTTGCACGTCTGTGTCGCGCCACGGTTACTGCCCCTCAGAAAGAGCATCAGGCATACTTGAAAAAATAGAAAGGCGCCCAGAGACCTGCGATCCATCTTTCACAGCTCTCGGGTGGCCGAAGCAGCTCCCAAGGGAGAGAGATGAGTCCAGGATCCTGCTGCCGGCGGGTCTGTCTCCGGTGGGGCTCTATCCTTCACCCCGCCTAGGACACAGTCCACTCTGGCGCTAGGAGCTGGCAGGAGACAAAGACTCCTGGGGCCGCCGCACCGACAAAGATGCTCGCTCTCCTCGCCTACATCCCCGGGAGAGACTCCAAGGCCACCGTGTCTCGCCGACCTGGGAGCTGCAGCCTGGTAGGGTGGCGGGGCCCGGACACAGGACGAGCAGATACGCGCCGCGGCTCCGCCTGGTCGCCCCCCGCCGAGGGTTGCTCGAGTGCGGGAGGCCCGGTGCCGCCCTGTCACCTTCACAACAGCCCGCCCCCTCGCGCGTCCTCCGCCAGGAATCCTCAGCGCGAGCCGCTTCCGCTCAGCCCGACATCCCCGCGCTTCGGCCTCCCCATGGCGCCCTCCTCGCGCCCGGGCGCCGCGTCCCTGCCAGTCCGCCGGGCTCGTACCTGCTGAGAAAGCGGGAGAAGCGGCGCCGCCATCTTCCCACGGACTCAGGATCCGAGCGCCGGGGGGCGGGGCGGGGGCGGGGCCGCGCGTGCGCGCCGATGCGAGGGGATGCGCGCGCAGCCGGGCCCGGCTCTGGGCGGGACCGAGGACCAGCTGCGCACGCGTAGCCCAGCCTACAGGGGCGGACTCGAAGGCGGAGTCATGCGCGCCTCGCCCAGGCCGGGAAAGGGCGGGGCCGGTGAAGCGGATAGGTTCTGCGGTCCCTAAGGGAGTATCTGCGGTGCTTCACAGACTCTGGCTGGCTGCTCGACTTTGCCACGCTTCCTTTCTCCAGGTTCTTGCCAGTGTCGGGCCCTCTGCTAGGGATTTCGTTCGCCTCTCCATACGTGTGGCAAACGTATGAGGAGGCCATTGCCTACCCAGCAGAGGGTCGGACTCTCGCTCTGCCCCATATGGTGCCCTGTTCTTAGGATAGCTCTGTGTGCATGTGTCCGAATCTGGGTCTGCCCCCTTAGGGCTTTGGCTAAACTGGGCTGTCACACAACCTGTTTGTGCTGCAGCAGCACCTACAACGCCTGGAGTCAGTACCCAGCCTCTACTTTCTATCTGTATGACCTTGGCAAGTCACTTAAGTAGCCTCTGGCCCCTAGGCTCCTCTTCTGAAAAGAGAGAATGTATTTGTATTTGCTGTTGTTCCACCGCTATACCTCACACTGTGCCCGGCACTGAGCAGGCACCGACATGATGTTTGGTAGAGGACCATTCCTGAAGAGGCACATTTATTTATTTAGGCACTGGTAAAAAGTCGGCAGTGTTCTAAATTAAATTACAGCGGGCTGGAGTAAGAGAAATATAACAGTATCACTGTTAACAGCTGGGGAACAGCTAATAAGACTGCTTACACCTCTGAGTGTATGTTGGAACTTCGAGGTGTCCATGATTATCTATTCTAAAAGAATAGCCAGCTGACTTCAAACCCCAGGAGCCTCTGTTTCTTGCTTACACATGAACTTTTAGGACTTGCTCACTACTACCTAAGGACTCTGCACCTATCCCAGAATTAGCTTGCCTCACCTTCTCCCACCTCCTTTATCTATAGCCAACGTAAATTCTTTCAAAACAACTTACATTTTCTCTCCACTACTTGTGCTAAAAATGCTTGCCCACTTCAGGACGGTGGACATGGTGCCTTTTTGCACCTGTCATTGCTGCTAGTGGTTTAGACTCCATGCCCTAGGACCTTGTCTTTTTTCTTGCTAGCAATGGCCCAATAAACCCTTTTTTTTTTTTTTGGTATATGCCCCTAGCGGGAACTGAACCCGGAACTCTCTGGTCCACAGGCCAACACTCCAACCGCTGAGCCAAACCGGCCAGGGCAAACGCTTTCTTTTAAAAAAAAAAAAAAAACGTTTCTTTTTTTTTAATCCACACCCGAGGACATTTTTCTATTTTTTGTTCAGATAGAGTGGGAGGGAGAGAGAGAGAGAAACATCGACATGAAAGGGACACATCGAGTGGCTGCCACCCGCACGACCAACCAGGACCAGGGACAAACTGCAACCAAGGTACGTGCCCTTAGCAGGAACTGAACCCGGGGTCTCTCTGGACCTCAGGCTGACACTCTAACCACCGAGCCAAACCGGCCAGGGCAATAAACCCTTTCTTTTATTTTATTTATTTTTTCTTTATTGATTTTTAGAGAGGAAGGGAGAGGAAGAGAGAGAGACAGAAATATCTATGAGAGAGAACATCAATGGGCTGCCCCCTGCATGCTCCCCAGCACCTCCAGTAGGGATTGAGCCCACAGAGCATGTGTCCTGACCAGGAATCAAACCTGCGACCTCTTAGTACATAGATCAATGCACAACCACTGAGCCACACCAGCCGGGCTAAACCCTTTCTTTTAAAAAGCCTTTTTAAAAAGACTTCTAGCCATGGAAGTTAAGTTTTAACAACACATTTTGCCTTCCACTGGCTATGGTCACCCACTAACAGGGTGAGGAAGGAAGGGCCCGAGAAGCAGCTGACCACAGTGGCTCAAGGTTTCTTCAGGGCAGGTTGGCTCCCCTTTACCTGGTAATAGTGCCTGGCCACCATTTCTCAGGCAAGCAAGCTAGAAGGACATATGTTTGTGCACCTGCTCTATTCTGGAGTCTCAAGCACTGCTGTTCCAGTGTCTTCAGTGACTTTGTGTGCCTCATACCATTCAGATGATTTATAGCATGCTTTGTGTCTCACTCATCAACCATTTACCCTTCAAATACTCCTTGAGCAACCCTAGTCTCAGCACAGGTGCTCCAATGTTGACCAGACAGACACAAGCTCTACCCACCTCAACAGCCTAGAGCAGATGTCTAGCCCTGGAGCTGTGTCAGAACCACCCAGAAGGCTTGTTAAACACAGACTGGATTTCTGATTCTGATTTATAGATCTGGGTGGGGCCTGAGGTTTTTGCATTTCCAACAAATTTCCAGGAGATGCTAAAAGCAACTGGTCTTAGACCACCATGTGAGAACCACTGGTCTAGAGGAAGAAATAAAATAATCACAAGAGGAAACAAACCACTATAAACAGTGACAAGATAGGTTCTACTAAGTATTCAAGGGTGTGACACTGAAAGTGGAGCATGCTTTCAGTGACAGAGGTAAGAGCTAAGGGCCATGGCAGGCAGAAAGAGCTGAGGAGCTAAGACGCACTATGAGACTGAGGCTCTGGAGCTCAGAGAGGACAGTCTCAAGATGAGGCCAGATCACACATGGTCTATGGGACCACCCCTTTTTGAAAAGCAATGAATTAAAACCATGTGTGATCTGGCCTTATCTTCAGACTGTCTTGCTCTCTGAGCTCCAAGTTCTCAATCTCACCATGCTCTTTTGGCCCTGTGCAAAGAGCAATGAAAAGCTGCCAGAGGGTTTTGGGTTTTTTGTTTTTTAGCATACATTTATTAAAGCTGGGAACCATGAAACAAGGAAGGGCTTAGGACAAAGGAAGCAACAGGAGAGAACATAGGCAGGGCTGCTTTGGCTCTCTAGAAACATTATAGGAAAGAAATGAGCCTACATGGGGCTGCTTTGGCTCACTAAGAAATAAGTCACAGTGAAAGAAGTGAGCCAAAGCAGGGCTGCTGCCAACTCACTGGAGAGTCAGAGAAAAGAGGGCTTGGAGACAAGTTTAGGGGGTTAGCCTGGGATGAGCTTCACTGCTCATTGCTCCCCTTATTGCCAGTATCCTGTGGTCCCTTAGAATTTAGGAGATGCACTCCTGTGGGGGAAGAAGAGAGGAAAGGAAAAGGCACGGACATGCTTCCGGAAGGAGAGCCCACCTGCAAGAGGGTTCTGAATTTGATCAGATCTGTACTCTAGAACAGTGAGTCTGGATGCAGTGGGCAAAGTGGACTGAGAGGAGAGGGGTGGAAGTGAGTGGGCCATCTGGAAAGATGTGGTCCAGGTGAAGGTGATGGAGGTTTTTAGCTACCTTGAGCACTTTATGAGGTCTGTATTTCATGAGGAAAAGAGAAATCATTCTAGATATTTCAAACAGAGGATATTTGATGCAGGATATTGAGTACAAAAGTACTGAGAAAACAGAAGGGGTGTATGAGTTTACCTAAGATTAGTAACTATAATCTTTTACAGTTGTTAGACCCTTTAGAGCTAAAGGTCAAAAGAAAAAAAAAGGGACTTCCGGTCAAGATGCCGGCGTAGGTAAACACGGTATCCCATCCTCCCACAACCACATCAAAGTTACAACTAAACTACAGAACAACCATCATTCAAAACTGCCTGAAATCGAGCTGAATGGAAGTCCTACAGCTACGGAATTAAAGAAGCAGCCACATCGAGACTGGTAGAGATGGAGGTGGAGGGGCTGGTCCCACACCCACGTGTGGTGGATAAAAATCAGGAGGACACCTCGGCTCGGAAGGTCCTCCCTGAGGATTGAGGGGTCCCTGTCCCATACCAGGCACCCCGCTCAGGGTTCCAGTGCCAGGAAGAGAATCCCCATAACTTCTGGCTGGAAAAGCCAGCGGGAACTGAGGTTCCGGGAGGCTGAGGAAGTTGGAACCCCAGGCAGCTCCTCTTAAAGGGCCCGTGCACAGACTTATCGGACTCACTCCCTCTAAGGTTGGAGGGAGGAAGCTCAAGGGGCACCAAAGACATACAGCGAAAAACTGAGCTGTTCGGAATTGGAGCGAGGGCTGGAGAGGGGGCTTTCTCTGGGACAGACGTGCTGTCAGAGGCCTTTGTTCCTTTGGTGAGCCCTTCCCTGGGGTGGCAGACAGCCGCCATATCTGGGACTCCAGCAACCTGGCTCACACTGGTAGCCCTGCCCTGGTGATTCCCTGAGACCCCGCCCCACCCAACTTTCAGGCCCACCCAAGCTGTTGCCACTTGCTTAACCATAGGACTGGCCTGTTCTGGATCCTGCTTCAGGTTTTCCTAAATTCTTTCCAACAAGCAGCATCTGGTCTCAGCTAGCCCCATACCTCTTGTTAAGTAATACACAGAAACAAACACAGGGAGGCAGCCAAAATGAGGAGACAAAGAAACAGGTCCCAAATGAAAGAACAGAACAAAACCCCAGGAAAAGAACTAAGCAAAATGGAGATAAGCAACCTAACAGATGCTGAGTTCAAAATAGTGCTTCTAAGGATGCTCAGTGAACTTAGTGAGAACCTCGGTGAATTTAGTGAGGGTCTCAAGAGCATAAAAAAGGGCCAGTCAGAAATGAAGGAGGCACTAACTGAAATAAAGAATAGTTTACAGGAAATCAATAGTAGAGTAGGTAAAGCCAAGAAGCAAACCATCGATTTGGAATATAAGGAAGCAAAAACACCCAATCAGAACAGCAAAAAAAAAAAAAAAAGAATCCAAAAAAATGAGAATAGTGTAAGGAGCCTCTGGGACAACTTCAAACGTGCCAACATTCGCATCTTGGGGGTGCCAGAAGGAGAAGAGAGAGAACAAGAAATCGAAACCTATTTGAAACAATAATGGCAGAAAACTTCTCTAACTTGGTGAAGGACACAGACATAAAAGTCCAGGAAGCACAGAGAATCCCAAACAAGATGAACCCCAAGAGGCCTACACCAAGACACAGCATCACCAAAATGCAAAAGGTTCAAGACAAAGAGAGAATCTTAAAAGCAGCAAGAGAAAAGCAGTTAGTTACCTACAAGGGAGTTCCCATAAGATTGTCAGCTGATTTCTCAAAAGAAACTTTGCAGGCCAGAAGGGAGTGGCAAGAAATATTCAGAGTGATGAAAAGCAAGAACCTACAACCAAGATTACTCTATCCTGCAAAGCTGTCATTTAGAATCGATGGCCTTATAAAGAGTTTCCCAGACAAGAAAAAGTTAAAGGAGTTCATCACCACCAAACCGTTATTACATGAAATGATGAAGGGTCTTTTTGAAGAAAAAGATAAAATATATGAACAAACAAAATGGCAATGAATACATATCTATCGACAATTGAATCTACAAACAAAATGAACAGGCAGAACAGAAACATTCTCATAGATACAGAGAACATTTTGTTGGTTGCCTGATGGGAGGGGCGTTGGGGAAATGGGCAAAAAAGGTGAAGGGATTAAGAAGTACAAATTGGTTGCTAAACTGACAAACCTCAAAGGGAAGGGGGTTCAGGGGTGGGAAGAAATAAACCAAAGAACTTATATGCATAACCAATGGACACAGACAACAGTGTGGGAAAAGGTGGGAGGGGGACGGGGGGGGGGGGAGCGGGTCAGTGGGGGAAAATGAACATCTGTAATATATTCAACAATAAAGATTAAAGGAAAAAAAGGTGTTACCCAATAATCACTGGGCCCTCACCAGCATGGCTGTTTCTGCCATTAAAGTCACTGCTGTTGTCACCACTGCAAAGGTGTCGGCATAGCTCAAAAATAATGGCTTCTCTCCAACTGCCTTCCGACTTTTTTTTTTTTTTTATCCTCACCTGAGGACATTTTTCCATTTTTTGTTCAGATAGAGCGGGAGGAAGAGAGAGAGAGAGAGAGAGAAACATCGACGTGAAAGGGACACATCGAGTGGCTGCCACCCGTACAACCAACCAGGGCCGGGGACAAACTGCAACCGAGGTACATGCCCTTAGCGGGAACCGAACCTGGGTCTCTCTGGACCGCAGGCCAACGCTCTAACCGCTGAGCCAAACTGGCCAGGGCCCGACTTCCTTTTGACAGAATGTGGGAAACTGGTATGCAAGGTTGTCTGGAAAATGTGTGCAGCTTCCAACCTGGGTGTCAGAGTCTACAGGGGCGATGACAACAGACTCTCCTGCACCTTCTTGGCTAAAAACAGAGGCTTGGTGGTATAAGTCTCACATGGCTAGCCTGAGTGGTCTGGGATTCCCATGACTGGTGTGGCCACCATGTTTGACAGTGATCAATTGTCTTGGGGACACTCTCCCTGGAGTCCAGGACTGTACTGCCCAATATGGTGGCCATTCACCATGTGTGGCTATTTAAATTTTAATTAATTACAATTAAATGAGATTAAAGATCCATTTCTCCATAGAGTGTACACCGCCAGAATTGAACCCCAAAGCAAACTATTGACCCTGGATGATAATGACATGTCACTTCATCAGTTGTGATAAGTATATGACTGGTGGGGGATGTTGTTGGCAGGGGAGATTGTATGAATGTGGGGACAAGGAGGTATACGGGAACTCTCTCTACTTTTCACTCAGTTTTGCTATGACCCTAAAACTGCCCTAAAAAAACATTTTGTGTTTAAATTCATTCCTCAGTTCCACCAACCATATCTTAAGGGTTCACATGCACCCAGTGGCTACTGTATGGGCCAACACAGGTGGGGACAATCTCCATCTTCACTGAAATTTCTCCAGGACAGTGCTGCTTCAAGAGATGATCTCCAAGGGTCTGCACTAGTCTCACCCATCTTTGTACTACTGTTTCCAGTATTTTCTCCATAGGCCGGGCTCTCCTTCTTCCCTTACTAACTGCTCAGAGATGAAAGAGGTAGGCAGTGTTTGAATCCCACCCCTGCACAGCAAGGGAGTATTTAGTGTCTGAGACTGACAATCAACCCCTGATGAACCATGAAGACCAATGCAGCCATCAGCTAAAAAAGTCCAAGTTCGAAGGTCTGCCAACTTTGGCCAAAGCAAAAACAAAACTTGCCAGAATTTCTCTTTCTGAGCGGACTTTTCACACTGATCATCTATCAATATGTCATATGTAATTTCCAATTTATTCAGCTTATTTGTAATATCACTGGATTCCAAATTTCTGGTGTCCTAAATTTGATACAGTAAACCCCCGATTTTGCAGACCTCAATTTAATGGATTTAGGATTTAACAGACAAAATTTCTAGTCTGTATGTCATATATGAAAATTAACACCCTGTTCATTTTAAACAAAGTTTGCTTATAATTAACAGGGATTTTTTTTGTTATTGATTCACTGTTATTTTAACAAATTTTAGTGAATAGGCCATATGTTGGAAAAAACACTGTGATAATTTCACCGACATAAACATTACATATCTACAGCTATCTCGCATGGTAATTGGTGGTTGTCACCTGGCATGACTTTCTATAGCAGTTTTAACCCTCGTTAGCCACACCCCAGCTGTGTGCATTTGTTTACTCACTGTGACTGGATAATAAACACATTTACTAGACCTATTCAATATAAATCTAAAATTACTGTAATGCATATAGAAAACTTCACTGTAAAATTAAACTTTTCATACATACTTAATTTTAATTACACAAACATGTCTACATTAAGTAAAAACAGGTAAACTAATTTGTCAATTTTTTAACATACACATTCGGAAAACCTACTTTATTATATAACAGACTTTCAGCTTTAATAGACACTCCCTTGCCCAAATTAGTCTGTTATTTTGAGGTTTTACTGTAATTTCTCATACAAATTTCTGCATGAAAACGGGTCTCTTTAAAACGAAAGACTGAGCCCTGGCCAGTTTTGCTCAGTGGTTAGAGTGTCGGCCTGTGGTCCAGAGAGACCTGAGTTCAGTTCCCGCTAAGGGCACATACCTCGGTTGCAGTTTGTCCCTAGCCCTGATTGGTCCTGCAGGTGGCAGCCACTCGATGTGTTCCTTTCACATCGATGTTTTTCTCTCGCTCTCTCTTCCTCTCTCTCTCTCTCCCACTCTACCTGAACAAAAAATGGAAAAATGTCCTTGGGTGAGGATAAAAAAATAAAAGACTGAGCCCTGGTGGGTTTGGCTCAGCAGTTAGAGCGTTGTCAACCCACGGACCAAAGGGTCTCAGGTTTGATTCCCAGTCAGGGTATGTACCAGGGTTGCAGATTCGATCCCCAGCCCTGGTCGGGGTTGTGCAGGAAGCAACCAGTTGATGTGTCTCTCTGACGTCGATGTTTCTCGCTAGCTCGCTCTCTCTCTCCTTCACTTCCACTCTTTCTAAAAATCAATGGGAAAATATCCTTGGGTGAGGATTAACAACAACAGAACAGAAGGCTGATATGTGTGACTTCTTTTTTTTTTCTTTATTGATTTTAGAGAGAGAGAGAAAGGGAGAGGGAGAGAGAGTTAGAAACATCTATGAGAGAGAACATCCATTGGCCGTCTCCTGTATGCCCCCCACAGGGGATTTGGCCCACAACCTGGGTCTGTGCCCTGACTGGAAATTGAACCAGTGATTTGGTGCATGGGTCAACGCTCAACTACTGAGCCACACTGGCCAGGCTGTGTGACTTTTTTAAAAAGCAAATTATTTGATTTGAAAGGAAAATAGTAAATAGAGAAGCAATCACTATTTTCACTAGAGTAAATGAATTTCATTCCTCTGTCTTACAAAGAACTAATGGCCATAGAAGTGGGTCAGAAAGTCGGGGGCAGGGGGACAGGGAGCATCAGCTTCTTTATGGAATTTCAAATGTCTATGCACAAGTCCAAAATAACTAGGATACCAGTGGATCACGCAAAACCTTTCCATGCTGAGGATGCTGCATAGATTTCATATTGGAAAATTTTCTCATATTTATTAGTAATTTAGAAACCAAAGAAATAAGGCATCATTTTCCCTTTTTCAAAATATGTTTTACCAACTTTTATTTATAAAACATTTGAGGGTTAAGAAAAGAGAGTGTTAGTGCCCGGCCAGTGTGGCTCAGTGGATTGAGTGTTGTTCCATGGACTGAGAGGTCCTGGTTCAATTCCCCATCAGGGCACATGCCAGGATTTCAGCCTTGATCCCTAGTAGGGGGCCTGCAGGAGGCAGCCAACAGATGTTTCTCTCTCATATCAATGTTTTGTGATTTTTTGTTTTTTATTTTAAATCCTCACCCGAGGATATTTTTTCCATTTCAGACAGAATGGGAGGCAGAGAGAGAGAGAGAGAAACATCCATGCAAGAGAAACACATCGATTGGTTGCTTCCCAAACAACACCAACCAGGGCCAAGGATCGAACAGCAACGGAGATATGTGTCCTTGATGGGAATCAAACCCTCGACAATTTGGTCCTCGAGCCAAGCTCTAACCACTGAGAAACCGGCCAGGGCTCACATTGATGTTTCTATCCCCAGTTGAGGTGTTTGTGGGAGGCAACTAATTGATCTCTCTCTCTCTCTCTCTCTCTTTCTCTCTCTCCCTTCCTCTCTCTCTTAAAAAATAAATCAATAAAAAAAGTCCTCAGGTGAGAATTTAAAAAAAAAAGAAAAGAGTATCAGGTTTTTGGCCAGACTCTCACCGGCCTTTGGTTTCCGGCACTCAGGTTTGTCTAGAGCAGTGGTTCTCAACCTTCCTAATGCCGCGACACTTTAATACAGTTCCTCATGTATGTTGGCGTATCTGCATGTGGGCGGACCCGCCTGGAGACGGATAGAGGAGCAGTGTCTTGGTCCCTAAGACCATTGGAAATATGTGTTTTCCGATGGTCTTAGGCGACCCCTGTGAAAGGGTCATTTGACCCCCAAAGGGGTTGCGACCCACAGGTTGAGAACGGCTGGTCTAGAGGCAACATCTCGTGCACAGGGGCAGGGGCTGAAGGACACCACCAAGAATCATAGGAACATTTCTCAAAGAAAATTGGACAAATTACCACATATGTCGACATGTGAGCTTTTAAATGTAGATTAAAGTAGAGACAAGGTTTTCCAGTCATCTTTATCTGGGATGGGGGTGACTAAAGTTCATCCCTCCTGTGAAATCTCCTGAAGTTATTTTGGTTCCCGTCAAACTTGCCCATCAGCAATTCCTCTTCATCTTCCTCACGGGCCTTCTTCACTTCCTCCTTGGCCTGGATGGCATCCATCTCCCTTTCTGGGCCCTGCAGAAAGAAACAGACCCGGTGGCCAGGGATTATGTTTCCTGGGGGTGGCCAGGTGTTAATGTACAACCTGCCCCTGCCTTCTGGAAGCCTCCACTCCAGCTGGGAGTAGTTAAAGAAGAGCCCCCAAGGCTATCAGGTCCTAATCCCTGGAACCTATCAATGTGACCTTATATGGAGGAAAGATCTTTGCAAATGCAATTAAATTGTGTTGAGATTATCCTGAATTATCAGGTGGGCTCTAAATTCCATCATAAGTGTCCTCATAGGAGAGAGGCAGAGAGATTTGAATCACACACAAGAGGAGAAGGCCACATCAAGAGGAGACAGAGATTAGAGTGATGTGGGCACAAACCAAGGAACACCAGAAGCTGGAAGAGGCAAGAAAAGGATCCTTCCCTAGATCAGAGGGACAGTGGCCCTGCTAGCCTTGATTTCAGCCCATTGATACTGATTTTGGACTTCTGGCCTCTGGAACTGTGAGAGAATAAATTTGTTGTTTTAAGCCAACCAGTTTGTGCGATTTGTTACAGTAGTTCCAGGCAATGAATTCACTCCCTTCTTTCTGTTCCCAGAGCATCTAGGTCCCTGTCCTTCAACCAGCTGACCAGTGAATGGGCCATAAAAGGAAGCCTTAGAGCCTAAATGAGAAAATCCAGGGTATGTAAAATAGGACAACACATTGAAAACTGGCTGTAGGGGACCTTGTAATCTGGCCTGTGCACTCCTGGGCTTGTGTTCACTGAAAAACACATATAGGAATGACTGTAACAGCTTTATGCACAAGGCCACAAGCTGGAAGCCACCCAAAGCTGCATTGACAGAGACTGGATATATACCTTCTGGAATATTCTCACAGGAAGAATGAGCTGCTGCATAAGATAATACAAATGCATCTCACAACACTGCCTAAACGAGTAAATATTAGATGGCTCCATTTATATTAATTTCAAAAGGAGGTCAAACTGATCTATGGTGATAGAATAGTGGTTCCTTTGGGGGCAGGTGCTAGCTGGGAGGGGGTATAAGGAGGCTCCTAGAACTCTGGTAGTATTTTATGTCTTAATCTGAGTTGGGTGTTTATTAATAAAAATTCATCAAGTCCTTTCTTATGTTAGAAATAAAGTGCAGAAATAAATAAATAATGAAATAAAAGTTCATTCCATTCATCATACCTTGGTTTCACCCCAGGTCGCCTTGCCAAAATTCTCAGCATACTCTTCATCATCTGTGATTAGGAAGTTATCGAAGATGGTTCCGGATCGCACCTGCAGATGAAAATAAGGTTTTCCTTATTGATGTAGCAATTTTCCACCAAGAAACTATTGTATTTTGCTCAGTACTGTGACAGTGATTAGCTCTCAAAAGCAGCACATGCTTAAACCCATTTCTAGAATATCAACAACAGAGCACTGGTCCTCAAACTTGGCTGCCTACCGGGATCACCAGGAACATTTTTGAAACTCCTGATGCCTGGTCTCAGCCTTAGGGATCCTGATTTAACTGGTTTTGGAGTTGCCTAGGCATTGAGACTTTGAAGAGTGCCCCAATGCCTCAAGCACTGAGCGATGTGGGCTGTGACTAGCAGCATCAGTACCACCTGGGAGCTTGGTGGGAATGCAAAATCTCAAGCTCCACCCCAGACCTGCTGTATTAAAAGCTGCAACTTTAGCCCTGGCTGGATTGGCTCAGCAGTTAGAGCGTCAGCCTGCAGACCAGAGAGGCCCGGGTTCGGTTCCCGCTAAAGGCACATACCTTGGTTGCAGTTTGTCCCTGGCCCCAGCTGGGGTCGTGTGGATGACAGCCAGTTAATGTGTCTCTCTCACATGGATGTTTCTCTCTCTCTCTTCCTCCCTCTCTCCCTTCCACTCTATCTGAAGATAAATGCAAAAAAAATTGGCCTTGAGTGAAGATTAAAAAAAAATCTGCAACTTTGTCTCAAGGTTGATGGACCCACAGGTCAGCTCTGAGCAGAGGAGTGACCAACCCAGGGGGCAGAGAGGCAGACAGGAAGTGCCAAGAGGGTGAGGTTATCTTTTTTTTTTTTTTACTCTGTTTATATTATTGATTTTAGAGAGAAAAGAGAGAGAGAGATTTTAGAGAGAAGAATGGAGAGAGAGAGAGAAAAGTTGATGAGAGACATCATCATCATCAGTCGGCTGCCTCCTGCACGCCCCCCTGCTGGGGATAAAGCCCAAAACCCCAGCACATGCCCTTACAGAGAATCAAACCAGGAACCTTTTGGTGCATAAGTCAATGTTCAACCACTGAGCCACACCAGCCAGGCTGAGAATATTATCTATTTTGGCCACAGCGGTATGTCTCGGGTCTAGGTATAAGAGCCAGGCACACAGCAGGAGTTCAAGGAAAACCTACTATATAAATTAAAGAGTTTAGGCTGAAGTTCAGAGTTATTAAACTAAAGCAAACTTAAAAACCAGTGACCTGCCAAAGCTCCAGCCCGATGGCACCAATGTTCTCAAATTCTGAAAGGTCATATTCCGTCAAATAGTTGGTGTTTTTCATCTTTTGATGCAGCCAAACATCTTTATCTATACCTTCTGGTTTCAGGCCATCCTGCAACAACAAACCAAATGTGGTTGTCCCCAGTAAGACAGCAGGGGAGGGGGCAGCCTGAGGGTGTCATAGGAAGAAGGCACCACACACCTGGTATGGAGGTTTCTGCAGCATGTGTGCCTGCCATTCACCGTCCAGTTCACTGTTCCAGTCGCTTGGCTTGCTAGCATCCAGAAAATGCTTCTCCCAGTCCTTAAAATAGGTGTAAGAGAAAAAAAAAAAGATTCTCAGATTTTAAAAAAGAAATTCTTAGCTACCAGGAGACAGGCAGGCCTGTGACCCAGGTTGCTATTTCCTCATCTCCTCAGTTTGGTAGTCGAAGGGCCAAGTGAGGGCTCGGGGTCCAGATCCCACAGAGGGCCTTGGTGCATTGCCAGAATGTTCTTTCTAACCGCCCTCCACCCCCCACCTATGTGACTGCAGCACTCTCCCAATGCTATTGAGAGGAATGGCAATGTGGAAAACTTGAAATAGAGTCTAAAGGTAAAATGATGGGCAAAAGCTGATAGTGGGAGAGGAGGCCACACATTCACCGTCCTACATGACAGTCACACATGGACTATTCCAGAGAGACATTGGACAACTAAGAAACGTCCCAAGATTCACCTGGGTAGCAGGAGAAGAGCAGTTATTATTGAGTCCTCTTACAGATATAGAAACACATATATACACACATTATGTAATATATATACATATTTGTATATGTGCATATACATATACACAATCTTATATAATATATATAAAAGTATACATACATATAAGTTTATACACACACACATATATGGCTTAGTAGGTATTGAATATATAGTTGTTGAATAAATGAATGTATAAGAAAAAGTGCTTTGCACGGCTGGTGTGGCTCAGTGGATTAAGCGTTGTCCCATGGGCTGAGAAGTCCTGGTTCAATTCACGGTCAGGGCACATGCTGGGGTTTTGGGCTCAAACCCCAGTAGGGAGTGTGCAGGAGATAGTAGATCAATGTATCTCTCACATCGATATTTCTATCTCTCTCTCCTTTTCTCTCTCTCTAAAAAAATCAATAAAAACATAAAAAAGAAGAAAAAGTTGCTTAGATTACTATTCATATAAACAGAGGACTTCTGGTCAAGATGGCAGCGCAGGTAAATGCGGTATCACCTCCTCCCACAACCACATCAAAATTACAACTAAACTACAACACAACCATCATTCAGAACCACCTGCCATCAATCTGACTGGAAGTCCTACAACTGCGAAATTAAAGAAGCAGCCACACCTAGACCGGTAGGAGGGGCAGGGGTGCGGACGGGCTGGTCCCACACCAACGTGTGGTGAATAAAACAGAAGGACACCTCGGCTGGGAAGGTCCTCCCTGAGTGAGGGGTCCCCGTCCCATACCAGGCTTCCAGTTCAGGGCTCCAGTGCCAGGAAGAGAAGTCCCTATAACTTCTGGCTGGAAAAACTAGCGGGAACTGAGGCTGAGGGAGGCTGTGGCTGCTGGATCCCCAGGCAGTTACTCTTAAAGGGCCCATGCATGGACTTACTTGGACTTGCTCCCTCTAAGCTTGGAGGGGAGGCAGATTGAGGGGCACCAGAGACATACAGGGAAGAACTGAGCTGTTTGGCATCGGGATGAGGGCTGGAGAGGAGGCTTTCTCCTAAACAGATGTGCTGGCAGAGGCTGATGTTCCTTTGGTGAGCCCTTCCCTGAGGCAGCAGACAGCGCCATATCTGGGACTCCAGCAACCTGGCTCACACTGGTTGCCCCTCCCTGCTGACTCCCTGAGGCCCTGCCCCACCTAACTTTCAGGCCCACCCAAGCTGTTTTCAAAGGTTTTACCACAGGATTGGCCTGTCTTAGATCTGCTTCAGTTTCCCTAAAATCTCTCAAATAAGCAGTGAATCTGGTCTCAGTGAACCCCATACCTCTCGTTAAGTGGCCACAGGCCTGGCACTAGAAGCAGCCAGCCTTGGTTCACAACTTGGCTTTTCCTTGGCACCTCCAAGCCCAGCACAAGAAGCAGCCATCTGCAGATCACTTTGCAGCTTATGCTGGTGGCCCCAGATAGAACACAAGCAGTGGCTGACCTTGCCCTAGAGCCTGCACACCCAATGGACAGCTTCAGACCACATCAAAACACCACCACCTAACCATCCCCACAAGTGACACACTCAATGAGTGGACTCGGGGTACCAGAGCCCTGATGAAGTAAGTCTCGCTCTGTATGGTGGGCTCCTACACAGCTGATCCTCCAAGGGAGTTAGAGGCCAGTGGTCAGTGGGCACAGCCAGTCCTTGCAGCTGATCAGCCTGAGTAAATCCCTCCCATTGGCATGCCAACAGCAATCAAGACTCAATTACAACAGAAGAATGTACAATCCACACTAAGGGTGCACCTTAAGGGCCCAGCTAGGGTGATCAAGGAGGCTGTGCCACTGGATCCTACAGGATACCTACAACAATAGGCCACCCGACGAAGCCTAGGAGACATAGAAACTCTGCCTAACACATGGAAACAATCACAGGGATGCAGCCAAAATGAGGAGACAACGAAACATGTTTCAAATGAAAGAAAAGAATAGAAATCCAGGAAAAGAATTAAACAAAATGGAGATAAGCAATCAATCAGATGCAGAGTTCCAAACTGGTTGTAAGGTTGCTCAAGGAACTTAAGGAGACCTCCAAAGAACTTAGTGAGAATATCAACAACATAAAAAAGGACTGGTCAGAAATGAAGGAGGCACTAACTGAAATAAAGAATAATTTACAGGAAATCAGTAGTAGAGTAGGTAAAGCCTAGAAACAAACCATAGATTTGGAATATAAAGAAGCAAAAAACACCCAATCAGAACAGCAAAAAGAAAAAAGAATCCCCAAAAATGAGGATAGTGTAAAGAGCCTCTGAGACAACTTCAAGCATACCAACATTTCACATCACAGGGGTGCCAAAAGGAGAAGAGAGAACAAAAAATTGAAAACCTATTTGAAACAATGACAGAAAACTTCCCTAACTTGGTGAAGGAAACAGACATACAAGTACAGGAAGCACAGAGAGTCCCAAACAAGATGAACCCAAAGAGTTCCACACCAAAACACATCATCATCAAAATGCAAAAAGTTCAAGACAAAGAGAGAATCTTAAAACAGCAAGAAAAAAGCAGTTCATTACCTACAAAGGAGCTCCATAAGACTTTCAGCTGACTTCTCAAAAGAAACTTTGCAGGCCAGAAGGGAGTGGCAAGAAATATTCAGAGTGATGAAAAGCAAGAACCTACAACCAAGATTACTCTATCCTGCAAAGCTGTCATTTAGAATCGATGGCCATATAAAGAGTTTCCCAGACAAGAAAAAGTTAAAGGAGTTCATCACCACCAAACCGTTATTACATGAAATGATGAAGGGTCTTTTTGAAGAAAAAGATAAAATATATGAACAAACAAAATGGCAATGAATACATATCTATCGACAATTGAATCTACAAACAAAATGAACAGGCAGAACAGAAACATTCTCATAGATACAGAGAACTTTTTGTTGCTTACCAGATGGGTGGGGGTTGGGGGGCTGGGTGAAAAAGATGAAGGAATTAAGAAGTACAGATTGGTTGTTAAACTGATGAACCTCAAAGCAAAGAGGGGGGATGAGATAAACCAAAGAACTTCTATGCATATATGCATAACCAACGGACACTGACAATAGTGTGGGAAGGCAGGAGGGGGCAGGATTGGGGAGGAGGGGATCAATGGGAGAAAAAAGGGAGAACATCTGTAATACATTCAACAATAAAGATGAGTTTTTTTGTTTTGTTTTTTTATCCTCACCTGATGATATTTTTCCATTTTTTTGCTCAGATAGAGTGGGAGGGGGAGAGAGGAAGAGAGAGAGAGAGAGAGAAACATCAACGTGAAAGGGACACATGGAGTGGCTGCTACCTGCACAACCCAACCAGGGCTGGGGACAAACTGCAACCGAGGTACATGCCCTTAGCAGGAACCGAACCCGGGTCTCTCTGGACTGCAAGCCAACGCTCTAACCACTGATCAAAACTGGCCAGGGCTAAAGATAAGTTTTAAACATTTTTTAAAAATATTCATATAAACACATAAAAACATAAAAGTCATGTACAGTGATACCTCGGTTCTCGAACGCCTCGGATTTCGACCAAATTGGTATTCGACCAGGAGATTCGAGAAACTTTTGTCTTGGAATCCGAACAAATATTTGGAACTCGAACTTCCGAGATGAGCCGAGTTGAGCCGAATGGCGTTCATTCGGCCCAGCGCGCCTTGCTTGCGTCATCAGTGTGAGTGCAGAGAGAGAGTCACGCTTTGTGGAGAGAGTCACGCTTTGTGGAGAGAGTCACGCTTTACACTGAATTTAACCCTTAGACATACTGTACACTTTTATTTCTTGTTGAGACTTATGTTTTTCTACATATTATATACAAATTAGGCCAGTAAATAGGCATTTTCTGGGGCTTGGAACGAATTAATCCAGTTTCCATTATTTCCTATTGGGTTTCATTGCTTCGGTTCTCGAACAATTTGGTTCTTGACCGTCCTCCTGGAACGAATTATGTTCGAGAACCGAGGTATCACTGTACAATGGTGTCTTCTCTTTTTTTTTCCCCTCACTCGAGGACATTTTTCCATTTTTTGCTCAGATAGAGTGGGAGGGAGAGAGAGGAAGAAAGAGAGAGAGAAACATCAACATGAAAGGGACACATCGAATGGCTGCCACCCGCACCACCAACCAGGGCCGGGGACAAACAGCAACTGAGGTACGTGCCCTTAGCGGGAACCGAACCCAGTCTCTCTGGACCACAGGTCAACGCTCTAACCGCTGAGCCAAACAGGCCAGGGCGGTGTCTTCTCTTTTAGAACTGAAAAACTGAAAACATATTTTACTAAGCAGCTTTTTCATGATACTGTGTAACTTCAACAATTGATACATGGGAGTTAGTTACCTCTCTTACTGTTTTTCCACCCAGACCACAAATGGCAAGGATGAGCCCCTATTGTGTCGGGATCTAGAAAATGGGTTACAATTCAGTGTTAGTAGCAGGCTCCTTAGTAGAATTGTGGGCCATCGTATCCTAATGCTATAATGAACTAATTTGTTTAGGAGCTCATAGGGATCTGAGCATAGAGATAAGACAGCCATTTCAGAAAGGAGCTTCTGAAAGAATGATTAGCCTCCTGTGGGGACCTGTCTCTACCCAAACTGTTGGGGAAGAGGCGGGGGTAGGGTTACAAGGTTTCTTTGCCAATCTATATGCTTTAAGTGTGCTTTTTTTTTTTTTTTTAACTGTTTGATTTTTTAGAGAGAGGAAAAAAAGGGAGAGAGAAATGTGAGAGAGAATAGCATCAACATCTATCAGTTGCTCCCTGCAGGCCCCCTACTGGGAATCGAGCCAACAACCCCGGGCATGGGCCCGGGGGAAAAAGGATTGCCAAATAACTTAACTGTCTAAACAAGATGCCATTTTGATTTAATAATTACACTGGTGTAGCCAGCCCATGCCAGCAGGAGCAGCGTCGCCTATAGCCAAGGAGAGGCATGTTTCTGGTGGGCTGCAGCTGCTGCCACTGTGGTGAGCCCCATCCAAACGCCTCCTCAGTGTGGTGGCCGAAGCGCCAGAGCAAGGCTCAGTACCGGCAGGCCAAGCGTGCTCAGCGCAGTGATGGGCAGGCCAGGCAGCTGGAACCATTCTCATTACCTGCTACATGAACGAGCGCAAGTGCACGGAGGAAGCCTACAGTCTGCTCAACGAATATGGCAACAGCTTGTATGGGCCAGAAAAGTATAAAGACAAGTATCAGCAGCCCTCTAGAAGTGAGAGAGAAGATGATGGGGACATTAAGGCATCTGCGGAGATGAGGCTAAGAATATTCCTGTCAGTGGAGAGTGGAGCGAATAATGTAGTCTTCATCAGGACACTTGGGATAGAACCTGAGAAATTGGTGCATCATATTCTCCAGGATATGTACAAAACCAAGAAGAAAAAGACTTGGGTTATTCTACAAATGTTACCCATTTCAGGCATATACATGGCTTTCTTAGAAAATATGAAAAAATATGCAGAAACTTTTTTGGAGCTGTAGTTTAAAGCTCCAAATAAAGAACATTTCAGATTGTATGTAAAGCTGAAAATAACAGTCACATGAATGGAGACAGTATCAAAGAATTGGCAGGAACAGTAGGAAGCCTCAACTCAGAAAACAAAGTGGATTTTACCAATCCACAGTACATATGGTAGTAGAAATTATTAAAGCTGTCTGTTGCCTGAGTGTTGTGAGAGATTACATGTTGTTCAGAAAGTATAACCTCCAGGAGATGGTAAAGAGTGCTAAGGACCCACCACAGCTTAATTCCAAGCAGGCAGCCCAAGCAGGAAATAGGAAAAAAACTAACTTGAAAGTTGGTGACAGATCAAATCAAAATGACCAAGCAGAAGGAAAAAGAAACCAGCAGGTGGTACCAGAGAATAGTGAGGAGCTGGGGCAGACAAAACCTATATCTGAGACACAGGTGGCCAATGAGGAAGGAGCTAAACCTGAACTTGCAAGTCAAGTCACAGAAGGATCTGAGTCAAATGAAAATGACCTCTCATAGGAAAAAAAAAAAAATCATTTGGTGTTGGAGTACTGACTCTGGGACATGGAATAAAATTGGCTATACGCATATAGAACATGCAACTCTTCGGAGCTGGGTTCCTATTACTTTGTAAAAGCTGCTGCTACTTTACAGAACGATTTTGGTTTAGTAGTTTGTTTTAATCCCCTTTTGTATTAATTTGTATTCAGTAAGACCAGAGTGTCACGAGAGCTGTTCTTCCTAGCTACAAAGTGCTGTATTGTTAGAATCTTAATTCATTCAAAGATTTTTTTTCAAGTTTACAACTGTTTATTTTCAGTGGCATTTGAGCATGTTATTTTATAAACTATGAGATTCCAGGTTTTTGTTTTTTTTTAATCCTCACTCGAGGATGTTTTTTCCATTTATCTTCAGATGGAGCAGGACGGAGAAAAAGAGAGAGAGAAACATTGATGTGAGAGAGACACATTGACTGGTTGCCTTCCGCACGACCCCTACCAAGGCCAGGGATGAACCACAACTGAGGTATGTGCCCTTGACCAAAATGGAACCTGTGATTCTTTGGTCTGCGGGGCGACGCTCTAACCACTGAGAAAAACCAGCCAGGGCTGAATGCTTTTTTTTTATTCCTCACCCAAAGACATTTTTTTTTTTTTGCATTTATCTTCAGATAGAGTGGGAGGTAGAGAAGGGGAAAGAGAGAAAGAGAGACATGGACGTGAGAGAGACACATCGATTGGTTGCCACCCACACGGCCCCAACCAGGGCGGGGACAAATCGCAACCAAGGTATGTGCCCTTAACCGAAACCAAACCTGGGACTCTCTGGTCCACAAGCCAATGCTCTAACCATTTAGCCAAACCGGCGAGGGCTGCTTTTTTTTTTTTTTATCCTCACCCGAGGACATTTTTCCATTTTTTTGTACAGATAGAGTGGGAGGGAGAGAGAGGAAGAGATAGAGAGAGAGAGACATCGATGTGAAAGGGACACATCGAGTGGCTGCCACCGCACGACCAACCAGGGCCGGGGACAAACTGCAACCGAAGTACGTGCCCCTAGTGGAAACCAAACCCGGGTCTCTCGGACCGCAGGCCGACACTCCAACCGCTGAGCCAAACTGGCCAGGGCTGGGCTGCTTTTTCTTAAATGTCAGTTTTAAAAAGTCCACCTCGGACTTCCGGTCAAGGTGGCAGCGTAGGTAAATGCGGTATTGCGTCCTTCCATAATTACATCAAAGTTACAACTAAACTACAGAACAACCATCATTCAAACAGCCTGAAATAAAAATGAATGGAAGCCCTACAACTGCGGAATTAAAGCAGCAGCCACATTGAGACTGGTAGGAGGGGCGGTGGCGCGATGGGCTGGTCCCACACCCATGTGTGGCGGATAAAAATCAGGAGGACACCTCGGCTGGGAAGGTTCTCCCTGAGGACTGAGGGATCCCCGTCCCACACCAGGTGCCCCGCTCAGGGTTCCAGTGCCAGGAAGAGAAGTGCCCATAACTTCTGGCTGGAAAAACCAGCAGGAACTGAGGCTCAGGGAAGCTGATACGGCTGGAGCCCCAGGCAGCTCCTTAAAGGGCCCGCACACGGACTTATCAGACTTGCTCCCTCTAAGCTTGGAGGGGAGGCAGCTCGAAGGGCACCAGTGACATACAGGGAAGAACTGAGCTGTTTGGCACTGGAGCGAGGGTTGGAGAGGGGGCTTTCCCCAGGACAAACGTGCTGTCAGAGGCCTTTGTTCCTTTGGTGAGCCCTTCCCTGGGGCGGCAGACATCCACCATATCTGGGACTCCAGCAACCTGGCTCACACTGGTAACCCCGCCCTGGCGATTCCCTGAGGCCCCGCCCCACCCAACTTTCAGGCCCACCCAAGCTGTTGCCACTTGCTTAACCATAGGATTGGCCTGTCTCAGATCCTGCTTCAGGTTTTCCTAAATTCTTTCAAACAAGCAGCATCTGGTCCCAGATAGCCCCATACCTCTCGTTAAGTAATACACAGAAACAAACACAGGGAGGCAGCCAAAATGAGGAGACAAAGAAACAGGTCCCAAATGAAAGAACAGAACAAAACCCCAAGAAAAGAACTAAGCGAAATGGAGATAAGCAACCTAACAGATGCTGAGTTCAAAATACTGCTTATGAGGATGCTCAATGAACTCAGTGAGAACCTCAGTGAACTTAGTAAGGGCCTCAAGAGCATAAAAAAGGACCAGTCAGAAATGAAGGATGCACAGTCAGAAATGAAGGAGGCACTAACTGAAATAAATAATTTGCAGGAAATCAATAGTAGAGTAGGTAAAGCCAAGAAGCAAACCATCGATTTGGAATATAAGGAAGCAAAAACACCCAATCAGAACAGCAAAAAAAAAAAGAATCTGAAAAAATGAGGATAGTGTAAGAAGTCTCTGGGACAACTTCAAACGTGCCAACATTCGCATCTTGGGGTGCCAGAAGGAGGAGAGAGGGAACAAGAAATCGAAAACCTATTTGAAACAATAATGGCAGAAAACTTTCCTAACTTGGTGAAGGACACAGACATACAAGTCCAGGAAGCACAGAGAGTCCCAAACAAGATGAACCCCAAGAGGCCCACACCAAGACACGTCATCATCAAAATGCAAAAGTTTCAAGACAAAGAGAGAATCTTAAAAGCAGCAAGAGATTCTCTGTGGGCCGACGCTCTAACCGCTGAGTCAAACCGGCCAGGGCACAAAAAAATCTTTTTAAAAAGGTTGCTGATGCATTTAAACTTGCTTTGATCTCAAATATTAGAAAACTCTTTCACAGTACCTTGTGGCATGTAGATCTGTAGCCAGATCCAGCACACAGCTGCTGGAGAGAGCATTTTGATCACTATGTTGTTATGATTACCAGCCAAGCAGCAATCGTACAGGACCTAGTACTCACAAACTTTGCTGACACACTTTCTAGAGTTGTTTGGGAACAATCCACACCTGGAGTTTGTCCTCTTCTTCCTGCTTCCAGTCCTTGGACTCTGCTGAAGTCTTATCCATCTTCTTCAGTGATGTTAAATTCCAGTCATACTCAATGCTGCCAGATTCAATCCCTTGACCATCAATTCTCACTTCGTAAGTGAGATCCGGTCTTAAGATCAGAGTGTAGAGGTGTGTAAAGCCATCAACCTGCACATTTTAGGGGAGGAAAGGAAGACAAGGAGATGTTTCAAGGCAGGTCTGAACACGTAGTATAAGTTATCACTAGTCAAAGACTTGTTATAAACAGTAAGAAGAGAGGTTCTAGGAATAGGGGTTGACTGGACTGTAACAGTGTCCTACAGAAGAATCACCCCTTTGTAGAACACTGCTATTGGCAATCTTCTCGTGAGTGGCTGATTCCCTTTTGTGCAAAGACACTGACTCCCACTATAATCCCACAAGCAGTTATGATGGGGCAGTTGGTGTAAACCATGGGATAATGGCGCTGTTTATGTAAAGCTATGTGTAAAATCACTTCCTGTTCTATATCCTGAAAGATTCCAAGTGAAATCCTCTTTCTCTCTCTCTCTCTCTATATATATATGTTTATATATGTATATGTTTATATATGTATATGTTTTTATATAGAGATAGATAGATAGATAGATAGATAGATAGATAGATAGTTTGTTTTTAATCCTCACCTGAGGATATGTATATTGATCTTAGAGAGAGGAAGGGAAAGAGGGAGTTGTAGCAGTAGCATTGATCAGCTGCCTCCAGTATGTGCCCCAACCCTGGACCGAACCCAAAACCTAGGTATGTACTCTGATTGGGAATTGATGCTCCAACCAACTGAGCTACCCAGCCAGGGCTCCATTCTATTTCTAACATAGGGGAGAACTTTTTGATGCTCTGAGCTGTCCAACAATTGAAGCTCCATGAGCACAGGCCCAGTGTCTCTCTGGGTCACGGTTAAAGCCCTAGGCCAGACACAAGAAAAGCATGCAACAAACATGCAATTAGGGATGAGTGGGAGGTAGGTTGTGGGTGCTTAGGGAGGCTGAAGGTACTCAGGACATGCCTACTGGGAAATGCATGTTCCCATGTGGGTCCTGACACATCGCATTGGAACCTGGTGGACTCTCCAGTCATTTTCACAAGCCCTCCAGGGACACTGACACTGTTCAGGTTTAGGAGCCACTGCCCCAGCATCTTAAAGAGTCTGTGTCAAGTAAAGTCTCTCTCTGCCAAGAGCCAAATCTAAAGGCCTCTTCAGTTCCCGTCTGTTCTGCCCTGGACAGACCACTGCTGTTTACCAAATGGCAAATGGCTTGTCCAGTGTCAACATTACAGTCTGCTTAGTGTGATAGCTGAGTACCTGCTTCTCCCAGTGCTCTTCCCCTGCTCTCTGTTGGCCTTCTCAACCCCCCTTCCTTATTTAGGCTTTGGACTCTGGCCCCATTGCTGGGGTCCCCCAGAATTTGGCTACCAGAGCACAGCCTCCTGGGGATCACATCCACTCGCACACATATGCAAACAGCTCCAAAAGGTGTCTTTAATCCCAACCATCAGCCTGAGTTTCAGACCCCAGTTTCCAAAAACTTATTGACACCTCTATCTGGATGTCTGCCAGGATTTCACACCCAACCATTCAAACACGACTCCTGAGTCTGCTCTGATCCCTCCTTGGCCTTTGCTTTCCCCCTCTTTAGAGTCATCACCCACAACCTCAGTACCCACATTCCAAACATCACAAAGTCCTTTGGACCCCAGTCCTGACTTATCTGTCAAAACGCTCCTGTGGCCCTGGCTGGTTTGACTCAGTGGTTAGAGCGTTGGCCGCAGACCAGTGAGTTGTGGGTTTGATTCTGGTCAAGGGCATGTACCTCGGTTACGGTTCATCCCCGGCCCTGGTCGGGGTCATGCAGGAGGCAGCTGGTCGATGTGTCTCTTTTACATCCACGTTTCTCTCTCCCTCCCACTCTATTTGAGATAAATAGAAAAATATCCTTGGGTGAGGATTAAAAACAAAACAAAATGCTCCTGTGGTCTGCATTCCACCAGAGCCTTGGCCTGACAAGCTCACCTGTCTCCCTGCCTGTTGAACACCCTGTCCCTCCACCCACCCTCTGCAGCACATCTGAACTATTTTTCTAACATGCAGATCAGACCCCTTGAGGGTTGACCACTGCCTGCAGGACAGATTCTCACCCCTTCCTTTCCAGCATCACAGAATGAATAAGAACCCCTGTGAAAATAAAGGTACTTCTCACTGGGAAGACCAGAATGCTGACTAGCTGCTATGAATCAGTGCTCCTTCAGCAATTTCTTATTTTTCTAACAGACTACAGAAACAGCAGCACATGTCTGAGGAAGTCATCGGCCTCCAGGTGCCTCTCAGGGTCCTGTAGGCTTGTTGACTCCAAGTGGTCATGCTTTGGTCTCCCAGGCATGATCTGGGCTGGACCTCTCATCCTTCATAGTGTCTCTCCCACACACCTGATGTGCAACTGAACAATTTCTTGGGAATTAGTCGTAAAGACCTGCCCAATGGTCCAAACACTAAGTGGACAGAGGAAGTCTAGGGTGGTGAGTTTCCCATCACCTCACAGGAGGATTGTCAGGCCCAAGTGTGCATGGGGTGAGAGGGGAGCTCACAATCCAAGTGAACGACAACCTCAGTAGGTGGAACCCCAAGAGGGATAGTGCTACCAATGGAGATTCACTGGGGTTTTGTGAAGAGGTCTACTGCTCCCTGCTTGTGCAATAGACTGAATAAGGGACAGTTATAAATGCTTCCACTCTACAATGTCAATGATCTTGAAGTACCCAGGGGCCTCCCACCCAGATTCATCCATAGCCACACAGCTCTCCGTTGTTAGAGCTCTGGGCCCTGGGAGTGCCTCAGGGGACAGGTTCCTGCTTCCTGGTGCTAATATTCAAATGAAGCATTGGGGAACGTACTTCTCTCGACATGCCAGGCACTTAACATAGGCTGCCTTTTTGGAGAAGCCCCAGGCAGGGCCATTGAGTTCTAAAGACCGGGAGTCATTTTCACAGATCTCCTGAGTAAAAAGGTAAGAGTGTATGCTTTCATTTTAGAAATATTCCTATTTTTAAGTGTTTTGTTATTTTGAAGATTAATTTCCCCAGATTAATTTTCAGAAATAAAGGAATGAAATAGTCCTGATTTTTATTATTAACGATGATGAGTATAGTTAAAATGTGACCATCCTGGCCCTGGCTTGTTTGGCTCAGCGGTTAGAGCATCGGCCCGTAGACCAGAGAGTCCAGGGTTCAATTCCAGCCAAGGGCACACACCTCAGTTGCGGTTCATCCCTGGCCCCAGTTGGGGTTGTGTGGGTGGCAACCAGTCGATGTGTCTCTCTCACATTGATGTTTCTCTCTCTCTCTCTCCCCCTCCCTCCCACTCTATCTAAAATGTGTAAAAAAAAAAAAGTGACCATCCTGTTGTAACTCTGATGGGGCAAATTATAAATCGATGTCATAGCTCACATTAAAAGGGAGTGTGCCCTCCCAATGGGGAAAAACTCCAGAAACCAAACCAAAGTAGTGGACGTGTGTGTCTAATGGGCCTGTTATATTGGAAAGCAGGCACAGGGATATGTTTGCAAAGTTCTATTCCTGGCTTACTTAAATATTTTAAGATCAAAATTATTTCCTCTATACTTGTATTAAAGAGTTAACACAAACACTGATTTGAATACAAAATCGTTTACCTTACACCTGATAGGTTTCTTGTTTGAGTGATACTGATTCTTGAAATGTAAAATAACATGAACTTTCTTGATATCAAATCCACAAATATCAGGTCCTACCAAAATATAAACAAACAAAAAACACATTAGCTGCTCTCAATTTCCTTGCATAATGCATCACCACAAGATACTCCAGCCATTCTCCTGAAATAATATCCAAGGCACAAGAACGATCAAATATGTACATAGAGATATTAAAATAGACTGTGACACCCTTCTCAGTCAGTCACTTCTCCATTTCTCACTGCCACTTTGGACTCAAGGGTAAACCAGCATGTAAGAAAATGTTTAACAGTGTAACAAGCATCCCTGACATGCTGTCTGAGTCTGGGGTCCTTGCTCTGAAGCTCTGACCAGTGTACCTGTACCCAGGTGAGGGCTTTGGAGCTAGACTGACTGGTTCTGACCCCAGCTCTCATTCATTGTGTTGAGACATAGTTGCAACTCTGCAGACTCCCAGTGCATGGGTGTTAATCTTGACTTCACAAAGCTACTCCGACAATTAAATGGGCTAATGTCTTCAAAACTCAATACTTATTGCTGTTAATATTATGCCCCAAGACAACACACACACACACACGTTCTTAATGATAACCCTAAATTGTAAGCAAAAGAGAGTCTGTGATCAGTAGGTAGGTTCTGAAAAACTGTAAAATCTAGAGAGTCCAATTCAAAAGTTATGGATTTTCAAATTGGCACAGGGTTCAGTTTCAGTCACTCAGGACATGGAATGTGTTAGGATATTGTATTCCCTGATTGGAGACTAAGGAGAGCTGAATATATATACTAAACAAGGTTTGCAGAAGGAATCTAGAAAATTCATCAAACCTTCTGAGGGAATTACCTTATTATGGCTTTATTGAACTTAAGCCTTAGGAAGGTTCTAAAGCATCCAGCTGTTTCTGTCTCAGACTGAATTTTACCACTGACCCTAGCCTGCACCTGCCCCTGGGGGTTCTGTGAGGCAAATCCTGCATAAACAGAAGCAGATGACTGCAACCTCTTTTAGAACTTCCAGTGACGAACCTCCACAATAAATGAGAGATCCATGCTGCATGTAATTACTTAAAGAATATTATCAATTTGCCAGACAATGAACTTGGAAGTGGCACCCTGAGGGACTGACAAAGAACACTGTCTTTATCTCCCAGCTGAGTTCTTGGAGGACATGTGTTTATGTAATTTTCGTTTTTCTTTTCACTTTGTATCCTGCTACTTTGCTGAATACACTCATTAGTTTTAATCCGGTACCTTTGTTGTTGTTGTTTGGTGCAATCTTTAGGGTTTTCTACATGTAAGATTACATCATCTGCAAACAAAGAATTTACTTCTTCCTTTCCATTGTGGATACCTTTCTTTTTCTTGCCCAAATGCTCTGACTAGGACTTCTAGTACTGTGTTGAATATAAGTAGTGAAAGAGACTATCCTTGCCTTGTTCCTAATTTTAGAGAAAAAGCTTTAACTCTATTACCATTGAGTATGATGTTTGCTGTGTGTTTTTCACATGACTTTTTTTTTTTATCCTCACCTGAGGACATTTTTCCATTTTTTGTTCAGATAGAGTGGGAGGGAGAGAGAGGAAGAGAGAGAGAGAGAGAGAGAGAGAGAGAGAGAGAGAGAGAAACATTGATGTGAAAAGGACACACTGAGTGGCTGCCACCCGCACAACCCAACCAGGGCCGGGGACAAACTGCAACCGAAGTACATGTCCTTAGCGGGAACTGAACCCCAGTCTCTCTGGACCACAGGCCAACACTTAACCGCTGAGCCAAACCGGCCAGGGCTGTCCTTTCATTTCACCTGTAGAATTCCCTTGAGCATTCCTTGCAAGGCAAGACTACTGGTCATGAGTTCCTGCAGCTTTGGTATATTTGGGAATACATTCTAGAAAGCCAGTTTTGCCAAACATGATTCTTGGTTGACAGTTTGCTGCTACTTCTTTTTTAAAAAAATGTTTTTATTGATTTTTTAGAGAGAGGGAGATGGAGAAAAATATTGATGTAAGAAAGATCAATTGGCCCTGGCCGATTTGGCTCAGCGGTTAGAGCATCAGCCTGTGGTCCAGAGAGACCCGGGTTCGGTTCCCGCTAAGGGCACGTACCTCGGTTGCAGTTTGTCCTCGGCCCTGGTTGGGCCGTGCGGGTGGCAACCACTCGATGTGTCCCTTTCACGTCGATGTTTCTCTCTCTCTCTATCCTTCCCACTCAATCTGAACAAAAAATGCAAAAATGTCCTCAGAGGAGGATAAAAAAAAAAAAAGAAAGATCAATTGGCTGCCTCCTGCATGCACTTTGACCAGGGATTGAACCCACAATCTTGGCATGTGTCCTGATTCAGCATCAAACTGGTGACCTTTTTGTACACAGGACAATACTCAACCAACTAAGCCACACCAGCCAGGGTGACAGTTTACTTCTTTTAGCACTTTGAATATATCAGCCCACTGTCTTCTGGCCTGCAAAGTTCCTATTAAGAAACCAGCTGAAAATCTTGAGAATACTTTGTATGTGATGATTCACTTCTCTATCTTTTGAAATTCTGATTAATGTACCTTGGTGTGGGTTTCTTCAAGTTCACCCTACTTAGAGTTCATTGAGTTTCTTGGATGTTTATGCTTATGTATTTCATAAAATTTGGAGAGTTTTCAGTCATTATTTTTTCCAAATATTCTCTCAGCCCCCTTTCCTCTCTCTTCTCCTAGGACTCCCACAAGATGTATGTCAGTCTGTTTAATGGTGTCCCAGAGGTCCCTTAGGCTCTGTTCACTTTTCTTCCATCTTTTTCTTTCTGCTCCTCAGTCTTGATCATTTCTACTGTCCTATCTTCAAGTTTGCTGATTCTGTCTTTTGACCATTCAAATCTGCCTTTGATTCCCTCTGGTGAGTTTTTTCATTTCAGTTATACTTTTCAGGTTCAGAATTTCTTTTTAGTTATTCTATATCCTTTTGTAATTTCCATTTTCTCACTTGTATTTTAACTTTATCCACATCTTCCTTGATTTTTTTTTTGCATCATTAGTCTGTTTTTTATTCACAATATAAAAAACAATAAACAGCAAACACATACACACGACCTTCCCTGATACTCCTGTTCTTTGCTCACCTCTCCCCATGCACCAACCCTTGATTTTTTTAAAGTATCTTTCAGTTATTTAAGACTTTGTCTAATATATCTTCCATCAGGAACAGTTTATGTTTAGTTTTTTCCTTTCAATGAACCACACTTTCCTGTTTGTTTGTATGCCTTGTGATTACTCATTGAGCACTGGACATTTGAATCTAATAATGTCATGACTCTGGAAATCAGATCCTTCACCTTCCCCAGGGTTTGACGTTTTATGGTTTTTTGTTTTTTGTAGGCAGTCTCTGTGTCAAGGGTCAGCCTGAAGTGTAAACTTTTCGGGTCCTTTCTGAGTCTTTCTCTGGGCATGAGTGGTCACTTTCTAATTTTCCCTGCATATGTAGTTTTTAAAAAATGTCCTAGTCTTTAATATCTGGCTTCCTAAGGGGAAAAATGGGGTCTGGGGGATGGTGCTGGCCCTTACCCTGGAAGTCACTTTGGCTGGAGAAAGAGAGGATTACAATAGTGAGGAAAGGTACAACACAAATGGCTATCCATCTCTTTGTCTGCATCTTTGTGACTAGAAGCAGCAGCTCAGAGCTCTGAACCCAAATATTTGGAGGACAGAGTCCTTTTTGCCCTCTTTAGCTCCTGCATGCTGTGTGTAAGCTGCTCCAGGAACACCTGCACAGCTGTCTGTGACTAGGGGTGGGAAATGGGTATATGCTACTGTGCCAAGGGCTAAAATGGAATGAAATTAACTTTCCCAGTCTTCTCCTGGAAGTTGCAAATTCTTCTAGACTCCAGAGTTCAAAATATTTAAATCTGGCGGATTCTGCTAATACAATTGTTATCTATGTAGGAAGACAAATTCTTGGTGCTTCCTACTCTGCCATCTTCCCAGAATCCTCTTCATCCATAAAGCTTTTTGATCCCACACTTCAGTTATGTCTAGTTTCTGTGGTCTAATGTGGTCCCTTTCCATTCCAGCACAAATTTTAATCATGTTTTCCTGGTGTCAGTAGACATTTAATGTCTTCCAGGGTTGGCAAGTTTTTTCTATAAGGGGCAAGACAGTAAATATTTTTGGCTTTAGGGGGCCATGTGATCTCTGTTACAATTACTCAGCTCTGCCACTGCTGTTTGAAAGCAGCTCTAGACAAAACGCAAATGAAATGGGTGAGGCTGCACTCCAACAACCATTTGTGGACACTAAAATTTGAGTTTTATATCATTTCCATGTGTCAAAAAATTATCCTTCTTAAGATTTTTTCCAATCATTGAAAAATGTTAGCACCTTGCCTGGCTGGTGTGGCTCAGTGGATTGAGCATTGTCCCATAGACTGAGAGGTCCCGGTTTGATTCCTGGTCAGGGCACACGCCCAGGTTGCAGGCTCAATCCTCAGTAGGGGGCATGCAGGAGGCAGTCAATTGATGTTTCTCACATCAATGTTTCTTATCTCTCTCTCTCTCCCTTCCTCCCTCTCTAAAAAATCAATAAAACTATGGGAAAAAATGTTAATATCCATTCTCAGCTCATGAGCCATAACAAACACAGTCTGTAGCCTGATTTGGCCCATGGGTAAGGTTTCTGACTCCTGATATATTCAGAATACTTGGGTCTACATTAATGTTAAACAAATAACTTTCTCAAAAGCATAACAGAATGGTACAGTTGCCTTTTTATAATATTAAATAGATTTAACAGTACTTAAAAACCTTTGGTCAGGTATACACAATACTACTATTTTAGCAGTCTTGGTCTAAGGATTCTACAAGGTGGAAGGATTTTCAAAGTCACCAGAAACGGTTGCAATGTACTACCTGAACTCACCAAACATAATATAGTATTGGGATTTTCCACTCAGGTTCTTCTGATCTACATCCGCAGGGAAGACCTTAATGTAGCCCCCTCCACAGTCCATCTTCTGCTCATGTTTCACTGTGTACTGAATAACCAGCGTCTTCCCTTTATTGCTAAATGGTTTGAACCGTGCAGAGATGGCATAGAATCGGCCATTTTGAGTGGTTTGCAGACCTTCAAATAAAAACACTCATGAAAGATTAGGAATGACACAGTGCTCAGTGATGCAGGAAATTAAACTTGTCTTTTCCCTACTCCCAATTATAAACCTCCTAACCATTTACAGCCAGCCAGCACCTATAGCTCATTTGTACAATGATATACAAAGGGCCTGCCACGAACAGGCTCTCTAATGCCACAGAACTTCTATTTGACACACTCAGATGTTTTTGTACTTAGTATAACACTGTTATGTCTTACGTTATAAAAGTACTTCAGCTCTGAATGACAAATTTGAATTCTAATTATAGATAAAAGGTTAATTTTGCCTCCATTCATCTTCCAAGGGGTGGGGATATACAAGGAAGCTTGTGTAGCAACTGAATTAAAAAACAAAGCATTCTACTGCTTTCCCTTAATTCTCATCTTAGAACACTGACTTAAGAGACACAACAGCAGATGGAGGACAGAGGGCAGATCTGCAAAAAAGTGCTTCACTGCACTGGGTGAGCAGGCTCGTGGGTGTCATCTGTGTGATGGCTCCTTTTATGAAGATATCATCCTTTGTCATGTGAATCATTTCATACTTGTTTTATAAGTTTAGGTTTTCACTTCGAGATCAAAACTCCCATTTTAGTAGCCACTAGGCTCTGTACCAAATCCTTCTTATACTGGAATTCATTAAACAAACAGAGCTAGTCTTATTATAACCTATCCTTCTTTGATTCATATTCTGGCCCCCACAGCTGCCTATGCTGAGTGTCATCATAATTAACTTGGCATTTGTATCAATACGTCCTGAACTCATGACTGAACTCCCTACCACCACACCTCTCTTTGTGTCCTTCATTCTTTCCTCACCTTTCCCTTTCTCAGGAGATCTGTAGCACCTCTTGCTCTCTTGGCCCCTTCCATTGAGGCAATTCCTAAGGCCATATGATTCACCATCTCCCTCTGTGTCTTTTTTTTTCTATTCTCACCCAAGGACATTTTTCCATTTTTTGTTCAGATAGAGTGGGAGGGAGGGGGGAGGGGAGAGAAAGAGAGAGAGAGAAACATCGATGTGAAAGGGACACATCGAGTGGTTGCCACCTGCACGACCCAACCAGGGCCAGGGGCAAACTGCAACCAAGGTACATGCCCTGTGTGGGAACCGAACCCGGGTCTCTCTGGACCACAGGCCAATGCTCTTACCGCTGAGCCAAACCGGCCAGGGCTCCCTCTGTGTCTTTAACACCCTCCTCAGCCACCCTCATGGTCTCTCACCACCTCCTATCTCTGTCTGACTAAATTCTATTTATTTTTCCAACAATGGCTTCGATGCCATGGTCCCAGGAGATAACAGAAAGGGCCAAATTAACCGGTATCCTCACTGCCTTACCCATGTCTGCACTCAGTAGACATGTGCTGGAATGAATGAAATGCACAGAATCTCAGGATTCCAGATTGGAGGAAGAAAAAACATTGTGGAAAAACCAAAGCGACTCTTAAAGGGAACCCCTGTCCTTGGACAAGCTTCATAGAATCATGTTTGCTTTCACTCCATTTTTATTATATAGCCTGAATTCTGACCAACTCTTTGGGTCGACATGTAACTTATCAAACAATGCATATACAATTGAAAACCAGAGGCTGCCGGACATGGCAACATTGGAGTAACAGGAAAGATAAAGGTTGAATGGAAGGTGGTAAAGAAGTAATTTTTCTTCTAAATCAGGGGTTGGCATACTTTTTCTGTAAGGCCAGAGAATAAATATTTCAGATGTTGTTGGCCATTTAGTCTATGTCCCAACTTCTCAATTCTGCCTTTGCAGTATGGAAGGAGCTCTATAGACCATATGCAAACAAATGAGCATGGCTATGTTCAATTAAAACTTTACAGCCCTGGATGGTTTGGCTCAGCGGTTGGAGCGTCAGCCTGCGGACCAGAGAGTTTGGTACGTGCCCCTAGTGGGTTTGGTTCCCACTAGGGGCATGTACAAAAACAAAAACAACAAAAAAACCGTTATTTACGGACACTAAAATTTCACGTATTTCATTGAATTTTATATAATTTTTTTTTATCCTCACCCGAGCACATTTTTCCATTTTTTGTTCAGATAGAGTGTGAGGGGGAGAGAGGAAGAGAGAGAGAAACATTGATGTGAAAGGGACACATCCAGTGGCTGTCTCCTGCATGACCCAACCAGGGCTGGGGACAAACTGCAACCGAGGTACATGCCCTTAGCGGGAACCAAACCTGGGTCTCTCTGGACCACAGGCAGATGCTCTAACCACTGAGCAAAACCGGCCAGGGCAAATTTTTTTTTTTTTTTTATCCTCACCCGAGGATATTTTTCCATTTTTTGTACAGATAGAGCGGGAGGGAGAGAGAGGGAGAGAGAGAGAAACATCGACGTGAAGGGACACATCGAGTGGCTGCCACCCGCACAACCAACCAGGGCCGGGGACAAACTGCAACCGAAGTACGTGCCCTTAGCGGGAACCGAACCCGGGTCTCTCCAGACCACAGGCTGACGCTCTAACCGCTGAGCCAAACTGGCCAGGGCAAATTTTATATAATTTTTATGTGTCACAAAATACTATTCCCCTTTTGACTTTCCCCCAACAATTAAAAAGTGTAAAAACCGCCTGGCCAATTTGGCTCAGCGGTTGAGCGTCGGCCTGCGGACCAGAGAGTCCCGGGTTCGGTTCTTGCTAGGGGCGCCTACCACACACACAAAAAAAAGTGTAAAAACCAGTCTGTTTGCTGGCTGTACAAAAAAAAAAACAAAACAAAACAGGTGGTAGATGACCTGTATCTTGTCCACCTTTGAGCAACAGGAATGAGAAGCCAGAAGCCAGAACAGAGGTTATCCTTGGAACCAGGAGGCTACTGACTTGGACGGTGGGGGTACAAGGAAGGCCTCTGGGGGGGAGGGCTGAAAATGTTCCCTAGCTTGACCTGTGTGTACAGATGTTAACATTCATCCTGTTGTAACCCTAAGATCTGTGCACTTGACAGCATTTAACGCTGATCTCCTTTTCTTTCCCTCTTAAAGTGAAAATAAAAATGTGCCCTGGCCGGTTAGAGTGCTGGCCTGCAGACCAAAAAGTCACAGGTTCGATTCTATCAAGGGCACATACTGCGGTTGCGGTTAATCCCCAGCTCTGGTCAGGGTCGTGTGGGAGGCAACCAGTGGATGTGTCTCTCTCACCTGGCTGTTTCTCTCTCTCCCCCTCCCACTCTGTCTGAAGATAAATAGAAAAAATATCCTCAGTGAGGATTTAAAAATACATAAAGTGAAAATAAAAATGAGAAGTATCCTTTTTCCTCTGCAGGGCAAGGCTCTGGGGTCCCCCTAGTGTGCATACAAAGCAGGGTGTTCTGGCAAGTCAAAAAAAGGAGAGAACAAAAAATAATGCCAGACACTACTTGAGCCTTGCTTTCTTTCCTCACCTGTGAATGGAAGAAAGAAGTGTTAGGGGTGAGCCACACCTACCTTGAAAGGTTGCTATGGGGGATTTAACATTTAGCTTGATTTTCTCAGGAACCCTAAACTAACCTTTGTCTTTCTCTTTATGGCCATAAAATTTCCCCGACGAGAGTCTAAAATGCCCAAATTGGGAGTCATTAGCGGATTGCACCCATCGGTTCCTCCAGCGCTCTGTCGGGGGAAACAATACCGGTTATGGCTGAAAAGTAGACCTGGGTCATGGAGTGGGGAGGGGGGTCCTCGAGGCTTCGCCACAGCCCACCCCTCGGTGATGGGCCGGGGCAAACGTGACTCGGGCTATTCATTGGACAGCAGGGAATGGGGGAGCTTAAGCCCCCGCTACCATGGGCGTCCCCTCTTCACCTCCGTCTAGAAACTCCTCTTGGAAGTAGACGGTGGCCAGAGCCACCCGCAACACACAAACAGCCCAGAGAAGGTGCCGAGCCACGGCCATAGAAAGTGCACGGAGTTTCTTGCAACCGCCCCTCTGCTCCCAACGGTCTGCGCGGCGCACCGCCCCGGCCCGGAACTACAACTCCCGTCACACCTCGCGATTGTGATCTGACGCATCACTGGTCCCTGGCGCGCGATTGTGCCACTCCCAAGACACCCTGCGATTGTGACCTGAGGCGCTATTCGTCCTCGGGGGCGCGGTGCGCGCCGGGAGATGTAGTCTCTTTCGTCCTCGCGCGGTTGCCGGGGGCAACAGTCGTCTCAGGTTTGAGTGCCCGACGGAAAGCGACATCGGCATCTGCGGATGGACATCGTGAGCAGAGGTTGGCTGGCCTGACTGGGTGGCGGCGGGCTTGGGAGAAGAGTTGTGGGGAAGCGAGGCGCACTGCGGGGCTGAGCTGGGAGGGCGGCGGGAGAGCAGTCCCCCACCCGCGCCTCATGTTCCAGTTTCCCTTTCTGGATTCACTCGGGAGAGTGGTCCGATGTGGGTCGCTCCAGGCCTGGGGAAAGACACCGGGCTCTTAGGGGCGTCAGTGTTTTCGAAGTTCTATTTTTTATTTTTAAAATTTGTATTGAGGATTCTTTTACATACCATGCAGTTCATGCCTTTTAAGTGTACAAGTTCATTATTTTTAGTAAACTTACCAAGTGGTGCAGCCATCGCCGCGATCCAGCTGTAAGAACTTTGCATCACTCCAAGGAGATAGATCCCTCTTGTCCCTTTGCAGTCCGTTCCTGCTCCCACTCCCATTCCCTTTCTGGATCTGCGTGTGCTTTCTGAGTCGGTAGATTTGCCTTTTCTCGACAGACCTTATAAATGGAATAATACAGTTCGCGGTATTTTGCATCTAGCTACTTTTGTTTACTGTAATGTGTTTAAGATATATGCCTGTTACATGTGTTGGTATTTGTTTTTTCTTATTGCTGAATAGAAAATGGGCCATTGTATGAATGGGCCTCAGTTCTCATCCATTCTCTAATTAAGGAACATTTGAGTTTTTTTCACTTTTTGTTTATTATGAATAATAACTGTTATGACGATTTGCATATATTTTATTTACTTTAATCTTAGGCCACGTGGAGTGGAATTGCTGGATCATTTGGTAACTATGGTTAACCTTTTGAGGAGCTACCAGACTGTATTCTAAATTGTGTCACTGTACCATTTTACAATCCTCCAACAGTATATATATGAAGGTTTCAGTTTCTTCACATCATCACCAATGCTTGTTAATATCTGTATTTTTTTGTTATAGCCATCCTAGTGGCTGTGGTGGGATCCCATAGTGGTTCTGATTTGCATTTTTCTAATGGCTGGTGATGTTGAACATCTTTTCATGGGCTTGTTAACAATTTGTGTATCCTCTTTGGAGAAATGTCTGTTCATGACCTTTGCCTTTTGATTTATTTTTAATTGTGTATATTTTAACTATGTCTGTTTTAGTTGTGGTAACATGTACATAACATAACATTGCCGTTTTAACCATTTTTCCATTGGTTTATTTTTAAACCTAGGGAAAATTTCAGAAGAACTAGATGCCGGAAAACCTGGCTTGGTGATGGGGCCTCCCCTCTGATCCACAGAATGGCCCCTGCTGAGTCATCTCCTGAGTCTCCCCTACAAAATGTTAATAAAGATAGTTGTTGAGCCCTGGCTGGTTTGGCTCAGCGGTTGGAGCGTCGGCCTGCGGATCAGAGAGTCCTGGGTTCGGTTCCCGCTAGGGGCACGTACCAAAAAAAAGATAGTTGTTGATGTTGTTTCAGCACAGTATGGAGATGATGCACAGTTCCACATCTTGTCTTTTCTGCCTCACATATTATTATGCTGGAGATATTATTATGTGCACAGATCTCTCTCACCGTCCCCATTCCTTTCAATGGCTATATAGTATTCTATCATCTGAATGTGGTCTCCTGGACTTTACTAGGTCTCTATGGATGGGTTTGGGTTTTTCGAGAACAAACAGTGCTGCCATGACATTCCCTGAACATATGTCTCTGCACATTTGAGAATGTAATTGTAGGTAAATTCCCAGAAATGGAATTACTGGGTCACAAGATCCGTGTAGTTCACATTTTCATTGATGTTACCAAATTTTTTGCTAAAGAGCTATAGCAAATACTTACCTATGCCATATTTCTCTTTTTATGTCTTTAAAATCTTTTGAAATCTTTGTAAATCTTGCAGTCAGCCATTACTGTTCTTCAGAGACACACAGGAACTTCAGAATATGATGAGAGCTCTGCTCCTTCTCTCCTGAAACATGTACACTAGCATGTGCACATAACATGGCTGACACTTGGTAGGGGGTGCTATGTCTGACCATAGCTTTCCCCTCCTTCTAGGGCAGTGGTTCTCACACTTTAAGTGAAAGAAGATTTTCCTGGGGAACTCAAATCACAAGTTGTGTGTGTTTTTTTAATAATATTCACCCAAGGATATGTTTTTATTGATTTTTAGAGAGGGAGAGGAGAGAAACATTGATGTGAGAGAGAAACATCGATCAGTTGCCTCCCAAACATGCCCTGACTGGGAATCAGACCTGCAACCTTTTTGGTGTATGGGATGATGCTCCTATCAACTGAGCCACCCGGCCAGGGCCAGATTGTGTTTTAACTGCTCTTTTGTTAGAGAACTGAGGACACTTGGATAAAAGAGGAGCCCCGACTTGGGTATAGCTGGAAAGCAGGACTCACTCAGAGTAGAGGGGAAATAACTGGTGCGGCAGTGAAGATTTGAATTTGGCTCAGGTGCTCACCCACCAGATGACCTTGGCCGGTGACCTAACCTATGGGGACTTTTATTTCCTGCACCACCTGTATGAAAGGGGGGTGACAATAACTGACTCACAGGTTTGCATGAGGATTAAATGAGATAAGGTAGCTCTGAGCAGAATGCCGGGTATACTACTGGAGGCTGAGAAGTGCTGGCTCTTATGTTTCATACGTAACGTCTCATTAAGATCTGGCATTAGCCCTGGCCGGTTTGGCTCAGCGGTTAGAGCGTCGGCCTGCGGTCCGGAGAGACCCGGGTTCGGTTCCCGCTAAGGGCGCGTACTTCGGTTGCAGTTTGTCCCCGGCCCTGGTTGGTCGTGCGGGTGGCAGCCACTCGATGTGTCCCTTCACGTCGATGTTTCTCTCTCTCTCTCCCTTCCTCTCTCTCCCTCCCACTCTATCTGTACAAAAAATGGAAAAATATCCTCGGGTGAGGATAAAAAATAAAAAAAATAAAATAAAATAAAAAGATCTGGCATTAAATGGTAATTCCTTTAATGGTACCAATTGTCTGGTCATTTTCCTTGTTATCATCGGGCTTGAAGGGAAGGCCAGACTGAAAAAGGGGATTTGATCTCTCCTGGGGTGGTGGGCAACACTAAGAGATTTTTTTGTTGTTGCTAATCTTCACCAGAGGATAATTTTTCCATTTATTTATTTATTTTAGAGAGAGTGGAAGGGAGGGGGAGGAGGAGAGAGACATAGAAGAAACACTGATGTGAGAGAGACACACACACGCACACATTGGTTGGTTGTCTCCCGCATGTGCCCCGACTGGGGCCGGGGATCCAACCTGCAACCCAGGTATGTATCCTTGACCAGGAATTGAACCCATGACCCTCCAGTATGTGGGCTAATGCTCTAACCACTGACCAGGGCAACACAGAGATTTGTATGTATTATTTGAACACCAGGTATGCGTATGATAAGTCTTCTTTCTTTCCTCCCTAGAATGGCTTCAACAAGAAAAAAAAACCACCCCATGCATGATATCTTTGGTGATTTCAATGATATTTCCTTAGAAGATTCAAAGATGGAAAAAATAAAAAACTTGAATATCAGTAGGCATCTTACCAAAAGAGCTTCCAGTCATAGCAGATTTCTAAAAAGAAGCCAAACTACGGGTGAAGAACACTTATTCCCAAAAGAGGATGCTGGCCTGGGGAGTGGGCCCTGGTTATCCTCAGGTGGACCCCCTACTACTGCCTCAAAGCTCAGGACCAGCACTGCACTTAGGAAGCTAGCCCAGATCGAATCCAGGATCATGAATCGGAAGGTACAGATGGACCTGTCTGACATGGAATCCAACCCAAAGACCTCCAAGGACAATCTTCCCAGGAGAGCAGACAAAATTCCTCCTAGGAGTACAGTTGCACTTTCTTCACAGAATACAGACAAAATCTCCCACAAGCAGGCCTGTGAAATTCCTGTCACTGAGAGCAACATGTCAAGCGGGAAGGTCAGTAGGTTTCTAAAGAAGAGAGAGCCACCTGTTGAGAAGCTGTCCCCTGAAGCCCATTTTGGGAAAGAGAGAAATTTTTCAATACCCAAAGAAAAAGAACCTATTAGAAAATTGGATTCTCCAGACAGTGATGAAGAGGAAATGAAAGAGTTTCTGGGAAGCTTGATGGAATCTTTTAGAGAAAAAGAAACCCGCAGGAATCAGGGTATCACCAGTACCAGAGTCAGTGAGAAAGAACAAATAGAACTATTCTCGGTAAGGTTTGCATGTATTTATTTTTAACAAAGCCTTTGCATTTGTACCTTTATGTCATAGCACTGGAGACTTCTGATAGCAGCCATCACCCAGAAGCTACCTAAGAAAAGGGTTTGACGATGAAAAGTTAGATTTTAGGCAGTCACAGCTACCTATTGTGGGCTTGCTCTGTAGGGTATGGAATTTGGGACACATTAGGCGGTTTTGCAATAACTTGTACCTGTGTACACCACAGGACAGCACTTTGTATGACTGATTGAACACTGGCAGTGAATAATGCCATAGGCAATCCATGTCTACTTGTCATTGTACCACACAGAAATCATTCAGTTGGGAAACTGCATTTCCATTATTATTTTATTTTGTTTATTTATTTTATCCTCACCCGAGGACATTTTTCCACTTTTTGTTCGGATAGAGTAGGAGGGAGAGAGAGGAAGAGAGAGAGAGAAACATTGACGTGAAAGAGATAAATTGAGTGGCTGCCACCCACACGACCCAAACAAGGCCGGGGACAAACTGCAACCGAGGTACGTGCCCTTAGCGGGAACCAAACCCAGGTCTCTCTGGACTGCAGGCTGACGCTCTAACCACTGAGACAAACCGGCCAAGGCTGCGTTTCCATTTTTAAAAATTGGGGCCCTGGCCGGTATAGTTCAACAGTTAGAGTATTGGCCTGCGGTCCAGAGAGACCCAGGTTCGGTTCTCGCTAAAGGTACGTACTTCGGTTGCAGTTTGTCCCCGGCTCTGGTTGGGTCGTGCAGGTGGCAGCCACTCGATGTGTCCCTTTCACATCGATGTTTCTCTCTCTCTCTTCCTCTCTCTTCCTCCCACTCTATCTGAACAAAAAATGGAAAAATGTCCTCGGATGAAGATAAAAAAAAAAAATTGGGATGAAATTCAATTAACTGCCCTGGCTGATTTGGCTCAGCAGCTAGAGCGTTAGCTCAGCGGCTAGAGCGTCGACCCACGGACCAGAGAGTCCTGGGTTCGATTCCCGCTAAGGGCACTTACCTCAGTTGCAGTTTGTCCCCGGCCCCGGTTGGGGTCGTGCGGGTGGCGACTACTTGATGTGTCTCTCTCACATTGATGTTTCTCTCTCTCTCTTACTCCCTCTCTCCCTCCTGCTCTATCTGAAGATAAATGCAAAAATGTCCTTGGGTAAGGATAAAAAAAAAGAAAGAAATTCAATTAACCATTTTCAAATGAGCAATTCAGTGGCATTTAGTACTTTTACAATGTTTTGCAACCACCACCTCTATCTAGTTCCAGAACTTTTTTTTATCCTCACCCGAGGACATTTTTCTATTTTTTTGTTCAGATAGAGCAGGAGGGAGAGAGGAAGAGAGAGAGAAACATCAACGTGAGAGAGACACATCATGTGGTCGCCACCCGCATGACCCCAACCGCGGCCGGGGACAAACTGCAACTGAGGTAAGTGCCCTTAGCAGGAACCGAACCCAGGACTCTCTGGTCCGCAGGCCGACGCTCTAGCCGCTGAGCCAAACCAGCCAGGGCAGTTAATTGAATTTCATCCCAATTTTTTTTTTATCTTCATCCGAGGACATTTTTTTGTTCAGATAGAGTGGGAGGAAGAGAGAGAGAGAGAGAAACATCGATGTGAAAGGGCCGGGGACAAACTGCAACCGAGGTACGTGCCCTTAGCGGGAACCGAACCTGGGTCTCTCTGGACCGCAGGCCGACACTCTAACTGCTGAGCATTACTGGCCAGGACCCAGAACATTTTTATCACCCCCAAAGCTGACCCTGTACCCATAAATAATCACTCCCCATTTCACCCTTCCATAGCTCCTGACTACCACTAATCTGCTTTCTGTCTCTATGGATTTGCCTGTCCTGGACATTTCATTTATTTATTTTTTATTTTTTTCAAAATTATACCATTTTATTATTCTTTCTTTCTTTTTTTTTTTCAATTTATTTATTTTTTATTACAGATAAAAATTTTTGTTACAGATGTTTCTCCTTTTTCCCCACTGATTCCCCCCTCCTCCTCCCTCCCTGCCTCGTCCCCAGTTTGTTGTCCATGTCCACTGTTCATGCACACATGCATATAAGTTCTGTGGTTTATCTCTCCCCCACCACCCCCTCTTCTGGGGATTGTCAGTCTGTACCCCACTTCCACGTCTGTGGGACTACCCCATTCCTCAGACTGTTATATTCATCATATTCCACAAATAAGTGAGATCATATGATACTTGTCTTTCTCTGTTTGGCTTGTTTCACTTAGGATGATACTTTCCAGGTCCCTCCATGTAGTCTCAAAGGATAAGAGATCTTTCTTTCTTATAGGTGCATAGTACTCCATTGTGTATATGTACCACAGCTTTTTTATCCATTCATCTACTGATGGACACTTGGGCTGTTTCCAGATCTTAGCTATTGTAAATAGTGCTGCTACAAACATGGGGGTACATATATTCTTTCTGATTGGTGTTGCAGGCTTCTTAGGGTATATTCCTAGAAGCAGAATCACTGGGTCAAATGGAAGTTCAATTTTTAATTTTTTGAGGTAACACCATATTGTTTTCCATAGTGGCTGCACCAGTCTGCATTCCCACCAGCAGTGTGCTAGAGTCCCCTTTTCTCCACACCCTCGCCAACACTTGTTGTTTGATGATTTGTTTGTTGATGGCGGCCATTCTGACAGGTGTGAGGTGATACCTCATTGTTGTTTTAATTTGCATCTCTCTGATGATTAGTGATGATGAGCATTTCTTCATACTGGACATTTCATTTAAATGGAATCTTACAACATGTGGCCTTTTGTGTCTAGTTTCTCTCAGCATGATGTTTTCAGAGTTCATCTATGTTGTAGCGTGTGTCAGTGCTTCACTCCTTATCATGGCTGAATAATATTTCACTGTGTGGCTGGACCATACCTTATTTATCCATAATCCATTGATGAGTATTTGGGTTGTTTCTACCTTTTGGGCATTGTGAATCCCTGGTACTATGAGCATTTGTATACAAGTATTTGAGTCTCTGTTTTCAGTACTTTTGAGTATGTACCTCAGAGTGGAATTAGTGGGTGCTACAGTAATTTTATGTGTAATTTATTGATGACCAGTCAAACTGTTTTCCACAGCAGCTGCACTATTTCACATTCCTAACAGCAGTATATGAGGGTTCCAACTTCTTTACATCATCCTCACCAACACTTATTTTCTGTTTTTTGATTATAGCTATACCAGTGGATGCTAAGTATTGGGAAGGCTCTGTTTTATGGGAAAACCTTCTGCATATTCATTTTGGTTCTGTTGAAGGTCCAAGCTGTCTTAGATCATGTACTCAGGGGCCCTCATTTAGAAATGTGTAATTAACAATATGTATTTGAAGGCAAAGTGATGTTTGTGATTATTTATAGAATATTTCTAATTCCAACATTATCTTATCTAAACGTTGTACCTTGACTTCCGGAAATGAGGGGAGAGAAGAGAAAGGGCTGCTGAGGGATAAATATCTGATCCAGGAAGCCTTTGTCTCATGCACCCTATTAGCCACATTGTCAAATGATAAGGACTTATTTATCACACATTTGTTAATTTTATTTCTTTTATTTTTGCCAAAGTAGGATCAGATCCCAATTCAACCAAAACTCCTTTCACTACCCAGTGAGGAACTTTTCAGCCCAAAGCCACTTGGAACATCACATCTGCCAACCTTCCAGTCAGCAGACCGGACTCTTCGCAGCGTGCACTCAAGAGCTCGCTCCCCACAGACTCACATTCCAGGGGACACAGCATCCAATACGGTGTCATCACTTTCCATCACCAGCGCTGTGTCAAAGTCAGTACCCTTGAGGATGGCACATGGCAGGCTCTCGTCCTCTCCCATAAGGAGTGAGGCCAGGCCTGGGGAGGAGTCGCTCTCAGAAGACTCGGACAACAGCCTAAATGGTAACTCACAGCCCTGTGCAAAGGTGTCACCCTGAGCAGAAAAGGTGGGGCCACCTTTAGGGTCCCCAGTGTGGCAGTCACAGACTGTTGTCACAGGAAGTGCATGGAAGGCCTTGTCGCACCCTCAACTTCCTGATCTCCGGGACCAAGTCAGATTTTTATTCTATCTTTTTTTTTTTTTAAATAGGTTTTTATTGATTTTTGAGAGCGAGAGGAAGGGAGAGGGAGAAACATTGATCGGCTGCCTCCCATATGCATTCTAACTGGAGATAAACTTGTAACCTGGGTATTGTGCCCTGACTGGGAATCAAACTCGTGACCTTTTGGTGCATGGGATGATGTTCAACCACTGAGCCACACTGGCCAGGGCTGTGTTCTGTCTTTAATCTCTTCATCCAGTAACACTGACCAATTACAGAGCAATAACCCGAAATCCTTCTAGAAATCCTTCTAGAGCCATGTGCAAAAGAAAGGCAACTCAATTTTCCTTTTTTGTGAAAGAGAAATTGCCTCCTTACCTTTTTATTCAATTTTTTTTTTTTTTTTTTTGGTACATGCCCCTAGCGGGGACTGAACCCAGGACTCTCTGGTCCGCAGGCCGATGCTCCAACCGCTGAGCCAAAGTGGCCAGGGCTGCCTCCTTTCCTTTTTAAATTTGGAAAAGAAATCACATCTCTAACCAGTTACAATGAAACATTTCTATTACTTACACATTAACATTTTTATTTTTAAATTATATGTGTTTAAGAAAGAAAGAGGAGCCCTGGCCAGTTTGGCTCGCCATTAGAGCATCGGCCCACGGACCAAACAGTCGTGGGTTTGATTCTGGTCAAGGGCACGTACCTCAGTTGCTGTTCATCCTTGGTCCTGGTCGTGAGGGAGGCAGCCAGTCAATGTGTCCTTCTCACATCAATGTTTCTCTTTCTCTCTGTCTCTCCCCTTCCCATTCTATCTGAAGATAAATGGAAAAATATCCTTGGGTGAGGATTTTTAAAAAAAGGAAGAAAGAGGAGAAGGGAAAGAGATGTGCTGCCAATGTGAATTTCTTCCATCTGGGGAGCTTCATCTTCAAATCTAAATATATGGTTTTTTGTTGTGTTTTTTTTTATCCTCACCCGAGGACATTTTTCCATTTTTTGTTCAGACAGAGCAGGAGGGAGAGAGAGAAAGAGAGAGAGAGAGAAACATCGATGTGAAGGGACACATTGAGTGGCTGCCACCCGCATGACCAACCAGGGCCGGGGACAAACTGCAACCGAGGTACATGCCCTTAGCGGGAACCGTACCCGGGTCTCTCTGTACCGCAGGCTGACGCTCTAACCGCTGAGCCAAACCGGCCAGGGCAATATATGTTTTTTTTAATTGATTTTTTTTTAGACAGGAAGGGAGAGAGAGAGATAGAAACACCGATGTGAGAGAGATACATTGATTGGCTACCTCCTACATGCCCCCCACTGGGGATCGAGCCTGAAACCCAGGCATGTGCCCTGACCAGGAATTGAACCGGGACCTCTCAGTCCATGGGTTGATGCTCAGTCCACTGAACCACACCGGCTGGGCTCAAATCTAAACTAAATAACTGTGTCTTTAGTACCTGCTGTGTTCCTGCACAAAGACAAGCAAATGCCAGCCCTGACTCCCAGGTGCTGGGTGACTGTAACTTGTGAATCAGTCGAAGGGGGGAGGAAAAGAAAGATTTTTCCTTTTCCTCTTCTAGGTTCTCTACGGGGTTCTGAAACAAAAGACAGATAAACAGGAGAAAAGCATGCACATAGTAAATATATATTTAATGTAAGTTTTACGTGACGTGGGAGCCTCCATAAGGAAATGAAGATCTGAAGGAACTGTCAAGCCTGGGCCTGTGTGTGCTAGGTTTTGATGAGGAACATAGAGGTCCGGAGAAATGCGACAGGACAAAAGGAAATGAGCTAAGGGCAGTAAACGGGGATGCTGAGCAGTGTGCCCATTGGAATTCCTCTCAGTATCCCTCTGTCTTGGCCGTGGGGGTGCTCCCTTCCTCTGGGTAGAGGAATGGCTCCTCTCACAGAAGGGTCTTCCACCTGCTTCAGGGAGGAGGTTAGAGTCTTTGCAGCCCCTGCCATTTCTCAGATTCCTTCAGCGTGAAATATTCAATATGCCGTGGTGCCACCCCAGTGAGGTGGGTGAGGGAGAAGTGCTGCTAACAAAGGTCCACCCCTCCTATCTGCCCAGGTTGGGTTAGGGTCAGAGAATGAAGTGGGACGAGGTCTAGGCTGTGGATATGAGAACACCTCTGTGAGCCCCTTCGGGGCTGCCGTCTGCCAAATGCCACTCAGCGCCTGGTGGTCAGGATCCTTGGGCATGAGGAGCTGCTAAATGGGTGTCCTCACCAATCTGACCCCACTGCTGGCCTGCAGGGGCCTCTCTTAGTGGCCAGACCCCCCCCCCTTCCCGTCCAGATGCAGGCTCCAGGGAGGGAGGCAGCTGGGAGTGAGTGGTGAGTACAAGTCTGAATTTGGGTCTGACATACCTGGGATGGACATCCTGCCCTGCTGGTTATTGGTTGTGCAGTCTTTCTGTGCCACAGCTTCCTCATTTGTAAAATGGGCCAGGGCTCAGTGAGCTACTGCATGTGAAGTTTCTCAGCTGGCACTGCTTCACAGGAAGTGCATGTGTGTAAGGGTTGGCTGATGTGACGATAATATTATGTCTTAGCCAGTGCTGACACTGCTCCAAGTGCTCAAGTCCGTAATCTCCCTTGGGGCCTTTGCCCGGGGCCAGCTCAGATAGCTTAATTCAGAGGTTTCGTCCATAAGCGCATGTTTGCACCTACCTGTGAATTGAGATGACGGTTAGGTTAGTGTTCGAGGAGCTTGGAGGAGCTCGGAGGTGGAGTTGAGCCCTCGGACTAGAACACAGGCTGGATTGGATCAAGTCTCACGATGGATGGGTGGAGAAGTGCACAGGACAGAGCCCTTCAGCTGGCCTTCCCAAAGAGAATGGGCAGTGTGCTCTTCTCCCTCCCACCTCCAGCTCTTGCCTCCTGCCCAGGGCCCCTGCTCCCATCTGTTCCTGCTAATAGTCCTTAGCACCCACAGCGTCAGGCTTTGGCAGTTGGCCAGCTGGCATGCCAAAATGCTAATTCAGTGTCAGCTCCCATATCCTTAACTTGCTTTAAATGAGAACACAGGATGTATCAGGCCCAGTCACATCTGCCTGAGGTGCCTCTCCACTAGGTCCTGCAGCCTTCTTCCACCTCCCCCAGGGCTGGAGTGCCCCTCCCACCCTCAGACCTCAAGCACACTTGTCACCATGCATCCTTCATTGCACTGTGATTGTCTGCTCATCTATCTGAACCAGGACCCCGGAGGCCAAGTGTTTGTTTATATAAATAATTTTTCTATCAGAACACAGCCATGCACATTTGTTTATACCTTACCCTTGGTAGCTTTCACACAATAAGGACAGAACTGAGTGGTTGGTACAGAAACAGTCTAGCTTTCAAAGACAAAAATATTTCCTAACTCTTTAGAGAAAATGTGTGCAGACCCCCTGGACTAGCTTACTGAGCACGGGGACGGCATGTCTTCCCATCATCCTGTCCTTAGCACATAGTTCATTGCCTGCAACATGATGACAAACATTTATGGAGTAAATAAATGAGTAAATATTATCATGTTACATTTTTAATTACAGATTTTAGAATAAATATTTTATCCCTTGATGATCTGGCTCCAATTGTCAGTAAGAAATCAGACTTGGAACAGAAAGTAAGTTCAACTATCAAATTTTTCATTATAGGTTATTACATAGAAAGGCTTGCAACTGTTATACTTCATTTCTTAACTTGGGGTGATTGTGCCTCCAGGGAACACTTGGTAATGTCTGGAGACATTTTTGATTGTCATGCCTGGGGAGGGGTGTGTTACTGATGGAATTGGTGGCTGCTGGGCTGGGTGCTGCTCAGTGCCCTGCAGGCACAAGACAGCCCCTGCTGCAAAGAACGTTCGAGACTTAAAAAATGTTGAGTGCCACAGGAGAGACCCTGACTTTAGGTGATAGCAGCATGAAGTCAATACAGGAGGCAATTAAAATAGGTCCCATTTAAATATGTTTTTATTGATTTTTTTAGAGAGAGAGATAGAAACATCTATGTGAGAGCGATACACCGAACGGCTGCCTCCTGCACGTCCCCCACTGGGGATCGAGCCCGCAACCTGGGCATGTGCCCTGACCAGGAATCGAACCAGAACTTCTCAGTCCATGGGCTGACACTCAATCCACTGAGCCACGCCAGCTGGGCTAAAGTGGGTCCCATTTAAACCGCCCCATAGCAACACCTGCCTGACTTGTTCCAGTGTCCCGTTGTGATTTCTTGTCATATTACTGACCACCTCACTATCAAAGGCATGTTTTTTGTTGTTGTTGTTGTTGTTGTTGTTTTGGTACGTGCTCCTAGCGGGAACCAAACCCAGGACTCTCTGGTCCACAGGCCGATGCTCCAACCACTGGGCCAAACCGGCCAGGGTTCAAAGGCATGTTTTAACAATACACAATAATGGTGCTTGAACAGATTTCACCCTTGTGTTCCCCTCACATACTCAAACCATCAGTGTTGAGTGCAGCAGCCCTGTGCTGACATTTCAAGAGGCCCACTCTATCTACCCAAATCTAATGAAGGACCAATGGGGACCCTCACCTGCTGGGCCCCTAGGGGTACCTTGCACCTCATTCTAAGGCAGCAGTATTTGGTGCATGTTCATCATTTGAAAACACATTCTGGTTATCTCTGCTGTCCTTCGTTTCAGAAAGGAGGTCAGAAGGAAAAGGCATCCCGCAAAAGCCCCTGGGCCAGGGGCCCCCCGACTGGCAGCGAGATCTCAGAGCATCTGAGTGAAACATCAGCCTCCTCTGCTGGGCCCCAGCATGCTTCCAGCCTGGGGCCGACGTCTGAGGAACCTGTGGCCAGCGTGATGAGCTTGGCTTATTCGGAAGATTTTGAGAAATCCCCAACTCTGACAGCATCAGAGTCAACAACCCGTTCTGAGGAGTCTTTGAGCCTGAAGACAGACCATCCCCCACCAACATGTACATCTCCGAAAAAGTGGACCCGGGGTGTTACAAGAGTCATGGTGAAGGAGAAGGCTGTGCAGACCCTTGACCCCACTTTCACATACCAGTGGACGAAGGGTGAGTGTGTGACCTGAGTGCCTGGGGAGGGAGGTGCAGGCCATGGCGGCAGGAACAGGCACTCAGGCTGTGCACTGGGGCTGTCCTTGGAGCATGAAAAGAAGCTCCAGTGTCTGGAGGTCTGGCTGTCGGTATTAACTAGCTGGCAGGACCTCGGCGTCCTGGTTTCCTCTTCCACCGATGAGGGGCAGCTGCCTGGGTGTTTCCTTCTCTTCCAAGTTCTCAAACATTATGAAAGTTTCCAGAATCAAAGACTAAGGCAGTGGTTCTCAACTGGGGTGATTCTGGCCACTGGGGACATTGGCAAGGTCTGGAGCCATTTTTGGCTGTGACAACTGGGATACAGTTTAGTGGGCGGAGGACAGGAATGCTGCTCAACATCCTGCAGTGCCCAGGATAGCCCCAGCAGAGAGTGATGTGGCCCCAGATGTCAGCGGTGCCAGGATGAGCCTGGGGACAGCACTGAAGCAGAGTCTGCCTTCCTGAGACTGTGCATCTTCAAGCGGCTCATGGGGCCCAGTACAGGGTCTCTGAGGGCTGCCACTAGTTGGCTGTCTCAGTTTGGGGTGTTTGGGTGGATTCTCTTCTGTGGTGCAGGGGCCCCTTCTCATCATGCCCAGTGTAACTTTCCAGACATTTCTTTTGTCCCCAGTGTCAGCCCTGGTCCTTCTGGACAAAAGTTCCCTTTCCTTTATTTATTTATTTATTTATTTATTTATTTATTTATTTATTTATTTATTCATCCATTCATTCATTCATTCATTCATTCATTCATTCAATCCTCGCATGGGGATTTTTTTTTTTTACTTATCTTCAGATAGAGCGGAGGGAGAGAAGGATGGAGAGAGAGAGAGAGAAAGAGAGAGAGAGAGAGAGAGAGAGAGAGAAACATCGACGCAAGAGAGACACATCGAGTGGCTGCCACCCACACGACCAACCAGGGCCGGGGACAAATTGCAACCGAGGTACATGCCCTTAGCGGGAACTGAACCCGGGTCTCTCTGGACCGCAGGCTTATGCTCTAACCACTGAGAAAACTGGCCGGGGTGAGTTCCCTTTTCTTTAAACAGTGTCTTGCTTCCTTGTCTCATCTAGATGACACCCACAACATAGACAGAGCTTGTTCCTGGACTGTGCAAGGGGGAGTAATTCTCCCTGACCAGTTCATTTAGAGTGGGGTGCTTAGTCATACAGCAGCCATTGTTCCAAATCCTGCCACTCACCCCCTCCCCCTTTTTCCTTGGGACAGAAACTGGTATGGCAACCATCGGGCCAGCTCTGGGAGGTGCCTACGTGGACCCCGCACCCATTGCCAGTCATGTTATCAGCGCAGATGCAATAGAAGGTAACAGCCCAGCTCGGGCTCTCGTGGTGAAGTGGGAAATTCACAACCACCGTTGAAAGTGTGGTGCCCTCTTTAGCACTGGGAGGAGGAATCTGTTGGGAGAGATTGTCACAGCCACAGGCAGCTGCTGCAGTTCCTAGGATCTCAGACAACAAACTGAGTGTCTAAGGACCTTTAGTCTCTCTCACCAAAGGACACCACTGTTGTACAAAAGGAGGTTATAAGTAACATACCTTTAAGGCGGTGGCCATTTTTATTTGTTATGTACCCTTTTGAGCCTTTTAATCCAGAATCCATATTTATTTTACCTCTGAAGAAAGACACTCAGCTAGTACTGTGAGGCAGCCAGCCAGGTGGACAGGGCCCTGGCCTCCCTGCTGAGTCTGGGGGAGTTGTGGGGCCTGGGGAGACCCATCCTTGCCTGGGATTGGGGGGGTGGGCAGGGGGAAAGGCACTGGGAAGACACTCAACAGTCACATAAAAGGCTTTTCCTGCCTGGCTGGTGTGGCTCAGTGGTTGAGCATCAACCCATGCACCAAGAGGTCGCCGGTTCGATTTCCGGTCAGGGCACATGCCCAGGTTGTGGGCCCAATCCCCAGTGGGGGGCATGCAGGAGGCGGCCGATCAGTGTTCCTCTCATTGATGTTTCTGTCTCTCTCCCTCTCCCTTCCTCTCTCTTTAAAATCAATAAAGAAAAAAAAAAAAAGCCTTTCCCTTAGAGAGCCCAGACTCTGCCAGGTCTCATGGGACCACTGATGGCTCGCATGATACCAGCAAGGGTACGTCTAGTACCTGCTATTTTTTTCCCATTTTAGTTTTCTTAACATTTTACAAATATGAGGATATTAAAATATACTGATTGTAACAAATGAAAAGTTTATATGTCTACAAAGTATTTTTATTTATTTTTTAATCTTCACTTGAGGATATTTTTTTCCATTTTATTTTCAGATAGAGAGAGACACATCGAACGGTTGCCTCCTGCACAACCCCAACCAGGGCCGGGGACAAACCGCAACAGAGGCACGTGCCCTCGACCAGAACTGAACTTGTGACTCATTAGTCCGCAGGCCAACGCTCTAACCACTGAGCCAAACCAGTCGGAGCTACAAAATATTTTTAAAAACTCAACATTAATCTCAAAGAGTTTTCCATGTTACTATGTAGCTTTAATAATGGTCACTTTTAACACTTGCAGTTTTTATTTCTAATTGTATTTTTATTTAATTAAAACTTTAAATTTTATTTTAATTACATGTTTAAAATGCATAATATCAAATTTACCCTCTTTCCCATTTTTTTGTTTGTTTGTTTTTTTGGTACATACCCCTAGTGGGAACTGACCCCGGACTCTTTGGTCCGCAGGCCAACGCTCCAACCACTGAGCCAAATTGGCCAGGGCCTCTTTCCCATTTTTAATTTTAATTTTATTTATTTAATTTTATTTTATCCTCACCCGAGGACATTTTTCCATTTTTTGTTCAGATAGAGTGGGAGGGAGAGAGAGAAACATCGACGTGAAAGGGACACATCGAGTGGTTGCCACCTGCATGACCCAATCAGGGCTGGGGACAAACTGCAACTGAGGTACATGCCCTTAGCAAACCCGCTCCCTGGACCGCAGGCCTCCGCTCTAATGGCTGAGCCAAACCGGCCAGGGCTATTTTTATTTTTTTTAATCCTCACCCAAGGATACTTATCCATTGATCTTCAGATAGAGTGGGAAGGAGGTGGGGGAGGGAGAGAGAGAAACATTGATGTGAGAGAGACACATTGATTGGTTGCCTCCCACATGGCTCCAACCAGGGCCGGGGATGGAACTGCATCCTGGAATCGAACCTGTGACTCTCTGGTCCATGGGCTGATGCTCCAAACACTGAGCCAAACCAGCCAGGTCCCTCTTTCCAATTTTTAAGTGTACAGTTCAGTAGTGAATAGATTCACATTGTGCAATTGCACATTTTGGGTGTCAGTTTACTAACCTCTCTTTGTGTTGGATGTGGAAGTGAAGGAAGACTTCTGTTTCTACCTAAGCGTTGAGCATTCTAGACATGCAGCTCTGAGGTTCACACACGGCAGTAGAAGGCAGTTCATTTACTAGAGACAGACACTGAATAGGTGAGGCCTTCACTACTTCCCAAGGTATCATCGCTTCTGGAAAGTATCTAGACATAGCCAAAGGGGTGGGGGCTGCAGAGCACCTGGGCCCAAAGCAGCTGACGCTGACAGGATGAGGGTACTGGTGGGGGAACAGGGGCCCAGGGACCACTCAGTAACTTGGTGCTGGGGGCAGCCCTGACAGCTTACAGCCCAGCTGTGTTCGCGCTCAATGACATGCTTAAGCAGCAGTTGATCCTGACACAGCAGTTCATTGAGGCCAGCCGGCATCTGCATGGGTCCCTCCTGCAGTCCCTGGACCGAGACTCGTTCCACTACCACACTCTGGAGGAAGCCAAAGAGGTGACTACAACACAGCTACCCCGTCCTGGGAGAGGGAGGGCAGACAGGGCTCTGACCATGGAGACAGCATTCAGCCCAGGGCAGCAGGGATGCGTGGGCCTGGTCACCTTCTGTCTGTCCTGTCAGGATGAAACTGCTCTTGGTCCATGATAAAAGCTGGTCTGGGTCAGGGGCACTGACAGTCAACCTGGCGAAGCTCTGAGTGACCTCGGACCAAAGGGGGGGCCTCCTTGGTGAGGGGTGCTGTCCCTTCACAGATTCTTCCCCAGCACCACCCAGCTGTGCTCTCCCTTCTCAGTCCTATGGGCTGAAGCTCAAGGGATGTCACACTCACCTTTTTCCCTCCAAAATTTTGTCTGATTGCACAAAATCTGTTATTTTATAAAAACAGTTACAGAGAGCCCTGGCCAGTTTGTCTCAGCAGTTAGAGTGTTGGCCTGCAGACCAAAGAGTTGCGGGTTTGAACCTCAGTTGCGGTTGGTCCCAGCCCTGGTTGGGGTCGTGTGGGAGGCAGCCAGTCGATGTGTCCCTCTTACGTCAATGTTTCTCTTCCTCCCACTCTATCTGAACAAAAATGGAAAAATATCCTCGGGTGAGGATTAAAAAAAAATGTTACAGAGAGATGTAACTTTATAAAGTCCTCTGTAATTTCAGAGATAACTATTACCAATTTGATATATTCTTTACATTTTTCTTATGTAAAATATGAACTACATTATGTATATTACATATACAATATATAAATATATTACCATGTAATAGGTATATTCTATGTAATATGTATATGTATTATTTTGTTAATCCTCACCTGAGGATATTTTTCCATTGATATTTTAGAGTGGAAAAGAGGGAGGGGAGAACGAATGAGTGAAACATTGATGAGAGACACACATCACTTGGTTGCCTCCTGCACAACCCCAATCAGTACGTGCCCTTGATTGGGAATCGAACCCAAGACCCTTCGGCCCTTGGGCTGACACTATTAACTGCTGAGCCAAATGGGCCAGGGCATCTATGTATATTTCTTTTTTTTTTTCTTTATTGATTTGAGAGAGAAACATCGATGAGAGAGAACTTCGACTGGCCGCCTCCTGTATGTCCCTTCACCGGGGACTTGACCCACAACCTGGGCATGTGCCCTGAATGGGAATCGAACCGGTGGCCTCTTGGTGCATGGGTTGACGCTCAACCACTGAGCCACACAGGCCAGGATATGTATATTTCTCTAAAGAAATGGCATCATATTATATGAACTGTTCTGATGATTTTTATCATTTATCTACCAGTATTTTAGTATGTGTTTCTTTTTTTTTTCTTTTTTTTATCCTCGCCTGAGGACATTTTTTTGCATTTATCTTCGATAGAGCGGGAGGGAGGAAGGGAGGAAGAGAGAGAGAGAAACATCAATGTGAGACACATTGACTGGCTGCCACCCACACAACCCCAACCGGGGCCAGGAACGAATCACAACTGAGGCACGTGCCTAGTGGGAACTGAACCTTGGACTCTGGTCTGCGGGCCAATGCTCTAACCACTGAGCAGAACTGGCCAGGGTTAGTATGTATTTCTAAAAAATAAGAACTTTTAAAAAACAGTCACAATACCATTATCATACCAAAACCTAATTAACTTTTCTTCATATTGTTGGATATCCAGGGTTCAGATTTCCACTTGTTTCATAAAAGTTGAACATTTTTTCCTCAGGATCGACACAGTCCATATATCTAGATTGTCTTCTGTCTTTTTAGCCTCCTAATCTGGAACAATAGTTCTTGGGCTTGAGCAGCATACTACCCCCAAGTCTGTGACTCCCCAGGTTGTTGGCAGAATGGCCCACTGGGGACCCACTTTAAGAACCACTGACTACTCTACACATCTCCCCCCTCCCATCTGTTTTCTTGTAGTTTGTTGAAGAAAACAGGTTGTCTGACAGTCTTCCACATTCCAGACTTTGCTGATTGCACCCTATAGGATCCTTCTTGTTCCTCTGTTGGATGTCCATCAGTTGATTGGACACGAGCTGAAGTGATCTGATCATGTTACCTGCTTATAGCCCACCATGGCTCCTTGCTGCCTGTTCTGTGTCCATGTCCTGAGAGTGGCACCCAGGCTGTTCTTCGTGACTGCAGTCACTCAACCTTTCAGACTTAGCCAGTCAGCCAGGGCTCATCTTTTCTGTTTCCACGGCATTTTCACATGGCATCCTGTCATTTTTCTTTCGTCAGCCTGACCAGGAACTGCTGGGGACAGGCACTATCTTCAGCACCCAAAGCCTCAGTAGGCTGAGGTGGGTGATGACATGTCCCTGTCTGTCCCCTGCTCCACAGTACATCAGGCACCACAGGCCCGCTCCACTGACCATGGAGGAAGCTCTGAAGGAGGTGAAGAAGGAACTGTGAGCACCAGGTAAGGCTAGACTTGTGGGTCTGATCTAATGAGCTGATCCAGTATTCCAGCCATGACACTTCAGTGTCCAGGGGATATTCAACGTGTGAGGGGGGCAGGTGGCACCCAGGACTTACCTGAGTAGAATCCCAGCTCCATCCTCTTCTAGCTGAGAAGTTGACCCCTGCAAGCCCCTACCTCTTTAGAGTGACTGGCACCTGAGAGGACAGACCACAACCCAATGGAAATGGAAGCTGCGTGGAGATGTTACCACTCATGGCAAGACAGAGGAGGCCAGCCTGTCTGGAGCCCCATGAAATGGCTCCATCTGGCCAGGTGCTGGCTTCCTAACAAGCTAAGGTAGATGGTGAGAAGAGACACAAGGCCCGGGTTCCATGCAGGGGACCCCAGTCTGAGACACCAGGCCAAGCTTTTGACTTCAGCCTATAACTCAAAAGTCCACATTCAGACACACCTCCTCCCTACTGAACCTGAGCACACTTCTGAGGTCAGCACACAGAAAAAAAGGTCTTTATGAAAAAGTCTTTATTTGAAGGCAAAACAGTAAAACCCACAACAAATTGTTAACAGCACGTTTATGCGTTATCCTGAATCAGACGCATTTAAACAATTCACAGCTACAGGAAACCTAGAACAAAATCAAATATTTTATCACACCAGGTCGAAAAGGATTTTGCATCTTATTGAAAAGAATTTTTCAAAAATGTTTCTGTACAAATGGCACCACACCCCCGCTGCCTAAAGATGCCAGGTGCAAACGATCTAGGCATGGTCACCTTGTGGCTCCCTCCAGACCTTACCTTTGTGGTTGGAGGAGGGTGGGTAAGAAAAGGAAGGGACAGAGCAGGAGGCATGGCCTGTGGCTCCTCCCCACACTGGGTCTGAGTGGACCATTGCACACAAGTGCTGGTGTTGGGGTTCCTTTATGTGAAAAACACAAGTAGACACTAAGGGCACAGGTCCTCCATGGGCATCATTCTATAACCTGAAGATGCCTCAGATCTGTCTCCTTGGATCCTTTTGTTTCTGGAGATAATAGCAAATGCCTAATGTAAAAAAAAAAATTTCAACTTAACTAAAATAACTAAGGGTCAGTATGTCTTGGAGGAATCAAGTTTCAAATTATCCCACTGAGGATCATCTTAGATCAGTATTTTTTTTTTTAAAAACTAAACCATTTGGAGTAAAAATGAAAACCCTGTTTAACATTGCAAATCAAGGTTTTGTTTTTCCATTTTTAAAGAGTGAGCAGTACTAGCGCCTGGCCTGAGCTTTGTCACGACATATATGGTAGGTGCAGATTCTTGTCCAGGGGGTGAGGGGCTCATGCCTCTCACTTCACTGTCCAGAGAATGAGTTCAGGGTGTCTTCTCATATGCATCTTGCTTCTACATTAGAGCTGGTTTACAGGAGGGGCCTGTGCCTCCCATGGTAGAGCATGGCACTGGTCACTAGGTATGCGCTGTGGTTGTCCTTCTCTTCTGTTGCTCCCCAAAGATGGAGGCTGTGTGAGACCTACCATCTTCCACAGCCAATAAGCCAGGAAGGTTCCAAATGCCAAGCTGCCGGCGGTTGGCGTGGCTCCTCACCGCACCTACTTGCACTCGTCCCTGGCCTTCATGCGGGCAATGAAGGAGTAGCTCTTGTTCCTGCGGTAGTTCTCATAGGGGTCGTCCAGGGCCACGCCCACACCCTTGTACTGGTCCCATTTATCCCGAACGTCCCCCCCCTTGATGGGGTCCTGGATCCCTTGCTCTTTCACTCCCAGGCCTCCAGATCCACTCCAGCCTTAGGAAGAAAGAGGGGAGAGTAGTTACAACCTACAAAAACTGCAGTCCAGTGCCTCTGCCCTGACACAGTTAAGTAAGAATGGAGCCCTGGCCGGTTTGGCTCAGCGGTTAGAGCGTCGGCCTGCAGTCCTGAGAGACCCGGGTTCGGTTCCCGCTAAGGGCATGTACCTCGGTTGCAGTTTGTCCCCGGCCCTGGTTGGTCGTGTGGGTGGCAGCCACTCGATGTGTCCCTTTCACATCGATGTTTCCCTCTCTCTCTCTTCCTCTCTCTCCCTCCCACGCTGTCTGTACAAAAAAATGGAAAAATGTCCTCGGATGAGGATTAAAAAAAAAAAAAAAAAAAGTAAGAATGGATTTGGGGAGGTGAGTAATATGCACAAATACTATTTATGAAGACAAAGCTGATAAAGTAAGAATGCCCAGCAGAACCTGCAGGCTCGCCCTTTTTCAAAGCTAACGGTGGTGAATTGGATCTTCCTCTGACTCAATCAACCCCAATCCCAAAGCCCAAACCAAGTCATTCTTTTTCCCCGGAACCTTACCCATTTTCACCAGCATCTGATGTCCTTTGTTTTCTTCCCCAAGCCTGGAGTCAGGTATAGGAGGTGCTGAATTAGAACCCAGACCAGCCGAGGAACTAAAATTAAGACAGGTTACGTCTTTTAAAAAAGAGCAGGTACATTTATTGGAATGAAAACGCTTAGGATATTACAGGGTGTGGCTTATGTGAAAGGTCACAGTGTAGGATGGACATACACACACTGTGTCTCAACCATTCTTCATCCTCTTCGCCAGCCAGATAAGGGGGCTCCCTAAGATTGCCCCTGCTCCACAGTGTGCAGCAAGGGTAGGTCACATCAAACCCCTAAAACAGAAACACAGAGCCCAGCCACCACCCCAGGCTTTACAATGTGACCACAAAAAGATAAGACCACGACGTGAGAGGAGAAGGTGCCATTGTCACTGTACTAATGCTTGGGTGTCCCTGAGTCACTGCCCAGCATTGGTCACGAACTGTGGGAATGTCTTCTAATGACACATATAACATTCACAGCAAAACCTCAGAGGTTCCAGCGCTACCAGTGGATCGATCACGGGACAGTTAAGACAGAAATCTTACGGCGGAGTGGGGCTCCTGGACCGAGACCGACGTCTCCTCCCTGGGGAGTATGACTTGGACCTGGAGCGGGAACGGGACCTCGAGCGGCTTCTTGAGGAGCGGGATCGGCTACGGCTCCTGTTGGGAAGAGGGGAGGGGAGAGGCCTGCAGATCAGCCTGGCAGCCATGGGAAGCCTCAGGCCCAGATTTCTGAGAGGTGGTACCTGCCTACCTGGAGCGGGAACGGGAGTAGGAACGGGAACGGGAGCAGGAGCGTGACCGCGACCTCGAGTATGAGCCAGATGACTTGGAAGATCTCGAGTTGGAGCGAGAAGAGGAGCGCCCTCGGCTTTTGGATCTGCTCCGAGACCGTGATGGTCCACTGCAGGGAGAGGCTGGTGAGCTGGAGCTGGCACCTCCTGCTCCCACACAGGCTGAACTTGCCACCCCTACCCCAGATTTCAGGAATACCACAGGAGTATATGTTGGGGTATGGACACACCATTCACAATGGGGTGTTGTGTTCCTAAAAAGCTTGATGAATACAGACCATAGCAAACTTCTCTTATGCTGGTGTTTTAAGTCTTAGCTCAGAATTGTAGGAACAGCTCCTAGCACCTTTATCATAGTGGGCCAGACCTAAGACCCAGGATAGACCTAACTTCCTCTGCCTGTGTTTGAGGGTGATGTCACATGTTTGGATATGACATGTGATGGGGTATATGTTAGGGTGTGACAGAACAGTGTGTCTAGTTCACTCTAAGCCAATTCATGACAAGACACGGCCGGGGAGGCATGATGACTTCATGCAAGTCAGTGGGGATGCCCTTACCTGTTCCTCTTTTCTTGGCCTTTCCGCCGTCGGGCCCGCATTTTTGCTCGGAAAAACTCGTAGAGGCCATTCTGCTCCCAGCCTTCACTGTAAGATAGGCAATCCCCATGTGATCACAACAGCCTCCCTCCTGCAGTGCACTGGGAAAGCTCATCAAAATGGAGCAAGCCAACCCCCACCCCCAAAAGCCTTCAGAAACATGCAGCCCCTCCTTCATTCACTCAGGATGCTGAGCACGTGCCACCACAGATAGCACTCAGGTGGTCACTTCAATGGGGACACCCTTTTGTAGATGAGGAAGCAGGCTGAGATTGGGAGACCTGCAGGAAAGTGGAGAGATTGGGCCATATACCCAGCTCTTGGCCTGTGGTCATCATAACAGAACCAGGGGCTCTAACTCATAGATGGGAACACCTGTGTATGTCACAAGGACAGGAAGAAATTTCAACTGGGCTGGTGATAAGGCTGTTGAAAAGGACCCATGACAGAGCCTGGGTATGTACTAAGCCCCTTCTGAAATGTTCCATGTCTGAGATAAGTTCTTGTTCCAATGTGTCCCAAGTAGAAAAACCTTTCATCAAGGGCCACTGTGTGTAACATTACAGTCAGGAGAGAAATGGACCCTCTAACTTGAGCTGGTGATTTCTCTTAAAGACACCACACTCCTTACCTGGGCCTCACACCATGCTGGGCAGAGGTATGGCTGGTAGTAGTCTTTCTTATGCATCAAACTTGGGGAAAGACAGGCTGGGAGATGGGGTAGAGACTCCCCTCCCACTACTGGCCTCACTGCTGGGTCTCCCCAAGCCCCGTACCTGTTCCTTGGCCTGTCATGGGAAGGAGGGCTATAAAAGGCCTCAACGGCTGCCAGCAGCCTCTCACTGGGTGGCATGGGAGGCGGAAGACGGATGTCTTTAGGGTCCAAAGGCTTGTATTCGTGATCTTCTAGCTGCAATGGAAAACACAGTTGTCACCACACCTTGCTGGAGCCCCCCTCAGGCCTACCCAGAGGGCTGAGGGTGCAAGGGGGCAGGAGACAGAGCCCTGCTTTAGTGTTCAGGTTCCCCTGGACATCAGGGTGCGCATCCTGCCCTTTTAGGAAGGCCCACCCCCTCTGAGCCTGATAAAAGCCATAAAGTCTTTCTCCATAAAATGTACACACAAGATGTGGCCTCCAGACTAAGGAGATGGAAAGAGCCCCTGGTTCCTTCATACTATGTGATTCCCAGATGCCCTACCTGCAGATGCTACCCTGTGCCCTGATGTCTACCCAGTGCTCTGTCATCTCCCTTTCAGGCCCTCCCACAGTCATGGCAGCCTTAGCCCGACCAGGAGCTCAGGAACTAGCCCATGTGCCAGCCCCTCTGCCTCTTTGGCTCAGAGGGCATGGGAAGGGGCAGTGACCAGCAGGGGCCCTGAAGCCCCAGCTCCTTGCTCACCTCATCCCTCACATGACCCCCTGCCCCCCCAGCCCTGTCCCTGCAGACTCCCAAGTTCCACAAAGGCACATCCCAGAGGCTGCCCCTTTCCTGAAAATCCCCCTGCCATCTACCCCTGGATAAAGTGGCTTACAAGGGCCAGTAATGAGAGGACCTGTGCCTCATGCCCAACCCAGCCTGCCCCAAATAGCACCAAACCCACAGTACCAGGAGGAAGGTGCAGAGGGAACAAGGGAACATGGACTAGCTTACAGACTAGCTTAGTCAGGTTCACTGAGGAGTGCGAAATGAGAGGGGAAGTGGTCTGGGGAAGCAATGTTTTGTAACCTATGGGAAATGAGTTTCATCTGTGAACTGTTCAGGTGTAGACAGAGGCACCAGCCCAAGCATGCTAAGCCTGGCACTCACCACAGACCTTACCTTCACGAGGGGCGCCATCAGCCCGGCGGGGAGATCAAAGTAGGGAACATTGGGGACCAGACTGGGGTCATCATGGTTGATGTGGGGAGGGCCCTGTCGCCGCATGTGGGGGGGCTGCCCGTTGAAGCCATGGGGAGGAGGACCAAAGTCGGGGTGCTGGGGCCCCCCCCAGGGTGGGTGTTCATTGATCCCAGGATGTGGCATGCGGTGGCCAGGGTGGTGGTGAGGGGGTCCCATCTCTGCAAAACAGAAAATTGTCTCAGGCTTGCAGGGAAGTTACGAGCTGGGTGGAACCAAGGGCTCAGGCATGATTCCAGAGTGATAAGTGCCAGCACATGGGCTCAGAGAGGGGCAAGAATGCCAACACTCACTTTCTGGGCAGCCCCATATGGCACCTTGTCACCCACTGCTTCACTCACTGCTTAGGCAATGCAGCAAGAGGGGAGGAACTGAGGCTTGGAGGGGCCTGTCCTCCCACCCACAACACCTGATGGACCTCACAGGTTAAAGAAGGAACTATACCCCCACCCCCACCCCAATTCACTGCCAGTCCTAACCCTCAGTACCTCAGAATGTGACTGCATTTGGAAATGGGACTTTTAAAGAGATGATTAACTTAAATGAAGCCACATGGTTGGGCCCTGATCCATCCAACATGACTTATAAGATTAGGACATAGGCAGAGAGAGACTACCATGTGAGGACACATGGAGAAGATGGCTATCTACAAACCAAGAAGACAGACATCAGAAGAAACTAACCTTATCTCTAGACTGGGAAACAGTAAATGTCTGTTGCTAGAACGGCCCAGTCTGTGGGACTCTGTCATGTCACCCCAGGATATTAACACAAGCAATAAACTTGCTAAGAGATCTCCAAGCTGGAACTGGTGCCAACTGACTGCCTGCCATTGTGGGTACTTGGGGGTTACTTTTCCTTTTGGAGTCTGTCTTCTCTCCTCTGCAGGACAGAGAGACGATGCCCTATTCCTGGGTATGTGGGAAGAGGGACCAAGGTATCACACTTCTATAGCCAATGCAGCAAGAGGGGAGGAACCGCGCTGGTGTGGGACAGCGCTGACACCTGAGTCACCAGCCTATTCTGTCATCCCACGACCCTCTGCCTGTGACCTAGACTCAGGGCACATCAGGTACACACCGAAGACCAAGAGCAGTGCCATCAGCCTGCTCAGGAGGCCGATCTGTCAGGCCTCCTCTAGGCAGGCGACCGGGACTTCTTCAGGAACCAGGGGCAGGAGAGGGCTGTGTGTACCGGGCCTCCTAACATGCAAAAACACTCACCAGCAGGGAAGTCTCCCTGGGGGTAGTCAAAGCGATGAGGATAGGGTGGCCGCTCGAAGGGGTGCCTTGGGGGAAAGTCGTCCTGCATGAAGCGGGGCGGGAAGCGGTTGAAGTTGTGGGGGTGTGGTGGCTGGTTGAACTGCGGGTGCTGCTGATGGGGTGGGAAGGGCCCGCGGAAGTGTGGTGGCCGCTGCATACGGAAGGGCGGCTCTCGCTGGCCGCCACCCCAGGGCGGTTGCTCATGCTGACTGTTCCAGGGGCCCTCGAATTGGTTGTTCCAGTTGGGGTCGGGCTGACTGTTCCAGGGTGCGTCACGCTGGCCATTCCAGCCTGGGTCCCCGCGCTGCTCACCCCACATGCCCTCGTGGCTGTTGTTCCAAGGTGGGCAGTGGGGTGGCCCGCCCTGGTGGTGTGGGTAGGGAGGCTGTTCGGGAGGCTGCAAGAGAAAGAACAGTCGTGAGCCACTCCTGAGGCCCACCCAGCACCCCAGACACCTGGCCTCCGAATTGCCCAGTGCTATATGCTGATGGTCCACTGCGTGCTGCCTGGGGCTGGGCCGGCCATGGTACCTCATTTACTGACATGTACAGTGTATGCTGTGGTGCCTGCCCCACCACTGGCCCCTTATGTCCATGCAGATAACCCAACTCCTAATTGCTGCACCCACATTGTGGCCGAGGACTTCCTCTGGCTGAACACATAGTCCCCACTTATAGAGCATCTGGATGCCCCCTACCCCTGCACACCCTTCGTGGACAGTGCGAAGTGCCTCCCCCACCGCTTCCAGAGTATGCAGAGTAGCTGAGCCCCAGGGGGCCACCTACCCTGAAGACACTCCCTTTCATAACTTCCCCCTCTACTCTGTGCTGTCTCCTGGCTCATCTCCTATATAAACTACTTGCTCTCAATTCCTATCTCAGGGTCTGCTCCTAGGTCCACCCCAGGAAACATGTTTCTATAGGTTAAAAACAACATAAGCTCTGGTTTCACCCAGCTGATGCTTGGAAGACTTAAAGCTGGACTACAACCCAAACTCAGAGCCAGGGAGGGATGTGTCCAGGTGGGGCTGACCACAAGGCCCATCTCTAGGATCATGGTTTGTTGGAGCTACTGACCACTACCACCAGGAGGCCAGCCGAGACCACCATACCCTCAGGAAGCCAGAAAGCCAGATTTTAAATATGGCAACTATTTCAAAATGTGTAAGACATCATATGGGCAGGCCAGGTTAAGTGCATTGCCAGGCCATGGCTTCGGACTATGGAATACCAACCCAGGACAGACCCTTGGTGAGGTGACCCTGTTGTGAGCTTCCCAGTGATGCTATGCTGGATGAGATGACCCTTGCCCTTGCCTACGAGTTTCTGACCCCAAGAAAATAGGAGGAAGTGACCAGTATCTCAGTCCCAGAAAATGCTGCCAGTCTGACACCTGTGACCTTCCCTTTTCTTATAAAAGCACCATATTATTTCCAGAGTGACAAGATGTTGACACTTAGCTCAGTGAGCACCCTCCTGTATTTAACCATATGGGATTTCCTAGCACTCACAGGAAAATGAGGACCTGTTACTGAGAATCCTAAACAATCAAAGCACCAGTGACAGAGGGAAAGCCCTTTCTTGCTTTACCCAACCCCTGTACCTTGGGAAGATGGGGCTATCATACCCTCGCCCCCAGCCCAGACTCTGCTGCACAGCCTCAAGTCTCCCAACAAGCTGCCAAAGCCCCACCTCGCAGAGGCTGCCTGCTGCCCTTGTATCCAGTCCCATTAAGCCCAAGCATGCTCACCTGCCCCAGTAAGAAATACCTGCTGTTGACCCCAAGGAGCAACGGGGTGAGGCTGGTCAAACCACGGGGGTTTGTTAGGTGGGATCTGGTCATGGGGCCCAGGGCCCCGGGAGCCAGTGGCTGCAGGGTCCTGGACCCCTCCTGAGGCGTCATATTCAGAGGAACCGGGCATTTGGATGGGAGGCTTGTTGTCATCTGGAGCCAGGCAAGAAGGCAATTAGTGGAGGCTGCAGCAGCAGGAGGTACCACCCAAAATGGTCTCCAGCGAATACCCAGGCAGGGCAGGCTGGGTTTTATTTCTCGATAAATCCTTGTTTCATGACCTCAATGAAAACTAATCACTGTTGGGAAGACAGTCAGAAAGGGGAGACTACCTTCACACAGAATACATAATTCTTTTCTGAAAGCTTTACAATAAGTATCTTCTGCCATGTGGATTTCAGTTTGCTGAAAAATTTTTACCATTGATGAATTTTATTACCTTTGTGTAAACTGAAACATCACTTCCTCCTACTTAATATTATTTTATTAGACTTTTTTAAAGTGTTAAACCATCCTTATACATTTCTGGGACACATTCTTTTTGGACATAATGTATTTTTAAAATACTTGACTGGCCCTGACTGGTTTGGCTCAATGGTTAGAGCATCAACCCAAAGACGGAAGGGTCAAAGGTTTGATTCCTAGTCAAGGGCATGTATCTAGGTTGTAGGTTCACTCCCTGGTCCTGGTTGGGGTCACGTGGGAGGCAACCGATCGATATGTCTCTCTCACATCAATGTTTCTATTTCCCTCCCTCCCTCCCCTCCACCCTGTCTAAAAAAATCAATGGAAAAATATCCTTGGGTGAGGATTAACAAAAAAAAAATGTAGAAAATAAAAATACTTGGCTGGATTTCATTTGCTAAGATTTTGTTTAGTATTTCTGCATCTTTATTCAGAAGTAAACCTGGATTATATTTGCAATTCTTGCCCTGTCCTTGCCCATCTGATGAGAAAGTTATCCTGGTCTCAGAAAACGATTTGGGCAGTTTCCTCTGCCAGTACTCTAGGGCAGTTTATAGAGAACTGTCTGAGTTGTAAAAGTTTTGTTACATTTAAACATGAAATTCCCCAGCCTGGCACTTTAAACCGATTAGAATCTGGCCTATGATTACAAAACCAGAGCCCTTCTCTGGGGGAAGGCTGCTTTCTGGGGCTGGCCCCCAAGAGCAGGTGCAGAGGGAGCCATATACCGGGCTGGGTGGTTGGCGGGATGGCTGGGGCAGGCGTGGGGGCTGGTGGTGGGGCAGGTGGTGGTGGCGTGGCCTTGACTTCAGTTTCCATTTGCGGCATCTGGATCTGCTGCTGTTGCTGTTGCTGTTGCTGCTGCTGCTGCTGCTGCTGGTCCAGGCTATTGACGAACTCCTCGTGCTGTGTCTTGAGGGTCTGGATCTGCTGCTGGAAGGCCAGGAGCACTGGCTGGACCACCGAGGAGTACTCGTTGATAAGTGTTGCCTGACAGAGCGAGAAGGGCAGTGTCACTTAGTGCTCGAGGCCCAGGGCCCACCCCTTCTGGAGCAGCATGGGGACAAATGCTGGGAAAGCACTGGGAAGTCAGGGTGTTGCCATGGGCAGTGAGGCCCAGGGGCCTGGAGTAGGCTGGCAGGTGACTCATGTAAACCAATCAACTTGGTCTTGACAACCAGAGCATCTGAATATAGTCAAAACCTTGGTTACAAGCAGTGCAGGTTAGAATTCCGATAATGGAATCAGGCAATGATAGCTGTGCTCTAGACAGCCACGCAGACTTCAAACATGTCACTGACAAACATTCCAGGACACGCTCATGGGTTGTGCTTACTTGTTGCCTGGCTTTGAATAAGTTACCACCTCCCTGAGCCTCAATTTTTCTCATCTGCAAAATGGAACAACACTAGGACCAACTTCCAAAGATTTCAGAAAGAAGTCAGTGAATGACACATGGAAAGGACTAGTATGGTGGGGGCTTAGTAAACATGAGCTATCAAACTCGAGGAAAAAAGCAGTTAGCATAACTTGTATGGTGATAGGAGCCCAATTTTATTTAATTTAAGAAAAGGTGAGTAAAATGTAGAGAAAGTATAAAATGTACTTCCCTCATTTGTTTCTGAGCATGAGAGCCTGTCCTCTGTGGGGAAGATGGTATTTAGGACCTTCACCAAGGGAAGCAGCCTGCACGCAGCTCCTGACATTCTGCCAGGCCTTCCAGCCTGAGAAAAGGTGTATGAACTATGCCTTTTCTTCCAGAAACTACATTTAAGGCACCAGAAGATACTGGTGCAATGGCAGAAGGGACCAAGAAGACCCTCTCTGCCCTGTGCCCATCCTCTGGGCAGAGGCAGACATGTGCACAAGGAGCACTAACTGCAAAAGGTGATGGCCACGGCAATCTAGACTATACTGAGGTCTCCTCATGTTTCCATCGTGTTAATTGTGCCCAGGGGACCAATGACACCAGTGCAAACAGGCCAACGACACCTTGAGAGCAAGGTCTAAATTGGGAAACTGGATCACAAGGACATCAGAAAAAGTCTCCCCTGGAAGGGTTCACCCCTCACTGTGCATGGAACAGGGGTCCCCAAAACTGCTGCTCAGACCCTGGATCCTAATGCTTACCAGAGGCACACGTGGGAGCCCAGTTTAGAAAAAGGTACCTGGGCTCTAAGGTCACTGTTCCATCAGCCATTTCCAGCGCAAGTGAGGGAGGTGGGCTCCCTGACTTCTGGAAACTGCTGGGGTGGTGTCCACCCTGGCCCTGGATGTAGTTCGGGAGATGGTGGCACTCACCTGGTACTGGCCAAGCCCCAGGGCAGGGCTCTGCAACTGCTGGATGATGGAGTCATCAAAGTAGCCATTTTTCTCCCACAGCTGCAGGAGCTGGATGTGGGGAGAAGGTGAGGTCATGTCAGGGGGAAGAACATGCCCCAGGCCCTGCCCATCTTACCCTACCCCTCCAGGTTACGCCACATACCCGGGCGATCTTTTGCTGCTTGTCCTCCTCCACAGCCAAGAAGCTGGTGCAATAGATGGGCACCACAACCTTCTGCAGGGCGGCCAGCAGCTCCCTGGCCTGCTTGCGCTGGCTGTGAGGGAGAGACCTTCCGCGCGTCAGGGCCCTGGGGTGGGACCCGGCCACACGCCCGTTACCATCGCGGCTCCAGCCATAGCACCCTCTGCCTTCTCAGGGAATGGGCCCCCAACCTGGCTGGGACAAGGGTTGGGCTCCCCACAAGACCTGTGCTGGCACTTGGGCCTGACTGAGACAGCAGTAGGAGGGAAAAAAACATAGGCTGGGGACCTTCAGAGGAAAGCCTGTTACCCCCATCTCCTTGTTAATAAAATAACCATTTTTTCCTGGGGTGGCATGAGAATGAACAGACACAAGTCCTGTGAGAGCCCCACTATCCACAAAGGACAGGCTAGAGCTGCTGTGGGCTCAGGGCCTTGTCTATGTGGCCTTGCTCAACACTGTGATCCGCTGAGCACAATAATCCCCGACTTGGGCTACGTGTTTCAGGAGGCAGAAGGAGTGTGCCAAGTGTGCCCAGCGTTGGGGACCTGTGACTGGCAGGACAAGGCAGCCTGCCCCTACATCCTTTGGGGGGCACTCTGAGCATAAATGGGTAAAGAGGCTCCTGCAGCTGTACACTGAGGTGGCATGGGGCCCCCAGCATGGTGGTGGCAGAGCCCAGATGGTGCATCTGCAGCATCCTGGGGGGAGGGCACGAGGCAGAAGGCAAGTGGCTGGAACCTCTCCCAACAAGGAGTTCAGCAGAGGGAACTCACAGAAAGAGGGAGTGCCTGGGGTCAGAAGTGGGTCAGGGGAGGGAGAGCAGTCCAGGCAGGAGGACACGTAGGACAGGGCTGTTTCTGCAGAGCTGCCCTGGAGTCAGAAGAGGGGTGAGTAAAGCAGGAAGGGAGGGAAGGTTCCAGGCAGCTGCTTATTTCTCTACACAAGAAATAAGGGAATGACAATGTAGGGAGTGGCTGAGTGCGGTGAGGGGAGGGCAGGGACCCAGCGGAAGACAGGTCAAGGCACAGGACCAAGGGAGACAGGTCAGTTTCTGCTGCCCTCACCAGCACTGTACCCTTCAGCTGGCCAAGCTCAAAGCCAAACATAGCAGCCACACACCAGACTCACTAGCAGCACTTCTTTTTGCTTGTCTCCTCCCAGGGCCTGTCTTGGCCCAAACATCTGGTTCCTTAAGTTACCTCTGTCATGAGGCCCCAAAGAGTCAGGCAGAGGTAAACATTCCCCCAGGGAGGGCTATGGGGGTGGGGGACTGGTCTCAGTGGGATGGGACAGAGTGTCAGCAAGGGGAACCCAGAATCAAGGACCATGAAGCAAGGCAGTCAGGTGACTGAGGGTGTGTATGTGTATCACTGAGGGGGAGCTGGCAGCCAACAGACTCTGAAAGACACCAGAAGCTGCCCCAAGAGAGCAAGAAGTGAAGGAACAGTAGCCCTAGATGAGGTGAGGGGTCCAGGGATAGGCTGAGGCATGGGGAGGTAGGGGAAGGGCTTGTAGACTGACCCTCTTCCAGGGTCTCTAGACAAATGACCCCCATCCTGAGACAGGCCAAGCTACTGAGTAAAATGCAGTGGCCATGAGAAGGCTGGAAGGAGAGGAAAGGCAAGCAGGGCCTGAGAGGCCCTTACCAGTGATGCAGCACGTCATTGATCAGGTAGATGAGGTGCAGCCGCAGCTCAAAGTGTGCCCCATCAGCTGTGATGCGGTTCCGGAGGTGGCCTGCCATCAGCTCACAGTGTGGAGGGGACTTAGCATTGCTGAACATCCAGTTCTTCCCGGCCTGCAAGACAGAGGGATGGGTGAGCAGGGATGGGCTCCCCCAGCCAGAGCATGGGCAGGTGCCCGGGGAGGTCAGGACATAGCCAAGGGTGTGGTGCCCAAGGGCTTGGCCACACGCTACAGACTCTGTCTGCCTTCACTCCTTCTCTTGGAGGTGCTCAGGAGAAAGGGAGAGAGAAGATGGGGATGCCCAGCCGGTATGGTTCAGTAAATTGAGCATCATCCCATGGATTGAGAGGTCCCAGGTTGATTCCAGGTTGGGCACAAGCCTGGGTTGCAACCTCAATCCCCAGTAAGGGGTGTGCAGGAGGCAGCCGATCAATGTCTCACTCTCACATCAATGTTTCTATCTCTCTCTCTCCCTTCCTCTCTCTCTAAAAAAAAAAAAGAGTAGATGGGGCATCTTTACAGTAGTCCTGGCCCAGTCAGGCTTCAGTGGGCTCCCACCCACCAGGAGCACCAGATTCAGGGAACACCGAGCCCACCCAGTCCCACCTGCCCTCACCGAGATGGCATCTTTGGTGCACGTGTCAATGATGGGCTGCAGTAGGTTGTCAAACTCATTCATGTCTAGCTGGGTCTCCTCCAGGAGCTTCTGCATCTGCTGCTCCACTGCATGGGCCACAGCTGCCGTCACCTGCTCCTGGGAGGCCAGGTGGGACCAAGAATGCCCGTCAATGTCCTACGACATCACCAGGAGGCCCCCATCCCTCATGTCCACAGCCTCAGACCCACACCTGAGACAGTCATGACCCTCGCAGGCAGAGCAGGCAAAGAATACACTAAGACAAGACACAGGGGAAGACAATGTCCACTCCCCAGGTGACAGGCAAAATGATTAAGACCCAGAGGAATAAGAAACCTTTGCAGGCCAATTCAACAGAAAGAAAAAAGTGAGCAAGGATGCGAACAGACAGTACAGAGAGGACGTATGAATGGTCACTAGTCAGGAGAAAGGAGAACGATCTCACTAGTAAGCAGGGAGTCAAAAACTAAAACAGGATGCCAGAGTTTTGCCTATTAGATTGGCAAACTGAGAAACTCCTGAGATCTAGCAGAGGCTGTCAGGTGGTCAGATACAGGCAGTCAGCTCAGGGCTGGCAGAGGCTGGACCTCCCAGCCTATAACTGAGGGTGAGTGATCTGGCATGTTTTGTTGTCAGCAATATGACAGTTACTTTAAATATAGTTAACAAACCAGAGGTCAGTGTTTCAGATGTCTTACTTTTTATTCATCTTACTTTCCATGTGATTTATCCTACTATATTTGGCCAAAGTATCGGAACTGTAATGGATCAGGAAAGAAGGGTACTTCCTCACAACAGGTTGGAGTGACCTGGCTAGCTAGAACTGGTACCAATGGCACCAAAGGCCACATGACATTTTCTATTACACAATTTCTAACGTGCAGTCCCACTCATAGGTGTCCACCTCAGCGAACAGCTTATGCAATGATGTCACTGGAATGAGAAGCAACCTCTGTCCAGTCAGGAATCAGGTTAAACACACCACGGGTAGTGGCAGCACTGTCCACAGCATTGATGCTTGGTAATGAGTCCTGACAGCTACTGTGAGTCCCAATGTGCAGATACAAAAACTGAGGCACAGGAGTGAGCTCCAGATACTCACCTTAGGATGAAGAGGAGGAAGGAGGGCCCTAGGTCTATTCAGGGCACTCATCTTAGGGCTGGTAGAGTGGGAGGGAAGAGAAGCAGGCCCCATACCTGTCTGAGGGCCAGCAGGTGCTGCTCCTGCTGCTGCAGGTTCCACTGGCTCTGCTGGATGAGCTCATCCATGGAAGGGGCTCCCTGGGCAGGTGGGATGGGTGCAGCAGGGGCTAGCGGGGGCTGTGTGAGGGGTGGCAGGGCTGCGGCCGGCTCCAGCTCTGGGGCCTGCTGCTTGCAGATGACTGGCAGGAAAGGAAGAAAGGTGGCCCCATGAGAAGGTGGCTGGGGTCTAGGTGTCCCCTCAGCTGCCTTTTGGGCAGCTGTAGGCCACAGGGGCTCCCTTCCCTACACTCACCATCTATAAGAGAACTTCTGCACAGTGCTGCAGCCAAACACCCTGTCTCTGCCATGCCCCCACCAAAGTCTGCCAGGCTCCCCTCACTCTCAGCCTGCCCCTCCTGCACTACCCCCATTCCCCCGGGTGCCTAGATGCAGCCCTCTTTCCCTTGTCCAATCCACCACCTTCTGCCTTTGTACCAGTACTCTCCTTGGAGACTGTAGGACTGTAACCTTGCCACTCTTGCCAACACTCTCTTGCCCAGTGTCCTCTAGCACAGACCAAACCCGAACCCATCCCCCTCCACCCTCTTCACCTCACCTAGGCCTGAGCTGATGCTAAACTCCTCAGGCCACAGGCATGCCCCCATGAGCATCTCTCCTAGTTCCCCAGCGTCTTCTGCCACCAGCCCCAATATACTCTTCATTTTCAGGACATCAAAGCCACCTGACCTTCAGCAAGAGAGCCCAGAAACCTGTGGAGCAGGCCAGCACCCCGAGTACATGCTGTGGCCCATCACTCCCAGCCCCTTGATTTCCTTCTCCTGACTCTGGGGAAAGGGACTCCTTTGAATTCAGGAGCCAATCCAGAATGAGCCAGCATGAGACAACCATCTTGCTGGTAGGGCAACAGGTCAGGTGGGTGTGTGCCCCAAATCTAGCCAGGTGAGAAGGGATAGAAATTTGGGTGGCAGGGCACAGGGGGTTCTGTGGAAGGGTCACTCAACAAAATGGTCTGCCTATCAGCCTTTGGGCCCTGTCTGGTCTGAACATGACCATGACCATGCACTGCTAGAATCCTCCTGAATCCCTCTCCAAGGGAAACTGGCCTTTGGACAAAGACAGATAGATGGGGCGAAGGGTGTTCCCCAGGGCCCATAATGGGACACCAAGTCACTTCTTCGGTCTGGTTGAGCCTTTTGGTGTTTGCACCCAAGGACACCTTCAGGGACACCCTCCTCCACCCTCTCAGAGACACTTCAGCAAATCTGTTCTCTCACTCTCATTTCTTCATTTTCTCCCTCTTAATGACTCCTCCCCAGCAGCCCCCAAACACACCTGTCTTCTGTTTTAAAAAACTTTCCCTTAATCCCATGCCCCCTACAACAATTTTATAGTCAAGATTCCGCTTAGGTTCATCTCCCTTTTATCTCAGCCCAGGGTAAGTCTAGCTCTGCCCACCCATCCCCGCTGTTACCCCCATGGCTTCTGAAGACATCCTTATTCAGCCTGATGGCTATCTCAGGTCTCTGTCTCACTCAGACTGTGTGGCCCCCTCCTGAGCCCTTTCCTCTTTCTCTCTGACCCTTAAATGCTGGGATGCGAGAGCTGTCTTCTTTCTGAAGCCCCTAGGGGAAGCTGATATATTCCTGCGGCTGCAATTACAATCTGCACACCGTGACTCTAAATCTATCATGTTCACCCTGGATTCCTTGAGCTTTGGACCTAATTATAAACAGCCCACGGCTTTCCACAAGCACCTCACACAGGCATGCATGTCCTCTAGCCTCATGCTCCACCCTACCAGGCCTCACTCCCGATCTCGGTGGCTGGCATGGCTGTGCCCACACACCCAAGCCAGAAGCCTAGAAGGCACAAACCCTCTTCTTTCCATTGAACCTCACACTAACAAGTCAACCCATGCTGTTGATAGTTTCCTAGATCACATTCAGGTCTGTGTCCCTGTCGTCACTGTCACAACTCTGCTGTCACCTGTTATCACCCTTGAAACTGGTCTCCCCAAGTCCAGTCCTGCCCCTCCACATGGCAACTATAGTGCTGCTGCTCAAAGTGTGGTCTGAGGACCAGTCGGGTGATACAAAGACTGAACGAAAACAGAAATGGTAAGGGAGCGCTTAACACTTTTAGTAATTTGATGTTTCATGGCTCACATTTTTACTGTACCTTGCAAAAGTGTACTTTCTACAATAGAATGGGAATTTTAAAAAACAAACACGGGTCCCTTCACCAGAGTTTGCAAAATGCCATTCTAGAACAGTCCAGGGTTTCACTCTTTACAGTGGTTAATCCTTCTCTAGAACAGAGCTGAAACCAAACCTTTAAAAGATCTCCAGCCCTGGCTGGTTTGGCTCAGAAGTTAGAGAGTCGGCCTGCGGTAAAGAGAGACCTGGGGTTTGGTTCCGGCTAAGGGCGCGTGCCTCGGTTGCAGTTTGTCCCCTGCCCTGGTTGGTCGTGTGGGTGGCAGCCACTTGATGTGTCCCTTTCACGTCGGTGTTTCTCTCTCTCTGTCTCTCCCTGCCACTCTATCTGAACAAAAAAATTGAGAAATGTCCTCGAGTGAGGATTAAAAAAAAAAAAGAACTCCAAAGCTCCCAGAATTACTAAGTCCTTGGCAGGCCACCCCTTCCTACTCTGCACCCTCACTTTGGGCTACTCCAAGAACCCCTCCTTTTCTGGGCTTCTGCCATCTTGAGTTTTTGTACCCTCCACTCCTCAGCCTCTCCTAAGATGCTTTCCTCTGCCTGAACACTTTTCACTCCTCCAGTTCCATCTGGCTAACTCTGATACATTCTTTAATCCTAGCTAGAAGTGCAGAAAGCACTTCACGAGCCCCAATCTTCCTCTGCTAGGAGTACCCTATCCTTCCTGCATTACGGCACTAAGTCCCAACCAGCCATGGATTTCTGACCCTACAGGGTGGGATGTTCTCACCCTTGGTCACTCCAGCCAAAGGACTGCTCTCCCCTGCCTGGTTATACCAACAATATCCACCTGGTGCTCCAGTTCATGGATTTGACCCCTTAACCCCACCTGCCACCCAGACCAAGTCCTTTAGGTTCAACCCACTGACCTAATTCAGACCTTACCATCAAGTACTCTGTTCATTCCCCTGCTGGCCTCATGGTACCAGCCTTCACTCCTGCTCCCCACAGCCTTGCCACACTGGCCACACCAACCTGACCCTTCTCTCCTTTGTTTCAAAGTTTCCCGTGGCTTCACACTACCTGTAGCAGGGATTTTAAACTTGGTGTGCAGGGGCTAAGAAGTAACTGCTCCAAAGACATGTAAGCACATATAACATTTGGCCTATAATTTTAGGAAGCTGATCCTCACCCTAATCTCAAACTTAACTATGCACAAGAACCCCTGAACTGAGGGAGAAAACACAAACATTCCCCTGGGATTTCCATTCCAGACCAAACGCTTCCCTCCTCCAGACATGTTTTATACTTCAGCCATGCTGGGCCTCTCATGGCTTCTCTCATGGATATGAAACACACCAGGCTTGTTCAAGCCATTGCACCACAGCAGTTTATTACAAATTCTTTAGTGAACACTACTTCTATGTACTCCATATTAGGGCACAACAATGACCCAAAACAAGGTCTGGTGCTTAGTCCAGCAAACATTGTTTTCGATGCCCATTAACTTGAGCAATCCCCTACTCAAACTACACATTTAGAAGCTAGAAATTTACTATTTAACACGACAAATGTGGGACCATACCACCTGGTGACTATTATTCAAAGGCCAGCTGTGATGCCTAACTCCACCTTAAACCCTTTGAGGGCAGGACCAGAATCCTGAAGCTCAATCCAGTAAACATTAATAAGTATCTGCCAATAACTAAAACCCAGAGAGACAATTCTTTTTGGATTTGGAATTCAAGCAACTAAAATGAACAAAAACCTTGCTGGACCCACGAAGTGCAAGGGGGCTGGAAAGGGGCTGAAACGAGAGTCCCAATCCAACCTCTATCACTTCCTAACTGGAAAATACTGAAGCAGTCACAATACTTCTCTGCCGATCTGTCATCACGTCTGCAAAACAACAGAAATATCTCTGATCTCGAGCCTAGAAGAAGGATCCATAACCTCATTCTCCATTATATTCGGACCCAGCAACTGCTCGCTGCAGGCCTGAAAACAGCGGAAGGGATCATGAAGGCCGAGCTGCCCCATTTTCAAAGAGCATGCGACCCAAAAGAAGGCGGTTTGTGAAAGAACCCGCACTGGAATCAGAGAAAGGAATGGCTCGAGGGTGCGGCCAGAGCTGGAGAGAACTCACGCTGCTGCTGTTCCAGCGCCAGCTTGCACTTGTAGTAACTATAGAACTCGCCTCCGAACAGAAACGAGAATTTCGGATTGTCCTTCTGCTTCTCCATCGTCATCTTCTCAAATTCGGGCCCGTTGCGAGCCACGAACTGAGCCAGCTTGTCGATGACATTTCGAAGCTCCTGGTCTGGAGAACGGAGAAAAGGCCACGCGGGGCGTCAGCGAGGACTGCCCAAATCCGGGGGCCCTGGCGTACTAGCCACCGTCCGCCAGGTCGGAGTCCCTAGGGGTGGGTCCCGCAGAGGCCGCCCTTGTACGGGTCCTGATAGGGGCCACAAGCGCGCCGGGAATGCAGAGACCCGCGGGAGAGGCCTCAGGCGAACCTGGGAGGCCGAGCCCCGCCCCCTCCTAGGCCCGGGGATCCCAGGAGGCGGGGTAGGCCAACAGGGAGTCCGGGGGAGAGAGAAACGGTCCCTAAACCTGGGCTGGGCCTCACCGTCGGGTGGCAGCGGCATCTCCATGGCTCCTGCCGCGGGGAACGACCTCCAGCGCCTCTCGATCCCCAACCTGCGCCGTCTGTGGAAGCCGGCCGGAAGTGGCGCGAGGAAGCCGTTTACGGCGGGCCTCGTGGGCTGCTTCCGTCCGCTACTTACGGCGGTCGCCGGGAAACCCCGGAAGTGAGGGCAGGAGGCAGGCGGGAAGAAGCCGCGCGAGGCCAGGCACGCTAGAGGTGCTAGCGATGCGCAGGCGCAGGGGCTTTTTTGCGTTTGCGCAGGGTGGGTACCTGTCGCCCGCCGCCGGGACGGGCTAGAATGGTCTGCACAGCGGTTATCTGTGGCAGGGCTCGCCCCATGCCCTCGTTGCAGCCCGAGGGCTTGGTGGGGCGCGTTCTCCGCAGGGCAAGAGGACTGGGGAGTTCTTGCCCAGGTCAGGGCTTGTATTTCATTCTCGGGGGAGCTGCAGTGAGGAGACTGCGAGCTGAAGTGAGTCCAGGAGGCTACCCGGCCAGCCCCGCGGTGGAAACAGAACCCGGAGTCGCAGGGCTTGGTGAGGATGAAACTGGGATTAGCGAGGTTCCAAAGATCCTCCCACTCGGTTTCTTTCGCTGGACCAAACGCTTTGGTAAGGAAAACTTTGGCGTGGGGACTTCCGCTCCCGCTGGCCGACCTTCGGTGACTCGCTCGCAAAACTGCCCACCTTCCTGAAAGGAACAGTGAATGGTACTCCGAAATGAGCGTGGACGTTAAGAAACGCCCAAACCTGTAGAGAATTTTTATGAGTTTATTTGAGCCAAAGTGACAATTGTGGGGAAGCAGAATCTCAAGGAATTGAGAAAGTGTTCTGGAGAATGGCAGTTCTGCAGCTTATTTTATACATTAAAATAAAAGGAGGAGCAGTAAAGAGGATTACAAGAAATCTATTGGTGGTAGATTAAGGGGGTGATAGAAAGCAAAGTGGGGAAATTTCTGGGATTGAATAAAAGCAAAATAGATAAACATACTTTTACATTGGTGGGTATGGGATAGTTAACATTTACAGCACTTAAGAGATGGTATGCCTTAGCAAGGTAACATTGAGGAGTTCTGTGGTCTTCAAGGTGTTGTGGACTTGCCATGTGGGGTGGAGGTGGGGTCTGAAAAAAATTATTCTGACATTTCAAAGGTATGTTATCTTAGCCCCTGATGGTTCTGTTGATTGGAGCGTTGTTACATACACCAAGAGGTTGAGAATTTGATTCCCTGTCAGGTTACATATCTAGTTGGCAGGTTCCATCCTTGGTTGGGGTGCATATGGGAGAAACCCAGTCCATGTTTCTCTCACATCGATGTTCCTTTCTCCCCCCAGAAATCAAGAAAAACATATTCTTTGGTGAGGATTAAAAAAGTATGTTATCTTAGATGCAAAAAGAAAATTAGTCTCATTTAAGGTAAAGATTGACCTTTGACAAAGAAGCTACAGGCCAGGGTCACAACTACCCACCATGACCTGCCTTTAGTTAGGAATTTTTATGTTCAGAACACACTATGACGTTACTTTTGGTCTCTGAGTTTTTAAGGCCCACCATGTAGGCCTCCCCTGAACATGTCAGGTTTAGTATGTGGCCCCTTTTTCATCCTCAAAAGGATGAAATTAACACATGCTAATTGTGGGGAAAGATAACTAGAAGCAGCAAACTAAGGCAGATTGTGGACATCCCATCACCCAACCCTCTTAAGAGGTCAGGTGATGCTTGGTTGGCCACTTTTTCTATGCAAATTAATGTACATGTATTTTAGATACACTTTTCATTGTTACAAAATTTCTCCTTTTGACACAATGGGATTGTCTGCTATATGCCAGATATTGCTTTAGGCCAGGGGTTGGCAAACTTCTATAAAGGTCCAGATAGCAAATATTTTAGGATCTGTGGGCCAGGAGGCAAAACCAAGAATATTATGTAGGTACTTTCTGTTTTAATTTTTAAAATTTATTGATTGATTTGAGACAGAGAAACATCGATTGTTGTTCCACTTATTTATGCATTCATTGGTTGTTTCTTGTATGTGCCCTGACCAGGAATTGAACTCACAACCTTGGTGTTATCAGGATGATGCTCTAACTGAGCTATCCAGCCAGGGTCTTTGTAGGTACTTTCATAACCCAAGAGAAAAATGTCTGTAACATTTTTATTGGTGGAATTAAAAATGTAATCATTGAGTAGTTTTTAAAATATAGGTCTGTTAATAAGAAGAATGGAATGCTTTTTGAGGTTCCACATTAGTTTTTCCTGTCATCAATTGATTGCAAATGATCACCTGTAAAGACCAGATTTGGTTCACAAAAATGGGGGCTGGATGCGGCTTATGGATGAACAAATCAGACAGACCAAGGCTCTGGTCTCAGGAGCCCAGTCTATGGGATGGGTGGGTAGCAGAAACCCATAAATCACTAAACATATGACAAAGGTGTTACTAAGGACAACAGGCAGCTGAGACCTTGATAAGGGAGGAGGGCAGGGCCTACACTGATGTTATCCAGTAACCAGATCCCAGTCAGGAGCTAGATGTGAACACTCCAGGCAGAGAGTCACATTGTGGGATTTTTCTGTTTAGTATGATGCTCAGTAATCTGGATAGTGTGGGCATTTTTTGTCAGTGAAGGTCTATATAAAGAAGTTTTAAGTTGTGATCCGCCATGGGTAGACTTCAGAGATAGCACAGTATCACGCATATGTGCATTTTTGTGAGTTGAAGATACACAGCATTTATCAGATTAACAGGATCTATGAACTAAAACAGGTTGCTGAGTCTGTATTGTCATTTTTTAAATGCCTTCATATGACTCTGTGGTGGGGATTTACAGTAATTTATTGAAGCCAGACTATGGAGTCTCTTGGGTTGGTTCCATTTTCAGATCACTGTTAATTAGTATATATATATAGATCTTGTATATAATTAATCTAAGGGTGTGTACATTTAATATTGATAATTGCTCAAATGCCTCCAAGAAAGATTGTACACCCATGATCACTTCTTTCATAACTCATTTCATATTGTTTAAAAATGCATTTATCAGAGACTGAAAATTTAAGCATCACGGCATCACCTAGGCTCATTTCAGTGGGCCAATCAGAATCCACTGGTCAGAAGAAAGCAGCAGAGTTGCTAGAAGTAGAAGCTGCTGTAGAGATAGTCTCCAAAGACTTGGAAACAAGACTTAAGTAAACAAACTGCATACCCCTGGGTGAGATGAACTTGAATAGACCCACCTAAGCAGCAAAATGGAGATAAGTTTGAAACCACATGCATACCTGCTTTGGTTCCACAAATGTGCGTGAAGAATGTATCCCATATCAGAAGTGTGTGCTATATTATGCACTGCAAACTTATCTCAGGGCTTAATTGTAGCACATCCCTAATGGACCACACCACCATGTACATAGATACACAAAATAAAGGGAGAATATTTAATAGCATGGTGAAATGTTTCTGGCATTGATTTTAATTTTTTAAAGGTGTTTTTAAAAACTGATTTGAGCCCTGGCCGGTTTGGCTCAGCGGTTAGAGCGTCCGCCTGTGGTCCGGAGAGACCCGGGTTTGGTTCCCGCTAAGGGCATGTACCTCGGTTGCAGTTTGTCCCCGGCCCTGGTTGGTCGTGCGGGTGGCAGCCACTCGATGTGTCCCTTTCACATCGATGTTTCCCTCTCTCTCTCTTCCTCTCTCTCCCTCCCATACTGTCTGTACAAAAAATGGAAAAATGTCCTCGGATGAGGATTAAAAAAAAAAAACTGATTTGAGAGAGAGGGAGAGAGAAACTTCGATGTGAGACATCATTAGCTGCCTCCGGCCCTACTGGGATCAAGCCAGCAAGCATGTGCCCTGACCTGGAATCAAACCGGTGACCTCTTGGTGCATGGAACGCTGTTCAACCAACTGAGTCACACTGGCTGGGCTCTGGCATATTTTTAAAAGCATATTACAAAATAATATGCACAGTAATGTGGCAGTTTTTTAAAAATGTGTATATAGCCTCCCCCTCCCCAGATGCAGCAGCTCTGTTTAGTTTCTTATGCATCTTCAGAGATAAACTGTATTCACAAACACTTATATATCATAATACATTTTGTGTTGTTTTTTTTTTGTTTTTTTTTTTATCCTCACCCGAGGACAATTTTCCATTTTTTGTTCAGATAGAATGGGAGGGAGGGAAGGAGGGAGGGAGGGAGGGAGGGAGGGAGGGAGGGAGAGAGAGAGGGAGGAGAGAGAGAGAGAGAGAGAGAGAGAGAGAGAGAGAGAAAAACATCGACCCGAAAGGGACACATTGAGTGGTTGACCCAACCAGGGCCAGGGACAAACTGCAAACGAGGTACGTGCCCTTAGCAGCAACCAAACCCGGGTCTCTCTGGACTGCTGAGCCAAACCGGCTCTTAATACATTTTGGAAATTGTTCCTTCTATACATTTTGGAAATTGTTTCCTCTATACATAGATCTTTCTCATTGTTTTTGACATTGAAGCTTTAACAATTGTTTTTGAACTTAAACATATATAGATAATAAAAGTTATTAAAAAATTAGGGGGTGACAAGAAAACCAGACCCATAGTTTCAATGAAGCCAAAGCTTGGTATGGCTGTCACCTCGTCTCCCACAGTAACTGAACCCCATGTGGTCAACTAGCTGAAGCCACAAGGGAAGGAACAATATGGGAACAGAGGTGGTCCTGTCTTGTGCTGGAGCATGGAGCATTCCTTGGGCCTGATCACATTACCAAGCAAACCTCTGGTTACATGGGAGTTGCCCTGAGACCAACGGGTAGTGCAGTCTCTGGGAGAAGACATTCCTGAGTAGGAGTTCACTCTCTTTTCTGAAAAATGGGGGCATCACTAAATCCAGCCTTTAATTGTAAGGCAGTGACCCCATCCCTGGTCAGAGTTGCTTGTGACCCTGCTGGAGTTGCAGTGACAGACTACAAAGCCTCTTGGGTCATCCAGACATGAGGGCTCCTTTCAGTGTCTTACTGTAGCAGTGTGGTCCAGGCAAGTGAAAAGTCAGAATATACTTTTTTCTTTTTTATTACTGATGTCCCTCCTTTTCCCCACATTGATACCCTCTTCCTGACCCAATAGGATATACTTAAATATATATATATATATATATATAAAATATATATATACACACATACATACACACACACATATATGTATATATATTTTTTAATTTTATTTATTTACTTTTTTATCCTCACCCGAGGACATTTTTTGATATTTTGTTCAGATAAAGTGGGAGGGAGGGAGAGAGAGGGAAAGAGACAGAAACATTGACATGAGAGGGACACATCGACTGGTTGCCTCCTGCACAACCCTGACCAGGCCCAGGGACGAACTGCAACCAAGGGTACTGTACATGCCTTTGACCGGAATCGAACCTGTGACTCATTGGTCTGTGGGCTGATGCTCTAACAACTGAGCAAAACTTGCCAGGGCATTAATATGTCTTTTATTGATTTTTTTTTAGAGAGAGATCGGCTGCCTCTTTGCATGTCCCCTACTGGGATTGAGCCTGTAACCCGGGCCTGACTAGGAATTGAACCCGGACCTCTCAGTCCATGGGACGATGCTCAATCCACTGAGGCTCACCAGCTGGACTTTTTAAAAAATATTTTGTTATTCAACAGATTTACTTTTGATCACACCAGCTCTTAAGGGTATATGGCTAAGGTGAAGAAAAACAAAAGCTCACTATTATGGCTGTTTTGCTGGGGAGGGCCCTGGGCTTGGAGTCGTACACCCCTGGATTCCAGGCCTGCTCCATGGGCCAAGCCAACTTTCCGTTTCTTTTTCCCTCTATAATATGAGGCTAATATATCCCACTTGGGTTCTGATGGTTAAATGAGACATGTGTAATACAAAATGTGCAAAAAATACCTTGTGAATTTGTGAAAGTCTAAACATTCTCAATATGCCCCTCAAATAATTAGCCTGCACGTTCTTGAGCATTTTTTTTTCTTATACCTTCAAAATAGCACCAATGTGCTACTTAGTTACACATCTAGAAGTTAAACTGAGTGCTCTGAGGGTAGGAGGCTTATGTATCTCAGCTTCTTGTACTTGGCACAAATTAAATGCTTAGTAAATCAATGAACAAAAGGTTTATGAATTAAAAAGATGTGGGTAGTTGTTTTAGCAGAAACATACCCTTTGAGGAAAGAGTGAAGAAATAAAATGAGTCAGTATAGTCAGGCTGCTAAATTACTAAAATTAAGTAGGCTGAGGCATGAGGAAACAATTATATTCTTGCTTTAACTAGGTAAGGACTTACACTTAAAATATATATATATGTTTTTATTGATTTTAGAGAGAGGGGGAAAGGAGAAACATCGATGTGAGAGCAAAACATTAATCAACTGCATCCTGCATATCCCTTACTGGGGAGCGAACCTGAAACCCAGACATGTGCCCTGACTGGGAATCAAACCTGTGACCTCTTGGTGCATGGGACGGTGCTCAATCAACTGAGCCACACAGCCCAGGGCAGGACTGACAATTTTGAATTCTTCACTTGTATGCCAGTGCCTAGATAGGTAACCCTCTGAAGGACTTAGGAAAGAACAAAGGCACTTAGGAAAACTTATATCCGTTATCTAGACCAAAGGACCTCTAGATTACCGTCACACCAATCCAGAGGCTCGGAATGCAGGACTGATTCTTTTTGAAGAACGTACTTTTTTCTGTAAGAATTGTTTTTCTTCTTTGGAACACACTAGGGTAGTGCTTAGTTGCGTTTCCAATTTGCAAGTCCTGAGACCCTACAGATCTTTGTCATTTATTTCTAGCCAAAGCTTTCTGACTTTCTTGTGCTCAGCTGACAACTTCAACTGTGGTTGAAGGAAATAGTTTCTGAGTCATATGCAGGGAACTGGGCTTTGGAGGCAGACTTTGGGCTTTATTTTTAATCTATGAAAGTAATAAAACAACACAAAGGGATAATAAGAATTGTGTATGAAAACCCACCACTGCATTGGGCATGTAGTAGGTATTATGCCTCAGAAATACGCTCCATAAACATAAGCTGCCACAACGTTCTTGGGTTTCACATGTTATTCTTTTCAATAAAGGCATGTCATTAATTGATATGCTGTGATTTCTATAGCTTTATTCTACCATCTCATAAATTCACAAATCACAGGTCCTAAATTTGGCTCAGGAAAAAATAAGGTTTGAAATACTCTTTGATATGAGAACCAGGTTGGTTGCTCTTTCTCTCTCTTGTTCGTCTTGTTGCTGAGCACACTTAAGATGGTCACTCAGAAAGAGACCCTCACTGACAAACTGGGACCAGTCTCGACTCCCTGGAGACCATCATTTATTTTTGGTAAATGCCATCAATGAATATACAGTGTCATTCCCACAAAACAGTCTATTGCATTTAAATCTTGAAAACAGGTGACAATTAAAAGAATTCACAATTTTCAGATCCTTTAATAATTTAACAGTCTCTGCCCTGTTGGACCCTTAATAAATCAGGGCTGGTTACATCCCAGCAATAATCAAGGGCCTATTGCATTATGTATGCCAAATACACAGCAAAATTCAGAAATTCCAGCACTTCTTCACTGGAACATATTCTGGCTTCTCTCCTTTGTAATAGGGTTTGATTTTCCCTATAATGAATGACTTAAAATACAGTGCTTAAAAATTCGACACCAAGTCTCAAAACACTTTAAAAATGCCCTCTGAGCCTGTTTCCCCTTCTGTAAAATGAAGGAGTTGGGTTAGTGTCGCAGGCCAGACCACACCAGAAGTGAGTAAACTGAACACACTGCCACACACCCCACTAGTGAGGAGTGTAAGGGGAACAGGTTCAAATGTGAATGGGGGGTACGGTGGCAGACCAGGGCAGCAAATGGCTGGAAAACCAGCCTTCAAGGGGTCAGTCAGCTCTGAATTGTCAAGTCTCAAAATCAAAAGTATGCCTTTGTCTTTTGATTTGATGATTTGATCTAAAATGATTGTCTTATTCATTCCAGTGTATGTACTTACTGTAAATTTATATACAGAATTAAATATCCCACTTATTAATTTATAAACCATAATAAAATCAGTCACTTCCCCTCACCAGCAGGTTTTGCATTAGAAAAGGAAAACAAACTAATACACAAATTTCAGCAACATCAGAAATTTCATTAAGCCTGAATGGAGACATAATTCATTTTGGTGTTCAATTACATGTTCAAGGAGTCAGTTACTCTGATCATAAAGACAATCACCATAATATCTTTGCAGTGCAATATTATCCCCATTTGTTATTCGGCTTTGAGAAAAATTCAACTGAAGACTTGACTGCTTCTGGTAAAGGCACTCAGCAAGCTCATCACCAATAACACCCTTCAGGATTGCCTTTTCAGATTTCACATAGCAATCATCTTGAAACTTGGGGCCAAAGTAATTAGAAAGCAAGCTAACAACAGACAACAAACAGGGACTCCTGAGGCTGGTGGTTCATAAACTCACAGGCCAGAAGGCTTTTGAGACCTATCCAGAAGCAGCCCAATATGAGCTGACAAAATGGAACCTCTTATATACAAAATTCTAATTATCAAAAACACCAAGAGTCAAGTGTAAGCTACATCACTTACCCTCTGAGCAGGAAAAATGTCTCCCTCACCAAGAGGTAAAGGATGATCCCTGTCCCAACTGTTGGAGATGGTGCTAAAGGAAGAAAGTAGCCATCACCATAGACCCCACCAGCCCAGCCAATGGTTCTTTCCAGGAGGGAGGATGTGGTCGGGTCCTTCATGATGCCAGGAAAGTTGGAAAGCCTCACCTGGACCTTGGCACACAGGTCATCATGATGTGAATTTGCCAAAACCAATTTATTCTTTTTTAAAAATTATGTTTTTTATTTATTTTTAGATAGAGAGGAAGGGAGAAGGAAGGAGAAATATCAATGAGAGAGAAACATCGATTGGCTGCCTCCTGCACACCCCCTACTAGGAATGGAGCCTGCAACCTGGGCATGTGCCCTGACCGGGAATTAAACCAGCGACTTCTTGATGCATGGGATGACGCTCAAAACACTGAGCCACATCAGTTGGTCTATTTTTTCTTTTTTTAAACCAATTTTTTCTTCATCAAAACATCTGATTTGACACACTAGATCCTAGCTTGGTGTTCGCCTCTTTTCCCCTTCACCAGGACATGATTCGGATCCCAACATAAGCACACAAGAACAGACCATGTCATCAAAGCACTGTCCTCTTGTCTGTCACACAAACCATCCAGATAATCTTGATTCATTGTTTTCAGCAGTTGTGGTCATTTGAGAGGTACTTCTCAACAGTTCATTGTTTCCTACCAAATACTGATTATGTGTCAAGACAGGCATCAGCAGTGGGAACTTTTCTTGTTTTTAGACATTTAAAAGCAAAAGAGCTTTCGGTCTATAAGCCAGTCCTTATGCATCCCCTTCTGGGGACCAAGGCATAAATACAACTACAAAACATTCCCTACAAAAATGAGAGATTCTCATGAAATCAACATCTCTCCAACATCCTGCTAAGTCATCATAGCAGTGAGGACCCACCAGAAAAGTAAAAAAAGTCAGAATTAGAGCTTGAAACACCGAACATGATTTCCTAATGATACCCGTGCCTCCCCAACCCCCCCACCCCAAGCTCTGCAGTCTCCTCCTTACTGGCCCAAGAGGAGCAATACCCTGCTCCGCTCTTCCCTCTGGATCCCAACACACATGTCTGACTTGAAAGTCAAAGAATCAGCCTCTAAAAGTTCAATGCTAACTGCAATAGCTGTTCAGTTAAGAGTGCTTGCCAGTAACTGCAAACAGCTGTAGGGCTGACAGGGAAACTGAGTCCATCTCCTTGTCCGCTCCAGGGTCTGTATCCACAATGATTCCGTCTTTCCAGAGGGTTATCTGGAAATGCTATTTGGGAAGCAGAACAAGAACTCTGAAATACATGACTTGGGGATAAGGTCCACACAGAAACGTAAAACCTGGCTAAAATCTCTACGGTGCTGCTGCCCTTAGATGACAGACTCCAGGAAAAAAGGGCGTGAAACACCAGAGCTTGAGGGCAGTTGTCCTCACTGCAGGGAGGGCATCCTGCTGCCCCGAGGGGCTGGAAACCCCAGGGTCCTCTGATGGTTGTGCACCATGCCCTCGTGCCCTCGGCTGGGCTTACATTCACTAGTTGTCAGAAGTTTCTGGTACTGCTGAGGATGGGTGAGTTGGGAGGAGGGTGTTGCAGAACAGCCCATCCTATCCTCTAGACGCTACACATCATAGCGGTTCAAACTATATGAGTTTGGGTAGCTCTGCCGGCTGTACTGGAAGTGGTCTGTTAAGGTGTTGTTGCGGCCATACTGATAGTCCCCATGCTGGGGGAAGAGGACACCGTTGTGGGGCTTCTTTAGGGGACTTCGGTGGTGCTCCTTACTGCTCAGGTCCCCTGTCGTGATGGGGAGGAGGTGCTTCTGTGCTTGCCGATTTGCATCGTACTTGGTCTGCAGGGTCAAGAGAACAGTGGGACACTTGGCTCCTTCCCCAGAACATGTGCACAAGACAAAGGGGAGCTCAAGATTCACTACCAAGCAGCCCTTCAAGGCCGACACCAGTGTTGATCCAAGCAGCACTGGACATGGCCAGTGAATGGTTAATGGACAGGCCCTCCCTGTTAGCCAATCCTATGTCCTTACAGAGGACTAAAGAGAACCTACATGAGAAGAGAGCGAAATCCCAACAAAGGCCCAGTAAACCCGAGAGCCATGGCTGGAGCGAGGCAAGGGCTGGGCCATCCATGTAGAAAAGGAAGGCCAGGACAGAAGGGGCAGTGCCAAGACCATAAACCAGTTTGGCTGAAAGCTGGAACCTAGGCCTCTTAACTTCTGGCCAGGCCATTTCGTTTCTCCCCTCAACCAACTCTTGGTGCCTCCCTGGGTATCAAGATGTCAGACTCACCTTGTTGTACAGGAAGACCCCCAGGATGGCCGTCATCATGCCCAGGACATTGGTGCTGGTGACTGGGTTCCGCAGCATGATCAAGGACACTGTGATGACCATGATTCTCTTGGTGGCGTTGGCGACCGAGTAGCTAAGAGGGCTGATGAGGTTGAGGATGCTGAAGGCGATGACGTTCTGGGCAAAGTTACAGAAGCCACTGATAGCCAGAAGCAGGAGTGTCCAAGGCCACTGGGACACGTAGGTCTACAGACAGAAGCAAGACAGCACCATGGTCACATGTCTGCCCTGGCAGAGGTTGGGGGAGGGGGCAGATTGACTTACTGGGGTAGTAAGTAGGGAGCAAACCAAGGTGGGTTCTAGTGTGATACCAGGTGCTTTATACACACAGCCTCTAACCCTCATGACACTCTGCATGGCACAACAATCATCACCGTCATCACCACTATCACTGCCTTCAACATCACCATCATCATCACAATCACCACCATCAACCACTACCGCCATTGTCATTATAGCCATCATCATCATCACCACCACCACCACCACCTTCCCCTTCTGCTGAGAAAGTGGAGGCTCAAAGAGGGAAATCAGGTGTCCAAAGGGTGCAGAACATGTTATGAACCGAAGCCTTCCCTCATCCCTGGACAGTGAAGGCCAGAGCTATGGATTTAACAGAGTGAGGTCTACTTATTGGACATGGTCTCAGTCTGTTTGGGCTCCTATAACAGACAACATAGGTTGGGGGCTTACAAACAACAGACATTTATGTCTTAGTTCTAGAAACTCGAAGTCCAAGATCAAGAAGATTCCATGTCTGGTGTGGGTTTCTTGGTTCACAGATGGTGTTTTCTTGTGGTGTCCTCAAGTGGTAGAAGAGGTGAGAATGCTCTCTAGGGTCCCTTCACAGCACTGATCCCAGTGATGAGGGCTCCATCACCCCATGATTTATCTCCCAAAGGCCCCACCTCCTAACACTATCATACCTGAATGTATAAAGATCCCCCACAGGGTGAGAGCCAGAGGCCTGCCCTATTACTGGAAGCCTTGGGCATCTGCTTGACCTCTCTGATTGTGGTTTCTTGTCTCTGCAACTGGATGATCCCTGCTGAGCCTGCACAATGTCACTGCTGTGGAGATGAAATGTGATCGTGGCTCCAAAAGTGCTTTAAAACAATTCCAAGCCACACAAACATAAGGTGATGTACCATCAAAACTGTAGTTACCATCTGATCCTCACTTGAATGAGACACTTTGATTAAGGGGGCCCAGAAGTCAATAACCCACAACTAGCAGACATCTGTACCACAGGACCCATTCCAACCCCCCCCCCCCCAAGATCCTGGGCTGACCCTTGGATAGGCAGATGGGGGAAAACTAGTCAGGCCCTGTCTTGGCCAGGCGGCTGGGAACACCCTGCACTACATATTTATGGATTTATATGTATTCAGAGCTGAATGACAAAAAGCATGCAGCATGGCTTCCACACTACTCCACCCTCCACAGTCCTACCTTGGGGAACCAAGAGACTGTACAGGTAGGGCTGCCAGGCCAGCTAACAACCTCTGGAGATGGCACACTAGCCATGGACAGCCCCAGCCTATCTGTCTCTCCAGTGTCTGTGACCCAGACAGAAGTGTTGGGACAGCCCTGTGTCCCAGTGCTCCGAGGGCAGAACAGGCTCCAGACCCACTGTTGCTCTGTCAGGCAACAAGGCAATAGATTCTTGGCAGCAGCTGCTCTCTGCAGGCCAATTCCCAGGCTGCATTGGCTTTGGCTATGAGAGGATACAGCTGGCTCCCTCAGGACAGTGGCCCTGCCAGGAGAGGAGCTGGAGCAATCTTAGGATGGCTGCTTGATTCCATCTCTACCACCTTCTGAGAGGGAAGGATCATGCAGTTCTCTCAAAAGTGAGCAAGATACACTTAGGTGACCTGCATAAGGTCACCCAGATTTTTGCTCCTAGTTGGGGTAATGGCACTATTGAAAGCTGTGTGCTCCTAGGACCACTGTTAGAACAAAACAAGGGCTCCATCAAGGTAAACAAAAAAAACATATATATGTATAGGACCTCAACGAGAAAAAGAGGACACTAAAAGTAACACAAAACAAGGTGATCACTAGAAGAAACTGAAAAATGCCTTCAATACAAAAAAAAGCAAAGCAAAGAGACCAGAGCCACACCTGTACATACATGTTTGTGCATGTATATACATAGATCCCAAAGAGCTGTAACAAAGGACAGTATAAGAGAACTGACAACAAACCTATCAACCATATAATGCAGCCAATGAAAGGAATAAGAAAGACCTAAGTACGTCAATATAAGTGATCTCATTGAGTGAAAAAATCAAGTTACTCCTTTCTAAATAACTAAACAGTCACTATTTGTGTAAGGAAGAGGGAAGTTATGAATATATCGTTGAAAAAACTTTGTCATATAATTTGGCTTTGGAAATACAAAGATTTGAAATATTCAGTGGGGTGAAGGGAAAAAGCAACGCCTAAAAATGGAAAAGAAACACAAGTAAAGGAACCCAACGATACAAGAAGTCGTTGACAGAGGCACATTGTGAAAACAATTATTTCAAGTGCCCTTAGAATACAGTATTTCAATTGTATAGTAGGTTCTTAATGTCCTTGACAGGTTCTGAGACTTTAAGCGAAAGGACATATTAAGAAAACCAGTTTTACTATAGGCTGATTGATACAAACGAGTTAAATTTCTACAGCATCTCATCAATGCTGTAACAAAATGACATTATTCAAGAACCTGCTGGACATTTTTAATGGAACATGTTCTAAGAACAAGTAGAGAGCTACACAGAAATCTTAAACTTTTCCCATTGCTTGACCTGCAGTGGCCCTGGGGATTCTCATTCTAAAGCAATTATATGTATGTACAGTACGGTCAAGTATGTGAATAACAGGAGTAGGATAAGTGAATAGAAAATGTTGCAAGGAACCAAGCATTCCAGAAAAGATATTAATAAAAGAAAAAAAAATCAAAGCAGTAATAAATCCTGTGATGTTAAATGGGAATGGAAAGAATTAGAATGAACTCTCTCTCCTGCCCCCGTATACTTCTTTCCTAAGTGTTTCATTGCAAAGGCTTAAAAGCAATGATAGCCCAACAGCAGTGAGCACATATAACACTCAGATTGCGTTTCTAAACACCACTCTCCACTAAAAGCAACCTGGTTTCCCCAAGGACTGGCTAATGGCAGGTCTGGGATCAGAGGTGCATAGATAGAGAACATCCTGCTGAACCAAAAGCCACCAAAGGCTGACATGTGCTGTCAGAAGGGCAGGGAGCCAATAGGAAGGACTCCATTGGTCAGGACAGTTTAATTTGAACATGAAAATAATATGTACAACTAACATGATTTTTTTTTTTTTTTTATCCTCACCCGAGGACATTTTTTGTTCAGATAGCGTGGGAGGGAGAGAAAGAGAGAGAAACATCGACGTGAAAGGGACACGTCGAGTGGTTGCCACCCACACGACCCAACCAGGTCCGGGGACAAACTGCAACTGACGTACATGCCCTTAGCAGGAACCAAACCCGGGTCTCTCAGGACCGCAGGCCAACGCTCTAACCGCTGAGCCAAACCGGCCAGGGCCACAACTAACATGATTTCATAATGACACTAAAAAATAAAAATAAAAAAAACTTCCTCCACCCCTCTCCTCTGCCAAAAAACTTCAACTCATTAGTTTCTTTGCAGTCAGCTCTAACTCTTTACTCTGAAAATGATAACTAAAAGGAAAGAGAAGCACTGCACTGCCTTCTCAGGTACTGTATTTCAAGGTAACAGACTAGTACTGGTTGATGATGAAAGTTCTTCACAGCCCTGGCTGATGTGGTTCAGTGATTAGAGCACTGGCCCTCGCACTCAAGGGTCTCAGGTATGATTCCCAGTCCCTGTTGGGGCGTGTGAGGCAACCAAAAATCGCTGTCTCTCACATCGATTTTTCTCTTTCTCTATACCACCCCCTTCCTTCCCTCCCACTTTCTCTGGGGGAAAAAAAAAAAAATATATATATCAATGGGAAAAATATCCTCGGGTGAGTATTAAAAAAAAAAGTTCTTACCCAGCCAGTGTGGCTCAGTGGTTGAGTATCAACCCATGCCCCAAGAGGTCGCCAATTCAATTCCCGGTCAGAGCCTTATCCGATCCCCAGTGGAGGGGCATGCAAGAGGCAGCCAACTGATGTTCTCTCTCACTGATGTTTCTGTCTCTCTCTCCTTCTCCCTCCCACTCTCTAAAAACCAATAAAGAAGAAAAAAAAAGTTCTTCACAGAAAAATCACAGCTAATCAAGGTGGAAGTGATAGAACATGGAGCCACAGTTTTATGTGGTAACCAGAGATAATCTCCACTACATCCACAGGCGGTGTGAAGGACTAAAGACTAATGTCAAGCATCCATGCCCGGCTGGTGTGGCTCAGTGGACTGAGCAACGCTCCATGGACTAAGAGGTCCTGGTTTGATTCCTGGTCAGGGCACATACCTAGTTTTGGGCTCAATCCCCAGTAGGAGGTGTGCAGGAGACAGCTGATCGATGCTTCTCTTTCCCATTGATGTTTCTCTCTCCCTTTCTCTCTCTAAAAAAAATCAATGAAAACATACTTAAAAAATCCGCCCTAGCCAGTTTGGCTCAGCAGTTAGAGCATCGGCCTGCGGTCCCGAGAGACCCAGGTTCGGTTTCTGCTAAGGGCACGTACCTCGGTTGCAGTTTGTCCCCGGCCCTGGTCGTGCGGGTGGCAGCCAGTCGATGTGTCCCTTTCACGTCAATGTTTCTCTCTCTCTCTCTCTCCCTCCCACTCTACCTGAACAAAAAAAATGGAAAAAATGTCTTCAAGTGAGGATTAAAAAAAAAAAATCCTTATTAAGCCCTAATAAACATTTACTCCTTCTCCCTAACTCAGGTCAAGCCTGGAAGAACCACCCACACGTCTTTCTTTTTTTTATGTTTTTACTCATTTTTAGAGAGGGAGAGGGAAAAGGAGAGGGAGAGAGAGAGAGAAACAGCAATGAGAAAGACAGATCAACTGGCTGCCTCCTGCATGCCCTGCACTGGGGATCGAGCCCACAACTTGGGCTTGTGCCCTGACCGGGAATCAAACTGATGACCTCTTGGTGCATGGGTCAATGGTCAACCACTGAGCCACATCGGCTGGACTGCACACCTCTTTCTTATCACTATCACCTGCATTAGTTTCTAGCATACGTTCTGGAGGCTGGCCTGGCACAGGTGGTGGGAAGACACTATTCCCTGTGCTCAGAGAGCTATAGCTACAACTGGAGTACATGAAAATATGTACGGAAATGACACCAAGAAAGGAACTGAGCACAATTTTAAAGTCAGAGTGAGATCTGAACAACATTATCAGGACAGGAAAGTCCCCTGTGCTGGTAGTTTTTCTTCTTTCATGCCACTGGTGCAGATGCGACTGCCATCAGCCACTGGGATCTGGCGTGCTGAAGAAGGAAATGCAAAGGAAGCCGACTTCCTCAACTATACACAGTGTGGGTCACAACAAAGAGCTGAGTATTCAAAGACCAGGTTGTCACCTGGCTGGTGTGGCTCAGTGGATTGAAGGTTGTCCCATGCACCAAGAGGTCACGGGTTTGATTTGCCGTCGGGGCACATGCCTGGGTTTTTGGCTTGGTCCTCAGTGGGGGGCATGTGGGAGACAGCAATCAGTGTTTCTATCTCTCTCTACCTCTCCTTTCCTCTCTCTAAAAAAAAAAAAAAAAATTAATAAAAACATATTTTTTAAAAAAACCTGGCTGTCAGAGGCCCCCAACTGCCCCAAAGTAAACACAGAGGCATAACACCTGACAAAGCACCTACTTTGGAACCAAGGGTAATATTCTTAGTGCTGGCCAACTCACCAGGTCACTGCTGACCAGGAAAGCTGAGAGGTCCACCAGGACCCACGTGGGGATCATAAAGAAAACAGCATGGCAGCCCAAGATGTTCAGTAGCCGCAGATGGTGGATCCGTGAGTCTCTCAATACCTGAAGAGAGAAAAATCTCTTTAAAGGACAATCAACACTGTAAGTGGCAAGGACTCTAGTCACCCAGGCTCCAAACACAGTGACTGTACATTAACCCTGACATCAGATCTGACTGCCAAACCTACAAGTGATGAAACACATAGCTCATGCCCAAAACAAGCACAATGTTTTATATATGAAGGACAGAGAAAAGAAGAGGAAAAAACAAAAAACAGCCCTGGCTGGTGTGGCTCAGTGTTTAGTGTCAGCCCATGTACTAAAAGGTCACAGGTTCGATTCCCTAGCCTGGTTGGGGCACATTAGGGAGGCAATGTGTGTGTGTGTGTGTGTCCCCCCATTGACTCTCTCTCTAAAAAGCAATGGAAAAAATATCCTCAGGTGAGGATTAACAAAACAAAACAAAAAAAGGCAACACTTAATGCCTCAATGCTGGTGAAGCTGCAGTGAAATAGGCACTCTGAAATCCCACTAAATTGGTACATTGCTGTTTCAGAACACAATCAGGTAAAGTACATCAAGAACCATAAACATTTCGTATCTTCTGACTCTTATTATTATAGCCTTATATAAGCCAATCACAAGGAAATAACCTGAGAGAAAAACACTGTAAATTATTGCATTACTTACAATGAATAGTTGGAAATAACCTGCATTTGCAATAGAAGTACTAACTGCATTAACTGTGGTACCTGAAAAGAATGTGATTGTTACAGGAGTTAAAAGCAATGATTTTTAATGATATGGGAGAATGCAATGTTACAATAGTAAGTAAAGCAAAATTTAAAAATGTATCTACATTACAACTCTAAAAATTGTGCAAGAAATATCCCTAGCACTAATACTTCTCTTTAGGGGATAGTACTGTGACTTCACTTAATTGCATGGGAACCCCCGGGCAGGCAGCTTCTTCTCCTCTAGCGCCTACTACAGTTCCTGGCACATAGTAGGTTCTCAATTCTGGTTTTTTTCCATTGAGCTTTTCTCTATTTTTTTCACATTGAGCATATGCTAATTGTATAATAAAAAACATAATCTCTTGGTGCTCTCTCTCTTTGGAGCATGCCTCCACCTTTCCCCTCTTCTTCCCTCAAGGCAAGTACCTTTGTTCTCTCTCTCGTTAGCTGCAAGGGCCTTTCTTTTGCCTCTAAACTTGTTTTTTGAGCCCATGCAGCCCAGCTGGCTCACTTTTACTACCTTTGTGACTTTCTAAATAAACTTTTGCTAGTATTTGAAAATAAATAAATAAATGAGTAACAGAAACATACTCTCTTTGAAAAAATTAAACAATAGAAAACCAGCAAAAGAACACAATTTTCTTTGCTCCAATGCTGAAGAAATCCCTACTTGGCCACTTTTTCAAATGCCACCCACATACTCCCAAAACACCAAGCATACCACAGATGGTGCCTAAATACCTTTTTGGAGAAAATATTCTGAAGCGAGAAGCACAGTGTGGCAGCAAGAGCACTGATGAGCCCCCACATGTCAAACGACAACTCGGTGACAGTGGCCAGCAGGACGCCGCTGATGATGGGGATGAGTGACAAGTACACCTGTGGGAGGAGGGCAGGAAGGACTGATGGGCCAGAGTTGAGCTGGGCTGCCCAACACAGACACTCAGGGAAAGCCTCAGTTGCTCTCTCCTCCCTCACCAAAAGGACACCACCTATCCCTTTGAACAGTAGTGTTAGCTGTGAGAGATGCTCTGGAGGTTGGGGGAAGGCAGATGGTTATCATATTACCTGGGGCAGGGCTGTGTCACTGTGGGCAGCCTATTCCTTATACCATCACCCCCATTAAGAGCCATTGCTCAGTCCGGCTGGTGGCTCAGTGGTTGAGCGCTGACCCGTGCACCAAGAGGTCTCCGGTTCAATTCCCGGTCAGGACACATGCCCAGGTTGTGGGCCTGACCCCCAGTGGGGGGCATACTGGAGGCGACCAATCGAGGTGTTTCTATTTCTCTCTCCCTCTCCCTTCCTCTCTCTCTAAAAATCAATAAGGGAAAAACAAATAAAAAAAAAAAAGAGCCCTGGCCAGTTTGGCTCAGTGGTTGAGCGTCAGCCTGCGAACCAGAGTCCCGCGTTCAGTTCCCGCTAGGGGCACGTGCCACATACACACACACAAAAAAAGCCATTGCTCAGGACACAAACCGGGGCTGCTCCTAACAGATCTATCCAGCTGCCACCACCAACACACCAGGGTCTGAAACCTCAATCCTCCAGGAGGCGGGCAGGGTCCCTTTTCCAACACGATTTACTACTGGCTAGAACACTCTCCCAACACCTTCTCTAGCTGGAGAGGTCCTTCCCCTTAGGCCTTAGTTCACACACCCTTCATGAGAATTTTTCCCACCCACCTTCCTGCACCCTCCACCCATCCTGTCAGGTTCCTGGGCACAGAGATCTCCAATCATAAGTGTCCATTACACCGTCTGTGTCTTTGCACTCCTTTAGGACAGGTCCTCGTTTACTACTCTATCTCAGTGCCCAGCATACAGCAGGTAGGTGCCCAGTAACTGCTAGGTTCAGGCTTTCCAGGGCCCAGAATGGCTCCTGAGCTCTGCTAGCTAAATGGCTCCCAATTTCCAGAGAAATAAAATCCATTCCTGACATTTAGCTCTTCTGACTCCCAGCTTATCTCTCTCCTCCAAAGGACATTCTTAAAGTACTATGGAAATTTTAGGAGGGGCTGGTGAGGTGCCCACTCCTGCCACCACTATCACCACCAGGGCACAGTAAGGGCTCTGAATTCCGGCTTCCCCACTACTTGCTATAGTCCTCAAGCATGTGACTCCCCCCTTACAAGACCCATTTACTCCCCAGAATGACCTGCTTTATCTTCCTCATTGGGTGGATACATACTTATTCCATCATTATCAGACTCCTGCCCAAGTCATTCCCTACTGTTTCCTCACTGGGTGAAGTTTCCAGCTCCTTGCCCAAGCCAGGTCCAATGTTCTGGGGAAACCTGATAAACATGCTGTGATATCGAGTGATAAAGCTGTACACCTCCAGGGCAACTTCGACTCAGCAGACAAGTCACATCTGACACTACCCTGGGGGCAGGCAGGTCTTGCAGGGAAAAAGATAAGTTGAAATAAAAAATCAGCCAGAGGTGGTCCAATTCCTATAAGCTGATCCAAGGCACTGATGCTCTTAGTTACATAAAATATAACATGCCAGAAACCAACCACATAGAAAAGAAGTGCTCTGTCCAACATGAAATAGATTCCAGCTGGGACAAAAGAGTTCTACTTCAATTTAAGGACATGGGCAAGGCTGTCTCAGGCTAAAGCCACAGCTTCTCTCACCTCAAGCCAGGAAATACCCTGGCTTGGCATATTGAACAGACCCTGGATTGTGCCCAAAGCTGCTTCCTTATGCAGTTCTGGATTCTGTCTGTTATTTTAACTTCCACTCTCAAACATTCCCAATTCTTGGCTGCTTTTATTTTGAAAACTGATGAATTTTGCCAAAATCAGACTCCTTTTACTAGCATCTCACTTCGGACCCCAGGAACCTCCAACCTGACCACGCTGTTTCTTGCAAAAATGTAAGACTTCATTCCAGCATGAAGTCAGATGTTCCATCCTCGGTCCCACTGGAGGGGAATGGGTGCCTGGCCAAGATGGGACCAAGTCACTGTCTACCAAATACTCAGGGTAGGGATTTAAAACAGGAAGGAAAGTGGGACCAGAGAGAGGGAGGGCAATGTTCACAAAACCACACAGGAGAGACAACTCAGGGACACACACCCCACACACCACTTCTCCCAAGGTGATTTGAGAAAATTAGCAGCAAAAGAGCCACCAGAGGCATCTAAGCTGACTTCCTTATTTGACAGGAAGCCTGGCAGCCTGTAGGCCAGAAGCCTGGACCACGTCACCAGCTAGGCAACTTCCTGGAAGCCCTTGGAGTCCCCACCTGCCCAGAGTCCTCCTGGGTTACCTTTGTGCTCTGCTTCTCTTTCATGATGATTCGGGACAGGAGGACCACCCAGATGGGCATGGTGGCCTTGACTGCAAAGAGAAGCAAGGGGCACTCAGGTGGCCGCCCTAGACCCCAGGTCCACCCTGGGAATCTGTCCCAACTTCTCTACGGGTTAAGACAGCTTGGTAGCCCCTCAAAACTCTTCACCCCTTCTCTTTCTGTGGAGCTTCCCCACAACTCAACAGTTGTGGTCTGCCCTACTGGGCTCTCATTTCCCGTCTCAGGCCTTCCCCTCCCTGATACCCCCTCGTGCTTGCCCCCCCTCCCCCCGCCGCTAATAGCCTTGGCGACATTCCAGGTGAGACATCACCCCACAACCGGTTGCGGCACCCACCGGTGTGCGCGTAGGACACTGGCACCTTCCAGATGCTGACGTGCGCCGACACAGACGCGAAGTACTTGCCGAAGGCGAGGGGCAGCACGTAGCGCGGGTAGAAGCGCGGCGGCAGCAGCGGGCCAGGAGTCGGGTGCAGGTCGGACCCAGAGGCCGAGACGGGCGGTGCGGGGGGCACGCGCCAAGCGCGCAGCAGCGGAGGGAGCCCCGCGCACAGCGCCAGGATGTGGCACAGCGACACAGTCACGGGGAACGGGAAGGCGCTCAGGATCACCTTGTTGACTACATTGCCGCCCGCACTCAGCGCGTACCACAGCAGGCACAGCGCTGCCACCCGCGCGCCCTCACGCGCTCCGCCGCCGCCGCCGCCCGCTGCGCCCGGGCCCCCGGCGCCCGGGGCCGCCGCCATCCTACTCAAGCGGCCACCCTTCCCGCCCGCTCGACGGCCCGATGCAGGGCTGGCGCGGAGCCGTGAGGGGTGAGCACGCCAGCCAACGCCGCTCTCCATTGGCCACCGCCTCGCGTCATCGCCGCGCCCGCCATCACGTAGGGATCGCAGGCTCCGCCTCCTGTGGTGGGCTTCCGGTGGAGGGGGCGGAACCTATCCCGGAAGCGGAAAAAGGAGGTGCAGGCCGGGAGCCGAGCGGTGTTGCAGCGCGGTGGGCTGGCCTGGAGACCGGGAGCCGAAGACCAAGCAGAATTGGTGGGCGCTCAAGAGCCGACCATTGAGCGCTACACCGGCGCCCTCGACTTCCGCGCTACACCGGCGCCCTCAACCAGATTCCTGACGGGCGAGCGGGAGTGGACATCAAGGGTGGAAGACCAGATTGTTAAAAGCTAAATCCTTTCTGCAAACCGGGAGCGGACTCGCATGGCTGGTTCTCCGCAGCACGACCTGGGAACCACCGCGACGTGTTCTGTGCAGTAGGTATGACCCTCTCCATTTCACAGGGGAACAGACCGAAGCCCAGGAATGGCAACCTCCAATGGCACTGTCTCCATGACTCTCTGGGAGAGGGAGGTGCCGTGCCCCCACTGCTGATGCCCTAGGCCCCAGCGGAGGAAAACAAGACGGTGTTTTCAGCAAGATGATCTTGTACTACTTAAAGGACTTTTCATTTGCTCCAAGTCATGTACTAAACAACTTTGGTGGGGGCAGGGGAGGAAGGGTGTTAAAATTCTTAGTGTCCTTACTTGGCAAATTAGAAAGTGGCAATCCACCAATCTCCAAAATGTTAGAGGGGAAACCTTAGCTTAAACTTGGGTTCTTAAAGGTAGACAATTATCTACCATGGGACTTACTGGATACTTAGGAGGTGGTACCTGAAGTTGGGCAGGGAGCAGAGACCTGTCCCAAAGCCCAGGTCTGAGGAAAGGAGATACTCATAGTACACTAACCTTCACACTTCTCCCAGCTGTGGCAGAGCACCATTTGTCACAGAGTAACATCAGTTCCTCAGACACCCCCACGGCAGCAGGGCTGGTACATCAAGGGTGAGAAAACAGGCACAGTGGAGTTAGGAAAGTAGTTATTCCACAGCACAGATGATCCCACTGAGGTGCTTTAAAAAAAAAAACTTGGATCATTTAACTTAGTCTTCACAACTCTGGAGTAGGTGCTTGTATCTCTCAAGTGGAACACGTACACAGGAGTGAAGTGAGCCACACAGCTGGTAGATGGCAGAACCAGAATTCAGCCTTAGACTGCCCTCAAAACCACTTCACCCACTGCCGTCTTCTCGGGGTGGGTGTGTCCTGCACCAAACTGGGGAAGTCTATGTCAGATATCCCCACTGGCTCCTGAACTGTAGGTCTGGGTTGGCTCAGTGTGCCTGGACCTCTTGGTTTGCCCTGTGGGGTTGCCTCTTAAGGGGTAGCTGCTTCTTCATCTGTGAAATAAAGTAGATGACCTATTTTTGTTTTTATCCTCAGCCAGGACATTTTTCTATTTTTGTTCAGATAGAGTGGGAGGGAGAGAGACATCTATGAGAAAGAGACACACTGAAGGGCTACCTCCTGCACGACCCCAAACCAGGGCCAGGGACGAATCACAACCGAGGTGTGTGCCCTTGGCTGGAATCGAACCCACAACTCTGTCCACAGGCAGACACCCTAACCGCTGAGCAAAACAAGCCAGGGCCAAGATGACCTATTCTTGAATGAAAAAACTAGAAAATCAAAATCATCTTATGTAGTTCGAGAGACATGGGGGGAGAATTAAATGATTATCACCTTAGTATCACTTTAGCCCTGGCCAGTTTGGTTCAGCGGTTAGAGCGTCGGCCTATGGACTGGAGAGTCCTGGGTTTGGTTCCCGCTAAGGGCACGTACCTCAGTTGCAGTTTGCCCCTGGTCCCAGTTGGGGTCCTGTGGGTAGCAGCCAGTCCATGTGTCTCTCTCACATTGCTATTTCTCTCTCCTTCCTGCTCTGTCTGAAGATAAATGCAAAAATGTCCTCGGGTGAGGATTTAAAAAAAAAGATTATCACTTTATAGTCAAGGAAGAAAAGTTAAATTTAGCACCAGCCAGATCTAAGCTCCAGGCCTGGGGCTGGGGCCAAGAGGCAGTCTGCCAGACATGGCTCTGCGCCATGCAATGTAAAAACTACAAGTATTTTAGGGGTAAAAAAAAAAAAAAGGTCACACAGCCTGCTTGAGAGGGCTTCTCTCTGGGGCAGGTGAGGTCTGGATGGAGACAGAACATTCCTTGATAGACCCTGGTCTCTCACCCAAAGCCAGCAGGTGACGGGGTGGGAGAAGTAACATGTGGCTCTGAATGAATGAAAAGCAAATGGAGGTCAGTGCCCATGAAGAATGCTAACAGGCTGACTGGGTCACCTGTCCACCTCCCTGCAGTCCCCCGTGGGGCCCGAAGCTTGGACACGTTTTCTTTGCTCCAGGTTTTCTTGGTTTGTCCAGAATCCACAAAGGGCTGATTTGGCTATAAAGGACCAAATTAGAAATGATTCTCAGACCAGTCTGTGCAAATGTTTTTTTTTTTATTTCCACATTTATATCACAAGGTGTCCACTTACTGGACCAAATAGCAAAGTTGCTCCCTTCTGCATCCTGAGAACACAGAAGTCTAGGTACTGTACATTCACTAAGGCTCCTTGTTTTTGCAAATCGCGTTATGACAATAACCATAAGGCAAACGAATCTAAAGGAATGGTCATGAGTGTTTCCAGCGCAGACAGGTTTCCTCTCCAATAGTACAGCTTTACACACCAGTAGCACACACCTGTGGGAACCTTTTGTTTTGGGGATGGGACTCTAGAAAGGTGAAATTTTCTAGATATGTGCAGGAAAGGGAAAAGGAAAAGGAAAATTACTTGGCTGGTGGTCAGATGGAAGAGGGGAATAAAATAAACTCTAGAAAACTTAAAATTTTGCAGCATTTCTTTAAAAACTGGGTTTGAACTGAAACCAAATACCATGGAGTGTGGGTCAAACTGGCTAGCTAGGTGGCCCGCCTCATGCCAGCAGCTTGCTACATCTGCAAAGCTTCTGGAACCATGACAGAAACACTGGCTGGGTGGGGTGCAAACAAAGGCCATAGGGTTGCCCACTGCCTCAAACCCTCAGGGCCAAATTAAAGAACAGAAAACGCAGGTAGGTGATATGCGTGCTTCTGTTGCTTTGTTAAAGGTAACTTCTCCCACAGGTTTTCTGTGCCTGCCTGCAACTGAGGTCCCAGCTTATGGGTGCCGGGAAGTGTCCACACCTCTTTTGGGGTGGGGAACTGACACTTTTTATAGCTGGTTTGCTATAGAGTTCTGAACTCAATTTGCTGGCCTTCCTTCCACGCGGTCCTTCCTTTGTAATTTTGTTAGTAAACTGGTAGCAGCATTTCACAAAAGAAGGAGAATTTTGAGGGAAGAGCTCGGAGAGAACCTCTAGACCCCTGCCCCACCTTCTGCCTCAGCTGGGCTCCAAACCACTGGAGGCTTCCGGGCCCGGCTGCCCTCCTGCTAACTGCAAGGTGGGAATGCACTTAGAGGCCGAGGGGCCAGTCAGTCTAAGCAAACATAAGGCAGAATGTTCAACCGCCCGTCGTCGCCGTGCGGGTCGAGCGATATGCACTGCGTCCAGTCATACCAGTTACCCTGTGTGTCCTGACACCCATTTACCCCTGGCCACTGGTGGGCCTGGATCCTGTTCAGATCGTTCTGCGTGACCTGGCGGCTCAGCCCCGGGAGGTCAGTGGATGGGGCTGGAGGCAGTAGCACGTGTGGCGTCCTGGCCCCGCGCCGGGTGCTTTCCTCCTGCTTCAGGTACTCGGACATGAAATGGTGGGCCCCTGGAGTCTGTGCGCCTGATGATGAAAGCAGGCTGCTCTGCCGGCTTAGGTAGGACTGAATGATCTCATTGCGTGACAGCTCCTTCCAGTTCGTCTGCTCAAAGGGGCTTTGGAGGCTGGCCTTGGCCTCGGGTTTGTCCAGCTCTGTCCTGGTCTGCTCTGTGTGCACAGGGCTGTCGGCCTGCACTGGCTCTTTCTGGGTCAGAGGTTTGATCTGTCTTGTCATGGGGTCAAAAGTGAGCTTCCGCTCTTTTAACCGGACAGGCTTGACACCTGCCTCAGCCACTTGGCCGTCCAAGTTCACGGTGTAGTCACGAGGCCGGTACCTCTTCTTCTTTTTGCTGTCCGAGCCACCGGAAGAGGCCGCGTCGCTGTCCACCCTGGAGGAGTCTGGGGAGAAGCCAGCCCGGGGCAGGAGGGACTCAGCTGGTGGCAACACCACCTTGCAGCCCAGCCCTGCCAGCCGCTGGTGGCCCTCAGGCTGCTCTAGCCAGTGTACTGGGCTCTCCACACTGGGCAACAGCTCAAGCCGCCGCATGGGGGGTGTGGACGGCTGGGCCACTGGCAGCGGTGATGGCACCTGCGTGACATCAAGCGACTGGGGCCGAGGCAAGGGGCTGGGCACAGAGCCCTTGGGTGTGTATGGGCTCCGCTGCCGGGCAAAGGAACCCTCATGCCGTGAGTTCCTGGGACTGAAGGAGCAGTGAGGCGGTCCCTTGGGGTGAGGGGATCCTGAGGTCTCGTCCGCCCTGTCTAGCTGCTGCAGCACTGTAGCCTTGCTCTGCAAGCAGGGCCCAGAGGGCTTGCCCAGACCTGGGGAGCTGGTGTGCGGCCTCACGGCATTGATTGGGATCTTGACACTGTGCTTATCATTCTCACTCTGCTCCAGGCAACTGCCCTCAGGGCCCACGAGCCTTCCACTGTCCAGGGGGCCTGGGAAGCTCTCAGGGCTCCCACCTATCCCATTGGTAGGGAGAGGTGATGAATTGGGGACCAGGGAGTCATGGCTTGCTTTGGAGACCTTGGGAGGTGGCCCAGGGTGGCCGAGATCACGCTGGTCCCCCCGGCGCTTGCGACTGCCCAGCCTGTCCAGCCGCTGCCCAGGCAGTCTCTGGATGTCGTTGCGGTTCTTCAAGTCATGGATGCTCTTGGGTGCGCCAGCCACCCCCGCCTCTGGCCGGCAGTTGTGGGCACCCCCGTTAGCAGAGCCAGGGGCACTTGCCAGCCCCCGCAGCACCACCTCATTCTGGTGCACAGGCTCAATGAGCTTCTGCCAGCTCCGAAGCAGCTTCTTGGCCCGCTTGGCGAGCTCCTCATTCTTGGTCTTCTTGCGGACGTCGTTGATGAGCTTTCCAAGTCGTGTCTCCTACAACCAGAGAGAGACCATGACACATCCCTGTGACCCCTAAACCACTGGCTTACCAGACACAAACCTATAGGGAATTTTGGTCCTTTGTGATATCTCAATTCCGAATCACAGTCCTCAGACCCTAGGGTCCCAGGGCCAGAGGCAGCATTCTCAGAAGCAACAACGTGCAGACTACTGGCACCAAGGCCACTGCAAGGACACTTTGTCAAGGAAGCTTTCTGGATGACAGCACATTGTGGCAAAGGCAACAGCAAACAAAGGGCCCAGGGCCAGTATCACCCACTGTGGCCTCCCCTGGGTATCCCTCTCACCCCCAAGAATCCTGTGGCAGATGGAACCCCAACTCTGGTATTAAACCCACCCCACCCCATTTCCTGCAGTGCCCAAGGAAAGATGACACTCTTGAGCATGTGCTGTGGGCTAGAGACACTCACCTCCAGTGCCTCTTTGGTAATGGGGTATTTCTCCAGGCTGGAGATGACTTCCAGCACCGCCACCATGTTCCGGATCTACAAGATAAGAGCCACTCATCATGCCCCTGCCCTTCTCCCTATCCCAGCCCACTTCACCTCTCCTACACCAAGAGGCAGTGGAGCTGGCATCACCAAAGCCCCTGCCCCATACCTGCTCCCAAGGCCAACATGGCACCTAGCACTCACCCTCCCATCTATGTACATGGCCACATGCTCAAGTGGCCACATAGTCATGATGTTTATGAAACAAGATCTGCTCTTGATCCAGGAGACATACTCTACCCTGCCATCTGATGGGGTGGGAGGCTAACGTGCTTATTACATAAAAGGTACCAAGCTTAAAAGAAAAGATCGAGCCCTGTCGGTTTGGCTCAGCAGTTAGAGTGTCTGTCGGCCTGCAGTCCAGAGAGACCTGGGTTTGGTTCCCGCTAAGGGCATGTACTTCAGCTGCAGTTTGTCCTCGGCCCTGGTTGGGTCGTGCAGCTGGCAGCCACTCGATGTGTCCCTTTCACGTCGATATTTCTCTCTCTCTCCCTCCCGCTCTGTCTGAATAAAAAATGGAAAAACGTCCTCGGGGGGGATTAAAAAAAAAAAGAAAGAAAGAAAGACAAGATTGAGCCCTGGCTGGTGTTGCTCAGTGGACAGAGCATCAGCCTGTGGACTAAAGGATCTCAGGTTTGATCCCAGGCCCAGTCAAGGTCGTGCGGGAGCAAACCAATCAATATGTCTTTCTCACACTGATGTTTCTCCCCCTCCCCCTCTAAAAAAAATCAATGGGAAAATATCCTCAGGTGAGGATTAACAACAAAAAATTGAGACGTAATAATCTTATAGATGTGGCTACATTAACATTACCTTTAGAGTTCATCCAAAGACCATAAACAGCAAAAAGTCACAAGGTGGGAGAAGACAAATGCCACAGGGCCCTGAGGATCCCAATCTGGAACATACAGAGACCCTGGGCAGAACACAGGAGATTGTATAGTACCAATGCTCAAGTCTGCTAGTAATCAGGAAGTGCAGACTGAACCTTCAAGTGAAACTGCACATACCCACCTGGCAGAAATGGTACCTGACAAATAACCAGGGAATTCTTTTCTTATTTAGTATAGCTGACTGGGAGTGATGGGCTTTGTCTGGTACAAACACATGTGTATATCTTATGACCAAACAATAACCTCCCTTTACGACACTTGCAATAATGTGTTTCCATATGTCACCACCTTGTTTTAGTTGTTGCAACAACCCCAGGGTAGGTATTATCATCACCATCACATTCTACAGAAAGGAGATAACACAGAAAATTGCAGGTCACGTGTTCAAATGTTATGATGACACCAGTGTCCTGTAAGAGTTGAAGGAACAGCCTGGCCGGTGTGGCTAAGTGGATTGAGCATCATCCCATGGACTGAGACGTCCCAGTCAAGGCACATGCCCAGGTTTCAGGCTCAATCCCCAGTTGGGGGCATGCAGGAGGCAGCCAATCAATTTTTCTCTCTCACATCGATGTTTCTCTCTCCCTACAAATAATAATAATAAAAGAGTGGTATTTATTTTTTAAAAAAGAGTTGAAGGAACAGAGTGAGAAATTCAAGAGTCATAGAAATAAGCAGACTGCAACTTTTGTGCACCAACAAGATGGAGCTCAAACCATGGGGAGGGAAGTGTCACATAAAATATATATGGCTGATTCCACTTACACCAAATACCGCAGCATACTGAAGATTAATTCAAAATGAACTATAGACCTAAACTTGAAAGCAAAGACTCTCGGGCTTCTAGAAAAAACAAGAGAACACCTTTGCCACTTTGGAGTAGAGAAAGATTTCTTACGAGCCCCAAAACACTAACCAACCAAGAAAAAAATATGGACAAACTGGAATCTGGCTTTATCAAAATTAAGAACTTGGACTTACTAAAAGACCCTGTTGATGAAGGGGCAAACAATGGCTTGGGAGTACATGTTGACAAAACATCCCCGCTGACGGATTTGAGTACAGAATAAGTAAAGAACTCCTGCAGCTCCACAAACCCAGCAGCTGCAGGTTTCCAGTGGGCCGGCTGGAGGGGGAAAAGCCCACACCCTGAGTAAGCTCCCTCTCCCAGACAAGCACACATACTACAGCAGAGTTATGTAGGCACAATACAGTAAAGAAAGGTACACCTCCCACCCAGCCACTGCAGCATTTCCTTGTAGCTTTCACAGAAATGTTCCTTGCATACAAAAGCTTGTGCACATACGCATCCCATATTTAAAAAAAACAAAACATGGTTTTTCTGTCTTGCTTTTTCTCACTAACATCTGAAATGTCCAGCAGCACAGATCCCTCTTTTGCTCAGCATTCCAGTGAGGGAAGGCTCCACTGAGCAGTGCCTGTGGGGGGACACTTAGGTGTTTTCACTGGCTGTTACAGACAAAGCTTCGATCACTACTATGAACAGATTTGACTTTGGGCTAACAGGCCAAAGGATAGGAGCTGTGACCTCCAAGGCCATGAACTACTGTAATTAGCCCGTAGGGAGGCTGCTCCCATTAGAAGGTAAGGAAGCCTGTTTCCCACATCCTTGACAGCACTGTGGTGTCAGTTTCCTCTTGCTGCCAAAGTGTTCATACGTGATCACAGACTGAGCTGCTTAAACGAGATGCATGCATCATCCCAGTTATTGGAGGTGAGGAGTGTGCTTGGGTCTCCTTGGGCTGTGATCCAGACGTTGGCAAACTGCCCTCCTTTTGAGGGGCTCTCAAGGGCTAGTTTCCTGTTCCTTCAGGTGTTGGCACAATTCAGTTCCTCAGTGCTGCGGAACTGAAGTCCCTGTTCTCTTTGTCGCTGTCATATGAAGGCCATCCCCAACTTCTGGGAAACACTGCATTCCCTGGCTTGCGCACACCTCTTCCCCTTCAAAGTCAGCAATGTGTAGAGAGAGCCCTCACATCACCTCTGACCAGTCAGGAAATGGTCTCTGCTTGTAAAGATTCCGTATGTCACCATCTTGTTTAGTTAGTGATATCAGGCTGGACCCACCTGGACAATCCAGGTCTGCTCCCTTGGCTACAAAAGCCCCTTCTGCCATATAAGGTACCATGTATCCAGGTACTGGGTACTAGGATGTGGATATCATTGAAGGCTGTTACTCTGCTGGCCTTGTGTATTCCTGGCTTTTCCTATTTGCCCCATTTCCAGTTGAAGGCAGCATGAGTGTAAATCGCAGTGAACATAAAGCATGATAGTAGCCCTCACTGTACCCAAAAGAGCTCTCACAAAGCTGCCCCTGCCAGGGGTCAACTTATACCCTGGCAACAATTGTCTCATCTCATGATGTTTTCATTTGAGGCTGTGGCCATGAACACATCCAGCTGGCTCCAAAAAGCTACCTCAAATTAAGCCAAGGGAGAGGGTCTGAGAGGAGACACAATCAACCCCCTACATACCTCTAATGTGCCTTGAGCAGGGATGGAGTGCAAAAGGAAACTGCAGTGAGGAGGCCAATTGCACAGGGAGAGCAAAGCCACCAGCCCCCCTATCCCCAGCCCTAGGATTCTGGCCCTGACAGGGTCCTGAGCTTGCCACATGGCCCATCTCCACTCCAGTGATCTCACCCTGGTATATTTAGAGCCCTGGGTCCCTACACACTCCTGAACTAGCAATCCCTGCAGAGTAAACCCAGCAGCACAAAGTGTCCTTGTCCTTGGGCAGACACTGTCCAACAGCCAGACAGGAGGGAAAGGCAGAATACCTGGGCAGCCCAGGGATGGCAGCCAGCTGGGGTCACAGACATCCCATAGTCAGTACCCTCCTTGGAAGCTTCACTGAAGCTGAGACAGGTCAGGCCTGCGTGCCCCGCCATAACTCAGGTGGAATGCAGGGAGGCCCTCAGCCCTGTGGAAAATGCTGCCTTCTGCCTCCCTCCTTCTGCCCCGGTTTCATGGAAGTTTGGGACCTTCCCGGGGGCTCATCCCTCTGGCTCTGTGCCCCCTTTGGGCCATGATGGAGAGGGCATTGAGCACTCTGTGGGAAGTAGTACCTGGGTATTACAGATAGAATCAGTCTGCAGATCTTGAGAAATGCTACCAGGAGTTTGTCCCCAAGCTCTGGCCCTTACCACAATGGACAGGCAGGAGCCTGGAAGGGTCTGTTCAGTGTCAGATCGGGCCTCTTGCCTCAGATCCAGCAGGCAGTGTCACCCCGGACACCCTGTTGGTAGGCAGTGGCCCTGACCACAAACAGAAGGCTTCTGAACCTGCTTTACTAATCCCACCTACCCACTCACGAGCAGCAAGCTGCCCACCCTGAATGACAGGGCTTGTGGGTAGCAGACACACCAAGTTGATATAGCCAAGGGGAGACTCCCATCCATGCTCGATGACTGCAAAGCCCAGAATGGGTCCTCAGGGCAAAGATGTGGGTGTCAGCTGAAAGGCAGGCAGGTATGCCTGTGCTAAGGGTGTCAACCGAGTGGGGCCTCCTAGGGTGGATATCAGAGGTCCCAGGGCCTTGGGAGATGGTGAGATGGCAAAAAAGCCTTGGAGAGAGGGGAGAGGGAACCAGACTGAAGACAGTGGCATGAGCTCATCCTAATCTTTAATGACACTTTTAGGCTACTGAAGAAATGATGCCACCTGGAGCTTGCTATAAAATAATCCACTTGGGTGTCTGTAGGGGGGATGAAGGGTAGAGGAAACAATGTTGATCTGGTAAGAAGGGTTTTAAGTTGGTATCTAATGATGCCAGGATGGTTATATTATTCTAATTTTGTTTGAAATTTACCACAATATAAAAAGAAAGGTTACTAAATTCATCTATTTCCTTATATCTGGATGGGATACTCTACTAGACCTACAATGGCAGGGCAGCCATGTGGAGGTGAAGTGAGCAGATAACTGTTTTCCAATTCCTCACAGTGGCTTTGTGCTGCACCACCTGGTGCCTGTGTGGGGAGGAGGCCCAGGGCTGGGTGGTTACAGTGAGCCTATCTCCAGGCCCCTTAACCTTGGGTTCAAACTACCAGGAACGTGATATCAAAACAGCCCACACACCTGGGTTGCAAAGGGCTTGGGGTCCGGGTCTCCCTGCTAAAGATCCCAGAAGGCCAGAACCTGCTATGTAGTTCCTTCATGTAGTAGAGGCCCACCTGCCCTAGACATCAAATTTGGGGGGTAGGGGAAGGTGGTGCATGCACGCTACAAGGTCCACAAGGGTCTCTCCAGAGGGCGTCAGCCACGAAGGGAAGAACTGATAAGAGGGGTCCCTGGCTTTTGATGTTACAGTAGACCATGAGCCCTTGTACACCTGTGGATGCCATCACTCTGTTTCAGGGGATAAGTAGTAAACCCCAAGCCCTGAGTAATTATCACCCAGGAGGTATTTCCACCCTGATATGAAACAAAGAACCGAGACAAAGCTTTGGAGTTTGTGAGGCCCCTGGTTCACGGCCTTCTTTTCTCCATGCATCAAGGAGTCCCACCTCCACCGGAAATACCCAACCTCTTGGTAATGAAGCTGGACATGGGCAGCAGTGCTGAAAATGAGGAAATCCTGCACTTCCTGAGATCTGAGCACCGGTGGGATCACCTGGCCTGATTCTCACAGGACCACTACCTATTGGATTCTTCCAGGGGCTAAACTCTGGCTTTTCACCCTTGAAACCCCACTTTACAGATAAGGAAACTGAGGGTCCAGGGCTCACCATGCAGCTAGAAGGTGGTGGACTGTGGCCTTACTTAAGCATCCCACCCACATACTCTCCCCGACCTGCTACAAAAGGGAAATGCCACACAGGGCCAGCATCTTCATGCCTAGCAGCATTTTCAGATGGTCTCCAGGCTGTCTCTGCCTTTCTCCCTAAAGCCAGGGAGACCCACACTCTCCCGCCAAAGTCGAGTCTTCAGCACACCCCCAAGCCTCACCCTGAGCTGTAAGCCATTTAGTAAATGATGATGGCACTGGGGCCTGCTTTCGTCCAGGCACCAAATGGCACACACTGAGGACAGACTCATGCACTGTCTGGCCAGTCTCCCAGCCACCCTGTGGGCCTGCATCTGTGTGGCAGCCCACACCAACTTGTTCAGTGGGCTCAAAGCAAGACAGGTCAGCAGTAAAAACTAGTTCAGTTAAAAAACCAACAATGTGAAAGTCATCTTTTTTGTTGCTGTTGTTAACCCTCGCCAAGGATATTTTTCCATTGATTTTTATTTATTTATTTATTTATTTTTATCCTTACCCGAGGACATTTTTCCATTTTTTGTTCAGATGGGGGGGGGGGGGAGAAACATCAACGTGAAAGGGACACATCGAGTGGCTGCCACCCACACGACCCAACCAGGGCCAGGGACAAACCACAAGCGAGGTACATGCCCTTAGCGGGAACAGAACCCGGGTCTCTCCAGACCGCAGGCCGACGCTCCAACTGCTGAGCCAAATCAGTCAGGGTTGATTTTTATTTATTAACAAAAAAAATTTTCCCCCAGAGGAGAGTGTGAAAGCAGTCCCCCACTACCACAAATTATGCAGTCAAGTATCTACAACTGGGGAAATCACAGGGGTCAGTACATCTGGAGTGCAATGGATAAACCTCACTGTGAGAAAACCACCTTTGTGATCATGGTATCTCCCCTTCCAGGTAAGTATTCCATTGATTTTTAGATAGAGTGGAAGGGAGAGGGGGAGAGAAAAACACTAATGTGAGAGAGACACATCAACTGGTTGCCTCCTGCATGACTCCAACCAGGGCCAGGGATGGAACCTGAGACCAAACTGGCCAGGGCTTTTTCTTTCTTTTAAAATGCAAAATGATCTAGATGACAACTTATAAAAACCACTTAGCTCAAAAGACTATGGAATTGTTCAGCAAGCAAGCAGTCTTTCCAAACCAAACCATGCCACACAGTTGGCAGCCAGAAGCAACCAGATTTTGAGTCTGTCAATGTGCAGAGCCTTTCAATGCCATCCCCAGCTGAGTCATGGTTCCCTGCCAGCCACACAGTGGGAGCCAGTGGTGTCTGCTGAGGGTGTGTGCACAGGGTGAATGAAACTGGGCTTTGCTGAACAAGTATGTGTGATTTTGTACCAGCAGCACCATTTTCAGCCACAGCCAGTCTTCCTGCTTCTGATCAACTCCACACATGTCCCCTGGTGGATGCTGTTCTGTGACTCAAACTGCCTCTGTTATAAGCTGATGCAAAGAGGCGTCTCACCCAATCTCCCTGAATAATAGAAGTCAGTGCCTAATCCTCCTCCTTGGTTCTGGAAGATGCAGCCTCCTTGGCCCTGCTCTGCCTTGCCTGATCCCACAGCCAGAAAAGAGACAGAAGAACCCTCCCTTGGGCAGGTGCCATGCCAGTGCTCTGCCTGGCGAAGGTACCGTCCACCAACAGGACCCCATAGAAGCCTCATAGCCACAGGAGCAAAGTCTCTCTCAGAAGAAGAACGATACTGGGGTGGGGAGTGGGGGGTGTCCTAGGTGCAGCTGCCAAGCTCACCACTTGCAAAAGCACAATAGCACTTCCTCATCAGTGGGGCCCATCTGCTCCCCAGGAACATCCACAGCTGGAGCATGCCCAATATCTGCAGAGCACCCACAGCCAGAGCATGCAACTAAAGCTGTAACTCGGCTCAGGGGATGGAAAGTCCCACCTGGGCCCAGACAGCAGCAGAGTACAGCCTGCATGCACCCCATGAGCAGCCTAAGAAGAGGAGGCCCAAGACCCAGGGCAGCTCCTGGAGTTCCTCATCAGCACCCAAGCATGAGTGGAGTGGCTGCCATCTATGAGACCTCTTCAAAAGAGGCACTCCTCTCCACAGCCCCAGTACCCAAGCTGTACCCCCCTCTCCTTTATATCTCATAGCCCTTTCCAACAAAACTATGAACTTAAATTCTCCTGACCCCTGAATTAGGTCAACAGGATGTACCATTCTTTTTTTTTCTATGAAGATAAAACATTTTTTTAAATTTAATTAATTACTGTTTGTTACAGATGTTTCTCCTTTTCCCCCCACTGATACTCCCCTCCCCCAGGATGTACCATTCTGATTGTAATCGGCCCTTTTTGAGAATTCTCAACTTTCATTCCTACACTGAAACAACTGGAAAGTTGAACGCCAAGCAGACCATTTACTTCTGCCAGACATGCTCACAGAAGGGTCCGGTTGGCAGTGTATCTGATGACAGCACTCCGGGTGAGGGTTTCCCCTCGCAGCCTTGCTCCTATAGGTACAGCCAGTAAGAATACCAGCTGTACAATATGGAATGACACAATGCTCAAGGGAGGGACACACACAGTGCTCAAACCACATGCACGTGGAAAATGGGTGATCTAAAACAAGAATGAGCCAGCTTTTCAGGAACTGATGGGGGCCAACCTCCTAGAGACTGTTAAGTAAAACAGCAAAGTGAAAACAGTACACTCTTATGCTGCCGACTGAAAACACCCAGCCCCCACTGCTGGGCAGAGACACAGCAGGGCCCAACTCTGACATAAGCAAGACCAGCCACCAACCTGAGCCCGTTCTCTGTAAGCTGGGAAGCCTAGGAAGAATGTTGGGAAAAGCTCAGATCATGTCTGTAGGTCCTGACCACTGTCCTTGGAGACTGTGTCTTTGGGAGCCGGGCATGCTTGGCACACTCGCCGCCACGCTGCTCTATGGCTCTAGTGCAGTGCACCCCTCCCTCAACCTGTTACCCCACACTCCTGGGCTGTGTGTGGGGCAGTGGGAATAATAGCACCAGGCAAAAGGACCTTCTCAGTGGGCATTCCTGTAACAGGGGCCACTGTGAAGAAAACTAAGGTCACTGTCACTCATGGAGGCTACCTCTGAGACACACAATAAGTCAAACAGTCAGACATCAATGTAAGATGGACACACATTCCCCACAACCCAGCAATCCACTCCAGGGTACAGAACAGAAACACAAGTACCAAGAATGGTGGGCCAGGCAGCCACACTCAGAACAGCCCCAACTAAAAAACACCCATATGGCTATGGCCAAAGTATAAGTGATGACTAAATCACGGGCTAGCTATTCAACATAGAACAAAGGAACTACCGCTACACACAGCATCAAAAATAAATCCCCAAACTGTCAAGTGAAAACCCAGATACAAAAGAATACATTCTGTATTGAAATGCAAGACTTCTTGATGGTGACAGAAGTTGGGGGTGAAGAGCGACCAAGAGATTGACCTAAAGTGGCTTCTAGAGAAATACTCTATTTTTTGATGTGCCTGGGGTGGGGGTTACTTGGGTGCATTAACTTCATAAACATTTACTGAAATGTAAAATATACAAGTACTTTTCTGGATGTATGCTATACTTTAATATGAAGCTGGTCCTAGGGGCCATCCTGTCCCAGAAACAAATGCCAGAGCTGCTGGGGTTGAGAGGAGGGGAAGGCATTGGCAAGCCAGTCCTTCACTCCCTTCTCCACAGAACAAGGTCTGAGACCTGCTGCACCATGAGCCCAGGATACCTCTGAGACACACAATGTGCACTATGCTTCACAGCTCACAGAGATGTCCACACGTTCCTGCCCTGGGCAGGGGTCAGTCTGGGGAGGACAAGGGCACTCTGAAGGTTCCAGGAAAGGAGCGCTCAGTAAGCAGCTCAGTGTTCCCAGGAGGAGCAAGTCTAAGGTTACTGGAGCAAGGCAGGCAGGCAGCTCCCACTGCCTGGGCATCGCCTGCCAGCAGCATGCTGGACATCTGTCTTCTACCACCTGTGGTCTCCTCTGAGATCACAAATCTCCACAGTAATAATTATGCTGCTGCCCCAACAAGGAAGCCAGAACACCTGTGACATACCCAGCCACAGGTTCATTTATAACCTAACCTGCTAACCTAACCTGTGTAGTCAGCACAGGCCTGCCTCCATGCAACAGGCCATTAGCAAGTCATACTGGTGTCCTGGGAAGAAATGGACAGTTGTCTCAAGGGAAGGCAATGGACAGTTAGGATAAGGAATCTGCATGCCTACACCAGGAAGGAGATAGCAAAGGGAGATTAGAAATTAAAGTGGGGAGGCAGATAACACTTAAAAATCGACGTAATGGCCCTGGCCAGTTTGGCTCAGCGGTTCGAGCATTGGCCTGCAGTTCAGAGAGACCTGAGTTCGGTTCCCGCAAGGGCGCATACCTCGGTTGCAGTGTGTCCCCGGCCCTGGTTGGTGGTGAGGGTGGCAGCCACTCGATGTGTCCCTTTCACGTCGATGACTCTCTTTCTCCCTCTCTCTCTCTCTCCCTCTCTTTCCCTCCCATTCTATCTGAACAAAAAAATGGAAAAATGTCCTCGGGTAAGGATTAAATAAATAAATAAATAAAATAAAATAAAAATCGACATAATTTGCCATAATAAAAGGCAAAATTGAAAAAGTCTTATTATGATCATTCCAATCAATATAGAAAAACATTTGCAAAATTGGACCTCTATTCCTAATAAAAACCCTCAGCAAACTAGGAACAGAAGAAAACTTCCTCAGCCTGATAAAGTGCTTCTATGCTCACAGCTAATGCCCTATTTGATGGTGAGAGGCTGAATATTTGCCCTCCAAGAACAGATACACGACAAGGATGTGAGTTCACCCACTTCTATTCACTCTTGTCAGGAGGTTCCAGCCAGTATAATAAAGCAAGGGAAAAAAAGACATCCAGCATGGGAAAAAGGAAGTAAATCTGTCTTTATTCACAAATAACAGAAGAGTCTATATGGAAAATCTTAACAGAATTTACAAGTAAAAAACATAGCTGAGAAATTAAGAGGTCTCAATTAGTGGAGAGATACAGCGAGTTAATGGACTGGAAGAGTCAATATTTTTAAGATGTCAATTCTCCCCCAAACTGATCTATAGATTCAATGCAATCCCAATCAAAATTCCATAAGGGTCTTTGAGAAAAACTGACAAGTTGGTTCTAAAAGTTACATGGAAATACAAAGGTCCCAGACTAGCCAACAAACTCTGAAAAGAAGAAAAGTGGAAGACTCACATTATCTGACTTTAAGACTTATGTAATCAAAGCAGTTGTGGTATTGGAGTATACAGACAAAAATATCATAAAATAGAATAGAGTCTATCAGCAGACCCACACATACATGATCAGCTGATTTTTAACAAAGGTATTAAAGCAATTCAATAGGGAACAAAAAATGCTGAAATAATCAGATAGCCGTATGCAAAAAACAACAAAAAAATAACCCTCGACTCCTACATCACAGGCTAAATAATTATCTCAAAATGGACCATAAACCTAAATATAATTAAGAGTAAAAACTATAGAACATCTAGAAGAAAACATAGGAGGAAAATCTTAGTGATCTTAGGTTTGGCAAAGACTTAAGAGATGACAAAAAGCACAAACTATAGAGAAAGCATAAACTGGACTTCACCAAAATTGAAAATCTTTGCTCTTCAAAAGATGACTGTTAGCCCTGGCCGGTTTGGCTCAGCGGTTAGAGCGTCGGCCTGTGGTCCTGAGAGACCCGGGTTCGGTTCCCGCTAAGGGCACGTACCTCGGTTGCAGTTTGTCCCTGGCCCTGGTTGGGTCATGTGGGTGGCAACCCCTCGATGTGTCCCTTTCACGTCGATGTTTCTCTCTCTCTCTCTCCCTCCCACTCTATCTGAACAAAAAAAAAAAAAAAAAAAAAAAAAGATGACTGTTATTAAAATGAAAAGGCAAGCCAAAGATTGGGGGGTAGAAATCATATATCTAAGAGAGGACTTGTATCTAAAACATAAACACTCTCTCAACTCAGTAATTAGGCAAATCCCCTCCCCCCGGGGGTGGGGCACGGCACATGATCTAAACAAACAATCAGTGGGACCACGGTGTGGCTCAGTGGATTGAGTGTCATCCATGGACTGAGAGGTTCTGCTTCGATTCCCGGTCAGGGCATATGCCTGGGTTGCGAGCTTGATCCCCAGTGGGAGGTGTGCAGGAGGCAACCAATGGATGTTTCTCTCTCTCCCTAGAAAAATCAGCCCTGGACGATTTGGCTCGAGACCGGGGCTGGGTTCCCCCTAAGGGCACGTACCTTGGTTGCAGTTTGTCCTCGGCCCTGATTGGGTTGTGTGGGTGGCAACCACTCGATATGTCCCTTTCCGGTCAATGTATCTCTCTCTTCCTCCCACTCTATCTGAACAAAATATCGAAAAATGTCCTCGGGTAAGGATTAAAAAAAAAAAAAAAAAAATCAATGAAAACATATTAAAAATAAATAGATAATCAAATCTTTCACTAAGGAAGAAATATATATTGCAAACAAACACTTGAAGAGATGCTCAACCACATTATTAGACATCAGAGATATATAAATTAAAACCACTGTGAGACACTACTATATACCTATTAGAATGGCTAAAATGAAAAACACTGATCATATCCAGTGATGGCCAAGACAGCAACTAGAATTCTCACACATTGCTGGGTAGGAGTTTAAGTGGTATAATCACATTGGAAGACATTTTGGCAGATTGTTAAATTTCATTAACATGTGAATGGATGAATGAATTGTAGTATGCCCATAAAATGAAATGCCACTCAGCAACAATAATAATGAACTATTAATATACACAACGTACATGAATCTCAAAATATTCAGAATGAAAGAAAAACCAAGACCAAAATAAAACAAAAAGAGTACATACTGTATGATTTCACAAAGTTCTAGACTAATCTACAATGACAGAAAGCAGATCAGCAGTTGCCTGAGGACAGGGTTGGGCTGGAAAGAAAATTACAAAGGGGCAAGAGGAAACTTCTGGAAATTATATATATGTTTATTATCTTGATTGTGGAGATGACTTCTTATATTTATAGGTCAAATGTAGCAAATTGTACACTTTAAAAAGTACAGTTTGCCCTGGCCAGTTTTGCTCAGTGGTTATAGCGTCAGCCCACGGACCACAGAGTGGTGGGTTCCATTCTGGTCAATGGTATGTACCTTGATTGTGGTTGAGTCCTCGGCCCTGGTTGGGGTTGTGCGGGAGGCAGCTAATAGATGTCTCTCTCTCAACATTGATGTTTCTCTCTCTCTCTCCCAACCCTCCCACTCTGAGGATAAATGGAAAAAAATATCCTCAGGTGAGGATTAAAAAAAAGTACAGTTTACTGTATGTCAATTACACCTCAATGTAAAACAACTGTGGAGGCAGATGATAGGTACAACAAGGTCCTAGAAAAAGTAGGAAGGTGGTAGGCAAAAAGCAGGAAGGCTCTTTGTTGGAGCTGAGGTATCAGACTCCCATTGTGACTTAGCCATCCCGTGGGGGGGTGAAAGGTGGAGCAGAAAAGTTTCTTCTCCCCTCAGTAAAATGAAGAAGACTGTAATTCCTGGGCATCCCAAGGGCATAGTAAGAATTAAACAACTGCAAAGTTTGTATAAGGCATTACTCATAGCAGACGGGGCTCCAGCAGATAACAGTAAACATCAGCTTTTCCTCCTGGGACATTCTGCATGCCCCCAAAACACTTGTGTAGCCAACAGCAGGAGACTCACTATGGCTGGAGCTGGGTAACAGTATCTCCCAGGTTGTAAAATAAAAGCCTCACCAGTTATCAAGAGCTGAACTTAAGGAGCTCTTTTTAGCCTGCCAACGTCCTATGCTCACACAGGAAAATCCAGTGCCCATAAATATCTGCACAAAGTCTTAGGCAAATAAATGACAATCTGAGTGACACTTATCCATCCTTCTCACATGGAAACTGCCTCAGTGTCTCTTTCCCCTCTGAGCTCTGCATGGTTTTCTCCAATGGGAATTAAGCTCCTGTGACTGAATTTGTCTGAAATCCCGACTTTCCCCCCAGACAGCTGAACTAGACTCTTACTACTCTCAAGTGTGGCCTAGGGTTCAGCCACAACAGTGTCCCTGGGAGCCACTTGGACTCACATAATCTTAGCTCCAGCCCAGACCTCCTGGATCAGAAGCTGTATTTTAACAAGCCTATACAAGGAGATTCACACAGAGTGGACAGAACCACTCTTCCCAAATCCGTAGGTTCTGCTTGGCACCTTATGCGCAACCAATTCAGATCCTCCCCAGCAATAATGCCACCAGCACCACCTTCACCCTGCTATCCAGAACACAGGGCACCTCCCAGATTTATCTCATCCAATCCTAACGACAACCCTAAACCCAGGGGTGTGATGTGCTCCAGCTTGAACGTGTCTGCAGGCCAGACAGGTCACCATGCTACCCTGTCAGTGGTGGTCTGCAGAGCCCTTCCCACCTGCTCCAGCTGTGGGACCCTGACCATCCTTTGCCAACCTAGAAGGCCTCACCCAGACATGGTGGTGTGACAGGTCCAGATGAACAGTTAATGGCTAGGCTGGTGGAGGACGTGCCATCGAACCATGGCACCTGACAAATGTAGGCTCCAGGGCTCTAAGTCCTGCACACAAGGTAGCCCCTCCCAGCAGATGTTAGCAAATTGTGCCATATGCATCTCTTATAAACGAGAGTACACTTGCACAAAGCCTCACCCGCTCAACACATGGAACCTGTCATCACCCCTCACAACAGTTCCACAACCTAGGCTCCCAGGGATATACAAATTAAAACCAGCATGAGACACTACTATCTACCCAGGGCTCCCATCACAATAGCCCTGCCTTTCCTTGCCTTCACCACCTCTGACACTCTATTCAGCTTTCTCACTGTTGTCTGTCCCACCACCTGCAATTATGTGTCACAAGAGCAGGGACCTTGGTCTTGTTCACTGTAACCTTCTTGGTGCCTGCGACAGTGTCTGGCAAGAGCAGGAACTTGATTAAGTGCCAACTGATCAAAGAAAGAATGAACGAACGGACAGATGAAGAAATAGATGGATTAAGAGATGAATGAGGTCCCACTTACTGTGCTAGGTCCCACCATATTTATTCCGAGTCAGGATCTGCAGCCACAAATTTGGTATCTGGAGAGCAAACATATCTTGACCTATTTCCAGCTGTTACCTGCATTGTTCACCCCCTGAGAATCATGGGAACGGGGGGGTGATTCTCCACGGTCCTCACTTACCTCCACAAGGGGCAAGGCAAAAGGTGCCACATTTGGGTGGTCAGGGCAGGCAAAGGCTGTTGCCAGGTTAGCAGAGGCTCTACTACTCATTCAAACAAACATGTTTGCTCAGCACGGGCCAATGGCTGGGTCTTCCATTTTCAACACAGTAGTCTTGGAAGTTACCACAAATATTTTCTCCAACTTACCTTCTTGGCAACCCTGAAATTATTCCAGAGGGTTACATAAGGAGGGAGAAGGGGAGTAGCCACGGGAGGTTTTTGCAAAACCAGACAGAAAAGCAATGTGGAAAGCAAACCTCACAATCCACGTGGTAACTCAGAGACAGGATTATCTGCAAGGTGACAGGTGGCACTGCTGGGCATGGCAGATGAATGGCAGGTTGCTAATAGAGGGTGAAGGCATAGTGGAGGGTCACCACAGCTTGAGGCTATTTGCCACCAACAACCAACTCAACCACCTGCTGAGGGCCTGGGGGAGGGGAGCCTGACTGCCTAATGGCAGCATTTTCTACCTCACCCTGAATCACCTGCATCACACAGGAGGTGGAGGGGCAGCAAAATACACTTGAGCCTGCCCCATGGCTAAATGTCAGAGGAGACTCAAGGTCCAGATGCACAACAGCAGCTTCTCCTTATTTGAAATGCATGCCGACAAAAACACTGAGAACTGCGAACAGAGAAGATAGCGCTTTTCACTGTATTTCATTACTTCCTCAGTATTTTAAACCTATTTTTTTAATGTTTTTTTCTTGAATTGTTATTTTTCCCTTCTCACCCTCACCACATAGATAATGCCAAACACAAGAGAAATGCAGCAGTGTGACGAGGGGAGAATGCAAACATGTTTGTTACTACAGCCTACATCAACGTGAAAAAAGAGGTTATGAAGGCTGCAAATCTACCTGTCATCCCACCAAAACAGCTTGGTCAGGGCACCTCAACCCCATCTCTCAGAGCAGCTCCTTGGACCCAGGGCTGCTCCTTCCTCCTGCAGCCCCAACTCCAGATCCTTTCCTTCTCTCCCTCCACTTCCTCACTATTGCCAGGGAGTCCCACTTCAGGGAGTGTCAAATCTACAACACAGGCCCAGAGATGACCTCTGGACCCCAACGCTCACCCGGTAGCTCTTCTTCCACATCTCAAAGGCACTTTGGGTGTCTCAGACCAATGGCCAATGGCCAACTCCCCTGACCCTCTGCTCCTATAAGACTCCTGCCCCGGGAGCAGCAGCAGCACCTTGGACCAGGCAAGCCCGAGCTTGTATCCCCTTTTCTCTCACCTCATGTAAGCACTGCACCTTCAAATAAACTAACCCACACTAACCCTGTTAGGTGTGTCTTCAAACTCCTGATATGGTGGGCTGAGGCCCACCTCTGTTCATGCCTACATATCGCTCTCTAACTTTTTTGTTGTTAACTGTATTTTTTAAATTAATTTATTTTTGTTATAGATGCTTCTCCTTTTTTTTAGACAGCAAGGAAGGGAGAGGGAGAAAGAAAAATATCAATGTGAGTAACATGGATTGGCTGCCTCCTGCATGCCCCCTCACCAGGGATCAAACCCATAACCTGGGCATGTGACCTGATAGGGAATTAGACCAGCAACCTTTTGGTGCATGGGACAATGCCCAACCAACTGAGCCACACTGGCCAGGGCTGGCGCCCTAACTTATTATGCAGTGTGACCACATCTGACCTAACATGGTGCTTGGTGGGCACACCAAGGATGACCCAAGGCTTGATGAGCTCCCCTCCACGACCATGTAGAGTCCTGTCCCACCCCGACCTTGATCCTCTTCTCCTCCGAGAGTATCTACTGAGCCACTACTGTTGTTACAAGTGTGTCCTCCTGAACTCCAACAGCCCCAGGAAGCATGCCAATTGGAACATCACTGCTCAGGTCTGACCCAAAGGTCAAGCTCTGAGGCACTGTCTCCCCCTGAAACCTTCGCACCCCCACCAGCCTGAGCCATGACAATGTTTCTCTGGGTGACTTTCCCTCCCTTATCCAGAGTCTGAGAAAATTATGTAGTTGAAACTACTACATCAATACACACTGTTTACTTTTTAACTGAACACTTCTCCTCTTTCCTCTTCCTACATAATCTTCATAATGATCATGTTTAACAGCTAAATGTTCCATCAATGCATCATAATTTCCTTGACCTTCTCCAACTGTTGGACAGTCCACTTTCTTCTGAGCTCTCCTACCACAACCAGTGCTGCAATGAACATCTTCAAACATACAACTCCCTCCTTGTTTTTTACTCAGGGACAAACTCTCAGGTGTTCAACTTTGTTTCAAGGATTCAAACATTTTAATGGCAACTGGTACTACCTCAACTGTTTTTAATTCCTGACTTGCATAGGGCAATGATCCTGTTACCAAGGGGAGAAAGAAGGCAAAGGGTCCCTAAGAGGTGGGCCTACCTGTCTGGTAAAAGTGCCCATAGGAGGAGAGCCGTTATCCTGTCATTATCTATTCTCTGACTTGGCACAGGTATGCCAGGGTGTCTCCAAACGTGAGGGAAAGGAGAAGGACCCAGTGCAGTGACCCTCCAGGACTGGCACTGAGGCCACATTGCTCACAGAAGCTCAGAGAAGTAGAACTTGTCCAAGGTCAGACCAGGTGAATGCATACCTGTCTGACTCCAAATCTAAGGGCTTTGGTGCTGCCACATTATACACTGCATTCCAGAATAACAAATCTTCAACATTTTCATTTTCAAAGTCTATTTTGCCAGTGCCTCTTGGTGGTAAGAAACCAATTTCCCACTGTAATTTAATGTCCATAGTACTTAAGATTAGAAATTGAGCCAGCTGGTGTGGCTGAGTGGATTGAGCATCATACCCATGCACCAAGAGGACACCGGTTCAATTCCTGGTCAGGACAAATGCCCACGTTGTGGGCCCAGTCCCCAGTGGAGGGCATGCAGGAGGCGGCCAATTGATGTTCTCCCTCATCCATGTTTTTATCTTTCTCTCCCTATTTCTTCCTCTCTCTCTATAATCAGTAAAGAAAAAAACAAAAAGAAATTGAAATAGCCAACTGAGACAATCACACACGGGCAAGCACTGGGACAAACTCATTTTCAAAAACTGACACTAGAAAACCTTAGGGAAAGCACACTTAATGCCATCCATGAGTTTGCCCTCTCCTGTCCCACGTCCTCATTGGCACAAAGAGGTGTCCCAGACTGTGTGGACTACTTGTTGCCTCTCAGTCATTGTTCGTTCTGCATTCTCTCAGCATCATAGCACTGCCATTCTCTAAGGCTGTTTTCAGGCTGCCCCCTTGGTGCTCTCAAGGCCCAGTTCTGTCCCAGCCCCAGCCCTGTCCAAACATGAACTATAATGGACTATTCCTTTAGCCCAGGTCCTACACGGGTTCTGAGGACACTATGGTGATAGCCTAGCCTGCCTCCCGCATATGCCTTATCATCCTAGTTAACACAGCAGCACCTGCAGGAAGCATCCCTACCCAAATGTCCAGAACCCCTTTTCTCTCTCTCCTAAATAGAACAAATAAAATCCACAAAGCTTGTTACCTTCAAGAAGTCACATCAACAATTATCCCCTGCATACCCTCCAACGGCTGTTGAACTGTTCAGGTTGCATGGCACTGGCCCACAATCCCAGTCTCCAGGACTGCTCCAGAGCTGGACACCTCGCTTGGCACCCTGCTGCCCTGCCACCCCACAGGTCCACAGCCCCTGGGGTATATGCAACACTAACAAAGACAACCTCACTTCTGACAATAGCGCATCAGGCCTGCTGAGCCTTGATCATCCTTTATAAGTTTTAGAACTGGAAGGGAGAAAATGTGCCAAGGTGACGAACGAATCAAATATAAGTTTACTGGTAGCTGAAAGCCAGGATAATGTTACTGAAAATAATTCTAACAGCTACAATAAGTAAAACAAAAGTAATAAATAAATAAATAAATAAATAAATAAATAAATAAATACAACACACTGACTGAGAAAACAACTGATATCAAATCATGAGTCCCTCTCAAACTATCTGATTTCCCCTCAACCTCCACGAAGGAGTCATATCCCCAGGATCCTGAGGTCGGAATAAGCCTTAAAGACAGGTCACTAGTTGGGCCAGGGCTCCAAATGCCACCTGAAAGTTATCCCTTTACATTTTTCTACTTTATTTTTGTCATAAGCAATAGTGCTGGGGCTTTGATGAGCAGGTTATATTTTTTCTACTGCCATTAAAATAAATGTATAGCTATTAACATAAAATGGGGTCCCCTCCAAGCCAGTAAAAGTCCTTTTGCATGGCAGACAACACTGAGACCCCAGCATACAGCCTTCATGTGATGAAGCCTCTTCAACTCACAGATGAACTTGAATCTCTCTCTGCCCCTCCAAACAGATGCCACGCTCATCTCACAAAATGATTGTACATAGATGCAAGTTGTCTCCAGGCCTGCAGGAAGCAGATGTGCAGTCTGCAGCTGGGGGGAAGAACAGAGCCATGCTTCCCTAAATGCTATTTTTCTGACCCTAAAACCCCATATTAAGGTGGAGGGCAGAGAAGAGCCCCCAGAGACTGCTGCATTTCTGCTTCTGCCAAGCTCCTTTGTGATCAAAGGATCATCTCGCTCAGTCCCTGTTTCTCTAGGACTTTGGTTGGGGTCTCCTGAGGGGAGGCAGGGATTCATCCATGTTCAGCACCTACTAAGATACCATCCCACTCCACACCAGATTCTGTGTAGGGTGGGGGCCAGGGGATAACCCTCAAGCTCTGGCTCACAAAGCCCCATCTCAGTGATGGAGACAGGTGAGTGTCCCAGAATAGGGCTCTAGAACTTCAGGCATGCACAAACACAGAACAGGGAGAGGTAAGGAGGCTGTAAAGTAAGAAGGGGTGAGCAGAGGCACCCTGTGCCAACAACATGGGTTTGGGAGCTCAGCTTGCTGTGAGGAATCTGGGGTACCTTGGGGAATTACAGTGAAGGGATGAGTTGGGCTGTGGTCCCTATCACCCCCAAGTAGTGTCCCAAGCTCATCTGACTCCCTTGGCGGAGGCATCTGTGCCCAAAGCCCCTCTATGTGTTGCTGGCACTGGAGTTAGGCTATAGTGGACAGGGAGAGTCACTTCCCTTCTCTGAGCCAAAAGCCTCGTCTGTGCTCCAGGAGGAAAGTGTTATCCAGCCCACAGGTGTTGCAAGGACTGGAGACAGACTATCCAGCACTTACCACAGGGGCACTGGCTCTCCTTCTGCCCTCTCCTGGCATAACCCTGGACTCCCACTAGGCTAAGTGAAGGGACAGCAGATACCATCCCACTCTACACCAACTTCCCACCCATTGATAAGCCTACAGCCCTGCCTGCTGTAAGAGCTTGGATGAAAGATGCACTACAAAGAAATAGTAGCCCCAGCCGGGTTTGCTCAGTGGTTAGACAGTCGACCCGTGGACCGGAGAGTCCTGGGTTCAGTTCCCGCTAAGGGCATGTACCTTGGTTGCAGTTTGACCCTGGCCCCGGTTGGGGTCGTGTGGGTAGCAGCCAGTCCGTGTGTCTCTCTCACATCAATGTTTCTCTCTCTCTCTCTCTTCCTCCCTCTCTTCTTCCTGCTCTATCTGAAGATAAATGCAAAAATGTCCTAGGGTGAGGATTAAAAATAAGAGAAAGAATATGGTTGTTTTTTTTTTTTTTTTACAGCTTTAGTAAAGCCAATCAGGCACTTTATTTAAAATTTCTTTTTTTGTTTTTGTTAATAAATTGTTACATGTAGCTCTATAAATTATCACGCTGACACTCCACGCTCTATCAGCCCCCTTTTACAGGGAGTAAGGTAAGACACAGAGAAGTCACCTAATCTGCCAGAGATCACACAGCTGTGTGTCTGGGGCCCAGGCAGCCTTGCTCCCAAGCACTGGCTCTTCACTGTAAGCTCAGCTGCCTCACACAGAAATACAGATAAGGCACAGCCGTAGCCTTGAAGGCACTCCAGGCTTGGCTGGGCAGGCAGACCATGAGGTATTCAGTGTTCTGGGCCTCTGAGGAGGGAAACGAAAGGCATCTCTGAGGAGGCCGGAAGAGATCACAGTCTGCAAGCCAGACCAGGAAGGTGAGGACAAGCCAGGCAGGTGGGCACAGCAGGAGCCAAGGGCCAGGGGCACACAGCAACACAGCAAGTGCCGAGAACACCAGACGAGTTGGAGGGGACCATGAGCAGGCCATGTAATGGATCCCAGGCCATACTCAGAGCAGGGAGTGACATGGTCAGATTGCAGTTTTAAATAGCTGGCTCCAGTTGTTTGGTGGAGAACTCACTGCTGAGGCAAAGAGACAAATCTGCAGGTGCTGGCCAACTCCAGCGAGCAAGATGGTGAGGGACAGGATGGGATGGGAGTGAGATGAAAGGGGACAATGAGGCATGGAGAACCAAGGGGCTCAGAATGTGGAGTCCACCACTTGGGGCTGCAGAAGCCAATGACAAGGAGGAGGATAGGGTGGTCACTGAAGCCAGGGAAAGGTGAGGCCTGCCTGAGGAGAGGAAACGGGGCAGGAGGGGAGAGCTTGTAACTGGATGCCAGGGAGCCGCTGTGGCGCTATCTTACTGATGTGTGCTTTCTAGATGGTTCATTTAGCAAGGTTCTGAGCAACTTCTTCCCACGTTTCACCCACCCTGAGATGCACCAGTATATCAGCAAGAAAGACAGATGTGGCCAAGGTGGTGTGGCTCAGTGGACTGAGTGTCACCCTATGCACCAAGAGGTCACTGGTTCGATTCCAGGTCAGGGCATATGCCCGGGTTGTGGGCTTGATCCTCAGTGGGAAGCACGCAGAAGGCAATCAACTGACGTTTCTCTCTCATTGATGTTTCTATCTTTCTCTCCCTCTTCCTTCTTCTTCCTCTCTAATATCAATAAAAACATATTAAAAAAAAAAAAGACAAATGTGCCAACTGGAAGACACAGCCTGACTCAGAGATACTGAAATATGACTGAAAGGGACACCTTGCTCCTTCTCAGAGTGACCCTGAGCACTCAGAGGTAGAGAGGTGGGCAGAGGTATCTGGTCTCCCTCATACCCAGCACATCTTTTGGGACCAGATGCCATCGCCAACTGTCCCCTCCACTCAACCATGACTGAACGGGTCTCCCAAGATTGGCATACTCAGCTTCCCTTCTCCACCAAGAATGGAGCAGCAGCAGTCACACTTAAATGCCACATCTCCATGCCCAGCCCACCCCTTGCTACACCAGCAACCTTTCTCAGCTCAGTTCAAAATAGCCCTGGGGCCCTAGGGGAAGAAACCTCTGCGTGCCTGTGCTCCTAGGAGGTCCTTCTGCCTGGACTTTCCTCCCTCAAAGAAGCCCTCAGGTGCCCACCTTTTGCTTCTCCATCCACTTCATCCACCAGCATTTTTCTGCTCCTTTTCTACTCAAAGTTACTATACCCTGTCATCGTGTTCGTGCCCACCCAACACTGGCTGCAGGCACAGGTGCAAATGGATGGGACAGCCAAAGGAGTGAGGGTCTGGACTTGGAATCTAGAACGTCCAATTGTAAGGTCACGAGCAAGTTACCATCCTGGGTCCCTTCTGTGATTCTAAGATAGGACAGCAATCGCTCCCCTGTGGGACTGTGTGTGAATCGGCCCAGCACATAGTCAAGAGATGGCCAGATGGGTGTCCCAATCTGTCAATGGGAATCATTGCATCCATCACCTCTCAGGGCTCCTGCTAAAGTAGATGTGATCCTGAGGGCTCCAGGGCTGTTTTGAATGCTAAGATGACATCTGATGGGAGTTACAGAAGATACAGGGCAATGGACTTTAAGTTTCCCCACCGTAAGTAGCAAGGGCCTAACACTGGCTGCCTCTACATATCTGGTAAATACATCCTCTGGATTCTCAAAGCTTTGCCCTCATGCTCAGCCCAGAAGGCCTCCTGGAGCCAAGGCCAGCTCCACCTGCAATTTCCCTCACACACCTAACATCAGCTTTTGAGAAAGAGAATGGGGCCCTGGCTGGTTTGGCTCAGCGGTTAGAGTGTCGGTCCACGGAACAATGGGTCACAGGTTCGATTCTGGTAAAGAGTACATACCTCAGTTGTGGCTCATCCCCAGCCCCAGTCAGGTCATGCAGGAGGCAGCCAGTCAATGTGTCTCTCTCACGTTGATGCTTCTCTTTCTCTCCCTTTCTCTCCCTCCCACTATATCTGAAGATAAACAGAAAAATATCCTAAGATGAGGATTTTTTAAAAAAAGAGAGAGTGGGCATTGGTAGGGAGGGGGTGCTAAAGCTTCAAGGAAGTTCTCTGGCCAGGTGAGGCTCCAGGTAGTCCTGGCAGAACCCCTAGGTCAGAGCATAATGCTGCCTTTCCTTGTCCCCCAGCCTTTATGCACCATCCTGGCAGAACCCCTAGGGCAGAGCATAATGCTGCCTTTCCTTGTCCCCGAGCCTTTATGCACCAGCTCTCAGCAGTGGAAGAGCAGGGGACACCACGAAGTGCCCCTCCATATATGCTGCTGTACAAACCACCACTCCACACTTTCACTGACGGACCTACTCAAGCAGAGACTCAGCACACTATTCAAAAAGCATCATTTTATTAGCAAAATTCTGGAAACTGGCTCCATGATAATAAAATGGTTCCTATCATGGAATATTATGCTGCAGTTAACAGACTGAGTTAGACTCGAATATAATAAGGACAGAGAATGCTGAATATGGCAAAATATGTGCCAGCCCTGGCCAGTGTGGCTCAGTTGGTTAGAGTATTGCCCCATTCACCAAAAGGTCACTGGTTTGATTCCCAGTCAGGGCACATACCTAGATTGTGGGTTCAATCCCCCATGGACAGGGGGCAACTGATCGATGTTTTTCTCTCTCCCTTCCTTTCTCTTTAAAATTAATAAAAGCATGTCCTTGGGTGAGGAATAAAAAAAAATTAGTCTTAAAAGAAAAAAAGACACACGTGGCAGAATTTATGTAAAAATCACACATGGTGTTCTGGGATGTATCTCTACATGCACAAGAGATGTACTCCAGACCTAGGACAGTGGTTCTCTCTAGAGGGACAGAAGAAACTGCCATCACTGACTGAGGTTGAAGGGACCTTAGCTGCAAGTCAAACATTTAAAGTTTAAAGGAAGATGTATTTATTGCTTGTGTACTGATAAATCAGTGAGAATGGAAAGGAGGAAAATGCAACATTTTAGGCAGAGAATAGGGCAAAAGAAAGCCCGAGAGTTAGGGCCACACCTGGATGTGCAGGCTTGGGTGAGCTGAAGGTCTGGGAGAGATGGGAGACTGTGAGCCACTGGAGTCAGTTCTGGACTGCACAGAGGGACACTGGGGTGTGGAAGATGACCCTAGGCCTGGTTTGCCAGATCACCTGTTTTGTCAGTGTAATTTATAATAGTTTTGTTGACTCTAGTGTCCTAGTCTGTATGATAAGATATACAGCTGCTCTCGCTACGAGGACAGGAAAAGAATCACAGCTACACCTCCTGACACACCTGGAATTACCGCCTCCCACATGCTGTACCACCACTGTAAGGACACTGTCCCAGAGTCCTAGAACTGTGGTGGGGTAAGGCACATTTTACAGATTCAGAAGCCAAGACTCAGAAATTAGATTCTGCCCAAGGTGACACAACTTACACACAGTTTGAGACACCAGTGTGGGCAGGATTTCGATGAGGTCTTGAGGTCCTCAGAATGAAGGTCAGGATGCCCAGATGAATTAAAAAGAGAAATGGAGCCTGGTTGGTTTGGCTTAGCAGTTGGAGCTAAAGCCAGTGAACCAAAGGGTTGTAGGTTCAATTCTCAACCTTGAAGGAGGTAACTGATATTCTCTCTCTCCCCCTCCCTCCCTCCTTTCCTCCTTTCCACTCTAAAAATCAATGGAAAAATATTCTCGAGTGAGGATTAACAAAAAAGAGAGAGAGAGAGAGAGAGAAATGGATATATCACTGACAGATGTAACATGGATACAACACCTCCATGGAGGGGACGGGCAGAAAACTCCACTGGCCTTTGCCACATCCACCTGCAACCCACAGCAGCTGCTGTCCTCATATATCCCCCACACATGGAGAGCAGTAGCAGAAAAGACTGGCACAAGGGCACCCTGCCAGGAGTAGGGTCTCCAGGCTAGTGCTGGTTGGCACGGCTGAAGATGAGAGGCTCAGATGAATGGTGGGTAGGACACACAAGCATGTTAAAGGCAGAGGGGAGGACAGGGAAGGTGGAAGATGCCCTGAGAGTGGGCACCAGCACCAGATACCACAGTGCTGGAATGGAAGGCGCCATGGGCTCATCCTGTAAATAGCAGTCCCTAGGAAAGGAAGGCTGCAATGAAGTCCTTAGTAACAAAGATCCTTTTCGCATCTGTCTCCTTATCCCTTCCTGACCCTCAGCAAATCTGTCATTTAGTCAGGCCAGCTTTCCTCCTTCCTTCCTCACCTAACTCACTCACAGACTTCCTTACTTCTGCCTCCTGCAAACGAATGAGTGTCAGTTCACTAGCCTACCAGGCAGTTCAAGGAAAATGGGGCTCCACTTGCCCTTATCAGATCACCTGGCTTCACCCACCTGGCATGTCAGGAGGATGCAATGTCGGCTTCTGTAGGGCTGCTGTCTCCCTACTCCCTGTAAGACCATAATGTGATGGCTTTTGGTCTGAGTCCCTAAAAGTACAAATGCCTTCATCTAAATGAAACAAGTCTGCATGCTTAGACAGTCCTTCCATCTCAATAACTAGCAGTGTGATTCTTAGTAAATCAGCAATTCTGGACACTGTGGTCGGCAGGAGAGAGGCCACTGAGACTCTGAACTCTCGGAAGACTGTCTGGCCTGTAAATGAGGCCTGCATAGTCAGTACAAAGCAGCCTCAAGATGCGATAGGTATGGACTTCATTCCTTCCTTTTGGGGGAGTAGGGGGTAGAAACAAATATGGCATTAGCCATGCTGAGATCTAGAGCAACTTTTATGGCCCAGTGGTGAGGTTAGCAACAATGACTCCTCGATCTGGAAAGAAAGTACAGTCAGAAGATGGAGCTGCATGCACACACATACATGTGTGCATGCACACACACACACTGAGAGGGGACACTTGTCTCTAACATCAGGAAAACCTTGGACATGGGAGCCTAAAGTCATCCAGACTGCACACTGCAACCACTGTAGCCAGTAAGAGAATAGACATAAGAGTTCATTTAGCAGCCATTTATTTACCGGGAAAATAAAAATATATTGCACACGTGCTGAGGAGGAAGTCAGGAAGACAAGTGAACAGAATAGGTGACTGTCCTGAAAGCTTTAAAGAAAATAAACATTCTGGTAGAGAGAGGCTTCCTCCCAACCACTGGCCCAGGGGAGGTGGTCACCTCAGCCCCAGAGTGCCAGAGAGAATGGGCAGCAAAGGATATGGAGCACAGTGGCCCTGCCCCACCTTCATGGCAGCTGGCTCATCGAGTACCTTCAAGGGGCGCTGAGCATGGCCCCCAAAACACTCAAACTAAGAGAACCTTTCAGCAGCCAACTGCAAAGGCACTGATGCCATCTTGGACAAAGAGTCTATGGCCTGCAGCCCAGATCTCCATCTGTACACACACCAATACTTCTGAACTCCTGGGGCTGCTGCACCCTACACCAGGGTCCAAGCTGGCCAGGGGTAGAGACTTCACCGAGGAGTGTGGTGGAGCTAGCTCACACTAGCCTATGAGAGTCCAAGGTTAAACTTTCAGAAATCTTTTCTAGGTATCATTTTAGTGGCTTGAAATTAAGCCACTAAGCCTTGGTTAAGTATTTAAATCATAGAAATTGACTAACACTACAAATCAGGGCTTGATTTATTGTCAGATTGGTGGGCTCTACACATCCCAATGCCTGTTTTTGTAAATAAAGCCCCTCTCACTTTATATATATTTTTATTGAGGTAAAATTCACATCATATAAAATTAACCATGTAAATAAAGTTTTATTGGAACACAACCATATCCATTCATTTTCATATGGTCTACGTATGCTTCTGTGCTATAAAATAAAGGCAGAGTGTGAACAATGTATAGCCAAAAATATTTACTATCTAACCCCTTTACAAAAATAGTTTGCTAACCCCTGGGTTTAGATTTAAGAAAATGGTAGAGAAAATGTTAATACTGCAGATTAAACTTAATAATATGTCATGCCTATAGCCATTACATTAGAAATAGCACAACTGAGGAAATATTCTTCCAGTATTTGAAAACTATTACCTGATTCAGCAAAGACATCACAACTCATTAACATAAACAAAAATATCAACTGATCTTCAAGTCAGAACTAGACTCATAAGCTGACTATAGATACAAAAGTTCAGTAACAATCAATGAAAACAGTCTGTGAGAAAGAATGGGCTACACAGAATTGACAACAGTGTGTCATGTATTTAATTGTTTGTAAACTATATGGTACCCATCCTTCATATCAGTAAAATTTGTAAGTTTATGTGTGTATGTATATACATACTTTTTATCCTAGAAACATTTACTGGTCCACCACACAATAAATTAGAGTTCTTCATTATTTCAAAGTACTTAAAATAACATTTGAATGAAACTCAATGAAACCATTTGCATTACTGTATTTCAACATCACATATAAATGAAAAGAGGGAAGAACCTGGATTCTTTAGAAATGCCAATGCTTGTAAATTACTAAATGTTTACTAAAAAAATGGTTCTAAGTTTTATCATCTCTACATGTAAATAGAAATTCACCACAGTAATTAATTACCCAAGTCAAGCAAAATCTAACCTAACATATAAAAGTTATGTCCATGGATACATCATCCCCTTTTACAGAAATATTAATGTTATTTGGAAAGTCAATACAAGTCCAATATTTAATATATCCCCTAACACTTTACATTTTACTTTTCTTATAATTATAGTGTAAAAATGTAAATTCCTGTCTTTCCCTCCAGTCGCACTTTCAGTTTCCCAGGGTACTGTCTGGAAGCTATAACTGATGTGTGCCATGACAAGAAAGAATCTGGAGTCAGCATGACTGCAGGGAGGAGACAGGCTCTTTACAATGTGTGGTCAGCAGAGGCCTGAAGGAGTCTGATGGTCACAGAAGTGAGGAGGGAGCCTGGACAATAATGAGTGAGAGAAAGGAAAGTGTAAATTGAGATATAAAAGGAAAGAAGGACCTCAGTCACAGAGCATCTGTGGATCATGACATAAGGGGTGGGGATGTCTATTCTAAGTGCATAGCGTCTTAAGTGACAGAGTAGAATGATATAGATTTGGAAGGAACAAGAGGCAAGTTTTCCAAGATGGAAATAACCAGGCTTAGACTAGAGCTGTAGGAAAGAGGATGAATGGAGAACTTACATTTTGGCAGTATAACCACTATGACTTACAGTCCTGGTGGGCTGGGCCCCAGCCCCCTGAGAACATGAAGAATGTGGGTCCACAACTGTTCTGGAGTAAAGTGTTGCACACCCCTGCTCTGAACCTCCCAGAAACACACAAGAGGAAATACTCCTGTCCTCTCCTCTCCACTGCCTGCAGTACAGAGGCCCTGTGATTCCCTCCACACCCGACTGCTCTCAATAGTTCTCAAGTGCTCTTCAGACTAAAGCAGTATACTTTTACCTTCATTTTTCTTATTGTTTAATTGAAAAGACAATGGAGCTTGAGAAAAACAAAAACTGTTCCTATTGCCCCAATACAAGTCCTTCCCATTTTACCCAAAGTTTTAGTTTTTGTGCCTTTCCCAGTGTGCTCAGCTGACAACAATGTTCCTTTTCTTCACTATGGCAAGGCTTGTGCATTTCTTTACAGAGCCTCGGGATCATTCTTCACAGTTCTATGCTATTTGATTCTTGGATGCACTGTGCTTCCTAAGCTTTTCCCATGCTGTTTAATTAATGACAGTAATAATTATTACATAAATATATCCATTGACATTGTTATTCATTTCCAAGAATAAAGTGACTAGCTCAAAGGACATGAACATGGCCATACCTCTTGCTACATAAATAGTTTCCAAAAGGATGAAGTATGAAGTAGTTCTTGGGTCCTGCCAGCAGGGTAAGGTGGGATGGTGTGGGTTGAAAGGGGTGGGGGAGGCCCATTCTTGATTACCTGCCAATACCATTCTTCCCACATGTTTGAGTACAAGGTGTATTTTCTGATTGTTTATGACATCAACATTTCTCTGGTGATGTCTGAGATCTTGCTATCGTTTAGTCCGGCATATGTTCTCCACTGGAAAAAGAATACTGCTTCCTGCCCTGGCCGGTTTGGCTCAGCGGTTAGAGCGTCGGCCTGCGGTCCAGAGAGACCCGGGTTCGGTTCCCGCTAAGGGCGCGTACCTCGGTTGCAGTTTGTCCCCGGCCCTGGTCGGTCCTGCAGGTGGCAGCCACTCGATGTGTTTCTTTCATATCGATGTTTCTCTCACTCTCTCTGTTCCTCTCTCCCCCCGCCCCCACTCTACCTGAACAAAAAATGGAAAAATGTCCTCGGGTGAGGATAAAAAAAAAAAAAAAAAAAAAAGAATACTGCTTCCTAAAGGCAATTTTGCACAAATTTATTTTGATTACCTTCATCTGCAACCACAGTACAGAAGAACCTGGAATAGTTCAGGGAGTTCCAATCCAAGCACCTCTTCCAAAGAAGTATGCCTTTACTCCATAAGTCTCAGACTTTGTTCTACATCCAATTTCCTCCTGTTTCCCCCTAGGGAGCTTTTAGAAATGTGTAAAGTTATGCAATGTTGTCTGGTAACTGCTCATTACTCACACTAAAGAGAAGACTATCTTTGATAAAGTATGGTATCTGTGAAAACCAAAGTTCAATATCTACAAACTCCTCCAGGGGAATGACTTCTCCCACCCCAGTTCTTAGAAAAGTGGGGAGGGAGCCCTGGACAGTTTGGCTCAGCGGTTAGAGCGTCGGCCTGCGGTCCGGAGAGACCCGGGTTCGGTTCCCGCTAAGGGCACGTACTTCGGTTGCAGTTTGTCCCCGGCCCTGGTTGGTTGTGCGGGTGGCAGTCACTCGATGTGTCCCTTCACGTCGATGTTTCTCACTCTCTCTCCCTTCCTCTCTCCCCCTCCCATTCTATCTGTACAAAAAATGGAAAAATATCCTCGGGTGAGGATAAAAAAAAAAAAAAAAGCCCTGGCTGGTTTGGTTCAGCCGTTAGAGCGTCCGCCTGCGGTCCGGAGAGACCCGGGTTTGGTTCCCGCTAAGGGCATGTACCTTGGTTGCAGTTTGTCCCCGGCCCTGGTTGGTCGTGCGGGTGGCAGCCACTCGATGTGTCCCTTTCCACATTGATGTTTCCCTCTCTCTCTCTTCCTCTCTCTCCCTCCCACTCTGTCTGTACAAAGGATGGAAAAATGTCCTCAGGTGAGGATAAAAAAATAAAATAAAATAAAATAAAAAAAAGAAAAGTGGGGAGGGGGCTGATGTTTGTTCAATGCCTACTATATACCCAGCAATTTCCCTTCAGGCATTATTTACCCTTCAGTAGGGTAGGACTTGCCCTAATTTTATAGAGGATGGCAAATTTGACAGATAGCAAATAACTGATATGATCTGTCCAAGAACAAACATCTCAGAGACAGAGCTGTAGAGATTTGAACCCAGGTCTAATTCAAAACCCTTGCTTATTAAATACTTTTATTTCTTTCCTTCCTTTCTGTCTGTCCATCAGTCCATCTTTCTTTTTTATTTGGGGGAGAGGCTCAGAGTATTTCTAGTTGATTGTTAACCACATTCATCAATAAACACCGGAGAAATGAGAAGACTTTCTTCTTCTTCACAAGACCAGAATCATGAATAGAGTTGACATGGCTCAAAGGCTCCAGGGACATAGGAAAAACCAGGACTGTCTGGCCAGGGAGGGGAGAGGAGGGTCATCCTGCATTCCCATGCCAGCCCTTTTTCCACTTCCCATGTGGAAAAAGACAACACAGCCCAGAGCTCTCACCTAAACAAAGCACAAGTGGTCTGAGACCCTACAAGTGCACTGTCCAATTCAGGTGGGCATTATAATTAAACAGAAATTTAAAAGTCAGTTCCTTGGTCTTATCAGCCACATGTTAGGTACTCACATTCCACATGTGGCTCATGGCTACTGTAATGGAAAGCACACACAGAGACCAGCTCCATCAGCACACAGTGCTCTGGGAGGAGGAAAGAGCTCTATAGGATTCTTGCATACCCCTCTCCTATCTTCAGTGTGCAAAGTGTTGCCTCATAATGAAAGCAAAGGCTCTGAGGTCAGCTAATGAGCTATTTAACTTTGGTAAACCCCAGTCTCATCTCCAAAAGGGGTAATACCTAACACAGAGTGAGCACATTAAGAGTTGATATTGTGGTCCAACCTGTTTGTTATAGTCCCAAAATAAAGTCCCTGCAGAGAGACAGCCCTCGTGATAATGATATCAGAAGACACTGAGTAAGTTGATTTAGGTAGGGTTGGTGAGTAGACTGAATGAGATCCAGGCTGAACTCCACCTGCAGGTCTATTACCCATTGAGAGCATTAAAATCCCCTTTCTGCTCTTCTAGCTGCATGGCCTCGGGCAAGAACAATCTCCCTCACCTCTAACAGAGACAGTACCAGCTCCCTCATGGTAGTCTTGATGACTAAACAGAAATCAGGCACTGTACCAGGCACCCAACATGCTCAGCTCCTAAGGATGACACCACCAGGTGAGGGCACCAACAGCTCCATGTCACAGATAAAGAGAGTGAGGCTTGGAGACATTAAGTAATTCATCCTGAGGCCACAGCACATCTGGGGTTCAGAACCCTTTGATTGCGGAAGTTCTGGCCCAGGCCTGGCCCAACGAAGGGAGGGCTTGTGTGCTCCTGTAGGGATGGACCTGAAGGGTTCCCCATGCAACTGAGGAAGGTAGGCAATGCTGCAACACCTACAGCTGCCCAACCTCCTTCCCTGGGTCGTCACCAGCATCCAGAATCTCCAGGCTCCCCAGAAATGAGTGATACACTCAGGACAGGCTCAGTGCCCAAGTGATGACCATGCCTATGGCTCCAAGAGACCCCGAAGGGCTGTTGTCTGGAGTTGGCCAAGCAACCATCACAAAAGGTGGGGGCACCCTCCAGGGAACCAGCCCTGTCCAGGCTCCACCAAACCGGAACTCTTACCCAAACCCAGCCTGGTCCTCCCAGGTTAGGTAGGCACTGCTTGTACTCATCTGCAGCTTAAAATCAGAGATGAACCACATCTGTTTGTAAACTGGTTACTGGCCCTAACAGAATGAATGGGCTCACTAAGCATCAACAGGAAAAAAACTAAGTGGGACAGAGAACATAGGTATATCAGACAGGTTAAAGGTGCTGTGGGAAAGACAGAACCAAAATGGCAGAAAAAGCCAAGACAGTGCTCCTGGGACAGTTGGCACACTGGCCTTGCTCGGGGAGGCACCCTGGGCCTGGAACCTGGAGGCAGGAAGAAAGGAGGGAGGGTGGACCAACCAGATGAGAGTGTACAAGCAGGACAGAGCTGGCTGATGAATAGCTGAGCATGGCTGGGGTGGTGGTACAGGGGACAGTTGAGCCAAAGGCTGGGGTACAATGTGCTCCACTGATTCTGTTTAATTCTCTTGGTTGCAAGTGACAGAGAAGTCTGCCCAAATTCATCAAGAGAAGAAGACGGGCCCTGGCTGGTTTGATTCAGCAGTTAGAGCATCGACTTGCGGTCCAGAGAAACCCGGGTTCGGTGTCCGCTAGGGGCGCGTACCTTGGTTGCAGTTTGTCCCTGGCCCTGTTTGGGTTGTGTGGGTGGCAGCCACTCGATGTGTCTCTTTCACGTCAATGCCCCCCCCCCATCTGAACAAAAAAAAAAAAAAGGAAAAATGTCCTCGGGTGAGGATTAAAAAAGAGAGAGAGAAGCAGCAGCCGGGGGGTGGGGGGGTGGGGTGTGTGTGTGTGTGTGTGTGTGTGTGTGTGTGTCAATGGGGGAAAAGGGAAGAATATCTATAAAAAATAAATTAATAATGAAAAAGTGTGGCAGTGTGGCTCAGTGGTTGAGCGCTGACCCATGCACCAAGAGGTTGTCGGTTCGATTCCTGGTCAGGACACATGCCCAGGTTGTGGGCCAGATTCCCAGTGGGGGGCATGCAGGAGGCAGCCAATTGATGTTCTCTCTCATTGATGTTTCTATCTCTCTCTCCCTCTCACTTCCTCTTTCTCTAAAATCAATAAAGGAAAATAAAATTATAAAAAAAATACAAACAAACAAAGAGCCCAGCCAGTGTGGCTCAGTGGTTGAGCGTTGACCCATGCACCAAGAGGTTGCGGGTTCTATTCATGATGAGGGCACATGCCCAAGTTGTGAGCCAAATCCCCAGTGGGGGGCATGTAGAAGGCAGCCATTCCATGTTCTCGCTTACTGATGTTTCTCTCTCTAACCCTCTTCCTTCCTCTCTCTCTGAAATCAATAAAGAAAAAAAATTAAAAGAAAGAAAAGAAAAGCCACTAGTTCACATAGCTGTAAAGTTCCTGGCATGGCTCACCTTGGGCCATGGCAACTTGGTCCTCCACACCCCTCTGGACTGGTCTCACTATTGAGCAGGCTGTTTCCAGGTAGCAGACCCCAACAATAATCTGCTCACATCCTCTCCCATTGGAGTTTCCCCAACTATCCCAGCAAAGTGCTAAAACTTTCATGGGTTGTGTGTGATTAGGTCACAGTCTCATCCCTGAACCAGTCTCTGACCAAGAATATGCAGCTCCATGACTGGCTAGTCGCCAGTCACTAACCATCCACAGGGCATGGACCAGAGGGAGTGCAGATCAGTACCCAGGACAATTCAGGCCCAGGACCATTCTCAACAGCCCTCCTAAGGATCAATGTACATCCTCTTGAGAAACTAAGGCTGCAAACCTAACCTCATCCAAACTTGCATGGTGAACAGCAAGTCAAGATTCCAACTCAGTTCTGCCTAATGACAAAGCCCAAATTTTCCATCCAGAGAAAGACTGTTTCTCCACTACACGCCACCTAAAGAACTCAGACTGTACCCAGTCAGCCACATGATCCCAACAGAGGAAATGAAACATCTCAGTCTATGTTTCCAGGCAGTCACTCTGCAGCTAGTACGGAAGGGAGAGCAGGAGGTAGGAGACTGGCTGGCAAGTGGTTGAGCTAGACCTCCCTAGAGATCCCATTTGCAGGAAGGGAGTCATCATGAATGGGGAACTCCAAGGAGGCTCTGAAGTAGCTCGAAGAGTCATGGCACCACCAACTGACAGAGTGCAGCATGCTAAGGGCAGAAGGGAAGAAGGTGCATCGGCTTTGGAACAGACTGCATACACATCCAAGTCAGCAGGGAACGAGAGGAGAGATGCTCCTGGCAGCCTCGACTCTGAGACCACCCGGGAAAAGCCTTAAAAGGCCCTACAGGGGCCCGAGCAGTGGAGGATGAAGTCAAAATGCTCAGGGGGAAAGAGGGTGTCCTGTGGGCAAGAGATTTGGAGAGACCAAAAATGCCAAACACAGCAAGTTGCAGGGATGTCGTGAAACAATGGGCACTCCTCATTGTTAGGCCTCAGACTTTATTCATTCTGTGCAGGTACCTTCAGCACTGACTATGCTGTGGCACAAAGGATGGCACGATGACCCAGTAAGATAGCCTGGAGTGACAAATACAGCACATCCACATGCCCAAGGTTGGCTCATTTTATAAAGCAAATGCCATTTTCTATTTCCCAATTTGTGGGAGCCCATCACTGACTAGAGAGAAAACCATGTCCACTCTATTGCTACACAGGAGCGTCATTCCCAGGGCATAAGCAGGTGCCCACTTCCTTAACTCTGAGCGGGGCAGACAAGTAAGTTCACCTGAAGTCCTAAGAGAGCCCGAGCCCCAAACCCAGACCAGTGTCCCCACCGTTTTAGTCCTGCCACATGGGAGAGCTATAGCTGTTGAGGGTACCTATTGGTTTTGTCTGCAGAGCAGACCCTGCTTCTTTTGCAAGCTCCTCGACTTCCTGTGGGCACTGCCACTTTCTTACAAGGCTCCCTTTACCCCAGGCCAACCCAGAGTGATTGTCCAGTTTTCAAACTAGAAGCAAGTGAGTGAATCCCTTCTTCTTCAGCGGCCTAGCCTTCAAAAGGAGCTGCTACATTTCCCACCACCTGGAAGTCTATCCACATACACACACAAAAGGCCTAGGACAAAAAAAACAGAAACACTGTTTCATTCTCAGCTCCCCGACCCTAATTTCAATCCCAAACAGCACTCTGACTCAGCTTTGAGAGGAGGGGAAAGGCTACAAAACAAGGCGGAATAAACTGACATAACACCTTGATGGTGGATGCCTCTGCCCTTCTGTGAGAAGGTAGGCTCCTGTGCTCTAAGGCAGCATTGGCTTGTCGATCAACTTTCAATGGGATAACTTTATTTTATTATTATTATTGTTTTTTAATCCTCACCTGAGGATAAATTTCTATTTATCTTCAGATAGAGTGGGAGAGAGAGAGGGAGGGAGGGAGAGAGAGACATGGACGTGAGAGACAAATCAATTGGCTGCCTCCCGCACGACCCCTACCAGGGCTGAGGATGAACTGCAACTGAGGTGTGTGCCCTTGACCAGAATCAAACCGGCAACTCTTTGGTTTGCGAGTTGACGTTCTACCCATGGAACTGAACTAGCCAGGGATTATTATAATTATTTTTAATCCTCGCCCAAGGATGTGTGTGTGTGTGTGTGGGGGGGGGGAGATCGACTGCCTCCCTTATGAACCTTGACCAGGGATCGAACCTGCAACCTTTGGTGTGTGACAACACTCCAACCAACTGAGCCGCCTAGCCAGGGCCAAAGTGAGAACTTCAAATGCTTGAAAGAGCTCCTTTAAAACTGAAGTGAAACTGAAATATTCATTCACAAACCTTTTTCTCCAATTGTGTCTAAAACTTAACACATGGTTCACTTCTGTCACTGCCAGGCTGCCAGCAACCAGCAAAGGGGGAGCAGACACCAACTTCAGGTGCTTGCTGAGAGCCGGGTAGGAAAAATGGAGGTCACGAAAATCACTTGTCCTTTCCCCGCTCAGTAATCTAAGAGGAAGAAGCCAGGCCAGAATATTCAGACACTACTTTCTGGTTACCCAGGTTAACCAGGGGGAGGGAAAAGACAGAAAATGGGCAGGACAATCAGATCCTACCAGACCTACTAGACCCCAACTAGGGCCCGTCCATGCCTCTGAGCCCAGCGGACAAAAGTCTGCAGAACATGGCTCTTGCCTGGTCACAAGCACTGCCTTCTCATAACTATAGGAGGCCCATCTCCCCTGGCCAGGCCTGGTCCAGGCAGTTACTGCAGCACCAGGAGAGTTGATGGGGACAGGAGAACAAGCAGAACTGGCAGGCTCTCCTGACTCCAGAGTGCTTCTCAGCCCATGATGGAGTCAGAAGCTGCAAATCGCATCTGCACAAACACAAGGTAACAGCAAAGTGCCCAAGTGTGACTACAGGCAAGTCAGAGCCTGCAGGTTCAACCAGAAGGACTGGGTCACTCAGAACCCAGTACTGCAATCTCATACCATCCAAACCACCCCCATCAATTACTCCGGACCTTACATTTCAGTTACTCCCATTTTGCCATCTGGACCCAAGTATCCCAGCCTCAGCACTGCACCCAAGTATTTGATGGTGCTAGCAAATCAAAGAAGAGATTAAACCAGCATGCACCCAGGGAATATTGCCAGTTTGTTCCCCATTCTACTTACTACCCTCTTCATCCATGAACAGGCTCCTGAGGTCTCCTGGGGCATCCCCTCTATTCTGGGCGAACCAACCAACATAGCGTGCTAAATCCAGCAAAACCTGAAGGCACCAGGACATGTCTACTGGGGTTTCTGGGGAAGAGTCACCTGCTCTTTTTCCCTTGGATATTTCACGAGAGTGAATTCTGAAGCTGCAAAGGCTGGGGGAAAGACACCACATTGTGTGAAGGCAACACAAAAGGTAGAACAGAAAGATGGCCTTTGAGTGACACGAGCCAATCAACCCCTTTGCTTTCAAGCTCCTGTCATGAGCACAGGGCTACCCTACCTCTGTGGGAGACCTGCCAACAGAATTAGTAGAGGAAGTAGAGGACAGGTGCTCTGGAGGCAAACAATGTGAAACAATTAGCAGAAAGGGTCAACTGTTCCTATATTACATACCTGCAAACTAGTGTCACTCACCCCCACAAACAGCACGAAAAAGCCAGCTTGTCAACTTCATGCTCAACACAGAAGCAAGATGAACTAAGGGGGTGAATTAAATTGGGAAGTGGCTTCTAGGAGGGCTGGCCTTAAAAAGAGGAGGGCAGTTAGCTAGCTACTTGGAGATCATCCGGGGGAAAGAGGATGTGGCCACAACCCCACAGCCCAACCTGGGCTGGGCAAGAGATCTGATGGCAAAAGGGGTCAAAAGAGCTAAACTGAGATGGGGAGAGGGGATATAAAAATAAGCCATCGAGGGGAAAAGAAGAACCCAGTCCTCAGTGTGTGCAGGCGGAGTTTCAATCAGCTTGGTGTATCAGGCTGCTGCCCAGAAAGCCAAGTATAAGCAAGGACGTGGGTAGGGATGGAGCTGAAGATACCAACAGGGCAGTGGGGCCACCTACTGGACCCTCAGTGAGCCATGGTCACACACACCTGTGTCCTTTATCAGTAACTCACCTGACTGCTGACATCTGCACCCCAGAATCCCCCACCACAGAATCAAGGCCAGCCACCTACATCACTCTGTGCACACAGCAAATAAGTCTCTACAGCAGCCACAAGGCTGACCCATCACAGGTGTGTCCTGGAGAAAGAATCACCTACTTCCTGACCCTGACAAAGGAAACCCAAGGGAGAGGGGTGTCCAGGAAGGGTCCAGTTTGTCACATGACCTAAAAAGGCCAAAAGGTCCCAAGGTGGCATTTGAACAGTGTCTCCTGGGAACACCGCAGCAGGGATCTAAGATCATGAGCCACCTTTTCTGTCAGGAGTAAAAAAATGCCAGCCAAGAAACAAAAAGGGAGAATCACCACAAAACTTTTCTTCAACCAGTTTAAGAGAAGCACAAAACATTCCCAGCCTGAATAAAAATGTCCACAGAAGAATCCTGTATAAGAATCCAGACCCAGGCAAGGAGAATGAAACATCTGTTATGTACCCACTGTGCTGCCACAGTGATGTGGGAGACCACAGCAGGTGGGTGAGGACTGAGAGGTGGGTTCCAATCCAGCGCCATCACTTCTAGCAGTGTGCCAGTTGAACATCAGTTTCCACACTGGCACAGTACCTGCCTTCCCCAGTTGCTGTACAGATTAAATGGGTGTTGACCACGCGAGAAGTGCTGAAAAGTACAGCACCTAATAATACCTAGTCAGCATTGACAGCTGACTAGTTCCCAAGATCAGTCATTTTCACAGGAAAATTAACAAGCATCTATGAACCCAATTTCTACGGAAGTTCTAGATACATGGGGAGGAACTCATGGTCCACTACCAGGGAGCTTGCAATCCAAGCAGAACATGATCAATAAGACCTATAATCAGCAAGATGTATGTTTTAAGTTATGTGTGGTGCCTGAGGGAAACAATCTTGGATTGAAGCAAGAAAGGTTTCTAGAAAAGGGAGAGCAGAGGCTGGGGTAGGGGTGGTGACAAACAAGTGGCACAAAGGTTCCAACCCTAGATGTCATACACAGACAAGAAAGGTCAGCTTGCAGATTTAAGTAGATGCTGTCTGAATGACAAGTCATAACTTCATTTCAAGATTAGCTTCTGTCTTTGAATTTTCTCAAAAAATAGCTACTCAAAGTACACCTGTCATTATGTGGGAGTTCTTAAATGTTTCTGATCATAAAAATGGATCCTGACAGACAAACGGTTAGGATCAGCTAGGCTAGAAATTTTAAGGGGGCGAAGGTTGTAGAGACTGGGCAGGAAATGGAAATACAAAACTTAACATTTAAAAGCACTTTGTGCCTGGCCGTGTGGCTCAGTGGTTGAGCGTCGACTCATGCACCAAGAGGTCGTCAGTTTGATTCCCAGTCAGAGCACATGCCCAAGTTGTGGGCTCGATCCCCACTGAGGGGGTTGCAGGAGGCAGGCGATTGATGTTCTCTCTCATCGATGCTTCTATCTCTCTTTTCTTAAAAATCAATAAAGAAAAAAAATATTTAAAAAAATAAATAAATAAAATAAAAGCACTTTGTGTTTGTAAGGCTAAACCTCAGAATATGCACTAGAATCCAACTTTCATACTGAGCACTGCTTGTGTGTGTGTGTGTGTGTGTGTGTGTGTGTGTGTGTGAGGGGGTGGTGGTGGTAGTGGGTGGTGGCTGTTGTCATTAAGCCTGCTTGCTGGCTTCTGAGCCAACCAGCACAGGGTTTAGGCCCACGTCCCAATAGCTTCCTTTGTGACAGATCTCCCCTAAAACGAAGTTCAGAGAAGCAACCAAGATGTGAAGCGCTCCACATAGTCCCTGGCCCACAGTAGCTGCTCAGTCAACGGCAGCTGTTCACTTCATAGCCTCCAACTGATGAAGACAGGAAAGTTCATTGCAGTCCTAGGAATATTCCAAGGCTCTGAACTCCATCTGCCTGGCAGTGGCACCTCACCTGACATGACCCATCTCCTTTATAGCAAGCAGGTTCCACACTCAGTCAAAGAACCTCTAGGAACTCATAGATCAGGAGTCTGGAGGTCCAGAGGGTCTGGGTCTTTCTGCGCCCTAACCTTGCATGGTGGTCCCACACTGTCTCCAGCCAGCTCCAGCAATAATCAAGAGCTCCCCAAAGTGCAGTAGGACTTCCCTCCCAAGAACTCCGGCCACACCTCCTGGAAAGCCACACAGAGCAAACCTAACACCTGGGTATAACACCACTGCAAATACTTGAAACCAGCCCCAGGCGCTTCAGAGAACCTGACAACTGCCCCTTCCTACCCCACTGCTGAGGAGGCAAACTATTCAAGACTTGCCAGCTATTCCTCCAATCTCTCTGGTTTGCTGAGATCAGAGATGGACCAAAAACTGACTTCCTGCATCTATTACATTTTTCATGCTGAAAATTTAAATGATGAAGTGTTCTAGAAAGCTATTTCTCATGCTCTTAAGAATTCTGAACAATATCTGAATAAGATGCACAAAGAACCGCTCCATTTGGACCTAAGAGCTATAACCCTGTAAGGCCCAGATCCCGACCCCCACCTCCATCCCCAATAGTCCATGTGCACACTCTATGCCTACCCTCCTCCCTACAATGGGGGCTCCAGATCCCTGGAAGGTAAGGGATGTCCAGGTCTGCACTCTTCATACCCAGCACATAAGCACTTGCTAAAAATGTTTATTCAACTGCTAATCTACCATTTCCAGTTTTACCATATTTCTCTATAAACAGTGTATATCAGTTGGTGATTGAGATGCAAGATTTCCTCCCAAGACCTGGAATTCATTCAAAGAGTACTTTTAAACATAGCCTGCATAATACTGGGAGGCATTCCTTATGTAGGAAGTATTCCCCAGTTCATGGAATCTCTATGTCAATTCCTGCTCCATTCTATACGTGTGCCTCCAGAGTGAAAAGGAGCTGTTTCAGAAGAGGGCTCTGAGCATGGGCACTCTGAGGCCGAACTGAAAATGCACTGCCTATACTGCCACCCGCTGAACCACAATCTCAGCCACCCATTCTGACAGCCCACCACCAGGAATAAAAGGAAAAAGCACAACTTGTCCTGACAGAGACAAAACCTCCAACTTCCAGAAGAAAATTTACAGTGGGGATTGGGCAGAACTACCTATTGAACTGCAGTCACCTAGAGATCAGTCTGGGGCTTGGTTCTGGTTAAACTGGAACTCCATCTGAGAAGATGCCCATACAGACACCAAAATCAAGCCACAGGCAAGTATAGCTCCCCTCCTACACCTAACCCTGAGTCTGGAACATTTTTTTTTTTAATACTCACCCAAAAATATTTTTCCATTTTTTGTTCAGATAGAGTGGGAGGGAGAGAGAGGAAGAGAAAGAGAGAAACATCGACGTGAAAGGGACACATCGAGTGGCTGCGACCCGCACAACCAACCAGGGCCGGGGACAAACTACAACCGAGGTACATGCTCTTAGCGGGAACCGTACCTGGGTCTCTCTGGACCTCAGGTCGACGCTCTAACCGCTGAGCAAAACTGGCCAGGGCCTGAGTCTGGAACCCTTAAGGTGTGTGTTTTGCCACATACAACTGTGTCTTGGGCACAGGTGACTGTGGTGCCTTTTAAAAACTGTTTCAGGACAAAAACCCCTTCCCACAGCCCTGGCCAGTTTGGCTCAGCGGTTGGAGCGTCAGCCTGCGGTACAGAGAGACCCGGGTTCAGTTCCCGCTAAGGGCACGTACCTCGGTTGCAGTTTGTCCCCAGCCCTGGTTGGTCGTGCGGGTGGCAGCCACTCGATGTGTCCCTTCACAGCGATGTTTCTCTCTCTCTCTCTTCCTCTCTCTCCCTCCCGCTCTATCTGAATAAAAAATGGAAAAATGTCCTCAGGTGAGGATTAAAAAAAACAAAACAAAACAAAAAACCCTTCCCACAGGCTGATCTTGAACAGACCTCCAGGCCTCTGCAAACTTCTGGTCAGGACAACATACTCCAATTAGTCACCTCTAAGGACTATCCAGAGACCTTTATGAAGATGAAAGGTCAAGTCTACCTTATTCTGAGGTAGAGAATCACAAGGACACACACCTGCTTCACAACAAACACTTGTTACCTATCTACAGTATTTCCCACAATCATAAAATGCCACACTGCTCTCCCCACAGATCCTGGCTACAGTATAATAAGTAAAGATAGGGCACTGGCTGGTTTTGCTCAGCGGTTAGAGCGTCGGCCCGCAGACCAGAGAGACCCAGGTTCAGTTCCTGCTAAGGACACGTACCTCGGTTGCAGTTTGTTCCCAGCCTCAGTTGGGGTTGTGTGAGTGGCAACCAGTCGATGTATTTCTCTCATGTCAATGTTTCTCTCCCTCCCGCTCTATCTGAAGATAAATGCAAAAATATCCTCGGGTGAGGATTAACAAAAAAGGGTAAAGACAGGAATGTCACTGAATTTGGGCAACAGCGTTATCAGACAGAGACATATTTAGATTTCATGTCCTCTAATATATTGAAGGGAATCAGAACAAATAGTCTTTCATTTTACAAGACTCCTCTTTTCTGCAGAATTAACGATGTTTTAAGTTAACATCAAAACTGCTGTAATCTAGAAGCAGAAAACAAAGCTGGAACAAGACTCATGAAAAGTTCCATGTCAGCTGGGAGCTGCCACGCCATGGTGTGGTCTGGCCCAGGATTCTGTCCCTGATAGAAACCTTAAGATGTTTCTAGAAGAGGTTGACTAATATCATCAACCTGTTAGATCTGCCATAGGTAAATCTAACCCACCTAGGAGTCTCATATAAACTTGTGTGGAAGAGGCTCCCACATCTTTTCTTTTTTTGTTGTTAATCCTCACCCAAGGACATTCTTCCATTGATTTTTAGACAAGAGGGAGGGAGGGAGGGAGAGAAACACAGATGTGAGAGAGACACATCAACTGGATGCCTCCTGCGTGACCCTGACCAGGGCCAGGGATAGAACTTGCAACCCAGGTACGTGCCCTTGACTGAGAATCAAACCCGTAACCTTTTGGTCAGTGGGCCAACGCTCTAACTGCTGAGCCAAACAGGCCAGGGCCCCACATCTTTTCTCATCAGCTCAAGAACACTTCCCCCTTGGGCCTCTTCAGAGCCATTTCTCCATCTTTGAGAGCAGTGCGGTGGCATTTAGAGTTGGAAGCATGTCACTTAGTAATTGAGTAAGTCCATAATGTTGGGGCAGTCACCTCACATGAAGTCAGTAAGTTACAAAAGCATCTTGTCCTCTCCTGGACACAGAAGTAACTAAGCAGTATGTACTGTCACTGTGAAGAAAGGGGAGACCGATCGCTCAGCTCACCTTCCTTACAGAGCTGGTAAGGGGAAGAAGGAGACATTATTAAAGTGCTCTACAAAGTCATGTGAAGTATGTATATCTGTGTAGAATATTGTTCATACAATGCACGCTGCATTAAAAGTAAAAACTTTCACCCAGCCAATGTGGCTCAGTGGTTGAGTGTCAAGCCATGCACCAAGAGGTTGCCCGTTCAATTTCCGGTCAAGGCACGTGCCCAGGATGTGGGCCCAATCCACAGGTGGGGAACATGCAGGAGTTGGCCAATCGATGTGTTCTCTCATTGATGTTTCTCTCTCCCTTCCTCTCTCTCTCAAAATTAAAAAATAAATAAATAAATAACTTTCAAAACAATTCATGTTAGCCTCAGCTACCCTTTCTAAAACCTGAACCCGGGATCAGGAAGGAGCTTTATAGGGCACATACTTCAGGCCCCAGTTCCTCTTTGTAGGTGAGGAACCTGCAGTCCAGGGAAACTAAGTAGCATCTTAATCTTCAAATTCCTAGGTGGGAAAATTATCCTTCTTGCATGTGTCTCTCTGCAAAGGCCCCTTGGTCACCTCTCGTTGGCACCTCATGTCTGAAGAACTGTGAGGAAGAAAGTCATGCCTGAAGTTTCCTGCTGAAAAGCCTGACTGCTGGAAGGCTTTTACACTGGCATCCAGGGCGAGTTCAAGTCTCTCTTTCCCGAAATGCCTCCTTTGGCCTCTCCCTGCTCTGAATATAGGGACATTCACAGGCCTTGAGCAAGGTCTGCCTTGTGCTGTTATTCAACTTGTCATGGGGCTTCAGTACCTGTCAGTCAGACCTTTTCTCAGATGCCAGATAAACATTAATGTTCCTTACAGCTCTACAGAGTTCTGCATTAGAATATTCCATGACTGAACCCTTGGCCTATAGCAGTCACAGGGGCTTTTTTATAAAAGAGGGAGCAAATGTAGCTCCTCAGTCATAGGTCCAAGAAGGATTCTAGAAGTCAGTCAGTTTAACCAGCACTTACATGGTACACCTAATGCTTCTGCTCTAGAGAAAGAAGAAACAAACCAAGCTCACGAAGCCTGCATTCAAAGCCTGAAACTTGTGAAACAATGAGTGTCCCATACAAATGAGAACCTAACTACCTGCTGAGGAGACTGCCAGGGTGCACTACTCTGATTTCTGTGTAGGAGAAGATACTACCCTCAATTTCATCTAGAATGAAGCAAGATTAAGCTGGAACAAATGTGTACACTGTACTTCAGAGAGACTATCAATACCCTGGGCTGACATACTGCGAGGAGAGTAAGGCTTCGACTGTTCTGAAAAACTGTTAGTTGCTATCTGAAAAAGAGTGTAAAGGATTTACTTCAGTACTGAGTTGGTAGAAATTATTAACTCAGAGCCTGATGCTATAGAAATTCAAATACTCCAGAGGCTAGAATTTAGAGCAAAGAAACAACTTTTCTCTTAAAAATTCCTTTGTCAAAGAGATGATCAGTAAATGTTACTTTGTTACTTTTCTAACTTTTCAGATACTTGTGGATATTAGGTTAGCGGCCTGGCATTGACTTTTCAGTTTGTTAACCATAACTGCATGCCTATAAAGGTAAGCATTACATGACACAATTCTGTGTAGCTTCTCTCAGAAGAGATTTAATTTTAGTGTTGGCTCTTCAGCTCTGTCCCATTTTTTTTTCCATGAGTATCTTAAATATGTGTCAACTAACTATCCAGAAGTGAAATTCATAATTGGGTAAGGCAAAGAAGAGCAGCTATGTGGCAGCAATGCTTTGTTGGAACCACCTCACTCTCACCTGTGCCCAGGTCAAAAGAGAATAACTACAGCTTGACCACACTGTTGCACCTTCTCCACTGACAACCTCTTCCATCACAGCTCTGAGTTTCTATATGTGGTTTGCTCCAAGCTACACTCTAATCAAATGAGTATTAACAATGTTCACGAATACTAACAATGGCAGCATTTAAAGGCGGTACTTTCCTCATCACTCATATTCAAAGAGACAATTTCCCAATTCCATCCATCATACTTACGTTAGTAGGACTCTACACACACCCATCGCTAGAGTACCCCAAAGCAAGTCATTGGAAACATGAAATTCTATGCCATGTAACACAGCCAGCCACTGGCTCATATGGATATAATGTCCCTGCACAAGCCAAGATACATGAAGCTGAGATTTTTCCCTCCTCCAGATTCTGGCTAGCCCCTCTTCCTCCACTACTCCCAGGAACCCTCTAGATTAGAGCCTTACACACACTGTAACCCTTGAGGTCGCTGACCCACCTAATCTACAAAATCACCACCACCTGTCAAAGCACTTTCTGATCCCAAAGCTCTCCTAGGTGGCATTAAGGATTAATGCTAACATTTCAGCCACTCTGTTTCTCTCAAAGGCAAACTAGCATGTGGAATTCAAGAAACTGCACTTGGATTCCACGAAAGATGCAAAAGTCATCAATCAAGGCTTACATCTGTCATGTCACTTGCTTTATCTTCTAATATTTCAGTCTTGAGAATTGTGGCGGCACCAGTTACTGCAAAAATTCTGGAAGGTTTTATATAGCTTATGCCTACTCCACCCCCAAAATCCTAACAAAAATGTATACAACATTTGTTAAAGGCTTTTTCCACCAAGTCAATCTTACTGGGGCCTGACGACTAAGGATAAGAGAATTACTTATGATACATAAACCAGAGCAGATTATAAATCCTCAACTTCTACCAAAATTGCACACTGATGTATTATTACAAAAAACCAACAACAGGCTAAAATATACTAACAGCAATTAGCCAAGCTCACATAAAGGAAAAGGAAAAGCCCGGACAGTGAGAGAAACCGGAGTTACCTGGCCAAACCCAAGGTGATTTTTTCTTCTATCCCCAGCATGTTAAAAAGTGATCTCAATGGCCACTTCCTGGTCTCTCAGCAAATGCAGGGGCTCACTTCATACCTGGATACCATCTTCCCATTGCTCAACCTGCTCCTGCCACAGGGGAAAAGGACCCCTATTGCCAACAACCCCTTGGAGAATATTTGAGAACACGATGAGTCTTCCTCTACACAAAGGGAGGGGACAGGGGAGATCCCTCTGCAAACAGTAGCTCAGTGGAGGGACATCTGAGAAAGAGACACCCTGGGGTTAATTCTGAACTTTTAGGTCACAAATTGTCAGGCTGGAACCCCCAGGTAGAAGCAAAGGACAGCCTAAACAGGGCTGTTAGAGCAAGAGAAAAGAATCACCTCTAATTTTCTACCAAAAAGAGGGGCTCTGGCTTGATCAGAGAGACGCAATGGGCAGTTAGGCCCAGAAAAGCATATGAAGGATCCCACCATCCTCGAGATCATCTTCCGCTGGCAGCAACCCCAAGAGAGATCCAGCGAAGGCATGAACCCAGGGGCCTCTCCAGACGCCCTGGGAACCCGGCTAGAGGCAAAACGGGCCGGGGGAGGGGTTCCCTCGGAAACCAACGTGTTTTCAGCTAGGATAAGAGGAAAGGGGGACTTCCTTATCACCCAAAAGACCAAGACACGGGTGGCAAGGGCTCCCTGACTTATACCCGCGACACCAGTTGCACCACAGCCTGTCTCTCTCCCCTCCCCCACGCCGAGAGGGTTTCCCGGGGGTCTTGGGTCTCTCGGGAAGGGCGAGGCGGGTAAGCTCTGTCAGGAGCAGCAAGGGCTATAGAGCTGGAGCAGGAGGAGCGGCAAAGCTCTGGCCTCGGATCCTGTCTGCTCCCTCCACCCAGGCCGCACGGAAGCCTCGGCCTCACGTACCGAGCGACCCCGGCCCGGGCCTGGGAAGCGAGAGGCTGGCATGGCAGCGGCCTTCGGGGAGAGGTGGGCCTCCGACGGGTCCCCGGAAGCCCGGAGGATGAGAGATACTGGGGAGGGGGAGGGTCCCGGGCCCACGAGGCCTCGGTCCCGGCCCGCGCGGCGGGTACTTACGTTGCTTTGGGGGTCGATGGCCTGCAGCAGCCGGTCCCTGATCTGCTGCGGAGACGCCGGAGCCGCTGTCATTGCCTGGGCGAGGCGGGGGGGGAGCGGCCGGGCCAGCGGGCAGGCGGGCTGAGGCGGGGGACGAGGGTCACTCACTCGCCGGCCTCCGAGAGCGGAGCCTCATGTTCCCCGCGGCGCTGGGGGAGAAGGGGGCACGCGGGGTGGCGGAGAGGGGAGCCGGAGCCGGGGCTCGGGCCCGGGGCACCGCCACCACCGGAGGAGGAGGAGGAGCCGCCGGAGCCGCCGCCGCCGCCGCTGCCGCCGCCTCGAGAACCAAACTCCAGTGAGCTGCCCCCGCGCGGAGCACTCTGGGTAACCCGCGCCGCACGCAGCGTCGGCGCCACGCTGAGGAGGTTGGGAGATAGGGCGCGCGGAGACGCCAGGCCTGGGCGGGGCCACGCGCGAGGCACGCCCCGCGCCTGAACGCATGCGCGCGCAGGCGTACTCGCCGTCTCCCCGCACCGTCCCCCACCCCTCCATCCCCGGCCTGGGGAGCGGTTGGTAGGCGGTTGGGCTGGGCAACGGCCGCCGCTTGGAGGCCCCGCCCCCGCCCGTGTCGTAGGAGGAGGTTCCCGACGGAAACGTGCGGTTTGCGCGGAGTCCTTGAACCTAGCGCCGCGGCCTTAGGGCCGAGGGGCAGGGAGGGCGGCGGCAGGACACATATTCGGGGAGAAAAGCTTTCCCCAAGCTGACTGAGGTGACAGGGGTGGTGGGCGGAAGAAGCTGCCAAGTTTTCCGAGCCCACGGGTTCTTCCCAGTCCCTCCTTCGGCGTTCTTTGAGGCGAGGGAGACGGCCGACCACTTTGTGATGCGCGCGGAAGGGTTTGCGAAAGGTGTCGAGGGACAACCCCAGCCCGCTTCTCTGTCCACTCCAGAGGGCAGGGGGGTGCAGCGCCTCGCTGGCCTGAGTCTCGAAAACCGAGACAGAAGCGTCTCGGAGGAGCCGCCACCCCAACTGGGAAAGCTTCAAAGCCAGCCCCTGAGCCAACCCCTTGGTTGCAAACCTGTGCCCCGGTGACGGATCACTCTTTTGTAGGGCTGTTCATTGTAGGGTGTTGAGCAGCATCTCTGGTCTCTACCCACTAGATGTTAGTAGCACCCTCTCCTCCACCGGAGACAACCAAACATGTCTCCAGTCATTGCGAGCTGTACCGTGGCAGGTGGAATCGCCCCCTGTTGAGAACCACTGGTTAAAGACCCACCCTGCTGGACGTGGAGATTGGAAAAGTGAAACCCTCATTTTATGAACCGAACATTTCCCAAAGGAGGAAACTGAGGCCCAAGGTCACCCAGAGTTAAAGGTCAAACCCAGAATTGCTAATGTCAAGTCTAAGGGCTCCCCGCTTCACCCCCTTATTGCCTTCTTACATTGCTTGTTTTCCTCTGTCTGGAAGCTCTGTTAGAGAAATACTGTTGTGAGAAAAGGGGTGGAAAGGCAGGCTGAGTGGATTATTAGCCGCTGCCTCAGGAGAAATAACTTTTTTGGTTGTTACAGGAAGACATAGATTTAAAACAGGAGTGAGGCTGCTGATGAGAACCACATGTGCGCCTTGGATCTGCGATACACCTGTTAGTCTTGCATTTGTCATGCTTCTGGGAAGCATTTTTATTTGCAAAAACGGCTGCTTATGCACGTGAAAAGTTTTACGTCACACTTGTAGGAGAACATAAACATGGGCAAAATACTTCTCTTTCAATTACTCTCCTTAGAATGAGGTGCTTTGTGTACATGGTCCAAGTTGGAAACCCGCCCACTTGGAGATATTTTCTATCTCACTTTAGATAAGCAAAAGAAACAAACTCTCCCACAAGTATAATCTAGTCCTGCCTCTCCTTTTAATTCCTAACTAGGGGTACAGTATCTTATTTTTTAATCAAGGATAATACTGAATGAGCCATGTTTTGCATGGGTCAGATTACTTATGAAAACTGTAAAGCACTCAACTTACCTACTCTTATTTTTATGTTTTCCATCACCATTTATCCCCTCTATGCCCTCTTCCACCTTCCACTCCCTACCACCCCACCCCACCACATTGTTGTCATGAGTTCTTTTTTATTAGGTTTACTCAATCCCTCCACCCTTCCAACTCCCGCCACCACCAACACCAGAGCTGTCTGCCTGCCCACTATGATTGTCTCTATTTTGATTGGTAATTTAGACTAATTGAATTTCACATGAGTGAAATCATACGGTACTTCGTTTTTCTCTGGCTTACTTCATTTAGCATAATGTTCTCCATGTTCATCCATGCTGTTGCAAAGGGTAAAATTTCTTTCATTTTTACAGCAAATTAGTAGTCCATTGTGTAAATGTACCACAGCTTTTTTATCCACTCATCTACTGATGGACACTTGGGCTGTTTCCAAATCTTGGCTATTGTAAATATTGCTGCAATGAACATAGGGGTACATTAAATTTCCTGAAGTGGAATTGCTGGGTCATAAGTAAAAGGTCTAAGCCAGCGGGAGATCACATCCACAACGCAAGGATAATGTAGAGCAAAACTATTTTATTGCATGCGGCTGGGAACAGGCAGGCTGAATCCGAAAAAGGGGTCAGCCTCAAATAACAGTTGGGGTGTAAGTGATATACTCTGCTTCTGGCTTCTGAAGTTCCTGCTGACTATTCTGCCTGGCCCATTGTCCACTTTGCAGCCGAACTGGTCTGGTATCACATCCTGCATCTGCTGGGTGATTCACTGTCTTTTGGATAATCTGATAATCTCCACTCAACAGAAGGCTGAGCAAAGGTCATGCAAGTAAACACATTTTTCAGTTTCTGCCTTTTACAAGCTTTTACCTTTACCCTTTAAAAACGTTACTAAAGCCCTGGCTGGTTTGGCTCAGTGGTTGAAGCGTTGGCCCACGGATCGGAGAGTCCCAGGTTCAGTTCTCACTAAGGGCACGTATCTCAGTTGCAGTTTGTCCCCGGCCCCGGTTGGGGTTGTGTGGGTGGCAGCCACTCGATGTCTCTCTCTCACATCGATGTTTCTCTCTCTTCCTTCCTCTCTTCCTTCCACTCTATGTGAAGATAAATGCATAAATGTCCTTGGGTGAGGTTAAAAAAAAAATTAAAAAAATAAAATGTTATTAAACTTTTCATTTTTTTTCTTTTATTGATTTCAAAGAGAGAGGAAGTGGAGGGAGAGAAAGAGACAATGATGAGAGAGAACATCGATTGGCCGCCTCCTGCATGGCCCCTCCCCCTGGGAATTTGGCCCACACCCTGGGCATGTGCCCTGACCAGGAATCAAACCAGCGACCTCTTGGTGCATGGGTTGATGCTCAACCACTGAGCTGCACCAGCCAGGCACATTACTAACCCTTTCAATAAGGCAATTATATTTTTGATTTTTTGAGGTAACTCCATACTGCTTTCCACAGTGGCTGCACCAATCTGCATTCCCACCATCAGTGCTTGAGGATTCCCTTTTCTCTAAATCCTCACCAACACTTGCTGTTTGTTGAATTATTAATGATAGCCATTCCAACATTTTCATGATACCTCACTGTGGTTTTAATTTGCATTTCTCTGGTGATTAGTGACCAGCATATTTTCATATGTCTATTGGCTCTCAGTATGTCCTCTTTGGAGAAGTGTCTATTAAGGTCTTTTGCCCATTTTTAAAAATATATATTTATTGCTCTGGCTGGTTTGGCTCAGCAGTTAGAACGCTGGCCCGAGTACCGGAGAGACCTAGGTTCGGTTCCTGCTAAGGGCACGTAACTAGGTTTCAGTTTGTCCCCAGCCCTGGTTGGGGTCGTGTGGGTGGCTGCCAGTCAATGTGTGTCTCTCACATCGATGTTTCTCTCTCTCTCTCCCTCCCGCTCTATCTGAAAATGCTGCAAAAATGTCCTCGGGTGAGGATAAAAACATATATTTTTTTTAATTGATTTTTTTTTTTTGAGAGGGAGAGGTAGAGATAGAAACATTGAGGAAAGAATATTGATCACCTGGCTCCTGCATGCCATCTACTGGGGTTGAGCCTGAAATCAGGGCATGTGCCCTGACCAGAAATCGAACCAGCGACCTCTTGGTGCATGGGATGATGCTCAGTCCACTAAGCCACACTAGCTGAGCTTTTGCCCCCCCCCCTTTTTTTTTTTTTTTTTGCTTTACTGATTTTAGAGACAGAGGAAGGGAGAGAGAGAAACATCGATGAGAGAGAACATCGATTGGCTGCCTCCTGCATGCCCTCCAATGGGGATTTGGCCTACAACAAGGGCATGTGTCCTGACCAGGAATTGAACTGGAACCTCCCAATGTGTGGGTTGATGCTCAACCACTGAGCCACACCAGCTGTTTTTGCCCATTTTTTAATTGGGTTGTTTTGGTGTTGAGTTTTATAAATTCTTTACAAATTTTGGATATTCACGCCTTATCAAATATATCACTGTTACCTACTTTATTTTTTTTAGGACTTTCTTTTTTATTTTTTTTATCCTCACCCGAGGACATTTTTCCTTTTTTTTTTTTTTTTGGTTCAGACAGAGTGGGAGGGAGAGAGAGAGAGAGAAACATCGACATGAAAGGGACACATTTAGTGGCTGCCACCCACACAACCAACCAGGGCCAGGGACAAACTGCAACCAAAGTACGCGCCCTTAGCGGGAACCGAACCGGGGTCTCTCTGGACTGCAGGCCAACGCTCTAACTGCTGAGCCAAACCGGCCAGGGCTGTTACCTATCTTTTTAAACTAAGAGGAAATATTAAGATGACTGTGAGCTCTGCTACTAACTCAGGTCCATCTCCCTATTAGATAGAAAAGTGCTATTAAGTATTTGTGAAATAAGTGAATGAACATCTCACCAAATACATGACAGCTGTATACACACACTCAGACAAATTTATACAGTTCAGTTCCACAGACCTGGAATACAGTGGGGGGTCAATAAATATTTAATTAATGAAAAAAATTAAATATACTTTATACACATGAGGATGCACACGGACACACACAGATACATACTTTTATTCCACATTTAACATAAAGCAGGTCCTTGAATAACATAACAAAAAAGTTTTCATCATAAGGATGAGATGCCATAGGAACTTAATTCCTGTTTCTATCAATTAACCTATGGTAAAACTAATCTACACTGTTTCATTTTAAGTTGAAGAACCTGCCTGGCTGATGTGGCTCAGTGGATTGAGCCTCGTCCCATGAACTGAGAGGTCCCGGTTCAGTTCCCAGTCAGAACACATGCCCAGGTTTCAGGCTTGATCCTCAGTGGGGGGCATACAGGAGGTAGCTAATCAATATTTCTCTCTCATGTAGATGTTTCTATCTCTCTCTCTTCCTTTCTAAAAAAATCAATTAGAAATATATTTTCAAAAAAGAAGAAGAACCTGCCCTGGCCAGTATGGCTCAGTTGGTTGAGCGTTGTTCTGAGCACTAACAGGTCACTGGTTTGATTCCTGGTCAGGGCACATGCCCAGGTTGTGGGTTCGGTTAGGAGATGTACAGGAAGCAACTGATTGATGTTTATCTTTCACACACTGATGCTTCTCTAAAATCAATAAAAACAATTTTACAAAAAATTAAGTTGCAGAACCTATCAACAACATTAAGTAAGGACTTACTGACATGCAAAGTATGCTTGTCATGGTAAAGATTGCCACTGAACAGAGTCTTGAAAATGTTAGAAGTCTCTAAGTGTACATGATAGATACTGCAATTCACCTAGCCAATTTTCTGCTTTGAAGAAGAGATACTTGAAATGTTATGCAAAGGTGGGGCTCAAGGTAAATCCTCTTGCTTTACTATCCTCAGTGATATGTCCCTTATATTATTTAGATATAGACAGCACTGGCCTCACCATCCTGAGAAGACAAGATCCTTTGTGCTTGAAATGTCCTTGGAAAAAACGCCTCATATTTTAGCAAGGTAGCCCCCAAAGATTAGGGAGAGGAAGGGGCTTTAGATCCATGACTTGCTCTTGCCATGCAAGTGGCAGGGAAGGTAGTGTCAGGAGCTTGAGTGTAGAGCATGCCCAGGCAATCTTGGCAGTGAGAGAGTGGCTCCTCCTCTGCCAGACAAGCAAGGGCATCACAGAAGGAAGCCTGAGCAGGCCAGCTACCACAACTGCATAGGACCAGTCTTCAACAGCGACATCATGTGCTGGCAAGGAGCAACAGCAGGACACACTGGGCAGACTTTCCTGAAGTGAAAGCAGCTGTGTCCTTTTAGACAAGAACCCCTGAAAGTAGGCAATTTTTTAAATTTTTTCTGTCACCAGAGTTTAGGGCTTTTGTCCAAAAGTTGCTGATGCAAAATGACGATAAAACATTCTGCTTTCCTTTATACCCCAACACACACACACACACACACACACACACACACACACACCACTTGTAGGAAAAAATAGTTTTGTGCCCTGGCTGGTTTGGCTCAGCGGTTGGAGCATCATCAGCCTGTGGACCAGAGAGTCCTGGGTTCGGTTCCCGCTAGGGGCACATACCAAAAGAAAAAAATAGTTTTGTACTTGGGAAGAAACTAGAAATCCAAAACTCACACATAAGGGTTAGCTCTATCACTCATCTCTTTAAAAGTTTATATAGCTGCCATGACCAGTTTGGCTCAGCAGTTAGAGCATTGGCCTGTGGTCCAGAGACCTGGGTTTGGTTCCGGCTAAGGGCATGTATCTCAGTTGCAGTTTGTCCCCGGCCCTGGTTGGGTTGTGCAGGTGGCAGACACTTGATGTGTCTCTTTCACGTCGATGTTTCTCTTTCTCTTCCTCCCTCTCCCTCCCACTCTGTCTGAACAAAAAATGGAAAAATGTCCTCAGGTGAGGATAAAATAAATAATAAAAATTTATATAGCCCTGCCCTGGCCAGTTTGGCTCAGTGGTTGAGCATCGACCCGCGGACCAGAGAGTCCTGGGTTCGGTTCCTGCTAGGGACACGTACCACAAAAAAAAAGTTTAAACACTGCCTGGTTTGGCTCAGCAGTTAGAGCATCAGCCTGTGAACCAATGAGTCTCAGGTTTGATTCCAGTCAAGGGCACGTACCTCGGTTGCAATTTGTCCCCAGCCCTGGTTGGGGTCATGTGGGAGGCAACCAGTCAATGTGTCCCTCTCACGTAAATGTTCCTCCCTCCCTCCCTCCCTCCCACTCTATCTGAAGATAAGTAGAAAAATATCCTTGAGTGAGGATTTTAAAAATAAATAAATAAAAGTTTATATAAATATCCAGTTAAAACCAACAGGGTATTTCCTTTGAAATGTTATCTAAACAGATTTCCAAGTAGACCACAGGACTGTATACTGTCTTAGAATGTCCTTGGAAGGCTCTCTCATTGATCAGGTAACACAATAAAAACCCCAGAGCCCTTTCTTTCAAATGAAAGAGGGATAGACAGGGATAGAAGAAACTATTTCAACTGTCTTCTTTCCTTGTGGCTTATGGTGTCCTCCCCCTCCTCTGCCTCTTAGGAAGGAGAGGTAGACAATTTAAAGGAGAGGAAATTACTGGACTTACCCCAGTGATGTATGTGAGCACTCCAGTGAATAATAGGAAAAACAAATGTAAGCAAATCCACCACCCCACTTTGACACACATGTTAGCTCTGAGTTTAACAGTTTGGTGGAAATTTTTTTTTAAATCCTCACCAGAGGATATTTTTCCCACTTATCTTTAGATAGAGTGGAATAGAGGGGGTTGGGGGAGAGAGAGAAACATCAATGTGAGAGACACATGAATTGGTTGTCTTCCGCATGACCCTGATCAGGGCCGGGGACAAATGGAAACCAAGGTACATGCCCTTAGCCGGAATTGAACCCGTGACTCTTTGGTCCGTGGGCCAACGTTCCAACTCCTGAACCAAACGGCCAGGGCTCTGGTGGAATTTTTTTTTTTTTTTTTGGTGGTACGTGCCCCTAGCGGGAACCGAACCCAGGACTCTCTGGTCCACAGGCCGACACTCAACCGCTGAGCCAAACTGGCCAGGGCTCTGGTGGAGATTTTTAAAAGACATTTTCTCATATATTAACTCATTCAACCATATCCATGATCTCGGAAGTACCTAGAGATGGGTTTCAGAGTTCCACTTGGCTTTGCAGCAAGTCCTGTTTACTCTAAAAGTGAAAGCAATTTCAGTAGGTTTCGAAAAGCCCTGAAGTGTCACTGCTTTTAGGAAAAGCTTCAAAGATAGAGGGGAGAACTCAATTTTTATTGTGCTTCCAAGCAGGGGTATACAAAGATGAACAAAGCCTGCTCCTAAAGATCTACTTTTGAAGCCAAGCACTGGAATCAGGTTGGGGAGCCATGAATACAATACTCTAATTGTACTGTTCAAGAAAAGTGCAGCAGGAATCCCAAGGTAGGGAAAAACCATTCTGGACAGGAGAACCTGTAAAGGATGTTTGACAAGGAGGTATTTCAACTGAGACTGTTGCCATATGTTCATACCCTCTGACCCAGCATTTCACAACTTCCAGAAATGTGTTCAAAGGAAGCAATCAGATGCCAACAAATATGTATGTACAAGGGAGTTCACAGCAGCAGCATTTATAAGAAGAACAGAGCGGAAGTAACCTAAGTGTTGGGAGTATGTAAATAAACTGGGGGTCAATTTGTGAAAATGGGAAGCTTATGTACTGGGAGAGACCACAGGGTTCTATAACTCCTACTGGGGTAGTAGCCTTGTCTTATGGGTGTATGCACATGTAGAAATTCACCAAACTGTATATTATTGTAGATTCAACTTTGAAAATAGCCCTGGCCAGTTTGGCTCAGCGGTTAGAGCATCAGCCCTTGGACCAAAGAGTCGCGGGTTCAATTCCAGTTGCAGTTCAGTCCCTGGCCCTGGTTGGGGTTGTGCAGGAAGCAACCAATCAATGTGTCTCTCCCACATCGATGTTTTTCTCTCCCGCCACCCAACTCTATCTGAAGATAAATGGAAAAATATCCTCGGGTAAGGATTAAAAAACAAAAACAAAAATCAAAACTTTGGCTCAGCGCACTGAGGCATCGTCCCATGGACTGAGAGGTCCTGGTTGAATTCCCGGTCAGGGCACATGACCAGGTTGCAGGCTCAATCCCCAGTAGGAAGCGTGCAGGAGGGAGCCGATCAATGTTTCTCTCTCATATCGATGTTTCTATCTCTCTCTCCCTTCCCCTGTCTCAAAAAAATTAAAACATATTAAACAAAACAAAAACCTTTGAAAATAAAGGATAAAGATAGATGGATAGATAGTAGCTAGATAATCTAGCCACTAGAAACCAGTATTGAAAAACAGAAAAATGCTCCCAATTTAAGTGATAAAATGCAACATATTAACTATATACATTATCTTTTTTTATCTTTATTGTTGAATGTATTACAGATGTTCCTCATTTCATTATCTTAATTTTAGTTTTTTTTTATCCTCACCCGAGGACATTTCTTCATTTTTTGTTCAGATGGAGTGGGAGGGAGAGAGAGGAAGAGAGAGAGAGAGACATCGACGCGAAAGGCACACATTGAGTGGCCGCCACCTGCACGACCCAACCAGTGCTAGGGACAAAATGCAACTGAGATACATGCCCTTAGTGGGAACCGAACCTGGGTCTCTTTGGACTGCAGGCTGACGTTCTAACTGCTGAGCCAAACCGGCCAGGGCTTAATTTTAGTTATATATGTGTATATATATACATACATATATATATAGCATGGAAAAATATTGGAAGGAAAGAAACCAAAATATTCACAGTAATTGTCTCTGACAGAACTATAGGTGATTTTTCTTCTGAAACTTTCGCCTGTAGTTCCACATTTTCTAAAGTGAACATGTGGTGCCTCCTGGTCATCTTGTCCAGTTCCAGGGTTATTCTGACCTCTAGTAGCTTCTAGTTCTCACCTTCTGACTCAGGTAATGCTGATTCTCAAGTGTGCCCATAATCTCCCAATTCCTGAAGATGGATTTACTATCAGGCTGACTGATGAATGTCAATCTAAGTCCTAACAGTTTGTGTTTTCCTTACTACCCCAGTTTTGTATTATTCTTAGTAATAAAGAATAATGACAACAGGTAGTAACATTGAGTACCTACTATGTGTCAGGTTCTGCTGAAAGCTTCACATGAGGACTCTGATGAATCCCCCTGGACAGTCAGACTCTGTGTTAGACCCTCTGCTTGACTCTGGGCAGGGCCCACAACTCACTTTAGCCCAGGGGATATAGTGGAAACCACACTCTGCTGGGTACAGGCTAAGTTACCAGAATTCCACTCCTACGAATACCCCAAGAAAACTGGCACACAGACTTATATCCAGGTAACTGCCCACAGCAGCACTATTCATAATAGGTATGAGGTACAAACATCAAATGCCTATTAACAGGTCAGTGGATAAACAAAGTGTATGTATGTCTATGCAATGGAATATTACTCAGTCATAAAAAGAAATTAAGCACTGACACACGCTCCCGTGTGGATGAAAACATGTTGCTGAGTAAGACACACAAAGCTACCTGTATGATTCCATTTACATAAAACATCCAGAACAGGAAAATCACTAGAGATAGAAAGTAGATTGGTGGTTGCCAGGGGTGAGTGGGAGAGAATACAAATTGGCTGCTCATGTGTACAGGGTTTCTTTTGGGATCATAAAACTGTTCTGGAATTATGTGGTGATGGTTGCATAACTGTAAATATGCTGAAAACCATTGAATCATACATATACTGTATGTGAATTATATCTCAATAAAGCTATTAAAAAAACAAGAGGAGGTGTCAACCTGGCAGCATCTGTTTTTGCAGTCCTGGGAGCACTGAGGTGCCATGTCAGAATCTGGTGATCATGCTGAAGGGCCACATGGCAAGAGGGAGAGGACTGGGGCCTCAGTGGAAAAGAATCCAAAGACAGAGAATGCTGAGCCCCATTTGCCTAACCCCAGACAGCTGGGCCATCCTGGCTGAGGTGCCAAACATGTGCCTTGTCCAATTTCCTGCCCACAAAACTATAACTAAATAATAGTTGTTTCAAGCCACTTACTATTTGGGTAATTTGTAACCCAGTACTATCTAAGACATAGTTGCTATTGAATCCTCAAATGATACACCAGGAGCAGCCTGAGGATGAAGAGTAAGGAGACTCACCCACTAAGGCCCCAAAGATGCAGCTGGGATTCCAGGCTGGATGTGATTATGAACTGTTCTCTCTGCCTTCATGGCTACTTAACTGCTCCACCCCTCCTGCCTCATATTTGCCTTTGGCCACGTGTCTCCTGTGTTCCTGTCCTCTCTTGATCCCATGCCCTGCCCTAATCCTCTCACCTGCTGACCTTTCCTCCAATTTGCTATATACATGTATCCAGCCAGCTCTTTTTTATTTTTAATTTTAATTATCCTCTCTATTACACTGACCTTCATTCAGTTAAGTACAGGATAAAGAGTAATCTTATACAAAAATAAGACAGCACACATAATCACACGCACACACACACACGCACAAAATGGATCAGTCTCACCTTTTAAAAAAGGGCCTTGGGCCCTGGCCGGTTTGGCTCAGCGGTGAGAGCGTCGGCCTGCGGTCCTGAGAGACCCGGGTTCGGTTTCCGCTAAGGGCGCGTACCTCGGTTGCAGTTTGTCCCCAGCCCTGGTCGGTTGTGCGGGTGGCAGCCACTTGATGTGTTCCTTTCACGTCGATGTTTCTCTCTCTCTCTCTCTCTCTTCCTCTCTCTCCCTCCCACTCCACCTGAACAAAAAATGGAAAAATGTCCTCCGGTGAGGATAAAAAAAAAAAAAGGCCTTGGCTGGTTTATTCAGTGGTTAGAGCGTTGGTCCATGGCCCAATGGGTCGCGGGTTTGATTGTGGTCAAGGGCACATACCTTGTTGGTTGGTCCCAAGCCCTGGTTGGGGTTGTGCAGGAGGCAACCAGTCAATGGGCCCCCTCACGTCAGTGTTTCTCCCTCCCTCCCTCCCACTTATCTGAAGATAAATGGAAGAATATCCTTGGGTGAGAATTTAAAAAATAAAATAAATAAATAAATAAATAAATAAATAAATGTATGTTTTTATTGATTCTTTTAGAGTGAGAGGAAGAGAGACAGAAACATTGATGAGAGAGAAACATCAATATCAATAGGCTGCTTCCTGCATGTCCCCCAACCAGGGATCGAGCCCACAACCCGGGAATGTTCCCTGACCAGGAATCAAAGCATGACCTCTCAGTGATGCTCAATCCACTGAGCCACACTGGTTGAGCTCAATCTCACTTTTGATTCCACTTTTCTACTGCTGTCCTTGATTTTTTCTAAAAGCTATAGAAACACTCATATCCATCTCCTTTTAATTTATAATTAATTCGTCAGAAGACAAACCAGGTAATGTAAAATTGATTTGTCTGTTTTGCTTTGTAGTCACAAAATTATTATTATTGCTTTCTTTAAATACTTCAAAACTTGCTAAAATGTTGCATAATCTATTTGAACTACTCAAATAATCTAATCACTCAACTGGAATATCTGGGAGACTGAATTATTTAATGCATTGTCAGGTGATTCGATTATTTCATTGTGATGGTCTACCAGTTAGAGGCTATTATTTTGCTTAGTGTGTTTTTATAATCTCTCAATTACGATCATGAAGCAAAGAAACAAAATCAGTAACTGTTCTAATTCTCTAGTGAATGATTTTGATGAACGTTTTAACTGTCTATAGAAATAAAATAAGATCTTTTTCTTTTTTCTCAGTAAAGAAACTATAGGATAAACTATAAGTTTGTTGTGGCTTTTATCCAAAATTGGCCTTTTCTGCTCCAGGCAGGTCTTTTCTGATGCATGGTTTGAATCTTCTTGTCCCCTGCTCTAAAAACTCAGTGGTCTCCCACTTCATCTCATCTAAGCCCTTGGACTTTCGAGGTCCTCTTTTCACACATCACACACATTTCACACTCCGATAGATGCCATACACGTGCGCTGCCCATGTTTCCAGCCAGCCTTATTTCTCACCATTCCTAGATAAGTCTTCTCCACTCTTGTTACACAGTTCACCTAACTATCCCACTAGGTGACCTGGTCCTTCCTCCTCCCCAAATTCATGAGCCTGTTTTTTTGGCAGGTGATGCCTCTGGCCCAGAGCTCAGGATTCCCAGATTTTTAGGGAAACACATGAACCAAATCAGGTACAAGCCACTTCCCCGAGGAGCAGATGAAGGCCAAGGAGCAGATGTCAAAAAATCAACAGGGTAACTGTAAAGAGGTGGGAAGACAGGAGACAGAGGCCACGATAAAAGACCCTAAACCAATGGAACTCAGAAACACAGGCACGGAATTGAACCCCAAAACAGGAAGTGAGGGAACATGCTCCGGGAAGCATTTCCTACAAACACACAGTAGGCTACAGAGAAGGGAGAGTCAAATCCCAAGGAGTACCTGGTCCCAAGCCATTCCTGTCACAGAGAAACTGGAGCCCAAAGAGGAGGGGCAACTCCCCAATGAGAGACAGTACAAGGACTCACAAGCACAGACTCTCAAAGCCACCCCACCATTCACTCCAGAACCCCAAAGCTCTGAAAGCTACATCTTCCTTTAAGTTTGCAGCAAACCCATGTGTCAGCAAAACTTGTCATGTGTTGGCAAAGCTTGTCTTAGGCCATTTACAGACTTTGCTTGTCCAACTTTGACTGAATGTTTTGCAACAGAAATATCACTAAGATGAGTGAGCCCAGACACTTGGGGGTGTCCTGTCATATGCAAGATGTGCAGCTGGAAAGTGAGAGAAGTTCTGAATTTGGAACTGGCTCCAGTGCCCAGGCTTTGGGACAGGCCACAGCAGTGAGGACCTACTGTGTGCTGGACACACGCCACCTGGCTTGGACCAGGAATGAAGGGGCCATAAATCAAGGATGCAGGCAGACTCTAAAAGGCAAGGAATCTGATTCTCCCCTACAGCCTCTGGAAGGAACCAGCTCTGCCAACACTTTGATTGTAGCCTAGTGACACCCATTTGGATTTCTGTCTTCCAGATCTGTAAGATAGTAAATTCATTCTGTTTTAAGTGTGAAGTTGGTGCTCATTTGTTACAGCTGCCCAGTGAAACTAACTAGGCAGGTCCTTCACTGAAAAGGCTTGCACCTTCTCCTTTGCATGCAGCACTGCCCAGTTAGAGCTTTCTGCAATGAAATGCACTTGAAATGTAGCTACTGTGGCTGAGGGATTGGGATTTTAGTTTTATTTAACTGAAATGGAAACTGAAATAGCCACATGTGGCTAGTAGCTGACACAGGCCAGTAAGCCAGGACAAGCAGAATAGGGAAACCGAGCCAGATAGTTAAACAGTTTGCAGCCATCTAGTAAATCTAGATGCCAAGCAGTTTGCAGCTATCTCATAAATCCTATCTTCCCTAAATCAAGGACACGTAAGAGTAAATAGGGGGTGGGAGGTAGAAGAGGGTATAGGGGGTATAAATTATGATGAGGAAAAAAAAAAGTAAATGGTTTGCATTGCTCCTCCCCAACCAGAGGATAAATAGCTTAAACCACCTCATTCAGGGAGATAGCAGAAATCCAATTAAAGACATTTGTGACAACCACACCTAAGAACAGATGAAGTCAAGGGGATAAATTTAATTTTGGCATATCAGGATAAAACTGATGAATATTCTATCGATCCTCCCCTAAGACCACCCCTAAACTCCTAGCCATTAAATATCCTCAAAACAAAGGCACCAGGGCACACTCTCCTTCCCAGGAGCACGCCTGCGTCTTTTCCTTTTCACTCTTCTCCCCCACAGTCATGCATCTCCTAAACTCTAAGGGACCTCAGGAGACTTATAACCAGGGAGCAATGGGCAAGGGCAGCCTGTCCTGGGCAAACCCCCTGAACTTATCCCCTTTTATTTTTAAATCCTCACCCAAGGATGATTTTCAGATAGAGTGGGAGGGAGGGGGAGAGAGAAACATCAATGTGAGAGAGAAACATCGATATGTTGCCTCCCATACAACCCCAACCAGGTCCAGGGATTGAATCACAACCAAGGTATGTGCCCTTGTCGAGAATCGAACCCGCAACTCTTTGGTCTGTGGGCCGATGCTCTAACTGCCGATCCAAACTGGCCAGGACTTCTCTAACTTCTTAGTGAGCCAAAGCTGCCCAGCCAGGGATCATTACCCCACCTAGTCTCTCTCCTGTTGCTCTTCTAACCTAGGTCATTCCTTGTTTCATTGTCCCCAGATGGCTGGTATGGCTTGGTGGATTTACATCATCCCGAACACCAAAAAGTGTCGGTTGGATTTGACTCCCAGTCAGGGCACATACTTGGGTTGCAAGTTCAACCCCCAGTTGGGGCGCATGCAGGAGGCAGCCAATCAATGTTTCTCTTTCACATCGATGCTTCTGTCTCTCTCTCTCTCTCTGTCTGTCTCTCTCTCTGTCTCAAAATCAATTAAAAAAATAATTGTCCTCTGGATTCGTCTTGTGAAATCTTTCCTACATGAAGTCAAGAACCCACATACTACTGGCCGGCCCTAGGCAGAACCACTCAGGGCCAGGTCCCCTTTCCAGACAGCACAGTTATTCAGTGTGGCCTGAGAACCAGCAGCATGGGCAATCCCTGGGAGCTGGTTAGACATGCAGAACCACAGCCTGCACCCCCAGCCTGCTAAGTCAAATCTATACTTCAGCAAGACCACCAGGGAATTCATGGGGTCATCAAAGTCTGAGACATCAGGATGGAAGCCACAATCCACTTCACACAAATACTTGACTATAGAACATCAGGAGGAAAATCCCTTTGTAGCAGTTCTCAGGGTCAGCTTTCCTAGACCACATATTTTAAAAAATGTTTAATGCCCCGAAAGCATACTATTAGCCAAGAAGATGAACTAACAGTTGCTGAATAGGTTAGATCCTTGGCCATCTGTTATAGACTGAATTGTGTCCTCTCAAAATTCAAGTTGGAGTTCTAACCCCCAATGTGACTGTATTTGGAGACAGAGGCTTTAAAGAGGTAACTAAAGTTAACAAAGGTCATAAGAGTGGGCCCCTAATCCAGTATCAATGGTATCCTCATAAGAAGAGAAACACCAGAAACACACAGAAGAAAGGCCACATAAGGACACAGCAAGAAGCTGTCTACAAGCTGAGGAGAGAAGCCTCACCTTAAATCTGCTGGCTCCTTGACCTTAGACTTTCAGCTCCCAGAACTGTGGGAAAATAAATATCGGTTGTAAACCACCCAATCTGTGACATTTCATTATGGCAGCCCCAGCTGCCTAAGACACTGTCTCATTTAAACTCCATATAACCTTGTCAATGGTGTCTTTTAATAAAAGTAATGATATTAATGAAAATAACCCCATTTATTGAGTGCCTGCCCCGCATCAGGCCAAGTCAAGCTTTCTCCGTCACTGTACCATATTACAGAAGAGGATGTGGAGGGGCAGAGGCCAGGACACCGCCCCATGTTGCACTCTGATCGAGAGTCCAGGTTGAGGCCAGACCACCATCTTCCTTTCTGCCACAGTCCTCTTTTCTACTTTTCCCTAATTCACACAGTAAACTCTAATTAGATGCAATGAAGCTTTATTCCCCCTAAAATAACTTCCATGACACCCCCAGCATAGCCTATACTCTGGTGGCCCACATTACCAATAACAGCCAAGACAATGATGTGAACTAAACACATATGAACAGGATCCCCCCATAAGATGGCTCTCTCTCTCTTTCTCCTTCCTTCCTTCCCTTTCTTTTCTTTTTTAATCCTCACCTGAGGACATTTTTCCATATTTTGTTCAGACAGAGTGGGAGGGAGAGAGAGAAACATCAATGTGAAAGGGACACATAGAGTGGCTGCCACCCACATGACCCAACCAGGGCTGGGGACAAACTGCAACTGAGGTGCGTGCCTTTAGCGGGAACTGAACCCGGGTCTCTCTGGACCGCAGGCCGATTCTCTAACCACTGAGCCAAACCTGCCAGGGCTCCTTCCCTTTCTTTTTCCAATATTTTTATTGATTTTTTTAGAGATGAAGAGAGAAACACCCATGAGAAACATCAATTGGCTGCCCTCTGCATGCCCCCTACCAGGGATCAGCCCACAACCTCTTGGTGCACAGGAGGATGCCCAACAACTGAGCCACACCAGCCAGGGCAAGACGTCTTTCTTTTAAACTGTCTAATCCAGGGTTGACAAACCTATCTGCAAAGGGTCAGACAGTAAATATGTTCAGTTTTGCAGGCCAGTCTCTGTCGCGTGAACAAAAAAGGGGCCACGTACTAAACCTGACAAGCTCAGGAGAGGCCTGCATGATGGGCCTTACAAACTCAGAGACCTAAAGGAACCATATGGATGGTCTGAAATTAAAACTCTAACTAGAAGGTCAATCTTTACCTTAACTGAGACTATAATTGTCTTTTTGCATTTAAGATAATATACCATTGGAATATCAGGGTAATTTCTTTTCTCCAAACCACTCAGGGTATAATCTCCCACCAGAGCAAAAGACTACAGAGCCCCTCATTGTTATTGTTATCATGTTAATTGTTTAATTATTTACATTTATCTTCAGACAGAGTGGGAGGGAGAGGGAAACATCAATGTGAGAGAGACACATCGATGGGTTGCTTTCCACATGACCCCAACTGGGGCCAGGGACGAACTGCAACTGAGGTACGTGCCCTTGGCTGGAATCAAACCTGGGACTCCTTGGTTCACAGACCAGGGCTCATGTTAATTGTTAACCATCCTATACCCACCTATGTAAAAAGAGTGTGTCTATTTGTTTTATTTTTTAACCAATCCCAGAGATTCCCCACCCTGCTTTGCTTTCTCCCACGTCCCTCATCTATCACCAGTGGATTTCATGTTAACACCCTACGTTTTCTCCTTTGATTCTAATGTATAAAATAAGGTGCAAAACTGCCCTTCTTTGAAACATATTCTCAATTCAGTGATACTTTGCTTCCCAGCAGTTGTCATCAATTTGGTTCAAATAAACTCATAAAAAAATCCTTACCCGTTTGGCAGTGACGGTGTTCTCAGTGGTTAGAGCATTGGCCCTCACACAGAATGGTCGTAGGCTGGGTTCCTGATTAAGGACATGTACCTGGGCTACAGGTTCGATCCCAGGCACCTGTTAGGATGCATGCAGGAGGCAACCGATTGATGTTTCTCTCTTCCCCCTCCCTTCTACTCTCTAAAAATCAATGGAAAAAGTATCCTTGGGTGAGGATTAACAACAACAAAAATTCTTACAGGTTTGAACATTTCTTATGTTGACAGTCACAGGAACCCAATTCTGTCCTTGCAGCTCAAAAGTAGCCACTGATGATACATAAACAATCGTGAGCGGCAGCATTCAAGTAAATCTTTATTTATAAACAAAGAAACTGAATTTCCTTTCACTTTCTTAACTTCCCTCCCAACCATTTACAAAGGTAAAAACCATTCTCTCTCATAGGCTGTGAAAAGGTAAGGTGGTGGGCCAGAGCTGGGCAGTAGTTTGCCAACATATGGTATCAGTAAAAACAAAAAGAATGCCACCCCTAGCCAGTGTGGCCCAGTGGTTGGAGCATTGGCCCTCACAACAAAGGGTTTTGGGTTTGATTCTGGTCAAGTCTGCAGACCCTGGTTGGAGGCAACCAATCCACAGAGAGATGTGTCTCTCTGACATCAATGTTTCTCTCTCTCTCTCTCTCTCCTCCTTCCTCCCTCCCACTCTCTCTCTAAATAAAAAAGGAAAAACTACCTTCCAGTGAGGATTAGAGAAAAAAAAAGAAAGCCACATAGGTGGAGGTGGAGGTGGAGGTGGAGGAGGGCATGGAGGGGATAAGTGGTGATGGAGAAAATAAAATAAAAACACACAAAAAAGCAAGCCACAGAGCCACACACTTAATTAATTCTTGCCATTTTCTTGTTGAAAAACATGGGCTTTGAATTTCTGATTTGCTACAGATCCTTTTGCTCAATTTCTCATCCAGAACACTTGCTAGTACCAACCAAACTCTTACTTCAGGAATGCTCTAGTGCCAGAGAGGGGCTTGAAACAGATCAAGTGCTTTCCTCTACATAATAATAAAAGTAATTAGTGAAAACAAATCCCCAAGTCAAACTTACATTAAAAAACAAACAAGCTTTTTGCTTTATGCACAAACAGCTTAAATCTTTCATCAACACAGGAAAACATCAGGACGTCTGTCAATATTTCATAAACTTTAATTTGGTTAAGGAAATAATGAAACGATTGAAATAAAAAGAAAATGCTTCACTAATGAGTCTCACTGGCTTTTCAGATCTAAGCACTTCAGAGTAGAGCCAATGTGATTACCACATTGAGCTACCGCTCAGAAGAATGTCAGAGTCCACTAACTACTGAGATATAAAGGAGGGACCTCGCCACTAACTACTGAGATATAAAATCGGGTTTTGCTCTATTAACCACATTACCTGAAAATGGCTGACTCAATTTTCAGTAAGACTAAAAACACGTTTGCAAACATCTTTATTAAAATCTAGACCACAAGGCACACAAAAGATTCCACCTGAGTGGCTTTGGGAGGAAGGGGCACTTTGAGATTCTCCATCATTCCCTTGCTCAGGGGCTGGCAAATTTGTCCTGTAAATGGATTAGACAGGCAGTATTTTCAGCTCGGTGGGACAGATGGTCTCCGTCAGCAACTTTCCCTTGCAACAGGAAAGCAAAGTAGCCACAGACGACACATACTCAGAGAGGTATGGCTGGGTGCTAATAAAACTTTATTTACAAAAACAGCTGTAGACTTGGTTTCGTTTCTACTCTAGAGCTGCTGTAATTGAAGAGCAATAAGAAACTCACACAAAGGAGGGACATGTTCCATTCTCAAGATGGCAAGGGTGGAGGAAGCAAAAGGTTTCCGATATGAATCCCCAGTGGAGGTATTCAATATGAACCCTAAGTTTGTGACCAGGATAGGTGCAGCAAACCGAGCCTTCTCTTTGTTCTCCAGGTAAAGCTTCTCACCTCAGCAGCAACTTCACATAACACGCTCCAGGGCGAACAGCAGTTGGCACTTATCACTCAGACGGTGGTTAAGATCCTTCTGAGCCAAGGTGGAAAGCCAGCTGGTATGACCTCAACTGCTGTCACTTGCACAAAGAAACAGTTATCTGGTAGAGCTGAAAACCTCCTTATTCACAGCTTAAACAAACTGAAGCAGCCTAATACCCATCCTGGCCAGAGCTGATAGGGATTTAGAACCAAGTTCTTTGGTATGTATGTATGTATATATAAACAGAGGTACATATGTACAAATGAAGGAATGAAATGAAGGAACAAACAATAAAGAAAAACAAAGATGTAAGCTGTCCAAGATGCATCTGTCTTTGGGGTTTTTAACCTAAAGTTGTCAAGGTGGGTCTCTTTTCTATTTATTTATTTGTTTTTCTTTATTGATTTGAGAGAGAGAGAGAAAGGGAGAGAGAGAGAAACATCAATGAGAGAGAACAATGATTGGTCGCCTCCTGCATGCCCCCACTGAAGATTGGGCCCACAACCTGGGCATGTGCCTTGACCGGGAATTGAACCGGTGACCTCTTGGTGCATGGATCAATGCTCAACCACTGAGCCACACTGGCTGGGCAAGGTAGGTCTCTTTAACAGTGACATTGGCCTGGCTGGTTTGGCTCAGCGGTTAGAGCATTGGCTTGTGGACTGCAGGGTCACAGGTTCGATTCCTAGGCCCCGGTCAGTGTCCTGAGGAAGGCAATCAATTGATGTGTCTCTCTCACATTGATGTTTCTTTCTCTCTCCTCTCCCTCTATCTAAAAAAATATCAATGGAAAAATATCCTCTGGTGAGGAGTAACAACAACAAAAATTATTTAATAGACCAAAACTGGAAACAACTCAAGTCTCTATCAGTTAGGGACTAATTAAATTAATACATCCTCATAATAGCTTATTTGCAATTATTAGAATGGTATTAGAGGGAGAAATATATAAACAAGCTGCATTTTAGAAATTTTCTACAATAAAAATGCATTGGTAGTAAGAAACTAAAACAAAATAAGGCCACTAAAGCCATAATGGTGGTACATAATGATGCAGCTTTCCTGAGTGCTCCCAGAAGTACCAGTGAGGGAAGCCAGAAAAGATCAGAACACTGGTGACAGTAGCGACATTTATAATAGTGGACAAAGTACAAACCGAGTCAAGCAAGAGGATCTAGGTTAAAGATTTATTGATTCTGCACAGTAATTAAAAATGAGAACCATGAAGCTTTTTTGGCAGTCCAGAAAATATGAAAAAAGTGACGCTGAAATGAAAACAACAGAACCGAAACTGCCTTACCTACTATCAGAACTATGTGATATATACCAACAGGCAAAAGGAAAGCACTGGAAAAGGAATGGGAAGACAAGGAAAGATTTTCCATGCTGGAAATTGATTCCAATTTTTAAAATTGTTGTGATCACCCTTGTGTAGGTGTGGACTGACTGAATGAATCTAGGCAAGAAGAGCGAAATGTGGCAGTAAGGAAACCCACGCATTTGGTCATGCACCCAGCCCAAATTCAAGTTCACCCATCCAACAAATCCAGGTAGGTGTGACTTTCAAGCCCATTTTAGAGATATGGAGACTGAGGCTTAGAGAGGAGAAGCAATCAGCCAAGGTCCCCCCAGCAATGAACAGAGATGGGATTTGAATCTACACTTAACTGACGCTGAACCTGAGCACTTAAATGCTGCGGGATCCTACACACCCAAAATTCAAACTCTGATAAGCTTTGGTGCCAGTGAGGGTTCTTGAAAAGCTTCTTAAAGATCCATGATATGCACCCTGGCTGGTTTGGCTCAGCGGTTAGAGTGGCGGTCTGCGGTCCAGAGACAGCCGGGTTCGGTTCCCATTAAGGGCACGTACCTCGGTTGCAGTTTGTCCCTGACCCTGTTTGGGTCATGCGGGTGGCAGCCACTCGATGTGTTCCTTTCACATCAACGTTTCTCTCTCTCTCTCTCCCCCTCTCCCTCCCTCCCAGTCTATCTGAATAAAAAATGGAAAAAATGTTCTTGGGTGAGGATAAAAAAAAAAAAAGATCCATGATATGCAAATTTTTAAAATGTACAGCAAACTCTGATATGCATCCCAAAGCTACTCTGGCTTGTAACAACTTAACAATGAGATAATAATTCTCTGAAGAAAAATACAATTATTGAAACAAAACCTCAATAACACCATTCTCTTTTCCGAGAACGATTCATCCCTGTACCACACGAATACCCTGTCCCACTGAAACCTAAGTTTGGGTCTGAATGAGGCAGAGATTTCCTCACACCACTGACACAGCTTGAAGATTGACCAGCCAAGATTTTGGCACATCTGTTCTTGCTGCAAGAACACAGGCCTGGCCCTGGCCGGTTTGGCTCAGCGGTTAGAGCGTCCGCCTGCGGTCCGGAGAGACCCGGGTTCGGTTCCCGCTAAGGGCATGTACCTCGGTTGCAGTTTGTCCCCGGCCCTGGTTGGTCGTGCGGGTGGCGACCACTCGATGTGTCCCTTTCACATCGATGTTTCCCTCTCTCTCTCTCTTCCTCTCTCTCCCTCCCACTCTGTCTGTACAAGAGATGGAAAAATGCCCTCGGATGAGGATTAAAAAAAAAAAAAAAAATTAATAGAAAAAAAAAAAGAACACAGGCCTGGGCAAAACTCAATTCAGAAGCTATATTCCCTGCTACTTACAAATGGGGAGATGCTTAGCCAGATTTGACAAGGGAATAAGCTATAGAAGCAATGAAGTAGAATGACATTAGCTGAGCAATAGTACAAGTGGATTTGACCCTGGTCTAGGGAAACCCCACCATTATCACTGGCTCTTTCAATTCTTCTAGGAGCAGCCAGGTCAAAACCATATTTGCCCAATTCCTGACCAACACTTACTGAGCAAAATCCAAAAGGGATAATCATTTCTTTTTGACAGCCTCCAAAAAAATCTGAAGTGTTTCCCATAGCTTAATTAGAAATGACTCAAATTGAAAGGCAATGTCTTATTTTTAAAAATGTATAACCAAAGGTCCTTTTGGGAAAATGCACTTCATTTTCAATACTATTTAGTTTTTTATTTTATTTTGTGGTACGTGCCCCTAGCAGGAACCGAACCCAGGACTCTCTAGTGTGCAGGCCACCACGCAACTGCTAAGCCAAACTGGCCAGGGCTATGCTAGTTAGTTCTAAAAGCATGCATGTTTGCTTGTTCCTCCCACCAGGTTTACTTTTAAGTCAGGATTTCAAAAACCACAACAGACAAATTAAACACCTATGAGATCCAGGTGCTGACCACTAGTGTTTTATTTTGGCAATTAAATCAGGACTCTTTCAAAGAAGCTTCTGTGAAAAATGCTCAAATGAAGCTCACTGTTTTTCAACTTTGACTCCAAAACCTCAAGCTTTCAGAATTACATCCCAATATTACCACATAAATCACTCTCACTCTAAAAATTGTACAATTAATAACCCCTTTAACAGAGAGCTTTCAAGGCAATATAAAATTTCTCCTAAGACACCTGTCTGCCCTTGCCAACTGTTCTGCACCTCTTCTGTGGGAACCAGTAATACTTCACCCTTAAAGTCCTAGGGATGACAGCTCCACTGAGTGGTCAATCAGAGCCTATTGGGACAGAAAAGGAACTTAATGTAGACCCAGCAAAAATGAACTTTATTATTCTTAAACAGAGTCCTCAAAAGAGGCTGCATCAAACTTAAAAGGCAACCTTTCTGCTTCAAATTCTTAGAAATAAATGATTTCTAAAAACTTGTATAATTCGCCCTGGCCAGTTTGGCTCAGCGGTTAGAGCATCAGACTATGGACCAGAGAGATCCAGGTTTGGTTCCCACTAAGGGCACGTACCTCGGTTGCAGTTTGTCCCTGGCCCCAGTTGGGGTCGTGTGGGTGGCAGTCATTCTATGTTCTCTCTTACATCTATGTTTCTCTTTCTCTCCCCCCCCAAAAATAAATAAATAAAAACCTGTATAATTCGAGCCAAAAGGGATGGTTATTAACAATAAAACAAGAAATAGCCAGGAATGTCTTTCTAGTGAAAACTTGGTGGAAGAGGGATTCCAATCCAATAAAACTATCTAGATGTGTTCTATTTTCTATGAGGAATACAATGTTACCATAGCCCCTTACATAAACCCTCCTGAAACTCCTTAGGTAGATGTTTCAATGCAGAGTCCAATGTAAAAATATCTTTAAAAAAAATAAAACAACAGTGACATGGTCAGGAAACCCTGCACAACTTGGTGAACAATTCTTCCCACCCACCACGAGCTTGGGCTTTCTGGGAAAGTCACCGGTTTTCCGGTCAAACACATTCTTGAAGTTGTCAGGAACAGAGGAAGGCGTGGCATCTGGGAAGGTATGTTCCTGGTTCCATATCTGGAGCTCAGGAGCCAAACAACCTGGAAAATTCAGATGGCAGAAATGTCTGTGAGAATGGGAAGCTGTCACTCTGAAAACATTTTTAGAAAATATTTGATGTTGCTTTTAAGATTATTTTACACCATTTTCTGATTTTACAAGTAATTCTTCTGTTACACAACTCTGTGAATATACTTAACACTACCAATCTATACACTTAAAAGAAAAATGTAACTCTTTCAAGAATTATCCACTTCATAGAAATCTGCAACATTTTATTTTCACTAATTCTCCATTACTGCAAGTCAGTATCAAAAAGTCCTTTGAATATACAAATGATTACACTTAACTCTATTCACTGAAGAAATCTGGAATAGGAACGGCCTGGAAACTGTAATAAATATTTCTGAAGTTTGGGAATGGGTACACAGGTTACAACACAGGCCTAATGGGGAAAACCACAGAGCTTTTAAAAAGAGATATTTGAGAATTCTCTTTGCAACATTTCTATAAATCTAAATTCTTTCCAAAATAAAAAGGTTATTTTAAAAAAGTAACAGATAGTGCAAGAACAATTGGTTTGCCACATGCCAAAGAATGAAGTTGGATCTCTACCTCACACCATATACAAAAATTAACTCAAACTGGACCATAGACCTAATTATTAAAATGAAAACAGTAAAATTCTTAGTGACAAAAGAAAAAAAGATACTGGGCTTCATCAAAATTAAAAAACTTTGTGCTTCAAATGATACCATCAAGAAAGTGAAAAGAGCCTGACTCGTGTGTCTCAGTGGTTGAGCGTCAACCCATGCAACCAAGAGGTTGCCATTCAATTCCCAGTTAGGGCACACGCCCAGGTTGTGGGCCAAATCCCCAGTGGGGGTATGCAGGAGGCGGCCAATCGATATTTTTCTCTCATTGCTGTTTCTCTCCCTCTCCCTTCTTCTCTCTTTGTTTTGTTTTTTATCCTCACCCGAGGACATTTTTCGATATTTTGTTCAGATAGAGTGAGAGGGAGAGAAACATCGACGTGAAAGCGACACATCGAGTGGTTGCCACCCACACGACCCAACCAGGGCTGGGGACAAACTGCAACCAAGGTACGTGCCCTTAGCGGGAGCCAAACCTGAGTCTCTCTGGACCGCAGGCCGACGCTCTAACCGCTGAGCAAAACTGGCCAGGGCTGGTTTTCTATGACTTTTAAAAATTTCCAAAGTAGCCCTGGTCAGTTTGGCTCAGCGGCTGGAGCAACAGGCCTGTGGACCAGAGAGTCCTGGGTTCGGTTCCCTCTAGGAGCACGTACCAAAAAAAAAAAAAAAAAAAATCCAAAGTAGCCCAGCCCAAACAATACAGAAGTGGGTGCAGGAAATAGCAAACCATCCCTCAGACTCTGCTAGTCACAACCACGGACAGATCCCTCCAATGCCCTTGCTGGAAGTGTTTCCATCACAGACGTCAGCACTCAGCATTTATTCCATGTTTACTGTGTGCAAATCACAAATGAAGCCAGAGTGTGCATACAGGTAACATAAGCCTTCTTTACTCTCAACACATTCCCCAGTGTAGATAACCTTCTGGCACATATCACTGATGGCATCATGACAGTGGGTCATATGGGTATCCTTTAAGTTACCTGATTCTTCCCCTGTTCTTAGACATTTAAGTGATTTCCAGTGTTTTAATATCCTGGAAAAGCCCAGACACTGTCTCCCTGACAGCTCTTTCTGGAGATAATCTTCCCTCACTCATGACCCCCAAAGAAAGAGATGGCCTAGGTCAGAGGTCAGCACACTCTGTAAAAGGCCACACAATACATAGACCAGATTTTGGGACCCTAGGCGGTCGCTATGCCCCAACCACTATAGCGCAAAAGAAATCACAGACATGGGCATGGCTGTGTGACAATAAAACTTCATTCATGAGCCCTGGACGGTTTTGCTCAGTGGTTAGGGCGTCGGCCTGAGGTCCAGAGAGACCCAGGTTCAGTTCCCGCAAAGGGCATATACCTCGGATGTAGTTTGTCCCCGGCCCTGGTTGGGTCGTGTGGGTGGCAGCCACTCGATGTGTCCCTTTCACGTCGATGTTTCTCTTTCTCCCTCCCTCCCACCCTATCTGAACAAAATATGGAAAAAAAAACCCCAAAAACCTTCATTTATGAAAACAGGCAGGGAATAGATATGCCCGCGGCTATAGTTTGTTAACCCCTGACCTCAGTGGTTAGGCTAGAATGAGGAACCTCCAATCCAACTAGAACTGAGTGACACCTAGCTAGGTCAGACTTTGCTCCTAGGAAATAAAATCAGGACACTGGGCTACTGACTTAGCTTGCCTTGGGCTAAGCCTGGGACTACAATCCTGGTCACAGGCCAGAAGATGAGCAGTGAAGGATGCTAGCCAGACAAGAGAAAACAATAAAGCCAGTGGACAGAAAGGAACAGAATGATAAAAACACACTAAGTTTGCCCTGGCTGGCATGGCTCACTGGTTAAAGTGTGGCTTGCATACCAAAGGGTCGCATGTTTGAGTCCCAGTCAAGGGTATGTACCTGGGTTGCAGTTCGATCCCCGGCCCTGGTTGGGGAGTGTGCAGGAGGCAATCAATGTGTGTGTCTCTCTCTCTCCCTCCAAGCCCCTCTCTTCTTCTACCTCTAAAAATCAATGGAAAAAATATCCTCTGGTAAGTATTAACAAAAACAAACAAACAAATAAACCAAACCACCAAGTTGTTCCTTGCCCCAGGACCTTTGCATATGCCACTTCCAATACTACCTTGCCTCTCCCCAGTTCTGCAAATTGGGCTTCCTGTCATTCTTGATTTATTTATTTTTTACCAATTTTATTTTATTTTTATTGATTTGTGAGAAAGAGAGAACCATCGACTTGTTCCATCCATCTATGCATTCATTGGTTGACTTCTTCATGTACCCTGACCAGGGATTGAACCCGAAACCTTGGCATATCGGGATAATGCTCTAACCAGCTGAGCTACCAGGCCAGGGTCCCTGTAGTTCTTGACATGTTTTCAGAGAGCCTCTTCTGACTGCCTTCTTTCTCTTTTTTTATTAATCCTCACCTTAGGATATTTTTTCTATTGATTTTTAGAGAGTGGAAGGAGGGAGGGAGGGGAAGGGGGAGACAGAGAGACTGAGTGTGAGAGAGAGAAAGAAAGAGGTGAAAGAGACACATCAATTGGTTGCCTCCCGCATGCAGCCCCAATTGAACCTGCAACCCAGGTATGTGCCCTTGACCAGGAATCAAACCCAAGACCTTTTGGTGCGTGGGCTGATGCTCTAACCACTGACCCACAAGGGCCAGGCCTGAGTGCCTTCTAAACTGGGGGGACTCCTTCCTTTTGCTACCTCACAATTTATTTCCCCCTATTTGTTTGTTTTCTGTCCAGCTGTTACACTGTGCATTCGCTAAAGGCAGGGACTACGGCTGTCTTGGTCTCTGTTGTGACTCCACAGCACAGCCCGCAGTGTATAGTTGTGAATGAATAAATGAATAGGTGGGAACCTGGAAAGACAAAAGCTAGAGGAACACCCCCCCACACACACAGTGTTCTTTTCCCACAAGTTCTAGTTATACTTCCTGTACTCTCCTTCAAATTCCTTTGTCTCTTCACAAACTTCTTTGTACCTGAGTAGGCCTCACCTGAGCTCCCAAAAACAGGCCTCTCTGGACATCCATCATGGTCCTCATTCAGGGTTCTAAAACACTTCCTAGTGTAGTGGTTCTCAACATTCCTAATGCCCCAACCCTTTAATACAGTTCCTCATGTTGTATGTGAGCGTATCTGCATGTGGGCAGACCAGTCTGAAGACATAGCAGAGCAGTGTCTTGGTTCCTAAGACCATCGGAATACATTTCCGATGGTCTTAGGCAACCCCTGTGAAAGGGTTGTTCGACCCCCAAAGGGGTTGCCGACCCACAGGTTGAGAACCGCTGCCCTAGTGGCACAGTGACCCCCCCCTTACCCTCTGACCCCTAAGTCCTGGAAACATCTCCTCAAATAGTTGGCTGGGATAAGAACCACCCAGCAACTCGAAATTCAGTATCTCAACCAGTCATTCTCTTCCTCTTTAGGGGAAGCATACAAGATGGGCCCAGCATGGCCTACAACTCCAGATTCTTCTATTATTTTAATCCTGAGTCTATTTACTCTGAGTCTCACAATTCATTAACAGCAGTACTAGAATTATGGCCTGTGGCTAGAAGGAAAACCAACCTGAATGGATTTGTTTAGCCTTTTAAGAAAATAAAAAAGGGTATAAAAACACACAAACAAAAACTTCTTTAAAGGGCACAAAAACAGAAATAAAGTCTGAATATACACTTCTGCTGGATTCCAGTATGGCGGGAGCAGGACCCAGCAGCACACTGGTTGTCCAACTACATTTTTCACCTTGACAGATGCTGGGTATACACTAAGCACAGCAGAACTGGCAAGAGGTAACCAAGCCACGGGCTCAGGAAAAGCATCTCTTGGTGACACACCAGACACTGCTAGGACTTGGAGAATGCCATGTTTCAATCCAAGCTCCAGCTTGAACCACAGTGACATGGCTTAAACCCTATAAATCCATTTCCTCTTTAGCTTGGAGAGTTCTTATTTTAAAAACAGAAAGCATGAAACCAAAGTGTAGACTGAGAAGACAGAGAAAGACCGTCAGGTGGGTCATTTTGGAGAACGCTGCAGATAATGACATGGATGGAGATGAACAGGCTTGACTTACACGATCATGCAGAACATCATGAAGACGTTCCACAGGGCGATGAAGATTCGGAAGTACCTGAGGCTCAGTAGGAACTCCCGGATATTGTCACCTGGAAAGTCAGAAAGCATGTTTACAAGCATTGCTAACATTTCTGCTGTAACAACCGCAGGTGCTTCTGCAGTTTCTGCCCAGGCCACACCACTGCCCCCATGTTCCAGTGGCAGCTTGGCTTTTCCTTTGGGTTTCTTTTGCCCCCTGACCCTCAGCACTCAGGCTGTGGCTGCCACTGACCAATCCTGGGAGAGCACCAAGCCCCCAACCTCTAACTGGCTCAGGGAGTAGTGACCCAAGTACTACGCCCAATGAGAGTCAGCACTGGGACTTTTGCCCCAACCACTGTTTTCTGCCAGGCTTCCTGGGCTGGGCTGGAAAGATATAAGCAGAGTCCTCTAGGACAGGGTTGGCAACCTATGGCTCAGAAACCAAAACAGGCCCCTGTCACCTGTTTCTGTGTGGCCCAGAAGCTAAGAATGTTTTTCATATTTCTTAATGGTTAAAAATAATAATAATAATCAATGGAGTATTTGGTGAGATACAAAACTTACATGAAATTCAAATTTCAGTGTCCACAAATAAAGTTATAATGGAATACTACCATGACCATTTATTTACATATTTCTCATGGCTGCTTTCCAGTTACAATGGCAAAGTTGAATTGCTGCACCAGACACAGCATGGCTTACAAAGCCAAAAATATTTATAATCTGGCCCTTTACAGAAAAATGTGCCAAACCCTGCTCTAGGGTCATCTTTGCTAACATAAGCCAGACTGATAGCAAAACCAACCTAGAAGAAAAAAGAGAGCTGGAGACAGTCACATGCTGGAGGGCTGTTTTGAGCCCTGAATCCAGGTGTGCCTAAAGACAATTCTACTCTTGGATGTTTCAATTTGATTTAACCACTTTGAACTGGAATTTTCGTGTTTGCAACTAAAAGCATACTAATTTGGGCAAGTAAAATAGCAGTTCTGCTTTGGTAATGACTTACTCCAGTCCCCTCTGCTACCAAGGAACAGAAACCACTCCAAGAGGAAAAAATTTGGTACATTAAGACTCCAGAGACCTGTGTTCCAGAACCTTCCTCTGGGATTTTGAGTCTTCCCCCTCTACCTCCACCCGCAGCGTCCGGAATGAAATGAACTGGTCCAGGTTAGGTGACCTCCAAGGGTGCTACCCAAAGTGTCACCTAGAGACCACAGCTGTGCAGTAAGCACATAATACCAGGTAAGAGCTCAGAAATTTTCACAGCAACCCAGCATGTCAGCTACCTGGTACTATTCCTGCTGCATCATCCTAGTGCATAAGCACAGGGTCTTGTTGAACACACTTTAGATGGGTTCATTATTAACCACCTCTGGGAGCTGGCCATGTGAGTCACAGCCTATGTAAGTGTTGGCCTAGCATGGACTTCAAAGTCAGAGATGGGTCGGCCCCCAGGATGTCTGAGAGGCACTGCTAGGTAAGGCCCTTCTCTAAGCCCAAGATCCTGTAAATGGGTTCTCCTGCCACCAACAGATGCTGATTAAGGCCACATATTCCAGGCGTAAACCAAGTGCAGTGGACACAGAGAAGAATGAGACAGGATTTACTGCCCTAAGGAGCTCACAGGGGGCCAAATACTAAACATGCAATCACACAGCAGGAATGAGCCAAACAAGCTGGAGCCTCTTCTCTGGAGCTAAAGGTCAAGTGTGAGGGGTAGACATAAGCCAGATGACAAAATACATTTAAAGAAAAATGATAACTTTAGAAAGTAATGAGTGCTGACCTATGCAGGAAGGTCTGACAGGAGAAAGGAGTGGATTACAGAGGTGAGCAGAAAGAACATCACATCTTCATGCCTTTCTCTCTCTCTCTCTCTCTCACACACACACACACAAATTTAAAAGAAAACTGGGATAAGACTTTAGAAAGAACTGTCCTCTCTGAAATGGATCAATTCCAGAGTCCAGAAAGGAGGCTTTACCTGTGCCAGGCTCCCTGGACTCCTCCCCAAAGCCCTGCGTGTCCTTCTTTTTCCTACAAAGAGAAGCAGTCAATGTCCACTTTCGATGGGACACAAGGACCGCTCAGTCCCCTAGCCTCAAAGGGTCAGACACTCAGCTCTACTGCTGACTTACGGCGTGACCTCCGGCGGTTCAACCGCCTTCTCTGGGCGCCCACCTGCTCCACCAATTACAGCCATCGACAAGGTGAAGATAGTCCGTGGGTACAGGTTAGGACTATGAGTTTTTTAGGGAATGGGCCTGAGGCTCTTCAGGGTACTAGTACAGGGATCCCCGGAAAACGGAGAGCCAGGATTTTAAGTCACGGTGGCGCGAAGACTCCCAGGAGCAAGAACCAGGCAGCAAGCCGAGCCAGAGAGGGCTGGGACTTGGTTGCAGGGCTTGCGACGTGGGGCTGGCTCACGCCCGCGGGGGCGGGGCTACGGGTCCCCGGGTGGAGCCGCGGTCCTTCGCGGCCTACTCACAGCTTAAAGTTAAGCACCGCTCCAGCGTTCATCAGCAGCGTTCTGCGGAGGGAGAATGTGGTTACCTAGGCCGCCCCCAACCCCGTCCGGCCCTACCACCCAGCCTCTAGTTCCCTTAATTACCCGAAGAGCAGGATGTCTCCGATCATCTTTACAGCCACAGCGTCCAACAGAACCGGAAGCGGAAGCCCCAAGGAGGGAGGAGAGAGAAACACTAGTTGGCCAATCATGAAGCAGCACTGGCGAGGGTCGAGCCAATCGAAGGCCAAGGCAAGCAGGGTCCCACCCTTTGCAGGTCCGGCCCCCTTAGGAAGAGAAAGCGCCCTTACTCGCTGAAGAGGCCTAGCGTAGCGGGGAAGGGGCGGGGGGGAGCGAGGTACGTCACCTACGGGCGGGGCCATCTGGAGACAAAGATTAGGTCACTTGTTGGAGGTGTGCCGCGCAGGCGTTAGGGATCTGCGCTCTGGAGAATTAGCTCCGCGGCTTTCTCTTCTGGACTGGAGTCTCAGATGGGGCTTCCGGAGAAACGGCGCCCCTGACCACTGAGCTGCACAGAGGAATGGGTCCTGATGCAGTGGGCTCTCCGGAGGATGGACGCCCCAACTGATTGAGGAGGGTCCTCCTGGGTCCCATGAGAGGTGGGAATCCCCACTACCGGTGGCGGGGGTTCCTTACCGAGAGGTCCCTTTGGAGGACGGAGGTCCCCGTGGGGGACGGAGGTCGTAACTTATGGAGCCACATGGAAGACTGGGGTTGTGACAGCTGTATAGAGGACGAGATCCTGACTGAAGGGACCCCCAAGGGCACGGGAGGGTGGAGTTCTCCCCTGATCAGGCCCCAGGGATGGAGGTCCCGATCCAATGACTCCAGAGAATGTGGGTCCTCATCGAGCTCCATCTGGACGCGGTCCCGACTAATCCATCTCACCTGGGTGGGCTCCACGTGTGAGGGACCCCCCTCTCCCACAAAGGACAGCTCCCCTGCCCAAGTCACTCCACAGGGGTCAGCACCCCACCTTGCTGGGCTGAATGGGGTCGTGATGGCCCAGAGGAGGGACAAAGTAGGGAACACCTGACCGCCGGGCTCCCTGAGACAGGACAGCCCCCACCCCCAGACAGCTGTCGCTCCTCCTCTCGCGCGGGGCCTGGCGGATGTGGGCGGACCCAGCGGCGAGGGGGGGGCGCAGTCGCTGGATCGCGGGCGGCGGGACGCACCGGGCTGGGGGCTGGGGTAGGACCCGGCGCGCACCATGGAACTGCTGTCCGCGCTAAGCCTGGGCGAGTTGGCGCTCAGCTTCTCTCGGGTGCCGCTCTTCCCGGTCTTCGACCTCAGCTACTTCATCGTCTCCATCCTCTACCTCAAGTATGAGCCAGGTGAGCCAGGGCGGGGGGGTTGGAGGGGCCTGGCATCGCCGGGCGGGTTCGAGGAGGGAGAAGCCTTGGATCATGGGGGGACAGTCCCAGGGACGGGTTCGGGAGCAGACAGGTGCAGGGATCGTGGGGTTCTCCCGTACTGGGGTTTGCAGGGGGAGAAACGTGAGGGAGAGCAAAGAGAAAAGCCTCTCTGGATGTTAGGGCTGGGGGAGGGGAAGCAGATGGGGACTGGAGGGAAGGAGAGAAGCGTGATAGTTCAGAGGGGGAACAGGTGTTGCGGAGGGGGCAGGGAGAGAAGGTCAGGGGTCCTAGTAGGGGAAGGTCGCTTGAAGTTGAGTAAGGGGCGTAGGTCGTGGTGAGGGGATAGGCGAGGGTGGGCGCTGTCTTGGCCGCCCTAAGCAGTGACCTCCCTCCTTGCCCTTGGCTAGGGAACTAGAGCGGCAGCTGAGTGTCTATATAAGGACCGGTCATGCCGGGGTCAGGTTCAGAGAAAGTGACACCGGTGCCCCCTTCCCCCTGCAGCTATGAGGCTACCTCCTCTCCTTTCCCCTCAGGGAGGCTGGGCTGGATCTCTGCTCCCTGCCTGAATTCTTCCGACCTTGGCCCCCATCCTTTCCACTTACTGAGCAGAACCGGCCCTAGGTGGGGTAATTTGGGGTCAGCCTTCTCCCACCAGCTCCAGAACCCCATGGAATCCAAGAGGGGAAAACCCATCTTCTAGAATTTAAACACACACACACACACACACACACACACACACACAATAAAAATAAGGGTAAATGGTCTCCACAGAATGTGTTCTATTTTTATAGGTTTGCCAAATATTTCTTGTTCTCCTAGTATTTTAATTATTCTAGTACACCAGCAAACTAAATGGACAGTAGAATTCAGCTTTAGAAAAAAGATTAATCACCAAAAACTTTGTGATCCTTTCTCCCACTTAGATGTAAATTACCCCTATATTCTCGTCTCAGAATGGAAATAGCTATCTTTTAAATGACAAAAATAGGTGCTTCTATATAATTTAAAATCAAACTGAAAAGCACAAAGGTAAAAAGAGAGAATTACAGTTTATGTGGTGGCCACCCTTCCAGACCTCTCTTCTCTGCATTTATAACCCCCAGAATTATGATGTAAACCCACGATCTTATGCAAATAAGATTATACTCTGCTTGCCAAGTGTTTTTGTTCCATTTTATTTTTGCCAGTCCACAGGCCAGAGCCTATTTTTTAAAAAGCTTTTCTATAGAGCAGTTACTTTGTAATGCAAAATAAGCTTTGTATTGTCATAGCATGACCACGGGTCTGTATTTCCTGTATAGGGATGAATTCCTGGTGTCTCAGGCCAGTCCCAAGGTGACTACAGAACCCCACACACCTTGGGAAATCTCAAACTGTGGAGCAGGAGCCTCCTAGGAATGTAGGACAACAGGTGTCTGGAGGAAAGGGGTCTCCAGGTTGGCTGGGAGTATGCAGGAGGGGTCAGAACATTCCTACTGGAGTCACAGAGGAAGTCATCTGAACTACAAGTACAGGAGCTTGAAGGTTCTTGAAGATTCTTGAAGATTGAGAGGGTTCTATGGTTCTCAAGCCTAGCTGCATGTTAGAACCTCCTGGGGGCTCTTAAACCCTCCAGTTGATTCAGAATATCTGGGGTGGGGCTCTGGTATCCCCATGTTTGAAGTTCTCCTCCCCCAGTGATTGCTGTCTGCTGTCAAGGTTGAGAAACCCCTGCCCAGTTCAACTTACACCTTTTGTAATTGGGGAAATAGGAAACAGAGGTTAAGCTAATTTACATACGCAATGAGCCTCTAGTCCTCTAGATACTGGCCTTGGGATCCCAACCCAGGTCTGCTTGATCCTAAGAATCACTAGAATTACTCTCCTTAGAAAAGAGAAGCGTTAGACTTAGCTCTTAGCACCCCCACTCCCCACCCTCCCAGTTTGGTGGTACTGCTGAGCCTCTGTAAAGATTTCTTCTCAGAATCCATGTACTGATTGCAGGAGCAGCTTCAGAATTTGCAGGCTTCCTTGTTCAGAAATTAAGAATTTCAACAAAGTCACAGCAGAACATCAAACTGAATGCAGGGCCCTCTGAGCACCAGGTCCTGGGCAATTGCACAGGTAGCACTCTTAAAGATGAAAGCCAAGCTGCCTTGAAGGGAAAAAAATCTCCAAATTAGGAGTGTTTCTGCCTCTTGCACAGGCTGCTTACTAAGTCTCCATGAGCTTCAGTTTGCTCATCTGTGAAATGGGCTCATTGGTAAAATAATCCTGGACTCCCTTTCCTAGTTGTTGTGAAGATCTATTGAGAATTTTATCAATGGTAGGGTCTAAGGCACTTGGGAGAGGTACTTACAATTATTTTTAAGGCAGTGAGGGAATGTGTTTCCTGAGATGCAGGCATTTTATGGATCAGGCTTTCCTGAGAATGAAGATGAAGCTCAGAGTGTGGTCCTCAAAGGAACAGCAACCATGTTTCTGGGAGCTGGTTATGAAGTGCAGAATGCCAACCCAGACTTGCATTCAAATAAGATCCCTATAAGCACACTAACATTCGAGAAGTGATGAACTATAAGAGGCTGGAGCTCCTTATTAAACCAAGAGCTGCTTCAGGGGGCAGGGAGCATTGGGCCTGGCTCACCTCCAGGACCCTCAGCTCTATGCAAGAAGACAGGAGGAAGCAGTGGGTGCTGGCTGCATGATTAAAGGAATGAATGAATTACAATTCTGATTACCTGAAGCCTGACCCATTCAAAGAACTTTTCAGACCAGTGGTCCTCAAATCAGACCCACCTGGGGAGCTTTTTAAACTCTTGACCCTCTATTATTTAAATCAGAATCATGGGTGGTAGCACCAGCATTAGTATTTTATTTTGTTGGACTTGGAAAATTGAAATATGTTTATTTCCTATACTTTTGCCAATACAATGTGTTTTATAAAATGCTTTTATCTTATGCCATTTAAACATTTTCTAAAATGTATTTTTCAGTTACAGTTGACAGACACTATATTAGTTTCAGATGTTTTTTGTTTTTTTCTTTTTTTTTTTATCCTCACCCAAGGACATTTTTCCATTTTTTGTTCAGGTAGAGTGGGGTGGGGAGAGAGAGGAACAGAGAGAGAGAGAGAAACATCGACGTGAAAGGGACACATCGAGTGGCTGCCACCCACACAACCGACCAGGGCCGGGGACAAACTGCAACCGAAGTACATGCCCTTAGCGGGAACCGAACCCGGGTCTCTCCAGACCGCAGGCTGACGCTCTAACCGCTGAGCCAAACCGGCCAGGGCAGTTTCAGATGTTTTAAAGTTCCCCAGCTCTCTGCACCAGGGTTTCCCAACCTCAGCACTAGTGATGGTCAGGGCCAGGTCATTCTCTGCAGTGAGGGCAGTCCTGGGCATTTCAGGATGTTTTATAGCATCCCTGGCCTCTGTCCACTAGATGCTGGTAGCACACCCCATTGTGATAACTGAAAATGTCCCCATACATTGCTAGTGTCCCAAATATTTGCTCCCAGTTGAGAACCATTGATCTGAATCTCAAACTCCAGTGCTATCAAGGGCCAAGCAGGTGATATATGGGAAGCAATAAACCAGCCAGGTGGGGACTATGCCCAGGTGAGATTCAGCTAGGCTCATCTCCACCTGGTTGGGGCTGGAACCCTCAGAACTGGTTTTTCAAGGGAAGCTGGAAATGTGATTTGACTGTTGGGACACTTTTTTTCCCCTTTCTCTTTTATTTAAATGAATAGACTTCATTTTTTAGAGTTGTTTTAGATCCAGATCAAAATTAAGCTGAAACTACAGTTTCCACGTACTCACTGATCACCCCCATCACACACACACACATAACCTTTCCCACCATTGACATCCTCCACCAGAGTGGTCCATTTGTTACAATCAGTGAACCAACATTATTATCAACATTGTTATTATCATCTAATCATTATTATCATAGATTTTCAACATCATTATAAACCAGTCTATAGTTTACATTAGGAATCTTTGGTGTTGTACATTTATGAATTTCAGCAAATGTATAATGACATGTATTCAACATTATAGCATCATACAGAATAGTTTCACTGCTCTGAAAATCCCTTGTGCTCCACTTATTCATCACTCTTCCCTACCCCTCACCCTGAACCCCCACCCATCCCTGATCTTTTTACTGTTTCCATAGTTCTACCTTTTCCAGAAGGTCATTGAGTTAGACTCATATTGTCTATATCCTTTTCAGATAGGCTTCTTTCACTCAGTAATATGCATTTAGGGTTCCTCTGCATCTTTCCATGACTTGATAGCTCATTTCCTTTTAGTATTAAGTAATATTCCATGGTATGGATGTACCCAGTTTAATTATTAACCTACTGAAGGCCATCTTGGCTGCAGTTGGAACATTTAAAAACTTCTGTGTGGGCTAAGAGAACCCTTCCTTGATCTCTGGTTTGAACTGTAAGCTTTTTGAACATGGAGGGCTGCTCATCCTCCAACCTTGCAAGGCAGGGAAAGAAACTGAGGCAGAGAGCTGTGCTTGAAGGCTCAGGAAAAGAGGATTTAGAGTCGTCGAGAGACTCTGTCAGAGCACTTCCTTTGTGTAGACCTCAAACTAAATGGCACCAAATGAGGGTCAGTGCTGAAAATGCCCTGGGGAACTTTCTAGCACTTCCCTGCCATCCACAGACAGCACACTGACCCCTGGAGAGGGAATGTCATGGAGTGCATCAAGGCTGGAATTTGGGACCTGATCAGGATTTCCTCCTCCTTCTAAGGCAGAGCTGATTTTTATAAATTCATCCACTAGAATTTCCACCCACAGGTACTTTCCATTTCAGTTCAGTTCCAGAAATAACTCTCGCATAATTGCTAGGCATTAAGCAATTTCTTTTCATCCTCACAGGCACCCTGGGGTATCCAACTCAGCCAGGTTTGCCCAAGACAAGAACCCAAAGTCCCATGTCCCTGGAACTCTTAGGTCCCAGGCAAACTGGGATGGTCAGTCACTCTAGACAGTACATGAGCAGATTGAAGCTGGGAAAGGGGAAAACTTCGGTGGCAAACCTGGGATTGAAACTTATATTCTGGTGCTTCTGAGTGTTGCTCCCAAACCAAGGAGTGTGGCAAAGGGAAGGAGCCAGTAGCACAGTGTCTCAGCCCCTGCCTTGCCATGGGTCCTCGGGCAGGTTATCTCCATCAGCCTCAGTCTTCCCATCTATGGCAATGGGGAGACTCTTCCTATCCTTCTGGGATTGCCAGGAGGGTATTGGTAATGATAAGAAATATAATGATTATAATGCACACCACATTGAGTCATCAATACAACTTGGTGAAATGGGTACTTTCATTCTCTCTTTTTAATCATCACTTGAGGCCATGCTGAGATAGAGAGAGAGAGAGAGAGAGAGAGAGAGAGAGAGAGAGAGAGAAAGAGAGAACACCAATCGGTTGCCTTTCCTATGTTCCCCAACTGGGGATCAAACTCACAACCCAGGTATGTGCCCTGACGGAGAATCAAATCTGAAACCTTTCAGTGCACAGGACAACATTCAACCAACTGAGCCACTCTGGCAGGCCTCATTCTCTTTTGACAGCAGAGGAAATTAAGGTTGGGGAGGGAGCAGTCATTTGCCCAAGGCCATGCCTGAGTGAGCAACTGTGTCAAAACCCAGGCATGTGACTTTTATCAGGACTTATCCATGGTACAAACATAGAGCCTGCTTTACTCCTACAAAACCCAGGCTCCCACCCCGACTCCCAGTCTCAGTCCCTGGGATAGCCCCAGAGGGCACAAGAAAGACCCTGGAAAGAATTCAACCCCTGGGGGTTATTTTTAAATGCAGAGGTATCCATTTCTGCAAAACATGGGTGCCTCACCTGACCCGATCCCTGCAGGACCCACCAGCTGCTCTGAAGGATTAACATTCAGCTGGCAGCATTTTAAATAGACAGACACTCCAGAGAAGAAAGCACTCTGCTTTCTTAAATTCTGTAGAACCTTGGTAAATGCTGAGACATGAGGATAATCTGAGGTCAGGGAGAAGATGCACATGGCACTTGTAACTCCATGGTGAGATTGAGGAGGGAAAATTCAGTTCCAACCATTTTTTTTTTTGGTACGTGCTCCTAGCGGGAACCGAACCCAGGACTCTCTGGTCCGCAGGCTGGTGCTCCAGCCACTGAGCCAAACTGGCCAGGGCAGTTCCAACCATTGTTAGGAGTTGAGCAAAGAAGGGATTAAGGGTTTGCATCTGACAGAAGGAAAGGGACACAGAGAGAAAAATTAGTTTGCCCAAAGTCACATGGTTAGTTGGTGGGGATGGCGAAGAGAAAGGGGAGTGTGTTGATGATTTACTCTAAAACAACTTTTAAGCATGCTTTCTAGTTATAAAATGTAGTATATTCAAGAGAATGGTTAACTTGTGATCTATTTTTATGATGGAATACTATACAACAGTAAGAATGAACATTACTGTTAAAAATATTGTACTTGCCCTGGCCGGTTTGGCTCAGTGGTTAGAGCGTTGGCCTGTGGACCAGAGAGTCCCAGATTTGGTTCCTGCTAAGGGCATGTACGTAGGTTGCAGTTTGTCCCCGGCCCTGAGGTCGTGTGGGTGGCAACCAGTCGATGTGTCTCTCTCACATTGCTGTTTCTCTCTCTCTCTTCCCCCCCGTCCCGCTCCCCCTCTATCTGGAGTTAAATGAAAAACTGTCCTCAAGTGAGGATAAAAAAAATATTGTGTTCAGTGAAAGAGACAAATGCAAAAGGCCATGTTATATACAGGGGTGGGCAAAAGTAGGTTTACAGTTGTAACACAAATAAATAATACAACAATTAATAAATAATACTAGAATGAACTCCCGTTTTGTGTACTCACAACTGTAAACCTACTTTTGCCCACTGTTATATTTCCATCTACGTTTGATTTATAAGTTTAAGGATATTTTCTTCACCCCAAAAGGAAAACCCATTGCTATCAACAGTCATCCCCCATGCCCCTCCCTCTGGTAATCAGTGATCTGCTTTCTATCTCTATGGATTTGCCTGTTCTGGACATTTCATATCAGTGGAATCCTACAACATATGGCCTTTGTGTCTGGCTTCTTTCATTCAGCATGTTTTCAAGATTCATCCATGTTGTTGCATCTATCAAGACTTCATTCCATCAACAATGAAAGAAAATAAAAGACTTTGCTCCTTTTTTAAAATTCATTTTCCGATTATAATTGACATACAGTATTACATTAGTTTCATGTGTACAATACAGTGATTAGACATTTATATACCTTACAAAGAGATCATTCCAATAAGTACTTCATTCCATTTTAAGGCTGAATAGTGTTCCATTGTATAGATGTATCACATTTTGTATCTGTTTGTCACTTGATGGACACTGGGGCTGTTTCCACCTTTTGGTGATTGTGAATAGTGCTGCTGTGAGCATGAACTTTTTGTTTATTTTTTATTTTTTGTTAATGTTCACCCAAGGATATTTTTTCTATTGATTTTTAGATAGAGTGGAAGGGAGGTGGGGGGAAGAGAGAGAGAGAAAGAGAAACATCGATGTGAGAAAGATATTGATTGGTTGCCTCCTGAATGACTTCAGCTGGGGCTGGGGATCGAACCTGCAACCCAGATATGTGCCCTTAACTGGGAATTGAACCTGAGACCTTCCGGTGTGCAGGCCAACGCTCTAACTGCTGAGCCAAACTGGCCAGGGCAACATGGACTTTTAAGAGTCTTCTGGAACCTGTTGGTGGGTTCTTCTAGAGAGAACAACTGGAACATCCCACTGCCCACCCAAGGCAGAGACCTGTTCCTGGACCCCCGTCAAGGGCCAACAGAGACGAGGCAGGTGGTAAGGACTCCACAAGGGAATCAGTACAGACTGTGGAGTCTAATGCAATGAGGCAGGAGAGCAACCGATGTCCTCCCTGCTTACCAACTTTCAGGGGGGGGCCTCTTGTTTTTTATGGTTTTGAAGACTAACTATTTCATACTCACAGTATAAATATTATGGTCACCTCTGTCCCCTCCACTCAGACTTAACAAATGTAAACATAGATTTGTTTAAGATCTTTTTTTTTTTAAAGAAATACAGTGACAAACATAGCCAAACCTGCCCCTTTCTTTCCTTTCCTCTCTAGATATGACTACCACACTAAGAGCAGCCTGTATTGCTCCCGTCCCTGTATTTATACTGTCACCACTGTGCGTGTATCTATGAACTACAGTAGTCTTCCCTCACTCATCCCCATTTGTGGTTTTTCTTTCTGTAGTTTCAATTATCTGACCAGACAGAAATTTATTTTCCAGAAGTTCAAAGTGTCAGCAGGTTGGTTCCTTCTGGAGGCTTTAAGGGAGGATCCTTCCAGGCCTCTCTCTTCTGACTTCTGGTGTTGCTAGCAATCCTTGGCATTCCTTGGCTTATAGACACATCACTTCAGTCTCTGCCTCCATCTTCACATTGGCCTTCTGTATGAATTTCTTGTGGTTCCTGTAACAAAGTACCACAAACTGGGTGGCTTAAAACAACACATTTATTATCTCACAATTCTAGAGACCAGAAGTCCAAAATCAACATGTCTTTGGGGCCATGATTTCTCCAGTGGTTCAAGAAAGGAATCTTTCCATGTGTCTTCCTAGTTTCTGAAGGTGGCTGGCATCCTTGGTGTTTGGTGTCTTGTAGCTTCATCACTCCTGTGTCTGCCTCCTTGTTCATAGTGCCTTCCCTGTATCTCCTCTGTTTATAAGGACACAAGGCATTGGATTAGAGCCCACCCTAATGACCACCTCTTAACTTAATTACATCTGCAAAGATCCTATTTCCAAAAGGGGTCACATTCACAAGTACCAGGGGTTAGGACGTTAATATATCTTTTTGAGGACCACAGTTCAACTCACAATACCTTCTCTGTGTCTGTGTAGAATATTATTCAGCCTTAAAAAGAAAGGAAATTTGCCCAGCCAGCTGGTGTAGCTCAGTTGGTTGAGGATCGTCCCATGTACAGAAAGGTTGCCGGTTCAATTCCTAGTTAAGAGGACATGCCTAGATTGCGGGTATGATCCCCAGTTGGGGAGCGTTCAGAAGGCAACCAATTGATATCAATTGATGTTTCTCTCTCCTCTCCCCCCCCCCTTTCCCTCCCTTCCTTCCTCTCTCTAAGCATGTTCTCTAGTGAGGATTAAAATAACAACAACCCCTCCCAAAAAATAGGAAGGAAATTCTGACACATGCTACAACGTGGATGAACCTTGAGGACATTAAATAAGCCAGTCACAAAAAAATAAATACTTATGATGCCACCCCTTTACTCCCCCTAACCCCAGGAGCAGTGGAGCTGTCACGGCGCCACCCCATGGCATCCTGGCTATGTGCCATGCTGCACTGCTTCGGGAGTTACATCCTGGCTGATCTGCTTCTTGGGGAGCCCCTGATTGACTACTTCAGCAACAACTCCAGTGTCCTGCTGGCCTCAGCTGTCTGGTAAGCATCACCAAGCTGGCAGGGCGTGGGAAAGCAGAGCCGGGGACAGGGGTGACCCTTCCACCAAGGAGGTGGGAAGCAGGAGGTTGGAGGAACTGGGATCCAGCAGCACAACCTCCACAGTGGCCCCGAAGGCACTGCTCTCTGTTGCCCAGCTCTGTCCTGAGCCAGGCACATGAAGAAGAGGGGTCTGGATACAACATCACTTCCCGGGGGCCCCCAGAATCTGTCTCCCCCCTGATGCTTGGCATTCTCTCCTGAAGGTACCTGATTTTCTTCTGTCCCCTGGACCTCTTTTACAAGTGTGTCTGCTTCCTGCCTGTGAAACTCATCTTTGTGGCTATGAAGGAAGTGGTGAGAGTTCGCAAGATCGCTGTGGGCATCCACCACGCGCATCACCACTACCACCACGGGTGGTTCATCATGATTGCCACTGGCTGGGTCAAAGGTAAACAGGATCATGATGATGACAACCAAAAATCACCCCAGTTGAGAACCTCTGTTCAATGGTACATATTGGGCACCCAGGCTTGCACAGTCATTGCTCCAGAATAAGGGGTATCAGGACTGCTGTAGGAGCCCAGGTCCCTATTAGCCAACACCTTTAGAGTAAATGAGAAGATTCTTCCAGAAATTTAACTATCAAAGGTAAATAGGGCCCTGGCCGGTTTGGCCAGCAATTAGAGTGTGGCCCGCAAACCAGATTTCGGTCAAGGATATGCACCTTGGTTGTAGTTTGGACCCCGGCCCTGGTCAGGGTCCTGTGGGAGGCAACAGTCGATGTGTCTCTCTTACATTGATCTTCCTTTCTCTCTCTCTCTCTCTCTCTCTCTCTCTCTCTCTCTCTCTCTCTCTCCCCCCCTCCCATTCTGTCTGAAAATAAATGGAAAAATATTCTCGGCTGAGGATTAAAAAAAAAAGTAACCAGGACGACAATGAAACAATAACATCTGATACCTCAAGCAGGGTTTCTCAACTGTGGCACTATTAACATTTGGTGTTGGCTCATTCTCTGTGGTGGGGGCCATCCTATGAATGGTCAGAGGTTGAGCAACATCCCTGTCCTCCACCCACCAGCAACACACTCACCTCCCCAGTTGTGACAACCAAAAGAGTCTCTAGACATTGCCAAATGCTTCCTTGGGAGGAAAAATCACCTCAGTTGTGAACCCCTGGTGCAGTGGTACATACCGGGAACCCCAGTTACACAGCTACTCCCCGGGATGGAATCTGAGCCTCTTTAACGTGCATTTGGGATCCAAGGAAAGATTCTTCCTTGAAATTTAACCATTATGTCTCCATGTGGGTCTCCTTATTCTTACTCCAGGAAGCCAATACTAATTCCCCAGGAGTATAGCATGCCTCCCAGGGGGCAAGTGGCTTGAGACAGATTGAGAGCTCAGAGCCCTAAGGAGAGAAGCTGTGTGTGGGGGGCACTCTGGAAGCCTGATGCACAGCTCAGGGTCCTGGATTGGGAGCAGCAGGGCAGACAGACCAGATTTGTCCAAGCCTTTCAGTTGGGATATTAGCTTGATTCCTTCATGTTTGTTTTGCTCCACATATGCTGTGTGACCTTTGGTAAGATTCTGCCCACTCTGAGCATGTTTCCTCACCTGCAACTAATCATCATATACCCCAGGCTCATTGTCCCTCTGGAGAGGACTCCAGGAGCAGAGAGTCTGCTTCCATGGGACTTAGGCCAAGAAAGAAGCTGGGGGTGGTGGGCTCATGCAGAAGTATCCTGTTTTGTAGGCTCTGGTGTTGCCCTCATGTCCAACTTTGAGCAGCTGTTCCGAGGGGTTTGGAAGCCAGAGACCAACGAGATCTTGCACATGTCCTTGTGAGTACCCCGTCCTCCCTGTCTGTTCCTCTTGTGCCCCCTAGACCTGACCCTGGATTGGATACTTCTGGTAACTTGGAGGCCTCAGCTCCTGATCTTGCCTTCTAGAAGCTTCCAAAGGATATGTCTGGGGGAAGCCAGAGAGGGAACCACAATTTCGCCTAGTGGGCAGGGGCAGGCAGAGATGCAGGGAAATCAGACACTTGATTTGGGTTTTGAAGAATGAATAGGAGTTTTCTGTCAAGGAAGGAGCCTCTGAACAGAGGCCATCATCTCTGCCAGTTGTCAAGTCAGAAAAAAACAAGTTTTTCCTGGTTCTGCAGGGCAGGAGTACACAGTTGGGTGGGGAGCATGGGACGTGGAGTGTGGGTGGGGAATGGCTGCAGCTAAATGGAGTAGGGCGGGCAGGGTCAGACTGCAGCAGCTAGGACCCAACCTGGAACCTCACACTGCACTTTGCTTAATATATATTTTTTTTTATTTAGAAAGTCACAGTGGTAGAAGTGAGCTCTAGGAAAAAATGGACTCAGGAAACAAGTTACAGAGGCAAAAGAAGGGCCCTTGCAGCTTAGGGGAGAGGGAGGCAAGGAAAACACACCTGGGGAAAAAGGGGGAGATGCAGGAATGTGTTTGAGTGTGTGTGTGTGAGAGAGAGAGAGAGAGAGAGAGAGGAGAGAGAGAATTTGCTTAATATATTTTTAAAAGACTTCACAGGTTCGGGCTAGTTAGATTTTCTCCCAATCCACAGTAAATAAAACTATAGCCATTAAAATCTGAAAAAATTAAAAGGCTTACCCATAGACCAATGAACATTACCTGTTGTTTTACACTTTGGAAAGTGTGGCTTTATCTCATTTCATCTCCACAAAAAGTCTGTTCCCACCCTCAATTCACTGGGGGAGAAATGGGGCCCAGATAGTTGCATTGCCTGCTATTAAGCATGCAAGTGGCTTCCCCTCTCAGATTCTATTTCCACCTCACCAGCTGAGGGTGAGGTTTCCATGGAATTGCAGACGTAATCCCCTGGCCCTGGTATCTGGTAAGTGCTTTGGAAACACCAGTTAGAATGATCATCTTTAAGTACATGCAATGAGTGACAGACATCAGGAACAGAAGTCATGGGTCTGTCTCTTGCAAAAAGTTAAAATCTTAGAAACCTAGTCTGCAAGCAAGAAAAGGAAAGTGAAGAAAAATCATGTATTGCAATTCCAGCTCTTAGGGGAGTGTGCTGTTTGGGGGTCCCTAAGAGCACCCTCAGATTTGATGATTTGCTAGGATTCACAGAACTCAGCAAAGCCCTTTTACTCAGGGTTATAGTTTATAACAGGGAAAGGATACATATTAAAATGAGCAAAGGTAAGATACACGTGGGACAACATCTGGGAGAGACCAGGCCCAAACTTCTGGTTGTCCCCTCTCCGTGAGCTCTGTGAACAGTGCCTGTTTCTCCTAGCATCCATGTGTGACCATATGCATTGAATATGGCCAACCAGCAAACTTCTCCAAGCTCTGGTGTCCAAGGTTTTTACTGGGGCTCAGTGACACAAACATAGCTGACTACCTGCATGACTGACCTCAGCCTCCAGCTCCTCCAGAGGTTGAGCTGATGCCACATGGCCCAAGATCCCCACCCTAAATCACACTCTTACTATCTGGTGTGGCCCGAAGTCCCCAAGTAAACAAAGACTCCTGTCACGCAGGACATTCCCAGGACTTAGAGGTTACCTCCCAAGCTCCAGATACAAAGGCCAGATCTCTTTGAGTCAAGTTAACCCTCTACTACACAAAGAGACACCACTTCCTCCACGCCATGTGGGAGTCCTCTCATTTCACACTTGGAAGCCAACGGGGCTGGGGCTGGCTGGGGGCAGGCAGAGAAGGGGGTCTGGGACCGAAGTACAAAGGCCTGGGCCAAGCCATGCCTCCCGGTAACCATAGCTGTCCCCTCCAGCCCCACCAAGGCCAGCCTGTATGGAGCTATACTCTTCACCCTCCAGCAGACCCGCTGGCTCCCAGTGTCCAAAGCCAGTCTCATCTTTATCTTCACCATGTTCATGGTGTCCTGTAAGGTAAGCCTTCCCATCCTGACCCATGCCCACCCGTACCTCCTGGGCGGGGGGCTTGGACCCTCATCCTCTGGTGTTCAAGAAAGGCGAGCCCTAAGTGGGGATGGAGAGTAGGTCCCTGCGTGGAGGAGGGACTGAGAGCAGTGTCCAGCAGGTAGGCACGGGAGTGAGAAAACAAGGTTTGCCCAGCAGGCGGCCCTGCCTAGGCAAAAGCTAAGGGGGGCAGGCGTGTGCAGGGTCTGCGTGCCTTGGGTGTGGAGAGTAGAGCGACAAGATGGAGGGGAGGGAGGTACCCTCAGAATGCTGGAGCCCTGGGCTAGACCAAGAATGGTGCTGGTCTGATCATCAGGCCTTGAATGGGGTCACCCCACCCTCCAGGAGGGGCCTTGAGGGACCACATTCTCCTCCCTCCCTGTAGAGCTGGGGAACTCTGCTGCTGGCTCCCTGGGAAGGGACCATGAGCCAGCAAAAGAGAGTAAGTGACTCCAGGCCAAACATAGCTCCTCCTTGAGCCCAGGTGTGAGAGCACTTCTGGGGAGAGAGTGACCAACTGTCTTGGTGAGCCCAGCACTGTCTTGGTTTTAGCACCTAACATTCCACATCCCGGGACAGTTGGTCACCCTCCTGGGGGTGAGAGGGTGTACAGCCAGAAGGCTGGGCCTGGGATACCTCTGACCTTATCTGACTGACTTCTGTCCCTTCTCTCCCACCCCTTGCTTTCTCTCTATCTCCTCTGTTCTCTCGCTGTCTCTCTGTCCCCCTGCCACTCCTCCTCAGGTGTTCCTGACAGCCACTCACTCCCACACCTCCCCTTTTGATGTTCTGGAGGGCTATATCTGTCCCGTGCTATTTGGGATGACCTTGGCGGGTGACCATCATCATGACAATCATGGTGGGGTCCATGGGGGAGCCCACGGTGGCAGTGGGCCCAGCTCACCACACTCAGCCATGGCCACCAAGTCCAAGGAGGAGCTGAGTGAGGGCTCCAGGAAGAAGAAGACCAAGAAGGCAGATTAGGGGGTGGCCCAGGGGGCTTGTGGGAGGATGGGGAGAAGACCCCGACTCAGAACCCTCAGTCGGGGGTGGGGGAGGTGTCCTGGGCTCAACTGTCCCCTCGCAGAGCCTCAACTTCTCTGTCTGCAAACTGGGGCCATTAGCCCACCTTCTGGGGCTGATGTGAGGGGTTAGATGAGGTATGAGGGTAAAGGGCATTTGTAGGAATGGGGGTCCTTCTCTGCAGGACCCCTGTAGAGTCCAATTTTGGGGGGGCATAGAATCCTGGCAATGGCTCCAGCCAGAAATACTGGCAGTTATATTCTTGGTTCTATTATTTCCTCTAAAATTATGTTTTGACTCTGAATTTCAAGCAGCATTGAGATTCATTTATTTGACGAATGATTCCTAAGTACCTCCTGAGAGGCAGCTGCTGTGATTTCCACATCTTGCTGACTCCTCCTGGGCATCCCTGGGCAAGGTGCCTCCTTCTCTGAGCCTTGCGCTCCCCATCTGTATAATGGGGTCCCCTGGCCCTTCTCTGTACACAAGGGTGATGTGAGGCTGGCCACGAACCAGCCTTATAAGCTCAGAAGCACCGTGCAGTCAGCAGGAGAGCCCCTGACGGGTGTTCACTGCGTTTGAGAACAGCTTTGTGTTTTAGATCATTTGTGTTTGTGGGTTGGAGACCCCCACAAGTTACCTGGCACAAAGAAGGCCTTCACTAGACACATCTAGGCCAGACTTCAGAGCTTGGAGGATGGGAAAGGCTTGTTCTGACCCTTGGCTTTGGCCTGCCGCTAAACCAAAGAAATACAGCTAGCTGGGCTGGGGTTCCGAGGTCCAGTGTGTCCAGGGGGCTCCAAGCACTCACTGTTGGGCCCTGGCAGCATCAGGCCATCCTCATGCTGGCATCCATTGCCGCCCATTCAGTTACTAAACATGTTGCTGCCTACTCTGCTCAGCCTTGTGCTGCTGCTGGGCAGGCTGGAAACTTGTGTTTGGGTGAGTGAGGAGAATGGTAGCTGAAGGCCCCTCTTAGCTACCTTCATCTCATCCCAGGTCACCAGGATGTCTGAGAGGGGTGGGTGGATTGAATTTGGAGTTTGGGCCCAGGCCAGGCCAGCCTGAGGCTGTCCTCTGCAAAAGGGTGCTCAGGGTGTGCTCTGGGCATTAGTCTGCAGCTGTTTTGAGATTGGCTTAGGGTTATGGGGTCCCAGGTGTTGCCCAGCTGTTGGGAAAGTGCCTTGATCTGGTGATATCTGGCAGTTGGATGGGTCCTGAGACTGTATCCTCTTGCATGTCCATCAAGGCTTGGCATGAAAGTTCAGCAAATAAATCTGTTGTGAGAGAACCCTGTTGGCTTGTCTGATTCATTCCTACTTTTTTCTTAGAGGTGCTCAGAGTTTCCAGGGGAATGAGGCTCAGGGCAGCCCTTGATTACCAATGGAAAGTAGTGGCTATAGGTGGAAAGGTACCACGTCACACCCACGAGGATGGCTAAAATTAAAATAATGACCAGCCCTGGCCAGTGTGCTCAGTGATTAGAGTATTAGCCCATGCACGGAAGGATTGAGAGTTCTATTCCCAGTCAAGGGCACGTACCTGAGTTGCAGGTTCATCCCTGGCCCTGGTTAAGACATGTGCGGGAAGGCAAACAATTGGTATGTCTCTCTCACATCGATGTTCCCCCTCTCCCCCCTCTTTCTAAAAATCAATGGAAAAAAATATCCTTAGGTTAGGATTAACAACAACAAAAAATAGACTGACCATACTAAGTGCTGGTGAGGATATGGAGCAACTGGAACTCCCATACTCTGTGGACAGTACTGCCCCTTTAGAAGACAGTTTCAAAAACTGGCAGTTTCTTAAGAAGTTAAACATGCACTTGTCTTATGACCCAGCATTCCACTCAGGTATTTGCCCAAGAGAAATGAAAATATATGTTCACACAAAGACATGCACATGAAAGTTCATGGCAGCTTTTCAAAAAAGTGTTAAGAGTATTACAGATGTCCCCCATTTGCCCCCTTTTGTCCCCCTCCACCCTACCCCTGCCCCATCCCAGGCCTTCATCACACTATTGTCTGTGTCCATGGGCTATGCATATATGCATATATGTTCTTTGGTTAATCTCTTCCCATCCCACCAATCCCCTCCCCTCATCTGTCATTCTGTTCCATGCATCCATGCCTCTGGGCCTATTTTGTTTGTCAGTTTATTTTGTTCATTAGATTCCACATATAAATGAGATCATGTAGTATTTGTCTTTCTTTGACTGCCTTATTTCACTTAGCACAATACTCTCCAGGTCCCTTCATGTCATCTGAAAGGGTAAGAGAGCCTTCTTTTTTATAGCCACATAGTATTCCATTGTGTAAATGTGCCACAGCTTTTTTATCCACTCATCTGCTGATGAACACTTGGACTGTTTCCAGATCTTGGCTATAGTAAATAATGCTGCTATGAAGATTGGGGTACATATATTCTTTCTGATTGGTGTTGTAGGATTCTTAGAATATATTTCCAGAAGTGGGATCAATGATCAAATGGCAGTTCCATTTTTAATTTTTTGAGGAAACTCCATACTGTTTTCCACAGTGGATGCACTAGTCTGCATTCCAGCCAGCAGTATATTAGGGTTATGTTTATCATAGCCGCAAACTGGAAACAAATGCCCCCAAAAAGTGAATGGGTGAATGACTGCACCACCTAATGGAATACTGCTGAGCAATAAAAAGGAACCAAATGCAATAGCATGAATGAGCCTCAAATGCATTGTGATGGGTGAAGAAAAGCCATCCAAAAATTAATGCAGCCCAGCTGGTGTGGCTCAGTGGTTGAGCGTCGACCCATGCACCAAGAGGTCGCTGGTTTGATTCCTGGTCAGGGCACATGCCCAGATTGTGGGCTGGATTCCCAATGGAGGGCATGCAGGAGGCGGCCAGTTGATATTCTGTCTCATTGATGTTTCTATCTCTCCCTCTCCCTCTCTCTCTCTAAAATCAAAGAAAAAAATATATTAAAAAAATAAGTAATGCATACTGTCTGAGTCCCTTTATATAAAATAGAAAGCTGATTAATGTGCGCTTGGGGAGAGGAGGAGGGGTGGATGGAAGGGATGGCCAAAAATTTCAAGGGAACTGGGCAATGGATGTCTTCACCATGCTGATTGCTGTAATGGCTTCACGGGTCTATATGTCACAGTTTATCAAATTGTATACTTATTAATATGAACAGTTTACTGTATGTCTATGTTACGTCAATCAAGCTATAAAAAAACCTTCAGGCTCTGGCTGGTTTGGCTCAGTGGTTAGTGTGTTGGCCCGCAGACCAAATAGTCACAGGTTCGATTCCACTCAAGGGCGTGTTCCTTGGTTGCAGTTCGCCCCTGGCCCTGGTCAGTGTCACGTGGGAGGCAACCAGTCAATGTATCTCTCTCACATCGATGTCTCTCTCTCTCTCTCTCTCTCTCTCTCTCTCTCTCTCTCCCCCCCCTCTCCCTCCCACTTTATCTGAAAATAAATGGGGGAAAAAATCCTCAGATGAGGATTAAAAAAAAAAACCTTCAGTAAGGAAAAAAACAACATTAAAAATCAGGCAAAAGATTTGAACAGATAGTTCACCAAACAAAATATATGGATGGCAAGTAATCAATCACAAGAAATACACATTAAAACCACAATAAAATGCCACTGCATATCTGTCATGGGCTGAATTATGTTACCCTCAAAATGTATATGTTGAAGTCCTAAGCTCTAATACCTCAGAATGTAACCATATGTGGAGATACGGTCTTCAAATAAGTGATTAGGTTAAAATGAGGTCTTTGGGTGGAGCCTAACTCAATATGATTCGTGTCCTTATAAGAAGAGAAGATCAGGACACAGACACACACAGAGGGAAGACCATGGGAGGACACAGGGAGAAGATGGTTGTCTACAGGTCACAGAGAAATATCACAGAAGGAACTAATCCTGCCAACACCTTGATCTGGGACTTCTAGCTGCCAGAACAATAAGAAAATAAATTCTATTGTTTAAGCCACCCAGTGTTTTGTTATGGCATCCCTAGAAAGTAAATCTGATACTGCTCAGAATGGGTAAAATAAAAACAACTAATAATGCCAGGTGCTGCTAAGGATTTGGAGCAACAGGAACACTCAAGTAGTGCTGGTGAGAAACAGTTGGGCAGTTTCTTATGAAATTAAACATCACTTTCCATATAACACAGCAATCCCATTCCTAAGTGAAACACAAACTCATGTTCACACAAGAAACATTTAGAGCAAGTTGACTGTGGTCATCGCCAAAAGCTGGAAGCATCCCAAATGTCCATCAGCTGGTGAGTGGGTGAATATTATGCAATGATCCCACCACACAAAGGAATGCTACTCAGTGATTAAAAAAAAAAAAAAAGAACAAATTTCTGACACATACAGCAAAGTGGATAATCTCAAATGTATTTGCTAAGTGAAAGAAGTCAGATTCACTACCTCCTATGGGCTCCCATTATAGGATGTTTTAGAAAAGGCAAAATTATAGGCACAGAAAATAGGTCAGTGGGTGCCAGGAGCTGGGTGGGAGGAGAGAGGGTCTGATAAAAGGCCAGGGGAATTTGGGAAGGGTGTCGGAACTGTTCTGTATCTTGATTGTGGTGGGGAATCCATAACTATGTCTTTGTCAAAACCTACAGAACTGTATGTTGAGAATTCTACTTTAAAATGAAAAGGATAAAACAATAGGCGCTGAAGCTTCTCAGACCAGTTCACATCCTGGCTTTTCACCTATGAGGTGTGTGGCATGGGGCAGAAAACTCCTCTTCTCTGAGCCTCAGTTTCCTCTTAGGATGACTGGCGGGAGTGGCTGGAAAGCCCTTGGCCCAGGAGGGTGCCTGGATTGGATTACAAACACCAGCTCTGTGAGTCTTGAGACTTCTGCTTGGGCTCATCTAGCACCTGATGGGTGTTGATGATAAGTTGGCTCCCTGCTTCCAGCACAAATGTTCTGAGATCTCATTTTGTGAGAGGGCAGACTGTACCAAAATAGTCTTCCAGCCTATTTTGGGAAGAGGGTAGGCAAGCCACGGGCACCCTGGCTGAGAATGACTGGAGGGGCAGGCCGATCCTGTGTCCCCGTGCAGGTGTGAGAACTTGGAGGCCGGCTCTCAAGTTCAGCCTCATTTTAGCTGTGGGAGTCACACTCAGTAGATTCTTTGATCATGAGCTGAGAGAAAGATTTTTTTATTATTGTTGTAAAATACACAACATAAAAATTACCATCTTAACCATTTCTTCTTTTTAAAAAATATGTTTGTATTGACTTTAGAGAGAGAAAGGGAGAGGGAGAGGGAGAGAGAGAAATATAGATCGGCTGCCTCCCATATACACCCTGATTGGGGACTGAACCTGCAACCTGGGCATGTGGCCTGACCAGGAATTGAACTGGTGACCTTTTTTTTTTTTTTTTTTTTTTTTAGTTCTTTTTTAATTTTATTTTTGTTACAGCTGTTTCTCCTTTTTAACCCCATTGACACCCTCCTTCCCATCCCCCCCACCCTGTCCCCGGCTTTGTTGTCCATGTCCATTGGTTATGAGTAGGCATATAGACCAGTGGAACAGAACAGAGAACCCAGAAATGGACCCAAGACATTATGCTCAATTAATATTTGACAAAGGAGGCAAAAGCATACAATGGAGTAAAGACAGCCTCTTTAATAAATGGTGTTGGGAAAATTGGACAGCTACAGGAACTGGTGACGTTATGGTGCAAAGGCTGATGCTCAACCACTAAGCCACGCTGGCCAGGGCCATCTTAACCATTTCTAAAAATACACAGTTCAGTGGTGTTAAGTACATTCACATTGTTGCACAACCATTCTCACTATCTAGCTCCAAAACTCTTTTTATCTTGCAAAACTAAAACTTGATACATGAAATACTAACTCCCCCAGCCACTTTCTCTCTCTCTGTGAATCTGACTGTTATATTTTATTTTTTGCTGACAGTTTCATTATTATTGGGTTTAGATTGACTTTTAACTTAAAAACAACAGCAGCGGCAACAACAACAACAAAAGACCTATGAGCCAAACAGGCTTATGCCAAGTGGTTTCTTTGAGCTAGCAATACTGATTTTAAGAGGAAAGGCAGAGCGGAGGGTGAGGCAGGCGGGCGGAAGAGGCTCGAATCTGACTATTTTAGAAAGTGCACATAAATGGAATCACACAGTATTTGCCCTTTTGTGATTGACTTATTTCACTCAGCGTAGTGTCCTCAAAGTTCATCCATGTTGTGATATGGGTCAGAATTTCCTTCCTTTTTAAGGTTGAATACTATTCCATTGTGTGGATACACACATTTTATTTATCCATTCACCTGTTGATGGACATTTGTGTTGCTTCCACCTTTCAGATGTTGTGACTAATGCTGCTATGAACACAGGTATTCAAGTATCTATTTGAGACCCTGCTTACAGTTTTTTGGATATATACCAAAAAGTGAAATTTCTGGATCATATGCTGATTCTTTATTTAAATTTTTGAGGACCCACATCCCATCACCTTTGTTGTTGTATTCTATTCCTTAGGAGCAAATCCCAGGTTTCCTACATTCAAGAATAGGGACTATACACAGGTGTGGTACCAGGGTTGGGATTCACAGGGACCACCTTAGAAGGTACCCACCATGCCTCATAAGCAAATCCAGACCACAGCTAAACCTAGAAATTTCTATTAAGTGCTCATAACATGCCAAGCACATAAGCAGGTATTTTACAAATAGTATGTCTTTGAAGTGGGTCATTCTATGGGGAAAAAATTAGGCTCAGTTGTGAAGCAACTTGGAGGACTAACAGTGGGGCAGAATTAAAATTCTGGCCTATCTTATTGCAAAGCTCATGCTTTTTCCTTTACACTTCGCTTTTCTGAGTCTCTTTAGGGAAGCATAAGACACTTGTAGTGAGAGGTTAGCAGAGTCTCAGATGCTGAGCAGGTGCTCCATAAAGGTGAGGCCACCATCCAACAGTTACCGCAGTCGTGGGTGGTTATAACTGTTCACCTTGCACTTTCTTGTTGGTACCTGCCTGGAGGCATCTGGAAAAAGTCCCAGCTCAGTTAGTGGAGGAAATTAATACCTAACTGAGCCCACAGAAGCCAACTGAGAGATCAAAGTGAAGGCACAAAGGCAGGATGTTGGCAGGCCTGAAAGTGAGTTCTGGTTTTGCGCCTAACTTGCCAAGTGACTCTGGGTGAACCCCTCCTTGTCAAATGAAATGTTGGCCTAGGTCAACTGTAGGTAAACTATGGCCCAAGGGCCAAATCCAGCCCACCACCTGTGTTTGTAAATAAACTTTTATTGGCACACAGCCACACTCATTTGTTTACATATTGTCTGTGACCTCTCTTAACCTACAACAGCAGAGTTGAGTCATCAGAGACTGCCTGGCCTGCACAGCTGAAAATATTGACCGTGGCTTTTTGTAGGAAAAGTTTGCCAATCCCTGGACTGGATGATTTTTAAGACTCTTTCTGTTGGTGGTGGTGGAAATGGTACCAGATATTATACTGGTAGGATGAGACAGGACCTGGGTTCAGCATCCTTGGTACTTGAGTTCTGGCTAGAAAAGAATTCAGAGCCAAGACTCAAACTATAAGAGAACTTTTACTTACAAAATCACAGAGGTAGAAGAAGTAAAAGAAGATATGGGCTTAGGAAACAAGTTATAGAGGCAAAGGAAGGGCCCTTGGAGCTTAGAAGTGAGGAAGGCCAAGGTGGCACACTTAGGGGGAGGGGAAGGGAAAGGAGGAGGGGAAAGGCATGGATGTGCTCCCAGGAGAGAGCCAGGCTCCTCCATTAATGGTGGAGGTTTTAGGGGAGGTCCCAGGGGAAGATCTCAATAAACTATTCAGTATCTTTCCAGTTGTGTCCTTTCAGCGTTGGGATCTCCCTTGATTGATTATTTGGTACCAGGGCAGGGGGTCATTAGCCAGTGCAACAGGTCCTGAGGTCAGCTGTGGGGTCACTTGTCTGGTTTTACTGCTGTTCTGGGCCTGGAGCCAAAATACAATTGAGGCCTAGATGTTATCTCTAGGGAGGAAAGGTCAAGGGGTCCAAACTGCAAGATCACCAATATGCTAGGGGAGGAAAAGTCACCCTGGGGGCAAGATCCCACTCTGCAATTGTCCTTTGCTAGTCACCCGGGGCGTTCCACCCTGGTGACCTTCTACACCGAGCCCATAGTCCTTACTCTCCTTTGTGTCTAACGGCCTACCGCATTTTCAACTCTAAATATATGATAATTCGTAGAATAAGTAGATAGTACAAATAACTAGGTAAAACCAAGAGAGCTGTATCTGACTCTGTCATGTTACAAATGGGCATCTCACCATCCCTCAAGTGTCCCTGTTTCCTCTATAAAAATAGACCATAATCAGTCAGGTGTTTTAGTCTACTCAGAATGCTATTACAAATTACCATAGATTGGGTGGCTTAAACACCAGACATTTCGCTTGGCCGGTGTGGCTCAGTGGATTGAGCATTGTCCCGTGGACTGAGAGGTCTGGTTTGACTCCTGGTTGGGGCACACGCCCGGGTTTTGGGCTTGATCCCCAGTGGGGGTTGTGCTGGAGGCAGCTGATCAATGTTTCTCTCTGACATCCATGTTTCTCTCTCTCTCTCCCTTCTTTTTTTCTCTAAAAAATCAATAAAAACTTATTTATTTATTTATATTTTTTTATCCTTACCCGAGGACACTTTTGCATTCATCCTCAGATAGAGCGGGAGGGAGAGAGAGAGAAAGAGAGAGAGAGAAACATCGATGTGAGAGAGATACATCAACTGGTTGCCACCCACAAAACCCCAACCGGGGCCAGGGACAAACTTCAACCGAGTTACGTGCCCTTAGTGGGAACTGAACCCAGGACTCTCCGGTCCGTGGGCTGACGCGCTAACCTCTGAGCCAAACTGGCCAGGGCAATAAAAACATATTAAAAACAAAAAACAAAAACAGATGTTTCTTACAGTTTGGGAGTCTGGGAAGTTCAAGATCAAGGCACTGGCATATCCAATATCTGGTAAGGGTTCTCTTCTTGGTTTGCAGATGGCTGTGTTCTCCTTGTAACCTCACATGGCAGAGAGCAGAGAGAGATCTTTCATCATCTCCTCATTTTATAAGAGCACCCAGCATGAGGGACCCACTCTCATGACATAATCTAATACTAATCACTTCTCAAAGGCCCACCTCCAACCCAGCCAATGTGGCTCGGTGGTTGAGTATTGACCCATGCACCAAGAGGTTGCTGATTTGATTTCTGGTCAGGGCACATGCCCAGGTTGTGGGCCAAATCCCCAGTGGGGGGCATGCTGGAGGCGGCCAATTGATGTTCAATCTCAAAGGCTCATCTCCACATACTATCATGTTGGGAGTTAGGATTTTTTAAATAATATTTTTCTTTATTGATTTTTAGAGAGAGAGGAAGGGAGAGGGAGAGAGATAGAAACATTGATGAGAGAGAACATCGATTGTCCGCCTTCTCCATGCCCCGCACTGGAGATTTGGCCATAACTTGGGCATGTGCCCTGACCAGGAATCGAACCAACGAAATCTTGGTGCATGGGTCGACGCTCAGTCACTGAGCCATACCAGCCAGGTAGGAGTTAGGATTTTAACATATGAATTTGAGGGGACACAAAAATTGAGTCTATAACATCAGAGTAGACATGAATTCATTCAACAAACACTTGCTGAGGCTTACTGTGTCTGTCCCTAAGCTGCACTCTTCAAAAACAGAGATGCAAAGGCCTATGCCTTGCTGTAAGGAGTGCCCTGGGAGAGGAAAGGAAGTGCCCTGGGGACTCAGAAGTCAAGGAGGGCTTCCTGAAGGAGAGAGATTTGTCTGGGGCCTTGAAATACACAGGGAGGATTAAAAGATGTCTTGGAAAGTATTCCAGATGGAGACCACAGCGTGGACATGTGAATATTTGGTAAACAGGAGATGGAGATCATCAGGGACTATCTTATTATTATTTTTTTTTTTATCCTCACCCGAGGACATTTTTCCACTTTTTATTCAGATAGAGCAGGAGGGAGAGAGAGGAAGAGAGAGAGAGAAACATCGACGTGAAAGTGAAACATTGAGTGGCCGCCACCCGCACGACCCAACCAGGGCCGGGGACAAACTGCAGCCAAGGTATGTGCCCTTAGCGGGAACCGAAGCCGGGTCTCTCCAGACTGCAGGCTGAAGCTCTAACCGCTGAGCCAAACCGGCCAGGGCCATCAGGGACTATCTTAGAGGCTGCCTTCCACACTCATGAATACTATGTGTCGTGGTTATCATCTAACCACTCAGCCTCAGTTTCCCCATCTGTGCTCCAATCTGAGCCACAATCCACTACCTCTCATTATTACAGAGATAGCTGGGGATGATCCCTTTTCTTTTTTTTTTTTTTTTCTTATCCTCAACTGAGTACATTTTTTCCCCTGATATTTTGTTCAGATAGAGTGGGAGGGAGAGAGAGAGAAAGAGAGAGAAACATCAACATGAAAGGGACACATCGAGTGGTTGCCACCTGCACGATTCAACCAGGGCCAGGGACAAACTGCAACCGAGGTACGTGCCCTTAACGGGAACCGAGCCCCGGGTCTTTCTGGACCGCAGGCTGATGCTCTAACCGCTGAGCCAAACCGGCCAGGGCGGGATGATCCCTTTTCTAATCCATCAGTCTGACCACCTCTGACTATGGTTTCAAAGCCCTCCAGAATATTCCAGCATGTTCTAATGAAAAACAACAACAAACACATTAGAAACAGTAATGCCCATCAACAGGAGGATGAGCAAATCGCTCTATAGTCATACGATAGGTTACCATACAGCATTGAAAATGAACAAACTATAGCATGAACAAATCTCAAAACCACCTTGAGTGTAAAAAGCAAGTGTCAGAATACTTACAGCAGGTTCCCCTTTATATAACAGCAAAAAATCATACAAACCTAACAGTATATTGTTTTGGGATGCATATTTATACAGTAAAACCATCACACAAACTAAGAGAATGATGAACACAAAATGCAATATCATGGCTTCCCTTTGTGGAAAGAGGGAAAGAGAAATAACTGGGTGGGGTACAGGGAGCTTTCAAATACTGGAAATGTTCTATTTCTTAAGCTAGATCAGGGTCATCTGATTTTGTATGACCCATGAGCTAAAAATGGATTTTACATTTTTATAAATACATTTTTTAAATTGATTTTTTTAGAGAGAGAGAAGAAGGGAGAGGGAGAGAGATAGAGACATCGATGAGAGAGAACATCGATTGGCCACCTCCTGTATGCCCCATACTGGGGGGTCGGGCCCACAACCTGGGCATGTGCCCTGACTGAGAATTGAACTGGCGACCTCTTGGTGCATGGGTCAATGCTCAACCACTGAGCCACATCAGCCGGGCAGGATTTTACCTTTTTTGAAAGGGGGTGGGGGTGGGGGATGGGGGAATTCAAAGAGGAAGCCTATTTCATAACAAGTGAAAATTATGTGAAATTCAGCCCTAGCCAGGTGGCTCTGTTGGTTGGAGCATTGTCCTGTACACCAAAAGGCTGAGGGTTTGATTCCTGGTTAGGACACATACCTAGGTTGTGGGCCAAATCCCTAGTGGGGGGCATGTAGGAGGCAGCCAATTTATGTTCTTTCTGATAAATATTTCTCTCTCTTCCTCTCTCTCTCTAAAAATCAATAAAGAAAAAATAATAATAATGCTCATGATGGTCACTGCCTTAGTCAATGATTTCATGGGCTTTAAAAATAAAAAATAAAAGAAAATTTTGTGAAATACAAATGTCAGTGTCAGAAACAAAGTGCCATTGACACACATGCACACTTGTTTGTTTACACATTTTCTATGGCTGCTTTGAGCTACAATGAGAAAGTTGAATAATTGAGCCAGACACTGATCTGAAAAGCTGAAAATATTTGCTTCCTGGTCCTTTATAGAAAAAGTTTACTAGATGGTGGGTATATGTTCATTTTGTTCTTTCTTATACCTTATATCTAAATTTTATATCTTTATCTAATATGGAGACTCTACAAACAATATGCAGTCCTTACAACATGCCTCTCCAGGGGAGGACCCTTCTTGGCCTCTTCCAGCTTCTGGTGGCTCCAGGGGATCCTCAGCTGGTGGCCACATCACTCCAATTGTTTTCCTCTATTGTCACATAGCCTTCTCCTCCTCTGCGTCCCTGTCTTCTCCTCCTCTTCTAAGGACACTTGTCATTAGATTTAGGGCCCATCTTGGTCATCCAGGATGATCTTATATTGACATCTCTAAACTAATTACACCTGCAAAGACTTTTTCCAAATAAGGTCACATTCACAGGTTCTGGAGGATAGGACATGGACATATCATTTTAGCAGATCTACACTTGGCTCCATTAAAATCTATTGGTTTTGCCTGGCCGGTGTGGCTCAGTGGTTGAGCGTCGACCCATGCACCAAGAGGTCTCAGGTTTGATTCCTGGTTAGGGCACATGCCCAGGTTGTGGGCGCAATCCCCAGTGGGGGGCATGCAGGTGGTGGCCAATCGATGTTCTCTCTCATCAGTGTTTCCATTTTTCTCTCCCTCTCCCTTCCTCTCTCTCTAAAATCAATAAAGAAAAAAATTAAAAAATAAAATCTATCAGTCTTACTGTATAGTTTTATTAATCAATGTTACCCAATAAATTCAGTTTTTAAAAAAGGAAAGGAAAGCAAAAAAGGGACATTTGAAAACAAACAAAAATCTGTTGGTCTGTCTTGCACTCTGAATGGACCCCTCTCCACAATGATTGTAACATCATGCATCAGTTATGTGAGGTTGTCACATTTTATTATTCAATGTCAGAGAGTCACAGTCTTTTTAAATTGATTTTAGAGAGAGAGGAAGGGAGAAGGAGAGAAAAACATTAATGGGAGAGAGACACAAAGAAACATGGATCGCCTGCCTTCTGCGTGCCCCCTACTGGGGATAGAACCTGCAACCCGGATACATGCCCTGACAGGGAATTGAACTGGAGACCTCTTGGTGCACAGGACAGTGGTCAACCAATTGAGCAACACTGGCCAGGGCCAGAGAGTCACATTCTTCTTTTTTTTTTTTCCTTTATTGATTTTAGAGAGAGAGGAAGGGAGAGGGAGAGAGAGAGAGAGAAAATCGATGAAAGAGAACATCGATTGGCCTCCTCCTGCACCTCCCACATGCCCCCCACTGGGGATTTGGCACACAACCTGGGCATGTGCTCTGACAGGAAATCAAACTGGTGACCTCTTGGTGCACGGGTCGATGCTCAACCACTGAGCCACACCAGCTGGGCTCACATCCTTTTTTTTAAAGTCTCAATTTGAAACATTTTCTTTTTTTTTTAAATTTCCAAATAAATTTTATTTATTTTTTTCTTAATTAATTAATTTATTTTTGTTACAGATGTTTCTCCCCCCCCTCCCCCACTGATTCTCCCCTCCCCCTCCCTCCCCACCTGGGCTCACATTCTTTAATATCACCACCGATCTAGCCAGACAAGCTTTTTTTTTTGGTATGTGCCCTTAGTGGGAACCGAACCCAGGACTCTCTGGTTTGCAGGCCGACACACTCCAACCGCTGAGCCAAACAGGCCAGGGCCAGACAAGCTTTTAAGTATCAGAAAGCAGTCAAGTTCACAGTGGTGGATACAGATTTTCGAAAATTCTGATTTTCTCTTGAAAGCTTGAATTTTATCTTGGCAACAATAACCGACAGTTGTTTTCCTTGGAGTGACAGGCTCATTTTATTCACTTTTGAGAAAGTGTCTGCCTAACAGCTAAGTCTAACCCATAGTTTGTTAGACATTTCAAGAAAAATGGTGCTCCCTGAAAAAAAGGCCAGGTTGGACTCCAGAGTTTGTTCAAGTACTTTTCCTAGAGACAGTCATTGAACTTAAAACTCAGTTGGAGGGCTTTATATGTACTTTCCACCTTGTCATGCAAAATATTAAGAAGACATAGACTTTTTCCAACCTGGGCCTGGCAGAATGGCTCCCACAAAGAATGGTGGTGAGAAGGGCATTTAGCCATCAACAAGGTAGTGACCAGAAAATACACCATCATCTTTCACAAATGCATTCATGGAGTGGGTTTTTAGAAGGATGACTCTAGGACACTCAAAGAAATCTAGAAATTTGCCATAAAAGAGATGGGAACTCTAGCTGTGCTCACTGACGCCTGGCTCAACAAAGCTGTCTGAGCCAAAGAAATAAAGAATGTTCCGTATGGTATCCGGGTGTGGTTGTCCAGAATTCGTAATGAGGACGAAGATTCACCAAACAAACTCTATACATTGGTTACCTACGTACCTGTCCTCTCTTTTAAAAAATCTATAAAAATTTAATGTGGATGAGAACTAACTGGTGATTGTTGAATGAAGTTATAGAACTACATATACACACACACACAAACATGGAGTCACATTTTATGGGGTGAATTGTGTCTCCCTAAAAGATATGTTGAAGCCCTAACCTCCAACACCTATGAATGTGACCTTATTTAGAAACAGAATCTTTGCAGATGTCATCAAGTTAAGTTGAGGCCACAAGGTGGGGCCCTAATCCAAGGTGACTGCTGTCCTTACTAGAAGAGGAAAGTTGAACTCATATATAAGGAGGAGTAGGCCGTATGATGATGGAGGCAGAGATTGGAGTGATGAGTTTCCAAGCCAAGGAACACCAAGGATTGACAGCTATCACCAGAAGCTGGAAGAGGCAAGGGAGGATCCTTCCCCAGAGGCTTCAGAGGAATTATAGCCCTGCTGACACCTTGATTTCAGACTTCTGTCCTCCTCCAGAACCATGAAAGAACAAATTTGTGTTGTTTTAAGCCCCCCAGGTTGTGGCACTTTGTTATGGCATGCCCAGGAAACAAATCCATCACCCAAATATCATGACTGGACAGAGACTGGTACATGAAATGGAGAGAACTTTTAATACACAGGACAATCTGGATGAATCTGAAAAGCATTGCTCTGAGTAAAATAAACCTGTCTCAGAAGGTTGCATGTCATATGATTACATACATGTGACTTTCTCCAATAGACACACCTATCATGACAGAGAACACATCAATGGTTGCCAGGGGGTGGGGAGGTATATGAGTACAAAGGTGACAGAGTGAGGGAGCTTTTGGGGATGACAGAGCTGTTCAGGTCAGTATCCTGATTGTGGTGGTGAGTACGTGAATCTGTACATGCCTCAAAACTCAGCTAAAATTCACACTGGAAATAAAAGTCTATTTTACTGTATGTACATTATAAAAGAACATGATAAAATGAATGGGGTGGGAAAAAGATGTACAAACTATGCTGTTGTTTGTTCCTTAAATGGTTGAATCCCAGAGTATTGATCTGATTTAGAGCTCCTTAAGCTGGACTTCATTGGCCTCTTTCAAATCCAAGGACAGGAATTAGAGATTCTATGGACTGCCTAAGATTATAGGCAAAATTGTGTGCACGTCATTTTCTAGAAAAGGGTCCCAGGCTTTTATTGTGGAGGATAAAGTGTGATCTGTGACCCCAAAAACTTAGGAACCACAGGGCAAACATTAGGCCAACTGTTGATTTCCAAAGGACTGTCATTCTAGACCCTGCCAGGTTAAGTTCAGTGCAAGGCATTGGGAGAGGAAACAAGCCAGAGACTTCCAGGATAGGGCACAGATCAGCCGGGGATACAGGTGGCTAAATGTGGTCACCAACAAGGGTTGGCATGAGGCTTAAATTAAACCACATTAAAGTGATTAATTCAAAATACAGACAACAATGGACCTGGTTTCCCCATCTGTGAACCGGCAACACTCAGAGGGAGACGGGATCCAAGCCAAGACTGGGGAGAGGCACTCACCTCTGGCAAGACAATTGGGGTGCAAAAAATCAACAACTAGTGATCAAGCTAATTTTTCCAATTTAAATCCTTTTTTTATTTTATTCTCACCCGAGGACATTTTGTTTTTGCATTTATCTTCAGATAGAGCGGGAGGGACAGAGGGAGGAAGAGAGAGAGAGAAACATAGATGTGAGAGAGACATACCAACTGGCTGCCACCTGCCTGACCCCAACTGGGTCCGGGGATGCACCGCAACCGAGGTAAACACCCTTTGCGGGAACCGAAACATAACTTTCTGGTCTGTGGGCTGACACTCTAACGGCTGAGCCAAACCTGCCAGGGCTTAAATTTTTTTTTTTTATAATTTATATTTTATATATTTATTTATTTATTTACTTACTTATTTATGTTTTATCCTCCCCTGAGGACCTCGAGGACATTTTTGCATTTATCTTCAGATAGAGTAGGAGGGAGAGAAGAGAGAGAGAAAGAAACATCAGTGTGAGAGAGACACATCAAGTGGTTGCTACCCACACAACCCCAACCAGGGCCGGGGACAAACTGCAAGCAAGCGGAACCAAACCCAGGAACTCTCTGGTCTGCAGGCCAACGCTGTAACCGCTGAGCCAAACCAGCCAGGGCTTAAATTCATTTTTTAAAGTTGAGGTTAAATTCACATAACATAAAATTAATCAATTTTAAGTGTGCAGTGCAGTGGAACTTAGTACATTCACAATGTTGTGCAACTACCACTATTAGCTAGTTCCAGAACATTTCATCATGCCCAAAGGAGATCCTATCCCCATTGAAGTCACTCCCCAAACTCCTTCCCCAAACTGCTGGCAACCACGAATCCACTTTATGTCGCTATGCATTTGCTTGTTCTGGACATTTCATATAAATAGAACCATACACCATGTGGCCTTTTGTGTCTGGCTTCTCTCCACAGCATAATGTTTTTGAAGTTCATCCATGTTGTAGTATATGTCATTATTTCATTCCTTTTTACAGCTGAATAATATTCCATTGTGTGGATGGACCACACTTTGTTTATCGATTCATCAGTCAGTGGACACCTGGGTTTGTTTCTACCTTCTGGAAACTGTGAATAATGCTGCTATGCACATGTGTGTATAAGGATTTCTTTGAATACCTGTTTTAGATTCTCTTGGGTGTATATTGTTGACTCTGAGAAAGAAGATACCTACCAAGAAGGGCTTCTGGGTTCAAATTTAAAAACAGACCCTTGTAGCTCTGCTTTTGTGAGAGGTAAACAGAGGCCTCTCACAAAAGCAGAACTTCGGGAGAAGCCTGCACTGAACGGCCTGCCTGCACTATGTTCTTGCCATCTGAACCAATCCTTATAAAAGAGTTTCTGGAATTGTATTTCAACCAGTAGGACTGAGACTTTGCCCATCCAATCGGAACTGTATAACTATAGCCCCATAGTTGCACAATCAGAGGGGCTCCATTCTGAACAATCAGGACAGTGCTTTTTGGACCAATCAAACTGAAGAGTTGGAGCCCTCCTTTGTATGAGGACGGACCATTCCTGGACTTCTCTCTCTATGAGTCAGCTCTCCTCTGGCTCTGGGAAAGCACTTTTCCCTTTCCACGTAAAACTGAAGACTGTGTTTCTTAGTTGGAGAGAGCCACCTTGCCCCAGGGCTGCCTCACAGCTATACTATTTCATAATTGAGATGTTTACACTGAATGAAGTTTCCTTCTTCACCACACCTCAAATTGGGGGTTCCTGTTGGCATTGAATTGGCACCAACAGCTGCTGCGTCCTCTTCCAACGATATTGTCTGACAAAGTCCAGATATGGAGAAGAAAGCTTCAAAAAATGCATCTTCTAGGAAGAGGACGTAGCATGGGGGTGGGATTAATCGATATTACGGGAATTATAATAATTATTATTCTACTATATGACTAACCTGGGAGTAACAAACAATGTATCTGAAATCATGCCTCTTCAATTAAATTCTGAAGAAACTCCAGCATCCCCTGAAACAGCCACTACTGCATGTCCAGACTGTCTTAATAATTAACTAATTCAATTAGGTAAAAGTTTTTCCCCAAAAGACCCTAATAAACAATTCATGGATGAATTATGACAGGTAGAACTAATGGAGGCACCTTATACTCCTGTGCCTCCTCCCCAGATAGAAAGACTATTTCAAGAGAATAAAAGAAAATTGTATCGACCCCTACCCACTGTTCAAGGGTTTCCTTATATAGCCTATTGGATAAAAGGAAAACTATGGTACACACCTAGAGGGGCTAGAAGTGTACAAAAGATTCCTGACCCTCCCTTGCCCTTTACAGGAGCATATAATGAAGATAGAATAAGAATAGTTAACAAAGATGGACTACATGTTCCTTACGCAAGCTTGCCTTCAGGGAACGATTGGCACGCCAAGGTCCCCTTGGTGTTTACACACATGGGAACAAAAGAAATCTCAATCATGCAATTGGATAGGTTTTATAAGAGATGTTGTCCTGAGTTAGCTAGGGAGGTAAATAAAAAAACTAGCTGATCTTAAAACTCAGAACTAGATTTTATTTATTTATTTATTTATTTTATCCTCACCCGAGGACATTTTTCCATTTTTTGTTCAGATAGAGTGGGAGGGAGAGAGAGGAAGAGAGAGAGAGACAGAAACATCGACATGAAAGGGACACATCAAGTGGTTGCCACCCACATGACCAACCAGGGCCGGGGACAAACTGCAACCGAGGTACATGCCCTTAGCGGGAACCGAACCTGGGTCTCTCTGGACCGCAGGCCAATGCTCTAACCGCTGAGCCAAACCGGCCAGGGCCAGAACCAGATTTTAAATAAAGGTCAACTAGTAATCTCAGACAAAGGGCTTATAGAAAACTCTGTCTCACCTTACAGGTTACTCTACTCCCTTCTTCGTATCTATAAACACAAAAAGTTATAAATTAATTCTAATAAAAATGAAACTAATATCCTGGTACTATGGAATGTAACTCCCTGCTTCTTTAACCTTAAATGTTAAATTTATGCCAAAAAAATAAAGTATATAAGCACATAGAAACTTGCAATAAATCAGAACAGTGTCACACTTCCTCTGAGTCGTGTAGTCATCAGTCTCCCAGCGCCAACGCCTTACCACCTTCGGGATACCCTGGATCCTGCTGCAGCTGGACTGCGGCAAACAGCCATCAGTTGACAATACCTAGGGGCACAATTCCTGGATCATGTGCTAATTCTGTGTTTAACTTTTTAAGGACCTGACAGACTGTTTTCCACAGTGATTGTCGCATTTTACATTTCCAACAGGAGGGTACAGGGTTCCAATTCCTCAACATCTTCACAGAATGTTATTTTCTACTTTTTTGACTCTAGCCATCCTCATGGGCATGAGGTGGTGGTATTTCATTATGGTTTCAACTAGCAGACAAATAATATTTTTAAAAAATCCAAATCAACGCAAAAAATTCGTGATGAGAAAAATAAAAGCAGGATTCAGCCTTGATTTCCATATTTCACACACTTGCCTCACTTTATTTAAAATTGTGACATTTCGCCTTTCCACGCTACCCAGAGAGGGTCCCATACGGCATTGTTCTTGTTCCCACGGAACTTAAAGGGAAACTTTCGCAATGTCTGGAGCCCTGGATGTCCTGCAAATGGAGGCGGATGTCCTCAAATTCCTTTCAGCAGGAACCCACTTAGGTGGCACCAACCTTGACTTCCAAATGGAACAGTACATCTATGGAAGGAAAAGTGATGACATCTACATCATAAATCTGAAGAAAACCTGGGAGAAGATCCTCCTGGCAGCTCGTGCCATTGTTGCCATTGGAAACCCTGCTGATGTCAGCGTCATATCGTCCAGGAACACTGGCCAACGAGCTATGCTGAAGTTTGCTGCTGCCACTGGAGCCACTCCCATTGCTGCCACTTCACTCCTGGAACCTTCACCAACCAGATCCAGGCAGCCTCTCGGAGCCGAGACTTCTGACCACCAGCCTCTCACAGAGGCATCTTATGTTAACCTGCCGACCACTGCTCTGTGTAACACAGGCTCTCCTCTGCGCTAGGTGGACATTGCCATCCCTGCAGCAACAACAAGGGGGCTCACTCAGGGGGTCTGATGTGGTGGATGCTGGCCCGGGAAGTACTGCGCATGCGTGGCACCATCTCTGGTGAACACCCACGGGAGGTCATGCCTGGTCTTTACTTCTACAGAGATCCTGAAGAGATTGAAAAGGAAGAGCAGGCCGCTGCTGAAAGGCTGTGGCCAAGGAGGAATTTCAGGGTGAATGGGCTGCTCCAGCTCCCGAGTTCACTGCTGCTCAGCTGGAGGGGGCAGACAGGTCTGAAGGCGGGCAGGTGCCCTCTGTGTCCAGTGAGCAGTTTCCTATTGAAGACTGGAGTGCTCAGCCTGCCACTGAAGACTGGTCTGCAGCCCCCACTGCTCAGGCCCCTGAATGGGTAGGAACAACCACTGAGTGGTCTTAAGCTGTTCTTCCACAGTCTCTGAACAGAGTGGAAATAAGGTTGATGGAAAATAACGTCTAAAATAAATAAATTAATTAATTAACTAATTAATTTAAAGAATTGTGACATTTCATTTATTGCGAATTTTTTCTGCATTGATTTTGATTTTTTTAAATTGCATTAAAATAGTTATCCTTTTACCACAATATAAAATTTTAAAAAATATTATTTATGTATCTTTACTGATTTTTTTTTCTTGTGGCCCCCCTACCCGGAATGTTGTGCCTCAGGACTATGTCTCAGCTGCCTCACCCTCCTACCCCGCTGGGTTACAGGAACTTCTGCCCATTCACGTGACAGCGCCTGTGCTGGCCTCCAGGGGGCGCTGCTTCCCCAATCATGTTCAGCGCGGGCACCTCCTGGGAGGCTGAGTGTGTGATTCCGTTTATTAACATCTCCCAACCTGGATTTCTCTTCTGTAAGGTGAGGATGATGACGTTAGGTGTTAGAGAATGACAGAGTTATGGAAATCCCCTGGCCTCGTACTCAGCACCTACTCAATACAAAATAATCATGACTATTCCCTAAGAGCACAGATGGAAGAATATTTTACACTTTTACTATGGAGAATTTCATACCCAAAAGTAGGCAGAATCATATCAGGAGCCCCCAGTCCCAGCCCTGATCGCCATCACCCCCTAGCTAACTTCACTCGGTCCTCATTGCCATCCAGGATTATTTCTAAGCAAATTTCAGTCATTCTATATATCTTATCATTCTGTAAATATTTTTATTATGTGTCTTCAAAAGATAAAGATTCTTTAAAAATCTAACAATACCATTATCACACTTAAAACTTTAACAAGAATTCTTTTAATACTCACAGGTTTCAAGATGGCCAACAAATAGGCTCAGTTCGGGCAAATTACTGAATTTTTCTGAAGCTGGTTTTTTGTTTTGTTTTTTGTTTTTTTTTTATCCTCACCCGAGGACATTTTTCCATATTTTTGTTCAGATAGAGTGGGAGGGAGAGAGAGAGAGAGAGAGAGAGACAGAGAGAGAGAGAGACATCGACGTGAAAGGGACACATCGAGTGGTTGCCACCCGCACAACCCAACCAGGGCCGGGGACAAACTGCAACCTTGGTACATGCCCTCAGTGGGAGCCGAACCCGGGTCTCTCTGGACCTCAGGCCGACGTTCTAACCGCTGAGCCAAACCGGCCAGGGCTGAAGCTGTTTTTTTTTATCCTCACCTGAGGACTTTTTTTTTTTTTTCATTTATCTTGAGAGAGAGGAGGGAGGAGGAGGAGAGAAAGAGAGAGAAACACCTACATGTGAGAGACACAGCGAGTGGTTGCCTCCCACACGACCCAACCAGGGCTGGGGACAAATTGCAACCGAGGTACGTGTCCTTAGCGGGAACTGAACCCGGGCCTCTCTGGTCCATGGGCCAACACTCCAACCACTGAGCCAAACCAGCCAGGGCCAACGCTGTTTTTCATCATTGCTAAACCAGGGTAGCAAACTGAAGTCTCCAGGTCACTAGGAGTATTGGAGAGTATGTATATTTGAACCTGAAACTTAAGAGTTACTCAACATAGAGCAACATGATTACAGTAACATGAATATATAACATGATGAAGCAGTGGTTCTCAACCAGAGGATGAAGGTGGGGACTCTGCTCTCTCCCCAGGGAACAGCGAGCAACGTTGGGAGCGGTGGTGCCCCTGGAATCTGGGGGGGGGGGTAGAATTCTGATTCTGATCAACATTCTGCAGTGCACAGGACAGCCCCACCCCAGAGGATGATCCAGCCCCAAATATCAGCAGTGCCAAGGATGAGAAACCCTGATCTAGAGACTTAGATCTTATTAGTGCTTGCTGGAACACCGTCACCAGAGATGCTGATTCCTGACTTTGCCACTTGTTGAGTGAGCCTGGTAACATAGTAATTAATCATGGCCAACATTTTGTGGGCCTTTTGCATGACCCTAGAGTAGTGCTAGGCTCACTATACACGTGCATTTTATTCTCTTGCCAACCCAGGAGATTGTTGAGAAAACTTGAGTTCAGAGTGACACATAAAAGGGGTCTCAGTTTTCTGGACCTCATTTCTTTATCCATGGTACAGGTTCATAATATCCACCTCTTGAGTTGTGTGTGGACTGCCGATGCCAAAGGCCAACCAGCTGGCATCTCATGGACTCCCAACAATGGCATCTCTATATCGACTATATTAGCCTGGCACACAACAGTTAACTGCCAAGTCTGGCTAAGTGCCCAGCTAAGCCGGAGCCTTGAGAACCACACATTTCTTTCATTATCCCAGTTGCTGGGGGAATTGGCAGGGAGAGACCTGTGAAATACCTAAGACAAAAGTTACTGGGGTTGCCGGGGTGTTGCCTCCGGACTAGTGCTGAGCCGAAAAAAACTTTCTTCTCCAACCTACTTCCCTAGAGGATTCTAAACCGGCCTTTCCACCATCAGCAGAAGTAAGAGGGAGGCTGGAGCCCCCGAGAAGAACCAGAAGGCAGTTGTTGTAAGGGCCTCAGTCCTTCCCAGGGCAGTCCAGTCCTGCTTAATTGTCTGCAGTGGCAAACAGGAGTTGAGAAAGATGGATAGTTGTGGATGAGCTTGTTAATGTGACAATTATTTACTAAGCACCTACTATGTGCCAGGCACGCCAACCTTGGCAGACAAGTTCCTTCACTTGTGGAAGTCATATTCTCTCAGGAGATAACAACCAGTAAACAAGCAAAGAAGAAAATTAGCTGGTGGTGAGTACCATGCAGAGAATTAAAATAGGGTAATAACATCAGAATAACATGGGAGGTCATCGAGTAATGAGAGGGTAAAGGGGAGCCTCTCAGGAAGTGGCATTTAAGCTGAAGGACAAAGAATGGGGCATTCATGGCACATGCAAAGGCTTTGAGGTTAAAGTAAATCAGCTATGTTAAACAAGGGGTTCTTAACCAGGCATATCCTTGGGTGAGGATGCCCCCTAATAGATATTGGCAATGTCTGGAGACAGTTGTTTTTTTTTTCCTTTATTGATTTTAGAGGGAGAGAGAGAGAGAAATATTGATGAAAAAGAACATCAATTGGTCGTCTCCTGCGTGTCCCCCACTGGGGGTCGGGCCCACAACCTGGGCATGTGTCCTGACCAGGAATCAAACCAGCGACCTCTTGCTGTATGGGTCAATGCTCAACCACTGGGCCACACTAGCCGGAAAGTTGTTTTTTTTAAATCCTCACCCAAGGATATGTTTTTATTGATTTTAGAGAGAGAGGAAGGGAGAGAGAGAGAGAGAGAGAGAGAAACATCAATGTGAGAGAGAAACATGAAAGTTTTGGCCTTTGCCCAGCTCCTGGGAGGTGTCCCTTAAGCCCTGGAAATGACCTGACAGATAAGAGGGTCTTTGTTAACTTGGGGGCTTTGGGGTATGCCAAATAACCTATACTAACACTGTGACTTATAACAAGGGCATTGGGCCAGGTGGCATCAACTGGACTTCTGCAGGGGCTGAAGACTGAGGTCAGCCATGTCTGTATGACCAGCACCCAGTAAAAACCCTGGACACCGAGGCTCAAGTGAGATTCCCTGGTTGGTAGTATGCCATCTATGCATATTGTCACACATTGTTGTTATGAGAATTAAATACCACATGACTCTACTGGGAGGGGACAATTAGAAGCTCACGCTTGATCTTTCCTGGATGACGCCCCATGCACTTCTTCCCTTGTCTCATTTTATTTTATTTTTTAATGCTTTTTCTTTATTGATTTTAGAAAGAGAGGAAGAGAGAGAGAGAGAAACATCAATGAGAGAGAACATTGGCTGCCTCCTGCATGCCCCACTCTGGGGATTTGACCCACAACCAGGGTATGTGTCCTGACCAGGAATCGAACTTGCGACCTCTTGGTGCATGGGTCAACACTCAACCACTGAGCCACATTGGCCGGGCTTCCCTTGTTTCATTTTAATCTGTGTCCTTTGAGTGTGTGTGTGTGGCTTCCTCACAGAGGCCTTCACTAACTACCCAATGTCAAGCAGAACCTGCTTGTTAATCTTTTTCATAAAACAAGTACTGGGCCCTGGCCAGTTTGGCTCAGCAATTAGAGCATTGGCCCGCATACCAGAGAGTCCTGGGTTTGGTTGCAGTTTGTCCCTGGCCCTGGTTGGGGTCGTGTGGGTGGCAACCACTCGATGTGTCTCTCTCATATCGATGTTTCTCTCTCTCTCTTCCTCCCTCTCTCTCTCCCACTCTATCTGAAGATAAATGCAAAAATGTCCTCAGGTGAGGATAAACTAACTAACTAAATAAATAAATAAATAAAACAAGTGTTGGAGTAATCTTTCACTTTGATCTGACTCTGTTTTAGCAATAAAACATTTACGAAAGAAAGGAGGTATCAAAGAGACATCAAGTATAGCTGTTTTATTTTATTTTTTGTATTAATCCTCACCTGAGGATATTTTTTCCATTTATCGTCGAATAGAGTGAAAGGAAGAGAAAGGGAGAAACATTGATGCAAGAGAAACACATCAACTGGTTGCCTCCTGCATGATCCCGACCGAGGTACATGCCCTTGACCAGAATCGAACCTGCAACTAATTGGTCCACGGGTCAACGCTCTACCGCTGAGCCAAACCAGCCAGGACTGTAGCTGTTTTATTTAGAAGAGACATTTTGGAGCTATGAAAGACTACCAAGAATGCATCTTTTCTGTTATTTACTAGCATTTAAATAAAAATAAAATATTTTAAATGGTCAACATTAAGTATAAAAACTTACGCAGACGATCCCTGACTTACAATGGTTTGGCTTAGAAATTTTTGACTTTACAGTGGTGCAAAAGTGATATGCGTACAATAGAAACAGTACTTCAAAATCTGAGTTTTGATCTTTTCCTGGGCAAACGACATGTGGTACGAAATTCTAGTGACACTGGGCAGTGGCAGGGAGCCCAGCTCCCAGTCAGCCACGTGGTCATGAGGGTAGACAAGGCATAGTCTACGGTGTGGTATTAAGCCCATTGTTTACTTAAAATATTTTCAATTTACAATGGGTTTATTGGGATTTAACCCCATTGTAAGTGGAGGAGCACCTGTATAATAAAAAGTTTCCCATCCAATCAAGGCCTCGAAACTTTCTGCCCCAAGCCAACCACTGTTAATCTGTATCCTTTCCCTGTATCAAACAATAATATGTAAAATAGCTTTTTGGAATCATGTGAGTCCTTCTAGTGAATCCCTGAAATGGAAGGTGGTCTTGGGGCCCCTGCACAGCAGGGTCTTTCCTGAATGGACAGGGCAGGGAAGGTAAGTTGAGACATAAGTTGAAACCCCCAAACTATTCAGTTGAACTGATACCACCATTTATTGAGTGCCTGCATGTAAAATGGGGACTTGGCCTACCTATCTCCCAAATATCCTGTGCACATTTTGTTAACCATGGACATGTTTGCACTCACCTCGATGTTCAGGCACATTGTGATTCCCTATGCATTGCATCCAAGGTGAGTGCCCGACTTACCTCCCCCTAGCCCATCCCCGAGTAGTTCTCACTCCCATCACAGATGATGCAGCTGATGTCCTGGGAGAGAGAACACTTGCTTGAATCTTCCAGGAAGGTGGTGAAGGAGTCGGCATTCCCACCAGGCCCATGGACGTTGAGGTGCACCTCCCTTCTGTCAGTGGTTGGTTAATATTGACAAGTGGGTAGGCAGGACTTAGATCACCAGGGCATTTTCAATAAGGTCTAATCGTGAGAGGGTTTTTCCCTGGTCATACAGCCCATGTTTTGCTTTTTAAAAATTATTTTTTCCTAGCTTTATTGCGATATAATCGACATATAATGTTGTGTACATTTAAAGTGTACAGCATGTGGATTTGATGCACTGATATATTACAAAACTTTTACCACTGTGGGTTATCTAATACCTCTATCACGTCACATAATTACCCTTTCTTTCTTTCTTTTTCTTTCTTTCTTTCTTTCTTTCTTTCTTTCTTTCTTTCTCTCTCTCTCTCTCTCTCTCTCTCTCTCTCTCTCTCTCTCTCTTTCTTCCTTCCTTCCTTCCTTCCTTCCTTCCTTCCTTCCTTTTTTTAATCCTCACCTGAGGACACTTTTCCATTTTTTTGTTTAGGTAGAGTGGGAGGGAGAGAGAGAGAGAGAAACATCGACGTGAAAGGGACACAGCGAGTGGTTGCCACCCACACAACCCAACCAGGGCCGGGGACAGACTGCAGCCGAGTTGCGTGCCCTTAGCAGGAACTGAACCTGGCTCTCTCTGGACTGCAGGCCGACGCTCTAACCACTGAGCCAAACCGGCCAGGGCACCATTTCTTTTTTTGTGGTGAGAACAGTTAAGTTTACTCTTTTAGCAAGTTTCAAGTATCTAATACAGTGTTGTTAACTACACCATCCTACACATTAGATCTCCAGAATTTATTCATCTTATAATTGGAAATTCGTAACCTTCGACGAACATCTCCCCATTTCCTTCACCTCCCCACTCTCCAGCCCCTGGTAATCACTATTCTACTCTGTTTCTATGAGTTTGGCGTTTTTAGAGTCTACATATAATTGAGATCATACAGTTATTTGTCTTTTTCTGTCTGACTTATTTCACTTAGCATAATACCCTCAATACCACATTGTCGCAAGTGGAATTTTTTTTGTTTAGTTCAAAGAGCTTCATCTCAGTTTAATGTGGGTAGTTTCCAAACTGGCCCTGGAGACTTGCTAATATCCCTTCTTATCAAAGACCGCCGGCTTCAGGCTGCAGGCCTCCTAAAGGCAAGGAGATCTGACTAGAGTTGTTTTAAAGCTGGTTTATTTTCCCCACACTGCTCACTTTGGGGACAGATCATTCTCTGTGGTGGTGCTGTCCTGTGCACTGTAGGGTGTTCAGTAACATCCCTGCGCTCCACCCACTAGATGCCAATAGCTCCCCCTCCCCCGGTCCTGACAACGTGTCTCCAGACATTACAAATATCCCCTGGGGAAAAGATCCCCCCCCCCCCCAGTTGAGAGCTGCTGGTTTAAATAGTACTTGTAGACATTGTTGGAGGGAACATGAGTGCAGGATGGAGTGGGGAGTTCCACTAAGTGTCTATCCTTCTGGCTTGCCCTGCCAGCACTGGGCACGGCTCCCAGCATCCCACAGCCTCCCTCTGCACACCTGGGCCCAAGCTCAGTTTTCATGGAGCCCCAGGGGACCCAGGTGTTCCAGAGGCTGGCTGGTCCCTGGGCCCCAATGCCAAGCACCAAGAAACCACAGTTGCTGTGGCAACCACTGAGCTCTTAGGGCAAAGAGCTGGTTGGTTGAGGGGCAAAAGGCTCCAATGCCTGGAGCAGACAACATCCAGGGGCCTTGGCTGGGAGACCACAATCCAATGTCCATCCCTTAGCGTTTGCAGACCAACCAGAGCAGTGAGAGCAGTTGGTTCAGTTCCCCAGGAACACTGGAGGTGACAGAGCTGCCGGTCACTGAGGAAGCCTTGGAGGGGGAGACAGACACCCCACTCCAGATGGCTCTGCCTGGCTGGCCTCCCAGGAAGGCTACCCAGCCACTGGTGTGAGGTGTCTGAGATTCAAACCCTTTCTTGGGAAAAGATCATCCAGGTGGGTGGGCAGCATGAGCGTGGGCCTCCTCAGCCCAGGCACCCGCCGGCGGCTTCTCCAGGGTCAGGCAGGCGCCCTCCCAGAACCACCATCCAGCAGTGTGGCCATCTTCATCAGCTCCACGGTCTCAGGTAAGGGACAGGGCAGGGCTTGGGTTTTATTTATTTATTTATTTTATTTTTATTTTTTTATCCTCACTGAGGACATTTTTCCAATTTTTTGTACAGATAGAGTGGGAGAGAGAGAGAGAGAGAGAGAGAGAGAGAGAGAGAGAGAGAGAGAGAGAGAAACATGGATGTGAAAGGGACACATTGAGTGGCTGCCACCCGCACGACCAACCAGGGCCGGGGACAAACTGCAACCGAAGTACGCGCCCTTAGCGGGAACCGAACCCGGGTCTCTCCAGACCGCAGGCCAACGCTCTAACCACTGAGCCAAACCGGCCAGGGCCAGGGCTTGGGTTTTTGGAGGTAAGTGGGCATTCTTGAGGGATGCCAAGCAAATGGGCATGATTCACAGTGTCCCCCAAGAGACCTGGATGCTAATGCAGCCTGGCCAACGACCCACGTGGGAACCGGGAAAGGGGAGCATCCCAGACCCTCCGTGTCTTTGTTGATAACCCAGTCTGAGAGCCTCACTTGATAGAGTTGCTGTGAGTGGCAAATGATATTGCAACTAACATTTATGATGAATACTCTATGCACTACGCTTAAAGAGTGCCAGAGTCTTCCCATCGCTACAAGGCCGGGCACGACTGAACTGCTCACCTCCCCAGCTTTCTCTCTTATGATCCTCTCCTCACTCACATGTTGTAGTCACACTGGGCTCCAGCAGACCCTGGAACCCATTAAGCCCTAGGCCCCCAAAGCTGTAGTTATTTATGTGTTTAATGCCTGGTTCCTCCCACCAGGCTGTAAGCTCCATGGGACCCACACCATAGAGTGGTGTGCTGGAAAATGTTTAATAACCTTTTCTTCCAGAATTTTAAGTAAAATAACAAAAGAAAACATAAAACACCTGATTGTATTGTCTGCCGATTTCTGTGGTGTAAGTCCTCCCGCTAGTGCGACTTCATAAACACGGAGGAAGCAGAGCTGCAGCTGCAGGTCTGAGTGCAGCGGCCCCCCACCCTCTAATTTCTTCCTGCTGCAAAAGCAATAACAGTAAACAAACTCAAGAGCGGAGCTCGTGGCCAAATGTGGTAAAATGATTTGGAAGTGATGAGTTTTGAGTGCTTGCGACCTCTGGTTTTGCTGTAGTGTATTCTATTGAAAGTTCAGAAAGTTCAGGTAATTTAATTTTTCATAATGTCTGTGTCAACACTGGTTCACAGAATTCCTGAAGATTTAGCCATCAGCTCTCCCAAGCCAGGAGGGGCCAGCTCTGGCATACTGCGTTATTTATATGTCTCATTTGCTGTTGTGCCCTTGATCTAAGCAGTGTCTAGATCTAAAGAAACTTCCCAGTATATATATATATATATTTTTTTATCCTCACCCGAGGACATTTTTCCATTTTTTGTACAGATAGAGTGGGAGGGAGAGAGAGGAAGAGAGAGAGAGAGAGAAACATCGATGTGAAAGGGACACATCAAGTGGCTGCCACCCGCACAACCAACCAGGGCCGGGGACAAACTGCAACCAAAGTACGTGCCCTTAGCGGGAACCGAACCCGGGTCTCTCTGGACTGCAGGCTGACGCTCTAACCGCTGAGCCAAACTGGCCAGGGCTATATATATTTTTTGAATCCTTACTCGAGGATCTTCAGATAGAGTGAGAGGGAGAGAAAGGGAGAGAGAGGAAAACATAAACGTGAAGGACTGGCTGCCTCCCGCACAACCCCAACCAGGGCCGGGGACAAACCGCAACCGAGGTACGTTCCCTTGGCCAGAATCGAACATGAGACTCATTAGTCCGTGGGCCGATGTTCTACCGCTGACCCAAACCGGCCAGGGCCCCAGTTGATATTTTATGGACAAATGTAAATAGCCTGAGGGATTTATGACAGGCGTGGAAAGGGAAGTGGGTAGGGACAGATCCCAGATTGGCATTGAGGCCAGCTCCTGTGGCAGGACCTGGGCAGCTTCTTTGTTGTTTTTTTTATCCTCACCCGAGGACATTTTTTCATTTTTTGTTCAGATAGAGTGGGAGGGAGAGAGAGAGAGAGAGAGAGAGAGAGAGAGAGAGAGAAACATCGACGTGAAAGGGACACATCGAGTGGTTGCCACCCGCACTACCCAACCAGGGCCAGGGACAAACTGCAACCGAGGTACATGCCCTTAGTGGGAACCGAACCTGGGTCTCTCTGGACCACAGGCCGATGCTCTAACCGCTGAGCAAAACTGGCCAGGGCCTGGGCAGCTTCTTTGTACCAGTGGCTTTAGGAGACCTTTTAAGGACACAAATGTGACCTCCTCCTGGCCATGTGGAGAAAACAAATGTTTCTTCAAAACCTATGTTGCACCAGGTACCTTTACTTGTAAGATTCAGTGGTTCTATCAACATTTATTGAGCACCTGTGTTGACTACTGAGAAATCACTTAAGTAATGGTTGAGATGAGGTTTTTTATTTTGGGAAGCTTACAGCTCTGATGAGCAGAGGTATCATCCCATTTTACAGAGGAGGAAACTGAGGCTAGCCTGACACTTGGCACAAGGCCACACAGTGAAGTCAGTTGTGGAGAAGGTTTACTCTGGGTAGGGCTGCCAGATTTAGCAAAAAAAAAAACACCACAAAACAAAACCAAGACACAAAACAACAACAAAACCAGGGTATCCAGTCAAATTTCATTTCAGATAAACAATGAATAATCCTTTTCTATAAGTATATCCCAAATATTGTACGGAAGCAACATACTTATGCTAAAAAATGATTTGTTGTTTATGTCACATGCAAATTGAACAGGGTGTATTAGAGATGCAAATTTATCCCAATGGTGTGTGGAATGGAGTATACTTATGCTACCAAGTTATTCATTGTTTATCTGAAATGCAAAGTCTAATGAGCATCCTATATATATATATTTTTAATCCTCGCCGAGGATATTTTTCCATTTTTTGTACAGATAGAGTGGGAGGGAGAGAGAGCAAGGGAGAGAGAGAGAAACATCGACGTGAAGGGACACATCGAGTGGCTGCCACCCGCACGACCAACCAGGGCCGGGGACAAACTGCAACCGAAGTACATGCCCTTAGCGGGAACCGAACCCGGGTCTCTCCGGACCGCAGGCCGACGCTCTAACCGCTGAGCCAAACTGGCCAGGGCGAGCATCCTATATTTTATCTGACAACCCTAACCCAGGGCAACCGACCACCCTGGTTAGCTGGGAGTGAAGGATTTCCTGGGATGTGGGATTTTTAGTGCTGACACTGGGAAAGTCCCTGGCAATTCAGGTGGTTGGTTTCCTTAGGGTTACCTCATGTTTCTGTATCTTTTGATTTGACCTAAAGGGCCACAGCATGGGTGGGGAGAACGAAACTAAAAGCAGAGCCATGGACCAGGGCAGATTTCTGGGTTCTTCCATCTAACACCTTCCATGCCACTCCTTGCAGATATGGACGCGGAGAGAGAAGCTCTGCAGAGCACCGCATACCCCGAAGTGCAGTCCTTCTGCCAAAAGCATGGCCTGATGTTTGAGGTAATCACCTGCCCACTCCTCACTGCCTCAGTCTCCTCTGCTTGGAAATTCGGGGACAAGGGTGTGTCACCTGGACAGTCACTGAGGGGCTCTGCTCAGTTTAGTGTTTTCTTGTTGAGTCTTGAAATTCATAATGATTTTTTAATAAGAGACACACATTTTCTTTTTGCAGCAGACCCTGCAAATTCTGTAGCTGGTTCTGGCAATGGGCTATGAAGACGAAAGACCTTTAAAAAGGCTGGTGGTGCCCTGGCCGGTTTGGCTCAGCGGTTAGAGCGTCAGCCTGCGGTCTGGAGAGACCCGGGTTCGGTTCCCGCTAAGGGCACGTACCTCGGTTGCAGTTTGTCCCCGGCCCTGGTTGGTCGTGCGGGTGGCAGCCACTCGATGTGTTCCTTTCACATCGATGTTTCTCTCTCTCTGTTCCTCTCTCTCCCTCCCACTCTACCTGAACAAAAAATGGAAAAATGTCCTCGGGTGAGGATAAAATAAAAAAAAAAGAAAAAAAAAATAAAATAAAATAAAAAGGCTGGTGGAGGGATTATGGCTGTGGGCACGCAGTCAGCACAGTGGTGTGTCACCGCGCTAGGAGCGGACACCTAGAGACCCTTGGATGTGTCCCTTTTATGTTGTTTTTTTCCTGCCCTCCAGGCCCTCCCTGCACTGGGGCAGCTTGAGGAGAGTCTTGAGGGCTGTGGGATATGCAGGGTGGGCGCTGAGGTGGGATGCACCTTTTTCTGGAGTGCTGATAGTGTACCTGCTGGGCACAGTCGCCACTGGCCCCAAACAGTCTCCTACAACTCTCACACCAACCTCAGCTTGGTTGCACATTTGATGCAGAAACCGACAAACCATCTTTGGAGTCTCAGCTTTAATGGATGCTGCCTCCTTGCCATTTATTATAGCGATCAAGCACCTCGAAGGTCCCTGAATTATAAGACGTTCTGTCATTGATATGTTACTAAGAAAGAAGCAGTGCTGGAAATGCGACTCTGCCCACCATTGAGCATGAGATACAGCTCAGTGGTAGAGGCACAAGAAAGGAAACCCTCCGTACTGAGAACAGATGAAATGCCCAAGCTCATCCCTTAATGTCCACATGGGTGCCAACTATGCAACATGCACTGCAGATCTCAACTCACAGGTGGGGGACAGTGGCCCATAGAGAGGAAGGTTCTTGCCCAAGGCTGATGGCTGACCCCTTTCCTTCTTTCTTGCTTCCTCCAGTCACATTTAGTACTTTGGTCCTTTTATCCTAAGCTGTAGTTCATTAGGAATTAATGTGTCTTTCACTCTGGGCAAAAGAATTTAGGGAGGTAGAGACTATTCTGAGTCCCCTTCTCCCCCCTTCCACATCCCAGCCTTTCACGAGGTCAGCCTCGCTACTTGAATTGAACCCATTCTGCTGCGGGTAGGGGGTGCTCTCTGGCTAGCAGGCAAAAATGGACCACAGTCGTGCGGTTGCCAAGGAGACTTTGCCCTATCTGATTTTGGCCAAACTAAACACCCTTCTTTGCAAAGAAAGCTCTGTGAACAAGTGTGGACACGTCCTCACCTTAAAAGAAACAGTTTGAGCCCTGGCCGGTTTGGCTCAGCAGTTAGAGCGTCAGCCCATGGACCAGAGAGTCCCGGGTTCAGTTCCCACTAAGGGGCACGCACCTCCGTTGCGGTTTGTCTCCACCTCAGTTGGGGTTGTGTGGATGGCAACCACTCTATGTGTGTGTCTCTCTCTCTTCCCCTCTCTCTCCCTCCCACTCTATCTGAAGATAAATGCAAAAATGTCCTCAGGTGAGGATTAAAAAAAAGAAAAGAAATAATTTGAGCCCTGGCCGGTTTGGCTCAGCAGTTGGAACGTTGGCCCTTGGACCAAAGAGTCACGGGTTTGATTCTGGTTAAGAGCACATACCTGGATTGCGGTTCAGTCCGGGCCCTGGTCGGGGTCGTGTGGGAGCCAACCAATCGATGTATCTCTCTCACATCGATGTTTCTTTCTCTCTTTCTCTCTCTCTCTCCCCCATTCTGTCTGAAAATAAATAAAAAAATATCCTTGGGTGAGGATTAAAAATAAATAAATAAATAAGAAGTCCAATGCGCTATCCATTGCGCTACAGAGCCTGCTATAAATAAATAAATAAAAGAAACAGTTTGAAAATGCCCAAGGCCTTAAAAATTTTTTTAATGTTGTTAAGTAAATTTTTATTTTGGAATTCAGAGTTACAGGAAACTCGCACATGGTACAGAGTTAGTATACCCTGCACCCAATTTTTTCCTGAATGTGAACATCTGACATTATCAGGTGCATTTGCACAACTAAGAAATAGACACTGGTACATTGTTATTAACCAACCTCCTGACGTTATTCGCTTTTCACCAGTTCTCTCTGGTCTAGAACCCCGCACAGGGGACCCCAGGTGCATGTAGTTGTCACATCCGCCCAATCTGCTCCACTCTGGGCTGGCTCCTTGGTCTTTCCTTGTAGCTCATAACCTTGGCAGTCTTGGGGGGGACTGGCCAGGTGTCCTGCAGGATGCCCCTGATCAGGATCTTCCCATATTTTTCTCATGATTATTCTAGGATTATGGGATTCATTCAAGTTCTTTTAATTCAGACATTCTCTTTGGGGAAAGGCTGTCAACAATTATTGAAAGAAATTTTATGCCTTTGCCAAAAGGAATTGAAAAAAAA